>NW_023425529.1:19914486-21289486 GCF_014108245.1 Pipistrellus kuhlii
ATATCACGGCAAGATGGGTGAGGAACTATGCTTGGATTAGCCTGGATCAATACCTGGGGGTGTAGGAGGGATCCGTAAGGAGAAAAAAAAAAGGTTGAGGGGAGGATGCTCAGTGGAAGGACACCAAGCTGTCACTTAAAAATGAACTAGATATTCAAAGAGAAGAGAGGTTATGTCTAGATGGTGGAATCAGAGATAGCTCTGAGAATGATCTTGAATTTGAGCTTGATTTTTGATAGGAAACTTTTTAGGGAGTCTGCCTAGATCATGCCTTGCTGCTATGAAAATGTTCCCCTCTCAGCAACACAGATATAACCACACAGAAGTTCAATCAAGTTATATTTGGTGACTATCACAACCTTGGCCATTGTTGAGCAGAATGGAGTTGAACTGAGAGTTAGTCCAGTTGGCAAATCAATCTAATGATACCTCCTTCCCATGCATTGGGAATTGGTCTATACTACAAGAGGCTAGTCAGTGGGTCAATGGGTTTGGAGCTGAGAAAACATGCAACAGCCTTAGGGGGCCATGTTTGGTCAATGCATATAAATAGGTAGAGAAGGCAGACTCTGAAAGCAACAGAGAGACACATGGGAGGAAGTGGAGATAGAGCATATTTGATTAGTGAAGGAGGAAGGAGGTGGGGAGAATGGGAGAAGTAAATCATGGCTCTCTATGGCTTTTAGTTTCTATTTCAAGTTCTTAAAGTATAGTCATACTTGATACTTTGGTTTTCATGAGATATCTTTCTATCTTTACAATCAATTTTTTTGAGTTAATTTCTGTCTCTTACTATTCTTGAAAGACTATGGGATGGGCACTTGCAAAAAAGGTCACTTGGGGAGGAAGAGCATTGCAGGCAGCTAAAACAAAGCCTAAAGGTGACAGAGTGTGGGACTTAACCAAAGAACAGAAAGACTAGGTCAGCTTGACTTGTTCATTTTGTAAACAAAAGCTGGAAAGTGAGACAGGAAAGAAGACAAGGCCAGACTGTGTGAACTAAGGAGTTTGGAAGTTCATTGAGATGTGGGATTCAGATGTGGGATTTTTGAACTGGAAAATGAGTTCATCAGACCTGGTCTTTGGGAATATCACAGTTGAGTTGAGACCACTTTTGTATCCAAAGGAGGTTCAAAACTCCTGCTTTCTTAGGAGAGGGGAGAAAATGCCTTCTTGCTTTATTTCCATAGCATCTGGCTTCAGACAGTTTATTTCATCTGGATATACACTTCTTTTTTTACCCAAAACAGAATTTGAGATTCTTCTCTCTTTTCCAGATGTCATATCTAATCTTGAATGTGAGAATAGGGAATAGAAAATTTAAAAATCTGAATAGTCAAAATCTTTGAGAAGATCTATCTATTGTCAGGGCAAATTTTCTCTTAACTGTAATAAGCAGTTAAACATTGTGGTTTGGGGAATACTGTTTGGATGGCTCCAAACAGGCAGATAAAAGATGCCTAATGACGAAGGTTGTTTATGATTTTTCCTATACTAATTGCACAGAAACACATCTTCCTTCCCACACCTCAGCTCATCCCGTCATGGAGAATAAGGGAAGTGTGGAACTGCATTCTTGATTCCCAAGTGCCTTGTTTGTCACCACATGCACTGGCCTTTATGAGTCCTTTGTGCTAGGAAGAGACAGAAGGAGTACAGGAACAGTGAGTACCAACTAATTTAGCAGTCAGCCTACTCTCAGCAGTGATGGCTAATAATCAGGTTAGAAAGCAGAGATGATTTTAAATTAAAAAAAAAAAAAAAGATGGCTGAAGGTGAGTTAAAAGAGTCCAATAATGGCTTAGTTAGGCAGGTATGTTCTGGGAAAGCTGTGAGGGGCTGAGAGGAGACTCTTTTTACATTTGAGGTGGGGCTTCCAATTAGACAGGCTATGAAGAAATAAACCAGAGGGATAGGAATCATGGTGTTGCTTTGGCTGCTTGCTGGCTACTAGCAGTTTTGGCCAATTAGCTAGGGCTTCTCCCCACCTCTATGGCTTGCCAGCACTGCTAATGGTGGTGGTGATGTCAAGAGGGCATTCTCACTTTAAGATCCACCTAATCACAGCTTCACTCCACTTACTAACAGTCAGTTCTGCCATTGACAGTTCTTGGTGGCATCTATAGAGGTGCCAATAGAAAGGGAACAATCCTAAGAAAGAAATGGGGAAAGATTCAGGCAGTGGAGAAGCTTGCAAGAAGCAAAAGGTTAATGGAGAGTAGGCGTTCCATTTATCTTTGCCTGAGTTGTATGGAAATGGGGCCTCACCAATGGCTCAAGAGAAGGTGCCCACCACTCTGGGTCTCAGTTCTATGGCCTATGAAATATGGAGCTTGAAACAGGAGATCCTATGGGCTCATTTTAATGCTCACAAGGTGGGATTCTGAGGATGACTAAGCTCACTGGGGTTGATTCTCCATGATTCAGAGAGGAAGTGGGAGGGGCATCATGACTGAAAGAGATGTGGATTATAGAAGAAAGAGGAAGCAGGCATGATAAAGCCGACTGGTTTTTTGGGAGGTTTGGACTTGCTGAGATTGTGTTACACTGACAGGACAACAAAATCTTTCCCTGCCTATCTTTCTCAAGTGTGGGCCAACAGCCACTTCCTTCCCTGCTGCTTGGGTCAACAAAGGTTGAACACTGTAAGAGCATGGTATGTAGAATGGGAGGAGTATTCCACCTTCATTTATTCAAGGTTTGAAAATTACTGTTTTGAGTTTCTTTGAACAGTGGGTTCTATATCTCTTTGGCTGATATGATTTAAATGAATGGTATATTTCAGCTAGCCCGTCATCTCAGCAATGCAGAAATCCTGTCTATAATTTATTTTTACATGCTTCCCTTCTCTCCTGTGATAGACATTTTTAATGCAAACATGTGCTTAGAACAGGGCAATAAGAATGGATAGAAATTCAAGTGGCTCAGACACCCAGTGGGGGCATCAGCCATGTAGATACAACATAATATAAATCAATGCGGGGTGTCTGGCACATGGTCAAGTTTACTCAACAAAATTTTGTCTAAAAAAAAGAAAGAAAGGAAGAAATACATCCTCAGAGGTTTTACTCTCTGCTTTTGGAGGAAGCCTTTTACATCATTGAATAATCCTGTTACTAAAGTCTTTCTTCCCTTGCTGAACTAATTTCTGTGTCCCTGTGTTTTCACCTTCTCTTTCTTCAAAATCATCCTTGAGAACCATCTCCATGATCACTTTTATTCGTCTTTCCCCTCTAATCCTCCTCCTTTGCTGACCAAGGGAGTGACTGACATTGCCTGCGAGATGCTCCAGAAGTAAAATCTTGGGCTTGCTTGGCTGCCTTCGTGACTCTCCTTTCTTTACTGGGATTGAATTCTGTGGAGGCAAAGATTCAAAGACACCCCAGCTTCCATGGTCCCTCACTGGGCCTCCTGCACCTGGGCCAGTACACACCACACCTGTAATCCTGCAGCCCACTTACAGTACATCTTCTTAGGGAAGGGCCGTTCTTTATTCCTACATGCACCAGAAATGCTAACCTGATGAGCCCAGGCATCATCCTTTGCCGTTCTAGGCTTTTAAGGATCCCATCAAAATTTAGGAGTAGTAAAGTGTCACAGTGTGTAAGTACTTTAAGACAATCTCTATTTTTCCCAGAGTGAAAGGGAAATGGGCACGTCATCCAGTTCATAGCAGTGTTAACGGTTTGTGAAGAGGCATCTCAGTTGTGATTTTAATCTGGCGTGAGCATTTTTCTCTCATGACACTTGAACATGACGCAGACCTTTCTCTTCCGACTCAATCTCCTGGGTGGCTTATATTCCTTTAGTAGAGTTCATGTCTGTTGTCAAGCTCAAGCTTGTAGTCTGATTTTAATCATCTAAATTTCAAATTTTGTTCCTACCAGCCCTTGTTGGGGGTCACAGTTTTTTTTTGTTTTTTTTTTAAAGCTAAATCAGACATTCTCAAGTTTATAAGGCTGACATTCCTTGGTTGTAGATTGGAGATAATGATGGTGAAAGGGGATCATTTTAAAATGCCTTGAGGTATAAAACAGTTGTATTTGCTGTGATTTCACAACCTGTGGGCATTTATTTAGAAGTTGTCATTTGATGCCACAGGTTGGCCACTTGCATTTCCTCTATCTCAGAGTGACTGTCCCTGATAAATGTTTCTAACATAGCACCCCTTACTCTGTCTCCTTACTCTGCTATACTTAAAAACAGCATTCGTCATAACATTAGTGTAAATATTTGTTTCTCTGCCACTCCTACAAGAAAAGAAACTTCCTGAGCGTAGAGTTTGTCTTGGTCACTGAATGAGTTCAACACCTAATAAACATTGCAGAATGAATTACAAAAAAATTATAAAGGAGGTCCAAGATTGTGTTTGAGGTATACACAGTGGAGGGGGTTTGTCCCTGAATTATGTGGTGTTACACTGCCATATCCAAGAATTCAGGGCAGAATTCTTTTTGACACAATGTGAATATTTTTGGCATGTGTGTGTTTTATTTGCTCATAAAACATAGTCTGTACCCCTGCAAGAGCATCTCTAAATTGTTCTTGATACAGCATGTGATGTTTTGATTATTTCTCAAGCCATTCTCTGAGCAGGTAACACATCTGTACCTCTTGTCTGCAAGTACTTTGAAAGCGGTAGAATCGAGCTAAAAATATTTAGAAGTAGCTAAGCAGTCAGCATTGCTTCAACCTTCTGCACTGACTGCTTTTGTGTCTTATTCTTGCATCTGGTATCAAAACAAAAACCTCTAACATAAGAAGATATTGTAGTCCTCCAGTCATCTATTATTGTCACAGATAACAAACAAGGCAAGCTTTTAAAAACACCTGAACAATGCTCTCTAACCTGTCTTTCCAGGCACCCACCTTGCTCCTATCAAGAGAATGTCAAATTCAAATTTATACCAAATAGCCTTAGTTTTGTATAATTTAGAATGATAATGATTTAAAAAATCTCACAGACAAGGTGGGGCAAAAGCAGGTTTACAGTTGTTCATATGGGAAATAATACATTAATTAATTAATAATAATAAAAGAATAAATTCTCTTTTGTATACCCACAACTGTAAACCTGCTTCTGCCCCACCCTGCATTTGTACAGTGTTTGTCTTTGTCAGAGCACTGCTACATCTCACATAATTTTTTCTTTATACTACAAAATAGGCATGGCTGCTCCCTTTGGACACAGGATAAATCAGGCACAGAGATTCGTTGACTCCCTTAAGGTCCATTTGATAACTAATGACTGAGTCAATGCAAAATCTCCAGGCTTCTGTGCTATATAGATACTAACTGTTGGAATATTAAGGCAACCTCTTCTGATTCCCAGCATAGACTCCCCATTTTCTTTTATTTAAAAAATATATTTCTATTGATTTCAGAGAGAGGAAGGGAGAGAGAGAGAGCGATAGAAACATCAATGATAAGAGAGAATCATTGATTGGCTGCCTCCCGCATACTTCCTACTGGGGATAAAGCCCATAACCCGGATATGCTCCCTGACCAAGAATTGAACTGTGACCCCCTAGTTCATAGGCTGATACTCAATAACTGAGCCACATCGGCCTAGCTAGATTCCCTATTTTCTAGATTTGAAACCACTATTAATAAGTTTAAAAAGCAAACTTAAAAGAAATAACAGTGTGCTTGGCAAAGCTGTAATACTGGGGTCATCTTGATTATATGTTCTTGTCCCTGCCCCATCACCATAATTATGAGAATAAAACCTGATGGAATAGAATGGGAACAAAAGGGCAGCATGAATGTGAGGGAAATGTGTATAAGGGGAAGGAAGCGTTGCTCAACAGTATTCATAAAGTGAGAAAATAAGAACATGTTTATTAATGCTTTAGGGCTTTTTCTGCCAAACCTGTTGTTCAAGCCTCCCCCTCGCCCTCTCCTCTATCCCCCTCCCCTGTCCACCCCCCAAGACACATGCAGACTTAGTCTTGCCCAGTACTTGAGCCAACTCTGACCAGGGTGTCAGTGGCCTCAGGCCTCCAGATAAAGGGGTTGAGGATTTGATAAGATGCTACCCCACTCCCTACCATCACTGCTCGATAGTGCATGAAAGACTGCCCCCTCTCACTTTGGGGGCTGATATGGATAATGAGCTACCATATGCTCATAGAGTTCTTTCCTTCTTTTGGCCACTACAGTGGGTTTCTGTTTGAAGCCCTGGCCTGAACACCAGACTATTTATCTGGGACTCTGATGCCTCATTTAGCCCTTATCAACTCATACTCAGAAGATATGAGGAGCTGGGCTTTTCTTCCTGAGGATTCAGGCACTGGTTGGTCATATGAGTGGACTGATTATTAATAATGCTGCTACAACTGTCAACCCAGTTTAAAGAATGCCTTGTAGTGTTCACTTCTGAAAACCTCAATGTCTTACATCCTATTTGGAACATGGTAGATAGTCTATGAATAAATGAGTGAACAAACACACTCCCTAGATTCCTGTGTCCATTTATTGAAGAGAGCCTTTTAAAATAAGACATCTGCCTGGACAAAACCTGAATTCCATAAACTTTTTGGATCATGAGTTTTGGATTCCCCACCTACATAATGGGGCCCATTTACAGCTAATTCAGTATTCTCATTTCTAGACTCATGGGCACACATGTGCCTTAATAGGGTCTCTGATCCACTGGTCCCTTGGTCTAAGATGCTACCCCAATCCCGACCACCAGTGCTTGAAAGACTGACTGCCCCTTTTCACTTTGGGGACTGTAAAAACCGTTTCAGAAACCAACACATGGGCCCTTACTAAATGGATTTTTTTGAGGAGAAGCAAGGAGAGAAATCTCTGGCTCATGCAAAGGATTTTAAAGGCAAAATTAGATTTGGCAGTAGGAAAAATTCAATTCTACTTAACAAAAATTTATGAATTTCTTTAAAGTACTTTTATATGCCTGGAATCCTGGGGATGAAAAAGCGGAGTTAGTCATGGACTCTGCTCTCTAGGGATTAGCAACCTAGTGGATGAGGAAGACCCAATAATAATTGAGGTGGGGGCAATCACTGTGGCATCAGATAGATTCAGCTGGTGCTGGAGCAGGGCAGGAGTGGAACACCTGGGGGCAGTTATATATTTTTGGGAGATAGGGGAAGAGAAAAGTCCTAAAATACTACAGCTTGTCCTTGATGTCTTCCATTTTTTTTTTTTTTTGGATCCTCTCTCTCAAGTTAAATTAAATTAATTAAATTAAAATGCTTGATTAACTCATACATTCCAATGTTAAAAAACCAAAAGAATTTCATCAGACATACATTAAGAAGTCTTGCTCTCACCAGGTTCCCATTCAAACCATTCCTTTTACTCTCATGCACTGTAGGTAAGGTTTTGTGTTAGTTTCTTGTGTATTCTTCCAGGGCTAGTTTATGTGAACAAAGCAGGTAGGAATACACATTTTTAATCCATTCCTTTTCATATACAAAAGTTAACATTATAAATAGTTCCCATCTTGCTTCCCCCCCTTCACAATATAGCCCAGAGATGATTTTATATCCTATATAATAAAAGCCTAATATGCTAAGTGTCGGGTCGACCCATCAGCCATTCAACCAATCAAAGCATAATATGCTAATGATATGCTAAGGCCTCTCAACCGCTAGCTATGACATGTACTGACCACCAGGGGGCAGACAGTTGACCGGTCAACCAGTTGCTATGACATGCACTAACCACCAGGAGGAGACGTTTTGATCTTGCTGCCGGGGTCTGGTGGATCAGGACTGAGCAACATGGGCCGGACACACCCTGGAGCCCTCCTGTGGTCTTTCTCTCCCCTGCCCCGCCTCAGCTGGCCAACCTCCCGCATCCCTTTCCAGCCCTGATCGTGCACAGGTGGAGTCCCTCTGCATGGTCTGTGCCCTCTCCCAATCCAGGACCCCTTGGGGGATATCAGAGAGCCAGTTTTGTCCCAATCCTGCAGGCCAGGCCGAGGGACCCCACTGATGCACAAATTTGTGCACTGGGCCTCTAGTCAATAAATAAAGAGCTCCTTCATTCTTTTTTTAATTTTATTTTTTTAAAAAAATAAATGCATAGAAAGTCTTGCAGTTCATTTAACCAACACCTATAAATGAACACTGGGGTGTTTCCAACTGTTTGCTATTAAAAATATTGTTACACAAACCATTTACACACATCACTTCAAATGTGTGCAGGTGTAGCCACAGGGAAAATACCTAGAAGTAGGACTACTCAAAGATTTGCTTTCATTCCTTTTCCTATTAAAATCAAAGTCATCATTATTCCCAGTCTCAAAGATTTTGCTTTGCCATAAAGACTCTCAAAGACCAAAGAAATGGATTTTTTTATAATTGAATTCTGGACCTATAAGGAGATATTCTGTGGGATCTTAAGACAGTATCTATAGCTTAATATATACAGAAATGCACTTATTTCTACATACCTGCCTATATAACTGAATCTATTACCAAATCCTGTTTTTCCAATCCCATAAATATTTGTTTTGGCCCCATTAGTAGCTTGCTCTGCCCTCATTCATCTGTGCAGCCAATATATGTTTATTTGGTACCATTGGACCTAAACTCTGATAGGTACTGGAGTTGCAGTGGATTAATACTTGGTCTCTGCTCCCTAGCTCAAATCTAGACAGAGATGCAAACATCTAAATACACATTTAGTCTGGCAGGTATTGTTGTAAACATGTATATAGGTTGAACTTTGCCTCTAGCAGTTCCAGCCTCTCTGTGTATGTTCTTGGCAGCTTATAGGGACCCCTCACTGCCTCTTGCCATATACTCTTCATAAAGCACATAAATTGAGGCCAGAAAACTTAGATTTTGGTTTAATCTATGCTACTTACTAGTTTATAGTTTTTTTTTGTTGTTTTTTTTTTAGAATCTCAAATTCTTCATGTGAAATGTATGTGAGTATCTAATGATATAAAAGCTTGAAAGTGCTTTGGAAATTATTGTTTATATCCCTTGTTCTCCTAGAAAACAGCACTGTGAGTGAGAATAATCAAGGGCTGTAGGAATAATTTCAGTGTAATGATAATTGTCTCTGAATCATCAGAGCCTTTCAAATACCTTCCTTTTTCCAGGTAGATTTGTCTGGGTCACAAGCAGTCAGAGGCAGACATTAACATTACCCCACAGCAGCCATCAATGCAATTTCTCTGCTCTACCTGGTAAGCACCAACAGTGGCCCACCTCTTTGTCACTGTCAGTGTTGACTTCAGAATCACCATTGAGCCACTGAGCTGACTATTTCGCTCCCACCAAGGTAAAGGAGGGCTTTTTCAGATAATGTGCCTGGGAACTGTCTCAGAAACTATTAGAGTTGTACCCAAAGTATTCCTGCATATGGATGGTGTTAGAGAGTGAGAACGTTGGAGCATGCTTCCAGAGAGGCCATGGACTATCAGTGCTGATGCCAGTCCCGCCCTTGAGATATAGTCTCATGGCTGCCTCCCAGCATGTAGGCCTTCTTTCAAGGGCAGAGCAGGACTGACTCCGTTTTGTACTATGTAACTATCTTGTAATAACTATGTCTCTGACATAACCCCTTTCCAAGAAAAACCACAAAATGTATCAATTACCCAACCCACCCTTAAATCAGCCAATAGAAATGCAGAGGGAAGTAACCCAGTGTAACCGGACCCTGGCCCTTACCCCACCAATCAGAACCAGCCAACTCAGTGGTCAGAGCATCACCCCACCACCCAACTCTAAACCTATAAAAAGGACCACACTTTTAGAGCTCGGGGGTCTCTGCATCCTGCTGCTGTGTTGGTAGAGGCAGGGAAACCAGGCTCAAGTTTGAATAAAAGCTCTTTTGCTTTTGCATTGGACTCGGCTCCCTGGTGGTCCTTGGGGATCTTAAAATTTGGCATGTCAATGGCAGCACATGGTCAGAATCAGGCATCTATGACAGCTAGGGTGTGGTCAGGAAGAGAAAGCCCAGACCAGGTAGTCCCACAGAAGAAATGTAATATGGGGGCGGGGGTGCATCTCAAAGGTGCTGGAGGAGCTGAAACATCAACTTGGGGAGAGTGAGACAGCTCAGGTTAGCAACACTAGCAACCTGCTACCATCCTTAGGATGGGAGATGAGCAGCAGAGGAGTTGGTATTACCAGAGCCTAAGAGACAGATCTGTGGAGGGAGCTTGGATCACAGAGCAGCCTCAATTCATTGATGAGGCTGTGCCTCCAAAACTTAAGTAGAGAGAGGGAGAAATTCCCTGTCTCTTTTCTCCAGTCTCCTGATAATGCCTTCCATGAGGTGAATCTAATGAGAAGATAGTTGGCAAGGGAACCTGGAAAATATATTTTGTCAAAGAAAGTCAGGGAATGAATTTGAGAGCAAATCTTAACTCATTTTTTTTTGTTTGTTTTGTTAATCCACATGTGAGGATATTTTTCCTTTGATTTTTGTTTTAGAGAGAATGAAAGGGAGCTGGAGAGATAAAGAGAAACATTGATGTGAATGAGACACATCGATCCGGTTGGTTGTCTCCCACATGCATGGAATCAAACCCAGGACCCTTCAGTCTGGTGTAGATGCTTTATCCACTGAACCAAACCGTCCAGGGCTCAACTCACTTTTAGAAGGTATTCTCTCTAAGTGGGGAAGGTTGTTTCTAACTTTCCTCTTGTTCCCAAGACCAAATTCTTTAGTTTTGAGGTCTATTAAGTTTAAAATTCTTTGTTACTCTTTTTTTTTCTTCCAGCAGGCCCACTGAGTCCTATGCAAAGAGTGCTTCTGGCAGTTCCCAGCTGGGATGGTCAATATATATTATTCTACCCATTCCTCTTGACACCTACAATTGTCTAGTCAGTACTTTCTGTAGTGGCTTGGTTGGAGACAAAAGTAGGGAAGGGGAGGGCCAGGATCAACAGTTTATCTAATGAATTACATTTGCTCTCTTTGAATCATAGAGAAGTCAGAACATCTGAGAAAGAGCAAGATGATTGCTGAGATTTCATATTGGTTATGACCTATTTCTTTTCCAGTGGGTTAAAGGAAAAACCTATAGCCACAATCTTGTAGTCTTGATTAAAATTATAGAATTTTAGAGCTAGAAATGTTGTTAGAAATCATCAATCTCAACATTTTTTCTCTCCTTCATTTTATAAACAGTGAAAATGAGGTCCAGAGAGGTTAAGCAACCGATCAAGCTCACATAACAAGTTAGTGGTGTGAGCTGATTTTAAAACATTCCTTTTCCATCAGCCCATGTCAATTTCACTTAAGTCCCATATTGATTTGCCATGGTCATACAGTCTTCCAAAAACATTGAAACAATTCCTCTCCAATTCGGATTTCTCAGTGTTGATGATCAGTTTAGGTTAAGGTGACCAGATCGTCCAGGTGTTGGCGAGACAGTCCTGATTTCTAACAATTTTTCCCACGTCCCGCAGCATTTTAAAAAAGTCCCGATTTTTGGAAAGAATCTTTCCAATGTTTCCAATCTTGCCAAAAAATCAGGACTTTTAAAAAAATGCTGCGGAATGCGGGAAAAATTGTTAGAAATCAGGACTGTTCCGCCAACACCTGGACGATCTGGTCACCTTAGTTTAGGTCATCTTCTGGGTGTCTTTTTCACACCACTTGCAGCAGATTTTTATTTTTCCCTGCTGCCTCCGCCCCACCCGATACAAATTATTCTGAGCTTTGAAATTTATAAAGTGAGCTCAGGTTTGAATCAGCCTGTGGCTTGCATTATTAGAAAGAAGAGTCGTATGGCTTACCCTTCTCCATTGTGGTTTGTGGTTCAAGCGCGCTAGGGCTCTTTCTGTGCGAAGTTCTATGATTTTATTACTAGTAAAGTAAAATGGAAAACCAATACTATCGTTTTCATTGCAGGTTTTATTTCCCTGGTGATCCATGAAGAAATTGGTTTGGTGGAGGGGCCCGCGCGGTAAGCGTGGAAATCTGTAGACTGCAGGTCCACTAGAGAGGGTGTGGAGTCAACACAAGGAGGACGGTCTGATTTGTGGAGGGAGGTTCACCCGCAAGGCTTTTCACTAGCTTTAGGCAGGGGCTTTCTGTAGTTTCATTTTTATCTCAATATGGAAGGAGAGAAAAAAAAAAGCAAAGAAACCAAAAGAATAAGGATAAAAAGAAAGCAGCAGGAAAGGCACAACAGACGGAATAAAGAAAGAAGAAAATGAAAGAAAATGCTCCATGGGAGAAAAGCCATGGGAGAATAAGAATCAAGAGGGGCAGCCATGTGTCACCTAAAAGTGCATTTAATATGTGTATGTGTGCAGGGTGGGACAAAAGTAGGTTTACAGTTGTTTATATGGAAAATAACACAATAATTAATAAATACTACAAGAATAAAATCTTTCATGTACTCACAACTGTAAACCTACTTTTGCACAGTGTGTATGTGTGTGTGTGTGTGTGTGTGTGTGTGTGTGTGTGAGTGAGAGAGAGAGAGAGAGAGAGAGAGAGAGGGAGATTTTTTTCTTTTTCTTTTCTGTCAGCAGCAAAGGATTAATTATCATTTTTTTTTTTTTATCAGTGTGAGACAATCAGACTCAGCTACATTTCTTTGTCTGAAGAGAAATCAGAGTGATCAAACGACTATATCAGTCTAGTTCGCAGCTGCAGGGACTAATGATCTCATGTGGAATGACAGGTGGGAATAGGGAGGAGGAAAGGAAGAAGAGGCAGGACTGTCTTAATCTACTAGGAATGGAGGTTTGCCCATAGTAGGTGCTGGGTACACTCTTGTTAAACTTTCATTTCTCCCTTCCATTTGTGCTGATGCTGTCATGTGACAGCAACTTAGAAACAGTACAAAGATTGATTCATGCTTCCTCCCCTTCCCAATTGTTGTGGCCAATACTTGATTAGAGATTGGGCATTATCAAGTTTGGGAGGTAGAGGAGGAATGGGTGGGAGGGAAAACTTCATGGGTTAACATAGAGGTGGGAAGGTGTTTGCTTTTCTGGGTGGTGGTGGAGAAGAAGGAATCTTCTAGCATGGGCTGGTGCCAGAGGGTTGTATAAAATGGAGAACATCTGTACTTCAATCAGCTGGCAGGAAAAAAGAAATTACTGCCTTGATATTCTCAAAGTTCTTGGAAATTATGTTTGTTAGTGGGCCTATCAGTTATGATGCTCCAACTTGACTCTTCCTGGAACTTAGCATCATTAGCAGATGGAAAACATAGTTGGAACTAATTTGTCCTAAGGCCCACACCCTGACAAGCCCATCAATTGACTCCTGTGTCCTGGATTCACAGACCTGCACTGGCTCCTGACCCTCTCAAATCTGTTTGGCACCTTTATGCATAGCTTCAATTTTGGAAGCCACCATAAAGTTGAAAAAAAGAAAAAAGAAAAAGAAAAGAAAATTTTGCAAATAAATAAATAAATAAATAAACCAACCCTCTCCCCCCAAATACAAACAAAACTTAAGTTATAAAGCATTTCTAATTACTTGAAGTCAAAGGACCCTAATCCAACTAATAGATGCTCTATATTGCTTGTAAACCACTGACTTCCCTCACTAAACCTTTTGAATCTCTAGCTTTCCCAGTAATTAACACTTTATAGGCCTAAGTAGACCAATGTTCCTTCAGTTTAATGGTAAATATAGTAAGCCCTGGATTCTCTTGAGCTGCTGAATGAGCCTTCTATTCATATTCAACCGAGGGAGGTTTGTAAACCCCTGCAGATAAACACATGGATCAGACTAGGAAAGACAGCAACGTGAGAAGTGAATTCTAATTCTGTGACTAACCACAAGTCACTTAATCTCTCTAGGCATAATTTAGCTTCCTTCTCTGTGACAAGAGCCTCACAGGGTTGACAAGAAAGAGTTACTGAACTCACATATGTCACAGGTCACATAGCACCTGGCACATACTGGGACAAGTCTCCATATTTCATCATTAAAATACAAGTGCCAAACTCTTGTGCTTGGGGGGAACACGTGTGGCAATGACCACAGTGAATCCAGACCACAGGGGATTTCATAATCCTTGGAAAAGTGGGTACTACCCACCGTCATTAAGATCAAAGCTTCTAATCCCAGGAGACAGAAAAACACCCAGGATCTGAAACCCAAGAGAAGATTAAAGGGGCAGAGATACAGAGATTAAAAAATGAATAAAGGGAGGACCCTAAAGAGAGAGAGATAAATTAACAAAGAGAAAACATATTTGAGGCAGATCACAGGAGAGATACAGAAACTCAGATAAAATATGTCCTGAGTTTCCTGTTTCCGAACTCTGAGTTGTTTTATAACCTAACACCTAATGGCCAGATTATGAGACTATTGAACCAGAGCGCCAGGCATGAAGCTGAAACCTTCTGCACAAGCTACAATTTCTGCAAACTACTGAGGCTCTCATTAAGCAAACTGTAATTTCTGTGCGTTCTCTCCACTGTACCTTAAAATAAATGTATTCTTTATGATCTGGAGAGATGCCTACTCTTCTAATTTGGAAGAAATATAAATGCTGGCAGGATCATCTCTGGAGAATGTTACTACCTATCTTCATTAAGGGAGAAAGTAATGAGAGAGCAGGAGATTAACTAGGTAGTTGGGGAATCTACTAAAAAAGGGAATTGACACTTCAGGGCCTAATTTTGAAAATTGTTTTGGCCCAGACACTGAGAAGAGGAGGAATGGGGTAGGGAATGCAAAAACATAAATAAAAATAAATGAATAAAATAAAATAAAATTAGGAAGTGCTAATCAAAGCATAATAAATACAATGTGCTAAAGTATCTTAAATAACAACAGTTTTGCTATAACATCTGTGTTCAGCACCAGTCACATACTCCACCTATTGAAAATGCTCTGTACCCAGCTGGTATGGCTCAGTGGTTGAGCTTTGACCAAGGAACAAAGATGTCGCTGGTTTGATTCCAGGTCAGGACACATGTCCTGGGGTGCAGGCTGGATCACCAATGGGGGACATGCAGGGGGCAGCCTATTGATGAGGTTACTCTTTCATTGATGTTTCTGTCTCTGTATCTCTCCCTTCCTCTCTTTCTAAAAAAAAAAAAAAAAAAAAAAAAAAAAAAAAAAAAAGCTGTTACTCAAACTGCTTTAGCACTTGAGACAGAAAGGTCAAAGTGTTTATGAAGAGTGTGAGGGATACACAGAAATAGTGGTGAAAATAGAGACCCCCAAGAGTTAAATTGGTGATGGTTGCAGCTAAATTCCTCCTATCTCTGTACTATGTGGGATGCTATTCTTGATGATAGCAACCATAGGTAAACACGTCTCTGAATTGCAATTTCCAAAGGGCTTTTTCCTGGGTTCATATAACTTATTTAGCATTTTAAATCTTCCCTGCTTAATGAAATGTCATCTTTTCAGAGCTGGAGACCAATTGTTTAAAGTGAATCAGAATGTGAACTTGATGCTTAATTCATTGTGATACTCATAATTATGTCTCAGGCTAACTAAAGGATGTCACACTGCAGGACATGTAACCTTTCACCACCCCACACTTCACCAATTACAGCAAATTCTCCTTTATGCAGAGTAGTTGGAGATAGATAGTTTCAATTTCCAGTATTCTGATTAGGTGAGTATTGACATATAATCCAGTTAACAGAGAATGAAAATTCATCTTCTTGAATGTTTGCCTTAGTTTTTTCTGACCTTTCTGTTCCTTCTAATCTCTTCAGGTTAATCTTTTTGAAGAGTAACTCCTGTTTCCCCAGCTGAAAACCTTCAGTAACTCCCACAACCAATGAGATAAAGCTGTCACACCAAGTTGTTAATGATAGTCCCAAAGTATCTACTTTCACCCCTTTTTCTGTGCCCCTTACATTTTTCTCCATAAACACCTTGAACTCTCTCCATGCTCAATGTTTCCTCCACTTAATATTTTCTTCTGCCCTGTTTCTCATATCAAATCCCATCCCTTTTTAAAGATTCAGGTCAATTCCTTTCTCTTTGTAAAGCCTTCCTCAATATCTCCCTACCCCCACCTCTTCAGAAATCCTGTAATCTTGATCTCTGCTTTTCTAAGGAAATGACTTTCTCCTTTAGGTCATTATAATTTATATCTAACCCTGTTTCCCCGAAAATAAGACAGTGTCTTATATTAATTTTTTCTCCCAAAGTTGTGCTAGGTCTTATTTTCAGGGGATGTCTTATCTTTCCATGTGCTAGGTCTTATTTTCGGAGGATGTCTTATTTTCGGGGAAACATGGTACTTTATCTTACCAATGCATCACAATTTCTTTGAATGTGTTATCTGTGACAGATATGTCTCCATCAGCCCTCTAGGTGCTACCACATGTCTTGCACACAATAGGTGTTCATTAAACGAATGAACCAACAGAACCATAATTTCATCATTAAAATGGGTCAGAAGGTGCTTTTTTTTCTTTCTTAGATGATTCATAGAACACTTCAGGATCTCACAGTGTTTTTGATTTATTATGACTAACATAAACCATTATTGGAGAGGCTGAAAATAAATCTGGGTATTTGAATTTCCTGGTTTGGATTTCTGAACAAAACTGAGAGAAACTACATTTAGCAACCATGGGGCTGACTGAACCTAAAGGAAAAATGTAAGCGTTCATTGACTTACATAAAACGTGGTAAATGGCACAGGGAATTAGGAGAAAATTAAATCCATCGAGACATGAGGTGATTTTATCTGAAGGAATCTGATTAGTCATGTAAGTGTGTGATCAGAATCTCAGTGTTAATACCACCTACCCATAGCCCCTCCCTGAAGAAGACTTTGGGAAACAGCCACACCAAGAGACAGCTTCCTTGTCAATGCCAGTCACAAAAAGGGATTGAAAATTCCCTGTGATTCCCTGCTCTGGGGACTGCAAGGCAAGACATTCATATCAGAGCTGGCACAGTCACTTGCCCATGATGTCATGCCTATAGGCTGTCAAGCATGCATACAGAGGCATGCACTCACAGATAAAAATGGGAAAGAGGCCAGTCACCATACATGGGTGAGAAAGAAGGTCCACAATGCCAAGACATGCTGTGATCAGGATCAGGTCAAGGTATTTGAGGATGAAAGGAAAGGGGAATTAGAAGCTCACAGAAGATATGATCAGTGTAGCAGTGGATCAACTGCCAAATAAGCTAATGGAAATCGATCAAAGAGAAGTAGATGTCAGGAAAAATAGGAAACCAGCCCAGGCAAAGAATTAGCATATTTGAAATCTGCAGAAATGGAAGGAACAAAGCAAGATGATTTATCAATATGAAGCAATCTTGTGCATTGTGGAATTTTCTCTCCAATAAGGAGTTGCATGGTCCATGCATTCCTAATATAATGTAGATATGTGAATTTCCTGTTCTAGCCCCAGCATCATTAATATGGCCTCTCACCCTGGTGAAAGCCATTCTGAGGTCTCTGTTGTTGAGAATTGGTAGGTGATGATCCCTAAAAGCTGGTGTTGGGATGATCACTGGAGGTGATTCTCCAGGCGGAATGATCTTCCCAACACAGGTGGACACCATTGTTTGGAAATGGATTCTCTCTGGAGCATTAAGCTGATCAGGACATCTAGTAGGACTTTCTTTTATTAAACATTTATCTGATCTCTCTTCAGAGGCTATGGAAACCCAGACTTCACTTAGAATCCTCTCCAAGCTCGCTGTGTCTTGGCCTTTGACACTGACCAACATTGACAATGGTTCTCCCCACAGATGGTTATAGTGTTCTGGTGGCTGCTGGCAGCAGCAGAAGGTTCATTTGCCTTCCCAAAGCAACCCCAAGCCTATCCCAGAGTAACTTCCAGATGGACAGATAAGTGCAGTTGGTTGTATAATGCAAAATTCTGAATTATGGACTCTATAATGTTAAAGCTAGAAGAAGACAATTTTTGTACTTTACAGAGACAGAAACAAGCTCAGAGTGGCTAAATGATTGGCTTAACATCACAGAGTTAGAACCAGGAGAAACCAGATATACTGGATTCCTTTCTATTAAATCATATCCACATGATCACCAGGGACCACTTGAAATCCAAAAAGTCAAGCCTTTATGTTCCCATTTGATCAGTGAACTGGAAATTCTGGCCTATCTTCCATGCACTGAAAATTATTTTAAAAATGATTACCACTCTAAACTCCAGCCTGACTATTTGGAAAAAAATTGTTGTAGAGATTAAATGAATAAGAATATAAATACAGCATTGTCCTACCATTATACAAACAAAAAAAGATTCAAGAATGTTCAGTTTTAGTGCTATGTGTTTCATTGCATTATGAATCTTGGAGCTTAGTTAACTCCTGCAGGTATTTTGTTTTTGTTTGTTTTACAGTGTTCTGATGACTAGAAAGAAGTATTTGAGAGGAATATCCTATATAATAAAGAGGTAATATGCAAATTAACCCTCATACCCTCACAAGATGGCTGCCTACGACCAGGCTGGCAGGGAGGTTAGTGAGGGACGACCAAATGACTGAACAGCAGGCTGCATGGGGTTACCAGGCTGGTGGGGGAAAGGACCATGAGGGGAGACCAGGCCAGCAGGGGGGAGGGCTGGCAGTAAAAGGTGACCAGGGTGGCAAGGGAGGCAGTTTGGGGCAACCAGGCCAGCAGGGGAGCAGTTGAGGGTGATTAGGCTGGCAGGGTGGCAGTTAGGGGTGACTAGGCCAGTGGGGGGGCAGTTGGGGATAACCAAGCCAGCGGGGTGGGGGGGGCAACCAGGCCAGTGGGGTGCAGTGAGGGGTGAGCAGGTTGGAAGGGGGGGGGCAGTTAGGAGTGACAAGCTGGCAGGGAGGGGGCAATTAGGGGCAACCTGGCTGGCAGGCAGGTGAGAGATTAGGAGCAAGCGGTCCAGGATTATGAGATGAATGTCCAACTGCCAGTTTAGGCCTGATCCCTAAGATCGGGGATAAACCAGCAGTTGAACATCCCCCAATGGGTCATGGATTGGAGAGGATTCAGGCTGGGCTGAGGAGATCCCCATCCCTGTGCACAAATTTTGTGCACTGGGCCTCTAGTATATTTATAAGACCAAGAATCAATATATCTATGTTCCAGTTCTAGCTCTGCTATTTGCTAGGTAGGTAATTCTGTGTAAACCATTTTAAGTCTATGGGTACCAGTTTCCTCCTCTAAAATTCAACAATAGACTGTGTTTTCTATGTCTAACTTATAGGACTACTGTAAAGATCAAATGAAGTTACCAGATGAGCAAGCGTTTTTTTACCATTAGTCAGTGGCTATTGGGTATGTCAGTTTGCATCAGTCATTTAATTTTCACAATAACCCTTTGCAACAGACATAGTATTTAGTTCCATCTAAAAACTGGAGCTCAGAAAGACACCCAGGGACTTGCTAAAGCTTAACAGTTACCGAGCAAGAGAACCAGGATTCAAAACCAAGCCTCTCGACTCTAAGCACTTTTCTCACTATTATATTCAATCATACAAAATTGCAATTTTTATAGGTCAAAAAAACTGAACGTCAGCAATTTCATGTGGTTTAACCTAATAAAACACATCTGTATGAAGAGCTATTGAAATTCAAGAGAGTAGAACTATTGAATGGTAACCTAGTCTTTGATTAGCACCATTCAGGAAAATGTTCCTTTATTCCATGTAGATATATGGTCAGAAAAGGCTCATTAATTTTGCATTTCATCCAAACCAGAATTGGCAGAACCCTGATCTGGTTAAGCATATTTACATGATATGTCATCATAACTCATGCATAAAAGACAAACTCTATCCACAGCACCGTCCTTAACCAAGGCCTGGTATGCTACGTAGTGTGCAATATCTACACATCATACTACAGAACATTGTAAGTTGATGATGATCCTGAATTCAGGTTAGACTGAGGGACTAAATAATCAAGTTAGTAATGTAAAATGTGTGTCTGTAGCAAATGTGCTTTTATGATGTTGAGATTATTTTTTTATGTAGACTTAGATTGGTCTGTTCATGCAAATGACTATTTTTTGGGGAAATTCCAAAGTATTTTCTCCTAGGATCTTTGGGGATTATTTGAGGAATGCTAGTTTGAGCATCTCTTCACTCATGCTGGAAAAAGACTGTGGATAGGTTCTGGGATGAGGTTGGTCTAGTATCACATGTACTGAATTCTTGTTGTCCTCCATATGGTATCACACAAGATTGGACCAGTGAGCTCTGGGGAGATGTATACAGAATATCACGAGTGCCTTGTCTGGATCACTAAGGCCAGATTATACCCTATGAATAAGGATGGAAATTTCGCTGAAGTTGATAAATATTTCTAATATTGGTCATCCTGGGGCAGGGAAAGAGGAGGACTTTGGATCAAGGAAGGGGGAATCTTCTTTCTGTGGATTGAAAGGGAGCTAGGGGGAAGATTTTGAAGTAGAGAGGTTTGAATATTCCTACAGAATTGAATTCAGCCAGCTACTTTCAGATAGTGGCTTTTCAGTGTAGCATTTACAGAATTCTCTCTTGGAGTTGTATATTTCTTATACCAAGCCCTCAGAACAATTTCACTAATTGTTTGTTACAGATTGGCTTCTAGGTAAGATAACAGGTTAACAACATGTACTTCATGTATTTACTTTCACTTCCCCTAAACCCTACTAAAATGATGGAAAGGTGATTTTTAAAAAAAAGTTTATCCATAAAGACAAAGAATAGGAGAGGACATAAGGACAATTAAATTTTGGAGGTTAGAAACCAGATGGATAAGTGATAACTGATTTAGCAGACCTGAGAATGTGAGAGAAACAAGTGGAAGAAACTGAAAAGTAATTGAAATTACATTGAAGAACTCCAAAATTAGTGTCACTATGGAAGTGGGTGTGAAGGTGGGGCTGATA
Source organism: Pipistrellus kuhlii (assembly GCF_014108245.1). NCBI lineage: Eukaryota > Metazoa > Chordata > Mammalia > Chiroptera > Vespertilionidae > Pipistrellus > Pipistrellus kuhlii. Next base: position 19,935,261 of record NW_023425529.1, read on the forward strand.
ACTGGGAGATTGATTGAAAGTCTATTTAAGAAGCAGGGAAAAAAAAAAGAGGCAGTTAACAAGCCAAATCCTTGCTCCCACACAGTGCAGCTAGACTACTGCCTCTTTCCCACCTTGACAGAAGATAAGAGAAGGTATAACAAAAGTCACTAATGTGAGGGCACACTGGCAGTTGAGAGTGGAACTCATAGAGAGTGAAAGTATTAATGGGAGGGGGTTAATTTTCTCCATAGTAAACCCCAATACCAATAGTCTACCCAATAAGTTAGAGCCATTAGTTGGCATTTTCAACCCCCACTTTCACATATAAACAGACCACCAAAGTTACCATACACGCCAGAAGGAAGCCCATAACATGAAAGCAATAGATAAGATTAAATACAAAAAGAAAATTAGAACACTTGGAGGTAATGGAGGTCACACAGGCACAAGAACACAAAATATTTGATATTTTGAGACATAAGGGAGTACAATAAATCTATAGAACAAGATTACCATATCGTATAAAATATACACTTTCAGAAAACAAGTAAGAAAGCTCTTGGAAATTAAAAATGATAGCAGAAATTAAAGACCTGGGAGAGGTGAAATAAAAATTGAGGAAATCTCCTGAAAATAGGACAATAAGGCAAGTGATGCAAAATAGGAAGAAAAGAAAAGAAAGTTATATACTAGCAATGGTTTAGAATGTCCAAAACTCATAATAGAAGAGCTCCAGAAAACAATTATTATTTAGGAAAAAATAGTATTAAAGAAAAAAATTAAAATCAATTTCACAGGATAGAAGGATATGAGTTTCCAAATTGAAGTGGCCCGCATTAAGTCATATTATATAAAGTTTTATCAACAAAGTTAACATTCCACATGCCTAAAGTTGAGGGGAGAAAGTTTATATATAAGGATACAAAATCAGGATGACTTTAGACAACTCCAAAAGAATACTGAAGCCGAGACCGGTTTAGCTCAATGGATAGAGCGTTGGCTTGGGGACTGACGGGACCCGGGTTCGATTCCGGTATAGGGCATGTACCTTGGTTGAGGGCATATCCCCAGTGGGGGATGTGCAAGAGGCAATTGATCGATGACTCTTTCTCATCCATGTTTCTAACTCTCTATCTCTCTCCCTTCCTCTCTGTACAAAATCAATAAAATATATTAAAAAAAAACACACAAAAAAACAAAAGAATACTGAAAACTGGAAGACAATGAAGAAATGCTGAAGAAATGCCTTAAAAATTCTGAAGGAAATTACTTCCAACATAGAATTCTATGCTTCGCCAAACAATAAATTTAGGGTGAGAGTAGAATAAAGACATTTACAGATACATTTCTTAGCAAATGATGTGTTACGATTAAACAAATGACTAAATCCAGAAAGAAAGACCGTGGATTCAGAAAACTGACAATCCATCATGGGACAGAAAGAAAAGAGAATTTCTAGGGTAATGGAGAAGAAAATTTCACGCTGATAGCTGTGGACCAGTGATAGAGTTATAAGTCCCTATTTGAACAGATCAGAAGACTCCAGGAGAGATTTCTTCAAGATAAAATTGTTGGAAGCCCTTTACCAATACAGACTATTGGTAAAGGGCTTGAAGCTGAATTAATGGTAATTATGTGAAAAAAACTAAACAAAATAAACAATTACTGACCTCCAAGAAAACAAAAAATTATGTTCAAATGTACAATAAAAGTGATCATAATACATTTCATAGTTCAGCTGTACCTAGTATTACCATATCCACAATAGTATAACAACTGAATATTAATTTAACTAAAATTAAATTTATCTACATTGAGATAAAGATGAGAAAAGTGTATGGGATAAGGAGCTATAAGATATAGGTGAAAATTAAGGAGAGCAAAATATTCTCTGGTAAATATATATATATATATATATACATACACACATCATATATTAATATAAACATCATAATATACAAGTGACTGCCTATGGATAGGAAGAAATTGATAAGAGAAAGTGGGGCAATTAGGGGTTATTAATTGTAATGATTTGCTTTTTAATATTATTTGGTTCTTTAAACTATTCGGTATATATAACTGATAAAACAAAATTCTTTCAAATGTTTCAAGACCATCCTTGCTGTGACTAGAGAGATTCAGAAGAAGTAGTAAGGCCATGGAGAAGTCAAGTACCATGCAATGATAAGTTAGTTACCAGCAGGGAAGTTTGCCACAGGGGTCAAGGACTGAAAAGATAGATTTTTAGTAACATGTAGCATTTTTTAAGGCTGCTGGGAAATGACATGGAGAGGAAAACCAGTTGAAGAATGAATTTTTGAGGTATCCAATATGGTGATATTCAGAATGGATACCCAGGCAATTATCATTTGAGAATTAAGAAGGGAATCCATGAAAGCTAGAAAACATCTACACATCTGGATTACAAGCCTATTTAATGATTATTACCTTACATCTAATTGCACCATAAACTACACAATAGGTTACATGCCGTGCTACTTTACATTATATTATTTGACCTATTTTAAATACTTGTGTATATAAATTATATTCTGTATGCAAATCCTCATGCTCTGCTCACCCCTCCAAGATCCATGCCACTCAGTCTATACAATGCTATTGATAATTGCTCTTACTGATACAGAAGAGATTTTAGGTTGTTCATTAATTACTATTTAAGGCAAAGTGTGTCTATTTTATGTAAATATTATTTAAATCTCAATCAACTCTTCTATTTCAGCATGGAGCTATTTATGTCAAATTATTAACATTCTATAGGGCAGAGATCCACCCTGGTGATGCAGGACCAAACTACTTAGCTGGGAAAAATGCATGTTACATAGCTTTGAAAATAAATGCCTGGGGGTTAGCTGCTTAATGAAATTTCAACCAAGCTTCAGCCTTTACAAATACTTAATTGGAGAGTAAAACAGAAACTTGTGTATGCTGAGTGGGCTAAGAGACAGTTCTCCTCAATCCAACAAGAACAGGAGAATGAAACACATAACACAAAGCAATGCATCAAGGTATTTCTTTAATGAACTTATTTCCATATCCCATGATGTCATCAACTCTCAGATTCCTCTTACTAACAGCCTAACACTGCAAACTGGGCTTTAGAAGACTTGGACTCTGTTCCTAGTTCTGCCATTACCTTGCTGAGTCAGAGTAAAAGAAGCTACAGGTGTCTAGATGTTCCTTTCACCTGTGACAGTCTATAAACCATGTCCATTCTTTCCTTTAAACCTCACAATAACTTGGACTTAGAATTTAAAAGACTTGCTCAAGATCACACAGTTAAGAGCTGAGAGGCAGAGCAGATGCTAGGGCCAAGGTCTTCTGACAACAGAACTCTTCTCATGGCACCTTGACCTTACAGAGAAGGAATGGTAATTGAAAGATATGCCTGCCTACTGTACATCTTGTTGTGCCTTACTCAAAAGACATAGTGTCAATGACATAGTGTGCAAGGGTAGCAGCAGAGGGCTTCATTCATTCATTGAAAATGTACCCAATTTAAAATGTAGAGATTGGCTACCTATTATAATTTGGGGTCATACCAGGCCTACTAGTACACTTGGACTCACAGTTTAGTGAGGTGGACCGATAGGTAAATAGTGTGATGAGGGCTGTGATAGAGGGAAACATAGGCTGCTGGAAATTCTGAGTTTCTGAGCATCTTTCTCAGGGGATGTCATATGCTGGGATTTTTTTTTTTTAACTAATCAAAGGCAGTTCTGATGGGGAAACCCACAAGCTACAAGCACAGAAGAGGGTAGATCCCTTTGTGACCCACAGCTATTATAGGGAATGTTGTCTGCCTTAGAGGCTCCCCAATACATTCCGCATATCAAGGTGTTTTGCAAATCACAGTTTGGTCCTAACTTGGAAAAGGTTCTTCTTGGGTGACTGGAAAAGCCTTATTCCCAAAAGCCAGAGTGCATAGGTCAAAACAGGCTAGGTTGTGTGATAGTAGCAAATAACCCTCAACTCTCAGTGGCTTACCAAAATTGAAGTTTATGTGTTGGCCAGGGGCTCTACTCATTGTAGACACTCAGGAACTGGGACTGGTAGATTCTCCATCTCTATATAGTCTTCCACAGTTTCCAAACTAGGAAAAATGGGATATATAAACACACATTGTCTCTTAAAAACTTTCACCTGGAAATGATATATCTCACTTCTATTCACAGATGATTGGCTAGATCAAGTCATATGCTCATGTCTAACTTCCAAGGAAGCAGAGAAATGCAATTCTACCAGGTGCTGGGAAAATGAGTAGAACAGGACTATTTGTGACTATCCCTAAAATGAGCAGTGTTTTAAGAGTCTAAAGTAAAGTCTTTATCTTTTGGGATTTCACACTAGCCCGTGAGATCCTGGAGCCAGAGCCTGTACCTTGTGCTTCTCTGTATTCCAAGGGCCTAGCACAGTGCAGGGCATGGGATAGACTCTGTAAATACCTCTTGAATTAATTAATATGTGAATAAAAAGTACTCTTTTCTAAAAGAAAGTCTCTTGCCTATTGATGACCGGGAAAGTATACATCCTTTACATATTTTTATTATTTTTTAAATTAACTTATTTTTTAAAAATATATTTTATTAATTTTTTACAGAGAGGAAGAGAGAGGGATAGAAAGTTAGAAACATCAATTAGAGAGAATCATCGATCAGTTGCCTCTTGCACACCCCCTACTGGGGATATGCCTGCAACCAAGATACATGCCCTTGACCGGAATCGAACTCGGGACCTTTCAGTCTACAGGCCGACGTTCTATCCACTGAGCCAAACCGGTTTCGGCTTTCCTTTACATATTTTTAAATTAAGCTTCAGGGACTAAGTCTCATTCCTATATGTGCTTTTCTACCATGATGAGAAAGACACCCTGAGGGCCTGTGCCACCCTGCCAGGAGGAACAAGCTCAGGTAACTGTATTTTGAGCCTCACTGGTAACTTTTGGCAATTACAGCCAGTGCAGCCACTTGGTGCAAGCCTAAGGACGATGCTAAGGGAAAGGTGGCCAAACAACCAAGCAGCTTCCAGATGTGAGACATGACTATTAGAGGACAGCCCCCTGGGGCACTCAGATTATCCTCCCAAACATTGATGAAGGCGGTGGCTAAACCTGCTAAGAACAGAGCTCTGGCTCCATTTGAATGGAAACCTTTAGAAAGACACCCAGAGCAGATACTCTGTTTTCCAAAGTAGCAATGCCAATATCAAGTTTCTGGGCCCGAAGGAAAGGCCACAACATCAGATAATATAACCACATTCAGAAGACAGCAGTGTCGCTGGATGACTGCTAACACGTCTCAACAGGAGTCACTAAAGTCAACAAACCAGGATGGGTAACACACAGGCTATAATCGGATATGCTGCTCATTTATCACTGCCTTTCCTCTTCCAAGATGTTGGTGCTGTGGCAGTGATCTCTATCTTTGCTGTTCTACTTTAGACAAAAAGATTAGCGATGGCCATGGGCGACATGCAACAAGATTGACAAAAAGCTCAGCAGAAAGAACAGAGTCCACTTAGTGCTGGGTGCAGAATGTGAGCCTAAAGACAAGGAAGGGAAGACAGGGTGGTATGTCTTTCCTTGTGGACGGGGATTGGTAAACATAGGACAAATACTACGGGCCTTTTCCACGAGAGGAATTTGAGTCCACCCCGAGATGGGACAACTTACACTTATCCTTTGCTGCTACCAGGATCTGCAGCTTCCCCAGTATAGGCTCCCGGTGTTATATGCCCTGTTTAGCTTTATGTTTGCACACAGGCCTGTTGTGCACCTTGCAGGGGCTGGCCAACCAAATGTATCTGAAGTGTGCTATAATTATAAAAGATGACCCCCAAAATATATATAACATACTTTGAATAATTATAAAGGCAGTGTTAATTAAAAAACATTTCATTTTCACCCAGCCAGAGTGGCTCAGTGGTTGAGCCTGGTTCATGAATCAGAAGGTCCCAGGTTCAATTCTTGGTAGGGAAGATGGTCCAGTTGCATGCTCAATCCCCAGTACGGGTGTGTGGGAGGCAGCTGATCAATGATTCTCTCTCATCATTGATGTTTCCATCTCTCTCCCTCTCCTTTTCTCTCCAAAATCAATAAAAAATATATTAAAAATACATTTCATTTTCAAAATTGAGCTATCAGTGGTTAAAGGGTATATACATTTTTGGGAGATACCCTCTTTTTGGAGTGTTCAGAAGGTCAAGGTGGTGCAGAGACATATATGTGAAATCATAGGACTTTTGCTCTTTCTTCCAGTCACTTTCCCCAAGGTGGATCCAGGGTGCTGGGTTCTCTGCAATCTGAGGCTGAAGGCACATCAGTGCAGGGTGGTGTTCCCAGACCTTCTCCCAACCAGTTTGCCTCAGCTGCCCAGGCAGACTTCCGAGTGGTGGTCCTTCCTTGTGCCTAATACTCGAAGGGTGAACACATGAATTTAACATTGGAGATCAGCAGCTTATGACTGAGGAGTTGCCTTGAAATCCTGCTGATGCTACAAAAGCAAGAATAGCTTTCTAACTTTATGAGCCATCAGAATCTTAGGAAATATTGGGAAATTCAATTTCTCCTGCAGAAGGATAATCTGGTAGAACTGACCTGTTTTCAATGAGCCCTTGGAGATGTTAGAGATTCTCAACTATCTTATGAACATGATACAAGAGTTTATTCTCTATATTTTCTGAAAAGGGCAAAATAGTAAATATTTTAGGCTTTACCAGACACATATGGTCTCTATGTTTTCCTCCCCACCTCTTTTCTTATTTCTCCCCTTTAGAAACCATTCTTTGCTCAAGCACCATAAAGAAACTGGCCTTAGGCTGGATCTGGCCCACAGGCCTGAGGTTGCTGGTCTATGCTCTAGCATTAAGTGAAGCAACCCATGTTATATCATACAATGCATGATGGCACTTAATCTGGTTTCCCAGATTAAAAGGTGAGTTAAGAGGGAGCAAAATGCAAGACAAGTAGGTGGAGATGCCTTGTAGACCAGATAATTTTGGGGTCAGAACTGGGGGCTTGTCCATCTTTATGTTTCTGGTGGTTAGCACATGCTTGGCACCTACATGACCCTCAGTAATGTGAATGAACGAATGAATAAATGAATGAACAAAAGAACCAGAAACACATACATATATAACACACATATATAAAATATGTGTGGGTGTGTACAGATATATGAATATGTGTGCATATATATATATATATATATATATATATATATATGAAAGAAGACTATTAGGGAACAATATCTACCTTTGTGATTTGTGATACATTTTGTTATTTTCTATTCTTTCCTTTGGGATTTGCATTTAGGGTGACTTCACCTTCCCCATTTGCTTAAGGCTCTCCATTCTCAGCAACCAGTTCAGCTCACTTTAAGGGTGTGGCACAGAGGGTTGGTGTGAATAATTCATGAAGATTTCTTGTGAGTTCAGTAATGAATTACAGAGCGTGTTGCATCTAGAGTCTAGCTATTTGGTAGCAGAAGGGTTCTTTCCGGGTATCTGATGAGCCATATTGCAGGAAGCAGAAGGTTGACATATATCTCTCTCCCACCACAAGACTGAGTTTTCTGAGCAACAAACATGCCTATACATATCGAGCACCTAGCACAGTGCCTGGATTATGATAGGCCCTCAAAATATGTTTGTTAAAAGAACATGTGATACAATGACACTTTATTCCATCAAGACACTACCCAAGCAATCCCCCTTCCCTAAATACCTAGGATGCATGCCTTAGTCTGAATGCTCTCTTTTAAAATCATTTGCTGAATTTTTACTTTTAATGGTGGAAAGGGAAGGAAGACTCATTGGAGCCTGTTTTAGGTCTAACCACCACTCCTGTCACCCAACTTCCCATCCCCCAAGAACAGATGTTAAGAGGTGGTGGAACACTTTTTAATAAAGTTCAGTCAGGGCAGGTGCTTGGGATGCTTGGGGGTGCAAATGGCATATACATTCTAAATACATTACTCACATTTATCACTAAAGGCATGCAGAGTCCTCTGGAGTTTCCTAGTTCAGACATTCTGATTGTCCTGCATTCCCTGACCCCCAACAAAGCAAGGACTTCCCGTAACTAAGTCGCAGGGATTGGCAGAGTGCCAAGATGGTATTATTGCCAGGCTAATCGTGCTTAATAATCAATTAGTCTTATTCATTAATATTATTAACCCTCTCCCCCCAGCACCACCTGCAATCAGTTACATGATGGCAGACAGATGCTTCCCAGATGCTCACAAGGCCAGTTTTGTGAGTTTTCTTCACTCTCATCAGGCAGGCTGTGAAGATGTCTGAGGAGCAGAGAAAGGGACTGGAGGTGGGGGCAGAAAGATGCTGAAAGCAATGAATGAGCATGCGTTTTCAAAACCCAAGCTGTGTAAGCCAGGTCGGCTGTTAATTAACCTTGGGTTTATTGAGAACATGGCGTTCAGGCTGCAGCAAACAAAAGGTACACCCCCTCTGTGACTAGTCCTGGCCAGGGAGGGACTGGTTGCAGGAAACAATAGCTCCCTCCTTATCCCCCTCCCACTGCCTGGCAAGCACATTCCACCCCCACATGGTGGAGTGATAGTGGGTTCCCAGGTTCTGAGGTGATTCCATGTACTGTCCAGTGTCTGGGAAGCAGGGATTTGTGAGAGTTTGAATGAGTCACAGTTGCATCACTGGGGACATAGGGACAGCTTTTTTAGAATGTGAAAACTGAAGGCTCTTACCACAGCAATTTGGATAAATTACATCTTGCTGATCAAAAACACTCTGCAGCAGTGAAGGTATCTGGCCTGGTAAGGATGATTCCACAGCTTAGATGTGTGCCCTGCTGGCGCCTTTTGGCTGATGGAGCCCGCATGTCAATAGGGGCAGACTGGGCAGTGCTGCACCCTTACCACACCGCGCTCTGCAGTCAGAGCCCAGGGGCGGCCTTTCCCTGCTGCTGTGGAAGCAGCTGGAGTGTGGGAGTGAGCAAACAGCTCAGGCAGCCTCTGAGCCTGGGTGCTGGACGACTGTAGTAATTACAATAGTAAAAATAAACTTGTCACCAGTTATTGAAGGTTGGCCAGGCTTGCGTTTAACCCTCACAACAACCCTATTGATATGGTGGCATTACTGTCCTATTTTACTGTTGCAAAAACAAGTCCAGAAAGTGCAAGTTGACATCCTTTTGCGTAAGTCCACATCCACAGCCATGGCGGAAAGTTAAGCAGTTAGAGTTCAAACCCATGTTGTCCAATTCCTCCCAGTTGTGCCTCATTTCCCTGCTCTATAAAAATTCTCCATTCTTGACCCTAGAATTGTTTTTTTTTTGGTGATTTCTGTTGGTTGGCAGAGGTTTAATACAATCTTATTCTTAGTAGGAGGCGCTCAGAGTTAATATATGGAATAGTCAATGGATAAAAATTTCTTTCAGGTTAAGAACTTGTGAGTCTCCATCGTGTGAAAAGAAAATTCAGAGAGCTTTACTTGATATGAATATTTTATTGGGCAAGAACCAAATCTTTTTCAAACAGGGAGACTTTGAATGTGAAACTGGTATGAAGCTCAGAGGCCTGACATCACAGGATGGCTTATAGAATGCAAATAAGGACATTGTTTAACCTTTACAACGATTGGGTATTACTATAGGGATTTCCAGATGGTGGGGATTGGGTTAAAGTGACTATCTCACATCATTTTAAGAAGATGATTTAAGTTTTGTTTATTATTATCAGGGACATAATGTAAGTTTTGCTTACATTAATGAAATTATTTTGTTTACATGGCTTAACTGGTTTTCTGTGTTTGGAGCATTTTCAAGTCTGGCCTCCCTCATTTTATTTTATTTTATTTTATTTTATTTTATTTTATATTCTATTTTATTTATTTTCAGAGGTGGGTTTAGGTAAAAAATTGGGGGAAGCATATTTATAAATGGCACATATTTTTTTTTTTTAGGATTTAGACTAGAAATACAACAACAACACACACACACAACACACACACAACACACACACAATCTTTGCAACAAAATAACTGGTTTCACCTCCCACCTTGTTTACAGTGGTGCCTGGGACCAAGATGGCTTATGAGAACAGAGGGTTCAAACACAAGAGGGGAGAGAGTGTCTGGAGAAGCATGGCAGCCTGGAGACAAAGCCCCTGCCTCCAGGCTGCCTTTCAGCTCTCAACCTGGGGGAGCTCACCCATCAGTTCCCTGCACAAGGCCTGTATGGAGAAAGCCCAGGGCAAAAGAGGTCGAAGGCTGCTTTCTCACTGGAAAATCCCTCATTTGTGTTTGTAACAGGGACTCTTCAGTGTCAGTTGGAAGTACCATTGCCTGGAGGGCTGTGAACTCAGATGCATGGAGTTGCTTGACTGAAGCCTTTACTTGCTATCTACAATACATGGAAGGGTCTGACGGAGGGGTACCGAATGCCATGCTCCCAGCATCCTTGCAGCCTCTGGGCCACAGGCACTCCCTGAGACAGATATTCACTGGAATGCCTGACTCGCTCATTTCTACATCATTACCTTTAACATGGCTAACACATATTAGGCATAGATAAATGTTGACAGAATGAATTAATAAATGGGTAACTCATTCTCTAAGCAAGAAGACAGAGATCAAGCTGCAGGAAAACATTTCACACTGTATTTAATTACATTATTCATTCAGTGTCTGTTGAGCTCCTTTTATAGAGAGAGATCTGTTGCAAAAGCATCGTGAGGCATACAAAAATAAAACATATGGTTCTTATCCTTAAGGAATGGGAGCTCTAGTGAGGAAGACAAATGATAACTGAATATGTTCCTCTTTTCCTACTTCCTTTTCCCTTAATCTTATGTCTAGAGTTTTCCCATCCATTAATACCCTGTTCGAAGAGTGCCTTTTCCATGAAGCTTCTCCCTCCTCTGTATTCCCAGAGTGCTTTGCTTCTATATATCTGTTTAACTGCTATTTTAGGCTATAAGCACCTTTTGAATATCATTGGAATCTGAATCACCACTGTATTTTCTTGTCCTATAGCCCAGTGTACTATAAACCTAGAACACAGCAGAGTCTCAATGGTTTTTAAATGAATGAACTATTGAACCAACAACATACACCAACAAAGAAAACAAATTTTGAGGATGACATGGAAATGGGGGTAAGTGAAGAGGGAGGGGGTCCAGAATGCTAGAAAGGAGTGCTCATTCCATGGAGAAAGAGTTAACCATGAAGATAAGGAGGGGATCAGTTCACCAGAGAGCTCTCTGATGAAACAGCCTTGTCATGCTGGTTCATTAAAGAATGAGAATCTTAAGGCCAAGATTCTAAAGGAACTTCAACATGACTTTTGGGGCCAGCAGGAATGTAGCACAGACAGGAGTAGAGAAGAAAAAATGTCTCAGGTATTTTAGTGTCTGGATAGAGCTGGGAATCTGGATGGAAAAGGGACATTGAAGGAGTAATAATTGACAAGTGGAATGGAACTGTTGAGAAGTGAAGAGGCTAGTGTATTGGTGGTCTGGGATTAATAGTTGGAGGTTAGCTCTTCCACGGGGCTCATAGAAAGCAGAGGGTGTTCAGAGAGAAATAAATACAGTGTTTCCCCGAAAATAAAACATCCTCAGAAAATAAGACCTACTTACAGGTTTCCTTCTGAGTGAAATATAAGGCATCCCCCCGAAAATAAGGCCCCCTTAGGTTCTGTCTCAGAATGAAAATTAATTTACCGTAAACTGGTCACTAGGGCTGCCCTGACTGGAGTCTAGCAACCAGTGACGTTACATGGAGTCCTGACGTCACTGCTGTGTGGAGGCAGAGCGGAGGTCCAAGTGAGCAGTGAGCACGGGGTGGGAGAGAGGAGGAGACTTTTGCAGATGCGTGTAGAAGAACAGGAGGATTAGAGCAGATGGGACACAGCGAAGGTGGTGAGTTCTGGTCTGTTTCTGGTGACACTACCTGATGCTCGCTGCCGCCCTCATGATGACTGAAGGTTCTTAGTCAGTGGCAGACCCTGCTCCAGCCCAGATCCAGGCCTCAGCAAGCCCAGTGATAGTCCCCAGGCAAGCTCCAGGGGGTAAATGTCTGATAAAGGAGTAGGGGGGATGTCTGGTGAAGGTGTTCAGTGGCACAGGGGTGGGGGGAGGGGGATCACTTAAAATGACACAGGAGGATCAGAGGGGGCAATCAAAATGACAGGAGGATCAAAAGAGATTACTAAAATGGAAATCCCCCCTCTGATTCTCCTGTGCCATTTCGATTCCTTCCTCTGATTCCACCCTGTGTCATTTTAAGTGATCCCCCTTCCCCCACCTTGATACCCCAATTCCTTTTTTTTTACCCCTAGAAATGAGCGCAAAAAGAAAAAGCTACTCTGTGCTCCGTGGAGTACAAGAAAGGAATCGTGGAAGAATCTTGGGGCCAAAATCTTACTGCTTTCTGCAAAGAGAAGATGTTGAGTATCCGATTGGTCCGAAAATGGTGAGTAGAGTATGGTAACCTCATTGAACAAGTGGACAAGGGAAATGCTAAAATGCATGAGTGTGGATCAGGTCGGCAACCATTATTTTCAGAGCTGGAAGACCTGATCTGTGAATGGGTTATTGACAGGAGAGCAGAGGCTTTGGTTGTGAATAGGGCTCAGATTCAAGAATTTGCCCTTGCAATGGCACCACAGTTTGACATAGCCCCCAAAGACTTCAAAGCATCACAACACTGGCTGGATAATTTTTTCAGCGAAGTGTACTGTCTTTAAGAAGATCTACTGGTACAACATTATTTAGGTTGGAAGATACTCAAGTTATTAAGCGAGCACTTGCATTCAAGTCCTTTATTGATGATGCTGACTTCTCTAAATACAATCTTTCCAACATGATTGCTATGGATGAAACTGCAGTGTTTATGGGCCAATCATCTCAAACAACAATTGAACAGCGGGGTGCCTCCTTAGTGTACATTTCCTCCACTGCTTATGAAAGTGCATGTGTTTCCTGTATTTCGGCAATTTGTCTGGATGGCACTAAAATCCCACCTTTAATCATTTCTAAGGGCAAGAAGGAAAAGATTGAATGTGTTTTGGGCGTTTTTATTCTTGAAACTGAAAAAGCCTGGGCCACACAAGCAGTTATAAGGAAGTGGGTCGATTTAATGCTGCCGCTTGTTATGCGAGGGAGCCAAAGAGGTCTGCTAGTCTGGGTGTGCAGCTAGCACTCACCATGCTAAAGACATGAAGACATTTCTTCATGAAAAAAAAAATAGATCAGATATTGATTCCTGCAGGAATGACGGCCTATCTCCACACTCTTGATACTGCAATAAACAAGCCATTCAAAGACAATTTGTGCATGGAAATTAATGACTACATTGAAAACAGAATGGAGAGAAATCAACGTGAAAACTTTGTGAAACTGCAAGAAGTTGTGACTTGGGTGAAGAATTCATAGCAGAAAATCACTGACAGTTGCATTGCAAATGCACTGCGAGCAGGCTACCTTGACAAGAAGTACAATAGCAAAAGACAGTGCTATTGCTAAACATGAGAGATTTGGTCCACTGATTCTGAAAGAAATGGAGTCACAAGAAATTCACCAGAAAATTCAGGAATTGGATTGTTATGATGATGTTCCAGAAGATGATGACATGATTGTCATTGAATAAATGAGTAAATTCTTGATACTGTAGGATTCACAGTTTGTCTGGTTTATGTTGACAACTACCGTACTACCTTACCATATACAGGTAATAAATTTCCTTTATTTTCATTTAATAATAAATGTGTACTGTATTCTTCTTCATGGAAAAATAAGACATCCCCTGAAATAAGACCTAGCGCATCTTTGGTAGCAAAAATTAATATAAGACACTGTCTTATTTTTGGGGAAACAGGGTAGGAGGGTTTAATATACACTGAAAGATTAATTATATTTTTTTCTTGGCAATCAAAGTGAAATTGATAAGTAGATTTAAGTTATAAAGGGACTGAAGAAATTTCTGGTCAGGATGTCATTGAAAGGTCACTCTTTCTATGTGTCACTGAAAATTAAAAAAAAAAGAATTTACAAGGCATAGTTATCTTCAAACACAAAATAAACATCTCTGTGCAGCATAAAGAAAATGAAATGGGCTGAAACTCAGAGCCTGCTGGGCTCTGGGTTCAAAAATAGGCAGAGACAGGTAGGGGTTTCAGCTACTGCAGAGTAATGTAGACAAAAAAGGCCCCACTCCAGGTGAGGGACCAAAGTCTGTGGTGGTGGGGGAGCTGTCGCCCATAAAAAGAGGCTAATAAGGTTTCATCTGAATGTTTCCTGGGGATCTGGCTTACAAGGTGGGAGGAAGCAGACCTAGACTTTCACCAGAACCAAAGGCAGGAAAGTCTCTGATCCAGCACCTGCAATGTGAGTTCTATTATAGTTCCATACTGAGGCCTTAGGAGGCTGCATGGAGGCAGCCACAGAACTAGACAAAGAAGGATGCAGAAAGGAGAGAGCAGGAGAGAAAGAGAGAGAGGGAGGGAGGGAGGGAGGGAGGGAGGGAGGGAGGGAGAGAGAGAGAGAGAGAGAGAGAGAGAGAGAGAGAGAGAGAGAGAGAAAATGCATAGAGGATAGAGTAAGGGGGAAGGGGAAGGGCAAGAGAAGAGGAGGAGGAGTAAAAAATTAGACTGCAAACCAAAATTCCCAAAACATAAAGGGAAAGTAATGCTGAGAAAAGGAGAAAACAAAACAAAAAATTAGAAAATGAATTCATACCAATGAAATGAAAAAAAAAAAGGCTACCTAAAGAGGACTTTAATGTATGTGCACTCAGAATCTTTAGAGAGATAAAGGAAGAAAAAAATAGGCCCCCAAAGAATAATACATTATGACACAGTATAGTAAGAAATAAGCAAGAAGAGAAGTTTATAAAAATAGAACAGTGAAAATCCTAAAAGTAAAAACAGCATTTGAAGTGGACAAGATAAATCCCACACAGGACATAAAGGGAGATTTCAGGGAATTGGAAGATATTAGTAATGAAGCCACCTAGAATAGAGGAGATATGAAAGGGAAGTTAAGAGATGTGAACAATGGCCCATACAATAGAAATTCTAGAGGAGGAAATAATAAAAAAACAATGTTTAAAGAGATAACAGCTAAACATTTTCCAGAATTGAAGAAAGACATACATCCTTAGACTGAAAATTCATAAAGTGGGCTAAAAATAAATCTATACCTATACACATTGTGATGAAATAGAAGAATATAAATATAAGGGAAATATTTTTTTTTATCTACCAAAGGGGGAAATAACTCAGATTAGAAAAAAAAATTTTTTTCTTATACCATAGCAGGCCACTCAACAACAATAGGAAAGTTGTGAAATAATATTTTCAAAGTTCTGAGAAAAAATAAGGGTTTCGATGGATTAAAACTAATCTAGTTTTAAAATAAACAAAACAGAAACAAACTCATAGATACAGAGAACTGATGGTCACCAGATGGAAAGGGGGGTTGGGAATGGTTGAAAAAGGTCAAATGGATTAAAAAGTATATTACCAGATATAAAAACAGTCATGGGGAAGTAAAGTACCAAATAGGGAATATAGTCAATAGTCAATAATATTATAATATTGTAATAACCATGTATGGGTGTCAGATAGGTCCTAGACTTACTGGAGTGATCGTTTGTAAGATATGCAAACATCTAATCACTGTGTTGTACACCTGAAAATAATATAATAGTATATGTCAACTGTAATTGAAAAAAAAGCACAAATTTAGTTTTAAACATTTAATGTAAGGGCAAAATAATGATTAACTGAGTTTACACTACACCTTCCTCCCTTCCCCCAATTCCCTGATCCTTGCTAACAGAACTATTGTCAAAACATTTCTCAGCTAGAATAGTGGTTCTTAATTGGGAGAAATGTTGCCTCTCAAGGGACATTTGGGAAACTCTGGAGATATTTTTGATTGTCACGACTAGGGGCATGCTCCTTGAATCTAGGGATAGAGGCCAGGCATATTTCTGAACGTCCTACAGTACATACAACCCTCTGCCATAAGATAGAATTACCCAGTTCAAAATGTGAATAACACCACTGTTGAGAAAACCTTAGCTAGAAGAAAGCAAGAAATAATTTGAGCCCAAAACCAGCCAAATATATTGACCAATTAACTGTGGATTATTAAAAAGCATTAACAATGTATAAGAAAGGCGGAAATAAATTCTAGCACTGAGGTAATTTTCAATAGTTAGTTAATGCCTGGTAAAGTCTTTGTCTTGTTAAAAAGACAAGAAATAATAACTTCAGACTTTATTAAAATGTATAATTAAGTATGTTTGCTAAAAATTTTGGAATAACAGTAAATGATTCACTTGAAATATAAAAATATAAGAAAATAATAATCTATAAATTTCAAACCAGCACATGAGGGAAAGTAGGACTATAACACTATTAATTTAACAAGAGGCAGGAAAACAGAGAAATGGAGCAAAAAAGTATGGAAAACAAAATATATAAAATAAGTTCAGATATATTAGTAGATACAAAAATGAAAGGAATTAATTTCACTCATTGTAGATCTCAAAAACGAGTTTGTGTGGAAAAAGCAAGTTGTATAATGATATACACAGGATGATGATACTATTTTTGTAAAGATTATTTATTTAAATGTATACTATTTATGGCTAAGATAGGTGAATACTTAAAAATGTGAATGAAACAGATACATACCACAGTCTGTTATGGAGAGGGAGAGAGAGAAATGAAACTAGAACAGGAGAACATAGAGAACTTAACCTTTTCTGAAATATTTTGTTTCAGTAAAAGGAAAAATTGGAAGAAAATATGGAGAAACATTATCAGCATTTGGGTAGTGGGTACACAAATGTTCATGGTATTAGACTTCAAGCTTTTATGAATATTTGAAATATTTAAAAAATTCATTATAAATGAACTTAAAATGGAATAAAATATGTCTCAAGAAAAAAATAATAGAAGACAGAATTCTGATAGAGTTTCAGAGTAAATCTGAATTTTTAATGATGATGTTTTCTTGCAAATCTGGTTTTATTAATTTTTAAAAGTGCCTAAGTAATGCCGAAACTGGTTTGGCTCAGTGGTAGAGCGTCGGTCTGCAGACTGAAAGGTCCCGGGTTCGATTCCGGTCAAGGGCATGTACCTTGGTTGCAGGCACATCCCTGGTAGGGGGTGTGCAGGAGGCAGCTGTCAATGTTTCTCTCTCATCGACGTTTCTAGCTCTCTATCTCTTTCCCTTCCTCTCTGTAAAAAATCAATAAAATATATTTTTTTAAAAAGTGTCTAAGTAATAATTATTTTACTCTTGTATTAAATTGTGTATTTATTCCCTTTTGATCAAATAGTCAAAGAACAAATACTATAATCCTACCTAATAAAAGAGAAACATGCAAATTGACCATACCTTCGCTATGCCCACAAATCACTCCCACCAGCCAATTAGGGTGAGTATGCAAATTAACCCAACTAGCATGGCTGTTAATTTGCATATCCAGAGCAAAGACTGAAGACAGTGTAGAAAGAAGCCAAGCACTGTAGAAGGGAGCCAAGCTGCAGAGAAGCAAGCAAGAGGGGTGTGGGAGAAGGGAGGAAAGCAGGTGGGGCAACGACCACAGCAGGAAGTTCTATTGCAGGAATCTTCCTGCAATGGGCCACTAGTAGTTTATATAAAAGAAACCAACCAACAAATAGATAAATAAATGAATTCATAAATAGTTAAATGCATACGTTAAATATATCAAAGTTCTCCCATAGGAGGAGGCAATGCCTACAAGACATAGTAGAAAGAAATTATAGACATGATATGTGTAATAGAAGTCTGCTCTGGTCCCAGCTCTGCAATGGGGAACTGTGGACAAGTGATTTAATCACGAGGAGATCAGAGTCCTTGCACAAATTAAAATAGGTTAATAATACTTGCCTGATATTTGTGAACTAATAAAGAAGAAATTACTATGCAAATTTGAACAGGCAAAGTAAGATATCTGAAATAGGAGTACCGAGATGAATTGAGTTGGTTGTGAAAATTCAGGAATGGGAAATGAAAATAGAAAGGGGATGCTCCAAATAGTCAGGTATGAAGAGGGGAGATGCCAGTAAAATAGAAGAACATTTTCACTCTTTTCTCAACAAGTACTTCAGGCTAAAGGGGACTATGACTAATCCTATATAATAAAAGCATAATATGCAAATTGACCAGTAGAACGACGGGTTGCTATGATGTGCACGGACTATCAGGGGGCAGACTCTTAATGCAGGAGCTGCCCCCTGGTGGTCAGTGCACTTCCACAGGGGGAGTGCTATTCAGCCAGAGCCAGGCTCATGGCTGGCAAGTGTAGGCAGGTGGTAAGGAGCAAGGGGTTCAGAATTGTAAGAGCCCCAGACTGGGAGAGGGATGTCTGACTGCCAGCTCTAGGGATTGGGCCCAAGTTGGCAGGTGGACATCCCCCGAGGGGTCCCGGACTATGAGAGGATGCAGGTTGGGCTAAGAGACCCCTCTGTCAAGTGCACAAATCTTGTGCACCAGGCCTCTAGTTCTAAATAATCCATCTCAGAGGGCATCTCCTACCTGCTTCTTACAATTGGGTAAAAAAGGCAATGGTGCAGGTCAGGTCAGTAGGAAATCAACACTCACTGGAACAGTTGCCTGATAAATACAAATGGGTTCTGTGCTTTCCATATATATGCAATAAAATTGACATATGTATTAGTAAAAAGTATGTCAAGAAAGGTAATTGCTTTAGAGGCCATGTTTCTAAATATTGAGCTAACCTGTGATTGTTAGCATAACCCTTATCTCCTGATACGTGGGGAGGTGGTAGGAAGACTAGCCATAGGCTAAATGTGTTGCTGCAAATTCTCTGGCCCCCATCAATCTAGTAGTTACTGCTATGCTGGTCCCTGTGGCAGTTGGGCAGCAAGTTATATTGGTTTAATATAGTTTGGAAATCTATAACACTTCTCATTTTCTCATGCATAGCAAAGCATTCAGTGTTTAAAGAAATGAAGTCAGAATTTTCTCAGGACTATAATTGGAGCAGCAGAGAATAAAAAGAGCTCCAGTAGCTGCAATGGATATTGAAAGAGGCCACATGGAAGTCCCCAGGGGTCCATGAAAAAGAGGCCTAAATAAAAGCCTTTATCATTCCCCAAAACAACAACAGTAACAACAGCCACAAATAGCATTTATTGAGTGGTTACTATGTGGCATGCACTTTGCTGCGTGCTTTATATGGATTACCTCATTTAACTGAACAACTCTATCAGTTATTATTACTTTGATTATATAGATGAAGACACTGAGGCTTATAGATCATGCAGCTAATAATTAGCAGAATGGGAATTTCAGCCCCAATATGTGGATTCTTAGAGCCTGAGCTCTTACTAATAAACACCATTAAACACCATTTTAGTGTTGTTTTTTTTTTTTTACTGATAAACCCCAGTCAGCCAAGTAACTTTTGCCAAATCCACCTGCTGCCTGAATAATTATCTGATATAATAAAAGCCTAATATGCAAATTGACTAAACAGTAGAAAAACAGGTGGAACAATCAGTCACTATGATGTGCACTGACCACCAGGATGCAGATGCTTAATGCAGGACTGTCCCCAGCCCACAGGCCCCAGGCCAGCCAAGGCGATGCCAGCAGTGATCCTCTGATTGCCCTGCCAGTTGTCGCCCCACAGATCAGCCCTGATTGCTGGCCAGGCTTAGGGAACCTAGCCATGCATGAATTTTGTTCATCAGGCCTCTAGTTTATTAAATATTTATTTAATTCAACTCTCCATCCTCTTCTCCAACTTTAAAAGAACAGTATATAAATGAAATAGAGGTAGAGAAAACCATACAAACAAATATATGGATTAATGAAGGTAAACACCTTTGTAATCCTCACTCAGGTCAAGAAATAGAATTTTGCTACCCAGCTCAGAACCTCCTTCACATGCCCTGTCTCAATCAGAAACCCTTCCCTTCTTTCACAAGAGACCACTACCTTGATGTTTTATTATAGTTTTATCACCCCAATTTGCATCCCTGGGCAGGGTAGGTTAGTCTTATTCTTTATAAAAACACTAGAGGCCTGGTGCGTGCATTCATGCACAGGTGGGATCCCTTGGCCTGGCCTGCACACTCTTGCAATCTGGGACCCCTCGGGGGATATTGGACTGCCGGTTTTGCCCAATCCTTGGCCTGTGGGGATCGGGTGAAACCAGCTATCCAACATCCCTCCAAAGGATATAGCAGTGCTGAAGTGGCAGGCAGCTGGGGAGAAACCCCAGCCTGGGCTGGGTGCAGCTCCACTGTTGCTCATTCTGGCTCCACTGTGCCTGCTGCTGCCACTGCCACTGCTACCACCACCACTTGGTAGCACTACTATAGAGGTGGGAGAGACTCCTGCAGATGCAGCTGCACTCACTAGCAATGAGCCTGGCTTCTGGCAGTGCTCCTGCTGTGGGAGTGCACTGACCACCAGGGGCAGCTCCTGTGTTGAGTGTCTGTCCCCTGGTGGTCAGTGCACATCACAGCAACCATTCAACCAATCGTTCCGGTCATATGGTCATTCTGTCCTAATAGTCACTTAGGCTTTTATATATATAGATTATATGTCATTTAATCATATTTTAAATCCACAGGTTCTCCCTCCATTCTTTTATTTTACTTATAATTCATTTGTCAGATCTGGGCTATTTGACTCCTAGAGTGTTAGTTACTAAGGCTGGATTTTTTGATTGCATACTCATGGTGCAGTTAACATATTCCTCAATCCTTCACATTTTCTATAAATTTGCAGCTGGATCAAGAGGCTTGATTAGATTCAGGCTCACTCCACTTGGCAGAACTATAGATGGTGATGTGCTCTTTTACTAGGAGGTGCATGATATCTGTCAAGTTCAAAGCCTACATCCATGAATTCATTAGGTGATAAAAAGTGATGATATTCTAATTCTATTATTTCATTCTTCAAAAGTGACCAATTAGTTTCTTTTTACTATCATTATAAACTCATAAATTTAAACATATGTAAAGGGTTTAAGTTGTCAATTGCAATTATAATACTTAATGAACCTAAAAGCATCTTATCTTTGGCCTATTGTAACCTATTCAACTTGGCTCCTTTGTTCTTTTGTGATGACCCTAGTAGTATCTGATATCTTTCTTGCCATCTGATATTAAAAATATGCCAAGATTATTATGTATTTTTATACCTTAGACCTGAAAACTGCCATTTCTTTGAGAGCCTCTGTTTGTATTAGTGAAAAATCATATTTTAAGACCACAGTATGGCCTCTTGGGAGGCTTATTATTACAAAATTGATCACAGTATCCAGGCATTTTTAGTGAACAGAGCTAGGAAATATATATACACTGTTATATATCAGTATGAACTATCACATGACTTCATACTGAAACTTTCAATTCAAATCCAGACTATAGAGATTTTGCTTAATCTTTTCTATATTAAATTTTAAAATCTGCTTTTCCTCACTGAGAACTCTGTTTTCCAAGGACATAGAGGATGTTAGAGTTAGAATACATCACATTTGCTTTAGCTCACATCTCACACAAAACACATCAGTGTAATGATAAGTCTGAATCTCCTTTTTTTAAAAAAATATACTTTTATTGATTTCAGAGAGGAAGGGAGAGGGTTCAAGAGAGAAATATCAATGAGAGAAAAATCATTGATGTGCTGCCTCCTGCATGCCCCATACTGGGGATTGAGCCTGCAACTCAGGCATCTGCCCTTGGTGGGAATTGAACCAAGGACCCTTTAGTTTGCAGGGCAATGCTCTATCCACTGAGCCAAACCAGCCAGGGCTGCCTCTCTTTTTGATGTTTACCTACTGACAGCTTTCAAGCTCCATTTTCCTTCTTTCCCTGTTGCCTCACCTCTAGGTAAGCCAATAGCCAAGCTTGTATATTGCCTCTCTTAGCACAAATGGAAAGTTCAAATCACACAAACTCAGATTGCTCATGGGAAGCCCCAGCCCAACTTCACCACCAACCACAATAAAATTAAAAACCAGATGCCGCTCCTTAATCACTCAATACATTTTTGGACCTGTACGGAGACAGCCCTGCAATTTCCAGAAAGGCTCAAATGTGAGCAACAAACTTTTTAATACACTTATGGTGCATTTGTGACATCATCAGTCTTGACACCTGACCTACTAATTGGAGGGGGTGGTGTCCATCCATCCTATCTCTGAGCAATGACCTAAAGACTCAGAATAATAATACTATCATCACAAAACTGATTATAATCACAAAATTATTATGGATATAAACTAGTCATTTCCCTCACCAACAATTTCTGCAATTATATCTACATTGTCAGCATTATAGCCATGTCATACTATACTTTTTTTTTTTCTTAGCCCCTATTTAGGCACAATTGTTTAACTAATTATATATTTAATGTCATAGCCCAGTCTAAAAGTTGCTCTGGTCATTTTGGATGTCTGAAACTTGTTCTGTACTAGGTTTCTTAGGAAGTGCTCAGGAGAACACTACCTCATGAGTACTTATATTGTACTAATAATTTGGGCTCTTTATCCTTGAGGGTTAGTTTTGCTTGATATAAAATCTTTGGGTCATATTTTCGTTCTTTGATTATATTACTAATGTTTCTCTACTGTCTTCTACTAACTAACATTTTTTTAAAAACTGGTTTTGTTCAGTGGTTAGAGCGTCAGCCTGCGGACTGAAGAATCCCAGGTTATATTCCATTCAAGAGCACATGCCTGGGGTTGCAGGGTCAATCCCCAGTAGGGGGAGTGTAAGAGGAAGCTGATCAATGATTCCCTCTCATCATTGATCTATCTATCTATCTATCTATCTATCTATCTATCTATCTATCTATCTTCTATCATCCATCTCTCTCCCCCTTCCTCTCTGAAATCAATAAAAATAAAAATATTTTTTAAAATTACACTTATTGAGGTATCATTTATATATATAATAAAGTTCACCAGTTTTAAGTTTCTTGAATTTATTGGAAACATTGCATTATTATATGTCACTTTGCATATTGCTTTCAAGATGTCAGGGCTAACTTGGTAACCACTAACTGTAAATGACTTAGTCTTTATGTTTAGAGTCCCAGAATTTTTTTTCATTATGTTAAGTGTCTTAATAATTTTACAAGACTATGTCCTAGTGCCAATCATTTAAGATCAAATGCTTCAAGGTACACTAGAGGCTCTTTTGATATGTAGATTTAGTTCTTTTTTTTAATTTTAGAAAGTTTTGTTGCATCTTAGCTTAGACATTTTTATTTCATTCTCTTGCCTTGTTTTTTTCTGTAGTTATCTCCAAGTATACACATGTCAAATCTTCATTGCTTATCTTCTATATATCACTTACTTCCTAATACTTTTAACCTACTTATTTGTAATATAAAGTTTGTAGCTTTCTTTTTATATTAGTAAGCTATTACCATGTATGAAGCCACTTAAATGGCATGTAACAAGCATTTATTTCTTGTTTATCCATTTTTGAGTCTGTTGGCATTTGGATGATCTAGTCTGGGCTTAATTATAAACTGTGGTTTGGATTCAGGTTTACTCCATATTCCTTTCATCCTCCTTGAACTTGCAGCTATGCAAGCATGTTATTTTTATGACATAAGACAGGACTGCAAAGAAGTAAACCTCTCTAGAAGAACACATTTCAAAGCTGTATTTATAGCACATTTCATTGACCAAAGAATGAATCCAACATCAACTGGGCTGAAAAATTGTTTTCCCACGGAAGTTGGAAGAGATAGAAAGTAAACATATGTAATTACTACAGGCTTCCCTCCTATTCATGTTCCCATGTTTAAAATATACTCAGTCTCATCCCAAGAACCCCCAGAGTCTTATCAAATCATCGCATAAGACTAGAAAACTAGGATCTTATAGCCTACATAAAAAATGGTTATGGCTCCTCTTGATTTAGAGACCTTTGAACCAAGAAGACACATTGTTTTTATTACTACTCCATATGGAGCCAATATACAACTGTGGACCAGAAACAGGTTAACAGCACGCTGAACACTCTAACTGTAGGAAGAGTTTTAAGTTTGTTGTTGTTCCTAGTTATTCTTGGCTGTACCCTTTGGAAGTTTCTTCTTGTTTTATTATTTGATTTCTGTTAACACCAGTGCCAAAAGTCACACATATTTTTTTCCTTTTGATATATGCCTCTCCCTTTCTACAGTAGATAAACTGCTTTTCTGAGATTCATGTTCTCAAGCTTTTTAGTTGTCCTTTTATTTAGTTGAAAAGGTCTAGACTTTACTTTCACCTCCTCAGAGATATAAGCAAGTGTTGTAGCCATGCCCTTGATTTGGTCTTTTATCCTGAGGTCATCTCTTCCTGAAACACCCTGGCTTTGGTCTTTTCTCTGAGTCTGTGTCATAATGGCAAAAGTTTGATTTAGTAATAAGCACTTTCATTTTCCTCTAAATATTGTTTGCAAACTGGTTAGTATTGTTCTGACCTAATCACTTTCATGTAGTATCTTAGCAAATGAAACTAGTAGGAATCAGCTCACATTTTCAGTGCTCTGCCTCAAAACTGCTTCATCCAACAGTAGGTATTTATTAGGTACATTTTTCTCTCTTCTAAGAGATCCAAGGTGATATTTTATGAACTAATTTGCTGTTGAATAACATATATCACTATTTTTCATCCTTACATAACACTTTCTTCATTGCCTACTTCCTTGTTCTAAAATTAATACCCAAAATGTTAAGTTACTGTTACAGCAGCATGCCATTTCTGTTACTAATTTCTGTGTGTTAACTATTACTGCAAAACAAACAACCTTAAAACCCAGGAGCATAAAACAATAAACATTAATTTTTCACTTATGTTCTTGAAAGTTGACTGGGATTCAGCTGCTGTAGGTTGGGTTCAACTGTGTTTGGTTACAAGCTGCAAGTCTTCTGCAAGTGTCTCTTATCATTTTTAGACTAGTTGCTAAATAAGGCATATTCTTTTAATGGCAAAAGGCCAGAATGCAAAAGACTGAATCCAACCATGCAAGCACATATCTAGTTTCTTCCTGAACCTTCTTTGCAATAAGTCACCACACCATGCTCAATGTCAATGATGATGGTGTCAAGTCTTAGGTGGGAGGGAGAAACTGAATATTTGTTGAACAATAATAAACTCTAATCAGCCAAAACTGGTTTGGATCAGTGGATAGAGTGTCAGCCTGCGGACTGAAGGGTCCCAGGTTCGATTCCAGTCAAGGGCATGTACCTTAGTGGTGGGCACATCCCCAGTAGGGGGTGTGCAGAAGGCAGCTGATTGATGTTTCTAATTCTCTCTCTCCCTTCCTCTCTGTAAAAAAATCAATAAAATATATTTTAAAAAATAATAAACTCTAATCTGCTATACTCTGTCTCCTGGCGAAGCTACTGTGGACACAGGTTTAACTATATTTGTGCTGCTGTTGTCTACTTTGTTTTTGGAGGATATGTTAGAAATTTAGATTTTAGCAGCTACCATTATCCTATGAGCACATAAAAGTTCTCTGTTTAAATCAACTTAAGTATTTTTTAAACTTATTCCCAAGTAATAATATCCACAAAACAGAAGATTTAATATGCTAGATATGTTTTTCTTAATACATGTAATTTTACATATATATTGTATTAACATTTTAAGAAAATTATTTTTCCCTCTACTGCCTACAACTCTCTGGTTTACTTTTGGATAAACACAATATTACACTATAAAGCTTCCATAAACCTCTGATATAGGTGTGCCTTGTTCTTTCTACCCAGACAAGAAGTGTCAGGAAATCTCTCTTTCTCCTATGGATTTTAATAGCCTGGGTGATAGGTTTGGCTCCAGCACTTGGCAAATACTTACATTGCACTCACTATGTTGTAGAGGTGTGTTAAGTGCTTTACATATAATCTAATTCAATCCTGAAACAACCCTCTGAAGTTCGTACTTTTATTATTCCCATTTTACAGATCAGGTAACTGAAACACAGAAACTATAAGCAAATTGTCCCAAGTCACAGATTTAATAAGTAGTTAAACCAGGATTCAGACCCAGGCAGTATGGTTCCAGAGTTCCATGATATTATACTTCTCATGCAGGCACTCAGTAAGGGTTTATGGAGTGAATGGATGCACAAAATCCAATACTCAGTTAAGCAGAAGAAGGCAATCAAAGTTTAGGGCTATTCTGTGGCATCTTATAAGACACCTTACCCCACAGTCCATCCCTCTGAAGTACTGGGATGTATTTGTTTCACAAATGGATATCAAACAGCCCCATCCCCCAACCAACTACTCTGTTTAAAAGCACTAAAGGGAAGGTGATATTTATTAGGCACTTTGTCTGCAGGCAGGCATTAACTCACCACTAGACAGAAACGACCATCTTCCTTCTCACTGCTCTACTGCACTCCTTGCTTGAGGGAGTATTGGAGACTCCAGTGAGGGATTTCTGCGGATCCTGAATGGGTTAAGAGCTTCAGGCACAATTCCAAGGCTCCCTTAGGAACAGATGATCTCCTTTCTTTTTCCTTTCTCCCCTGAGGCAAACACTAACTCAGCTGGCTCTTGGAATTTATTTGCGCCTAAGATAAATTAACTAGAACTAAAGCTCCTTTCTCAGGTGTTGGTGCTCAGTTAGAGTGCCCTGAAGACAGTAATCCTTTCAATTCGGATATCTCTGCTGCTGGAGCAGCATGACGGGAGCCAGAGCATTTGCCATGGTCTCCAGCCAAATGCCTTGCAGGCTTCTGGAGCTGGGAGCCCCTCACACTTTGAGACTTTAATACAGATTTTCCTGCCTGCTCACCTGTATGTAATTGTGAGGGGCACCAGAGCAAGAAAGAATAATGTGACCTTCCAGGGCTGTGAAAACAATTGTGTCCTCTATGAATTTATAGGTTGAGTAATGATGCAAATTAGGGCTTTAGCTTATTCTTCAGGGTGAATTACCTGAGACCTTGACTTACCTTGAGAATATTTCATCATTATTTCTTCATACACAGTAAGAGCTCTGCCCTCTTTTAATTAAGAACTCCTAAGTCCTTGTAATAAATTGTACTCTGCTCTCATTTCCTGCTCATAGTTCAATTCTGCCCCTTCCCACCTCAGGGTGGGTAAGGTTAAAAGGCCCACCCAGCCTGACCAAAAGCCAAACTAAAAAATAAATTTAATATCCAGTTAAGGAGTATTTATTGAGCATCTTCTATATATTTGGAGAAATTTGGCAGCCCTACCACTCCATGCTAGGCCCTGTGACAGTAGGCAAAGAGGGGAAACCTGGATTTCATTTCTGGTTCAGCTCTCTGGATAAATTAATCTCTCAGTTGAGTTGGGATTGTTATTATACTGAGGGTTTTAAAATAAATGTGTTATGTATGATGTGTAGCACAGTGTTACACTTAATTAGAAGCTCAACATTCCTTTCCTTCAGTCCCTGCCCCTCCTCTCCAACCCCCCCACTACCCTTTCAGAGGAAACAAAGATAACCAGGAGACAGTCCTTATTCTTGAGGGCCTCACAATCCAATAAGGAAATAGGTTTATAAAGAAATAAACTCTAATAAAAGATCTATAGAGAAGGATGAACAATGTACCAGGGGAGCAACTGATTTTCCAATAACATTAAAGCTGGAAAGAGTTTAAAGGTAGTATAACTCCATGTCCTTATTTTACAGGTGAGAAAACTCAGGCTCTGAGAGGTCACATGACTTGTTCCCAAGGTTATGGCACATTCATGGTAGAGCTGGGAGTAAAAGCAGGACTCCACATTCCCAGCTTGGTGCTTATGTCACACAGAATATGAAACAGTCATTAAGACACGAAAGAATAGAGATTTCTTGTTAAACAGAAGGCACAAAGCTGGACTTAGAGTAGATGGGTCAAAGCTAGAGAGAACTTTGGGTTTTTTTATCTCTTGTGCTGGACAGAGCCCCTGCCTGCTCTGTAATTGGGAACTTGAGTACAGTTCATGAGCTGATGATCTCACACCCTCTCAGAAGTAGGTTCAGTGCCTCAGAAGCCAGATCCAAGAGTGAATATTTACAATTTATCCTAAGGAAAGGCACTTAGAGGGAGAGGACTAGGAGGAAGGGGAGGTATGCCTTTGACATTGGAAACCACCAAGAAGGCCCTTAAGAACTCTGGCAGTGACAAAGAGCTTGCAACTGAAATGAAATAATGATTCTGGAGTGAGAGCTTCATTTCATACAGATCCAAGTTAAGGCTCTAGATTACAACAGTTTTAACCAATATCTAAGAAATTTTTGTGCTTAAGGAATTGACTTCAGAGACCCTGAGCAGAAAGCTAAAACTTCAACTGCACCTTCTCCCTGCCCCCTCTCTGGGGCAGCCCCATTGCTCCTGAGGTCAGTCTGTAGGAGAGACCAGGCAGCAGTCTATGGGTGTGTCTTCACCTTGTGACAGGCAGCTTCGGGATCAGCCTGAGAAATTAAGGACCAGATAACCCCAATCCTCCCCAGGCCATCAATGTTTCAATGGCTCTGAATGTTTCAAATTCCAGAACAAAACAGAAAGGCAGCCTAATTATTTGGGTTGGTAAAGTCACCTACCTTGCTCCTATTCTCCTCCTTCTGGCTCCAATGTGAGAGCACATTTATACATCATGGTGTTCCGAGAAAGATGGAGTCTCCATGTTTTTGTTTTGTAGGGAAGGTCATCAGAAGAAAGTTGAACTTCAAAGCAGCAACAAAACAAGAAAGTGTTTCATAGCATCCTAAGTCCATGATGGGGGTACAGCCAATTTAGAGTTACTATTCTCCGCCCACCCGTCTTCTTTTCCCCCGCCCCATACTTTCCCCCTAATCAAGCAGAGCAGAGACTCTCTTTAGAATGGGGGCTTCTTTTTTTTTCTTTTTTTTTTTTTTTTCTAAGACTCCTTTCTTCTTAAGACCAGATCAGAACATAATTGTTATTATTGGCTGAGCTATTTATCTTACTTAAGAAGCCAGTGTTTAACTAATAAAAATAAAAATATGTCTCTGGCTAGGTTTTGCTGATCCTTAGAAGATTGTCTCTTATTTTTGGTATATTTTAAGTCGAAACATACTCATTCTCCAAGTTGTAAATACAGTACTAATATGATTTTTGTTTCTTTTTTTTCTAAGGGGAAAAAGAAACTAAAACAATTATGCTTTTGGGAAAATGTCCAATGTTTAGCCAACTTTACAGTTTCTCATCTCCCAAGGCTACATAATTATAGTGAGAACTTTAAAGAATCTCCAGTGTATCCATTTGTTCTTTTGGCTTAAATTCCCTTCATCAGCAAGGAGGCAAAGAGGGCAGGGCTGTTTGCCTTCAGCACTCTGCTTCTCTTGGCATAGCATCCAGCTGCACTTTGGATGAGCTGTCCGTTTTTTTTTTTTTTTTTTTTTTTTTTTAAAGGGAGAGGGAGAGAGAGGAAAACATCATCAATCAGCAGCTCCCTACATGTCCCCCAATGGAGGATTTGAGCCCACAACCCAGGCATGTGCCCTGACTGAGAATTGAACTAGCGACCTCTCAGTGCATGAAATGACCCTCAACCACCTGAGGCACATAGGGCAGGGTGGCACATGCTTTTAAAATTTTCATTCTGCTCCTATATCCCCAAATATCTCAGTTCTGGCCAGGTCCTATGTTTTTGCCACTTCAAAGCTCTTAGGAGGCCTTTAGAGCAGAGGCCATGGAACCCTCAGTGCTCTGCTTTCTGTGGGCGCTGTCAACATTACCGCTGAGATGGGGTTTGGCAGCCGGTGGTGTGTCTGCAAATTGTAGATGAGCCTGAGGAGTTTGCAGGTCCTCTAATTTGGCATAATTTTAGAGACATCAGAATGGGTAGGCAACGCAAGTACATTATTTGCAAAAGCAGGACTCAGATATGGGAGACCGGCCCATGCCACCGAGGACTCTGACAGTCACCAAACCTTCCCCACAGAGCTCTTTAGTTACAGAATAGGGTGAAAAACCTCCTCTGACTTTCCAACCCTGAGATTGAAAGTTAGATAGGTAAAAGTGCTTTTAAAAAGTAAAGGAAGTTTGCATTTTAAAAACTAGATGATGCTAAATTATGGAGGAGCTCTTTGGAAATTCTTTTTGATCTATGCAAATGACAGAAATGCAGTCTGGTCCTGTAACTAACACCTCTCACACATCTGTTGGCATTGGTGCCTCACACCTTCCTTTAGTTTCTGCCCCAACCCCCTTCTCATTTGTAGCTCTCCCTGTAGTCCCCAGCCCTGTCCCCTCCCAGCAATTCCTATTTCTTGTCTTGGTGGAGTTTGTTGGTGACGAGCTCATGCATTTGAGCAGAATGTGTTTAAGAGCATTCAGATTGTTCTAGAAAATGACTCTTACTTCCCTAGTCTACTGATAGAGATACTAAAGAGGTTGTACTTTCCTGAGGCTTGGACATTGCTTGAGCATCCTGGGGAAAACCAAGACTCGTAAAGGGAGAAGGAGAAAGGGGTGTAAGAGGTGCATTCTGTTTGCATCAAGTAAGTGGAGAAGGCACAGAGAAAACGATGCTCTTTGATTCCACTGAGAAAGAGGGACAATCAATATGAAAATGGCACCAAAGAGGTGAAGACTTCATCTTTCTTACCTCATTTGCTATGAAGAAGGTCCATGAAACTTGGGTGTTTGGAGGAGGCACCTCTCATATGAGAGAAAGAGTCCAGCTGCAGAGGACTGGGTTCTGGCCTTTTGTTCCTGTTGACTAGTGAGCCTCCGTGGCGGGGGAGGGGAGCTTTCAACACCTCTGCTCCTCAGTTTCCACATCTAGAATACAAGGGGGCACAAGGCGATGGGTGGTTTCCAACTGTCCTCCCAGGGGCACCAAAAGCTTCTTCAATCCCAAACACCTGCTTTCCATCCCCTGTCTGTTTTCACTGTTACTTTTGTCTTTATCACCTAGTCTGCTCAATGCTGCCACCCTAAGCAGTAAAATGACTTGTCCCACCCCTGACTGTTCCAACCCATGGATCTAGTTCTGAGATGAGATGGAACAGGCTATCACTTCAGTTGTGTGATTGAGGGGCACATGTGTGTTGGGGGAGGCTGAAATAATTTATCTCCCCAATGTCCCACCAATGCCTAAAATTTTCTTGCTCTTCAAGATAATTTTAAAAAACCAGAACTCTTTAAAGCAACAATATAAAGCCAATCAGCCATGGACTCTTAAAAAACATATCAATCTTTCTTGATAAAGAGTTTGGGGATGGGTGGAAGGCCACAAAAGGAAAATGTCCAAAGCTGGTGTTTGTTTTCTATTCATCTCCAGGCTTGGGTGCTGACACAGTGGTGTGCCTCACTGCCTCGTTCGAAAGCTAAACTGCACCCATGTGGAAATCGACAGCCTCCTGTCGTCCCATAATCAGCACATCCAGTGCTCCATGTTTGTGGAGGTTATATCTGAAACCAGAGTCACAGAACTCAGCTCACAGCAGATGTTTTCTGGGTTTGGGTTTCAAAGAATGCGATTTAAATGTGCACTCTCAGTAGTTGCTTGATGCAAAGAAAAAAAAAAAAATCCCAGAAAGTCTCCCTTAACTGTCCCTAAGGCAACTATGGTCTCATGAAAGAGGGAGCCTCTGGAAATCCCAAGATTATAGGTAGGAGGGCCTGCCCTTCCATACCCGTGCTGTTTAAGAGAAGAACATCATTTTAATTCACCATTGCCCCTGTCCTTACTCTTGTATTCTAATACCCAGTAGCACAATAAGGAGCAAGAGAACTAATTTTCAGATATTAACAAAGTTATTCAAGGGAATTGCATTTTCTGTTGCCGCAGTTGGCATATCTTTTTTCAGAAAGCCTGCTAGTGGCTGACAGTCTGCCTGACACATTCCTACCAAACCCTTCTGTGATGGAGAACAGGGCGGACAAGATTCAAATGGCCTGATTCCAGGCAGGCCTGTGAGGGCAGCAGTCTGAGAACCAGGGGGGACTGAGGCCTGCGAGGGGCATCAGCTGATAGATGGATCCAATCTAGGAAAGGAGGCTGTAGCCAAAGAGAGACATTTGGGGAAGTGGATTGAAATCAGTCTGAAAAATTCCGAGATGTGAATATGGGATGATGCTGGTCACCTCCACCTACCTCCCATAGAAACACACTTAATTAGCAAAGTTTGGTCTATTGGGAGATGCTGAGCCCCAGCTTTCTAAGCAGTAAGCAATTTTCTATGTATAATATGATAGCAACCACTGCTAATTTCCCAGCAAACCCTGGATAATAGAATTTTAGCTGAGAGGTAATTAGCCAGCCAAGGACTAATTTCTGGCTCCTTTTGGAATTGGGTGTGCCCATGTGACTAAGCTCTCACCAATAGAATTCGAGTGGAAGTAATGTGAGCCCCCTGCAGACCTGTTTGTAAAACCTCCTTCAATAGCTGCTGCCTACCACCACCCTGCCCCCACTTCTGGAATGGCAGTCTTCAACTCAGCTTGGGAGGCATGAGTTGAATAGGATAGAGCCACCATCTGCCTGGATCCCCAAAAGAATGCTGGCAGCAGAAAGCCCTAGAGCTGGCCTGCTTTAGATCATTAACATGAAGAAGAAAAAACACTCCTAAGATTTTTGAGCCATTATATTTTGGGGTCTACTTGGGGTAGCAATTATTATTTATTTATGTATTTATTTTATATCAGGTTCTTGGACTTCTTGTTTGTTTATTTTTGTTAATTCTCACCCAAGGGTATTTTCCCATTGATTTTTAGAGAGAGTGGAAGAGAGAGAGGGAAAGACAGAGAGAAACATTGATGTGAGAGAAACACATTGATTAGTTGCTTCCTGCACCCATGAGCCCTGACCAGGGACTGGGCTGGGGAGGAGACTGCAACCAAAGTATTGTACACACCTCCCATGAGCCCTGACCAGGGACTGGGCTGGGGAGGAGACTGCAACCAAAGTATTGTACATGCCCTTGACTAGAATTGAACCCAGGACCCTTTGGTCCACAGGTCAATGCTCTATCCACTGAGCTAAACTGGCGAGGGTTGTGGTAGCAATTTAGACCAAATGAACTATCTTAGTCCACTAAGGCTAACAAAAACCATAGACTGGGTAGCTTATAAACAACTGAAATTTATTTCTTACAGTTCTGGGGGCTGGGGAATGATTAAGACGAGGGCCCACTTCCTGGAAGGATGGTTGTCTTTCCACTGTATCTTCACAAAGCAGAAAGAGTTAGAGGATTTATGGGGTCTCTTTTATAAAACGGCACTAATGCCATCCATGAGTGCTCCACACTCATTACCTAAACACCTCTCAAAAGCCTCACACTCTCATGACATAACCTTGGGGGTTAGGATTTCAACATATGCATTTTTTGATGAGGTGGGACATAAACATTCTGTCCATAGCATTAATTAATATATATACCAACCATGCAAATATAGGTGATCTCACCTTTTATAGGTTAAGAGCGTAAAGCTCTGAGAATTTAAAATATTTACTAATGTCAGGATTTGAATGTGGAACCATGATCTGAACTGCAATCTGTTCGGTTTAAACCTCTAGTTCCCAAAAATTCAGGCCTCCAGAGAAAAAAGATGTGGAAATATATGGTTTGGATGAGAGGGAATGTCTGTTTGCACTAGTATGTGCATTAATTCTAGCCTAGATCCACGCCATTCTGTCCACAGTTCCAGCTGCTGCCCCACTGAACTTGACCTTTATGTTAGAGCTAGAAGGGTCTCTAATAATCACTCAGTTCAGCAGTTTTCAAATCTTATTTTGGCAACAGGAACCCTTCTCCTAATAAGATCTGACTCAGAAACCCTGCGTGTAAAACAGTTTAAAGAAGAGCTTACCTCTTTGAAGTGGGGTTCTGGAGCCTAGCCAGCCCACATCTGGCCTGTACAGCCCCTGATGGGTTTCCTTGAAACAGGTCAGAGAACCACCGATCACGTCCAGCCTTTCATTTCAAAGTAAGGAAACAATGGGACACTATGTGTCTTCATCAAGGTCACACAGGTAGCAAGTGACAAAGGAGGAACAGGAATCCAGGCTCCTGACATTCAAATTTGGGAATCTTTCAATCGAACTGGGCTTCCCCTTTTGACAGAGCAGCTGTTGACCCAGATCCAGGATGCCCATTCTCTTTATTCAGCAAGGACAGAGTAGCAGCGGGTCACAATTAAGTATTGCATTTGTGTGTATAAATTACCACAAACTTTGTGGCTTAAACAACATCCATTTATTATCAGAGTATTTTGTAGTCCAGGTGGGCCCAGCTGCTCAGGATCTCACAAGGCTGTAATCAAGGGCTGAGCTGCACTGCTGTCTGGAGGCTTTGGGGAAGAATCTGCTTTAGGTTGTTGATGGAATTAAGTTCCTTGTGGTTGTAGGACTGAAGTCTCTACTTGCTGACCGTTGGCTGTTAGTCACTTTCAGCTTCTGGAGACCACTCTACTCAAGTCTTTTCCTGTGGTCCCCTCCATCTCAGCAACAGAGACTCTCCCTCACATCAAATCTCTCTCACCCTTCTCATTGCTCTCCTTTCCCCTTCTGCCACTAGATAGAGGAAACACTCTGCTTTTAAATGGCTCAGGGGATTAGGTTAGACTCACTTAGATAACCTCCCTATCTCAAAGTCAACTGATTATTCATTACAGCTGCCAATCCCTTTGCCATGTAATGTAGCATAACCATGGGAAGTGATGCCAAGGGGGTGAATATCATCTTAGAAACCTACCTCCACCCTTGTATAGTTACCACTAACTCTCAAGATTACATCACTGGTAACACAGTTCACTTCTGTGACCTCCTAACAACCTTTCCCCAAGTTTTCCCTGCTAGAATCCTGGTAGATAAGACAGTTTAGTTATACATGGATTTTTCTTTAACATACTCTGGTGCCAACGTATTGGGATCTTCAGGGTGTGTTCCCAACACTGGCAGTGTTGACAGGTTGAGCTCAGGGATTGAGCCCTCCCTATAGGTTCTTCCTGGCTATACACAGGATGATGGGCAGCAAGCCTGGGATCCCAGGATATCAGAAAAGGCAAGGGCCTCCATTCCTTTGGTGGTTATTATAGAATGATGAACATACCAATTTTCTCCTTTTTTAGATGCAAATCCCTAGTTCAATGTTCTTTTTGCTACTCTAGATCAATACTAGGATCAGCTGTTTTCTCTGTTGGTTCTTTGTCCTGGCATCTAGGTGATCTCAGAGAAGCCTTTCATAGTGTCTTCAGTTTGTTTCCTGCCCTGTGTTCCAGCAGATAGGATTACGTTTTGAATTATCCAAGACTAGGAAGCATGGGAAATTGCATATTTCAAGCATAATTCTGGCAAGACTCTGACAGCAGCATCCCAGCAGCTGTAGAAGAAAATTGAGGTGAGAAAGACAGGCAGGGATGGGAAAGAAAATGCTGAGAACAGTATGTAGCATGGTTAAACTCCCTGGTTTCTAGTTTTTCTGTGGTAATAAGTTTACAATGTGAACCAGGGCCACCCCAAGGTCTGGGTGTGATACTGGGGGCTGGGAAGAGCTGAGTCCAGAAATGAAAAAGGATGGTTGGTCTGAGATAGGATATTTCATGTTTTAAGGAACATCTACATATATGTTATCTGATTTTTTTTTTCAGAAATGAGAGTTAAAAGAATAAAGGATAGAAGAAATGAAGGGAAACATAATGCATTTAGAGGTGGCAATCTTGAAGTCTGATGCTGAAACAGTTCTTGGAGAAAATAGCATCTGCCTGGAATTCCACTGACCAACTGTGACTATTCTAATCACCACTGGAAAGTACACACTGGTCTCCCTCTAGTTAGGGATGCCTGCTACAATAATATACAAGGTTAGCTGGTGAGAAATTTGGCTCTAATAAGTCAGATTTTTTTTAGAGCTAATTCCATAAAACACAAGAAAGAGGCCACACCTCTTGAGTTGTGTGAGGTCCCAGTGTAGCAACACCCTCACTCCCATGAAACATATTTCAATTCTCAAACTGTATTTTCTAAAAAAAAAAAAAAAATACAGTCTGAGCAGAAAAAGATGGGAGGGAGATGGAAACGGACTAGGCATATAGCAATGGGCATATAGCAATCTTTGTGAGTCCTTCCCAGGTTCTCTGAATTGGGCCCTTGAGTTGAGGATGTGGGGTGAGGTCCAGCAAATACATAATCCATAGTTGTTGGATTGGGAGAAAATAGGCCACAGCAGGCAAGTCCAACCTGGATGTTTAGGCTTGGAAGAAACCTTTATTTATTTATTTGCAGTTGAAAAAGTGTCTAGATTTCTAGCTAGAAGTTCTTCTAGACCTCCTTCTTTCTCTCTGCAATTCAATACCCTGCCACCAGACTGGCCTTCTGGAGAGTGCTAATCCAGACCCAGGGCATCCAAGTCTGAGACTTGGGGAGGGGGACTTTCTCTGTTGGCTGTAGTCATCTCTCACAGCTCTTCCTTCCCTTTGAAGGGATTCAGTTTACAATGGGCCTATTAGAGCCCTAATTGAATCCTTAACACGACAGCCATTAGCAGCTGCTAATGAGGGAATCCAGGGGATTATAGCATCAATTATCAAGTTTGACTTCTGAATGTGGCTCTGCCAACAGTGGGCTCTTGTGAGAGTCTTTAGGAAATGTGACAGAGGGAGGAGGCCATGTGCACATTGTGTGGCTCACTGCCCAAGATGAGTTCTTGCAAGGCCTGCTCTCATGTGGCTGAACAGCACAAGTCCCTGGATATCCACTGAGTTAGGAAATAGAGAGCATTTCATTCACAGATCTGCATACCCCTCTTCCAGATCTTCATACTCTCCTTAAAACTCAAATGCTTCTTTGCCTTCATAACTGTTTTCTCCTCTCCTCCTCAGACTTCTATAAACCCTGCCATCTCATGTGTTCATTCAGGCCTTCAGCCGAAATCATTCCCAAGCTCCTCATCACCCCCATCCTATCAGTCCCCAGGATCTGGGAATTCCTACCATCATATTGTTTCTGTACTCAGCTCTTTCCAGCCCTGCCCATTATTCTCTTTAAATTTACTTACATCAGAAATACCTAGGTGACCTTGAGCTGCTTTGTATCTTTTGGGCCCTGTTCTTTATACTCTTTCCTCTATCAGCCCAGAGAAGAAGGAAGTCACAGTGGAGTCTCATGACTTGCAGAGTGGGAGGCTATGGGCTGCCCATCTCTTGACTCCCACCCCTTCTTCCTTTTCCTGGACCATTGCTTTAGTTCAAGCTTTTATCACCATGGAAATGGTCTCAGGCCAGTAAGAAAATTGATTTCTCCATCTCTAGTTCATCTCTTATGTCCAAATCACTTTTTTCCCCCCTAAAAGGTTAATTTAATTGTCATTTCTTAACTCCCTTCAAGGGATCCCTCTTGCTTACAGGATAAAGCATATGTTCCTAAATCCGGTATGATAAGGTCTTCATGACCTTGGTCTTCCTTACATTTCCACGTCGTATTTCACCATTTTATATCTAGCCAGAGTCTGCCCATCCCTGAAAGTGCCAAAGTGTCGGGGCCATTCCCTTACTTTGTGGATACTTCCACCTGTAGTGCTTTCCCCTCTTGACCACCTGTGAAACTTGTACTGATCTTTTAAGCCTCCTCGATGAAGTCT
Source organism: Pipistrellus kuhlii (assembly GCF_014108245.1). Lineage (NCBI taxonomy): Eukaryota > Metazoa > Chordata > Mammalia > Chiroptera > Vespertilionidae > Pipistrellus > Pipistrellus kuhlii. Next base: position 19,972,824 of record NW_023425529.1, read on the forward strand.
TTCTAATTCACCCTCTCTTTCTTTTTTTCTTTAAAATATATTTTATTGACTTTTTACAGAAAGGAAGAAAGAGGGATAGAGAGTTAGAAACATTGATGAGAGAGAATCATTGATCAGCTGCCTCTTGCATATTCCCTACTGGGGATGTGCCCACAACCAAGGTACATGCTCTTGACCTGAATCGAACCTGGGACCTTTTAGTCCACAGGCTGATGCTCTGTCCACTGAGCCAAACCGGTTTCGGCCACCCTCTCTTTCTTGTGAGCCCTGTGCACATTTCTCTCCTAGTACGTATTTATACTAACATTATAATTATTTGTCTCTTCTGCTGGACCATGAGATAATTAAGTACATCAGTTTCAGTATTTATTTCTGGAAGCCTAGGGTCTAGTACATCGTGTCTGGCACAGCACAGGCAATCAGTAAGCTACCACTACCTTCGTGGGGGCTCAATTAATGGGTTAGAAAACTGAAAATGTGTTTCCCAGTTCATTTCGTGGACCTATATTGACGTGCAATTTATTATTCTATGTGGAACTCTCAGTTGTTCACAGACTCATTCTTTTGAACCCAAAGAGAAATGGGAGTCGTCAGAACTTTCACCCTCTATCTCAATATTTCAGTGCATAGCCTTGGGATCTATGGATATTTATTGAATGAGATTAAAATCTGCAAGTGTTTATTAAGCCCCTTGTTCAACTTAGGGTCTAGAGGAAAATATCAGGCTTAAAAGTTTATTTGCCTTCAAGGCTCTTCCTACATGACACTGTCCAACTATTTGTGCATAATCTCAGGCAGACACACCAAGTTTCTGCCCCAAATGGGGGCAGGGTATGCTTCATGAAAAAGGTGCTTTGCAACCTGAGAGGCTTCCACGTAAGGAAGAGAGCAGCTCTGTTCATTCACTGCCTACCATCTTGTTATGGCTGTGCTCAATGGTTTGGTCTGGGACTTAATTACTATATACAACTATCACAGCAATTTTGGATGGTGTGTAGACTTGTACCCTGGATACATATGAGAAAACTTAATCCTATGGACATTGCTAAGAAGCAGAGATGGGGCTTACTCCAAAGGCTGCCTGCTGCCAAGGCCCCAGGTTCGAACCCACAGTGACCACTGCTCCTAGAGCCCTGTGCAAATGATGTAAATCAATCATCCCATCTGGAAGGGAAACTCTTTCTGCTCCTCTCTTCTTCTCTATCTGTTAACAATTTGTAGTCCAATCAATTGCCCACACATCAAAGCCTGTCAGATTGGACAAAATGAGATAACAATGCAGAGCTTAAACTATTGCCAAAGTCAACAGCCTTGTTTCAGTCTAATTATCTGTGGTTGGGTACTTATACTGAAGCCCACAATCCCCAAATAAGAATAATTGAAGGTAGGTGAGGGTGCTCTCCCTGCATCTAGAAAAATGCCTGGCACATAGTAGACACTTAATAAATCTTTACTAAAACTATTGATGTGGTAGAAACAGGGACATTTGGCAACATTTAAAAGGCCCTGCCCATTATTCTCTTTAAATTTGCTTACACCAGGAATACCTAGGTGACCTTGAGCTGCTTTGTATGTCCTGGGCTTGTTCTTTATACTCTTTCCTCCATCAGCCCAGAGAAGAAGGAAGTCACAGCTGAGTCTCATGACTTGTAGAGTGGGAAGCTATGGGCTGCCCATCTCCTCACAGCCTTTTTTATCTCTAATCCACTAAAAATATTTCAGAATAGGGACAAGACTAGGCTGAGCTGAGTGAGGCACTGGGGTGCAGAGTTTATAGTGCATTATTACAACTAGAATATTGACATTGATACAATCCACACATTTTGTTCAGATCATCCTACTTTTACTTGTATCTGTGTGTTTGTGAATTTAGTCCTAGACAATGTAATCACATGTGTTACCACCACAGTCAGATAGTGCACAGTCCCTCCACTCTAACCCCATTGTATTCCCAACCTCTCTCCATTATATTTTCATAGTTTATGTGGTTTTTCTTAAGTTGATGGCTACAAGTATTCTACTGGATAAATCTAGTAAGTACTTATTGTTGTTGAATACTTTTGTTGGATGTATCTTTTTTTGTGGTTTATACTATTCTGGAGATCCACTTCACTTAATCTTTCTACAAATTCAGGATTATTTTTCTAGGATGAGTACCTAGAACTCAGTTTAAAAAAAATCTTAGTTTGATTACTCAGGGCTTACTTCATTGACCACTTCCGTTCCAAAGGAAATAGAGGGATGTTTCAAAGCATTAAGAGCATTACCAGTGGACAGAGGCAGGCCAGAAGTAGGATAGGATATTCAAAAGTATGTGCTATAATTGCCAAAGGCAATTTCAAAAGAGAAGCTGCAATAACAGCTTTGGGGGTAAGGAGAATGTTATTGAAATAAGTACAGAAGACTAGTTTGAAGGTAGCAATTATGTGGGAGTATAAGTTCTGGCTTTCTTTATCAGACACCTTACTTGGTAGCCTCTTCTCATATAATAAAGGATAAAGGTAAAGAGAGAGGTCAAGAAAGTGGATATGAGGCCAGGATATTAGCCAAAGATGATAAGTAGAGAGTGGGTTTGTTTAGGAGTTTTGAGGCACATAGCTCTCTTTAAGGGATGAAAGGCACTCTTAGGTTGGAAGAGTCTGCCACAGGACACAGCCTGGTTGAGCAGGAGAAAGGCAGGTGGGCAGTTTGCAAAAGTCAGGTGTGGCTATAGCCTGGATCAGAGACACAAAGGAAGAATGGAAGCATCTAAAGCAGTGGTTCTCAATCTTTCTAACGCCACAACCCTTTAATATAGTTCCGCATGTTGTGGTGACTCTCAACCATAAAATTATTTTCGTTGCTACTTCATAACTTGTTATGAATCTTGATCCATAGGTTGAGAACTGCTGCTGCAGAGCCCAACCATTGGAAAACACAGGAATTTACATTACAATTCATAACAGTAGCAAAATTACAGTTATGAAGTAGCAACAAAAATAATTTTATGGTTGGGGTTTACCACAACATGCACAACTGTATTAAAGGGTTGTGGCATTAGAAAGGTTGAGAAGCACTGATCTAGAGGATATTGTCAAGAACGAGAAAAGTGAAAAGCATTCACAAAGAGAAAACCTGACCCTCTCAGAGATGTAGGCAAGTATTCACTCAGTAGGGAGAAGACAACAAGAGGAACTTGGTCTTTCTCCCTTCTGTGGCTTGGTTGGTGAGGACCTGTGGGTCCTGCATGGACCTTCTGTCAGAGAATGAGGTCTACTAGAAAGCTCAACTACATGGGAGGGAACTATGTCCCCTTCAGGAGAATGGGCTGAGACATTGGGCAAAGAGATTTCCTTCACCTGTGTGCATGGGTGACAATGCCCTAAGACCTGGACAATCAGGCCCCTGTCCTGGGCTCTGTGATTCTGTGGGGTACCATTCTCCTCTGCTTTTATTTTTCCCAGAGAGTAAGGAGTCGGCTGGGCTAAAGGATGTACCCACCAAGAGCCCACATGCATTGTCACACTCTAGACCACTCTGCTCAGTCTGACACCCTCTATACATGAAACCCAGAATTCACTGCCCCAATGGTCACAGGCCCATTCTAGAGCTTTTGTGTGTGTCTTTCCTGGCTCTGTCCTACTGAGGGTGGACCACACCGATGTGTGCCTGGGTCTGAGGCACAGTTGTTTTGGGCTCTGAATGAAATTCCATTCTGGGGGTTGGTTGGAAAAGAAATGAGTGTGGACTTGGAGCCTTCATTTGTTTTTTTCCTCAGGTCTTGCAATGGTTAGGGACAGACTGTGGGTTAGTCCCTGGAGCAGCTCTAACTCTGCTGCCTCCTCCTGCTCCCAGGAAAAGCATCTGACCTCATCTTGGTTTTCTGTTTGAAATGGAAATTACTTCATTTGTCAGTTTGTCAGGCTCCCAAGTAATTACCCTTCCAGAATTCCTGAGGCCTCCTCCAGACCAGTCTTCAGGGGCCATCCCAGTGTGTTGAGTGAGGCACTTCATCTTTCCCACTTCTATTTCCTGGCAAATGGATCAAAATCTAAATGAAGAGTGTTAGGGGCAGCCTCCAAGGAGAAAGAGGTCTCAACAGGGCAGCCTTCCCCAGCTTATGTAATCATAATCACATGGGGTGCTGTTTAAAACACTAATTTCTAGGCCCTGTGCTTAGAGAGGCTTATTCTTTTGGTTTTGGGGGAGATTCAGGAACAATGGTTTTCTGCTTTAGTTGAACACTGGAGCCCCTGGGGAGCTTTAAAAATTACTAATGGCCCTGTTGTGGCTCAGTGGTTGAGCAATAACCTATGAAACAGAAAGTCATGGCTTAATTCCTGCTCAGGGCACATGCCTAGGTTGCAGACTTGTTCTCCAGCGGGGAGTAAGCAGGAGGCAGCCAATCAATGATTCTCTCTCATTATTGATGTTTCTATCTCTCTCCTACCTTCCTCTCTGAAATCAATAAAAATATATTTTAAAAATTAAAAATTACTAATGCCTGTTCTCCAACCCCAGAAAGTCTGGTTTAATTGGTCTGGGGTGTGATTTAGCATCAAGATTTTACTAAGTTCTCTGTGTGATTCTAATGTACAGCTCATGTTGAGAAACACTACTTAGGATTTTTTTTTTAATATATATTTTATTGATTTTTATACAGAGAGGAAGGGAGAGAGATAGAGAGTTAGAAACATCGATGAGAGTCATCGATCAGCTGCCTCTTGCACACCCCCTACTGGGGATGTGCCCATAACCAAGGTACATGCCCTTGACCGGAATCGAACCCGGGGCCCTTCAGTCCCCAAGCCGACGCTCTATCCATTGAGCCAAACCGGTTCCGGCTCTTAGGATTGTTTTTAACACAAATTAAAATGACTTTTCTGACCAGATAGGAGTGCAAATACTGTAGATGGTCCTGTAAAGGGAGGTGACAAAAGAGTAAGGGAGAGATCTTACTACTTCCAGGAAGCCTTGATGGTTCTTTTCCTTTTTCTTTTCTCTCCTCTCCTCTCCTCTCCTCTCCTCTCCTCTCCTCTCCTCTCCTCTCCTCCCCTCCCCTCCCCACCCCTCCCCTCCCCTCCCCTCCCCTCCTCTCCCTTTCCCTCCCCTCCCCTCCCCCCTCCCCTCCCCCCCTCCCCTCCCCTCCTCCCCTCCCTTCCTTTCCCCTCCCCTCCCCTCCCCTCCCCTTCCCTTCCCTTCCCTTCCCTTCCCTTCCCTTCCCTTCCCTTCCCTTCCCTTCCCTTCCCTTCCCTTCCCTTCCCTTCCCTTCCCTTCCCTTCCCTTCTCTCTCTCTCTCTCTCTCTCTCTCTCTCTCTCTCTCTCTCTCTCTCTCTCTCTCCTCTCTCTCTCTCCTTTCAGATTAGCTAGCAAGCTCTTTTATCCTCTGCCCCATCCTCTCCAAGCTGATTCCCTAAAGCAATAAAATAATTGCCTCAATGGCTTTAAAATTCTAGGAATGACTCTCTCCACTCTGCCATTCCAGGAATAACCCTCACCTTCTAGTGCCCAAACATTTACTCATTTACTCACATCCAAGTCCTACCCTGGTAAGTTGCAGGTGGTGTTTTCTTTTGGGGTGCATGGTTCCCTGCATCCCTTTCCCATTATTTCATGAGCTTTGTCCCATCTCAGTCCTTCTAACATGTGACCCGGATAAAAAAGAATATTGCTGAGGACACTGAGGTGAAGCATCAGGGGAGGGGGCTGAGGTCAGCACTGGCTCAAGATATGAAGAATGGCAGAAGTAGCTGAGAGGTCAAGGCAAATGCTAGACATGAGGCTCCTTCTGGGAGTTCACTTGGTCCTGTACTCACCCACAGCATCAAGTGCACCTAAGGCCAGAGGTAAGTCCCAGGACTACCAAGCACAGCCCGCAGAAAGGGCCCCACAAACTTATCTTTTTCTCCTTGTGTGTGCATCACTGCTGTCTGTGGAGAGCCCAAATAAGTGGCTGAAGGCTAACATACAACTTGGAGGAAAGGCTAGAACCCTGTGGAAAAAGGCATGAGGCCTAAAATCGAAGAGAAGAGCCAAATGATGGTCTGCCTTCCAAATTTCTGCCATAGTCACTAGTTAACCAGAATATAGGCTGCAGTTTGAAGAGATGGGAGCCACCACCTTTTTAATTTTGTCCATCCCCAGACAGGACTATGATTTTCCAAATGCCTACAAGCTGATTCTAGAAATTAGAGACCTATGATCTTGATGTTAAAACACAGCCAAAAACTCCAGGAGATTATTGAAGGCTTGTTTATGAGCACCTAGAAAAAGACTCTAGGAACCCTTGGATCCAACATGGGTCTACTGAGCAAATCAGAGCTTGTTAGCTACATCCTTCTCTAACAAGGTCATGTTAGACTGGTCAATGAAAAACACATGGGCCTCAGCAGCTGAGCAACAAGGACTCAGATTGTCCAGTTGTGGGAAAGAGAGAAACACATGGTTGGATACACATTGGTAACTAGCTGAACATCTGAGCACTGAAGGTGAATGTGGGGGAAAATTGTCTGGAGTTTTCTGGTGTAGAGTCCTCCCTTCATGCTGCTGCATTCAAGTTTATTATCCATGACTTAGGTCAGCAGTTGGCAACAGGTGGTCTGTGGATCACTGGAGGTCTGTGAGGTCTGAAAGGTTAGAAACTGCTGGTTTAAGGAAAACTTTGGATCAGCGGTTGCCAACCGGTGGTCCATGGACCACTGGTGGTCCGTGAGGTCCAAAAGGTTGGCGATCTTTTGGTGGAAATATAGATTTTCAGAAGACAGGGAACTGAGAAAATCTTTACCTCATGTATATGTATGAGAGATACACACACATACAAACAGACACACAGATAAATAATAGAAAGGTTGGGTTAAAAAGTGGAATTGGGCAAGATGCTATTTTATAAACATATCTATTGTAAAAACATGACTATAAGAGAGGACATGGCTTAGCCACAGCTCATATGGAAAGTTTAGCAGTTGGTATTGTCAGAATCTGCAGTTTTGTTATGAAGTCTACTGTAATGCTGCTAGGATCTTGGGATATAATAACATAAGTAGGGGTCTGCATATGAGGAGATGATCTCCTGTTACAGTGTCCTGCTTAGATACAAGGAATTTTAACTTCCATTCTGAACACCAGGCTGAAACTGGAGCAGGCTGGAATGGAGGAGAGAAGCCAAGTTTAATAAAATGACCCAAAACACTCTCAACTGAGGAAGAGAGAAGGAAGTGTAGAGGAGAGATTTCAGGAGTCAAGGGAGAGAGCTTTAATGTGTGAAGTCTGTCATAAACTTCACAGAGCATGTCTATGAGAAAGCTCTGGAGGCCCGGGTTAGGGCCCCACCTAAGGAGAGCTCTCCAGTCATGGGAGGTGTGCTCACTCTAATCCTCACACCACAGTGGAACAGGTGAGAAGACAAGACAACATACAATTAATATAAGTATTGTCAGAAAAGCTCTCATATGTAGCTGGAATAGTAAGCTCTATGTTCAGTGTAGTTTTAGAAAGTCCTAAATGGACATAAAGGCTAGAACATCCTTCCTGGCCATTGCCTAGAATTCCCCATGTGGACTCTGTCTGCAGAGCTGAAGCTTTGATTCCTGTTCTATGTCAACCCCCCTGGGAGCTCTACCAGTGAAGTGTACTAATATATGAATGTGAAAGAAGAAGAGGAGCCAAAGGTTTTAAGAGGAGGGGAGAATAGAGAGCATAAGGGCAGGAGGAGCAGAGGTAAATTTGGGACAGTTAAGTGTAGAGAACCTGAATTATTTTATTTGCCTGGCCCAAATCCTGTGGGTAGGGGAAAAATCCCACTCATAATAAACGCAGATGATTCCATATTCACCAACCCCAAGAAGGGGCCCAGGGCTCCATTTGGCCTTTGTTCCAGCTCAGACTCCGGTTTCAGTATTTCCAGGCACAGGTGGAGTCTCCACTGCTGATCAGGCCTGGGAGCAGACTGGCTACTGGCTCCCCTGGATCCTGCCCAGAGATGCCCCCAGTGTAAAGCACCACATAAAAGCCCCAGACCAGTGAGAGGAAGAGGGAGCAGGTGCCTGGCCCTCTGTACCACCCAAACTGGCAAGCTGGAAGTCTGGATGGCACCACGCCCAGCTCATTTCCAAGAGCTCACTAGCTAGATATTTACTGGGAGGGAGCCTTGGCACGAGGAGGCAGATCGGCAGAAGCGCTGCCCAGGCCCATCCACTCACTGCACTGTGGCAACAGTGGTGGATTGTCTTGATGGAGTTCGGTTTATGACACTATATTAGCAAGCTCATTCCTCGGGCTGTGCTGAGCTGGGGAGCAGGCAACTCTTCCATCACCAGAGGCAGGATGAGATGCTTATTGTATTTCCCTAACTCTGTAGCAAGGGAAATTTGATTTATTTTAGGTTTAATCCATCACCCTCTGGCATCCTTTCAAGACAGGCCTTGAGCATAATTGCAGGATCTGGAGAAAATAGGGAAGTCAAGTTCAATTTATTCCATTAACATTTTAAAAACATTTAATTACGATAAAAACGGAAAAGCATTTAATGTGAAGAGGACCATTGGTTTATCTTCTCCGTGCGTGCATCCCACCAATCACTGTCTCCTTGCTGTCATGGGCCTGTTGGAACCTTGCTCCCTGGCTTTGAGGCACATTGTCACCTTAGCCAGTTACTGCAAGGGGCAAGGACATGGGGTGCCCACTCACCACTATTTTTTTTGGGAGGGGGCTAAATCCATCCACTCATTTCTGGAGGGTCATTGTGTTATCTTCTGCTTTATTCTACTTTTTCTGTCTTCTCCAGTCTCCTTTTCCCATGTAGGGCCAGGGAATAGGTGGGGCAGCCGTTGGAGGTGGAAAAGATGGGTTCAGCCATGTCCTCCTCCCTTCAGCTGTTTGTCCCCTCTGCAGGATCCCAGCGGGTGCTGCACTGCCTAGCAGCCAGAGGAGGCCCACATGTAAAGCATCACACATCAGGGGCAGCCAAGGATGTGATTTTGGAAAAAATATTTCATTTCTTTAAGGGTCACCAAGGTAGTAATATGGGTAAATCTAACATTTTATCAGATTTCTTTGTCCTTATTTTATGATTCAGTATTGGTTTCACTTTTAATTCCTAATGGGATTGTGGTAAACAGAAAAATGGCTCCCCAATGATGTCTATGTCCAAACTTTGGAACCTGTGAATATGTCATGTTACTTGGCAAAAGAAAATTATGGTTGCAAATGGATTAGGGTTGCTAATCAGTTGACCTAAAAATAGGGAGATGCCCTTGGATTATTCAGGTGGGCCCAATGTCATGATAAGGGTTCTTAGAAGTAAAAAAGGAGGCAGAAAACAGGGCCAGAGTGATGTGGTATGAGAAGGACTTGACCAACTGGCTGTGAAGACAGAGGGAGGGGCCACAAGCCATGGAATGCAGATGATCTCTGGAAGCTGGAAAAGGCCAGGAAGCAGATCTCTCCAGAAACATATAGAGAGAACAGCCTTTCTGACACCATAACTTTAGCCATGGAGACCTAGGTTGGACTTCAAATCTGCAGAAATGAAAGATAATGTAAATCTGTTCAGCACACCTTGCAGATATTTGTTTGGTTCCAGAAAACCATAATTCAGCAAGTATATCAAAAAAGTGAGTTGTCATCTTCTTGCTGATGGAGGGTCTTGCCCTCAGTTTGTAAAAAAAAAAAAAAAAAAAAAGTAATACTTGTGGTGCATAAGCAAAGCAACATGAAATAAAATGTGGCATGCCTGTATTGTTTTACACCACTAAATCAGCAGGGGTTGGAAACTAATCCAGTTTCTGCCTAGATTAGGAGAGAAGAAAGATGCTCAGAGCTATACCGTCATCCCCCACAAAAACATTCATCCCCAAGCATCTGGCAGGTGAAAGGCAATACACTGGGGCCTGATCCTTGTCCTACATAAACTCAGGGGAGATGGTGTAAGTTATAATAGGTGACCAGTACAAGTCTGGGTAAACTTGGGGATGTTACTTCATGTCTTTGACCTTGGACTGCCACACATTACATATAATTATGATGTTAGGGGTGATGTGAAGAATGAATGAGTTGATATTTGTAAAGCAAGTATAACAGAGCCTGGCAAATGAGAAAGGCCATATATGTTAGCTATTGTCATCATTACTATTAGTTATTATTGGACTTTCAAAGAAGTTTTTCGGGGTTCAAGGGTTGAAGCAAAGTGGGCTTCAAAGATATAGAGTTAGAAAATAATAAATAAAAATAACTAATACTTACCAACCATTTCCTGTGGGTAAGCATTATGATAAGCACCTATCTTTATAACACTGTGGGCAAGTACTAATATCAGTCCCACTTTAGAGGTGCAGAAATTGACAGGTAGAATGGTTAAGTAACCCAACTTGCATAGCAATTAACAGGCCAAGCAGGGAGAAAACCCATATTCTTGCACTGTAGCCAGCACTGCACCAGCTGCTCAGGAACAGGGATGAGTACATGTTGGAGAACCATCCAGCAGGGCAGGCAGTTGAGTGGAAGCAGAGATTTGATATGGAGATGTGACTAACGGGTCAGGCTGGAGCCAGACAGTGACAGCCTTGAATAGCAAGAGAGAGCCATGGAAGGTAAACAAATGGGATTGTAGGAATAAGATTCTAGCACAAGTGCTGAGATCTAGACAGAAGAGTTAGGATGTTATCTCAAACGCTGAGGTACTGAGTGTCTATACTGGGGTGGAGTCAGATGTGAGGAGTAGGTGAATGAAGAAGGCTGAACAAAGGTGGCATTGGTAGGACCTGACAGTGACCAGCTGGCAGTGGGGAAGAAAACAGAGAGAGGAGGCGGAAATCCAAGGTGTAAGCCAAAGGACTTGGTACTGACTCCTCAGATGCAAAGGCGGCTGAGGCAGGAGGGATGTGGAAGGCTGTGTTCTAGTTTGATCCTGTGTGTGTATGTGTGTGTGTGTGTGTGTGATTACTTTCTCTTTCTCTCTGCCTTAGTTCAGGATATTTTTCCCATTGATTTTTAGAGAGAGTGGGATGGAGGGAAGGAGGAAGGGTAGGGGGAGAAGAAGGAGTAGGAGGAGGGGAGGGAGGGAGGGAGAGAGAGAGAGAGAGAGAGAGAGAGAGAGAGAGAGAGAGAGAGAGAGAGAGAGAGAGAGAGAGAGAGAGAGAGATTAATTGGTTGCCTCCTACCCACCCTGACCTGGCTGGGCCAGGGTTCACACCTGAAACCTGGTATGTGCCCTTGATTGGAATAAAGTCTGGGACTCATCCATCAGCCTGCCAATGCTCTATCCACTAAGTATTCAAAACAAGAATAACTGTGCTTGCTCTCCCATCTCATAGAAATGCTCAAGAAGGTTTACATGCAATCACAGATATTAAGATGTTTTGACACATGAGAAGGTCGCACAAATACAATGCACTGATTACTATTATAGCACCCTGGTAAGGCAACTAGGCATCTGGGCTGCACCAGATAGAGCCTCACCCTGTTTATATGCGACTGTCTCAGTTTTAGAAGATCAGAGTTTCCACGTGCAATTGAGACTCTTCCTTCAGAAAGCATGTTGAACACTAACCACAAGCTCTCCCCATGCCTGCATGAGGTGGAGGCGTCATTTCCAGTGAAAGAGAAGCTGCTGCATTTCTTTCCAAGAAAACAGGCCCATGAGGACGCTCAGGAGCTCAGAATGAGCTCTGGACAGTGCAAATAGAAGAGCCTGTATTCTCACACTGAAAACATAATTAAAACACTCTGCCTCCCTTATCTGAGACACAGAAGAAAAATGAGTGGGAAGATGAAAGAAACGAAAAGCCATTATCTCTTTTCTGTAAATGACTATTTTTTTCCTTATAGGAAAAGATCACTGCCAAATGGTGTTCATAGCAAGAGGAGGCCTGAGTGTGCTGGGAGGATCAAGCTCATGGCTATGACAGCTCTCAGTGTCTTTACACGGTTGCAGAAAAGCCAGGCACAGCCACAGGCTGCTGTGGCTGCCACACCCTGGCCCAGCCTGAAGCTCTGACAGCCTACCTCGTAGAATGGGTGTCCTGCCATGACACTAAAGACCAGCCACCTGGCTCACATCTGCTACAAGGGATGGAGAGAATGCCTTATCTGAGTCTCCTTCTTTGTCCTGTCTCCCTGGGCAAAGAGATTGTCCTCTGTTCTTTGCCACTCTACCCTGTGTTTCCCCTCCCACCCAGAGCATTGAGAATTTCACTCAGTCCATGCTCTCTGAACATTGAAATATTCCTCAGCCATTCTTGACACCATTGTCATATCAGGATTAAGTGAAAAAGAACAAAGGTAAAAACAATAACCCCAATCAGTCAAATAATAGAGAAGAGGCAGGGGAGAAAATCTACCCACCCAGCCCAGGCTCCACCTCAGTGATGTCAGATAGAGTCACTCTGGAGGTCACTCCTGATCTCTGTGCAGACACCTGTGATTACCCCACAAGGCAGGATCCTGGAGGAGCATACCAATGGGATACCCCAATTCCCTTTGTTGGACCACCTTTGGCAGCAGGGTGGAGTGCCATGGGGGTTAAATAACACAAGTGGTGCCCAATGAATGTGGGATTTAAGGAAAACAACCTCACAAAGGGTTTTATAGTGATTTAATTAGAACGGTCAATCACAGAGTCAATAACAGAAGCAACAAAATATTAGGAAGCATAGGCATGAAAGGAAAAAAAAAAAAGAAGATTTGAAAGTGCAGGAGTTGAGGTCCAGCACCAGGAGAGACTGCCCCAGGATGCTGGAGACATAAGCATGCCCAAATGTAAGCCAGGTGTGGGGTACAGAACAGAACCTACATGCCCTCAACACTGCTTTGGGCACCAGGGATGCCCTGAGGAATTGTTACACCATCTTTCCAGGGTCCACCCAATGCCTGACCCTGTAGGCTAGGGAAGTCCTTGGAAGAGTAGAAACAGTAGCCTGGAAGGTGAAGCAAGAGAGCTTAAGGCTAGAGACAGGCTAGGAAGGTTAGAAATGTGCAAGGGAAACTGCTAGCTGGAAACCAGAGAATGGCTGACAGGAGACGGACAGGTCAGGAAGTTAAAAACACATTTCAGTACACTTAGACTTCTGGCAGAGTAATGTGAAACTTGTAGCTTCCCACAGGTTCTTATTTTAATGAACCGGGCAGATCAAGACTCTCCTTGAGGAGTGCTCAGCATGAGCTGGTGGACCTCTGAGAGCTGCCTATTCATTTACTAAGTCCCCTTGATTCTAATCTCTGTATACTTCGCCATCTCCCACTGTCATCTTCTTCATCTCCTCCTCTTCTCCTTCCCCCTCCTCCTCCTCTTCCTCTTCCTCCTCCTTTTTCTCCTCCTCCTCCTTCTTCTCTCCTTAGTTCAGACTTTCATCTTTTTTTTCTCCTTCATTATTGAAACAGCCCCTTTAATGGTCTCTCCACCAATGGTCTCATCACCTTCCTACCCATCTCCCTGAACCTTCCAAACTGATACCTAGAAATCACATATCTGATTGCCTCTCATAGCTGCTTAACATCCTCCTGGCTCCCTGTTGCCCATGGGTGTGTTCTCAGGGCTTTGATCACAGGACATCTGAGATGGTTGCTAGAATGCAGATTCACAGTCCCCCTTCCTTTGAGATTCTAATTTAGCAGGTTGGAGGTGGGGCTTCAGAGTCTATATTATAAATAAACGTCCTAGTTGATTCTCATGATCTGGAATGTGTGGGAGATAGTGTCTCTAGCATAAGACTGAACTCTCACGTGTGTGAAAGGTCTGCATTGAGCTGCTATGTACCTCTCCATACTCTTAGCTCTGCACCCTGACAGTTAAGCTGAGCCTTGATGGTTGGAAGCCAGCCAAACTGGGCTTTGGAACTGGGGTCCAGTCCCAAGACTTGTTCAGAATACCAACTACTGGACAGGTGGTTCAGACTCATCTATATCAGACTACCCAACTCTGGGCTGAGAGAAGGCAGGACCAGAGTGCACCTGCTGGGGAGAAATACAGGTTTTTTTTTTTTTTTCTTTCTAACAAAAATGAGAGAATAACAGGCTGTAGGTTGAAAAGAGAAAAGCAATTACAAAAACATTTAATATAAATAACTTGTGGTATTCACTGCCTCCTGTTGTTCTGAGATAAATAACTTAGCAAACCGAAGCAAGACAGACATTATGGTCACAGCACTAAAACTAGCTTTGCCGTGATCCTTCAAATTGCATATGCCCAAAATTCCAGCATGCCAGATGGCAGAATCGTGAGGTCGGCAAAGTTTGCTTTGATCTCCTCAAACCTCTCCTTTTGTCTCCTCATTTTGCCTTGTGTGGCCTCCCTCAATCTTGAGAATCTTCATTTGGAATCTAGCTATCTAGAGCCCCTCCCCACTACCTTTATCCTACCCCCACCCCTACTCCCATCCCTGTTCCCATCCCTACACCCACCCTTCATTTTATGCTTGCTTTCAACAAGGGAAAGGATCTGATAAACCAATCCCTGGTAAGGGGTCAATGCCTGATAGCCTCTTCAAGGAACAGTGTTTATGTTTTACTGGGGAATTGCTAGGAGACAATCCTGGGGGAAATTTTAGGGAAGTGTTAGATGTAAGAAAAGACTGTTATCATTTCCCACCTGATGGCTTTAACCATTAGCATTCCAGGCCCGTCAACAAGCTCCTAACCTGGCTGATGCCTTGGATCACAGAGAGATTGATCTCTGGTGCCCAGCTTCCATCTAGATTTTCTTGGACTATTAAGTGTTAATATAACTATTGTTTGGACTGAAGACATAATACTATATGTCTATAAGTATATAAGTACTTATAGACATATAGTATGTAATGTCTATATTTATATGGACATTACTATATTTAATGAAAATGGTACAATTTAATTTGTATATTTCTTAAGACCTTTCATTTATTAATAAATAATTTCCAAATTTAGGAACTCTCTGTCAGACCATGTTTTTCTAATTTGAGGTTTACTGATTTAGGGTTGCCTAAAATAGTATTACTACTATGCTGCCTCTAACATAAAGGTCTTAGAATAAGAGTTTCCTTCACTCCTGGTGAGTTTTCTTGTCTCCAATTCAAGTAGTGTTCTCAGCCACAGACCTGTTTCCAGTTTGATCTTCCCCAGTGACCTGCTGGCATTCCAGGATGGAACGTTCTTCACTATCTTTGACCTTAACTATGTGGATATCGATGGAATATATCATTCCTTGCATTAGTTTGCTAGGGCTGCCAACAAAGTACCACAAATTGGGTGGCTTAAAATGGAAATGTATCCCCTCACAGTTCTGGAGGCTAGAAGTCAAAAATCAAGATGTTAACAGAGTCATGCTCTCACTGACGGTTATGGGAAGAACCCTTCCTTGCCTCTCCTTAGCTTTGGTGATTTCCAATGATCCTTGGCCTTGCTCAGCTTGAAGACGAATCACTCCGGTATCTGCCTCTGTCTCCCTGTGTCTGTGTTTCTGTTTTCTCATAAAGACAACAGTCACTGAATTAAGGCCTACTGTAATTCAGTATTGATTTCATCTTAGCTAATTACATCTGCAAAGACCTATTTCCAAAAATGGTCATATCTAAAGTTCTGGGTAGACATGGATTTTGGAGGGGACACTATTCTACCTAATACACTCCCCTTGACATTTCTGTCCTCAGTTTCCAAGCTCCATGTACAGTGAACTCATCTAAACACACATCAGTCTCTTTCTGTTTCCTCTGATTCACATCTTCTTGCGAATGGCCTTAAGCTATACTCCAAAGAGTAAAACATTCTTACCCTGATATTTGCAGCGTGGCAGAAAATCTTTTGGCTAAAGGGGGCAGGGATGGAGAATGGTTGGTGCTTCAGTAAACTGGCTCCTCATTTCCCTGCACACCAAACTTTGTTTTTCTGCCTGTCTTGGGATTACCTGTGGCTTTGTGCCCAGGTTCTACTCAACAGCACTTGAACAGGAAGCATGTGCTCCATTCCCAGGACTGGTCCATGATTATCTCCCAGGCAGGGCTCACTAAACTCTTTTCTTTTCTGCTAGCTTGAAGGAAACAGACAGTTTCACCTGGAAAGCTATGTGCTAAAAGTGGCAGAGCCAAAAGATGAAAGGGGTTGGATCTCTGCATAATTTTTTTATTTTTTAAAATATATTTTATTGATTTTGTACAGAGAGGAAGGGAGAGAGATAGAGAGTTAGAAACATCGATGAGAGAGAGTCATCGATCAGCTGCCTCTTGCACACCCCCTACTGGGGATATGCCCACAACCAAGATACATGCCCTTGACTGGAATCGAACCCGGGACCCTTCAGTCCCCAAGCCAACGCTCTATCCATTGAGCCAAACTGGTCCCGGCTCTGCATAATTTTTTTAAAGAAGAGCAACCTTTAAGTTAGAAAACACATTTGGGATTTTATATGAGTAAGGATTAAGCTTTGATTGTATTAATTGTATTAAATTTGGGGGTTTATTTGCTATAGGCCTTAGCCTCCTTTAACCAGTGTCTAAAACAAGTTGATATGGCCATGCTGATATTAGTGGCAGAGGGAGATGTCTCACAGACCTAGTTTTTCTGGTCCTCATTCCAGTACTCTTGTCACTCAACCGGCCCATGCAGTTCAGTTTCAATCACTTCTATGATGCAGTATTTATTCTTGTGACAAATTTTCAAACCACTTATTTCTTGGGCTGAATCTAGGCATTGAAACATAGACATGTGAAGTCATCAAAATCAATGTGGACACTGACATGTCCTTTTCTCCTGAGCATTACTGGGTATCTCATCCATGATTACCTTTATTCTGTGTCTTAGTCTGTTTGAACTGCTAAACAGAAAACCACAGACTGTAAATCTTATAACAACAAAGATTTACTTCTCTGATGATGATAGGTTCAGTGTCTGGTGAGGATCCACTTTTTGGTACATAGATGGCTGTCTTATCATTGTAACCTCACATAGAGAAAGCTGCAAGGGATCTCAGGTCTGTTTTATAAGGGCACTAGTCCCATTGATGAAGGCTCTACCATTCATGTTCTTATGACTTAATCATCTTCCAAAGACCCAACCTTCTGATACCATCATAATCGGCTTTAGGTTTCAACATATGAATTTGGGAGATAACATGAATATTTAGTCTACAGTATTCTATATTTAGTTTTATGATTTTACCTAATTATTTACACATAATTTTATTTAAGCTCCTCTTTTGCTTTTCTTCCCATGTTAGTGTTCTCTTCAGTTTTCTCTGTGGAAGATGGTTCAATGTAAGGATGAAACACCCTCCAGCCTGGCCTGGGTGCCCTTATCTAGCTCTTTTTTCTCACTGGATCCAAGACATTAAGAGTATCCTCATTGGTCATCAACTGGGTCTTTATATCCCAATTCTTAACTTTTATTCCAGGAACACTTCTCTTAACTTATGAATGTCAGGAACCCACATACCAGTTATAGAAATACCATAATTTGAGATATCAGCATTGATCCCGACTTCCTGTTCTAGCCTACACTCAGGACTCCCATAGAGAGCCCACGGGACTGCTAGAGCTATGGGCAGGGGTGTTAGTTGGGAAGGGGGTTGCTTTGACCTATTCCAACTTTCCTTCTTAGATTCCTAAAATAATTCTGACCTCTAGCTGTCCAGCACTCCAAAGAGCTGCACTCTTCCTATTCTGCCTGAATATTTCTAGGTTTGTTATATCCAGTATTTACTTTTTAATCCCCTTGCTTCCATTTATGCCCTTATTTTTTTTAAATTAGTTTATTTTTCTAAGAAGAACATCATGGGGCTATTTTCCACTTTGTTTAGTCTATTTGTATCATTATTCTACTGTTCTTTGGCTTGTACTAGCTCTCTGTTGAGCAGGCACATACCATTTCCAACCACTTCCAGGTCATTAATAAAGCTATGAAGGAAGACAGGTTCTTACCCTAAACACTGTGGTACCAATTAGACACTTACCCCCAAATGAGCTCCTTGACAATTTATCATTACCCTATAGTCTTACAGCCAGTGTTTAATCAATGAGGCTAGTTTCTGATTCAAGCCAATTTTAAACTAAGTTTCCAAGGTAACTTTCTTGAGACCAATTGCTTTTTGAAACTGTCTACTCTCTTGCAATCTTCCAGCTGCTCAGTTTGAAGCACAAAAACTTGCCAGACTATTCATTTGGCTCTGAGAATTGTTCAGAGTGGCAGCATTAATCTTTTTTCACTTCAACAACCTTCCTCCTCTTAAGGAAATAAAATAGAAAGAGAACTAAATTGTTGGGGACTATCCCCACCTGTGTTCCTAGAAACTGAATTGTTGCTGAGACGAGGTTGGAAGGGGCAGCATACCCTTCATCTCTGAAAAAGGCCTTGATTTCCCAATCCTGATTCTAGACATACCCAGGTGTAGAACTGTGTATGAGAGGGCACTGAGAAATGTGACCCATTACATGAGTGGGTGCACATCCATGGGTAATGAATCTGAGGATCAAATCACAATTACCAAGCACTAATTGTGTTTTAAGAGTTGCCCTACAATGCTAAAGAAATCATAGCCTCTACCCTTCAAGTTTGCTGGTGGTGGATTTATACATCTCAGCAACCAGGTTATCTGTTTCTCATCATTTGCCTAAAAACTATTAGTCCTACTAGAGCTTTAAGATATCAGAGGACCCTGACAAATATAGATATATTTGAAATTATATTATCTGATACCACAACATTACAATTTTGTGAATCATTATCACTCTCAGTTGGGTTGGAATATTGGAAAATTAGATGAGGAACAGATACTTTTCTTGGGAGGGATATTTAAAGTCCAGAGTGCTAACCGTTACACAAGGGGACCCGCTCTTGGGAGGGATATTTAAACGAGAATCTATAATGGAAGAAATCTGGGTATCTGAGTCAGCTTCAGCACTAACAAGGTGGAAAGCTCCAAAACCAACTTCTCCAGGGCCATTGCCCAAAGTATGATACTGGATTTCCTGCACCAGAATCATGTGTGTAATTAAAATACAGATTTCCTCATCTCATCCTATCTCTACCCCACTACAGTTTTTTGAGTATTAATCTGCACTATAAACCAACATACTTTGGTGGCTCTAAATCAGTTTTCAACCTGGGGCTCACAGACATGTTAAGACAATTCTTCAACCTTTAGTGCATGTAAGAATCACCTGGAAAGTTGATGAAAAACAACAACAAACACACACACACACACACACAAAACCCCACAAAAAAACAAAAAACAAAACAAAACACCAGACAGTCTAATTAAAAAATAGTCAGAGGACCTGAATAGATATTTCTCCAAAAGGACATACAGATGGCCAATAGACATCTGTATGTCACTAGCTATTAAAGAAATGCAAATGAAAATCACAATGAGATTTCACCTCACACCTGTTATAGCTATCATCAATAAGTCAATAAACAAAAAGTGTTGACAGGTTGTAGAGAAAAAGGAACCAGCATGTAATATTGATGGGATTGCAAGTTGGTATAGCCACTATGAAAAACACTATGAACTTGCCTCAGAAAGTTAAAAATAGAACTGTCTATGACTCAGTGATTTCAATTCTGGGTATTTATTCAAAGAAATCCAAAACACTAATTTTAAAAATAGATTATTTTTATGTTAACTGCAGCATTATTTATAATAGCCAAGATATGGAAGCAATCTAAGTGCCCATCAATAGACAATTGGGTAAAGAAGAAATAGTACACAACGGAATATTACTCAGCCATAAAAAATCAAATCTTACTATTTGCAGCAATGTGGATGGACCTAGAGTATTGTGAACCTACAATATCATGCTAAGTAAAATAAGTCAGGTAGACAAAGACAAATACTATATTATCTTACCTATATGTGGAATTTAAACAACAAAATAAATGAACAAACAAAACAGAAACAGACTCACAGATACAGAGATGAGACTGATGGTTGCCAAAGGGGAAGGAGATTGGGGGCTGGGTGAAAAAGGTGAAGGGATTTAGAAGTACTAATAGGCAGTTACAAAATAGTCACAGGATGTAAAATACAGCATAGGGAATATAGTCAATATATTGTAATAATTATGTATGGTGTCAGGTGGGTACTAGACTAGTTTACATAAATCTCTATCCACATTGCTATACACTTGAAACTGATATAATATTGAATGTCAACTGTTAGTGAAAAAAAAAAAGAATCACTTGGAGATTGGGGTACACTGCAGAGACTGGAATCTAACACACTCTTCTTCAGTAGATCTGGGGTGGGGTAAGGACCCTGCCTGGATTTTTAATTAGTATCTCAGTGGTCTTAGGTCACTCTGAGAAACCCTCAGGAGTTCTATGCCATGCTGTTCCTATCCCACAGTCTCCACTTTCTGATGGTTTATTTTGATACCTGCTGTGTATGTGCCTCTGTGCCATTTTATGATGAGGAATGACTTGCTTTTTTCAGATCCTTGAAGGGAAATAAGTACGACACAATGTTAAGGCACACTGCCGTGGATGCAGGGTCTTCTCAGCAGTTCCCACACTTCCTCGCACCTCTATGTAAGCAGCAGAGGAAAATAATACACCAGCCAGCAGTTGCAGAAATTGCTCCCTCAGGTAAGCTGTTTGCTACTCAAATGATACATAAACCCAGTCCCAGAAGAAGCTTGAGGACAGGGACACACCAGAAAGGGTTCGGGCTCCAGGCCCTGATTCATGTTTTCACGGCCCAGCCTCCAGGCATTATTTTAGGGAAGCCAACTTTAAAAACAACATGAATAATTTGTTTATATCGCAAAATACGCTATCTCTGGAAAATACACATTTTCTGATCTTCAAAGTTATTGTTTCCTAACTGCTCTCAATTATTTCTCATTGAGGTCCCCTTCTGCCTCATTTGTTATTAAATGGAAGACCATCGGCAGACTGTATTTTCTCCATCTCCTACAATTTATAATAAGATTGAGCACTATTATTTTTTTTTACATTTATGTTCTTACTGATGTTGACCTTATCTCCAATAGTATCTTCATAAGAATTTTGTTGTTATTTTAACTTCATTCTGTTTTCAACTTATTTTGTGTTTAAACAAAAGAAGAAGAAGAAGAAGAAGAAGAAGAAGAAGAAGAAGAAGAAGAGAAGAAGAAGAAGAAGAAGAAGAAGAAGAAGAAGAAGAAGAAGAAGCAGCAGCAGCAGCAGCAGCAGCAGCAGCAGCACAGATGTTGCTTGTACTTAGTAACCAGGTTGGTGGAAAAATACACAAAACATTTCAAGGCCAAAGATTTGGGTGTAACTGCCAAGTTACCATCCCAAATGGTCCAAGGACACAGCACAGTGGAGTGGAAAGTACTTGGGCTTTGGAAATTGCAAGATCTCCACAGCCTATTCCTGTGTGACTCTGGGAAGGGAGTGTACACATGCTCAGCCTCAGTTTCCCCATCTGCATATAGGCAGATGTCCTCACTCTACTCTTTCAGGTAGGCTAAGCTTTTCTCAGTCCAGTCAGTAGGATTCAACACTTCTTTCTCCACCCAGTGAATCTACCCCCACCATGGAATAGCAGAACTATGCTGAGTTTACGGATGATTTTGAAGGAGGGTTTTATATCACCTTTAAACTAAAACACTATAAGCCTCCACAAACAGGTCTTTTCTCTCAAGTCTTTCCATCTTCTTGTTAGCCAATCACATCTTTTCTCTCTCTCTTCTTCAGTACCCAGACTCACTGGCTGAGCTTCCTTGGTCTCCCACTTCCCACATCCTTGGCTCCTCACCCCAGTACCCACAGGCCTCCACATCACTGTCCACACCCTCATTGCTCAGACCTTATGCCTCCAAACCTGCAAACATATAGCCATTGGGTGCTCAGAAAACAGAGTCACCCTCTTCCCCAAGCAACCCCTTATCTTGGAAAACACAAGCAATTCAGCAGTTAGTTGTTTCACATTAACTATAACTTTCTCCCCCCTTTAAAGAACCTTTAAAGGAATGGCAGGCTTTTTCAGAGGCTACTTCCCAGGGCCACTGGCCGCCCCAATCATGGAGGGGGAATGTCCTACTAAATCTCTACGCTGGCCGAAGCACAGTCAAGTGCCGCTGCACACAGGCCAGGAAGCTCAGCCTCTGAAGACACAGGGTGAGAGGAGCCCACACATTTCTGACCCACCAACAGGGAAAAGGCCGATTTGATAGGGCTGTCCTGCTGATTAAGCGAAATAACACCTGCCAACCACCTGGCAGAGTGTCTCATGTCAGGAAAGGTTTAAGGAAGGGCTCTGGGTTAGACCTAGACTTACCCAGGTTAATTCTCTTTCCTGGTAAGAATTCCTTTTGCTAGGAACTCCTTTTCTTCCCTTCATTTCTGTTTCATTAAAAAAATATATATATCTACAAAGTCTTTGAACTTACTTCTTTGAAGCCACACTGTCTGAAGTCAATTACCTACACTGTTTTGCAAAAAATGTCAGCTTACTGGGCCTTGATGGAGTTCTCCCCTGGGACTCACAGCATTTTGTCTACCATTCCTATACCTTAACCCTTGTCTGCCACCATGATTCCTCACTGTCATACTCCACATTCTCTCTTCCTCGAGCCTCCTGCTGCTACTGGCCTGTGTCCCATGCCTCTTCATGACATCCCACGTGTCTCTTACCACCTGCTCCTGGGATAGACACTCTATCACCTGGAATTAAGGGAGCCTGTGATGCTCACATTGTTGCATCCTACTCCGACATCTCAGTTTTAATTGTGCATCTGAGGATAACCTCTTTTGCAGATTAGTTCCCTGGACCGATATTTGGAACTGCCACATTTCATAGGGGAAGATAATTTAAGATCAATTATGATTGGTCTCCTCATTCTACTTCAGCCTCACCAGTCTCCTTGCTGCTTCTATTGTAGAACATAATGGCACTGCTGCCTCAAGGCCTTGGCGGCTCTCCTCTTGCCCAGAACACTCTTCTCCCAGAGACCCATTTGGCCCCACTCCCACCTTTCTCAAGTTCTGTGCTTAATGTCATTGTCTCCACTAGGCTTTCCCTACTATACCTCAGTACGATACCCCTCTTCTCTGCATTGATGACTCATTACATTGTGTGTGTGTGTGTGTGTGTGTGTGTGTGTGTGTGTGTGTGAGAGAGAGAGAGAGAGAGAGAGAGAGAGAGAGAGAGAGAGAGAGAGAGAGAGAGAAAGTTTATTGTTTCCCTGCTCCACTAGAATGTAAATTCTGTGAGGGCCAGGATTTTGTTCTGTTTTATAGTAGGTATCCCCTATATTACACATTAAATTATATATCCCTCTTTCTCTATTCTATATCTAGAATATACCCTATAACACAGCAGGTACTTTGTATATAGCTGTTGAATTGAATGAATCAGTCAGTCATTTATTACAGACAACAATAGGCTCAGAGAAGTGAAATACATTGTCCAAGTTCACACAGCTATCTAGGAGAAGAACTAGGAAGTCAACTGGTCTCTGTCTCAAAGTTCTCTGTCTTTACTCTGCCTCCAGCTGCCTTCCTTATCAACCACAATGCACAGTGCTGTGCCCCCAGAGTCACTGCTCTCAGAAGAGAGCTGTGGAAGGCTTGGAGTGTGACCCTCAGGAGGATCAAAGGCTGCACTGTGTTTCACGTATTAAATGTATATTCCTTATAGAAGCTGCTTTGTTTACAGTGGTTCAGCCACACTGCTCTCCCTTTAGTTCTCTAAGTCTACCTCAGGGGTTTTATGAACTGTACTGATATTTGCCCAGATCTTCCTTTGACTGCCTTCTTTAAGGTGGTTTAAAAGTGCTGTTTTGAAAATCCATCCTTTCCCACCCACATTGAATAATTGCAGTTTTTTTTCTTATTAATGTATTCCATGATCTGTGGTTATCTGCTTAGTCATTCTCCTCCTGCAGGGCATGGGCCATTTCTACTTTGTTCACCTTGGTACAACCAGTGCTAACACAGTTCCTATAATGAATAAATCAGGAATAAATCTATTATCAAATAAAATACAAAGGTTTTGGAGATTAGGCCTTATTTTATAATTAGCCACCAGAGCAAACTTTTGAACACATGACTTCTAAAGGAGCAACCACCAGTGGGTAAAAGGCTCTATAAGCCAACCACAGGTTGGGGAGCCTCTGCAACACACTCTATGGCTCTGCATGTTTGCTTAGTCTGTTTCTATCTTGTCAAGTAGATATCAAGCAAATGCCCGGATATATCTTCATCACAGTAGAAACTCTGTCCTATTGTATATGTACATATGTAACATTATAAGTGCCTACTAATAAGTTATATTATCAAGGTGTGAAAACACTTATATTCATATCCAATTCAAGCCTTATTGGTGTATGTCAATGTCAATCTTGTCATATTACACCAAATTGGAATTTGAAACTATTTTAGATCAATGGATAACCTGAGAAATTTTTCAGTGCCTAGCCATGAGAGGAATATAGGAAGGTTCTAAGAGAATAACCTGCTCTCATGAAACTGACTGTTCAGTAGCATGAACACATTTTTTACACACAATGTCATGAACAGGATTGCACTCCACAAGGCAGGCACTGAGGAGTATGAACAGTAAGCATGAGGGAACTCAGAGAAAAAGGAAACAAATGTGTGCTGGAGTCATAAGGGAAGGGTTCATGAATGAGGTGGCATTTAGCTGGACTTTGAAGGACGGGGAAGCATAAATAAACATATTTATTGAGTGCCTACTATGCTTAAGATACTGTACTAAATACTATGGAAGATACAAAAAATGATGAGACAGAATCTCTGCCCTTGGCAAGTTTGTGATCTAGTTGTAGAGACAAGGCATAAATTAGAGAAAGGTTAAATAACATTACAAGGGATAAACAGCAGCTTAAGACAAGGCAGCATAGGAGATGCCAGAAGACATTGTAATTAATTACCCACGGAATGATGCAGGCAGTAAAAGCTGTAAGAATTCAAAGAGGGTGGGCTGGGAAAGCTTCTCAGCAAACGTAGAACTTCACTTTGAGTCTGAAGAAGGGGTGGGAGTAACAAGAAGGTAATGGAAGATGAGGAAAGACGTTATCAGGGAGGAAGAGTGGGGAAAAAAGTCAGTAAAAGAAAGAAGCAGGGGTAGCAGAACATGTATCAGAAGACAATGAATGAACCAGATTGGCTAGAGCAGATAAAAATTAGAAAATTGAGTAGTTAGAAGTAAACCAGCAGAGAGAGTTAAGACCACATTAGGAAGGAAATGAAAGCTGCACTGTTGAGTTTACATGTCATCCTCCATGCAATTAAGAGTCAGTAGACTGAGGAATCTCAGAGAGAAGATGGGATGGAGAATTGAGTTAGATGAGGGTCAATGGGAAAAAAGAGTGAACATCTGTAATACTTTCAACAATAAAGAAATTTAAAAAAGGAAAAATATGAAAACAAACAAAGTTTAAAAATCACACACACACAAATAGAGTCACTAGAGATTTTCCATAGGGCCATGATGTTTTAGAAGAATTTGTCCAGCAGTGAAGAATGCCTTTAAAAAGAACAGTTTTCCTGGAACTGGAGAGCATTATGTTAATTGAAATAAGGCATTCAGAGAAAGATAAATATCACATTATCTCACTCATATGTGAGATATAATGATCAACATAAATGGATGAACAAGAATAGATCCAGAGACAAATGGCAAGGGATGGGGGCGCGGGGTTTAGAGAGCAACCAAAGGATTTGTATGCATGCAAATTAGGATAACCAATGGACACTGGGGCAGTGGGGGCTTGCTGGGAGTGGGAATGGATGGGGGGGGTCAATCGGGGGAAAATGAGACATATGTAAAACTGTAGATAATAAAAAATTAATTATATTTGAAAAAAGGAGCAGTTTTCCAGGAGGCTTTCACAGAGGTCCAATGTGGCTGGGGTAGCTAATAAGGGCAGTGATGGTCATTTACAGTGGAATGTGGAAAGACATGGGAGTAAAACTGCAAAGGAGAAAATTTCATGGCTAGGTGATTATGGGGTTGAAGAGAGAGATTATCAAATGTAGGTCTTAAATGTTTCACTCCTGAATTTCAGGAGGATTCAGTGACACCCACCCATCTATATACATGCCCCCTCATTTACTGAGTACCAATTCTCTGCCAGATGCTGGGCTTAGATGCTGAAAATACAAAGGTAAATAAGATAAGATCCTTGACTTCAAATTTCTTACAGCTTAAAGTGGGGTAATAATATCCAGGAAGTAATTATAGGATGCCCATTATATTCCAGGAATATTAATAGGCATGTTAGATAGAGATGTTTAAGGACCAGGAAGGGGAACTTTAGATTTTCATCATAAAGAAAGGGATAAAGGGACTTTCATATAGAAATGTTCAGAGGGAAAGGCAAATGTAGGATCAAAGCTCAGAACAGAAGCTAGGGAGGGAAACGAGAGGACTTCAGATGACATGGATGGCCACAAAGAGAAAGTATTGAGAGAAAAGATGGAGGTGGAGTCTGAATTTTATGCTACAATTAAACTTAGAGTTGGCAAATTAAACCTCAACTAAGATGGGATAAACATAATCGGAGTAGAGTTGTGACAGTGTTTGTCACTCAGAGGTGGCGAGGATTTGACTATTCAATAGCAGGTCCTGCCCTGCAGAAGTTAAAGGGGGGGCTTTAAAAAGTTATGGAAGGGGTCTAGTTAGGCAGGGAAGCCTCTGGTCCTATGACTTTTGGACCAAAGTCTAGATAGCTATGTCATAGATGTCAGATAAAACCCCAAACTTGGTGAGAAATAGGGTTAGATTAAATTGTTTTCAACTAAGGTGTTTCATAGTATTGTATCTACTGGTAGCAAAGTACAAAGGTTTATAAATTATTCTCTTTTTATAATAACAAGTAAAAGCACATTAATTTATACAGATAACACTTTTGTGTGCACTGACTTGCATTCAGATACGGTTCCTTAAAAGGCAACTTACCTGAAAGGTAACTGACCTGGTAATTGGACATAAATCTCAGCTTATGGCAAGCCCACTAATATTCATGTCTCAACATATCAATAGTTCTGTTGTGTATGGTTGAAAAATGCTGAGAGTGTTAAACAAACTAAAGGTTTGTTTATAACTTAATATTTTTATAATACTTTGATTTAACAGTTAGAAGCCATAGGTTATAAGCTTCTAGAAGGTGGAGAACATGCATCATACCTCTGTGTTTGTATCCCTAGTGAGATTTGATACACTGGTAAGTACTCTAGTAGTTTTATGTATAAATAAACCAATGGAGGTCTTCAGGGGAACAGTACAGGTTTAGTGAAACAGCAAGAATATTTTAGTATCCAGTTAGAAAGATAATTGAGAAATCGGAAAACAGGTAAAATTGAAGGGGGTGGCTTTTGTAGTAGCTTCATATCTGTGAATGATTGTTGAGTTAGGGCATATATCAATACTTTGATAAGAGTGACTTAGGTTGGATATAAAAGAGCCCTTCCTGACAGTAAAGACTGATAGATTCTAAACTAAGGTTTTGAAAATGATGTGAATGGTAAGTCTCTCAAAGTGCTTGAAAAATGAGAGCAATCTATGATTGAGGTTTCAGCAGTCTTCCTTCCCCTTCAATGATATAGCGATCTAGGTCTTCACATCATTTTTTTTCTCCTTGAACATGTATTCAAGTGAATTTTCTGCTTGTGAGAGTTTTGTTACTAACCACCATTGACCACTCTTGGGAACCTAACTTTCTCTAGTATGCCTCCTAGAAAGAGAAAATGAATTAGTGCATTTTCATTGACCATTAAATTGTGAATATGAGAGAATAAGGTACCACTATGGTGAACAACAAGTGTAAGTCAGAGGATTTGTGATTTGTGTGTGTGTGTGTGTGTGTGTGTGTGTGTTCTGCATGATTATTTCATTCAGAGGGCAAATGTGCTTCTTCTCTTTATTGTAAGAGGTATCAGCATTGCTACTTACAGTGAATTGTAACACATTTTTCATCCAAATACACCAGAGCTGCGGACATTATTTTTCACCTTGCCCAATTCTCTCTTGCTCTAGGCTCTATTTCCTTAATCAATTTGTATATAATCTTGCATTATGGTCAGACATTTAGATAAGTGTTTCTGGAGCCTTTAACAATGGTTGTCTTCATATGGCAGGTGTTGCTCTGCTGAGAAAGGATCAGAGGAGTTTGAACACAAATTCTTCCCTTCCTTCTTTGGCCTCCATCTGGATTTTCTCTCCTCTTCCTTTCTGTCAGCTTTCTGCTCTATCTTTTTCATTCTATTGCCTCTCCCAAGTTCATATTCAAAGGTGCTTTGAACATAACACAAATACTACCAGAACTAATTATAAGTGCACCTGGATTTTTAAAAATATATTTTATTGATTTTTTACAGAGAGGAAGAGAGAGGGATAGAGAGTTAGAAACATCGATGAGAGAGAATCATCGGTCAGCTGCCTCTTGCACACCCCCTACCAGGAATGTGCCCACAACCAAGGTACATGACCTTGAGCGGAATTGAATCTGGGGCCTTTCAGTCCACAGACCGATGCTCTATCCACTGAGCCAAACCAGTTTTGGCTACACATGGATTTTTAGAAAATTTATTTTTGAGGGGGAAGGAAGCAGGAAGAGGGAGAGAGATACAGAAACACCAATGAGAGAGAAATATCAATTGGCTGCCTCCTGCACACCCCCTACTAGTGATTAAGCCTACAACTCAGGCATGTGCTCTGACTTGGAATCAAACCGGTGACCTCTTGGCTCATGAGTTGATGCTCAACCTCTGAACACCACTGGCCAGGCTGGATTTAAATTACATAGGTTTTCTTTTGCCTGAATATTTCAAATTGCTCTCTGAGAGGTAAAAAGCATTAATGTAACAATTTTCCCCACCCCTTTCTCTTTGGTTGCTGTTAGTGGAACAATTTTTCCTCCCTGTATGTGTCTATTTTTATTCACTGTCCCCTAACCCTTATTGAAACCTGAAATATTGACAAACTCCACTCTAAGCACCACATTCATTAGCAAAGACTATAGCTCTGTTCAGTCCAGGCAAGTGCAAATTCTTAGGATTCCTTAGAGGTCAGGGTCAATGAGATCCAGAGGCTAATTTAGGGAGAAAAAAATGACACTAAGCATGGATTTGAGTGTTCTGTGGATGTGGACATCGTTGTGTGGTGGGAGGATGGGGGGGGGATTCTGATGATGTTTTAGGAGAGTCCCCTAAGTCATCAGGACTCAGGGATGGCTTGTGTATGGTATGGATCTCAAGGAAGGTGGGAGTTTGGAGTGATGAAAATGTAAGCTTGCAATCAGGCTGCCTGTGTTCAACTTTCACTGCAGGGTTTCCTAGCTCAGTGGTCGGCAAACTCATTAGTCAACAGAGCCAAATATCAACAGTACAACTATTGAAATTTCTTTTGAGAGCCAAATATTTTAAACTTAAACTTCTTCTAATGCCACTTCTTCAAAATAGACTTACCCAGGCCTTGGTATTTTGTGGAATAGCCACACTCAAGGGGCCAAAGAACTGCATGTGGCTCGCAAGCTGCAGTTTGCCAACCACGATCCTAGCTATTTGATCTTAGGCATGCCTTTAATTAATCTAAATAGTTTTCTACAGTAGGGGTAGTAACAGTTCCTACTTCAGCACAGTGCCTGCTTAGAGAAGTAATAAATAGTAGCTATCATTATGTGTTGTCCCCTTTACTAATGTCTACCCATAATTAGCAATTTGTGACCATTATTTCTTTAACTATCATTGTGAGAAGTTGCATAGTTCATGCAAATGATGTTCCAAACCAATCATTAGCCTTAGAGAAAAGGGGTAAAGGAAAGGACAATTTGTCCCTTGGATAGCTTCAATAATTCTGGATAATAATTTATTAATTTTTCTACATTAACCAAGTAGAGACAAGTCAGTTATGTCTTACGTGTGGGTCTGAGAGCTGGAGGACCAAGGGTGGAATAGATGAGGTCAAGTTTGAGATGGTCCTTCTTTATCAAGGTTTGTGCTGGTGGACTCTCATAGGAAACCCTGAAGAACTCACACATGTGTCTGAGAATAGACAGCCCATTAATGGAAACTCACTACAGGGAGGGCTGCAATGACCAGTCTTTGTAAACTAGGGAAGCAGCCACAAGCAGCAGAGACAGGGCCACAGCAATTGGCCAGCATGTAGACACCTCTGTCCTTCTCTCTTTCCTTCCTTCCTACCCCAACGGTGCTAGAAGAGGCAGGATTTGCATGGTTAGGGTACAGGAGGTGGCTCAAAATCAGACCAGAGTCCTAGGTCACAGATTGTTCTGGGCTGAATTGTATTACCCCCCCAATATATATATATATATATATTTCTCTTAAATCTCAGTACCTCAGAATGGGACCTTACTGGAAAATAGTGTCTTTAGAGGCAATCAAGTCAAAATCAAGTCATTAGTGTGGGCTTTAATAACATAACTGGTGTCTTATAAAAAGGGGAAATTTGGACAGACATATTTGGAAGGAGGATGATATGAAGAGACCCAGGAAGAATGTCATGTGAAGATGAGTTATGCTGTCACAAGCTAAGAAACTTTTGGGGCTACCAGCAGCTAGAAGAGGCAAAGACGCCTTCCCTAGCACATTCAGATGGAGATTAAACTTTCAACACCTTGATTTTGGACTCTTAGCCTCCAGAACTGTGAGGCAATACATTTCTATTGTTCTAAGCTACCCAGTTTGAATACCTTTGCTACTGTAGCTGTAGAAAACTAACAAGCATCTTCTTTTTAAAAAAATACATTTTATTGATTTTTTACAGAGAGGAAGAGAGAGGGATAGAGAGTTAGAAACATCGATGAGAGAGAATCATCAATCAGCTGCCTTTTGCACACCCCCCACTGGAGTTGTGCCCGCAACCAAAGTACATGCCCTTGACTGGAATCAAACCCGGACCCTTTCAGTCCACAGGGCGACGCTCTATTAACTGAGCCAAACTGCCCTCAGCCTAACAAGCATCTTAAACTTGTGCCAAAGTTAGGGGAAGGAGGCATGGTTTAAGTCTGCTAAAACTTTAACCTGAGCTGCACTTTAAGAGCCCAAAAGGACTAGAAAATTAAGGAATCTGCCCAAGGTCTTATTGAAGGATGTGTGATGTATTAGGAAAAGAAGGGTACAGAGCAAGATGGAAGCAGTGACTGGAAAAAATACAATTATTTTATGCACACACCCCACTGAGTTCTGACTGCTCAATAAACTAGTTACACACAGATTTGAACATTCTCTGCCCACCAGATGCTTGGGAACTTTCCCAGGATTATTCTCAGGCTGCATGTTGGTTGCCATGGCAATGTAGGTAAGAAACAATCCTATACCTTCCCCAGTTTATAGACCAGGACCAGGAGTGCTTCTAAATGCTCAAAGCACTAATGTTTTGTGATTAAATATGATGTTTAATGATGACACTTAGGGATCATAAATCACTGACATCTGAAGGAGCTCCAAGGGCAATACTGGAACTCCCTCAATGTAAGAGCCACTTCACTGGCGGCTCAGAGAAAAGACCCCTCCCTTTGTATCTCGCCTCTAGATGAGTACCAGGAAACTCCACACCCAAGAGAATCTCTACCATAGTCAAATTCCCAAGGGCCTCCCTCAAGCTGTACTGGGGTAATGGGCTCAGTTCTTCATCCCCAGTGCACACCACTGAGCTGCCCCATTAAGTTTATGCACAGTACCAAGAGGGTGTGGGCTGGATGCTGAGTTTCTGGGGTGAATGGGCCCCCAGGATTTCTTCCCCACTCCCTCCTGGAGACTGAAAGCAGAGAAGAAAGAGTTTTGTCTGGCTGGGAAGTCAGTTATGTTCATCCTGCTGGACCTCAGCAGGGGCTTACTGCTGCAATTAACACTTTCCCTCTTGCTAAATAGCAGGGGCAGTTTGGCCAGGGCTTCTTCGTTACAACTTCTGTTTTCTTCACCTTACAGGGGATAACATTAATTAGTTTTGTCCTCCTTCTTCTTTGATAAATTAGATGGTTCCTATTGGTCTGCCTGGGCCTGACCAGCATTGGCGTTTTTGGAAATGGTGGCAGTCCCAGAGGAGGCATTGAAGGAAGAGATGGTAAGGGATGGTAGGGATGACTAGGGGAAACAGGCAGGACCATCAGCCAGACCCATTAGGTCCTGGTACTCAGGAAGAGGACATTCTGGAGGTCTGAGCAAGCAAAGGGAACTCCTACTTTGAAGTTTCTTGTTAATAGTTATCTCTCAGCACCTCAGGCACTCTTGGTGGGAAGCCAGGTTTCTCCTAACCCTCCTCCCCATTGCATTTGGGCCCTGGATGTTAATCCTGAGACCTTCACTCCTGCTCATTAGTTGCCTCAGCTGCAGAAAGAGGAAAGGGAATATGGGAGCCAGGATTACAATTAAGAGGCTTGTTTTCCTTTCCATAAAGTGAGCTGTGGGAGTGGGGGCATTGTTAGATGCTTATGTCTCTACCATTCTAGGAGTACCCTTTCTCTCTAGCTCTGCTCTCTTTCTTTCCCTTTATGAACTGGACACTACTGACTACTCTCCCTTCCTAAAATCTACTTTTTTTTGGCTCTGGTATTCTACACTTGTCTGATTTTACTCTATTGCCTTCTCTGGTTCTTCTTCATTACCTGTCCCTTAAAAGTTGGTGTTTCCAACTTGGTGTTAGCCATCTACCATTCTTGGTTTTTGAATTATTTAATTCTTTTTCTGACTGATGACTCTCAAAGTTATATTTACAGCCCAAGAACTGTTTCCAAAGATCCAGGCTCAGAAATCTCACTTCTTACTAGAGAGTTTATCTTCATCTCTATGTTATTCAGACACTTCCATTAAAAACATCTCAAGTGCTCTATTCATCCCTGCTTTCCAAACAGCCCCCCTCTTCTATCACCTCTTATGCTACCAGTAGGAAAAACCAGAAACACAGGTCTTTCTTAACTCCATCCTCTGTCACCACATCTGACCAATCGCCAAGCCACCACCTAAATAGACCTTGAGTTCATCCACTTCTCTCCTCCACTGCCATAATCCACATCACTGTTATCTATCAGTTCCAGGGTGGATGCAAGTGTGTGGGTTCTCCAGACAGGGTAATTTTTTTTTTTTGTGGCTTATCTTCAAAATAACATTAACTATAAATTCACTGTTTATTTAGAGGAAAGCACAGAGAAGGAACACCCATGGAAGAAGAGATCAAATTATTTTTTATTGCAGGGATTGGTTAACTAAAGCCAGTGGGCTGTCACAAGTTTTGAAATAAAACTTTATTGGAATGCAACCTTTCTCATTCCATTTATGTGTTGTCTCTGGCTGCTTTCATAAAACAATACCAGAGTTTGGTAGCTATGATAACCCATATTCAGCCAACAAAGCCTAAAATATTTACAATTTTGTTCTTTAAAGAATATATTTGCTGACTTCTGTTCTACTAGAGGTCTGGTGCATGAATTCATGCATGGGTGGGGTCCAGCTGGTGCACCACCATGGGGGCCCCATTGGGCAACTGGTGAGAAGAGGGGCCATGGGCAGTTGTCCGGCTAGCCCTGCCCCTGATTGGGGTGTTGGGGGCCAATGTGGGGGTGGCACTCATCGGGGCCTGAATCAGGCTGGTTGGTTGCAGCAGTGCACGTCATAGCCACCAGTCATTCTGGTTGTTTCGTTGTTCTGGTTCCTGGGCTTTTACTAGTATATATGTAGATTGTTTTACAACAATTCAGCCTTGGCCCCATATTTGCATACTTCCCCATGAAAAAATTCAGTAATCATCTGCTGTAAGTCTACCACTTCCCCCAGTGGCAGTGAGGTGTTCCCCTGACCACAATGGTTTATTAAAGCATTCTTTTCAATCATATATAATGTTTCTGCTTTGCAGGAACATTATAGGATTATACAATTATCTCTATCTTGACACATTTCCATTGATGTTTTAGAAACTTAGTGAGGTTTCATTTCCACTCATAGATTGATAGCCAAGGCACTACCCAGCTAGCTCCCTTAATTTGGTTGTGATCTCATTTGAGTGTTATATCAATCTCCTATTTGGTCTTCCTGCCTCAAGTCTCATTCCTCTTCAAATCATTCTCCACAATGCAGATAGAATCATTTTTTTTCCAAATGCACATCTAATCAACAAGCCATGTTGCAGAGTTCAGAGGCTTTACAGCACGTTATGCACTCTGCAAAATTGTTTACCAGCCTTTTAGGATCTGGTCTGAATCCTTCAACTGCTTACTAAGCATTTACTTTCTGAATCAAGCTTTGTTTGTGACCTCATATCCTGTCTCTCACCGTCCTTTTCTACACTCTAGTCATATTTCTCCTTTTCCAGTTTTCACATGTGCTACACTCTTTCCTCCAGATCTTCACCTTCACAAATTATTTTTCTCTGTGAACACTTTTTCCTTCACCCCTATCCTACCTGACTAATTTTAATGAACCCATCTTTCATGTATTATTGTAAACATCACTCTCTCAGCTAGGCTTTCCCTAAACAAGACTAATCACCCATAATCTCTCTGCCCCACCCTTATCATAACACTAATCATTCTTATTTTATCACTTGTTTAATTATCTGTAGGTTTCATAAAGACAGAGAATCCCTCAAGCCCAACAAGCAAGGAACAAGCCCTCAAATATTTTTTTGAGTAGATAAATCAATGATTGAATAAATATATGAATAAATGATTCAATGTCAGTAGCTTTCCTATACCACTCATTATTCTCTGGTCTCCCCATCCAACTGATAACCAAGTCTGGTGCATTATAATTTTCACCATCTCTCATATGCTTCCCCTCTTCTATCTTATACCTAGACTATGACAATAACCTCCAGTTCACCTTCACTATGGAGCTTCACTCAATCTCCACACAGACATCTGAAATACATATGTCCTTCCTTTTCTGGCACACAGTATAAACTCAACAATTTTTTTGCTTGTTTGATCAATTTCTGCAGCCCCATTCCTTATACCTCCTTCCTCATGACCCACGCCCGAGTAACACCAAATTACTTATAGTTTGTCAGAATACACCAGCATGCTTTATGCCTGCCAGCCTTTCCCAGCCTCTCTCCATATTTAGCACATCCCATGCCATTTTTGTGTCCCTGGAGAAAACCTGGGCACTTGTCAAGACTCAGTTCAAGGGCACCTGTTCTGTGAGGCTGGTCTGAACTCTCCTTTCTCTGTGCCTCAGATGAATACATTTCTATCACAGCATTAATATCACTTTTTACATACATTTGTTTGTCCTGGCCTTTCCACACTTGGGGATAGAGGCCATGAGTGATTCATGTTTACCTTCACATTAACTAGTTCAAGGTTGGCACTTCTTACTGAAAAGTAGAATAAATGGAGGTGATCTTTAAAGTCCCTGCTAGCTACAACATTTCATGAATTTCAGAAACATCCAGGGGGACTTTTCTAAAGTCCCTGTGAACTTATTTTTTCTGTTTGGAAAGCCTGGGGAGCCTAAGTTTGAGCTCAGCATGGCATATATTGCTATCATGAATATCACAACCTAATTAATTGAGCCTCTCTTCCTGTTGACTCTTGCTAGCGACTTGATTGGTAGCTAAATTGTAATCTGGAGCCCATTTCTACCTTTTAATGATACACACCTTTTCCTCTTTTATACTTTTACTAGAGGCCTGGTGTATGAAAATTCATGTACTAGATGGGGGTTCCCTCAGCCTGGCCTTCCCCCCTCACAGTCTGGGAGCCCTCAGGAGTGGGAGGCGACCCAGCAATCAAGGGAAGGTGATATCTCCATCACACCTCTGCTGCTGCCACTGCCAGCAGTGCAAGCCTCAGCACCCCTTGGTTACATGAGCCTCAGGTGGCCCTGAGTGGCTGGGCAGCTGCCATCTGAGGCTTGCCTGCACCTTGGGCCAGCCCTGGGAGGCTAGGGGGCTGAGGGGGTTGGGGGACTCCAGAAGCAGGTGTGCTGGCTTTACTGTGTACCTGCTGCCCCAGCAGGGCTGAGGGGCCTAGGCACCACCATCTGTGGCTATGGGCACCGCCATCTTTGAGGGCATGACAATCAATTAGCATATTCCCTCCTTATTGGCTGTGGGCACTGCCATATTTGCGGGTAGGGTAGTCAATTAGCATATTCCCTCCTTATTGTCTGTAGGTGCTGCCATCTTTGAGGGCAGGGTGGTTAATTAGCACACTTCCTCCTTATTGGCTGTGGGCACTGCCATCTTTGAGATTGTGTGATGGTCAATTAGCATATTCTCTCTTTATTAGATAGGATTCCTGGGAAGGAGGAAGTGACAGAGGGTTCCAAAAGGGTCCAAGCAGTGGCTTATGGTGAAGGAGGAGACTTCCATACCATTGGAAGTATTGTATCAGGAGAGATATAGAAAAATGCAGGGTGTGATGCAATAGTGGGCTACAGGGAGATGGAAGTAGACAAGATTTATGAGGGCCGGTTCTAGAGAGACTGATCTGTCTGTAGAGCTGGCCTTGCAATGAGTCAAATTATGCCACAAAGACTGTTCCAGTCTGAGATGCTGAAATGGCATTTTAAAAATATGATTTTAGAGACAGAAGAGAGAGGAATAGAGAAATAGAAACATCAATGAGAAACATTGATTGCCTGCCTCCTGTACACCCCCTGCTGGGGATCAAGCTCACAACCCTGGCATGTGCCCTGAGAATTGAACTGGTGACCTCTGGGTTCATGGATTGATCCTCAACCACTGAGCCACACTGGTAGGGCTGAAATGGCATTTTAAGAGGTTCAATTTATAAGGAGAGGACTCAGTGGAAATTCTCCAATTTTCAGAGCACAGCAATCCAGGGCCTTGGTAGCAGAGCTTTCCTTCCCAGCTTAAACCAAACAAAGACTGAGACTGAAAATTGTCTAAAATGCCAAAACCAGTTTGGCTCAGTGGATAGAGCATTGGCCTGCAGACTGAAGGATCCCAGGTGTGATTCTGGTCAAGGGTATGTACCTTGGTTGCAGGCACATCCCCAATGGGGGTTGTGCAAGAGGCAGCTGATCGATGATTCTCTCTCATTGATGTTTCTAACTCTCTATCCCTCTCTCTTCCTCTCTGTAAAAAATCAATAAAATATATTTAAAAAAAGAAAATTGTCTAAAGTTACTCAGTCTTCCCTCCCACATGGAGCAAAATATCAGAACACCAATCCCAATGGGGCCTATAGAGCAAAGTAGGAATTGAAGCTGGGGCTAAGGAGAATCATCTTCCTAGAAGCACAGTGGACATTATGGGTGGCCAGGCCATCACTAAGTGAACATTAATTAAGAACTGGAGGCTATACCCAGACTCTACTCACTGGTAGAGACAGGGTCCCATTTGTTACTCAATGTAGAGTAGATGTAGAGTAGGTCAGCTGAAGCTTGAAATTATTCAGAATATTTATAATTAGAATTTAACTATCGAGGCTTTGACATCCTACATGGCCACAAGCACATAATAATAAAGAAATATAAATGTATGTAGAAATGTATTGTTATTTGGGCCCATCAAATTGGAATTGGGTAGTTAAATTTTTATTTTTAAATAAAATAATCAGTGCTAATGAGAGTACAGTTAAGCAGATCTTCTGACACACTGCTGATTTTGCATTGGTACCACCCTATTCAAAATAATTTGGAAATTCACATCAAGTCCCTTAAAAATTCATTCTTAGGGTAAATATCTAGCCCTCATTTCTGCCATTCTTCCTAATATTGTTTATATTCATTCTCCTCCATGGGTCCATGTGTTTAGAGGAAGTTGCCTCCCCTTCCCCACCTCCACTGATAGTCTCTGATTGATTTAAGCCAAGTAGAATACTTGAACCCTGGTCCACAGTCATTGGTGTGTGGGTGAGCATAGGATCTATATTCCAATCAGGGTGAATCTCAAAACTCCAGCTTAGACTGTAGAGACAGAAATGTATTCTCTCCCACTAGATGTGACTGAGAAAGTCTGTAGCTATGACTGTGGCTGGTAGGCATCCTACAACCAGGAGGGAAGTCAGCCAAGAATAGAGTTGCCTTTGTTGTTGACAGATGAGACAGAAAGAAAATGGATTCCTGACCACATCACCGAATCAGTGAATCAGTCAACCTGAAAGCTGGCTTACTTCTGGAATTCTAATTTGTATGTGACAACAAAATCCCTGTTTTGTTAAGCCAGTTTGAGTTTTGTTTTCTGCTATTTGACATGGAAAGCCAACTAATTTTGACCCAGTAATTTCACCCCTAGGGATGTTCCTTAATGAAATAATCATAAATTCATATATAAAACCTTAAATACATATTTATTTATATGAGAGAAAAATAGGAAACAGCATGCATACATGTCTCCAAATGAGTGAAGGCTAAATAAATTATAATTGTACTCGAGAAAGAAGTTTTATAAAACCGTTACAAATCATGTTTCTGAAAACTATTTAATGACCCTAGAAAGTGCTCACAGTATAAACTATAAAAAATAAGATGTAAAATTGGATACACATAATGTGACCTTATTATTTTATTTACATATAGAGAGATTGGAACCATAAACATTGTTTATGGATAATTTTTATTACCTTCTTTATGGGTTTTGAGGATTTATTTTTTTAAAAATTGTACACCTATCACTACAATAAGAGAAAACTCAATCAGCATTACCAATATTTTTATAGCCTTGACTCTGCCAGAGACCCCAAAGGGTAATAACATGTGCTCATATTTTTTATTTTGCTGAGGCACTATTTAAATCATGCCTTGGGAGGCTAGGATGAAGGATTGGTTTTCTAAACTCTGCTACCCTTTGCATAGACCAAATCTTTTATGGAACTCAGCCCTGCAGTGAAATTAGGCCTAGGTGTGGCTGGGGCAAAATCTGTCACCCAATAGAGAAGTGAATACTTTTCAATCAAAGAAAAGAATGGATACCTTGATTGCTTCTTCTTTCTTATTAAAAAAAATATATTTTATTGATTTTGTATAGAAAGGAAGGGAAAGAGATAGTTAGAAACATCAATGAGAGTCATTGATCAACTGCTTCTTGCACACTCCCTACTGGGGATATGCCCGCAACCAAGGTACATGCCCTTGACCGGAATCGAACCCGGGACCTTTCAGTCCCCAAGTTGACTCTCTATCCATTGAGCCAAACCGGTTTTGGCTGATTGCTTTTTCTTAAAGCCAAACTGAAACTGCAGTTTTAGACTTTTCCTGCTCCCTCCCCTTCTCATGCTCAGATTTCAGACTGTCCCTGCATTTTGCAGATGGAAAGCTGAAATGCTCTGGGAAGTGACTCACCCACAGCCAGACTGTAATAGAGGCACAGAGAAACATTTTGGAATCAGGGCCATCTGCCTCTCTAATTAGGGGCTTAACCCCAAGGGTAGTTTATTATCACTTAGAACTCTTTTCCCACAGACTGGTGTTGAGGCAACACCCCACACCTGGACCATCTTGCTGCTATTTTTCTTCCAGCACAATCCCAGCAAAAAAATTCTGTTACCTGAAGTCTGAAAACAACAAACCTGAATTTTTCCATTCTCACACAGAAAAAATAATATGAATAGGTGATATTTCCTCCTTAAAAGATTTGGATCCTGAGGTATATGTCTGTGAAGCAGGACCATCTCCCCTCCTCTCTTCTTTTTTTTTTTTCCCTCCTTCTTCTCTTTATTTTTTTCGGTAACTTTAATGGTTCATGTTTTTGAAGACTTGACTACTGGGTTTCAATAGCATTCCATTGCAGAATGAGAGGTAAGTCTTTCCCATTGGGATGACTTAGTTATCTGACTGTTGGATTTTTGGCTTTGGTACTGTTCCATTTTTTTTTTAATCAGTCACCAGGGTACAGACATTTGAAACCTCCTATATAGTTTGGAGCCAGATTTTTCCAGATGAAGACAGTTTCAGTTCAAACCTGTAGTGGGATTAGGTAGATGATGGACTTGAATTCTGGGCCTTTGCCTTTATGGTTCCTTCCCTCTTAGATGTGATGCATGAATCCTCCTACTTATTCTGCAGCCTGGCCAGGACTAGGGCTCAATTACATGCTTGGGTTTTTACCAAAAGATCATCCCATCATTTTACCTCCCTTGATTACCTGAGTTCTCAATGCTAGTAGCAATCCTTAGTAAGAGGCATTTTAGTCAGGAGCAAGAGAATGGGTTATCTATCTTACAGGTTCAGAGGTCTTCATTCCTCAGATGAGACTCTGCCAGCAGGGAGAATCATGGAAGAATGAATAGACCAGGAGCACACAACTGTGGAGTGCTCTTGCAAATGGTATTGATCAAAGCAGACAGAGCAGGAGCCAGGGTCCCTGAGAGCCATGGCCAGGTCTTGCTCATTTTGTTCTATATGGCACCAAATGCAGGTCTGGAGGCATTGGAGTTAGCATAATTTAGCCCCCATCTTGTCTTTTCACCCCTTCTAAGAAGAGGTATTGGTAGAATAAATAGACAAATGTTGCATGCATAAATTTCTGAATCTGTCACCGAGAAGCTGCCTTAGAAAGGTGAACTCTGCTTGTCCCATAAGACATTGTCAACATATCTCAGACTTTAGCTAAAGCAAATGCCATTGCCTTTCTCTGCAGGCCCTTGATGCTTTTCAATCTCTTCCTCACCAGATCAGGCACAACCATATATATGGCTTTTCTCTTGGATGAGTGAGGATCCAGTCTCTGCTTGCTAGAGTGATGCGGGCCATAGATCAGGACTAACAGCACATGGCATTCCACTCCCTTGCTCAGAGTTCCTGAGATCATTGTATGCCATGTGACTCAACATGCTTTCCCATAGTTATAAAACTGCTGCAGACCTTCCTGGGACCTGCTGATACTGCTGGGACCAGTCTTACTGTAAGTAGGTTACTGCACCCTTAATGCCTAGCTTATCCAGATCTCAAAGAACTCCTGAGGCTTTGAAATCTCTTACCTCCAAGGATTCAATTCACCTCCTTTTACTGAATGCCTCTTCTGTGCCAGGCTTGCTACAAGAATTTCACTTATCTCAACTAAATATCAGATTGTTCAGTAGTTATTATCTTTATCCCATTTTATAAATGAAGAGGCTGATGATTGGAAAAGGTGAAGGACTTGCTCCAAAATTCCCTGGCTAGTGGTGGAGTGTGATTCAGATTGAGATCTGATTGACTTCAAAACTGTAGAGCATGTGTCTGCAGGGCATGAATAACATGGGTAAATAGCCCTGATTACAAGAAGAATATAATTTTAAACTTTTTTTCCTACATGAATGATTTTAGCCTCATCTTCCAGGAGGTGGAATCCCAAGAATGTCTGGATGAGGTTGAGGGAGGGACACACATCTGGGTCCCAGTTCTACCCATTCTCATTCTCCCCTCTTGCATTCCACCTCATTTTCATTGGAGGAAGAGGGAGTCAGTGTTGTGTAGTGATTAAGAGAATAATCACTGGATTCTGATTGATGAATTCAAATCCTGGCTCTGTCAATAACTATGTGACTTTAGGAAAGATACTTAAATATTCAAGTCCTGGTTTTCTCATCCATAAAATAGGGATGATAATAATACCTGACCTATAAGTTTGTGATACTGAAACACAATACATGACAGTAAGTTGATCATTTGTAATACTAATAACTAACAGCTAGAATGGTGAGCAAATTGCTTCAAGTACTTTGGAGAACAATTTGCTGATATAAAGTAAAATTGAAGAAGTACATAGTCTATGAACTAGCAACTTTTCCCCTATGTATATGCACAGAAACATATATAGTAATGTGCATTATTCACAATCAAATGAAGTTGAAAATAATCTATATATTTAATAGATAAATGAATAAAGCATGATATATTCATACAAAAAATACTATATATCAGTGAAAATAAATGAGTTATATCAATACAGCTCCTAGGATAATGGAAACTAAGGAAAACATAAACAAATAGGACTATGTCAAAATAAAAATCTGTACAGCAAAAGAAACCATCAACAAAATAACAAGAAAACCCACTGCATGGGAGAACATATTTACCAATGTTATCTCTGATAGGAATTTAACCTCCAAAATATACAGGGAACTCATACAATTTAACAAAAGGATGATAAACAATCCAACAATAACAACAACAAAAAAATGGGCAAAGGACCTAACTAGATACTTTTCAAAAGAGGACATGCAGAAGGCCAAGAGATATATAAAAATATGCTCAAAGTCACTAGTCATCCAAGAGATGCAAATCTAAATGACCATGAGGTATCATCTCACACCTATCAGAATGGCTATCACCAACAAATCAACAAATGACAAATGCTGGAGAGGATGTGGAGAAAAAGGAACCCTATACACTGCTGGTGGGAATGCAGACTGGGTGCAGCCACTGTGGAAAACAGTATGGAGTTTCCTCAAAAAATAAAAAATGGAACTCCCATTTGACCCAGTAATCCTACTTCTAGAAATATATCCCAAGAAACAAAAAACTCCAATTGGAAAAGATATATGCACCCCTATGTTTATAGCAGCACAATTTACAATAGTTGAGATTTGGAAACAACCTAAGTGCCCATCAGGAGATGAGTGGGTTAAAAAATGGTTGTACATCTACACAATGGAATACTACACTACTGTAAAAAAGAAAAAAACTCTTACCATTTGCAACAGCATGGATGGATCTGGAGAGCATTATGCTAAGTAAAATAAGCCAGTCAGTGATAGATAAATATCACATGATCTCATTCATTTGTAGTATATAATGATCAACATAAACTAATGAACAAAATTAAAGCCAGAGTCATAGAAACATTGAATAGACCATCCAACCTAAGAGGGAAGGTGGGGGTTGAGGTGATTAGAGATCAACCAAAGGACTTGTATACATGCATATTATTCTTTGTATAATTTGTTACATTTAGAATATTTTGTACATTTTTAAATTCTTATTTTTACTAATCTTCACCTGAGGATATTTTCCATTGCTTTTTAGGTAGAGTGGAAGAGAGAGGGAAAGACAGAGAGAAACATTGATGTAAGTGAAACACATCAATTGGTTGCCACCTGCATGAGTGCATATCAGGACCCAGCTTTGGGAAGAGCCTGCAACCAAGGTAGAGCCCTTGGTGGGAATCGAACCT
The DNA here is from genome assembly GCF_014108245.1 of Pipistrellus kuhlii. NCBI lineage: Eukaryota > Metazoa > Chordata > Mammalia > Chiroptera > Vespertilionidae > Pipistrellus > Pipistrellus kuhlii. Next base: position 20,015,791 of record NW_023425529.1, read on the forward strand.
GGGATCCTTTGGTTCACAGGCTGATGCTATATCCACTAAGCTAAACCAGCTACAGCTTTCATAACACTTATTAAAAGCATGTATAATGGAACTGGAGCTGAGTAGTGTAGCATTCTAAGCCTAACCTTGAACTAGAACCTGAAAGTCTCCTTGACAAATATTGGGTCAGCAGTAGATACTGGTTCATAGAACAGAGGAAGACTGGAACACTTATTTCCAGCGTGGATTCTTTGCCTCTCTAAGCACAACCACTCCTGGGAGACCTCACCTCTCCATCTTCTCACCTATCTCATCCTACTCACTCCTCCACCCCAAACCCAAGAAAATTAACTTCACCTAAGAGTCCAACATTCTTTAGATTGACTAAGAGATTCTAACCAGCATGATAGAGCATTTGTATGGATTCCATAAACTTCTTAAAAAAAAATCTCACAGATCTCCATTCATCTAGTCCAATAAAGACTTTTACTCTCACAATCTATACTTAGTCCTATTCCTTATTGACTTAATTTCAGCAGTGTCACCCTAATGTGCATGTTCTCCATGGAATCAGTTTATTCTAATATTGGTGATGTTAAATCTGATTTCTTGGTCAAGGTGGCACCTGCCAGTTTTCACTTGTTAAGTTACATTTCTTCCTTTGTAAATAACATGTAATTTATTGGTAAATAGTTTGAGGATATGGAAATATCTTGTCTTTCATCAAACTTTCACCCATTACTTTTAACATTCATTTAACTCCTTTTTTTATTTCGTATTTACTCATTGGAACTCTTTTGAAGAAAGATTTTCAATGCAGTGTTACATTTTAAATAAATATTTATTTTTTAATATCTGAAAAAATATAAATTCTTATTTTATTCAGTGAGTTATAATCAATAATAGTTATTGTTCCTTTTGATGTTCACATTGCCCTGATTTGGCCAGTGGGAGCTCCTTTGAGCTGGCTTCTGTGTTCCTTTACTATGTCTCTACCATTCTTTGAACATTTTTTTACTTTCTTATGGAACAAGATGTTTCAGACTCATCTTGTCCTTTCTTTGAATGAAAACAGCCTTTCTCCAAGGAAATCTGGTTCCTTTAAATGGAGAATGATCATTAGAAATGAAGATTTGGGTTCTACATACATTTAGTGCTCCTGTTGTATCATTGTTTCTAGGCTTCTTTGGAGCAGAGCTAGAATATATACATATATAACAGAAAGATAGATTCATATATATATATGTAGTAAAATCTTGTGAACCACATGATACATTATTTCTCCTTTTTTGTATGTATGATTCTTTTCTCCAACAGTAAGAAAACTGGCTTTATATTTGCTGATGTTTTTTCAGCCTAGAGTAAACAGAAAATAGTTTCAGAATTCCTAATCTGTACCACTGCTAAAACTAAATTTACTAATTAGAGTTCAATATTTGTTTATATATTTTTCAGGTAAAATATACAAACAGTGTACTGCACAGATATTACATGTATAATTCATTAAGTGTTGATAAATATATATGTATATACATATTTTATACTCTTAAAATATGTTTTTATTTATTTTAGAGAAAGGAAGAGAGAAAGAGATAGAAACATCAACGATGAGAGAGAATTATCTATCAGCTGCCTCCTGCCTGCCCCCTTCTGGGGGGTGGAGCCTGCAACCTGGAAATGTGCCTTGTCTGGGAATCGAACCACTACCTCCTGGTTCATGGTTTGATACTCAATCATTAACAACCACTAACTAAGCCACACCGGCTGGGCCAAACTCTTAAGACGTTATATATCCATTACTCCAGAAATTTTTCTCATGCTCTTTTCCAGTCAATATTGACATGTCCTATAGGCAACTATTTTTTTCCCCACCAAAGATTAGTTTTCTCTGTTCTAAAACTTTGTATAAATGGACAAATACAGGTGTACTCTTTCATTCTTTAGCTCAGAATAATGTCTGTGAGAATCATCCATGTTATTGTGTGTCTCAGCAATTCGTTCTTTTTTCTTGATGAGTTGCATTCCATTGTAGGAATATACATCAATTAGTTTATCCATTTTCCTGCTGGTGGACATTTGGCTTGAATGTGAATATTACAAAGAATGCTGCTATGAATAGTTACATACAAGTCTTTTTGTAGACATATACTTTCATCTTTTGGAGTGGGATTGCTGGTTCATAGGGTACGTATAACAGACTGCATTTTCCAAATGTGGCTACGGGAATACCATTAGTCCCATATTCTCTTCTTGAACCTTGCCTCTTCTCTATCAAGAGTTAGAGTCTATGTATTCATTACTTGAACCTGGGAGGAGATGTGTGACAACAAAACCAAATGACACCATGTGACTGAGGCTAGATAATAAGATACTACATTCTGTCCATGTGTATTTCCCTTTTTTTGAGGCTCACAGTCACTTGCTTCCTATTTTACAATGCCTAAAAAAATTTTGCTTCATGTATTTTTCTCTTATGGTCAAATATGTGTAAGTATATAGTTACATACTGAAGAGCTACAACCAATGGCTTTAAAGGTATTTGGTATTTAATTCAATGTATCCAAAACTGACCTCAAAATCCTATCTGCTCCTTAAATGTTGCTGGTCCTATATTTTCTTTTCCTAAATGTAGGGTCATCATCCAGAAATCAGATTTACCCTAGAATCTTCTCTTTCTTAATTAATCAACAAGTCCAATTGATTTTATCTCCTAAAACTATTTCCTATGGTTTATTCTTATATATCTCCTTTGACCCTTACCTTTGTCATCTGGACTATGGCAGTACATCTAACTACTGTCCTTGCCCCATTTCACATCCCTCAAAGACAGTCTCCACAAGGTTGCTATAATGATCCATCTAGAGTATAAATCTAACTAACTCATCAAAATAAAATCCATGTCTCTCAGCATTTCACATATACAATGGTCCTTACTGATCTGCCCTCTAATTCTCTCTTCTTCTTTCCACCAAAACTCTACAATCATATTCATTTTTTACATCTTCTAGCCCATTAGTGTTCCTCAATAGTCTCTAAATCATCAATAAGTATCACATCCTCTATGAAGTCTTCCCTAATCCCTTCTTCAATGATAATAAATAACTTTCAGATTTCTTTCTTGCTTACATTTCTGTTATGGCACATACCACACTGTTTATATGCATCATTTATTTGTTCATCTCCACTCACTAGATTGTGGACTTTTTCTTTTTATCACTATTTTTTAGTGTGTGGTATCGTACCAGTCCATAGAGAGTGCTTATTCAGAATTTTTGTTGTTGCTGAAATAGAGTGTTAAAACTGTAGTCAAACATTGCTGTTGTATAATATTTAGAAACTAGAAATTCTGGCCTTATAAAATGAAAGTGATTGACTGATGAAGTTTTGAAGGCTGCTTATGAGCCTTTTATGTGCTTTTTAAAATTAGGTTTGAGTCTCTCCTAATTCATTGATAATGAAGAAAAGGAAGAACACCAGGAGGGTTTTCTTTAAATCTCAAATCATGAGTATTAAGGATACTTTTTCCAAAAATATCTTTTGTGTAAAACACAATTAGAGTTTGTCGGTAAAATGAGCATTCAGGAATTGATTTGGGCCTTGACCTAGTCCATAAAAATGGAATGATGCCACCACTTGGCCTGGAGAGGCCATTCACTGTCCTCATGCATTTTCCTGATAAAGAGTTGGTTCATGTTCCAGGGAGAAAAGAATACATCTCCACATCTCAGTGTGTGCAAAAAAGAATTGTCATCTTCCCTCTCAACCCTGCACCACCTCCTCTGCAGCCTATTTTTGTTAATGGTATCACCATCCTACCTTGCAATCCAGGCTCAAAATCTCCCTGTTATCATTGCTTCTTCTCCCTCCCATGCCCTATCCCCAACCTGTCTGTTGTCAATTCTTCCTTCCTGTTATCTCTTACGTCTGTCCCCTCCTCTATTCCCATTGCTGCTGCCCTAATTTGGGTGCTTATTGTCTCTTGTCAGGACTGCAACAATAACATCACAAATGGTCTCTCTGCCTCACTCAAATCAGCCTCACATATTGGGTTAATCTGCCTGCAGCTCAACTCATCATGCCATCACCTTACTAAAACCTTTCAGTAGCTCCTCTATTTCCCTGCACATTCATTTGAGGTGTGGCCTCTGTGACATGATTTCTCATTACTCCTTTCATGTTCCCTCTGCTTCAACTCAATCAAACTACTTCTTCATTCACTCACTCATCCATTTATTCAATATCTATTTATTGAACACACGGGGCAAGGCACTGAGGATACAGACACGAAAAGCAGCATTTCTGATCTCCAGCAGCATACTGGTCTGCCCTTTTGTACATCTGGGCTATTAACCTTTCTGTCTCCATCACCTGGAATACTCTTTTCCTCCATCCCACATCTACACCTGCCTGAATTCCACACAAGCCTCAATGTCTTCTTTCCCCTGATTCAAATATCTCCCTCTTTCTGAAGCCTCATTCCATCCACCTCTTTCTCCAAGCTGTAAGAAATCAATTACTCTTCTCAAAAGTAATGGTGTGTCACCTGCATTCTCGGAGGGCCATGTCTCATTTTCTATTGAACACTGTATGTTCCTGAGAGAAGGAACTGTGTCAGTTTCACCTTTGCATCTGAAAGAACATTTGATAGAATGCTGTACAAGTATTAATTACTCAATTAAATTTAGTTGAGTGAACCAGTCTCTTAGAGATGCATCATATAAATAAGGTCTCCCTGAGTCTTAGATTTTAGAACTGGGAAATAAATCTTTTCTGTTCTTTGCTGCTCACTGTCAAAGTTTTACTACTGGTTCTCTCTTTTCTGGGCACAATGCTCAATGCCACATGCCACGTGGTTTGGAGATAGTACAGAGGGCCAGCTGGGTTTCTTAAGAAGTCTCCTGACTTTGCTTTCTTTGGCTGTGCTGGTTCCAAGCCATGCAGTGTCTTGGTTTCTTGGTGACCTAGATGATGCAAGGCTTACTCAGCCATCTCCCAGAGACATGGTGGCCTCATTCACATGGGGCTCTCTGCACCAATACTGGGTGGGAAAGGCACAGCTGACTTAGATCCAGAAGATGGTGTACAATGGAGTCTAGAAATCTGAGATTTACCCTAGACTCTCTCTTCCCCTAATTAATCAGATGCTCTAACCCTGTGGTCAGCAAACTGTGGCTCACGAGCCACATGTGGCTCTTTGGCCCCTTGAGTGTGGCTCTTCCATAAAATACCACAGCCTGGGAGAGTATATTTTGAAGAAATGGCATTAGAAGTTTAAGTTTAAAAAATTTGGCTCTCAAAAGAAATTTCAATCATTATACTGTTATTATTTGGCTCTGTTGACTAATGAGTTTGCCGACCACTGCTCTAACCCAAGCATATCAAACTTGTTGTCTGTGGGGCACATGCCTCATTAAATAAATGAGGCATGCAGTCCACAGGTTGTGAGTTTGACATGATTGCCTGTGTGCAGGGCAAAGGGCCACGCTAGCTGGCCAGAGCCAGAGGCTGCAGTTGCTCCAGGGCATTCCAGAGCCCGGTGGGGCCCCAGTGAGGATCATAGCCAGGGAGTAAGTTTGTGGGTAATAGCATGCTGGAAGAGAACACAAGCTAAGTTTGGGGCTTCTCAGGGTTGGGGAACTTTACTGGCTTCATCAATAGTTCTCCACAGTCTAGAAAGTCAGTTTACACCTCTTTGCACTGATAGGCCTTCTCTGACCTGGTCCCACCTACTTTGTCATCCTAGCACCCACACCAAATCTCTGGGCAGAACTTCTATTTCCCTCATAATGGACCACTAATGGTTATTCAAGCACACCTTGCTTATTCATGCCCCTAGGTCTCTGCCTATACTGATGTCTTCCTACTGCCTGCTCCATTATCAGTCTATTCCTATCCTCTGCTTCAAATCCCTACTCCCATGCCACATTCACTCAGACTCTTCTCTTGATCCTCACTTGGGCAGCAACATTTCTTTCTGCAGGTTTAGCACTTATTTAATTGTACTCTTATAGATAAGATATATAGTTGTTGGTAAGTCTGTCTCCTTTGGTGAATTATAAGATCCTTCAAAATAGCCACATCTTATTCATATATGCACTCAAAAGTCTATCCTAGCTCCCAAAACTCAGTAGCTCCTTAGATAACTGGTAAGTGATGTTACCTGGATATGAAACTTCATCAGGATTAATATGCTTCCAGACACTTTTACTACATTGCATCTAAAGAGCAAGGCAACCAGGAACACCTGTTCCTCTTGGTGCATCTTGCCCATGCCTTTGTCCCGAGGCTGTTTTCTGCTCTATTTAGCACAGGACCAGATCCCCACTCAGTGACACAGTGCATTCCCTATGTTTGAGACAATTTCAGCGAGTTTTCTCTATCCCTAGACTTCTTCATTTCATCCCTCCCTCTGACAGATTGGGGCTCGCCTGTTCCTCTCACTGATTTATTTGGACTTGGTAATCAGTCGGCAGGTAAGTGAAGTGTAGTGTAGCTTTGCTTGTAGAGAGAGGGAGAGCAGGCTCCCAGTCTCTAGGATAGACAAGAACAGAGAAACAAGACTCTGCACTTCATCCTTTCTATCTACCTTCAATCATGTCCCTTGACTCACACATTTTTCAAAGGACTCACAGCTCTTAGTGTCTATTCAGTGTGAAGATATCACACTGTACCTTCTCTCACAGCTTCCATTCCTCAGCACATTATCTCCTTCCAGGAAAAAACTGAAAATTTCTTGAAGGAGAAAAAGGTGTCTTACAATATTCTAGTATCCATAACGCAATATTAACCATATCTTAACTATGAACATTGTTGAATTTTATAAATCAAGTATATTCATAGAAATGTTTCAATATTAACAAATAACTGGAAATAAATTAATGCTCAACAATGAGATATAAAATTAAGTAAACGATAGTGCATCATTGTGGAAGGACATATGCGATTACTAAAATGACAATTATAATGTCTATGGAGCAAGATGAAAGTACGATAGACTAGTAACTAATGAAAGATTTAAAAAAATATCCTAAAACCATAATTATAACCATCACTGTGCATTACAGCAAACCTGGGAAGGTGATATGCAAAAATGGTGTTAAGTGATGTCTTTAAGGTTATGGCTATTATCATCTTTTGAATAAAAATTTTGGTATACATATAATATCAAATGTATATACATCATTTTGATTGAATTTTAGGGCCATTAGAAGTTAGAAGTCCATTTGGCAAAGGGATAGAGGAGCAAAAACGTGACTTTAATCAATGAGAATGTTCAATATGTCTTATACTCTTATCAGATGCATTTTGATAATGATGGTGATGATACTGATGAAAGAAGTTTCTTGACTGTTCTCTTGAAATCTAAAAATCCATATGAAAACTGAATAAAATTATGGGCCCTATTAAAAAATATGCCAATTCTAGTATACTTGGAATTTCAGGGAAGAGTCTAATTCGACCTTGAGAATAACTAGTCCTTGATCATGTGGTATATCAAGACAGAGTGAGAGGAACAGTAGACAGAAATATTGGAAGGCTGGATTCCAGTCCCAGTTCTGGGAATATCACTTAACCTAATAGGTAATTTCCTCATCCAGCTGGCCAGCCAACACCATCCACACAGACACAGTGAGTGCCTACTGGGCAGCAGCACTGAGCTCAGCATTGTGCCGTCCTTGGTTTCTGCCAGAGTGAACTCACAGGGATAGTGGGAGAATAAAACGGAACAATGCAATAGAGGCTGTGGAAAAGCTGCACTAAATAAATGTGAGCTATTATTAAGAAACATAGAAACATAGCTGGTCTGGTGAGTGCCACAATGCTAACAGCTGATTCAGAGCTAACCAAAATTGAGACAATCAGCGACTGACAAAGCTGGGAAAAACAAAGCTCTGATTGAAATGGGCTGCAGCTGACTTTTGCAAGCCTCCCAGCTGGACTCATTTGGGTTCTCACAGCAAAATGTTTTACCTCCATCAGAGCATTGATCATCCTGCCTAGGGCACAGCTCTAGACTGTGCACCTGCCTCCTGTCCTAAACTGCCACCTCACCTCAAGAGATGCTTAATAAAGGTTTGTTAAATATGATGGCGAGAGAGAGAGAGAGAGAGAGAGAGAGAGAGAGAGAGAGAGAGAGAGAGAGAGAGAGAGAGAGAGAGAAAGAAAGAAAGAAACTTTTATTCTGGATGAATAATCTCTGACCTAACACCCAGGATGGGCAGGATTTTCCCTCTGAGCTAGTTACTTAACAGTTTCTTGAAATATACAAAATACTTTTATAAGGATTTTTAAATGGACTTTTTCCCCCCCTGAATATAGCCCCCCTTCTCACCTGGGGAGAAATGAGATGAGTTAGTCTAATACCTCACTGAAGGAGTGGGGAGAGGTTAGAAAGAAGCAGACAAGCAGCAGAAAAGAAAAAGAAATTAGATGAGAAACAGAGTCAGGAAGGCAATCCAGTTCAAGCCAACAAAGAGTTTCTGGAGTTGAGGTCCTGACCCTTCTCTGCACCTTCTCTCTCCTCCTCCCTCTCTGATAAGTGCTGCATCAGGGAGGTGAAGGTGGTGTTTGAGGTTAGGGCTGAGATAAAGGGCTTAGGAAAATTAGTCACAGCTAAGGAGGTTCAATTTATTGAATGAATAATAATAATTCCAGTTCTTTATTGCTGAGTCACTTATTGGCATGCTGGTCATTTATAACTTGCCATTCTCATTGCAATGCCACTGTTAGCATTGTGTAGGGGCAGAGACAGATGGGTGTTGATTGCAGAGGCCTATTAGTACCTCTTCAGTTCACCCACTGCCATGCTGGGGTTTAAAATGGGAAGGAGGGTCATAGCCTCTATAACTAGTCTGTAGAGACTTTAGTTCAAGAAAAAAATAAATTTCAATTAGGATACTACTGCTACTAATAGAGCTCCTTAATTGATGGCTTATGATGTTCAGATAGTGTCAAGATTTATGGCTATAAATTCTGTAGGGTCACAACATTCATAAGTTGCAGAGGGAGGGCTCAATTCCTAAGCATGGAACTCTGAACTTGATAGAAATTGGTCATATTGAATATTTATTTATCTAGTTGGCAGATACCGTAGGAGAGTTCTGGGCCAGGCATTAGGAAGGATGTAAGATGGTTTACATCCTGGTGCCATTTCTCACCAAGCCTCAGGCTCATATACATGCATTAAAGTAATGGATCGAGACCCTACATTTTCAACTATCACTATCACCAGCACTATGACCATCACCACCAGAGCTCTGCCCTGCACCCTGGCCATCCTCACCTCCATCACTGATACAAAGAAAAAACACAAAACCATTTGTGAAGTGTCCATTGTTTGCATGTGACTATGCGGCATTTCTCAAAAGTGGTAGCTGGGTCATGTCTGGGGCATGCTGAAGGATTCGGTGGTGCTTGAGTGAAGATGACATGTGACAAACTCTACTCTTAGCCTGGAGCAGTCTGCTGATGCCAGTTTCCCAGGAGCAGTCAATCCAGGACAGAATTCTGTGCTTGCAGAATAGGTAATAAGCATGGTTTACATAATGCTCTAGCAGGAGTTGATGGCTGAAGCTTCAATCTCCCTTTCTGAGAGCCCATCTGTGCTGACTTCTTGTTTCATGATCAAAGGTGCCACCAACATTTCAAAGGGGGCCCTTATCATATCCGGAAGTGCCTCACCGCTGCAAAACCAGAGGAGATGCTAAATGTACTCAGGCAGCATGTCATGTCAACTGTAACCTCTTGAAATGCCAAAAAAAAAAAAAGAAAAAAAAAAAAGAGGCAGATATACAACCAGAAAATAAAGTGAGTCAGAGTCTACCCTGGAAATTTACATTAGTTAAACAAATTTCATCTTCATAGGCATATTCTTCAGATGCATTTATATTCATTATATCACCTTAACCACAGTCATGTGAAACCAATCACTTTTTCAAGCATATGAAATCACTTCCCTTTCCATCTTTGTGTCTTAGCTCATTTTCTGTTTACAGCTTGGAATGCCCTTCCTCTGAGTCCAGACACTGTTTATTATGGGCCTAATTGTGTCTAACCCCTTGACCCAATACAAAAGTCCTAAAGCCTAGTACCTTTGAATGTGAACTTATTTGGAAATTAGATCTTTGCAAATGATTATGATGAGGCCATTGGGATGGATCCTAATACTATTGATAGTACATTATGTCCTTATAAACATAGGAAATGAGGACTTGGACATTACATACAGAGGGAAGATGTTGTGAAGATAGAAAACACACCATCTACAAGTTATGGGACACTTGAGACCACCAGCAGCTACAAGAGAGGCCTGGAAGAGTCTTCTTACAGGCCTCAGACGGAACCAACTCTGCCAAAACCTGGACTTGGACTTCCAGACTCCAGAACTGTAGGAAATATATTTCTGTTTTAGGCCACACCATTTGTAGTGTGTTTTTTTGTAGCAGTCCCTGAAAACTAGAACATACATCAAACCTCAGGATCAAGCTTCTTCTTATAGAACATCTTTGACTGTAGCACAGTCCTGGCATTTAACACTGAAGCATAACTATTTGTCAACTGACCTACTGTTGGACTCCTCCTTGGTGAATGGTACCATATTAGACCCTGTGATGATTTCACCCTCAAAACTCTTCTAATCTTTGTGCATGACCGTGAATAAACTATGTGTGTAGCTATAAGCCAGGATGAAAAGGTATGTGCCCATCAGCAGATGAGTGGATTAGAAAACTGTGGTACATCTACACAGTGGAATTCTACACTGCTGTAAAAAGAAGGAATTCTTACCATTTGTAATAGCATGGATGGAATTAGAGAGCATTATGCTAAGTGAAATAAGCCAGTCAGAGAAAGATAAATATCACATGATCTTACTCATTTGTGAAACATAATGAACAATGTAAATAGATGAACAAAAATAAAACCAGTCATAAAAGCATTGGACAGACTGTACAACTTATGAGGCAAGATGGTAGTGGGGGGCTGAGGGGAGTAAGAGATCAACCAAAGGATTTGTATGCATGCACATGAGCAAAACCAATTGATACAGACAGTAGGGGGGTGAGGGCTTGTGCTTGGGAGAGGGGGTTGCAGAGGAGAGGTCAATGGGGGAAAAAGGGAGACTCATGTAATACTTTAAACCATAAAGAATTAAAAAAAAATAGAAGATGGGAACTGTCATAGGGAAGTTCATTTCCTTCTATTTGACAGCATAGGTGACCCACTAATAATCCAATGGCCCTGCTCATGCTGCTGTGCTTATGTGGCCTTGGGATCACTCTGGGGTTCTGGGATGCCACTGACAGGAAGGAAGATGTAGGTGAGAGAATCGTAGGAAGACTGTATGTCTGCTTCTCCTCTGGGGACTTCTCTGGTGCTAACATGGGATCATGAAAAAGCAGAGTGTCAGAATAGGCCTGAAGGATTCTTGCATAAAGAATGTGGAAACTACACACCACAACCATCACTTGCTTTCTTTGGTGCAGTGGGAACTCCCCCATCAGAGTCTGGGCTGGGAGTGGAAAAGTGGTGTCAGCCATGGCTGGCCCTCCAGCTGATGGTAGATCCCAGAGATGTTTGTCATCAAGGACTTTGGGATCCCCAAGAATCTGCCTGGTTCATTTCATAGTCTCAGAAACTTAGAATGCCCCAGGTATTGTCTATCTGGACTGTAAGGCAGGCTGTGACAAGCATCACAAGATGGGAAGGAAACTCATATGAAACTAATGAAAAGAGTACTCCTGCTTGGAGTACTTGGCTGGTGGAGGAGTACTTGGCTGGTGGGGAAGGCAGAGAGAGTTGAAGGAGCAATAACCCTTGTTTTTTAGGCTTTTCTTGGTGACTCTATATAACAGAGCAAGTCCTTGCCTGTTATATACAGAGTACTTGGCTGGTGGAGGAGGCAGAGAGAGTTGAAGGAGCAATAACCCTTGTTTTTTAGGCTTTTCCTGGTGACTCTATATAACAGAGAAAGTCCTTGCCCTGATCCCCAGTACCAATAATTTAGGAAGAGCAGGTTCAGAATATTAGCGATATCCCCTAGGGCTGTCATTGTCATGAAAATGACCCATAATTGACCCTTCAAACAAGCCTGCTATCTTCTCCATTCCTAATCATCTCAGACAGAGCTAATGCATCAGCCTGGCATTTTAACTTCTGTTATTTTGCCTTACATTTTAGTTAAATACTGATTGCAACCCCCAGATATTAGTGGCTTTAGGTAAAGAAACATAAAAAAAATCATGTTTTTTGCCAAGACTGATTTGGCTCAGTGGATAGAGCGTCGGCCTGCAGACTTAAAGGTCGCAGGTTCGATTCCAGTCAAGGGCATGTACCGTGGTTGCGGGCACATCCCCAGTAGCTGTGCAGGAGGCAGCTGATCGATGTCTCTCTTTCATCGATGTTTCTAACTCTCTATCCCTCTCCTATCTTCTCTGTAAAAAATCAATAAAATGTATTTTTTAAAATCATGTTTTTATTACATTAAGGCTGGCACATAATCCCATTAGTTTAGTAAGAGTCAGGAAATAAATTAACAGGCATTTATTTATTGAGTGCCTATTAAGTGCTAGGCAATGCATTATGCTCTGGACATCAATACTTTGAACAGAAAACTGTCAACAGATGAAATAAGATCTGCTTTTATTTGTGACCCCTATTTCTCTTCAGCCTCTAGCTCTCTAATATGACTTACCACATCTGTGGAACTATGCCCCACTCAACAAAAGGTGCCTAAGATGCTTCCTGATTGTCCTGGGCATTCCCTCAATGTATAGGGCTGCTGGCTGTGATGATACTTCCTTCTATCTCTGGTAAGGACAACTTGATATATCTGTCCATTGCTTGTCCAGATCCCTGGTTCCAAATGCTCACCTGAGATCTGCTGTCTCACATTGGCTAGACTCTCTCAACTTCTGTCTTCTCACCTAACTCTGACCTGAGCTCAGCCTTGACCATTATTAGCTTTCAGATGTCCCCTTGAGTCTCGCTCACTACAAGTCTTGTCCCACCATCTGTCCTGCATTTCCAGTCTTGTTGACACATATCTGTCCTCAAGCAGGTCTTCTTGCAAGAAGAAAGGAAGGACACAATTATAAAAATATATTCCAATGTAAGTGTACTTGCTTATTGAAATAATAATAATGTCTTATGAAATAAAAAAGAAGAAAAAAAAATAACATGAGGGGAAATGAGTTAGATGTTCTAAGGTTTCTTTATACTATTTGTAATGAACATTAGGGTATTGATTAATGTTAAAATTTTATGAATTAAGTATAAATGTTACCATTTCAGGTAAATAACATAAAATAATAGAAACAGTATATAATTCACAACTAATAGAAGAAAAACATTAATGATAAAAAACAAATAACACTAAAATAAGGCAATAAAAAAAAGAAAATGTGTGAATAGTATGGCAAATATAAGCACAAAATAAGATGGTAGATTTTTTTAAGCCCCCAATAGAACTTACAAAAATTTAAATTGATTAAGATCTCCATTATAAACAGAAAACCCCCAAGATTTTCTGGCTATATTATAAATGATTTATATTTCTGTATGTACCATTTTTAAAAGACATAACTAAAATAAAAGGATACAAAAGAATGAAAGATAAAAGGATGAAAAACTATAGCAGGAAAATACTAATCAACAGATATCTTAGAAGGATTTGTTCACATTAAACAAAATAGCCAAAATATTATTAGAAATAGAGTATCATTTCACAATAACACATTTTAATTAACAAAAATATTATAATTTAAATATCTAATAGACTAAAAATCAAGGCTTCAGAATACATAAAGTAGAACTTGATAGAAGTACAAGTGGGAATGTATAACAATCATAGTGGTAGATTTTAATATACATCTCTCAGGCATCGATACAGCTTGCAGAAAAAAATCATAATAATAAAAGATTTAAACCAAATAAAAATTTGATCTAATTGGATATAGAGCATTGCTTCAGCAAATTACAGAATAAGAATATGAAAACACTTTTTTTTTCAGGTACACATATAATATTTATATTGATAAGAATCAATTATTTCTGGACCTTGAGTCAATCTCAACAAATTTTAGTAAAGTGAAACTATATAGATAATGATCTCCAATAAAAATTCAATTAAGCTAGAAATAAAAATAAAAAATTAATTAGAATATTCTAATGTGTTTGGGAATTTGGACACAACACTTCTAAATAATCAAAGAAGTATGGCTAAAAAAGAAAGTATGGTGTTAATAAGAACATATTTTTACTAAACAATTATAAAATACTATTTAAAATTTGAAACATACAGCCAATGGCATGCTAGAGTTGGTTTGCATCTGCTTACAAGAACTGATTGTCAAATATTCAGAACAATTTTCAGCTGATGGTTAACCCACTAGCATCTTGAAATCAATCACAGTGGAGTCCTTACAACACAGATGTATGGAATTGGCACATTACAAATGAAGGTTTTTTTCTTTCTCATTTCCTTTTTTTTTTTGCAAGTTAGTTACCAGAACACCAAGAGATGGAGTTAAAACGTTGTAAAGATGGATTAGTAAAAAGAAAGCCTGAAAATTTCAACTTTAGAAACTAAGAAAAACAAAGTAAACAATATAAAACCAAAAAAAGTTGAAGAAAGCAATTAAGAAGATAAGTTAATAGAATTAAAAAAATATTATACAAAATAGAACAAACAAAACCAAAAGTTGGTTCTTTGAAAATGTAAGTAAAATTGGCAGGACTGGTGAGACTGATCAAGAAAATAAAGAAGAAATGTACATATAACCTACATTAGCACACATTAAAAAGATTATAATATGATATATAAAAACTTAATGCCAATATGTTAAAAAATAAATATGAAAGGTACACATTCCTGGAAAAATATACAAATTCCTTCTTATGAACAGATAAGAAATTTTGAATTTGATTTTAACTAATAAAAACAAAATGAAAAGTTTTTATCTAGAAGTCTCTAGGTCCAGATGATTTTACAATTATGTTCAATAAATGTTCAAGGGGTAAATTTTTCTAATTTATATTAAATTCCTTCAGGCAATGTAACAAAAGGGCAAATCTTTCATTATGCTTTGTGACACTAGCTGTAATCTTGATTCTAACTCTCAATAAAGGTGAAATGAGAAAGAAGAATTAGAGCCCAACCTCACACATGAATGTAAATGAAAACATAAACTACAATTTGTAAACCAAACCAAGCAATATCCATAAAAAATAAATCAGGTCTAATTTGGGCTTATATTAGTAATGTAAGATTAGTGAAATTTTGGGAAAGCAATTCATGTAATTCACTACATTAACAGAAAAAAAAGAAAAAAAAAAGATGTGACTATCACAGAGATGAAAAGAGAGTATTTGGGAAAACTCAATATTCATTCATGATAGAGTCAAAGCAAAATAGGAATAAGATAAAATTTCCTTAATTTTATAGAGTATCTATTCCTATCTTTTTGCAAAGAACAAACTCAATGTTGAAGCCTGAGCAGTTTTCATTTGGAAATTTAAAACAAGATAAGAATTCCCACTATTGCTATTTCTATTCAGCTTTGTTCTGGAGTTCCTTGTCAGCTCAATAAAACAATAAAAAAATACAAGGTATAAGAATTGGAAAGTGGGGGGAAATAACTGTCATTGTTCACAGATGATATAACTATGTGTTGAAAATTCAAAGGAATCCATAGAGTTTATTATAATAATTACGAGGGTTTGGCATGGTTGTAGTATTCAATAGTTAAAACAATATATTTAATTCATATAATTGAGCAAAAACATTGAAAATCAAATAAAAGAGCTACTGTTTACAATAGAATAAGACACAAAACAAGATGACATACTTAGAAATAAAGCAACAAAATATTTTTATCTAAGACGTCTACAGAAAAATTTTAAGTGTTATTGAGAAACATGATAAAAGAAAACTAAATAAGTGGCGAGATACACCAAGTTTATGAATCAGAATAGATGTCATTTGTCCTCATATTGTTATAAATTGAATGCAAAACCAAGCAAACATCATGAATTTGTTTGATTTTTTTTAACTTGGCAGGCAGATTTTAAAATTTAAATGGCTAAACAAAGAATTAATAAGATTGTCTAAGACTCTTGAAGAAGAACTCACTGGCTCTACCAGATATCAAGATCAAAGAGAAAAGTAGTTCAAAAGACTTTTAAAGAAATTGCTAGGACAGTTAGGTATCCACATGGAAAAAATGGAATTAGATCATTACCTCAAACCATGCTAAAAGAATTGATTTCAGTGGTTAAAAGATTATAGGTGGAAGGAAAAATCAATAAGGAAAGATATTTCCTTATAGTCTTTGGGGATTTCCTAAATGAGACCAAAAAACACTACCAAAAATTTTAAAATATTTTTTCTACGTAAAAATTGAGACATCCTCTTTATCAAATGGCGACATGAATATGGTAAGAGTATAAACCATAGAGTGGGAGAAAATATTTGCAACATACATAACAAACCACAGGCTAATATTCTAAATGTTTAAAAAATTTTCCCAAATCACTAAGAAACAGGGATCCCAATAGGAAAAATGGGTAAAAGGCTAAAATAGAAGCAAATATGATTATCACTGAATATAAGATTACTAACCAGTGAAAACAAATGCAATGACAATGCGATTCCATGGGCAAAAGTTCGGAAACCCTGATAACGAAGAGGTGATAAACACTGGGATCTCTTCCAGGCTGCTGATGAGACTGTAAGTTGGTGCAACCACTTGGAAATCAGCTTGGTATTGTTTAATATATTACCTGGGAATATATACATAACTAGAAATTTGTTCAAATGTGTACTAAGTAACACATGAATATTCATAGCAGCACTGCTTGTTGTAATTATAACTTGGACACAACCTGAATGCCCATGAGGAATAGAACAGCTGATTGCTTTGTAGTTTATTCAAACAATGGAATACTATACAGCAATAACAGTGCTCTAATACATGCAGGTACATGGATGAATCTTACAAACCTAATGCTGAATGAGAGGTCACAGAATGGTTCCATTTATACAAACATAAAAAACGGGAAGCAAATCTTTATTGTTTAGAGTTTGCATACGTGAGTGGTGAAATCCATACACACACACACACACAAAAAAAAAAAGACAAAAGAATTTTGATTGCCCTGGCTGGTTTGGCTCAGTGGATAGAGTGTCAGCCTGCAGACTGAAGGATCCCAGGTTTGATTCTGGTCAAGAGCACATGCCTGGGTTGCAGTGGGGGATGTGCAGGAGGCAGCCAATCAATGATTCTTTCTCATCAATGATGTTTCTGTCACTCTCTCCTTCTCCTTTCTTTTCTAAAATCAATGCAAATATATTTAAAAAAATAATTTTGATCATAAAAGTCAGCATGGAAGTTACTGTAAGAAGAAAGGGCAATATTGTCGTTAGGAAAGGCCCACTGGATTGTCTGTGACGCTGGCAGTTTTCCTTTTCTTGTCCCAAGTGTTGGATATGTGGGTGTTCTCTTTATTGTATTCATGTATTTGTTAAACTGTATGTATGGATTTATGTGCTTTTCTGTATGTGTACCCATACATTATTACTTTTTAAAAATAAGGGGAGGAAAATAAAATTATCTTCACTGAATGACAGTTTCCATTTAGGAATAGCCATGGCAGGTACTTTGCCCACAGAAATTACTGGATGGCCTGGCTATACTGCCTGGAAAGGAAGACATGGGGGATACTTCAGGACTATCCCTTTGGGAACCAAGGACATCCAGAGTCCAAGATGTTTGGAGAAAATGACTTGTGTAGACTTTTTTTGTTTATCATTCCAGGTTCTCTTGCAACAGCTCTTGGCACCAAACATTCACTTAACAAGCATGGACTGAGCATCACCAGTATGCCAGGCACTGTGCTGAGTGCTGGGATACAGAACCGAATAATTTTCCAGCTTCCAAGAGTTTGACACCAGAGTGAGGAAGCAGGAGGACATCAGTGATTACAGGCTGGGGGAGGTGGTTGGACTTGGGGAGTCTTCAGTAGGGACATCTTCCCAGAAGAGATGACTCCTAAGCTCTGTTGTAGGGGACACTTGGCAGACAAATGTGGAATAGTGCAGGATAGTTCAGGAGGAGGAACCATAAGTGAGAAATAGCAGATGTATTTTACAAACTAACAGCTCTGGAGAATCTTGAGTGAGTACTCTTGAGTGCATAGGTAGGATCAGTTTTATAACAAGGTTTACTGTATAAGCCCCAAGCATTTTTGGCATGTCACTATGATGGGTCAATTAAATCAAATTTTTTCAGCTTTAGGACCCCTAGAAAGAATATCTTGAAGGTGTAAAAATAAATAATAATATTGACCTGTTTTTACTATATACAAAACAGATGCTGGACCGGCAAACAGAGGAGGCAGCATGCAGGAGAGTAAGATAAAAAGTATTTGTAGTGCCCCCAAAATATGAAGGTGACAATAATGCTTTAGGTGTATATATCACTTTTCCATTTTTAAACTTTTTTTTTACAAATATTTCATTGAATTTGAGAAAAAGGAGCCCTGACAAGGGGTTTTGTCTGATGGTTCTGCCTGTGACTGACACCATATCCAGCATTAGCAAAACATCTCTGTCATGGGCTGCCGACTCCTATTCTGGGATTCATTAGAGGGTGGGAGAAGATAAGATACTTTGTTCTTGTAGTGCTACCACAGGGACTGAAATAAAGTGGCTTAGCCCCTCAGCACCTGGATTTTCCCTGGGGTAAAATTGCTTTGAAATTTTTAGCTGAAAGTTTTGGTTTTTTTTAATATGTTTTTATTGATTCTAGGGAGAGAGGAAGGGAGAAATATATACATATGCATATATATATAGATAACATTTATATATATAACATTGATCAGTTGTTTTCTGTACATACCCTAACTGGGGACCAAATCTGAAACCTGAGTATGTGCTCTGACCTGGAATCAAACCAGCAACCTTTTGGTGTCATGGGACAACATTCAACTAACTGAACTACACTGGCCAGAGCAGTGTTGTTTTAGTTAGTTTGTTTTATAAGGGCCTGATCAATAGAGTTATTATCAAAAGAGCACTGTGGTAATAAAAATGTGTAATTGAGGCTAAGTGAGCCAGGAAAAGAAGGTGTTACAGGAGATATTCCCTAATTACTTAGAAATGAAGGACAATTGGAGGTTATGTAATGCCTTCCACTTGCAGCATGGTGTGGTGAAAACAGCCCTGAATTTGAAGTAAAAAAATTGTGGTTTTAGCATTGGCTTGATCATTTTTTAGCTGTGTGGCTTTAGGCAAGTTATTAAACCTCTCTGAGACTCAGTTTCCTCACCTATAAAGTGGGATGATACCTTCTGCCCATCTCAGTGATTATAGCATGAAATGAGATCATTGCCTGTGAAAGGTGTTTCAGACTGAAAATCAGCTTGTTTCAAACAAGGAACTATTCTTGTTATTGTTTACTGTTGTGACTTAGCCCCTTTATAGGATCTGCTCATAGATCTATTGTCAGGCAGAGTTTATTTTGAATTGTTTTGTCTCCTGCAAAGTAGCTCTATATTCCGCTTAGCAAATGGCAAATCGCTATGTTGTTTCTTTGTAGTTTGACACTGAGGTTCTCAACCTAATGGTTTGTTTATTAAATATTTCAGAGTCTCTTAGCATTTCAAAAGAATAGTTCTAAACATTAACTATGAAAAAATAAAAAAGAGTTGATATAGGCACAATTGCTAATTTTTCTAGGCTCAATAGTTGTCTACTGAATGATACATGTATACAGGCAGAGGGAAGAAAAAAAAAACCAAATAAAATAAGACATTCGCTGAAGAACAGAAACAGGAATTATCTATAAACTCCCTAATCTTTGCGGGCCTAGGCAGTTAATTTCACACACACATAATTTCATCCACATGAAAGCCAGATATGAAATGATAGTTTCCCTTAGGAAAGCTTTTGTTACTCTAAAGAGTAGTTCTGATAGCCTTGTTACAAGATGCATAGGACAGGAATTCATTCCCTACAGCTTTGAAAACTGGAAACCAGGAGGTTCTAACTGATGTGAATTCTAGATCTTAACTTCTTTTTTTTTTTTGTAATATTATAGCTCCACTGTGGTCTGGTTCTAGAGGACATTTGATTAAAATGTTATCTTTAGCTAACATATAACTTCCTATATTAAAATTCAAACACCCAAGAGGGCAGCTTATGCTTGTGACTGGGATGCTGTCAGCCACCTGTTATTCTACCTATGTCCTACTCAATCTGAGCAAGAAGAGGGAGACAGGGGCGAGGTTGGGGGTGGGGAGGAGGGCCCATATACAGGATGTGCCCAGCCATGAGAAAATGATGTCAGAGTCCTAGTCTCCAAATATAGCATCTTTCTTGAAGCTTACCAGAGTGCATAACCCAATATGTGTGGAAAACCTCCATCCAAGTGACATCTTTTCCAAGGTGGTGACCAGCCCTGGAGAAGGGCTGTAGCCCAGAAGCCTGGCATTGGGCAGGTTGTAGGAAAAGAGGAGGCAGTAAGTTATAGCCTCATTTGGCACAAGCCTAAATGTGCTGTGATGATTTAGACAGTGTGGTGCCCAGGACACTGCAGGTAGTTGCAGCTCTGCACTAGCCTCAGACCCCACTCCCCTGTGGCTTTAGAAGCTGTGTGGGATCACGGCTCTTCATGTCAGATCAAAGTCCCCATTAGGCTGACCTCTTCTCATGAATGCATGCTTTCAAAGAGTTACTGGCCCAGATGGCAGGAACCCAAAAGTCTGTTGTCTGCTAAACTTGAATAATGAAGACTTCTTTCTGGTATTAATTTAGATTAATACAGGCTTACATCAATCTATTAATAGCCAGTTTATCACACATAGCATTAGTATATTTCCAGTTTTCAAGGGATTGAAATTCATTTTTTCTCCACTTAAAGTGTTTCTAGTGTGTAGGTTTATATCTTAAAGATGTTGAAAATCTAGTTGGTAAGCAATAAAAAACACATGAAACAATGCAAAAGGCTTGACCACGAGGGAAACAAGGATTCAAAGAAGATAGCAATGTAGGAGGTGGTTAGAGTCAGAGGTCACTTTCTGGAGGAGGTGAGGAATCCTGGGCTTTGAAGGACCAGCAGGAGTTACCTGGGTGTGAGTGAGAACAAACAGGAAGAGTGGGGAGTGAGAATGAGAACATAGTTGACACTAAAACAAGAGAGAAAATAATTCAACTTTGCCTGCTCAAGGCTCATTAGGACCTTTCAGAACTTCAGGATCCTCCTAGAACTCAATGGGCAATGGCAGAAGCATTGACTGATAGAATGTGCCAACTAATTCCCAGGTCTCCTTTTGGACACATGAAAACGAATCTATTTTAACACTCAAAGAAAAGAAACTTCATTTTGGGGGCTAGTGAAAGGACCGGGGTACATGCATCTCATCAGGGGAACTAGCCTCTTATCCCCAGAGCCATCCGCACTCACTTGGTAGCCATGGGTCACACAGGAAATCACTTTATGCATAGCCTGAAAAATGGAACTAATAACAGGCCTTCTTATGTGTAAATAAAACTTCATTAGGGATAAGCTCTGTGCACATTATTCCTTACAATCTCTGAGAGAAAAGATTAAATTCCTTTCAAAGAATTATTATGATGATTACATGTGCCTGGTGACTAGGGGCAGATTTTTCAATTCATTGATTTCATAAGTCCATCACATTGTCTTAGAATTCACAAGGACATTCCCAATGGAATTAGAATTGAGAGAGGCTAATTTACTGGAAACATTTTGGGCTTTAGAACCAAAAAGGCTTGCTCTTGAAGCCCAGATCAATCACTTACTACCTGTACCATCTTTCTTTCCTTCTATTCCGTGTTCTGATAAATTGTCTAAGTTCTTGGAGCCTCAGTTTCCTCATCAATTAAATAAAGATTAAAGTATAAATCTTTAGAGGTTCTGATAATGCTTAACATACAATTGACCTTTCATTCTTATTAGTTCCCCTCCTTTAATTAATGATTGAGGTAATTTATTATTACTTTAAGACTTGGCTACTTAAGAAGGTGAAAATGTGGTAGCAGGAAAGACATCGCAAGGTCTGGTAACACAAGGCAGACTGCAGCTCGTGTTGGGGATGTGATGTAAATGAGCTGAGGCTGTCTGGATGGACATCAGAGAGCTTACGGGGCTGGAGCCATGCAGTTGAAAGGGGAGCATGAGTCCTGGTTGCTCTTGTAGTCAGCTTATAAGCAAACAGGATGGTGTGAGGTGATGCGAGAAGGTGAGAAGGTGTCCCATTCACTTTGTTTACCACTTAGTTTAATATTGGCATTTGGGGGGGAGATGCATGAACTGTCCTTTCATTTACTCCACCATTAAAGAAATGTTTATTGCCCTCCTTCCCTGCGTCAGGCACTTTCCCAGCACAGGGAATTCAACCAAATAACTCTCAGAAGAGTGAAGGAGAAAGACAAGTAAGCAAACCATCATAAATCATTGTGATGAATATTAAGATGGTGATAAGACATATGCTTGAGTACTCCCTTAGGGTCACACAAAAGCTGGTGTTGACCCCGGACTCGCCATCGCGGGCTATGGTATCTTAGGGAAGAGAACACACTCACTCTCAATGTCCCCTCTGCCCTCTAGTTTATTAGTTTGAGGATCAACTGAAATTATGTAAAAGGTCCTTGGAATCTGTATTATGCCATATAAATGGGCATTCTGATATATTAATGAATCTGTCATCTTATATTATCCAACTGGACCTGACCATCTTTTTAATTTTTCTGTAATAAATAGTAGCTGACGTGCAAATTTTATTGTCAGTCCTGTCTTTTCTGTTTCTCGATGTAGTTTCTTTTTTTTTATGTGAAGCTCTGTGACCTTTGTCTTCTAGTTCTTTCTATCAATGTGGTTATATCCATACTTGTGTGTCCTGTGTCAGATGGAATTTTAGGGAAGACTAGTAAGGTTTCAAACTGCCTTTGGTATGGGGTACAGACTGGTCATTAATCAGGAAAAGACTAAGGCATAAAGATTAGAGCAGACAGTTAAGTATTAAAAAAAAAAGAGAGAAAAATATGGTAAGAGGCCAGAGGATGGGGTTTAGCAGCATAAAAGGAATAGAGATGGAAATAAAACCTAGACAAATAGAATGAATTCAGAGCAAAAGGTAGAGGAAGAAATAGATGCAGCCACCCAGCTGGTACAGGATAGAAAAAGATGCCTCCCATTTTAAACAGCTTATCTCTTTACTTCTATCAACAATATCTCTGTTGATGTCTGAATAGAGAGAAAAATGTGGTGTGTGTGTGTGTGTGTGTGTGTGTGTGTGTGTGTGTGTGTGTGTGTGTGTGTGTATGTGTGTGTATGTGTGCTTGTTAATAACAGTTATCTATTTATAGGCCTTAAATTATATACCACAAAAGCCTCTCAGAGACAAGTTCTGTTATTTGGCTGCCAGAAGGAAAAGTTAAAGGAAAAAAAAAAAGGAGGGAGGGGTTTCTAAAGATCTTTCTCCCATTTCCTCATTCTCTCTGTCTATATCTTCTTATGATTAATGACAGATATCACTCGATGTTGTGAGCCAAATACCAAAGAGGTGAAGAAGAGGTTATTAAAGATCTTCCTCCAGGAGAGGGTGTCTCTATAGTTTCTTGAGAATGACATGACATCCCAAAATCACATCAATTTCCAGCTGAATCCGAAAGGAGTTTAAGGACATTGTTTCCAATTTGCTTATATTACAGAGGATGAAACAGGCTCAAAGGGGTTGTCCTGCCCAAGGCCACTCAGTGACCTGGTGCCAGGATGAGTGTGACTAGGGCATTCTAGCCCTCTTCCTACCAGGGTGCCCACCCAGTCATCACTTCTGTTTTCAACTCCAGGTTTTCCACTCATATAAGAAACAAGAAGGTTCATTTTTCCAGAAAACTTTCCAAATCCCCTAATGACTTCAAGGTGACCTTCCCATAAAGGGATTTCCATACTTGGTTCTAACTCCATAGTCAGAAGGGAGTGGTTAAGAGCATGGTTGTCAAAGCTGGGCCTTCTAGTTACTAACTGTGTGACTTCAAGTAAAATACTCAAGCTTAATACTTCAGTTTCCTCATTAGTAAAATGAGGATAATAACAGGACCTCTTTCGTGGAGTTGTTTTGGAGATTGAGTGTGCTAATAGTTGTAAAGTATTTAGCAAAAGGATAGATCTTATATATTTTATCTCCTATAATGGTTATGACAATTCTCTGAATTTAGTATGGTTTCAACATGTGAAATAAATAAAACATTAAAAACATCTTACTGCCAGGCTGCTGTGGCTCCGTGACTGACCATCAGCATATGAATCAGGAGGTCATGTTTTGGTTCATAGACAGGGTGCATGTCTGGATTGAGGGCTGGATCCCCAGTGGGGGCGTGCAAGAGGCAGCTATCAATGATTCTCTTTCATCATTGTTTCTTTCTCTTTTTCTCCTTTCCTCTCTGAACCCAATAAAATATATTTAAAAACATCTTATGGTGGAAGGTGATTAATTAGAGGAAATGTAATAAGGGATCCTTTTAGTAGGTCTCAAATGCTGATACAGGCAGGAATGTTGATAACAATAATGTTATCTCTAATTCTCAAAAAAATCCTGAGAGGTAAGTATTGTTCCTATTTTACAGTTGGGGGGAAACTGAGGCTGAGAGAGGTTGAATAATCTGTCCAATTCACTAAGTAGGTATGAGGTAAAGTAGGAATTTAGGTTCCCTAGATTTGCATGTTCCTGTGTGGCTCCAACACCTTCAGGTCAATGGCTTTTATCACATTGGTTCCAGTGCTTGTCCTCTGGCCTCCCAACATGCATTTCTCTCCAGTCGTAGAGTCATTCTTCGTGTGTGTGTGTGTGTGTGTGTGTGTGTGTGTGTGTACCAGGATGTGCTCAAAGGGACCTAGATGAGAGTTCCTTCTGCATCCTCAGTAGGGGGTGCCATTGGCAGGCTGAGAGTTGGTGGAGCCTGCGTGGGAGCTCCTGTTGGGAGAACTTGGAAAGTGGGAGGGGGAAATCTTCCGTTACTAAGCAAGGACCTTAGAGCTGTTGCCAAGGAAGAATCCCAGGCCTTCCATAAAAGGAAGGCCTCCCTTCTCTTGCTGGCAGCACAGGCTGCCTGGAGCAGTTCATCTGACAATTTCCCTAGCCCACCTGTGTTCCAGCAGCTTTGGAAAGAAAGTTGCAGCACGTGGGGCAGGTGGAAGTGACCTGGAAGTTAGTAGGGGAACCTTTGCTAGAAGGGATCTGGCAGAGAACATCATGGGAGTCAGGATCTGCAAAACACCACAGTCAAGCTCATCAGCAGAGCCACGAGACTGGTCTCCTGCCCTCCAATCTCGCCCTCTCCGATTAGTCCTCCAAGACCTACTTAAGAGACTTTCCCAATTTGCCACAATTTCACCTAAATATCCTCTAATGATTTCCTCATTATTATTGGATAAAACCCAGCTTATTTTGCCTGCTAGGAAAGGGTGGTTGTTTTTTGTTTTTCCCCCCAGTCTGACCTTTGCCTGACTTAGGAGTCCCTCATATAAGTACCACCTTGGCCATTCTAAAATTCTGTCTGCCTCAGAGCTGAGCAGGTTTTCTTGTGCTTCTGTGCCTTTGCACATGCTATTTCCTGTCTGGTGTTCCACACTCCACAAACATACCCCAAACGCTTATTGGCCAATAAGACACTCAGAGATTTAGCACAAGCACTTCAGATCAAGACCAGGGGAAGCTATCCCATCAACTTGTCACCATTTGGCAGCACTACCTTCTCTCTCAGCCCCCTGCCTGGTACAACCCTGGAAAAGCTAGACTTTGGAGAGAGAGGTGAAATGTTATATTCCCAGTTTAGATTCAGCTCCTCTCCACTCCAGAACTGCTTATGAAAAGTGCAACCAGGGTAGAATCCCCCAACCTCTCTCTCAGCCTGTTCAGGTTGATATAACAAAAACACCCTAGACTGGCGGCTGAGAAACAACAGAAATTTATTTCTCACAGTTCTGGGGCTGGCAGTCCAAGATCAAGGTGCTGGCAGATACAGTGTCTGGTGAGACCTGCTTTGCGGTGCATAGATTATCACCTTGTCACTGCATCTTCACATGGTGCAAGGGAGTGAGGGAACTCCCTGAGGTATCTATTTTTAGAATACCAATCCCATTCATGAGGGTGGTAGCCTCATGACCTTATTACCCCCAAAATCCCTATCTCCAAATTCCAACCCATTGGGTGTTAGGACTTACCGTGGAAATCTGGAGGCATACAAACATTTGGTAACACTCCCTTACCTGGAGAGAACAGAGGCTATGAAATTTAAATCTAGTTTGAGATCTAAGTTTTAAGCTCAAGTGATTTTTTTTCAGAACTGAGGATAATAAAACACAACTCAAGATGGTTACTAAGGAAAGAGATAAGGAGATTGGAAGGTGCTGGGTATCTGCAGGGTTGAGACATCCCCCAAACTGGTCACCTTCTATTCTCATTTCTGATTTGGACTGGCTGACAGTTCCTCTGGGCCTTCAATGAAGAAGGTGTATAAACAGCTGCATGCACAGCACATACTTGGAAGGCTGATGAGTCATCATGAGCTTCCACCATAGGTTTCCCTGTGGTATTACACACGGCGAGGGAACACCTGTGCTGACGGATGTCTTCATTATCTCACAAAGTCCCATCAGCCACCTAAGGTTTGCTTTAATATGCTCATTTGTGCTGAGGCTCAGAGTTACACCATTTTCCCACAATCACAAAGCTCACAAATTTCTGAAGTTATGATGAAAGCCACATCTGGAGCCTGAGCCCATACTCTTTCTACTATACCACCTTTAAATTCAGCTCAAAAGAAGCATTTATCAAGTGCCCACTGTGTACAGGCATTTGTACAGGAAACACAGAGGAAGAATGCTTAGTTCTCCCCTTGGTGTAGCTCGTGTGACACTGAAGCAGGTGAGCAACAGAGAAACATTCAATGTGATGTGGGAAAGACAGTGGTGGAAGCACAGAGGGGGGAAGCTTACACCTACCACAAAGGGTGATGCCTGAATAAAGAGCTGAGTTTTAAGTAGATATAAGCTGATGCAGGTGAGAGGCTTGGGGGAAGGAGATGCTTTGCAGTGGGAGATGACCAAGGAAATCAGGCTCAGTCACAGATTGGTTGGGCTGGCTACAATTTTACCTTGCACCTCCTGTTCTGAGTACTCCGCCTGTGTTTGCTCTTTAGTCTCAATCTATGCCCATGCCTGAGGTTTCCATGCTGTAAGCTACATCTCAGAGTAAGAAACAGAGCATACTGTACAGAAGAAGGTTAAAGTATCCATAGGGAGAGGGTGTTGGGGGGAGGATTATGCAAAGAGAGAAGAGGCCCACTTTCTGGATCCTACAAATTGAGCCACATAGTCTAATACCTGCTGCACCTGCCAGAAGGCAGGTCCCTCAAGGTGCTGTGGGACAAATGCACAGGGTCAGTTGATGAGAATGTGCACAAAGCCTGTGTTAGGATAATGGCTGATGGAGGAAAAGGCTGGGCATATCTCTTTAGCAAAAATTCTATGTAATCAGAGCTACATTTGCTTGGTGACGTTTGGGTTTTACAGCTACCCACTTACAGCTATAAAAAAGGCTTTACTAGAACACTTTCTAAAGGAAAAAAAAATTATTAAAAGGCTGAATTTTTCTAGTCCTTAACCTGTTTTTCCCATTGAAACAATTGTTCTTCTGATACACCTTCTGAATTCAATATTTCTCATCCATATGAATAAAATGTTATAATTGAAGAGACTTTACAGGAGAGAGCCCAGTCCTGAAATAGCTTACCTATTCATTGGGAAGACAAAAGACACATGAAATCTGAAAACTGCCTAATGCTGTTCACTGAGTGCTATGGTAGGAAAACTTTCTTATTCTAATCACCCAAGGCCTGTATGGTATGTCCCACAATGGGGAATGGTACCCAGGATGTAGCCTGGCACAGCCTGGTCAGGACTGTTATAATTGTCCTCTAATGTCATGGCCAGCTCTGAGGCACTCACATCCTGGGTGGGAACATGCTGCTCCTTAGGCCATCAGCACCGCCAGAGCACATCAAGAGAAGTTAACTAAAGGACAATGGGTGGGGTGGAGGCAGAACAACCTCAGAGCACAACTCTAAGGGGAGTCAGTCACATAGATACAATAGAATTCATGGCGATTGATATTTCTAAGCATAGCTAACATGGCAGCCAGTTGTGGGGCTAAGACAGAAGGCTGATGATGACCAAGAGGAGGAAGCAAACATAATCAACATTGTTCATCATTTTCTCTTTTTTTCTGTCTCTGCCTCTCTTGGAACCTCAGCAGCTGTCCACTTCCTGTCAATGCGCCAGTTTCTTCATCACTTCTCTCTCTTAACTTAGTACATCTTAGGGTCTTTCCTCTCCCTGATTCCACAGCAATCATCAGTTTCTGGTCCTCTTTTGTCAACTGCATTTTCCCCTCTGCTTCCATTGCTTTAGCCTTTCTTATTTTCCTTCCCTTTGTACTTTTTAAATGTTGGCTAATAATTTTAGGTCTGCAAGAAATGGACACAAATTGTGACTTTTCAAGCAAAACTGTAAAGCAAACCTAGTCAGGATTACCCATAAATAACTAACAACTATAGCTGAGAGACTTTCTCTTGGACACCTCCAACTTTGACTCATGTTACCTCTCTAAACTTTGCTGGCCACTTGGGATGGTCAAAGAAACATTCAGGTGTCTGGCCCTACCAGTGGTCTTCCCTCCCAGACTGCTCCCTGTGCCACTCTGGGTCCTGCTTACTTCTTTTGCTGATCTAGGCTCTCTGTGATGGACAAAACATCCTCTCCTTTCTGGTCCCCTCTTCCCTAACTTTCTTCCCATCACTTTCCCTTCTCTCTGTACCCATGAGACATCACGCTCCTGGACCAGCTTCCCAAAGCTGATCTCACAATCCAATCTGCTCCTGCCAAGAGTCATATCTCCTGATACTTCCTGTTCAGAAACATTGGTCTCACCCTCAGAAGCAGAGCTTTTTTGTCTCAGGACAAACAGCTTAATCACAAGAATCAGGGAAAGTCTAAAGCTGAAATCCAAGCCCTTGCCCAGGCCGAAGGAATCTAATGTCAAGGCCATAGTGGTAGATCCTGGCCTGGTAATAATGACACTGGGGATGAAGGAGCAGCTGGGGTTGGGGAAATTGGTTAGGGGCTGGTATGATGCACATGTCAAAGTCACTTCCTCCCATCTCTATACTCTAGCATCAGGTTAAATTTAATTCTGGAGCTGGGATAGTGGGAGGCCCGAACCGAACCAAAGCCCAGCTGAATGGTTTGTGAGATGTGAATCAGCCGGAAGCAACCATTCTGGTCCCCAGAACCCATGTCTCAGTTCCACCTGGCATCACCAATTATCTGTGCCTCTGACATAGGGTGTTTTTTATTCCCTAGAAATAGAGCTGTAATTAAATCCAAAATTGTACTGGAGACTTGATAGTCATGGCAAAAGCAGAACACAGTGTCTGCAGACAATAAAGATTAATTATTCACAGCAGCTCATGTCCCAGGGCATGTGTGGAATGAATATGAAGGTGAGGGAGGACTCAGCTCAGAGGAACTTGAGGGGGCTCCTCCTACTCCCCCACTCTGCAGCCCCCGCCTTCATTCATGGAAACCCCCACTGCATCTCCTTCTCTCCTTGCAAATAACTGCTTGTTCTCTGCAGCCCTGTGGGTTGCTGCCTTTCTCTCTCTCTCTCTCTTCAGGATCTAAGAAATTGAAATTAGCCCCAGACAGGGCTGAGAGAGGGAAGGGAGACAAGACACACAATGAGAGAATGAACCTGTGATCTGTCATTCCATTGAACCTTTCTCTTTCAAGAGGGACATTTTTTACTGATAGGCAATTTAAGAATTCTGCTGGTAGTGCATGCCTATGCTTCCTATCACAGGAGGGTACAGGCTAGGGGGCTCTGTCCCCCAGCTTCCACAGTGAGTTGTGTGTGTGTGTGTGTGTGTGTGTGTGTGTGTGTGTGTGTGTGATGGAGCCTGGAACTCTGCCACTGAAGACCCATGTGACACGATCCACTACCGACCAGGTCCCAGGTCTTGGTCTTTTCTCTTGTCCAGAGCATGAGGTCAAATGTGCAATAGGTTCAGAATGGGGTTTGAACATGGTCAAGACTGCCAGGGAATTATTGGAGTGAAAAAAACAAAGGCAAAGTGTGAGGGAGAGGTAGTGTGTGAGGTCTCACTCTGTAAACTAGTCACTAGATCTGACCAGGAAAAAGCAATAGGACCTGTAAAAAACAAAATAGGCATACAGCAGCATTGGAAACCTTCCTATTCACCTAAAGACGTGGTGACAGAGGAGTGGGAAGTTTCTTCCTGCAGTAGATTAGATCTTCATCTTCTACTTTGCCTGGAGGAGGTTCCCACCAGGTTTCACTGAAAACTGGGATCAGAATGCCTGGGGCTCCATATGATCTAAACATACTGAGTGACACAGAGGATGACTCTACATAGTCATTAACTGTAGATAGGAACAGGCAGGGACATGGAAGGGATGGTGGGACATTACTAGAGATGCTCATGGAACTGGAGGTGACCAGAGCTATCCTCCAACTGGTTTCATTGATCTTTTGCATTATTTTTTAGAATCTAATTCATTTATTTCTGCTCTGATCTTTATTACAGTCAAACATTGACTCTCAATTGTCTCCCATCTTGAACAATTCTGTTTTTGACCACATTGTTTATGGAACAAGTGTCTCAATGGTGGAACAAAACTTTGGTTTTCAGGTTTTCAACCTGAGTATGCTTTTATGCATGACAAAAATTGTCTCTCAGGCAACAAACAAAAGAGAGAATGCTTTTGTTGCTAGCAAATAAACAATTAGCACAATTTTAAAACATAAAGAGGTCATCAAGAATGCTAGTGTTGATAAGGGTGTGAAAGTGCTCACAAAAACAACAATCAGAGATAGTTAAAGAGGTAGAAAAATTGTTGATTTTGATAAAGGAAAAGCAGTTTATTGGTGATAGCATTGCAGAGGCAATGATATATAAAAAAAGGAAAGATGCTGCATGCTGAAAGTTATTTAAGGATAGTAAGGGGTGGTTAGATAAATTTAAGAAAAGAAGTGTTTATTTATAAGTAGTATATTAGACATGTACAATATATAAAAAGGTTAAAACAGGGAATATTTTGGGGTCTGAAACAGATTAATTCAAATTAAGTAATTTTTAATGGGAAAATAATTTTTTTTTTTTAAACAAATCACTTCTCAAAAAGTCTTCTGGTACAAAGTGAGTTCTAGAACCAAGGTTCCACTATATTTTCTTTCTTTCTTTCTTTCTTTTTTTGTATTCACTTTAGACTTTGTTATTATTTTTCTAGTTCCTTTAAGTATAAAGTTACATTGTTTATTTGAGATTGTTCATATTTCTTAAGATAGGCCTGTAATGCTATGAATGTCCCTCTTAGGACTGCTTTTGCTTTACTCCATGGATTTGGGGTTGTTGTTTTCTCATTTTTATTTGTTTCAAGGTATCTTTTGATTTATTCCTTTAACACATTCGTTGTTTAGTAACATGTTATTTGTCTCCATGTCTTTGTGTGTTTTTCAGATTATTTCTTGTGATTGATTCCAAGTTTTATACCATTATGGTCAAAGAAGATGCCTGATATGATTTCAGTCTTTTAAAATTTATTGAGACATATTTTGTGTCCTAACATGTGGTCTATTCTAGAAAATATTCTATGTGCCCTTGAAAGAATGTATATTCTGCTACTTTAAGTTGAAATACTCTGAAGATATTTATTAAATCCATTGATCTAGTGTGTCATTTAAGGCTACTATTTCCTTGTTGATTTTCTGACTGGAAGATCTCTCCATTGATTTTAATGGGATGTTAAAATCCCCTACTATGACTGTATTTCTGTTAATCTCTCCGTTTATATCCATCAAGATTTGCTTCAGATATTTAAATGCTCCTATGTTGGATGCATAAATGTTTACAAAGGCTATATTTTCATTGGATTATTCCTTTATCATTATGTAGTGTCCTTCTGTGCCTCTCACTAAAGCCTTTGTTTTAAAGTCCATTTTGTCAGATATAAGTATTGCTATCCCAGTTTTGTTTTTCATATCTATTTGCAAGAAACATCTCTTTTTTCCATCCCTTTACTTTTAGTCTCTGTGTATCTTTCATTCTGATGTGGGTCTCTTATAGACAGCATGTATATGGGTCTTGTTTTCTTATCCTAAAAGGCACTTCCCTGTGCCTTTTGATTGGAGTATTTAAGCCATTTACATTTAAAGTGATTATCGATAGGTACATATTTATTGCTATTTTATTCTTTTAATTATGCTCTCTTTTTTCTTTTTTTCTTTTCCTCCTCCTTTTCCTCCTTCTTCTCCTTAAAGAAGTCCCTTTAACTATTATTATAATACTGGTTTGGTGTTATAATCTCTTTCAGCTTTTTCTTATTTCTCCTTCATGTTTTTTTTTTTTTAAATGCTAGCCTTGCTGGGTAAAGTAGTCTTAGTTATAGGTCCTTGCTTTTCATCATTTTGAATATTTCATGCCAATCCCTTCTGACCTGAAATATTTCTGTTGAGAAATCAGCTGACAGTCTTATGGAACTTCCCTTATAGGTAACTAACTTTCTTTCTCTTGCTGCTTTTAAGATTCTCTCTTTTCTTTAACCTTTGGCATTTTAATTAGGATGTATCTTGGTGTGGGCCTCTTTGGGTTCATCTTATTTAGGATCCTGTACTTCCTGGTCTTGTGTGTCTTTTTCCTGCACCAGATCAGGGAAGTTTCCAGTCATTATTTATTTTTTATTTTTTTCAAATAGGTTCTTGATCATTTGTTCTCTCTCTTCTCCTTCTGGGACAGAGGATATATACCATGTTAATGTATTGAAATATTGTAAAAATGTAAATTTTCCCTAAATTGATCTTTAAATTCAACATGATCACAGTAAAAATTATAGCAGAAGTATGTATATCTAAACTGGAAAAATGAATCTAAAATTTATATACTATGCAAAAGGATAAGGAAAGGCAAGACATTTTTGAAGAAGAACAAAGCTGGAACCCTTGCACTACTATACTAGTACAGTGAGACTTATTATAAAGTGATATAATTAAGATACTGTGGTAATGACGCAAAAATAAACAAATAGACAAATAGAACAGAATAGAGTCTAGAAATAAACAATATATATATATATATATATATATATATATATAGTCACTTGGTTTATGACAAGGGAATAATATAGTGCAGTGTAGAGAAGATAATCCTTTTAGTAAATAAATGGTACTGGGTTAATTGGATATCTAAATGGGAAAAATTAATTTTACCCTACATTACACCACACACGGAAATCAATTCTAGATGGATTGTAGATTTAAATGTGAAAGGTAAAGCTGCAATGCATCTAGAAGAAAACATAGGAAAATATCTGCATAAGCTTGGGAGAGGGTGCAATTTATTAGATGGAAAATGAAAAGCACAAATCATAAAGGGGAGATGTTCAATTGGAAGTCATAAAAATTAAGGACTTTTTTCATTAAAATATTATTAAGAAAAATAAAATGCAAACCACAGAGTGGAGAACATATTTACACTATATTTTTATCTTTTGTCTTCCAAGATATAGAAAAGACCCCTATAAAGAGGTAAAAAAGGCAACTACTTTCCCAGAAAAAGGAGTCACAGACTTGAATCGTGTTTCACAAGGATGTCCAAATGGTTGCTAACCATTTGAAAGTGAGCACAGCCTTAGGAGTTATAAGGGGAAAGCAATTCAAAACCACAATGAGATTCCAGAATGGCTAAGATTTAAAGTCTTGCAGTATTAAGTATTGTATGTGTAGTTAGTCTTAAACTCTGCAGATAGGATTGTACACTTACCAGTATACTTGTAAAACTATTTTGTTTTCTTGTAAAACTATTTTGAGGTATCTACTAAAGCTAAATATGATATACTTCATAATTCAGCAGTTCACTTATATAAATACAACCAACAAAATAAAAGCCTAGAGAACATGTATATGGATATTTGTAGTATCATGAATCCCAAACTAGAAACGATCCAATTGTCCTACAACAGTAAAATGGATAGATAAATATGGTTACATTCATTCAATGAAATATTATTCAAACATTTGCTATTCACAAATATGGATGAATCTCAAGCTTAGCATTGAGCAAAATAAGCCAGGCACAAAATTGTATAAGTTCCATTTATATAAAGTAAAAAATAGACAAACTTAACTTATGCATTAGAAGTTAGGATAGTAGTAACCAGGTGGGGTTATAGTGGGCTTCTGTTGTACCAATAAGTTTTTATTTATTGACCTAGGTGAGTAATTTTCAATCTTTTTCATCTCATGGCACATATAAACTAATAACAAAATTCTGAGGAACACCTAAAAATATGTTATATTTTTTGCTGACCTGACGAAAATAGTAGATATAATTTTGATTTATTTACACTGGATGGCTATTGTTGTGTTGACTGTTGTCATTTTTAATTTGCTGATCTAAGAAAAAAGAGGTCAGTGCCCCTGACTAAATAGTTAAGTATTGCATGTTTTAAACATCCTTACAGCACAAAGTTGAAAGTCACTGATCTAGGTGATAGTTATTTTGGGGAGACAGGTGTCTCTTTGTGAAAATTTATTAAATTAAACTCATTATTTGTACACTTTTCTGCAAGTATGTTATACTTCAATAAAGAGTTACTTAAAAATAAAAACTGTTAAGGGATGTTCTCAGAAGAGTATAATCACCCATAATCAAGAAACTGAGGCTCAGAGAGGTTTGGTAACAGGTTCAGGCTTGCATTAGAAGAAGGCAGAACAATGACCACCTACATGGTATGATTTGAGGATCATTCTGACATTATGATCAAAGTGTTAGAAGTCCCAGCACCAAAAATATATCCATTCCTTTGAACTTTTAAGTGTTGTCTGGAAGATTTAGACTTTATGCCCTATTATCAGCTAACATGCCAAGGAGCTTTATTGACTACCAGATGAGAGATGGACCAAGCTTCTTGGACATGAAATAGGCTCTGGAAGTTCTAGGCCTAGACAGGAGACTGTATGTGTGAATGGGAGAACCTATCTATGTCCAAGATCATGTGTCAACATTCACTCAGGACAGCCTCTTTCTATGGCTTTTCAGATCAGACTTTTTATTTATTTACTAGATACCTGGTACACAAAATCGTGCACAAGTGGGACATGTTGGCCTGGATGGAGATCAGAGTTGATCAGGGTTGGCTGGCCAGGGGGTGGGCCTGTAGGAGATTGGCTGGCCACTGGGGGTTGACTGTGGGAGTGCACTGACTATCAGGGGAAAACTCCTGCATTGAGTGCCTGCCCTCTGGTGGTCGATGTGTGTCATAGCAACCAGTTGGCCGGTTGTTCAGTCGTTTGGTTGCTTCCCAGGAGTACAGGAAGAGTTTGGTGGGGGTACGCATTGCACCGGAGTTTGGTGGGGATATGCACTGCACCATGCTTAGCTGCGCCTAATTCTACATTCTCATGAGTACGAGGGGTACTCAGCGTTATGAAAAGTATAGAAGGGGTACACATACGTCAAAAGTTTGGGAAACACGGGTAGGCTTTTATATATATAGATTTACATTCAATAGATATTTTTGGAGAATCTACTATGCATCAGCAGTGTAGCAAATTTCAGATATGAACAGATAGGTGTTGCCCTTGCTCTCTCGGGGTGAATAGCCTGTAGATATTGAGGAGGTGGATTATACTCAGCAGGGAAACAGTTGAACTGGGCTTTAGTTCCTAGTCTTTTGTGTCTTTACTTAACACAGAGCTGTGCAGTGGGACTGGCTGTAACACCTCCCCTACCATCTTGTTCAAGAACAGGTGTGAGCTTCTCAGGATGCAATTAGAAACATGAAATGTTACTTGGAAATGATTGAACAGATAGACATCATATTTGCAAATGGATTCTAGCCAATATTATGAAATTTCCATAACCTCACTTTATGTCATAATTACTATCATTAAGTGAAAGAGGTTCTTATCAGCATATTTGTGATTATTAATGTTATTCATATAATCACAGAAATTTGCCACTGATGTACCAGAAGGAAGAATAATCAGATTCAGGAGAGATGCTATAAAGCACAAGACTAATTATGGAAAGAACATACCACAAACCCAGGGCTTCTGAGTGCCTTCCTTCAAGATTCTCACAGCCACAATGGAGCTCACACCCAATACCGGGAGACCAATTATCAGAGAGGGAAATTTCATCAAAAGAACCAGAATATATTGTGTATATGTAGGATTCACATTTAACCACTGAAATAATATGCATTTGGGTTCCATTTTATGTATACATTAAATTCTTATGTTCTAATTAATCAAACAGTCATCTTTCCATGAAAAAAACAACTCTGTGGCCTTTTCAATAAGAAGACAATTATAAGCTTTTTGTCTCAATGAATCATGCATCTCAGGTCCTCTTCAGACAGTGAAAAGATGCTGAGAAGAGAGAAGTTTTGTGAAGTAACTTTGGAAAAGGCACCGATGAGTCTCCAATGATCTTCACCCCCCTATGCTGACTCAGTAGCAAAATTGTGCAGAGCTGTTCACTCATTAGGCTTCAACACATTAATTTCTTTTAGTGTAAGGTATTCTGTCAACATAATTCCTTTAATAAATATTTAATGAGTTCCTTCCCTGTGTCAGGCAGCATGTCTATGACTAATCTACCAGGGCCCATCCTTCTAGGTCATCCATAACTGACCATGAGGTCTATCTACACATGATCCCTAACCTAGGTCCATTCTTCCAGACTTGCTCTCCCCTTTCTCTGATGCTCAGCCTGAATTGTGTGTGAATACAAGTCTAAAAGTGGGACCCTCTCATTTTTCACTCTGCTCTTCTTCATACATCATGCTGATTCTTATTAGCATGTTGTTGTACCAACAGCCCCTCAGTATATATTTGCTGGTGTGTTCTTTACAATAGTCAGATCCAGACACAGTCCCGACAACTGAGACTATGTGTTAATAATGTATGTTCATGTGTTTGCTGGCAGTGTGGGCAGATTGTCCACCTTGGAACTCCCTGATAAGTCATGCCAATCTAGAT
This sequence comes from Pipistrellus kuhlii, assembly GCF_014108245.1. Lineage (NCBI taxonomy): Eukaryota > Metazoa > Chordata > Mammalia > Chiroptera > Vespertilionidae > Pipistrellus > Pipistrellus kuhlii. Next base: position 20,052,910 of record NW_023425529.1, read on the forward strand.
GAGATCTTGCTTTGTGGGAGCCATACATGTGCCATGGGACCTACACATTGTTAAATTAGTACCTTACCAGGGCTCACTGGCTCCTGACAACACATTTCAATCCACAAAAAGTCCACAGCCTGTAACTCAAAAATCACAGCAACATCATTTTTATTAACAACCTCTGAGAAGTTTAATTGTCAAGTCTCAGTGGGGAGTAGGGTCAGGTGAGGTGTTTGGGGATTTCCTAAAGTGCTTTTGTCTCTCTTTTTCTGAGACAAAGAATTCCAAGCTGACTCAATGAGGAATGTGAACATACAGGGCTATGTGCTCACTAAGAAAGCAGGTAATACGGGGGCAGGTTGAACCTTCCCCAGATTTCACACAGACAGCCTTAAACATTAAGACAGACTCCTACATGTTCAGTGAGACTGCTGGGATATGGGCTTATGGCTATTCTCAGTCTGTACAAATTCATTTGGTAAAATTCCAAGTAAAAGCAAAAATTGGATTATATATGGACAAGGCTAGAAGACACTTAATTTTACATTTAACCTAATATATTATCACTATAAACAAACGGCCACACAATTTCTTAGAATGGATGAAAAAAATAACAGGTATAATTTTGGGGAATGACCAAGGCCATTTAGGATGCTGGAGTCTAATGCTGCATATAAATTTTATAGCCAGCTGAAACACATACTAGAGACTAAAGAGCTAATAATTTTAATTTAAACCTACTGAATCACCTTAGCCACAAAACTTCCAATGATGAAATTTTCAGTTCTAGCTGAGAATAACACTGACAAATAGTGACGAGGGTTCTGAGAGAGAAGTGAAACAGGAGATTCACTGCCAGCCTCAGGAGATAAGAGCAAAAAAACTTCACTACTGTACCAAAGAGGAGAACATTTACCCCCATCTGTCCTCTAAGATTAAGCATGGGCTTGATGCCAGTTGCCTACTGCAGGGAAATCAAGTGAGCATTAAGAATCCAACAGAAGATGCCCAAAGCAAATATCTGGGAGATGACTGAAAGAAAGGCATTCAGCTAAGCTGGCAAGATTGGGAACCGAGTATCCTATATAATAAAAGGCCAGTGATGGCAATGGTGTAAGGACTTGAAATGACCAATCAACCAGTCACTATGAGGTGCATTGACTACCTCTCAGTCCCTCCCCCCATTCTGCAGGCTCCAATCACTGGATGGCCAAGGCGGAATCACAGGGAACCGGGCTGGTGGTGACGGCAGGACTGGGGACTGATGATTGGGTGGAAGGCAGACCTCTTGGTCCCTACTCCTGGCCTGCAGGCTCTGATCAATTCTCAGTTTCTTCCAAAAGGAACGTGAGACCTCCACTGTGCAGCCTCTTGAGATGCGGACTCACCGCTGTGAGAGGCTCCAGAGTGGGGACTTCAACAAGGACTTCAGCACCTGCAGCGACCCTCAGCCTTCACGGCTGGAAGGTGGATGGAGAACATCAGCTTTAAAGCACAAACGCCCTCCTTGGGAAGAATCCACTACCTCCCTACTCCACAGTCCCAAGAAACAGTGCATGCTCCTCCCTGCGGGATGGGCGGGACCAGAGCCTGAGCCCACAGTTTCTTGATGGGGAGGGGCTGAGCCAGGCAGGTGGGCCAGGGCAGAGAAAGAGGGAGCAGGAGCAAGGAGGCAGCCCTGGTTCCCTGCACCTCCTCCCACAGACATAGCCCTTTCTGGTTGAGTTTCCCACACGTCATTATTAGGGTTTTGGCTAGTGATGCCAGCTGTGAAAAGATTCACAAGGGAGAGAAGAGATAGGTACAGTGTTTATTTTACTTCTTTAAATGGAGCAAAGGGCCTGGTGCCCTTTGATGGAACAAGACACCTAAGGCAGAGTGGGCTGTTCTTTTGATTGCCAGATGGCAAGGAGGAACGGGGTGGGTGGCAGTGGTGGGGCTGGACTGGGGACTGACTAGTGGGTGGAAGATAGCCCTGATTGCAGACTAGACCTAGGGACCCTACCCACACACAATATTGTGGGTATGAATATACTTGAACTCTGAAAACAGCTCTGACTAAAGCATAAGATGGACTGCCAAGGCAAGAAGACCTCCTAGCTCTACTCTTCTTGGCCCAAAGACTTGAACAGTGATTGAAATTTACTGAAAGTACCTGAAAGGATTCTCATTTTTTATATTTAGTGAGATTATATATATTACATACATACATAAATACATAATCACACAGCATATATAATATATTGCTATTTATGGCTTTGATTAGCACTGAGGCAAAATCCACTAGGTACTGGGTCACATTACTATATTTAATCATCCAAAAAGAACCTTCCCTAGCCTTGTTCTACATTCCCTCAAATACACTCCACTGTGCAAAATTGCCACCCAAGCAAACTCTGGAGGATCATCAGTGTGAAGTTCAACTACCCAAAATGTGATGGCCTCAAAAATGCTTTTTAATTAAATTAGCAGTGGCATTAGATTCAGTGGTGGCATATCTATATATATAAAAGCCTAAGCGACCATTATAACTGACCCACTGAATGACCAGTCACTATGATGCACAGTGACCATCAGAAGGCAGATGAAGGAGCTGTCTCCTGGTGGTCAGTGCACTCCCACAGCCAACCTCCTGTGGCCGACCAACCTCCACAGTCCCTTCTCCCAGCTGGCTGGCCCCGATCTGCCCCAATCATTGGCCAGGCCGAGGGACCCCACTTGTGCACAAATTCGTGCACCAGACCTCTAGTATATGTATAAAATATTATTGATTAGTCTTGAGTACTTGCCACTAAAAGAAATCAGGGCCACATTGAGTGATTGCAGATGAATTTCAGTTCTGGGCATGAAAAGAGGAAGTTCAAGGAACTGCTCAAAAACTGATGGAATATGTGTTAAACGTAGTACAGAGGATACAACTTGAAGGAAGTCACAATGGCCAAAATTTGGTAAACTTCAAGCATCAAAAAGAAAAATATTAGTGATGGATTATAATAACATATTTAATAAAAAAAATCCCTAAATCCAAAATATTCTACAAAAAAGAAGGGTAGGCTCTTCTAAGAGAAGAATGCCAGCTAAGTACCATAATATAGAAGGAATGATCCTATCTAATAAAAGAATAATATGCAAATTAACCATCACTCCGCTACAAAGATGGCGGCGACCATAACGCTATAGTGACTACACCAGCATCCCACTCCCAGGCCTCAGAGGGAGGAAGGGGTGAGCTATGAGCCACTGCCTTGCGCTTGGGACAAGCCAAGTGGACAGACTCTGGGCCGGGGGCCGCTCAGAGCAGCCATCGTTGCCACTGCAGTGTAGCTTGGGACACACCCCTGGCCCAGCAGACAGAACCCCAGCTGACAGGAAGTGGGGCCGCTGGGCTGAGGGCATGCTCCTGGCAGCCCCCCAGCAGTGTGGCTTGGTCTATGCCCAAGTGCAGACTCAATGCAGGGGGTCCTTTGTGCATGAGCTGCAGGGAAAATACCTTTTCCTTTTTCTTTTTTAAAATATATTTTATTGAGTTTTCACTGAGAGGAAGGGAGAGGGAGAGAGCTAGAAACATTGATGGGAGAAACATCAATCAGCTGCCTCCTGCACACCTCCTACTGGGCATGTGCCCACAACCAAGGTATGTGCCCTTGACTGTAATTGAACCTGGGATCCTTCAATACACAGGTCGATGCTCTATCCACTGAGCCAAACTAGTTAGGGTAGAAACACCTTTTCTAAAGGCTCATTGGCTAAGCTCCCTGTAAGCTGCTTCTCCACAGTGTTCTTGGTAACATAAGTAATAAGAATGCAAGAAGATGATCTAGGGTTTTTCTACCACACTCCTGGAGGAAAAACTAAAGTCAGCTGCTGGAAGGGCTAAGAAATGTCATATCATGCCCTAGCCAGTTTGGCTCAGTGGATAGAGCCTCAGCCTGCTGATCTTAGGGTCTGGGTTCAATTCTGATCAAGGGCATGTACCTAGGTTGCAGGCTCTTCCCTGACCAGGGCCCAGGTCAGGCATCATGCAGGAGGCAACCAATCGAAGTGTCCCTCTCACATTGATGTTACTCTCTGTCTTTCCTTTCTCTTCCAAGCTCTCTAAAAATCAATGGAAACATATCCTCAGGTGAGGATAAAAAGAAAGAAATGTCATATTCTAAAAAGACACATCTTGAAAGTGCCTAAAGAAAGTTGTCATTTTTTCATGGTGAAGGGACTGGAGTCCTTGTTGATGAAAACACCTTGGTGGCTGTGACAGTGGCAGCAGTAGCCGGGTGATGGGGCTGGTGCCTTCCCCTGATCAGCCCAGTCACCTCTCTCAGAGGAAGGCCAAACTGCAGCTTAGGCCCACTCCCCATCAGTAGGACATCTCCTGAGGGCTCTCAGTATGTAAGAGGGGGCAGGCTTGGTTGAGGAACTCCCCCCCTCCACCAGTGCACAAGTTTCATGCACCAGGCCTCTAGTAGAATCATAATGTAACCATCTTATAATAATGATCAACAAAGTAAGTTATCAAAAGATGATAAAAACCACTGGGTGAATGTTTTTGGAACAGGATACTCTCAAACAGTCTCAAAACATCAACCCATAGATTATATATTACGCACAAATAAAAACAGGGGCCATTTTGCAATGGAGAAATCCAGAAGGCACCTCCCCAACCAACTGAACATACTTAGCACCAACAATAATGGGACAAACTGATATTCTATGTCTCCTTATTTGATGTACTAAGAGTTCAAAACATCATCTATGGTATTCTTGGCAAAAATATTTAATCTAATAATAACAAAGCAATCATATAAATCTAAATTGTACACTATTCTACAAAATAACGGACCTGAACTCTTTAAAATGACAATGTTATGAAAGATGAAAAAATAAGCAGGAGACTGTTCTTGATTGAAAGAGGTTATAGAGGTATATCAACTATGTACAATGTATCTTTAATTAGATTAAATAAAAAAAGAAAATCTCTGTAATATATGGGAGAATTGAAATATTGAATATGAGCTATACATTAGAAAATATTCTTATATCAGCATTAAATTGCCTGGGAATTATTATAGTGCTCTTTGGAAATACTTGTTAAAGTACTTGGGAGTAAATTTTAATCATGACACCTGCAGTTTAATTTGAGATGGTTTGGTGGGAGATAGAGTGGGTGGTTGGGGACATGGAGAAAGCAAGAACACGTCGCAAAATGTTAACTGGTGAATCTAAGTAAGACATAAATGAATTTTCACTGTATTATTTTTTCAATTATTTTATCAGGTTGATAATTTTCAAAAAGAGAGTTGGGGAAATTTGCTTTCAAGGCTATAGAAATATCATTTAATATCATTTATATTGGTTATATTGAATGAAATATGCTAGCAAATGGATCAAATGTGTGTGGCCCAGCTGGTATGGCTCAGTGGTTGGGTGTTGACCCATTAACCAGAAGGTCATGGTTTAATTTTGGGTTGGGGCACCTGTCCAGGTTGTGAGTTTAATCTCCAAGGGATGGGGGCACACAGGAGACAGTTGATTGATGATTCTCTCTCATCTTTGATATTTCTATCCCTCTTTCCCTCTCCCTTCCTCTCTCTGAAATCAATAGAAAAACATATAAAAATGTGTGTAGCCAAAAGAAGATTATTCATTCTATTTCTAAAATAAAAGTAGCTCATTTAGATATTTACACGTGTACTTTGTATTACACTCAGTGGTTTAGTTTCATTTAATTCTCACTAAAGTTTGGCAGTATATTGCAGATGAGGAAATGGGGTCTCAGAGAGGCTAAGTAACATGCCAATATACAATAGCAAGTAAGCTAAAACAGAACCATCTGTGAAAACAGACCTTAAAATTAGCTTTCAACATCTCCTTCACATCAACTCTGTGTGGAAAATGAAGTGACAAGAATTTTATAAATGTATGTGTATATGTATATTCCTAAAAATAAACATGAATTTGTTAGAAATTGGGGGTAAAGTAATATAATTTTATGAAATTGAACTTTAAATACTGTTAATTTGGTAGTTATAGATTATGAAAAAAATTCTCAAGTTATTTAAAACTCTCTGTTAATATCACCACTTATATTTATTATGCTAGTTCAATATTCTGGTCAATCCATATGCCATGGGCTGCCAATTTTAAAGGATCATTTTGAAAAAAATACTTATATAAAACTCTATCAAGTACAATAAGTCCTATATCATAGCAGCAATTTAAATAACAAGATCATCATTTACTGGAATGTTCCTTTAGCCTTTCAAAATGCATTCACAGCTATTATCCAATTTCTCACCAGCTCACAAATGCCATTTTTAAGCTGAATAGAGACAGGTGTCAGTATTGCAGGGATGAAGTTCTATCTAAACTGATTTTATGCCCAAACAGGTTAGGAAATCTTGTAAGATTTTCTTTAAAAAATTCATTGCTTAACTTGGGCCTTGTTTGCATCAATATGGAAAAAGTGTATATCTGGCTATCCCAGTGAATAGAGAATTTAGTTTGTAAGAAACCAGATAAAAGACCTTGATGGTAAATGGAGACATTGTAGCCCACAGCTGTGGAAAAGCAAACAGAAAACAATTCCAATGAAGTTTTCTGAGAGCCCTGGTATAGACATTTCAGACCTTTAGGTCACCTGGAACATTGAACTTCAACATTGAAGGTCAAACCTGGTCCTGAAGGAGGCAGGGCTGGCTAATGGTTAAGAAGATGTGTTCAGGAGTAAGTCTGCCTAAGTTCAAATTCTGGCATGACAGTCTTTTAGCTGGGTGACCTTACACAAGTTCTTTGACCTCTTGACCCTCTGTTTCTTCCTCTGAACAGTAGAAAAAATAGGAGCACCTATCTCAGTGCCACTTAAGCTAACACTTTGGTAACAGAGACCTAATAATGGACCAAGAGAAGTCCATGCCTAAAAATAAGAACCTCAGAAATATTCCCCTCCACCCAATGTTAGCAGACACCCTGAGTCCCAACAGTGTAATGCATATGGCTCAGTATGTCTGGACTTCATGAGAAAATCTTTTGATAGTCATTTGATGGCAGCAGATAAACATTCTAGAAAAAGACTTGGACTACTCTGAGAGACTTCAGCCAGATTTGCAAAGCTATGATTATTTGCTGAGGTAGGCAATAGCCACTAAGGAATGGATACCTTTATACCCTATATAAAGCTTGCAGGGAAAAAAAAATCCTGTAATGTCAAAACTCTTACAGTATTTTCAGGAGACAATGGCCTCTTCTTCCTGGTAACCAAACAGTAACATACAGGGGCTATGAAACAAACAAAGATACAAATAAACAAAGGGCTTGCAATGCCATATAAACATCAGAATTTAAAATAAATGAGACAGAAAAGTAGGGAAAGTCTGTCTTTGGAAATTTCTTTCCACACCTCTCTAATGCAATACCAGTTCCCAGAACTGTCTTGATGCTCTCCAAATATTAAAAAATCCCCCATTAGAGCAATCACCATCTCCTGTTCTACTAGGCAAAACCTGCCAGCCCCAATAAAAAGTAATATTCTCTTAGCTAGTAGGAAAGCAACAAGATTAACATCACCCATAACATTGCAAGTATTTGATAAGTTGGAATTAAATGCTTTCAAATTTTAAAAAAGTTTTCCTAATGGGGTAAGATGGGAAGGAGATATTTTAAGAAAGAGACCCTGGGCTCTGCTATAGTCATTTACAGATCACACACATATAACCTCAACATAGGAGAATAGGTTTAATTTCTCAAATATGCAATCCTGCATTGGTTCATAGAGTACCAAACTAAGGCCCAAATGTATAGCTGGGGGCACATCAGGGGCACAATAAATTTACAGAAATTTATCAGCAACAAAGAGCAACTGTACTTAAAGGCAAATATTGCCACAAAGAGGTGAAATAACCTGGAACTGGTAAGTTGCATAGTGCAGTGTCTTATTTCATTTCCTCCATGTCACCAGCAAGGAGGCTAGTATATCTGCACCAATACTCTTTCTACAGTGGTGAGGAACTCCTAGGACATTTCATCCTGAGTGCTCATCCCTAGTCCCCCATATTCCTGTGCTAATAACAATAAGGTACTAATGAACATTAAGGATGAATTGGAAAAGGGCTCTGAAGGAAGTGGTCAAAAGCAGAGACATACTATATCTGCCTGCATTGCCTCAGTAATTTCAGGTGCATTTATAAACCAACTAGAGGCCCGGTGCATGAAACTGTACACGAGTGGTGTTCCTAGACCTGGCCGGTGATCAGGGCCAATTAGAGCCAGGCTGAACAGGGTCAGGTCAGAGAGGAGGTGATAGTCACTGGGCCAGTCATGGAAGGAACAGATACTGGACATTGCTGCTGTCATCGTCAGCACCCTGCCACCATGTAGTTCCCCTCTTTCCCTCCTCCTTTTCCCCTTGCCTTTGTGCCACCACCACAGTGGGCAGACAGCAGGCCGATTGGGGCCTGCCAGCTGGGGAAGGGATAGGGCATGGGAGGTTGGCTGCAGGCCCCAAGGAGGGAGATGGCTCTCAGCCCCCCTCTGAAAGAGGCTGCATCCACCACCATCCACCCCCAGTTCCCCATAGCAGCCCAGGAGTTGAGGGGCAGGACAATGGGAGGTTGGCTAGCTGGGGAAGGTTGGCTGTGGGAGTGCACTGACCACCAGGGGGCAGCTTCTGTGTTGAGTGTTTGCCCTGTGGTGGTCACTTAGGCTTTTATAAATATAGATGACATGTATATGAGCTTTTCTCTTCTTAAATGTGTTCTTGTCCCTTACCTGCTGCATCCTTGTATTCCTGCCCACCTGACAGTTTTGGCTGAAAGATCTGTGCTTGAATCAGCCCTGATGATGAAGGCTGAGGGCAATGGGGCAGTACTTCTAGCTTTATTGATGGTCTAGAAAGCTAGCCATGGATTCCAACCAGCTTGGCGTTGTCTTAGCTGTAGCACAATGCACTTGGACTTCATTTGTGATAGGCCTCTCACTGAGCACAAAAGCTGGTTTCCTTTCCCCTGCCAGAAAACCTGGCTCTCTCATTTTTCCATATTTTCTGGGTCTTCTGGACTCAGCTCAGAAATGCCTTAGTGACGTCTGCCTCTAGGAAAAAAGCAGCCCCCGAGAAAGGGCAATTAAAGGGAATGTTTATCTCTGAGTCTTACTGGTAGCTGTGATCAGGTGAAGACATAGACAAGGCCACACCCGTTGTCCACCCACACCTGATAGTTCAACTAAGCAACTTTCCATTTTCTCTCTTGGCATAAACTGGGAGAGGAGGATATAGACCATTTACCCATACAGTGAGGCAAATCTTCTACTTGCTAAGTCAGGAAAGGTGGGTGGAACCCATTTTTCTAAGGACACACTTTGTCTCTTTGGCTCTATTTCCTCCCTAGTATCACTTCTAGATAGGACCCTCCTGGAATTAAAGGTCATAACTGAAGCCATGTAAGTCAAAGAGTATTCTATGGTAGAAAACCAGGAACATATTCAGTAAGGCTTCTCAGCAAACAGTAGCATTGACCTCACTTTTGTGTAGTCTGGAAATTCACATTTAGTTCAGAAGTCCAGGGAAACAAAAGGAAGATAAATCTCATAGTGTCATCTATTCTTAACCTAATCTTAACTGCTCACTATGAATTAGATAGGGCTTTTCATGGAAAATATTGCCTATGTGGCTTATTAACAGAATAGGTTTTGCCCTCTTTTCATTGTTATTGTTTACCAGACTTTGAGAGAGAATTGAACTCCACTCAAATTTCACATTTAATTTAGAAAAGGTATTAAAAAGAAAAATCAACACATCAAAAGGTATGAGTCATTTGTCCTGAACTTATATTAAGCATTAATTGTAGGAGTAACATAATCCTATCTAATAAAAGGGAAATATGCAAATTAACCATCATTCCATCACAAAGATGATGGTGCCCATAGTGACAGGGGTGCTGGATGCTGGTGGCATCACCCCAGTGATGAGCACCAACATCCCACATGCCCTGGCCAGTGGGAGGGAGGGAGGACTGGTGGATGGGCCTCTGGCCAGAGGCCAGCTGGGGTGTGGAATGCTGGTGTTGTTGCAGTCTGGGAAGAGAGATCCTCCCCCCCCCCATGCACGAATTTTGTGCACCAGGCCTCTAGTTTCCCGTATAAAATGTAAAACCAACATAAAGGTATCAACATATTTTTCAGCACCTCTTGAGTTGACCCCTCAAGAATAACCTTTTTTTTTTTATGGGTAGAAAGATAGTTTCTAGTCCCTAAAATATCTAATACTCAATTTTATTTTATTTTTTAAATATATCTTTCTTTATTTCAGAGAGTAAGGAAGAGGGGAAGAGAGATAAAAACATCAATGATGAGAATAATTGATTGGCTGCCTTCTGCACATCCCCTACTGGGAATTAAGCTCAAGCATGTGCCCTTGACCAGAATCAAACCTGGGACCCTTCAGTTCGCAGGATGATGCTCTATCCACTGAGCCAAACCAGCTGGGGCTCTAATGCTCTTTATTAACTCAAATATAAGTTTAAGAATATTAAATTTATGTAGCAACTATCACATCCCTACAATAAAGATAATCAGAAACTGAAGGTATATGATTATTTCTGGGAAGAGTATTCTTTTTTCCCTTTATAAACCTATTTTTGATTATGAGCTTTAGCACCCCCAAATTATTACTTTTTTTAGCTCCCAAGTGAAACTGTGGAATGATCCATTGGCTTTTGGTGAACACATAATAAAATAAGCCCTTTTCTAATGGAGACAGTCCCCATTCTCTTGCTCTTCATGCTTTTGAAAAATATGGGAGATCCTAGGATAGTTTTCACATATTCATGTTCTTAGTTCAGAATTCTACAACCAAAACATTCAAAAGCTTAGCACTAGCTTCCAGGACTCTTTCTCCTGTTGACTCTCTCTATTGTTTTATAAGTTCTTTCCTTATTTTCCATGACCTCTGCCACCATTGTAGTCTAGAACCTCATCACTTCTCTCCTGGACAGTGGTATCAGTTTCCTGACTCATGTCTGCTCTCCTGGTATGGTACATTGCTACTGTTCACCATTATCATGGTCCTCTGTAGTTGATGCTGACTTGTAGAAAGGTGTGGACACATAACTTTCCCTGGCCAATGAAATCTGAGCAGAGATAAGAGCAGAAGGAAACAGTGTCTCCTGATCTCTCTTTTGTGATGGAGCATTAGATATGTCTTCCTAGATTGTGGAGTCTGTACCCATGGGGTCCCAATGAGGATGTGGTGAAGCAGAGGCCCTGCCAATGTGATGTGGACATGGACAGGGAAGAGAAATAAACTGTGTTTACTTAAGCTACTAAGATTTGAGTTTTGTTTGGTTGTTTTGTTATTCAGCCTAACCTGACTAATATATATTGAGTCTCTTCCTCTTCCAATTATCTTTGTGCACTCTTGTCAGGGCAATCTTTTTAAATCACAGGCCAGATTATTCCCTAATCAGAAGTCATCAACAGGTCGCCATTATCTACAGATAAGAAACCTACATTTCTCGCTTTCAAGAAATCTTAAACCCTGCCCTCAGCCTCCTTTTCTAACATTCTCACCAGACTCATGTTCCAGCTAAATAGGAAGACCCCCTGCTACCTCCAATGCTCATATCTTGACTTAGGATGTTACCTTTGCCTGGAGTGCCTTTGCCTTTATCAGGTTGAAGTCCTACCATCCTTTAAGCACAGGTTCAAATGATAAGACTTTTTTGATTCCCAGAAGAAGATATATACTGCCTCTCTTCTGAGATCCCTTAGCCAATTATATCTCATTTATAGTATTTACCTATAAATAATCTATTGCATAATGCAGCTAATTGTGTATATATCTCACCCTCTCCTATTAGACTGTAAGCCACATTGGGGCATAAACCAGTATTGTTATTTATGTTTCTCAGTTCCCTATATTACCAATCTGTGTAGTTGCTCAATAAATAATTCATGAATTAAATATTAATCTTCAGGGGCTGATCATAGAGTTCAATTTTAAATACCAAATGATCATAGTTTAGTAAGTGACTAGAAATTCCATCTATAGCATGAATGTGCATTTTATCAGTAAGCCTCCTTCTTATCTACCTCTAGGGAAGGCATCACAGAGAGCCTGACTCCCAGGAGGGTCTGATTAGACTTTAGCCCACAGTAGATTAGATGTGTTTACCTTGCAAATAAGATGAAAAACTAGAGGAAACCCAAAGGTCATAAACATATTTAAAGAACAAGAAAGGTCTCTGAAGAAAGAATTGGTGATTTCTGGTGTCAGAGGGACAGGCTCTATTGAAGAAAGTCCATTTTACCTAGGTTGTATTTCTAGAAGAGTACTTGTCACATTCTATCATAACAATAAAGATAAGTATCATATGTTAGCACATTTTATACACCCTTTGTTCATGCTAAGTGCTCTATAGGTATTATCACCCCCTACAATAGAGTATGCTCTATTACTACTAACAAGTGGCCAGAAAGGAAATCTGTCTTCTAAAATCCATATTCTTTCCAATATCCCACACAGTCTCTCTAAAAACTGAGGGCTGATCCCCTGCAGCCTGAGCAGGAGTGATTTTTATTTACTTATTCAAAAATATTTATTAAGTGTCTGCCATGTGCCAGGCACTATGCCAGATAAGGTACACGGTAAGGAATCACATGGAATTATCCCAGCTGACAAGGAGCTTGCCTTCCAGTAACGAAATGCTGGTTTTCTGAGAAAGAAATTTGATGGTTTCTACTAAGTAGCTGAGGATTTTGTGCTTACATGTCACAGACAGCATTTATACTGGAGGCCATGCCTTTGATGTTGGAAATGTGTAGTAACACACCCTCATGGCTAGGGTTTTTTTTTTTTTTGCCTTTATAATATGTTTCATTTACCTGATAGTTAAACTCCTAGGATTTCATCACAAACTCCACTTATAAGGCAATTTCACAACAGGTCACCATAAAAATCCCCCAAATTAGTCTGAAGCATTTGACCACAGCTCTATGGTAATTTTACCAGGCTATTTTTTGTGTTTGTAGCATTTAAATTCATGAACAAAATGACTGTGGATATTGTTTAAGAATCTAAAAATTATCATTGAATAATTAAGTCAGACAAAATAGGATTGATAAGAGTCCAAAATGTGACATGCCATATTACATCAAATCTAACCTATCATAAACTTTAAGACATTATTTTAAAAACTTCCCAGCTATGATTTTATGTTCCAAAATAAAATTCTGAAGATTAAATTATGTCACAATGCATTATCACATTAAATTTTTATGGTAATGTTTTAAAAGTGCTCCTTTAGCTTATTTAACATAATTAGATTTTTTAATATTTGTGCACATATACATAAAAAAGAAAGTATAAGCCCAATTATTTGGTTAAGAAATTGCTAAAACTGCTATATATTGAGGATTTTACTTTTTAATCCTGTTTTCATCTCTAAATTATCAACGAGTGTATTTTTCCATATAGTGTCAGCTTCTGGCTTGTGAGGATCATTGGGATGCAGAATTTCTTAAAAGATTTCTTCTGGGATTTTCTTCTCAGCTGCTGAATACCTGCACATTTTCAAAATGGTGCTTTCCTGCTTAGTGTGTGTTGATTTTCATGCTCACATCAATGAACTGGTATAACAAAGCTTAATCTACTATTAGACATCTTCCTTCCTATGTATTTTTTAAAACTATTTTTTTAATTGATTTCAGGGAGTAAGGGAGTGGGAGAGAGAGATAGAAACATCAATGACTGAGACAGTCATTGATTGGTTACCTCCTGCATGCCCCACACTGGGGATCAAATTCAAAACCCAAGCATGTGTCCTGACTGGGAATTGAACTGTGACCTCCTATTTCATAGTCAACGTTCAACCCCTCTACCACACTGGCTGGGCCCTTCCTATGTCTTATAAAGTATCTGGTGTTGCTTTGCAAGAAAATGAAGAATTGTGGTCATTTTTCTCATGTCAAACATTTGCTTCAATATTATCGAATTTATGTCCCACTGTTCTGTTTCTGTTCCTTCCTGGGTGTACACAATAACTTTTCATTTCAAAGCCAAATTACTGTAGAACTCACAGTGCACAATGAGTAACAAATAATGAGTTGAAGTAGCAATGGAATAAATAGCCAAGAGAAATCTTGTACATGCTCAGAGAATGATAATGTCACAGGTGCCATCAGCCCACCCCCTCTTTGTAAGATACCATGTTGTATGATGCAGCCTGGCTTCAGAGATAATAAAATATGAAAACACACATACACACACAAAAAACAAAAAAAAAACACACAATGTGTCATAGAACCAACATCTTCAGATTCCAGTGATGCTAATGATTAAGGTTATCTATCTTGTTTAACATAGAAAGGATACTTCCCAGCTAGGAGTCCTGGGAAGAGGAGACAGTGATACAAAATTCCTCACATTGCTGAAAGTAGTGCTCTGTGAAGCTAAATGACTCTCCCGGTTTCAGGGTAGAAGCTGACTTAGTTACTTACGTTGAACATTGAGAAGTGGTACTACAATCCAGATTTCTGACTTTTTCCCCCCCTTCTGTTTTTAAACAGCTCTCACCCTTTGTCACTGGATACTAGTGAGTTTGTAAAGCAATAAAAGAGTATGCATTACTAGGTTTTGCTCAAAGAAGTCTTTCGTGTTTTACAATTATAGGCTTCCTGTATTCATTCATTTAGTCATCCATTCCAAATATACTTTTTCAGTATCCACTATGAAATGAACCAAAAAACCTGCCTGTGGAGTTTCCACTACAGTGAGGAGGTGGGGAGGCAGATGACAAATAAACAAGTGAAACATATACTATGCCATGTATGTGCAGATCATGGTAAGGACTATGATGGAAAGAAAAGTTGTAAGGATTGAGTCTAAGTCCATTTCAGCCCATCACACAGGAAGGTGTGCGGCTTGCTTTGTACCCCACAGTAGTCTGACCCGTGGCCCACCCTAACAGGCTTTCAGTCCAGGCAGGTGGTCACAGTGAGTCTTCCCCATGAGCCTTGACTCTCCACTTCTTGTTCTTGTACCTCTGTGAAGGTTTTGAGTCTCCCAGTAGCCACAGGAATTGATTATGTCTTTGTCTGTCTCCCCTGCTTAACCCACCTGCACTTGCCCCTCAGAGCACTGGGGAGCAGCCCTCAGCCTCCTGACTGCCTTCCCAGCGCAAGCCCTGCAGCTCACACAGTCAAGACACAGTTTCCACAGTCACTCCACAGCACTGAGGTTGTCTCCTGCTGAGCTCTGCTTCCT
The DNA here is from genome assembly GCF_014108245.1 of Pipistrellus kuhlii. Taxonomy (NCBI): domain Eukaryota; kingdom Metazoa; phylum Chordata; class Mammalia; order Chiroptera; family Vespertilionidae; genus Pipistrellus; species Pipistrellus kuhlii. The sequence continues at coordinate 20,068,142 of NW_023425529.1, forward strand.
CTTCAAACAACTCGGTTTTCACACAATCCTTATTCTATTTTTTTTTTCTGTCAGATGTTTTCTCTTGTTTCACAAGAGGTGAATAAAACCCTCCCCTTGTGTTGCTGCAGAAAAACCTGACATTTCCAGCGTGGATGTTGTGAAGGCTGTGATTTTGAGCAGACCCTCATCACCTTGTCCCTTGCCACAGGCCTCCTGCTGCCTGGTCTCAGCCTTCCAGGCTGTGCTGAGTAGAGAAACCACCTTATGTGGATGGTGTGCTGGCTTCCCTAATCCTCCGCTGGACCCAGAACAGAGATATGTCTCTGGTCCTCCAAGAAGATCCAGTTCTTTAGGTGACATGATGGGCCCACTCTGAAATTGGGACTAAAGCATTTTTTTCAAATTAATAGAAGGAGCTCAGAGCTTCATCTCTCCCTTCCTTGAGCTCCCATTTCATTGAAGGAAGGATGGACTTCTCTCTGCAGGCTCCAGGCACCAGGGTTGCAGAAGCATGTGGGATAAATCAAACCTTGAGCTTGCATGTGCTGGCCTGCCCTAGAATTACTAGGGACTGAAACAACTGAAAATCCAAGGGTGCATGACCTCCCAGGGGAACAGGCAGCACTCCCCACTTCCCTAAGGCTTCCCAGCTGGAATCCAGCTCTCAGGTTCAGTCTGCTCTGACACCGCCCACTGTAGCTGCCTATCTTGGAGGGAGGCATGCTGAGAGAAGGCTGCAGGTGAAGGAACTCATGGCAGTGCAGCTGTGGGCAGCCTGCATAAGCTGGGCTGGGTCAGCAGACTCTCACGGTTCTCTTTAAGGGGCTGGGCTGCAATGAGCTCTTCTCAAGCCTATAGAGCACCAGCAATGCTCTGCTTAGCCACAGAACGCCTCTTGGGGAGGGTGGCAGTAGGTGCTGAATAGGACAGGGACTGCTAAAAGGGGCAGTGGGAGCCCAGTGCCTTTCAGAAGGAAAGGAGACGATAATAGAGCAAGATTTAGGAGAATGAGGAAATGGTCCTGATTGCATGCTCCCTCTATGGAGGGAAAGGCCTTTCGGTGTGGAGTGAGGTATGCTAGTACCAGATGCTTTAGACTCCTCACAAAGGATGTTCTGGGGATGACGAGGTTCTGTTAGGAGGCTTGTGTGTGCCTAGCAGGGCCTGGCCAAACAGGAGGAGACACTAGAAGGCTAAGAGAGGCATCTGGAAGGTTAAGATATCAATGTCAATCAGATTAATCTGGTGAAGGGAAAGAAGAAGCAAATACTGGAGGATTACATTGCTGGCCACTTCCAGATTACCTGTGGCATCAGAGCTCAAGGGATTCTGAGTATCCGATACACCACTTACTCACAGCAGACATATGTGCCTGATACCTGGCCATATTATAGATGGATTAAAAGATAACCCAGGAAGTTAAAACAACATCATAGCAATAAAGCCCATAGTAAAATCCTTAATCTCCTCAATTCGAGGCCAGAGCTGTGTCAGCTGTCCACTCTGTACCTCTGGCTGGTTAGAAGAGATGGGACAGAGGCAGTTTAGGAGAGAAGGTAAGCAGAGGTCAAAAAATGGAAGCCGAGTCTGTGGAAGGGGGTCAGGCAGGACTCTCAAACTTGAGGACCAGAGTTGCCCTGAAGAGATGACAGAAAGGGGGCATATTTGAGATCTGAGTCACACTTGTCATACTAGGTTGAATAGTGTCCCTCCAAATTCATGTCCACATAGTACCTGTGAATATGACCTTATTTGGCAAAAGGATCTTTGCAGATATAATTACTAAGTTAAGATAGGCTGGGAACTAAATAACCAGTGTCCTTATAAGAACAGGGTTATTTGGACACTGAGACATAGACACCAAGACAGAAGGCACACTCCCTTATAACTTATCTTGGAAGTGACATTCCATAACTCCTGCGATTTGCTATTGGCCACACAGACCAGCCCTGTACAATGCTTCTTAAATTGTAGTTATTATGGTCATTCTTGATGTATAGTCTGTTTTAGGAATCAGAAAGGAAGAAGGGATTATGGGGAGTGTTAAAACAGTAAAACGTCAAGGATTCTTCCCTGAATGTTCTATTGGCTCTCTGTAGCCTTGGACTTTTTAAGGTTATTGTTAACTCAAGCAAGTGTTCTTATCCTATTCTGTTTTTTCCTTTCACGACCATAATGACATTGGTTTGACGTGTGCATTTTATAGGCCAAGCAAGAAGGGTTCCCCAATTGTAGCCCAATCTGTGTTTCTGACTTGGTGAGGGTGATCTGCCCCAATACACAAAAAAGACTTAATTCAGGCCTTTAAATTCTATGGAATTATTTTTTAAAGGAAACAATTTAGAAACAAATGAAATCAATATTTGTTTTTTGATTAAAACAAAACTCATTTATTAAATTCATTATCTTTTAATAGCCCTTTGTTAAGTTTGAGAAAGTAATTTCTGTCAAATTTCAAGTAGATTAGCCCAAATGTATTTATTTGTAACATATTCATTAATAAAAATACCCATACACCATTGTTTAAAAGCCCTTGCCAAGTGGATTGGGTGCTGTTGGTTTAAGTTCCTTATCATTCACATTTATGAAGACCCTAGCTATTGGATCAATGGCTCATAAACCAGTCAGCACTAAATATTGGTTGGATATTTCCTCATTCATATATGCAAATCCAGAATTAGAATGTGAGACTATCAGAAACAAAAAAGTAACAGGACTCCAGGCTTGGCATTAGAAAATAAAACCAAGGTCAATATTAAGGGGCCAAAAGAAGAATGGTTAAGAACCACTCATCTATTCTTCCTCCTCTTGGTTGAGTATGTTCACAAGGATCCAACCAGTGGTCCTCTTGTGAGTGCTTGAGAAGGGCTTTGCTCGAATGCTAACACAGATCACCATATCATACCTTGAGTTGAATTTCCATCTGTATTTCAAGGCCAGCAACTTATAGCCATTCTTCAGTAAGTCATTAGAACAAAGAACCCAGAACTTCCCTTGTGTCTGGTACTTATATATTAAGGCAGTTTCTGCTGGCAAGAATTCTTGAGTATTTTGTTAGTCTCCCAATAGCTGACCACCCAGTGAAGAAAGCAGTGACTATTTCTCAGAAATGAAAGGTGTGGGATAGGTGGCTCAGATTCAGCAGTCAGGCCAGAGAGGTTCTGATAATGAACAGGATTCTTCCAACCAGTTATCAGCATTATGTGCCCTTTTCTTCTCCAGAAGCCCTGTGGTCTGACATAGAGAAATTCATAATGATAGTGGAAAGTTGCCAAACTCAGCAAATTTTTCCAAGCAAATAATGACTCCAATAAAGAGTGTTCAAGTTTGCAATAAAAATATAATGAAAATAATAATATTTTATATACCTAAAGCACTTCTCATCCCCTAGTCTGCTATTTAATATGCGAGGTTCATACATTTGCATATGCCTATAGAAGAATGTGCATAATGTCTACTGAGCACCTAAAATGATTCAATGAAACATTGTCAGCTGCTTGATTAATTTCCAAAATTTCTTCATCTTGCCTATTTAAAAAATTTAATCCCAGATTTACATTAGCCTCCATCCAATCTCATCAATTTTTCCCACTTACATTTTTAGCATCAAAATTATTATCTATTAATATCATATAGATGAGTAGGACATTATGGGCATATTCCTTTGGGCATGTAATTCCCTATCCAGAAAGCTAAAATGGAAAGAATCTGGGGGCAGAAACAAATAAAACATTTCATCATGAAAGATTGATTGTACCTGATTTTTGTTGTCTCTACCTAGTTTCTCTGGGGTCATTGACTCATGAATCAGCACACACTAGCCTGGCTTGGTCCAACTTTAGAAATGAAACACTGAATTCTTCAGAGCTGGAGATTCCTGCAGCCACAGTGACTCATGAACACAGCAAAAGAAATGTATTTGATTTGGGTTTTGGCCTTTAAATGTGCAACATTAATCTCTTTTTGGCCTCTCCTCACCTCACAGGGTTCCATTCAGGATACCACCACCAGAGCTGTAAAGCTCCACAAGCTCTTTGAAGAGCAAGGCTTATTTTTGTGCAAAGCAGAGCTGTTGTTTTATTAAGGATACCTGAGAAAACCTAACTAGGCTTCACAGAGTAACCAAGAGAGGCCACTGATGGGGTGCAGCTCAGCCATTATGGCCTTTCCAAGATGTTTGATCTTTTTGTAAAGATCAAGGGGAAGTGGATGTTGGAAAAGAGCAGGAGGAGGCCCATTTAAAGGAAAAGATAAACTTGGGGGAGGAGATTCAGTTCAGCAAGCATTCACTGAGTTGGTGCTGGAGAAAAAACTCCCTTAGCTTCCTGCCTCAAGAGAACATGCAAACAGAACTATACTAATAAAAGCCTAGTGTCTTTGTGTCATCACAAGATGGCTGCCATAAAGCTGGCCACACCCATATCATCACAAGATGGCTGCCCTCATTTCATCATAAGATTAGGGAAGGGCAATTGGGGGCCATCAAGGGAGGGCAGTTGGGGGTGATTGGGCCAGCAGGAGAGCAGTTAGGTGCCAGTAAGGCCAGCAGGGGAGCAGTTATAGGGTGATTAGGCAGACAGGTGAGTAGTTAGGAGCCAGCAATCCTGGATTGTGAGAGGGATATCTGACTGCCAGTTTAGGCCCGATCCCTGTGGGCAGTCATATATCCACAGAGGGGTCCCAGATTGGAGAGGTTGCAGGCTGGGCTGAGGGACACCCCTCCCCCTCCAGTGTATGAATTTCATGAACTGGGCCTCTAGTTTTAATATAATGTGCTAAGGAGTAGTGTTGAGTTAGGTGTGCGGGGGAACCCTGGAAGAACAGCATGGGGTCACTGAGGTCACCAGAGGATTTAAAGAAGGCTTTCTGAACAACTGAAGCCTGAGACAAGATGCACAGATAGGAAGAGTGGTCTAGAAAAAGTGACAGCATGCAAGAGAACAGGAGACTGCAGAGTATGTGCTGGAAATTTCTAGCACTTTATCCCTATAGGGAGTGTTGGAAAATGATAATGGAGGGGTAAACAGGGCCAGGTCACGTGGGGCATTGCATGCCATCTTTAAAAAGCTGAACATTGTTCAGTTGGTAATGTGGGAAACGCTGAAGGCATTCATCAGGGATACATGATGTGTTTGAAATAAAGCATTTCACTAGCAATAGATTTTAATAAGTTAGCATAAGGTAGAGAGGCCAGCTTGCAGGTGATTATAGTAGTTCAAGAAAGAAAGGCAAAAGCTCGAACCAGAGCAGTGGTGATAGGGAGGAGATAGACAAATTTGTAGACAAAAATCAATAGAACCTGGCCACTTATTTGTTGGGTGGAAGGAAAGAGGAAAAGGAGAAATGTTCCTGGAACGATGGTTCTCAAAGTGTGATAGCCAGATCAGTGGCATCAGAGTCACCTAGGAACTTGTTAGAAATGCAAGTTTGGGGGATGGCCCCAGAACTTATGAATCAGTTACTGCATCATGAGCTAAGGCTGGAGCCTGAAACCTGCCTGCTCCTGAGAACTACCATCTGGAAATAACCTCCAGGGTTTTCCTTTGATTTCTGGGTAAATGAAGTTGCCATGTGTGGAGTTAGGAAATACTCTAAAGGGAGCAGAGTGCTTTCTCTTGTTTTGTTTGGAGGTGAGACGAAGGCAGAAAGTTAAAGAAAGAACCAGAAGTAGAGTGGTGCTCAGCAAGAAAAAAAACAAAAACAAAAACAGAAAAAGAATGAGAAAGACAGGAAGCCAGGGAAGGAAGGAAGATGTAATTTTCAGGCCTTGATTGAGGTAAGCAGTTGGCAGAGGGAAGATTTTGAAAGCTGACTTGCTGCTGAAGAGAGGTAGTAGAAGAAGGGAGAATGCAGCCTGAATGATAAGTTAGCATTTTTCCTTCCTGAATTATTACAATCTTTAAAATGTGGGTTTACAAAACAATTTATTGTAACACATCCTACTTTCTATACCAATGCTTTCTATAGCCACAATTTGGAAGGATTGTGTTGAGGCCTCTCTACTCTTGTTTGACTAAAGAGATGGAAAGACTATGTGAAACACAGGACCCAGATTCACAAATACCAGGGGCTCTCGTGTCGTGAGCATGAATAACACTATATTCAGACAGCAGAGACGGTGGTTGCAGATCATGACAAGACTTGGCCAAAAGATAAGAAAAGCCCCTCTCACAGGGACATGGTTCCTAGCTATTTGCCCCTGAAGCTGTCATTGTGTTGTGTCGGAGCCCAAAGTACAACCCAATGTGACCCTAGACTAGAGAATGCTAAGTTGACCTGGGGGAGATAGAAGGCCTGAAGAAGGAGGATGGGCAGAGACAGAAACGGTAGTTTTCCTGTTCTATGGGGTTCCCTGGACTGGGGTAAGAGAGGGAAGAGCCAAGACATGGGGTTGGTGGTAAAAGAATAAAGTTCTGTGTGGCTTCAACCCTGTATAACACAATGACATAGCATCTTCATCCCTTTGAAATGAAGTTACTGGCCCAGGACATTCAAGTCTGAAAATAGAAAATTAAATGCTCCAGGGAGGCCACTAACTCAATAATGATAGATATATGGAAGTTTTTTCTTAAGATTGTATATGAAGGTAAAAGCAGCTCAGGGTAGACACATATTTTAAGTGCTATCCGAATACAAATCCATCATCAGTTAGCTGTGCTCTTTGACCAGCTTTTTGGCAGCAAGAATGGTTTGTGCTGATGAATCCACATGTTCCGTGCCAACATTCCAAGCCCTTGGCTTTGCAACACCATGTTCCAACCAACTGTTCCTTTCCCTGCTCCAATTTATTCTACATATCACTGCCAGATTTATTTTTGAAAATAGGTACCATGTCACTCTTCTGCTCAAAAAACCTGCAAAGTCTCCCTCTTACCTATATAATTAAATGCAAACTTTCCTACTAGGCCAAGGTACTACCTGAAATTCCCATCACTCATGTCTATCTTTCCTCCAAAGCCAGTCATAATGGAACTGGTATGACACCTGGGAAGGATAGCATGGTCACTCATTTGCAACAGCTGGGAATTCAACAGCAGCTGCATGGAACAGATAGACAGAAAGCAGGCTCCTAATGGACACAGGATGGACATTTTCAAATTAAGCTTTCTTCATACATGTTGGCAATTTTCATGATAGACATTTCAGATGGTACACATTCATGGAGGGGGAGGAAAAAGAAGGTCTGGTCTATAGCATGGTGTGCTGCTTAGGGCCAAGGAAATTTGATGAATATTATGAACAGTGCACTCTAAAGGCAGATGTGGATTCCCCACCAAGGATGGGAATGGACCAAATTGGCGGGGTCTTGCAAAGGCTCAGAATCCTTTTCAGGAAAGTATGTACAGCCCAGCTTCTTGTAGAGAGAAGACCAAATTCAGAATCTCCCACTGCAGAAATAGCTCTGTGAGGAGGTGAGGGGACTCTGCTTCTCTCAGCTCTACATGTATAGTTGTCCTCACTTATCTGTGGCTTTGGTTCCCATGGTTTCAGTTACTTGTGATGAACCACAGTCCAAAAATATTAAATGGAAAAGTTCAGAAATAAACAATTCAAAATATATTTAGAAAGAGAGAGAGAGAGAGAGAGAGAGAGAGAGAGAGAGAGAGAGAGAGAGATCACATTCATATAACTTTATTCTGTATATTTTATAGTTGTGCTATTTTATCATTAGTTATTGTTAATCTCTTACTGTGTCTACTTTGTTCATGTGAATTTAAGGTGGAAGAACATAGTACATTTTTTTTTCTTTCAGAGTTCACTAGCTGGGGAGCAGGCACCAAGCAGGCAAACAATTTGGTTTCACCAGGCTCAGACTTTGCCTAGAAAGTTTTTTATAGAGAATGGAGGGCAAAGGCATTAAGATGCTTCTGAAGGAGTATCAAGATGATGCTCAGTGGGATGGAGTGTGTGGTCGTAATGGAGAGCAGGAGAAGTGTCAGGTTCCATGGATTGGAAGACCAAGGTAAAAGCTTTGCTGCAGTGGCAGTGGGAGAGAAGTTGAGCTGGAAGAATAAAATGAGATGCTCCAATGCTTGATACTGAAGTTCTAGAGAAGATGAATTATCAGTGATAACAAAGTGAAAAGCAATAAAATCACATCTCTCACATTCCCTTCTTACCTCTTACTCCTCATAGTTACTTTATGATGTTCTATTTTTTATTTTTTATTTTTTAATTAAGGTATATGTGTTCAAATCCCCCCCTTCACTCCCATGCATGCCCTCCCTCCCCAGAGTTTCACATCCATTGGTTATGCTTATATGCATGCATACAAGTCCTTTGGTTGATCTCTTATCTCCCCCATATCTTCCTACTCTCCCTGCTGTAATTTGACAGCCTATTTGTTGCTTTACTGTCTCTGTATCTTTTTGTTCATCAGTTTATAATGTTCTTTATTATCCATAAATGAGTGAGATCATGTGGTGTTTTTCTTTCATTGACTGGCTTATTTCACTCAGCATAATGTTTTCCAATTCTCTAAAATAGCATTACAATCTCTCATCTCCACACTTTTCATTGTGTACTCTCCTGGCCCAGGATATTTTTCCTTCTTTTTTCATTTAAATTGTACCCATTCTTCAAGTCTTTTCTCAACTGGCACCTCCTTTGTTATCCCTATCTTTCCATACACTGACGTCTTTAGCCAGAAATTATTTTCTTTTATCTCTCATGGCACTATGTATACCATTAATATAGTATTTATGTTCTTGTGTGTTAACTATTCCACTAGGTTTTAAGAGCTCAGGACAAAAACCATAACTACACAACTTGGTATTCTGGTCCAGGCTTAGCTTAGAGCCTTCCTGCCAGGAGGAGCAGTACAAATCAAGAATCTAAATCTAATCTCTGAAGTACAGAAAATGTGTAGTAGATGCTCCATAAATATCTGTTCAATTGAATTAATGACAACATATTAGGAGCATCATTTTATATTGCTCACATTGGATATGTATTCATATGTATCTATAACCCAAAATTCCTGCAAATCTATTCTTTCTTCTTTATAAGGTTAATAGTTCGACTCCAGTCTAGTTCTTTATTATAGAAAATAATAATAACATTAAAACCCACATAATTCTTACTGTGTGACAAGCACTATTCCACATACTTTGTTTACATATATTTTTTATTTTTAAGAATGCTTTTTATTTAATATTCTATATCCAAAAATTATTTTAATATGTAATCAATATGAAAGTTATCAAGATATTTTACATTCTTTTAATTTTTTTGTTATTTACCCCTGGAAATTCAGTGGGCTTTTTACACTGGGCTTTTTAATACTTCTAGCCCTTTTCAGCTTGTAGTTAGCCACATTTCAAGTGCTCAGGAGCCACACTTGGCTAGTATTATAGTTTGGACAGTACAGCTCTAGAGACCCAGGTCTTAACCACCAAATCCTATATTGGTTCTGAAAGAATAAGAAGAATTTAACACAAACCATACTCAATTAAGAAAACCTTATTAGAAACAATCAGATAGATCAGAAATTCTAACCATGATTCCCTCTGGCTGCTTCAGAGAAATTATGAAAGTATAAACATCATCAAAAATCCTAGAACCAGTCATCCAGAAATATTAAGCTTCTGCACTGCATTACATTCAGATGTTGAGAAGTTGAAAAGGTCTTTGGTTTGAGTCTTAGTGCCTTTCAATTTCTTTACCCATTCTATGATATAATGAAATGTAAAGGATAGGAAGAATGGCAAAAAAATAGCAACTAAAGGATACACAGAATTTGATAATTCATTAATAATGATGCTCAGACTCTGTATCACCAAGATGTGACCATATTCACCACAGTGCTGATAGACCCTTTGTATGCAAAAATAAAAAATATATATTTTTAATATGTTTTATTGATTTTTCTACAGAGAGGAGAGAAGAGAAATAGAAAGTTAGAAACATTGATGAGAAAAAAACATCTATCAGCTGCCTCCTGCACACCTCCTACTGGGGATGTGCCCTCAACCAAGGTACATGCCCTTGACCAGAATCAAACTTGGGACCCTTCAGTCTGCAGGCCGATGCTCTATCCACTGAGCCAAACTGGTCAGGGCTGTTTACATATTTTTTTCTAACACATTTACTCCTCATAATAACACTAAAAAATGAGTGTTATTATTCCCATTTTATAGAAGAGAAAACCGAAATTTAGAGAGTTAAACAATTGTCCAAGGTCACCCAGGGAGTTGGCAGCAGAGCTACTTATCAATAAAATTCAATAAAGTTTATCCTGTTAACCAGTGTTTTCTAACTTTTGGACAATGACCCATAGTAAGAAATAGTACACTACCATCTTTGACAAATACACACCCACTCATCTGAAAGTTTCACAAACTACTAGTGATATCTTTGCTATGTGCAATGTACTTTGGCATTTCCTGTTTGATTTTACTCTATTTTTAAAATATATTTTATTGATTTTTTACAGAGAGGAAGGGAGAGGGATAAAGATTTAGAAACATCGATGAGAGAGAAACATTGATCAGCTGCCTCCTGCACACCCCCCACCAGGGATGTGCCCACACTTAAGGTACATGCCCTTGACTGAAATTGAACCTAGGACCCTTCAGTCCACAGGCAGATGCTCTATCTACTGAGCCAAACCAGTTTTGGCTCTATTTCATTTCATTAGACATGCTCGTCAGACCCTGGCTGGGTGAGTTGATTAGAGCACCAAAGTTACGGGTTCAATCCCAGGTGAGGACACATATAAGCATAAACCAATTAATGTATAAATAATTTGAAACAACAAATAGATATTTCTCTCTCTTCTCCCCTTCTTTCCTCCCTTCCTCCCTCCCTTACTCTATCGATATATAAAAAAAGAAAACAAATGCTAGACAGGCCTCTAAATTGCTTTCACAACGTACTAAGGGGTTGAAACTCACAGACAAAATCCCTGCTTTGACCAATGTGTTACTGCCTCCCATGGCTGGAACCAGTGAATGACTTCATACTTCCCCAGGGCTCCCCAGCCACTGGCCCATGCTTCATTTCTTTAACAAAGAAGATTCCTAATATGCATAAAGGGGGATAATATGCATGGAGGCTGCTGTTAATTACACATGCTGAGCATAAGTTAAATGACATATTCCCTTCTGAGTATAAGTAACCCAGCTATGGAACTGCTGGAGGGTTAGTTAAGACAGTTCTAATTGAAAAAGAAATATAATTAAGTTCAGGGAAGTCAACAGTCTCTGAGCCAAATTGCTCTCCCACCCAAGAATCTTTCCTCATTTATATCACAATGACTGAACAACTTCCAGTAAGCAGAACCCTGAGTTCAATTTTTCTTATCCAGTCTTTTACTTAGTTCCTAACTTACCAACTCATTTATTCAATGGAAGTGGAAGCTAAGTGTTGTGCTTAGTTTTCATGATGGGCTTGGGTAAGGTATCTGGCCCTTGCCTTGGGTTTAAAATTCAGTGTCATCGTGCCCAAAGGGAAACATGTGCCAGCCACTGTGGGAGGGCAAAGGGAGATGGCTGTCATTGTGGCCGAAGTGAAAGGGGTCAGGGAGACCTCACAGAAAAGATGATGTTGGGACCGGAGAGTCTTGGTGAGTGAAAAGGATTGTATCTGGAGAGGAGACATGGAGAAGGTGGAGAAGGGGTAGGAGGGAAGGGGAGAAGGTTCTAATGAGAAGAAAACACCTGAAAGATCGTCGGACGTTCAATAAAATGAACTGCAGTGGCGTGGACAGTGCTTTGGGGAGACTGGCAGGGCACAGGCAGGGAGAGGGAAAGAGGCTTCATTATGACTCTGTGCTACACGAGGTTAAACTTCATCCTATGGGTGACAGGGAGCTGTTGAGAGTGTTCGGTGGTTGAGTGCCACAGCAGAGTGTTTCAGAAAGATAGCAGTGATGGCGTGTGGGAGTGGTGGGGAAGCAGTGGAGCAACACTGGAGAAGGGAGAGGAGGAGCGCAGGTTTGAGAGCTATTTAGCCAGCAGAGTGGACAGGAATGAGGTACTATCTGGTGTGGACAGTGGTGCTCAAATTCTGCTCTAGGGAGCCCAGCAGGTAGTAGTGACATTTGCTAGGGACGACCAGAGAAAGAGCAGGCAGGGGGATAAACTAAAAGTTCTATTTTAAAGAGGCTGCATTTGAGGCCACCAAAAGATCTCCAGGTGGCAGTTGTAGTTGAAGCCTCAGGTATAAATGAGTGTGTGTGTGTGTGTGTGTAATAAAAGAGCCTCCCAATATTTAAGAGGTGGCATGAAGAATATATATATATAATTTATTTATTTATTTATTTATTTTTTAAACAAAGTTCCTGAAATACCAATCAGAGAGGTAGAAAGAGAATTGTCAGGGACTGCCATTAGGACCCACAAAGGAAAGAGACTGTCAGTGAGAAATTTTTCAACAGTTAATTAACAGAAAGGAAGCCCAGGGAGTGTTCACTGGTTTGAGCAGAACAAAGCTGGTTCAGAGGTGAGACCAAGGGTAGAGAGGTGGGAAGAGGTCAGGCTGCAAAGAACAGGCAGCCTAGCATCACAGCATCTGGGAAACACACAGTTTTGTGATTGAGGAGGAGACTCTGGCAAGAGATTCATTCATTCAACTAATATTGATTGAACATGCCCTCTATTTGGGGCATTTGTCTAAGTCCTCGGGATAAATAATGAACAATAACAATAGCAACAACAACAACAAAGGATGAAAATCCTTCTTTTACAAGGACCTGAGTTTGAAGGCTGACTCTGACACTTCTTACTTATATGGCCTTGATAAGTTGAACCTGAGTTAATCTAGCCTTAGTTCACCAGTTTATAAAATGAGTGTGATAATATATATCTCATTGGGTACTTGTGAGAAACTGAGAAAAACAATCTGAGCCACGTGGCCAGTGAATGGTACCTAATTATCTCTCCGTAAATGTTAGTATTGACCACCTTTTCCAGTGACTTGTCTGTGGTGGGAACTAAAAGAGAGCGGATTATAGCTAAAAGTGGATCCAGGACTGGGGAAGGGCACTACTCACCCTGCACAGGAGAGGTTGTGTACAAGGGAAAAGAGTGAGCCAGGCTGAGAAGAAACACGACTTGCAGCGTGAGCACCGTAGGAGAGCTGAGATGCTGTGGTCTGCCGTCGGATGAGCAGCTACACCAGATCTATTGCACCACCCAGAGGCTTGGTCAAGTGAAAGAAAATGACCCTGATTTTTGAGTGCATGACCTTGCTCGTTAACTCCCATGTTGATTTTTCATTACTTTCTTATCATCTTTTTCTGGATTGGAGCCACCTTGGGAGTAACCCTCCCCCTAGGGTGCTGTTGGCCCACTCCATAGGAAGGGTGACCTTTCACTTGAAGGTTCCAGCATGCTGTTTTTCACATCAACTTGGAATTCAGTGCTTCCTATGCTGTAGTCTCTTCCTTCTTGGAATTCAGAGGCAGTGGGTGTTGCAGGAGCAGGTGAGCTGTGGAGTCAGACAGGCCTGAATCCCAGTTCTGTCGTCAACTTGCTGTGTAGCTGTGGAAAAATTTCTTAACCTCTCTGAGCTTTGTTTCCTCCATGATGAACACGAGACCAGTAATACCTACCTCATACTGTTCCTGGGGGATTAAACCTAAAAATAAAAAGTACCTAACTCACTGTCTGGCACTTATTTAGTGCTGGATTGATATTTTTTTGTCATCTCAATTATCCCTAAAGTATACTAGCATGCAATAATAATATAAATGACAAACACAAACATGACAGTCATTTATTTAATAATTTCCTATCTATTTAATGGGGATAACAATAGCTACCCTCTGCATGGTGAGGATTATCTCACCCAGGTATGTGTTTTCACACCTCTGTGGTTAGTTTGGCTATTGCTATCATGAAGGCAAAGGAAAAATGCCCAAGGCTACTTGCCATCAGGTCAGAGATCTTGGGTACTAGATGCAATGAGGGGAAAAGTGAAGGTGATTCTTGGTTCAAGGTCAGACAGGAATCCTTAAACTAAGGGGCAATGTGCACCTTCAACTTCAAGCAGGACTGTTTGCAGTCCAGCCAACATTTCTACAAGTGCTGATGCAAACACTCTACAAGCGTGGACCGGTAACAGTGCCATGAACATAATCCTCAGCTTCATGCCACCGAATCTTCCTAGGCAGTGAGTACGGTTTTATACCAAACCAACAGCGTGACAGAGGCCTGGAATAAAGCTACATCCAGACAAGTCGAAAGTCAGGAGAGATATAGGTAGGTCAGGCCACCAGAGAGATCGCCTCTCATAAGTAAAGAGGGAACCGGGATGTAGCCTCAGCAAAGGTCAATGCAGGAACCCAGCAATGTGTGTCCAAACAGCCTGTGCTGCTGCCTGGTCCTCCCTCCTGTCACAGCACTCCTGCAGGGGTTCCTGCCACTCCCTGTGGTTTCTCTGTTCCTCTTGGATTTCTGTTTGCATCTGAATACTCTGCACCTGAGAATCCATCACAGGGACTGGGTGCTAGAGAAAGCTCAGCAGCCTTCCAAATGCTTTGTTAACAATACAATTAAACTAGTAAATGAGACTTTTCAAAGAAAATGTGCCATTTTATATGTCACTTAGCCAGGCCTACTATGCCATCCAATGACTGAGATGCAGAGAAAGAAACCCAGGGCTGGATAACTCCAAGTGGTTGGCAATGATAATACTGACTCTGTCTGCAATCATAGAGAGCATCTCTTAGAAGACAGTGAAGGTAGAGGGGGAAACATATAGCATTCCTCCTGTAGGTCCTTCTCACCCTGCTATTTCCCCAGGACACCACACAGGTCCCATCCTCCGAGCCTTTGCACTGGCCATTCCTTCTGCATAGATGCTCTCCCACTCTACCCACGTGGAACCTTCTCAGGGAGGCCTTCCTGGCCACACTCCTGGGACTGTCTCCCTTCTTCCCTGTTTTACTTCTCTTCACAGCACTAATCACCACTGGGTTCAGCAAATCTCTTCCATGTTTACTTCCCCTTTGTCTCCATTAGCGACTCAAGAGCCACTTGGAAAGGGTTCTGTCAGGTCTGAGTGGTGCTATAGCTGCAGTAGAAGCATTACCTGGCACACAGTAGGTGCTTAAATATGTGCATGAAGGAAGAGATAAAATGAGAAAGGGAAAATAAAGATACAAAGAAAGCCAAAGTTACATTTTTTTTGCCCCCAAAGTTTTCATTTACTTTAACAAACGTCTCAACTTGACTGCCATTCTGAGACCTTGCTCACAGCCTTGAGAACAGAGCCTCATTGGCGGTGGCCTCTCTCATTCAGGCCCTGATGTTAGAAAACAAGTGGCCTGAAAGACATGTGGGCATCACAACAAGGAAAGGCCACTAATTGGGGTGACTGGAAAATGCTCCATGGAAGAGGTGACATTTGAGGTGGCACTTTATGGGTTAGAGGAGTGGGATATTGTAATTTATATGAATAAAAATATATTGGCCTTCATCCTTATATCTGGTACAGTTTTTAAAACCCTTGTGATTTCCTGAGTAGTAGGGACATAATGGTGTCTTGTGCTATTCACAAGAAGCCCCTTTCAACCATACCTGAGTTTATGTTAATGAGGTGAGTTTCGGAAAGCCATCACCATGTAGGTGACTAGATGGATGGAACTTTTACATCTACCCTCTTCCCTCCCCCTATCTCCAGGAAGAGGAGAGGAGCTGAAGGTTTAAACAGCCAACAGCCAATGATTTACATGATGAAGTCTCCAAAATAGTCCTGAACAATGGTGTGTTTTTGTTTTTTTATTGTTTATTACATGACCATTTAAAAATAGTTTTTGTTGACTTTTGGAAAAAGGAGAGAGGGAGAGAGAGAGAAACATAGACCAGCTGTTTCCTGCACATTCCCCAACAGGGATGCAGCCTCTTGTCTGCAACCCAGGCAGGCACCATGACTGGGAATCTAACCGGCAGCCAACAGGCCAGGGCACACAATGGTTCAGAGAGCTTCTGGGTTGATGAACACATGGAGGTTCTGGGAGGGCAGTGAGCTCAGGGAACTCTGCCCTCTTCCCCAAACCTTGCCCTACACATCTCTTCCACCTGGTTGTTTCTGAGCTATATCCTTTTATAACTAGTAATCTAGTACACAGTCTATTTTTCCTGAGTTCTGTGAGCCACTCTAGCAAATGAATTGAATCTAAGAGGGGCAGGGGAGTCGTGGGAACCTTTGATTGATAGCCAGCGGCACAGGTGACAACTTGATTGCTCGAATGAGTGTTTGGCATGGGAAGTTGGGAAGGGGACAGCCTTGTGGGTCTGAGCCCTTAACCTGTGACATTAGATGCTATCTCCAGCAGACAGTGCCAGAACTGAACGAGCTGTAGAATGTACAGCTTGTGTTAGAGAACATACACATCTGTTCACAGAAGTGCTCGGTGTTATAGAAGAGGAGGAACACAGGAGTTTTTCTTCTTAAATTGGATGTAAATGGGAATGTCCCCCTGAAAGTGGGGCAGTATGGGGTGAAACTGAAGAATAGTAATTTAACCAAGTGGGGGGCTTCAGCTCAGACTGTGCAAGGAAACACTAGATAAGGAGGCTCCAGAGTGAGGCCAGACCAACCTGCCAGGAACAGCAGTAGGGAGCCCTGGGTGGCTTAGGGTAGAAAATGGCCAGGGTCGTGTTGTTGTCATCAGGACAGCCTTGAAGGTTTGAAGGAGGAATGGGCATGAGGAGCTGTGAGGGGAGAGGATCCTTCAGGACACCACTGCTATTGTCACAGAGAGAGCCGAAGGGGCCTGACCCAGCCTGAGGGAGGGCAGGGGAGGCATTCAGACATATTTCAGCAGCAGATTTGACAGGACTTGGCAAGTGATTCATGTTGGATGGGGGGCGCAGGGGAATCAAAGATGATTCAGGCTTTGAGTCTGATGCACCAGAAAGTGAAAACGGGCTACAAGGAGAAAAAACTCATGCAGGCAAAGGGGTATGTATTTTTGTAGAGGGTCTGTGTGCAGAGCTCCAGTCGGTTCACCTTCTGAGTAGGAAAGACTCAGGACCAAGATAGTGAAGCAGACATCTGCTCCCATTCGGCTCCTCCCTTTGGGGATCCTGCAGAACCCCTGAGCTGTGGAGCCACCCAAAACAGCTGCTCAGCAACATGCTGCTCAGCAGAAGATCCATGTCAGAGTCTAAGGACTTACCACTGCTCCTGAGCTCTGAGTCACCCTGGACAAAACCCTGAACCAAGGAGTGCCTCAGTTTCTCCTTTCTGTTGACAGCAGACAATGATGATTTTCCCCAACACCCTCTGCAGCATTCACATCTGAAGACAAAGTTTGTTATGTGCCTTGAACTCCAGGTCTGAAAAGGACTGTGCTGGAAACACAGTTGGTCTGGCCACACAAAGGGCCCGTTGTGTTAGAAGTGTTATGAAAGACCCCGCTGTGCTTCTCAAAAGGTGAGGCCAAGCTGGGCGGGTGGGGTAGCTCTGGAGCAGCCAGATTCCAGCTAATGGCATTCCTCTCTCCCTGTGGACCTGCCCAGCCCCCCTCTGTTTCCTTTGTGCCCAGTTCAATGCCTGCTGCTGACCCTCAGTGGCAGAGCTCTGTTCCTGTGGGCATGGCTCACCCCTGCTAGGCTCCATCAGGGGAGGTATTGCATTTGTATGAGGACAGAAAGGGCACTAAATGGGTCTGAAAGACACAGGCTGTGAAGCCCGGGGACTCTGCAGGGGCCTGAGCAAGGCAAGGTTATTATTTTTCTTTTCTCAACCATCCAAACAAGAAGCTACCTGAGGCCCCTAATTGCAAAGCCTAAGCGTGGAGCCTGCCTCAGACCCATTGGCTGAGAGTAATTGGGAAAAGAACAGGGAGTTCGGCCAGGCCGGCCCCATGTGAATGCAGCAGCTGCTGTGAGGTGGAGGCTCACGGTGCAGTGGCTGCCCCTTTCCCATGGGATGCAAGGCGGTAAAGCTTTCTGTCCTCTGCTATGGCGATGGCAAAAGACTGCGAGTATTTTATGAACTGTAGCCCGGAAACCAGAGCTCTCATCTGAGTGGCTGGGGAACATCGCACAGATTGGAGGGAGTGTGGGTCAGGTGCACAGGGAGAGGCTAGTGTGAGAGGTGCCCATGGTCTTCCCTGAAGCATCTACGTGGTTGAGATGCCTCCAGGCTCTGTTTTTATGAGCCAGCCCTCCAAGGGCAAGCAGCTGGAGGGTAGAGCTTGGCTGGCCTGTGCTCACATGGAAAGTGTGTCCTTGAGGTCATGGGACTGTCTGATCCTGCCACTTTGGGGGAACTCCTGTCATCTTCCTTCCCAGGCCTTCTCGGGCCATGGCGATGAAGTTAAGCCTGAAGCATGTTAAAGATGAAATCTGAGGCTGAGATGGAAAAGCAAGGGTTCAAATTAAAAATAGAAATCTGACCCACATCTCACATTCACCTTCATGCTGAAAAGGAGAGGAAGGTTTGGCTTTCTATGTTTTTGCTTTGTTGGTTTGTTTTGCTACTGCGAAGGGTGACTTAATCATAGGGAAGGGTGTATGTCTGTGTCTATATTTGGTTTCATTTCACCCTCCCTTCTGCCAATCCTCACAAAATCATGTAGTGAGGCATTGTGTCCTTTTTCCAAATGCTCTTGGGGAGGTCTCCTCCTTAAACGAGCTGTTGCCTTTGCCTTCCCCAATCCTTAATCATGCTTGCAATTCTTCCTTTCAATCCTACTCCTTTGCTATTCACCATGGAAGGTAAAGACCACATGGCTCAGAGCTCTCAGGAGGGACAGCAAGGCTCAAGAGCTACAACAGTGGGAGAAACAGGAAGCTTCATCTTCCCACATTTAGGGCCCAAGCCCTTGTCATCCTTGGGCAGTGTGGTGTGGGACTATCTCAATGGCCAACTCTGGGTTTTGGGTGATTGAATTCCTACAGTGGCTATGTGGCTTCCTATAGGCTCCGTCATTCATTTCTCTGTCCCACTTAGAGAAGAATGCCGTGAGTTGTGGAATTATGTGGGAGACAGAGGACTGTAACTCTATAGACTCTACAGGATGGGGCAGAGAGAGTTTAGAGCCTGAAACATCAGGAGGTACTGGCAAAGCAGTGGCTCAAAAAGAACCTGGTACATTTCCTGCCCCGAGGAAAACATCTGTACTTGTTGACTTAGCAATGACAGTGGAGCAGGATTGCAATCAGGGCTCCCGTTCAGGCTCAGCTCTGTGGGAAACCACATCACAGACCAGCAGAAAGGTGGCTAAAATGCAGCCCTCACTTTGTTTTTTCCCCCCAGGTTCCTCTGTGCACCATGATGCCTTGGTGGTAAGACAAAGAGCCAAAGCACATTTTATGGATTTGGGCTGTTCCATTGTTGCGGGTAAATGTTTAGAGAGGAGCTGCCAAATTGTTTTCTTCAGGTGAAAGTTTTATAATAGTGACTAAATCAAAGTCATGAGGCAGAATATGCATCTGTCTCTCTATTTTGTTCCATTTTATCTTCACTTCTGTCATATCATCCTCGGCACCTTATGTCACATGTTTTCATAAATTCCTGCAATTCCCCATGCCAATCATAATGAAAGTAGGTTGGTGCAGTAGGGAGAATACTGGGCTTAGAAAACCTGGGATTCGTTTTTTACTCACTGTATGACCTTGGAAAAGCCACCCCCCCTCCCCCCCGTTTTCTCCTCTGTAACATGATAATGATATTCTCTGTCTTCCTACCTGTCAGGGATGCTATGAGACTCAACAGACAACTAGAACAGAATGCCATTTTTCTTCCTAAGTCACTCACCTCTATCCATCTCTCCTCTCCCAGCCCTCAACCCCAATTGCAGAGTTTTTACACTTACATATGAGTGTATCTGTTTCTCACTTTGATTCAGGTATGGTTTTCATAATGTTTTGTGGAAGTATTCCTCAAAATCAGTCTATCTGAAAGAGAATCCCTTCTTTGAAGAGGAATGAATGCATCCATTAAAGAAGCTGGCACCCCATGCACAGGTAACACTTTCTGGGATAAGGGACTGGATCCTTAAGTATATGTGCCCTAGACATCAACTCCTGGGTTCTCTGGGGCCATGTATGGTTTTTTAAGACACTACCAAAGTAAGTGCTAGCTAGAGTTCTGCAGGGCAGGATGGTTTTTCTGTTTTCCAAGCTGCTGTATCTTTGACTCCTAGAATGACATCTGGCCTTTGCTAGACAATAAATATTTGAGTAACTGAGTGAAAAATAAGCAGAAGCAGTGGAAGCAGCTCTTCCCTGACAACCTTCACGTAGGCTTTGCCAGGGAATCTTCTCCACAGCTTATCCCAATTTGTGTGATCATTGTTAACCTGGAATGGACCATTTTTATCAAAATTTCCCAATAAGTTTACCCTCATTAAAAGAGACATAAATGAAATAATTAAGACTTATCTCTCCTCCCCACTGCCACCTGGATAAATATAAAACATGAAAACCTATAAACATCTACTTATATAAACCATATTATTAAACAAGCTACACAGAAAATTGATTGTAAGTTATATATTATGTAACCAAGCTTATGTAAATATAATTGTCTATATAAAGCTGTCAGGAAATAATGTCTCCTAATTATATGCAGCTTGCAAGCTAATTGACTTGAATTCTCTTACCATGGTGACATAGCAATGGAGGCAAAGCAAAAATTTATCATTAACTTAAAGAGTTGTTTACTGAGTAATTGTTTACTAGAAAAGTGCAACTGAACTCTGCAAAGAAGGGCTTCCACCTGTGGGACTGAGAAAGCGTGACAAGGAAGGGACTTTACACTTGGAGGAGAGAGCTGTATGGCTGGGACTCAGCCCCTGTGGTGAGAACAGGGCTGCTGCGGGGGGGAGGGCACACCTGGCTACACATGAAGACACTAGCTGGAGGCTGTTCTGGAACCATGTTAACTGCCCACTGGTGTGGTGTAGACTTAGGGCCCGCTGCACTAGAAGCAGACCCTCCTGATTGAACAAAACCCTTCCTCCTCCTGCCTCCCAGCCTCCCTCCAGTGCCCTCTGCTGGAGAGGCTGGCAAATGAGAAATGAAGCTTGCAGGGACCAGCTCCAACATCCAAAGCTGGGCAAAAAGGGTGTCTGTAGAATTTGGAGGCCAAACTTAGTAACTGACACATCCCCAAAGATATATGGGGTAAAAAAATATATTTCTGGGTTTTATGGGTTCCATCCATGAGCCTGCCACATTCACTGGGCTGTAGACATTTATTCCAACCTCTCTCCATCTCCTGACCTGGTTTTATTTTCTGGCATTGACTGAAACCACTGTTCCCAACCCTGGCTCAATATTAGCATTATCCAATGAGTTTTCACAAAATACTGAGTACTTAGCATCTGTATCTTCAAAATCTCCTCAGGTAATCTAATATGCAGCCAGAGTTGAAAACTTTTGGACTCGTCAGCGATAAGAAGGTTACTACAAAAATAATGTTTTTTGGGTGTTATCGGCCATCTAAGGCTCTCCTGGAGAGGTTCAGGGGTGAGGTAGGTTTGTCCCACCTGAGCAACTCCAGGCAAGCTGTTACTGCACTAACCCTCGATTTCCTTCTCTGTAGAATGAGACATGGAGAGGGATATATGATCTGTCCTAACATTATTATGAACAAAAAATGAGATAATATATGTGAAATATTTAGCATAGTGCTGGTAACTGTTAAGTATTCAATAGGTGATGTTTGTAGTGATAGAGGTATTGGCTATTTTCACTTGCAAAGACTATTTCTGCATGAATTTCACTAAAGGGCTACTTACTGTGACACTTCTGACATAGTATTACAGGGTCCAAAGGGATAAGAGTTCCAAGACTGGTGCCTAAGTATGTATACGTGATTAATTGTTGAATACTAAGTGCATACTAAGCCACTACTAGTCATAATAATATGACATCATATTTATCCTTCATATAGTTTCCAGGATAGTTTCACATTGAAAGTTTACTTTTTTTCCCAATGCATCTTCGTAAGGCTATTTGACTTCATGATGAGAGTAGGTTGTATGGGACCAGCTTTGCGGGTTTTGACCTGTGTGTCTTTCATTTAATAGTGTTGCTATAAACTTCTGGCCCAAGATGGAATAGCTCCTGCTCAGGGTGCCATGTCAGTAACCGAAAACTTAGATAACTTTCATGTCTTTATAAATGTGTTTCTTGAGCAGAAATGCAGCATGCTCAGTCATCCAGTCCCAGACACCATGCCAACTCTGGGCTCTATACTGACTTCCTTGTTCTTTGTTCTTTTTAAAAGATTTTTAATTGATTTTTTTTTGAGAGTGAAAGAGGGAGAGAGAGAAGCATCTATGTGTGAGTGAGACATTGATCAGCTTCTGACTGCACATCCTCTACTGGGGATTGAACCTGCAACCCGGGGAATGTGCCCTGACCAGGAATCCAAATGGCAACAACCTTTTGGTGCATAGGATAACACCCAACTGGCCAGGGCCCTTGTTCTTTATTCTCTATCCTATAAAAGTCTCTTGCTCCATTTTGCAGTTCTCCAAATAAAGACTGACCATTTCATGAAATGTTAAGTAAATATTAGATATAATCTGAAGAAATGGCAAAAGAAAGAGAAAAAAATTGACATTCAAAGCGTTTGTGGCTGTGTGTACTTAAATGGTGTGGACAGTCAGGTAATGGCCCATTTTGTACAAAGATTGAGAGCAAGAAGAAAACATGGTCACTGCTTCTCCCTAAACAAGAAGTGCTATTGCATGAGTATGCTGCAGTAGTGAGGAGAATGGAGTTGTGCATGTGTGTGTTGAGGGCAAGTAGTAGAGAAGGAGAAGAGTGTTGCTAACTTAACTACCTCCTAAAATAAGACAGGTCATGAAAAATGAAGGGATTGTGCTAAACTCAAGAGCACACAACATCTAGAGGCATTCAAATGTCAATATTCAAAGGAATGTGCCAATCCAAAGAAATCCAGTTTCCTGCTAGAATCAGTCTGCGGGGCACCAGGTCCTGACCTTTGGGTTAGGCTCCAGCATCTGTGGGATGATACCTGGGATGCCTACTGATCAACCAGAAAAAACCTGCTTCCTACTTTAGTGGGAAAGCCTTAAAGAAGATTGAATGTGGGGACCAAAGCCCACCTTTAGATTGTCCTGATGAAGCTCCTTGTGATGTCAGACTGCTTTGAATTGTTCAGATTACAGGGCATGAACTTGAGGATCACCCCTAGAATCACCTGGCAGATTGGAAGCGGCGAATTCCTATGACTGAAGGGGATGGAGAATCAGGACTCAAGCTGTGGAAGGCTGAAAAGAGAGGCACAACCTTGGAAGATGGAAGATTTTCTAAATAGGAATTATACATACATACTAAATAGGAATTATACATACTATAATTCCTGTGGAGTAAGCACAGGAATTATAGTATGTATATCCAGAAACCAACCTCTTATAATAGGGTTACTCTTTTTGGTTTTGCTCCCACAATCATGGAAAATAGTCATATGTAATGTCCATCTCAAATTTAAAATTTACGTGTAGCATTTCTTTTAGATAAACAACTTTTCAGAGTGTCTCTCATAACCAAGTATTGAGGTGGAATACAGAATTTAAGAACCAGAGTGTGACAGTAAGTGGAGGCTTCCCTACACTCATGCTATAGCTCCAGGTGTTCCAGAGGGCAACCATCCAGAACTGAGTGGTCGTCCAGAGTGAGGTTGAGAATGATAACAGGCAGCAGCTGCAGCACAGGGTTGAATTCCAAGTCAATATGAAACCTCCTTTCCCTCCGCTCATACACTGAGATTTATAGAGGTAGTGGTTCTCAATCTGTGCATTAAAATCACCTGGGAGGTTTTAAAATGCCCAATGCCAAAGTTGCACCCTGGGACAATTGAATTAGAATCTTTTGGGGATGAGATCCAGGCATCAACATTTTCAAAGCACCCCAGATGCCTCCAATATGCAATCAAACTTGAGAACTGCCAATCTAGGTAACTTTTGTTAGGGAATGCAGGCAGGTTGATGTCTGGGTGTAGCAAGAAAACTGTAGTGTACTGAAGTGAAATGATGTGTTGAAGACCACAAATTACAATTTTGGCCTAATTTTGTTTTCTTTTTTTATGGCCTAATTTTTTTTGACAGGTTTTCAGACTCTGTATCAGAACCACCTTTCTGGAGCTCTTTCCCATTCTTTTGCTAAGGTGACCAGACGTCCCGCTTTTGGCGGAACAGTCCTGATTTTTAACAATTTGTTCCGTGTTCTGCGGCATTTTAAAAAAGTCCTGCCGCAGGATGCGGGACAAATTGTTACAAATCGGGACTGTCCCGCCAAAAGAGGGACGTCTGGTCACCTTATTCTAGAGTTTTACAAAAAAGTTACTTCATGAGAATATATTTGTGAAAGGATTATTTTGGGCTTATAAAAGGATAAGGTAGATGTTTGAGTGGCAGTGCAGAGAAAATATGTCAATGCTGGAGCAGCTGGGAAGCCCATCATCCTGAGGCAGTCAGCTGACCAGGATAGGACTGCACGCCTTCTCCATGCATCTTTAGACTGCTTTTGCTGATCGTCCCTTACAGTGGGATTCAGGGTGGTGCAGAGACATAAAGAACACAGGTGCTCTGAGCTAATTAATTAGAAGGTCCCAGGAGGTAGGCAAAGCAAACAGGATAAAGAACTCACACCTGCTACAGTCTCGAGAATTCCTACAGGGTGACCTGATTAGTTCAGTATTTTTATTTATTTTTGTTTTGAGGTGCTCTGGTTGTAATCCTAGCTTCAACTAAGTCCTTGCTGGTGTTCCCACCAGAAGTCAGCTACCTGCTCTTTAGCTTCCTTCCCCTTCTTAAAAGCAGAGCCAAGATTTGAGTGGAAATTTTACCTTTCCCAACTTTTTTTTTTTTTTGTAAATCAATCTCAGATTTTCAAATCAAACTTACTACAGAACTTTCAGATTCTTGCTAAAGTAATTCTATGGCAAAGAACAGTTTGGACTTGAAGGTGGTATCTCCACAAGAGAAGAGAACGGACTATAACAAAAAAACCTTTGGTTTTGTTAGGGAATGTTGAGAGAGAAAAGAGACTTTCTGTTTCAGTGTGGAGGGAAATACAGGAGGATCCGTCACAAGGAATCCCTCTGAGAGAACAACTCCAAAGAGACACCACGTCACCTGGAAGATGTCCTGAACCAGGTCTCAGGAGTACTGGCCTCTAGCCAGAACCCTGCCACACACCAGCTCCCCGAGGCTCCTCAGCCATAAGTTGGATTCTTCTAACCATTCTCTGTAAAAGTCCCTTCCAGGGCAGTTAAGTCCTCACTTAACCTCGTTGGTAGGTTATTGGAAACTGTAACTTTAATCAAGACCACATATAATGAAACTGATTTTTCTGCAGGCTAAGTGATACAAACAAAAGTCAACTTCCCACAGGTATTTCTGATCATAAAAAAAATCACCAAATTTCTAAAGATCCAAAACACTTCTAATATTAAACACTGAAATAAATGTGAGTTATACATACTTTCAAGAAAGATTAGTAAAAGGAAGTAAGATAATTATTTTCCAACCTGCTTTTTCCAGTTCAGGATCATGGACAGCTGGAGCCTTGTCCTGGCAGCTCAGGTTGCAAGGTGGGGACCCATGCTAGACAGGAGACCTTTTGACCGTAGGGTACACTCACACCCACACCCACTCAGATGAGAACAATTTAGAACGTTCACTAATTCAGCTCAGGTGCGCAGTCTTGGGATGTGGGAGGAAACCTGAGTCCCCAGAGAAAACCCACGCAGATGTGGGGAGAAACTCTACACAGACTGTGGCCCTGCTGGGAATTAATTATTTCCCCTCATCCACATTAAAACAAAACAACATTATTGGAGGATTAAAGGGGGAGCACATGTCTTGTAATAAAGCCATGCTGGAATGTGCTTTATGGTTTCAATTTGGAAAGCTAAACCTATCTATGTTATTTTCATTTATTATGAGAAATATCACTTAACTTGAGTAATTTAGAAATCAAAGTATAGTATGACAAATCATCCAGTACCCATATATGCAGTCAGTGACAGACTGGGACTAGATAGAAAAAAAAAAAAAAGACCATTCATATAAATGTAATGGCTCAAGGGACAGGTTGAGGAGCCAGACCAAGTCTTTATTGCTTGTCTTGACTGTGGGAGGAGCTTAATCACCTTGTAAATAGACCTTCATTACTGTTGTCCATCTAGAACAGTGTTTCCCAAAGTGTGGTATGCATACCCCCAGGGGTACGGGAAGAGTTTGGTGGGGGTACGCGTTGCACCGGAGTTTGGTGGGGATATGCACTGCACCGTGCTTAGCTGCGCCTAATTCTACATTCTCATGAGTACGAGGGGAACTCAGCGTTATGAAAATTATAGAAGGGGTACACATATGTCAAAAGTTTGGGAAACACTGATGTAGAAGATGTATGTGATCAGCTAATTCTTTGAAATACACTGCACACTGGTTAGAATGAGGGCCGTTTTGCTTTCCTGATACTTCTAAACAATGCAAGAATTCATTAAAGAGTAAGACAATTACCAGTTTATATGAAATACAGAGGGCAGAGGGACATGTTAAATATTACCATGGGTCACCACCAGCAAAATCCAACTGTGGAAACCTCTATAAGACAAAAGACTCAATTTCTTTAACAAATACATTTCAAGAAAAAGAAGAGTTAAGGGGTGATCCTATGATTCAAAAGAAATTAAAAAAAATAGCAGCTAATTTTGTGGACCCTATCTGGTTTACAATAAAATAAAAAAAAGCACTTGTAAAACAACACTATATTTGAGACAATTAGATTTTGAGCAGTAACTAGATATTTGCTAGCAAGGAATTATTGCTAAATTTTGATGTTTATAATAATATAGTGGCTTTAAAACAGAGCTCACGCATAGTGAAACATTTACAGATTAAATTACACAATTATGGAATTTGCTCCAAAATAATATAAAAAAGGGGAAATGGATATGGCTGAAATAAGACTGGCATACGTTGATCATTGTTGAAGCTTGGTGATGATTACAAAAGGTTCATCGTACCATTCCATCTATTTTTTTAATATGTTTAAAATTATTCATGCTGAGTAAAAGTAGATGACAATTATGCAGTAAAGAATCTTACAGAAACTAAGAAATTATGTTAAGATCATAATCTTATATTCTCCCCCAATCCTTACCAAGAGATGATAGCATCAGTGAGTTGAAACAGATTCCTAACTCAACTGGATCCATTAGTCCAGATGGACACTGACAACCAGAAACCACTGGAAAGAAGTTTTTCCAAAGAGCATCTTGTTATAACAAGGTTTCCCAAGCCACTGTAAAGAAAGCACAAAGACCCCTCCCCCGGAAAAAAAAAAAAAAAAAAGGAAACAACTCTGATTCTTGATTTTTTTTTTTTACCCTGATAATTTGTGGTAAGTTTCTTTATTTTTTTTGAATATAAAGTGACAGAAATAATTTGCCATTAGAAAAGAGAAAGAATCTGACTATTTACAGCTTTTATACATCACAAAGTTTTTCTGGTTTTTATGTTGTGTCTTTTTTTAAATTCATTTTGATTTTTGTTCCTGCATCATTTGAACAAGTCCAAACTGGAAATCTATACAGCTCACAAAAAAGCCCTCCACCCAAAAGACCCCCCACCCCCACCCAACCCCAATGAGAAACAAGATAAATCAAAAGAAAGAAATCAACTTATTTTGTTTTTTAAAGGTAAGTCATTTGCTTATATATATACTTGTGATTATTTTTTTCAAGTTCAAACACCAAAATCCAAGAGAGAAAGGAAGAAATAAAAAGACCCAGTCATCCGCCCCCTCCCCCCCAACTCCAGAATCTCAATTGATCCCTGCACGTCCAAAATAAGAAATATATATTTACAGAAAACAAAAACAAAACAAACAAACAGAAAAGAACTTGGAGGTGGATGGGCTGGGGATCTGAGAGTTAAGAGGAAGGAGAGCTGGCCCCAGGGAGGGGGTGGGTTATGGGCCTCACAGATCCAGGCAAGTCTGAGCCTTCTGTGTCTTCCCTGGGGAGGATACTACACTGGAAATGGGGAAAGCTCTGAATGGGTCCCCTTTGCCATGTTGCCTAGGGAGGGGTTAGGCTCTGAGTCTGTAACCCAAGCAGCCAATGGATTCCTATTTTGTGGTTTCCATCATTAACCCCTCACACTCACTCATACGTGCACGCACTCACAGGCACACACACATGCACCAATCCTGTGACTAAGTATAATTATGACACTGCTGGAGCACTGTCCCCTATCAAGCAGAGGAAAAGAGATTTGCCATTAGGGACAAAAAAGTTCATTGCTTTCTTCTGTCCCTTCTCTGATCTGCACTGTAACATGCCATCTATTTCCCTGAAATGTTTCTACAAGCATCAGGGCCACTTGGAAGTATGAAGTATGAATGCTGGGGTGGCCATTGGGAAACAAAGCTTCCATGAAGATATTCCCCACTTCTTGTAAATGCCCTTAAAAAACAGGTGCACCCACGGAACTAGGGTGGGAGGCAACCCAAAGAAGGGGAAATCTGAGGCAGAGGCAATGGAAGCCACATTGTTTTCTGCTCACCCTTGAAAGGTTGCATTCCCAGAGATGAGAAAGCAAGAGGGCATGACAACACCATCCCAGGTCAGCTTCCTTTTTCCTTCTTTAATTGACCTCTTTAGTCTTCAGTGTGTGAAGCACAGTATAACCCCTTGAATTAGTTCCAACACAAGAACCAAAGCTCTGGCATGAAACAAGGCAGGATGAACACAACTTAATCTTTTGGGGAAAATGCCAGGTGGGACAGGATGAGGCACATGGACAGAGAAGTTGAGCCAATAGCAGCAGAGGTTGTGGTTAAATTCATGCCCTGTTCTAGATTCTACAGTAGCTTGGAGAAATAGTGCACCAGAAATAGTGGAACAGCTTCTGTCTTTTTTCAAATTATCGATATGAATGCGGTTTCTTTTTAAGGGCACAGGAAAGAAAATAGAATCAGCACACCATCTGTGTCTGAAGTATGTGGAATGTTTCTGGGGTCAGACTCTAGGTTGCTCTTGCTCAATCTCCAAATGCCAACACTGTGGATCTCCCTCCACCCTGCCTCCCTTGGCCAAATTTCTGATTTTTTTTCAGGTTATCCCTAAAAGCCTTCACTTCTTCCCTTTTCATGTAGCCCCACTCAAATTCCTCCCCCACCCAATTCTCTCTTGCCCAAGGCTTTTGAAGACTTTTGATCATTTCCTTATGCTACTGTCCTACTGTTTGTCTCTGTTCCAAAAGAAAATACTAAATAAAAATGATCAGTCAGAGGAAACTTTCATTTAGCAGAACTGGACAGAAGCAAAGCTACCTTTTTATCCTTTTACTTTGATTTTTAAAAAAGATAAACGAGGAAAAAGGTGAACAAAGAATTATGATTTCCCCAAGGAAACTAACTTAGTTGGGAGCCTTGAAAATAGAAAGGACAAGATTTACTGTGCAAATGTGTTCTTTCCAGGGCAAATAATCAAAATGCAGCCTTACCCCATGATCACATTTGCTGACTTCTATGATGTGACCTGCCTCAAATGGCAATAGTATTTTTAGTGGAAGTTAAAAAAAAAATAAACATTAGGACTGAAGAAGAGAGACCTATATTGTGTGTTCTTTTGGTGAGACCCTTCCCTGAGCACTCACAGCCTGACCACCTCAATCTGACAAAGAGATCATCTAACCCAAATGCCCAAAAGTCTTGCCTGGGACAGTCACCATGAGAACTCCAAGACTTTCAGAATATCTCTCATCACTCAGACTACTACTCCCAAGTAACTAGGTACCTCCCCAATCTGTGCTCATTTTCCACCTTTCATGAATTCCCCAAATCTTTCCCTGAAACCAGGGTTCATTAGCCACAATCCTGACAATAGACAATAAATTTTATCTCTTCTCTCACTAAAATGTGGCCCTTCCTTGGGGATCCTATTAAGGGCAGGCATCTCTGTCCCACATTCTCCATGCCACTGGGCCTAGAGGTAGAATAGGCACCTTCCTTGCCACTTTTTGACTATCTTCTCTTCTCTCTTCCTTAAAAATCAAGCCAAAAACAATTCAGCTTTGAAGCATATCAGACTACACTAGTTGCTTCCTTTACTTGAAGCAGTAATTTAGAGATTCCTGTCACTGTCTCAAAACCACTCTCATTATAATTTTCGTTGATTTGATAGTTAGATGAACAACTGTTGTTCCTACATCCTGCCCTCTCAGTTCCTTGGCCTCTGTTCCTTCAATAACCTTTTCCAAAACCTAATCTCAGCCCACACCCCACATTGATCCCAGATTATATCACTACCAATAACTACAACCTCTCCATTATCAAAGCCTTCAGTTATCCCACTCTGTAACCCAGTTTCCACTTTCCAGATTACTCCTTCTGCAACTGGATTCGATAATTTGTGACTCCATCCTGCATCTCAATCAGACTTCATTATTCTCGATTCCCTATTGCTGACTTTGCATTGCCATTAACTCTGTGTCTCTTGCTGCCTTCATTAGATTCACCTGGTTAACCCTCAAACCTGCTTAAATCCAGTTTGCCACACTATCAAAGCAGCTTAAAGTGCCTGAAGAAAAATTTTTAAGTTTCTTTCAAACTCATGACCATAGAAACCTCAAGTAAATGTTTCATGCCACTTAGCATGTCTCTTACATATCCTTTGTCTCTTTACTCTTCTGTTAGATATTTTTATAAGTAATTCATGACCTCCAATATCCATTCCCCAGTACTCAGCCTCAATTGACAAAATACTTTTGTGTTTAACCAAAAAATTATCAATCAAAAAATACATACACCCACTATCACATTTACCAATGCACTTGTATCTGTGCCCAAATATCCTATCTGCCTGCTACCACTTTAGGGAGGGTCCTAAAGACAATCCTTCTACTTGTGCCCTGGATCCTATCCCTCTCATTTCATAAAAAACACCACTCCAGTAGATACCCCTTCTCTTTAAGCATAATTAATTTCCCCTCTCTTTTGGAACATTCTGATCAGTATAAAACAGGTATAATTTATCCCATTAAAAAAAACAAACACAAATCCCTCCTCAGACCTACATCATTTACCATCTACTGTTATTTCTATGTTTCCTTTATACCCAAAACTGAAAGAGTTCCCTATTCATATTGTCTTCACTTTCTGTGCTCTCACTCTTTCTTAAACCCACCCCTTTCATGCTTTTGTCACCAGCAGTCCACTAAACTCTTCCAGGTCATCAATGGAGTGATCTACAGGTTTTCAGATTATCTTATTCTAATCAGTAGAACCTGACTTACCCCTGGCCACTTCTCCCAGTGCAGGTTCCTCCTCATTTCCTGGGGCTCTGAACATCCTGGAAGCTCTCTTCCATCTGCACTCACTCCCTAGATCCAGCCTCATGGCTTCAATACCATCCAAATGCTTATGAATTACAAATTATATCTTCAGGTTCTATCTCTTTCCTAAATTTCAGGTTCATATAGTCAATCAGCATTTCCATTTGGATGCCTGATGGGCATATTTCTATAAGGTTCTCTTTCCCAATCTACTTCACCTGCAGGATTTTTATCTTATTAACGGTGACTCCAAAATTCCAGTAGCTGAGGCCGAAAATTCTAGGGTGATTCTTGATTCTTTTCTTTCTCTTACTTGATAACTAATTCATCAGAAAACCTTTAAAAAAAACATTTCCAGAATTCACCACTTCTCACCATCTCCTTTGTTAGCACCATAGTCATTGACCTGGATTATTGCAGTTGCCTAACTGATCTAACTGCTTTTTCTATTGTCCACCCTCTCACAACATATATTTCAATACAATAGTCACAATGATTCCTTTTAAATGAAAGTCCAGGTTCATATCTCTCTCTACTCAGAACCTTCTAGTGACTTTGCTCTTTGTAGAAAACCAAATATTTACCAGTATTTAGTGTACAAGCCCGATAGGTCAATAACACCTCTCTGACCTCATCTCTCACTTTCTGCCTTCAAATATTGGCCTCCTGGCTCTTCCTCAAGTACTCCAAGCATGGGGCTTGACCGCACAGCCTTTGTAATTATTTTCACTTGAGGAACCTTTCACATAGAAAGCCTCAAGTCTCATTCCCTCATTTCCTTTAAGCCT
The DNA here is from genome assembly GCF_014108245.1 of Pipistrellus kuhlii. Classification (NCBI taxonomy): domain Eukaryota; kingdom Metazoa; phylum Chordata; class Mammalia; order Chiroptera; family Vespertilionidae; genus Pipistrellus; species Pipistrellus kuhlii. Next base: position 20,100,194 of record NW_023425529.1, read on the forward strand.
TGCTCAAACATTACCTTTTCATAGAAGATTTTCCTGTCCACCACATAAAAAGTAACAACCATATATGGTACCCTCCTACTCCTTTAATCTGCCTCATTTTTTCCCCACAGCACTTTGCAGTATCTGACATGAAATATGTTTATTTGTTTATTGTCTATTTCCTTTCAGTATGTAACCTTCATGAGGGCCTGATTGTTCACATATCCTGGCATGGGGTTCCCACTCAGTAAACATCAATGTGTGACTAAGTCATCTCTCCAACACATTCTTATACACTGCAGGCCAAATCTCTCCAAAAGAAGAGTTTCAAGGGAAAGAATTCTGGATATTTAACTGAATATCTAAATGAGGATAGAAATCACTTTCTCTGCTCTCTTATAATTTAAAGATTTAGGTTTATTATTATTTTTTAATCATTAAGAAATGACCTCGAGTCTCAGTCAACAGCTCTCTGAACCTCTTTTTCTGTTGCCTAACTCCCAAATCCTTTGTGGAAACAGTAGAATTTATAGAGACTATGAATGTTTTAGGATTAGTTAATGTTTTAGCTCAGAACATTTGATCTATTGCCCTTCAATAATATTTTATAGCTTATAAGATCATGTCTGAGTCAGTAAATTCCATGTTAATATGTGTAATACTCAGGATGAAATCAATCTGTAAATGTTTATTTGTAATCTAATTGACCCATTCCCTTCCTGAAGTAAATAGCAATCAGATTATAAACTTGGTATTTTCACTGGAGATGGAGAGATATAATTTTGTTTAAAGAGTGTCTTTCTCAGAGGTCACCTAAATTTGTGATCCAAAATCATTCCAAAATTGAGCAAAAGGTTCTACTAACTCTATTCCCCAGATGTGTTTTAATCCCCACAGTGCCCTTGGCTTACCAATTAAAGTGTAATCATAATGGCCTTCTACCCAGAATATTTTTAGCTGGAGAGTATAAATCACTAGGGAGGGGCTGCTCTAAAAGTTTGTAGGCAAGATTTGAAAAAGTTAAGGTGTGATGCTCATCAGTGTCTTCCTGGAAGACAATGCTTCTCTCTAAAGTCAGGCTGTCCCCATTTCCTGAACGGTCATCAGCAGCACATCTCCTTCTGCCAGAGCTGATAGGGAACAACAAACCAACCTCTTACAGAGTAAACCAGAGCATCTGGATGCTAGGGTCATTGTCTCTTTACCCCAAACCATTCTGCCATGGCTTTTCCCTTCCTTGCTTCTAGGTTCTTCTCAACTCCGTGAAGAGCATTCTTTTTAGAACAAAACTTTCTGTCTGCTTGACACTGAATGTGTTTCCTAGTCCACCTTCTTGCTCTCATTGCTACAGAAGACACAATATTAATGGTTAAAGAAAGAATTTGCAACAACAGCTCATTGGGTGAAATACGTTTAGAAATACAGTGGTCTTTGGGCTGTTCTGTCACCAGCATATTCAAACTGGAACTCAAGCCTCTCCCATCCTGCAGGGCCTGTGATTTGAAACAACAAAAAAGAGAAGACAATAACAATCACAAAATGCTTCCATGCACATGACAGGTACCTCTGTCAAGGCTGCGGTGCATACTCTCACAGAAGTTGCTTAATATTCCAGAGCACACCCGTCTCCACTAGCAAAACCGCAGGCTATCACTGGAGGTCACCCACTTCCCCAGCACTTGACCTTGAGTTGAAATATCTGGTAATAAAACCTTTCTTGTGTGCTTATCATTCTTTTTACCTTTTCTGTCTTCCCAAGTTAAAATATAGTGAGAAAATCATGAGAAATTACTACCAAGGGTTTCTTTTAACAATCTAATAGGATAGATGATAATGCAGTTTTATAGGATAATCCCACCTTTATAGGAAAGAAGGTAAGGAGGGGAACCAAGACCTGAAGGGGGACCAGGAGAGCTCCCAAGCAGGCTGTGAGGTGAGAAATTTGGAAGGCTATTCTCAATGATAAAGCTCACATGGGCATTTTGATCTATTTACAATTACAACTATCATTATTTTTGTTCAGCACCAATGACTGAAATTTGTTGTGGAATCATGACTTCCCAGGAGAGGAAAGAGGACAAATGCCTCAAAGAAGAGATGACTCTTGGGGAGAGAATAATAAACCAAAAGACTCTCAAGATTAAATGAAATAAGCTGATTCTATTCATTCTTCATGTCAAACTTTGCCAATAGAACATTTGATTGGTAATGACCAGACTGGATAGATTTCTCCATCATGTGGCAAAGAATACTAAAAAGGAAACAAAGGAAATCACAATACAATCATAACTGCCCCAGAAGATAGTTGTTTTGTTTTTAGTCTCATTTATCTTCTTGTCCACCAGGCCTTACCCAAACAGGATTATACAGATCATTCCTTCATGTAAGCTACAGAAAGCAAGAGGCCAAGGAAATGAAAGGTGCAAGCCAATAACCAAATGAACAAGCTTAGCTTGGGAATGAATCAAAACCATAAAATCAGAGGAATTATATTCTGCCCCCAGGCTATGAGGAGTTTGAGCTCATGTGAAGGCTGCTGCTCAGCAGTGCCATGGGGTCTGATATTGACTTTTTCTAAACCATTCTGCCTTTCCATAAGACACTTAGGGCGCAGCACTAAATGTACTTCAAATGGGAAGGTACCTTCATTTCACATGTGACATTGGCTTTAGCAGTGGCTTCAGTGTTGTGCAGATCAGGATCATTGTGAAACTGTCCCTCCATAATGCTTCCCTAAACTGTTTCCTTGGTAGCTATGCTTGAGACTTGCAGTTTCTATTACCACTGTAGTCTTGAAAAGTAAGCACAAGAGCTCTGTCATTTTCATTAAACGACTCTCTGTTATTTTATGCCCTAGGGTTCCCATGAATCCTGTGATTTCCTTCTCCAAAGATAGCTATAGCATAACGGAGTGGTCATCTCGGAGGACAGATGCTCCAAAGGCTCTCAGCTGTTGGCCCTCTTACTTGTTATCAAGGAGCGTTGTGATCCAAGTATTTGTGATCACAAATGAAGCTACCCTAGGTCAAGATAGAATATCCCTGCCCCTCTCTCTTAGCTTACTATATCATCATGATTTCATGTGGCCTACTAGGAGGAAAAAAGGAGAGAAATATTTGTAATTGGCCTGATTCTAAACTTTGAGCTTAAAGAGGTTTCTAGTAGCCCCTCTGACACAATTCCCAGGCATGGAAATAAAACTTAACTCTTCACTTTGCCCATATCCTCTCCTGAAGCCAGGCTTCTGAACCAGGCTCTGGGAATGATTACACTATGCAGTTGATAGTATAGAAGTCTCTCCACTCACCCATTTAAGGATTTTTCCATCTTCCTACTTCCTCTCCTATCTTCCCTCTACGAACAGGATGAAATGAAAAAAAATTCTACGTTAAGCTAGGACACTTAGAGCTCTTTCACTGTTCTTAGGATCAGCAGAATCTCTAAAGAGAATGTTCTATGAAACAAACTAAAGTCACTGAACTCTTTGGAAAGACTGATGATTACTTCTCCAGCTTGATACCATTTGTCAGCAAACAGGTAGAGTACTAGAAAAAGTGGTTATAGGATTCCCTGGTCCTTGGGTGCTTAAAGAAATCACCATTTTAATCTTGGGGTAAAATCCAGATGTCATAAGAATCCTCAGGAGATCTTAATAAATCTTTATAATACCCATAACTCCGTTCCTTCAGGTTTTAGGCAAGCAATAATTATTGTTTCTGGGGGATATAGATCACTCCTTCTGGAATTCATTTGTATAATATGTGACTCTTCCTAATATTTATATTTATGCTACCAGAACTAACTTATGCCTTAATACTAGAATCTAACTTGTGGTGTTAGAACTTGACTCAATTACATAACAGTCCTCAGAAAATGAATCTAGGGAATACTCTCTAGAGGTGGCCCTCCTCACTCTGGCCTGACCCAAACTACTGACACCTTTAGAGTATCAGGACATTCTTTGCCCACATTCCTGAAGGCTGCCTTCCCCATGGGACACTCTGGAAGAAATCATCTTAGTTTTTCTTGAGCTTTTATTTGTGTGAGTTACATGCTACATAAAAAGTTTTTAATAATAAATAATTTTCCACAATGTCTTACCCCACAAAATTAAAAAATACTTGTTATTTGGCCTTCAACCTCTCTTTATTATAGAAACTTTTCTATCCCTTATGGTTTTCAAAGCTCTTGTTTTGTTCTTAACTTGGTTCTGTAGACTCAAATGAAGTGTGTGTGTGTGTGTGTGTGTGTGTGTGTGTGTGTGTATGTATGGGTCTGTGAAGAAGACAAATTTCCATGGGAAAGATTTGGATAAATCAACATCAAGTTAGATGCTGAATACTTAGGGTAGGGTGGACAATTCAGGCACCATTACTCAGTGGGCGAGGCTGAGTTGAAAAGTCAGAGGAGTTTTGGTTCTGCCAAGAATTTCCTATATAGCCTGCCAAGAATAACCTATTTAATCATCAAATTTTGCTGTGCTCCAACTTTCCTATATGTAAAATTAAAAGATGATAACATTTCTCTGCCAAAGGAGGCCATTTGATGGTTATGGTAAATTATTCCACATCCACATATCAATTGATTTAATTTATATACCATAGGCTCAAAGTGGTGGAGGCCTACATGGGCTGCTGGTGATTCTAGAAACTCCATCCTTCACGAATGCAGATTCAGCTACAAACTGCCATAGTTCAGGGCCTTTTATATGGGAAGTAAGCTAAAACTATTTAAGGAATGACCCCTCAAAACATCCCTTAGTTTTCTACTCCTTTTTGGGGGTAGAAAATGTGCTCCATTTCTTGTGCCTGCTACCAAGAAATAACCCATATAGCTTTCCTGATCATTGAAAGTGTCTAGGAGTCTCAGGAGCAATCAGTAGCAATGTTGTTCTATTTTCTGGGACCCAAAGTACCCAGTCTTGTACAGCAAGCTCTGTCCTCTGTCATTAAAACATGGGAATGCTGATTGTACCAGACTTGTTGGGCTTTGGTTTAGAAACATTAAAGTAGCCAGTCTTGCACATTTTCAAGCTCTGTGCTCTTTCAGCTTCTCATCCTAATAGTGATGTATGTGTGTGTATGTGTGTGTGTGTGTGTGTGTGTGTGTCTTTTGAGGGTGAGCTGAATACCTCAAGACTCTTAAGTTGAGAAACAGTAATAAGAGAAGTCAAAGAGATGACAAGTAAATGAGGAAAAACACAGCTGTAAGTGCCCTGGTTGACTTCCAATTGTATTCACACCAAAGAAAAGAGTATTTTTACAATGTTGTGTTTTTATCAGTAAGAGTTCTACCTGGATGTTTCTCTAGCCTCCTTATTTCCTGCCAATGTGACTTTTTGATATTTTCCTTGCTCCTGACCCTGGGAGAGAAAAAAAAAAACCTACTGAATCACCTAAAGTACATATCACCATTCCCACCCCACTGAGGACATATCTCTTCACCCTTGCTCACGGTGTTGTCAAGAAGAGATATGAGCACACATGGATCTGAATGTGTCTAAGCAAGGTGACTGTCTATCTCTAGGAAGACTAACTTCTGCTCCACCATCCTCCCAGCACTGATTCATGAACCTGACATCTGAAGACCACACAGATTCCAGAGCAAAGCAGGGACAGTTGGCACAACAAGTAGGTTGGTCCATCACAAACAAAATGCTCCCTTCACATAAAGCCTGGCTATTTCTGTCAACCCTGTAGGTGTTGGTGATCCACAGGCAAGACAGGGCAGAAGAAAAAAAGAGTAGCTCAATGAAGTATAATATGTCTGCCCAGTTCTAAATGAACACTTTTATCTACCAAGAATGTGTCCCTGTTACTCCATAAAGTGATTGAAATGGGCAATTTGAGATCTATTTGTTAGGGATGTGTGTGTGTGTGTGTGTGTGTGTGTGTGTGTGTTTTGGGGAGACGTACAAGCATGAGAGAGCTCATGGCAAAGAGATCAAATTAGGTGAAATAATTGTGTTGTTTGGGTGAATTTGTGGAAACAATTTATAAGTTATGATAGCACAACTCAAGGAGAGGCAGTGTAATGGCCTGGTCTCTGGTTTGCAGATGGTTCTTATGTCACAACTAAAGGGAGCTTTAGTATAGCCCTTGATTTAAAAAGAAATGTTCAATTACAATTAAAGTGTGAGTGACATTGGGAGTTAACTACACAAACTGTTCTGAATATGATAGAAGTTTCAGGTAGGTGTTTTTATTTTTTTTATTTTTTAAACACTCCCTCTGGAAACAGGTAATATCCGTATCTAAGAAAAGCAGATAGTGCAGGCCATTCATATTCCAGTGATCACATGTCCTGAAGCTGCACGTCTATCAGATCTGAGAGACATGCTCCTCTCCAAGCATCTGAAAAGCTCCTTATACCTAACCTTTAATCAGTATCCTCCATGGTCTCTCCCTCTGTCACTTACTTTGTTTGCATACATGTATTCCAAGTACACTCTACTAACCAAAAGACTGCTTAGAAAAATATAGAAACATGGAAAAATATGTAACATGGAAATGTAGGCATGTGACGTACTGCTGTGATTGCAGTTAGGTGTAGAAATAGAGAGGTAACTTCAGAGGGATTCATCCTTAGATTTTTACTTCAGATCAAGTATCCTGAGGTTAAAATAAAGTGATCCCTTTTCAATTATAATTTATAATATCAAATATTTACTAGTGCCCTCCATATATAAGATGCTCTGGTAGGTGCTAAGGAGATAAAAAGATAACTAAATATATGATCCCTGACTACAGGTTGCTTATAATCTAGTCTAGTAAGGGAGATGAGATGTAGAACCAAATGACTACCAAATTAAGATGGCCTGTGATAGTTGCTATTAGAGAGATACAATTAAAGTGTTATCAGCGTTCAAAATGTACCTACATTGTTCCTGGATAAGAGATGAAGAAAAGTGAATATAGTGGTCTATTTGTTCTTTGAAGATTTTTATAGAGGGGGGGTGTAAGAAGGGCGTCAGATAGGAGATAGAGAGGAGAAGGATTTGGAGCAGTTTAAGTAAAGTAAGAAGTGGGAAAACAAGTCAGTATAGGAAGGTCAAGAGACAAATATCTTATTCTTTGAATGAGGATGAATTCCAAATTTCCAGTCCTACATCCTATTTCTCACTTCAGCTTAGTGCACATATTTCCAACCACCTTCTGAACGATTAACTTCATATTGAGTCAGATCCAAGACCATCCCTGCAAACCAACAGAAGGTGGCTGAAGATTTGGAATTTTTTATCATTCAAAGAAATGCTGAAGTCATAGAATATAGAGATATTGTTACAGAAGCACGGAGATAAGGAGGATAATAGTGTCAAGCTCAGAGTCAATGCTGAGGAGATGGGAGGAAGAGCAGAAACCAAAGGTGGATACAGAAAGAGGACCAGAGGGCTAGGATGAAAACAAGAATGGGCTGCTTCTCCATCATAAGTTTAGGTTAATCTCTATGAAGCTGAAGAACAAGAAAAAAAGGGGGTTGAATTTTGTAACAAGAAGTTCATTGAAATGTTACCATAGAATACTTTCAGTGGAGTGGTAGAGTGATGCCCAATTTTAAAATTCAGTTCACGAACAACACTAGATGAGGAAGTAAAAAAAGAAAGACTACCATTTTGAGAAGTTTGGAAGTGGGAAAAAAAATGGAGATAGTATATGAATTTGAGAATCTGATTGGATTGAGATATTTGTTTTTCAAGATTGTTGTAAGATTTGTTTTTAGAGATGCTGCTAGGCAGGTTTGTGGAAGAAATTAAAAATGCAACAGAGAAAAGTATTATTGGCTGGAGTCGAACTTAGAAGAGGCTAGAGGGTGGGTACCAGAAATAGGGAGTGAGGATGAAAAGATGAGTGAGGACAGAAGAAATTTAAAGTAGAGAGAAGTTACATGAGAATTCATAAATTAGATATCTTTTCTTAGTAGCATGATAGGAAAGACTGCCTGTTGAAGCAGAATAGACAAAATGATAGGCAAAACAAAAAATAAATTCAACAAAATTTGGAGAATATGACATGGAATTAACATTGAAGAATAAAAAGATGCCCAAGCTGGATAGGATTCTGGTGAGATTAAATGGGTCAAATTGTGCTCTTCAGGATCAGTTTAAGACCTTGGAGATTGAAAGAAAGAAGACATTGCTGGTGACAGTACTGTTGATGTGGTGAACATGGGGTTAGACCAAAGAGGGAAGTATGTGAAGTAAGAGAGTTTTATGGACCAGAAAAACAGAAGGAGCTTGAAGGAAGGTAGATAAGATATAGAAAATGCAAGGTTGTGGCCAGAAAGGGAATTTCAGAGTTTTACCTGAGATAATTCTCAGAAGAAGAAATCTAGGGTTGGCCATGATGTAGAAAGCTGAATCTCTGCAGTGTTTTTAAAAATAATATAATGGATAATATATTTGATTCACACTCTGAAACCAGAGAACATTAAACCTGCATGGATAAATATACTAATTTATTCACAGCTATTTATACATACATACTACATACATTTAAATATTTTATATTTTTGTGTTCATATATTATATAAACATATGTTATTTTAAAATCTTTGCTATTCTTCACAGCACCAGCCCAGGACATAGTATATACTTAATAAACATTGGTTTAATTTAACTAACATATTTAACTATGTTAAAGAATTTTTATTTTTTCCCTACATAGTTAGGAATCTGCTTCACTCCCTAAAGTATAATGCTAAAAAAATTATAAATTAAAGAAAATTCAGATTTAAAATGTGGAGACTAAATATTTAAAGTAACAGTTTTATAGTGGGCTTAGTGTTGTGCTTTTAATTGTACCCTAACTCTTAGACTGAATTCCACTTATTTTACCTTTGCCAAAATACAGGTTCCATCCCCCAGTCTCAAGGCTATGGGAAATTCTACTCTGCTTTCCCCTTTCAGTTCTCTTCAGGAATCCTCACCTCCGACTTATACCAGCAATTATGTTTAGATGTATGGAACAGTGCCAGAAACTCTGTGTGATGATTCTGAAATGGATGCAAATGGCCACACTGGCAGAGAAGGGTTAATGATTTCTAACTTTCCTCACTTATTCCAGCACTGCTATCCTAACCCATCACTCTTTGGGCAAAATTCGTTTTCCTTGCTTCAATATTGTAAATGAGAGGCCCCAAACTTCACTAACCTACTTTTCCAAGGCATGGGAATAGTAGTGACTTGAAGGTTTTTTTGATGGGGTTATTGGCGATGAGAATAGATAGGTCTATATATTGAAGTCACAGAACCCATAAGGCATGATTGAGTCATGGCTGGAAAGAGATGGCGATGGGATGTATTCTGTTATCATGTGATTATATGTAATACTGGAATCCCCAAAATCAGAATGGAATCTTCCATCTAGGTCAGTAGAAGTTCTCAGAATGACAACTATATATTTTAGTGATGCCCCAAATATCTGGTAGTTCTAAAAATAATTGCCCACTGGTTAAGTAGCACATGGTAGTCCAATAGCTCCTTAACAGACAGTTAAGTGTGTGTTGGGATCATTGGGCACCCTCTTTGGAGGTTGGAAAGTAGAAGATACAGAACAACTCAGCAAAATTGGAAGATTAATTGAATTGGAACAAAGAACATATAATTACAATAACTTTTTATTATCATAACATTAATTCAATTGATTTTTCTAGCTGCTCACTCCTGTAATGGAGGAGAAGCATTAGTATTTCATTTTGTGTTGAAAAAGTCATAGTCCTTAACCCACCCTACAATGTACTGAATTTATAAATTCATAAACTACATATTCATGTAACTGCTTATTGAAAATAATTCCTAACTAGGAGTCCTAATCCCATGTCACATGAACCTTAAGTAAACACAGATGGAGGATGGGAGGGTTTAAATGTCCGTTTACTCTAGAACCTATGTCTTTACTCCCTACTCTATTACTCTCACTGTTCTTTTCTCTCTCTGTCTTCTCCTATACCATTAATTTATTCCCAGGAAAATAAATGAGAAACCTAATGTACACTAGGTATTACAGTGTATAAATCCCTAATATGGCTTAATATATCACCCTTCCTGGTTTCATTTAAATGACAGATGAGCAGCTCAGTGCTAAAGGAGTAAATCTGTGTGGAAAGCCAGTATTTGGAGAAGAATGGGGAATGAAAAGCGAAGGTCTTCTCAGGACCTCTAAAATCACACTATGGATCAAATACCTTTTGTAAGGCCAGACACATTCCAGTATAACTATCTACTCTTAACTGCTTCTCATCCATATAGAGTTCCTTAGACAGGAAGGATAGTTTTTGACACTCAAGCGAAGGAAGCAAATCTCTACCAAAGTATTTGGCAGTCTACTGAGCACACATTTCTTATATGGCTTTGGGCTCAGAACACACATAATTTATGGCCACAATACCTGGAAACACCTAATGCATTCATCAATAGCACTGCGGCTGCATTATTTATGCACACATCTAAATCATTCCTAACACAGCAAACAGACACATACAGGTGTTAAGCAATGACTAGGATTTTTATAGAGAGTTTGGGATTAAAAGAATAAAGTTGTTTTAGAATAGCTTTCTCCAAAGGCTATTGCCCAAGCCATCTGGTTATTCTGTCCATAAATCTTGAACTAACTAACCAAACAAGCAAACAACAAACAAAACCCCAAAGAAACTCTAGTTCTTAAATGAGAGGCACAGGTGACCAGAATACTGCAGTATTGGTTACACATTTTTTCACCTCTCATGCAGAGAGTTTCCCTTTGGGCAACTTTAGATGCAAGGGGAGACTGGGTGGGTGACATTCACTTAATTATAGATGACTCTCTTTTTATCACATTATGCATGCATTTTGGCACTACTGACACCACCAACATTTAATGGAATCATTTGGGATTTTCTCCCCCAATCACAACATGGGTGGCCAGCACAGGGGAATCCACATCAAGAATGTTTCCTGCATTCTGGCTGAAAATACACAGTGAAATACTTTGAAATTATAAGACCCACTATACATGCATCACTCTGAAGGGTATGCACATTCTTGACTCGGGAAAATTCCAGGGTCAGCTTATTTGAGGTCAGTAGAAATGCTGAGATTTAAGCAGACCTCTGATAGGATTGATTTAGGACCATATCCACCAACCCACTTCCACAGTGGAAGGAAATAATAGAGAATACAAAGATGGGAAGCATGGACTCCAAAGAATATTGGAACAACTATTGCTCCAATGGTGTCAGTGGAATCTCACAGTTTTGAATAGCCTGGGTCTCTGTCCTTCTGTGGAATAGATGAGGCTTACTTCAGAATTCATCCTTATGCATTTTACTGGTTTGTTATTTTGGAATGAAGTAATACCTAGAACCTAACAATGCTCAGCCATCCTTTCTTTATGCTTTCTTGAGCAGGCCATGAAAATCTTATTTGGTCCTAATTCAAATATCCAGTTGAAGAGAGATGATCAACTGGGGCCAAAGAAGGGGTTAAGGTAAATAAAATGACTCAGCTGACAGATTTGATAATAGAAGAAAGGAAAAAATAATTAATGTAATATCACAGGTAAATGGATTTGGAAATTTCACCCTGTGGTGAACATAGAGAAGCTGTCATCATTCACAAAGCCAGAGGTCCAGTGAAAGAAATTCAATTTGCCTGGCTAACCCAAGGTCAGGTTAAGAATACCTGGCTTGAGGCAAATAGCCCCCTCGTGATGGCAGAAATGAGGGCAGACAAATATAAAATCACTGTTGGCACCATCCTTTACATACGTGCCCTACTACATCTAAAACCAACTTCTGCAACCTAAGAGAATGATATGGCCACTGAGTTTTGAGCATATCTGGTAATCTTTTCAGAAAACCATGTGAATTTGTAAGACAGGCATCTGGTGCTACCTCCCTGTAACCAGATACCATGTTTCCAAAAGCAGATCTAGTGGGGATTTTCTAGGTGTGATTTCCATGGAGGAAGGGAGGGGACAGTGAGAGGGTGGGTGCCCAGGTATTGGAAAGAAGAGTCTAATGACTGAGATGGTTGTTAAACATCAGGGGGAGCTGCTGGGAAAGCCCTTAGGACTGAACTTCCTGAAACCTCTCAGCTACACCGGAAATGACAGATTAACTTGACCTCCATTCTGCTTTAAGTCCTCTTGAGAATCTTCCCTATCCTAAATACTGGCAGGGAAAATATGGTGCCACCAGCTTGATCTATATCTACCTAGAAGTTAGGAGCTGGACCTGGGGTTTGCTTAGAGCCAAACTGGTCCCTATGCTAAGTAAGCCCAGGCCGATGGGCATGAATGCTTCTCACAGACCAATAAGACCAGAGAGGTGGGGAAGCATGGACACAAATGACTCTCCCTGGCTTTCTCACCACAGTGGCCTCCACTCACATTCACTTTTTTCCAGACACCCTGAAGCAAAAGCCATCCATACAGTCTCCCCAGTGGAAAATGAAAACCCATAGCAGAACACTTTCCCCCTTTACTCCCATCCCCTCCCTACCCGCTCCAGCCCAACACCCTGAATACTCACAAGAAAACACTTTATCTATACAAAATTAATTAGAAAACAAAATATTTACATATGAAATAAACACCATCTTGATTTCTGTCACCAGTGGAGACCAACAGAGCCCCCTTTGTTCTAGATTGCTGTTCGCTAGGTTAGTTGGTTTGGTTTTTTATTTGACTGGGGTGAGGTAAGAGGAAGAGTGAGGGAGGAGCCCCTGACCTTGGACAGAGTCAGGGTGAAGCAATGTTTATATGGCCCTTCTCCTTCTTCCTCCTGAAGACATCTCACACCCTCTGTCCTCTCTCTCAAAGTCTTTCCTTGAATCTAAAGTAAAGCACTCCGTGCTCCTCTCTCCACACTTGTGAGAGGTTCAGCCCCTTGTCCCCAGGTTCATTTTAGAAAGAAAACAAAGCTTTACAAGGCCTTCAGTTGGCTTTAAAATGGAAGATACTGAGGTAAAAAAAAAAAATCAAGGAGGAGGGTGGGATAGCAGTCAAGGATGAGGAATGAGGAAGGGTGGTGAGTCAGGGCAAACAGAAGGCAAAGAGCAGCCCTGGAGGGTGTGACTTGAAGAGACATGGCAGCTTCCTTCCAGAGGAGGATGAGCACCTTTCTGGTTTGTGTGTCCTGTGTGCAACATGGAGGTCCTGCAGTCAAGCTTCCAAACAGACCTGGGCTCTGTGGCTGCCACCTGTATAAAGGGAGGGTGGCAGGACAGTGGAACTGACCCAGAGTTTCAGGACCAGCAGTGACAAATATTCATTTCCCTTCTCAAGTTTCTGACTTTCAGTGAAAGGGGCATCACATCTGCCAGTACCTTCCATCCTGGAGTTTTTCTACATGTACATATTTTATTCTTGGATAGTATACTCTGGGAGAGAAAGGTGTTGCAGGAAGATGGAAGGGCTTCTACCAAGAGTGATCACATTGGGCTCAATGTCACATTCTCAGGGAGCCAGACCCAATGGTTAGAAGGGGTATGCCCCCCTCCTCACCACTTCCAAATCTCTTCCTTCCCTCCATACCTCTTGAGCTATACTCATGAGTGAGCTCATTCCTCTTACCTGTTACCTAGCAGTTGTGATGGATTCTGAGGGAACAAGCCTGATCTCCTAGCTCCAGGTTAAGTAAGAAGGGATCAAAGCATTGAAAACATCCCCCTCTCTCACTTACCTTACCATGAACTACTCCCTATTTCCCAAAGCCTTACTTAGCTCCTCTCCAAACCCAGATCAGGTGAGGGTCTAAAGCTCAAGAGAGCTTTATAGAATCTTTTGCTCTCTAGAGGATCATGGCCATTTCTACTTCCCTTTAGCCTTCCTGGAAAGTTCTTGGCCAAAACCAGTTGAAGATATTGGCAGCTGGAGAAACCGCTTTTGTACCTTGCTCTTGTAGGATTGTTTACCACCTTTTTGTCTGGACCAAAGATTCTTCTCTGAAAAGAACTCCTGTTCTCTTCATTCAGGAACGGTGAAGGGATGAGACAGCCAACATTCAGCTAACATATGACCATCTCTGCTTGTATATAAGCCAAAACAAGCACACTGCTGAGGAATATTGAAAGAAACACGAGGCTTGGTTGCCTTCTCTACATTTATAGGCCCCTGACTCTGTGTGTGTACAGATCATATATGTGCAAATGTATTTGCACACACATGCATATGCAGTCCATCCTCCCTTGCCTTTAAGGCACCATGAAAGATTGCAATGATGTACTTCCCATTATCCACCAGTGACCTTTGTTCACCACTAATGAGTCTCATGGAATTGAAGCAAACATTTTGGCTTATATACCAACACACATGGCCTCCCCACCTCTGCTTGGTACATGATTCCTAAACAGATGCCATCAAAGCCACAAGAATTTAGCAAAAGCCTCTTTTCATTTACAGGCAAGTATGCTAAATGGTCTTATTTGAATGCTTTTGCTGCCTCATCTAAACATAAAGCTCAGTTTGGGAAGAGCTATCCTGTGCTCACATGGCCTCCTTTTGCTTCTCCTTGCTTCACTCAAAGTGGGTGACAGAGTCCTTCCATGCTAGCAGGAAGCTCACGAGCAGCCACTTCCTTTCTCCATTTTGGCCTCCCATGCTGAGCGAGCCCACTGCATCCTCTCTTGGGAATAGGAACGACCGACAGATGGGGGAAAGAGGAGCGAACTGGAAAGGGAGGCGAGATGGTGCTGGTCACCAGGGTTGCCCTCCGAAAGTGTCAGAACTCCAGGATCCCATAAATAAATTAAAACAATAAGAAAGGAGCAAATGGGAACCAAGTTCACCCCCGTCGCCCTCCGTGACATATCCACCACCACAGGTCCACAGCCCAACCCTCCCATACCCACCTTAACCTCTCTCTTTCCTCACTCAGACATCAGACTCAATACTAGAAAGTTTCTCATAAACATGACCATTGCTGGAGCCATTGAAAGCCCTGGGGTTTTTGTTGTTAGGCACACAGGGGTTGGACTGGTTCCCTATACAGATGTCTTTCTGGAAACGGCCTGGCACAGCCCCATGAAGGGCCGAGACCACTGGCTTGGTGGTGACAAGGGCACGGAAGTCTGGCCTGGCTTTTGGCGCCCCTGGCACCGAGGGCTGCCTGAAGAAGTAGGATTTGCTGCCATGGAGCAAGCACTGGTCATCCCCAAAAGTGGGGATGAAAGGGTTTTGCGTGACCCGGTCAGGGTAAAGCGACTTGCTGAGCATGTAGCCGCCGCCGGGGTTGTTGTGGTGGTGTCCGGCACTGGACACTGAGGACTTGTTGTTGGCAAAGGTGCTCTCGCCAGCTGGCATCTCAAACATGTGGGCGTAGGGACTCCCATCCACGAACCGGCCCTTGTCTTTCAGGCTCACACTGCGCGGGGCCAGGGCGGCTTCTTCCTTCTGCAGATCCACGAAGGTGTCGTAGGAGTGCTGCCGGCGGAGCTTGTTCCGGTTCTTCTTCTGGGCCTTGGAGTTGGTCGGGCTCTGGGGGTACTTGGTGGTGGAGGCGTTGGACGTCACGGCCACCGGGGCCGCCGGCTGGTCCAGCTCCTGCAGGGAGTTGTCCTCGCTGATGTCGTACAGGTTGCCCGCCTTCTTGCAGGCCTCGCAGCGGATGCACGCCTGCCGCCCCGAGTTCTGCCCTCCCACCGACGCGGAGTAGTTGTGCAGCTTGGAGGGGCAGCTGCGGCAGAAGTTGCCCCCGGAGCGGTCCTCCCACTCCACGTTGGTCAGGTTCTTCTCCCAGGGCGCCGGCACCCCGCCCACCACGCCGTGCTTGTCCCCGGCCCCGTGTTTGAGGTGGGACCTGTTGGTGCAGGGCCCACCTCCTCCTCCTCCTCCTCCGCTGACCGAGTCGCTGCGCTCCTTGTAGATGTCCGTCAGGTCCACGTGCTCCCAGTGGGGCGAGTTCTCCTTGGTGCGGAACTGGTCCAGGTAGAAGTCCCGCAGCCCTTCCTTGTCCCTGAAGTAGCGCTTGTGGTCTGGGGAGCGGGGCGGCCGGCGGCGGTAGGCCAGCTCGATCTCGTCGAACTCGCGGCGGGACTTGGCCGAGGCGGGCCGCTTCTTGAGGCTGTCCTTGTACTGCTGCTTGCGCCTCTTGGCCGCGTTGCCCTCGATGTTGCCGTAGGTGACCGTGTGCGTGGAGATGTCGGACACGTCGGAGCGGATCAGGTCGTCGTGGCCGCCGTAGCGGTCGCCCTTGAAGGAGAACTTGCCGTACAGGTCGCTGAGCTGGCCGTGCTTGGAGGAAGAGGGGAGGCCGATGTCCAGGGGCTTCTTGCCGATGGGGCGCGGCTGGGCGGAGAAGGGCGGGTTGTCGCAGTCGTAGAGGCCGTCGATGGAGCTGGTGCTGCCGATGCTGTGGGGCCGGTGGTGGTGGTGGTAGTGGTCCTGGTACACGTTGCTGTCCTTGAGCTGCAGGTTGCCGAAGGTCCTCTCCACCTCGCTGATGTAGTCGCTGAAGAGGTTCTCCTCGCAGGGCGGGTTGTTGTAGGACTTGCAGTCCGAGTGTGTGAAGCTGCGGCGGTGCTCGGAGATGTCGTAGACGGAGGACTCGCGGCGGATGAAATCCAGGGCGCTCTGCGGGGAGCCGTTCACCCCGGACAGGTTGGCCATGTTCTTGGCCGTGCGGAGCAGGCGCAGGATGTTGGAGTGGGTGTTGTTCATGGTCGCGGTGGGGGAATTCATCACGGATTGACGCTCCTCAATGGCCACTCCATGGATGCAGCTGTAGATACCCTGCAGAACAGGCAGATGGGAAGGATTAGGTCTCCGGCGAGGCTAAAACATAACTGTAAGGAAACCCCTCTCCGCCCCCATTGCTAATTGCCTAATGATAAGAAAAGTCAGGGAAAATATGAAACCGATAGCTTATAAACTCATACAAAGATGTGGCTAGAAGTTGCACGATTTATCCCACTGCATTTGGAAGTCTCATATTAGGAGCTAAGGTCGTGGCCTAGCTGGATATTTGAGAGGATGAATGACTACAACAAGTGACTTGAGCAAAGAGGATGAAATCATAAGACGTTCTTGCCCTGACTCCCTCAGTGACTTGCACCGATGTTCCTTTTTATGCCCATGCAGCAACATCTTAAAGCTGATGCATGGTACGGGCCAACAGCAGAAAATATTGTCAGCCTCCTGGAAACCAGTAGCAATGTTCTACAGATGCTGAGCCTGCTCTGCCCTGGCTGGTCACACTGGCTGGCAGGAAACCACAGGGAAGCTCTGTAGCTTACAATTGCCATTCTTTTCCAGCTCTGACAAATTTTGAGCGGCTTTTAGAATTTTGATCACCAAATAACAGCTGAGCAGTTCTCTTCTTGAGTCAAGCATGAACTAAATTCAAAGAGAGAATTAGGAAGCCCTTGGGTCAAAGACAGATTTTTCTCCTGCTGTGTCCTACACCATGGGAGGGAAGAATTGGGACAGAGATCTACTACTAAATAGGAATAAATAATTCCCTTGTTGAATTCTTTTATATGTTCTCTCTTTAGCTCCTGATTTTCTTCTTATTTTTTTTTCCATTCAATTTTATAAATATTAATTAATATCTTAGCAAATTAGTATTGATTGAGCACTCCCTGTATGCAGGACCTTAAACACCACTAGCCAAGAGAAGGAATGGGTTGGGTTCAAGTCTAAAAGTCAAGCCAACCACCTGCTAATATCTTGCCCCCTGCATTGAAAGGTGGACAAATTTGAAACTTTTCTCCCTGGCAAGGGAAGGTGTTTGAAGAGGAGGTTGTTTGAACTGTGTCTTTAAAAGAAGGGCACAATTTAAAAAGGGAAGTTGTCCCAATGGATGGAGATGGAAGGAGAGAAGGTTAGGAAGGAGGATGATAAGCAAACAGCAAAGAAGAAAGGTTTAGATGAGATGAGCCTCACTGTCCCAGAGGACACAGCAACATAGATCAAGGTAAGGTTACTCACTTTGTCAGACCTCCTTTCTAACCATTCTTAATTATGGCCAGGAGAAAATGCCAAGCATTTTTCCTGGACAGAGGCATTGATTATGTAGAAGGGCTATGCATGGGGTTTCTATTCCAGGTCACCTGCTCCGATCGTTTCTGCCATCACCCTATCTAAGACCACACAAAGAATCAACATGACTCATGGTCCACAAGTCCTGTCATCTTGATCCAATGTTACTGAATAGCCTGAATAGCCAAGATGAAATTGTTCTATATCGCCGGGACCGGTTTAGCTCAATGGATAGAGCGTCAGCTTGGGGACTGGGGGGACCCGGGTTCGATTCCGGTCAAGGGCATGTGCCTTGGTTGCGGGCATATCCCCAGTGGGGGGTGTGCAAGAGGCAACCGATCGATGACTCTCTCTCATCGATGTTTCTGGCTCTCTATCTCTCTCCCTTCCTCTCTGTACAAAATCAATAAAATATATTTAAAAAAAAAAGAAAAAAAGAAATTGTTCTATATCACTGAAATACAATAGGAAAACGATCAAAAGATGGAACAATTTAATGAAAAGTCTACTTTCCTCCTCTTCTTTTCTTACTCTTCCTTGTGACATGTTCATATTAAAAATGTTGTAAATCCTTAGTTTGGACTAGAAACATAGAAGTCTAAATAAAGAGCAATTTCAGAGTTATACTTTGCTCCAATTAAGGACATTTCTGGATGTAAATTTTTTATGGATCAGGACTTATTTCTGAAAGTTCTGTTAAGCTCTTTAACTCCCTATAACTCACACATGGTTTAACTCCCTATAACTCACACATGGGGAACAATCTATATATATATAAAAGTCTAAGTGACTGACCATTCAACAGGTAGCTATGACATGTACTGACCACCAGGGGGCAGATGCTCAATAAATAGGCATGGAAACATGGAACAGACTGATGAATCTCAAAGGAAAGGGGAGGGGCAGGGTGTGAAGAGATTAACCAAAGCTCTTATATGTATACTAGAGGCCTGGTGCATGGAATTGTGCACCAGTGGGGATCAGGCCGAATATGTGTACAAGTGCTCTAACATCCCCCAAGGGGTCCCAGATTGCGAGTAGACACCGGCCAGGCCGGGGACCTTACTGGTGCACAAATCCCTGCACTGGGCCTCTAGTAAAACAATAATATACGTTTGTATGTTAGAATAAGAGAGACATATTACATTTCTCTATCTGAATAGAAATATCATTTTAAAATAAAGGATTAAATGATTATGGCAGCCTATACAGAATTAACTAATGGTGATGAAAGGCATTTGGTAAAAGGCCAGCTTTTTTATTCTGATAGATCTGCCAGTTCTCATTGAGAACCAAATGTCCAAACCCTACATAGAAAGCTGTTTCTTGAAGGAAAAAAAAAATAGCAGCACCTGTTTTGTAAGCCCCTGGAAATTATGTCGTGCAACCTTACTGGGGAAACATACATGATATGGTTTCTTGCTTCAACAGCACAGGCTGGAGTCAGTGCCCTTCTGGGTCTCTTGGCTTTGCTCAAAGCTAGACTGAGCTCCAGGCACCTAAATCAGCCCACTTACTCTGCTGATGGAGAAGACCATGCCAGGCTTGCCGGAACAGACGCCCATAAAGCAGTGCCGGAACTGCCAATAGAAAAGGTGTTCACAGATGAAGGTGATGAGGCTGAGAGCCATGGCTGCCCCCAACATGTAGAAGACTCCTGCCATGTTATCAATGTCCAACTGGCTGCTCATGACTTCGTTCTTCTCATTGTGGCAAATGCCAGTGAGCCAGAGAGCTTCCAGCTCCTCCATCTCCCCTGGAAACAGGGCAGGACAAATAGGTAAAGAAAACAACAGAGGAGTAAAAATAAGAAAGCACGAGGGGTGTTGGGGAAGAGAGAGCAAAACATGAGAGAGAAAGAGACAGGGAGACATAAAGAAAGAAAATTAATAGAGAGTTAGCAGTAATTTTATTAATACTATTGTATCATGTACAAGTATTTACTGTATTCAACAAGTATTCACTAAAAACTTAATGCAGTTACTGCAGAAAATACAAAGATATGAGGCATTAACTGCTTTCCGTTATCTAGCCAGTATAAATTAGCATATACATAATCAATATGATAAACTATATGCAAGTAACAAGAGTTAAAATTAGTACAAATAATTTTGTAGGTGAGTGGCCAATAGGTGTTCACGAGAGAGATAAGACTTGGAGGTGGGCATGGTGAGTGGGTGTATTTTAATGTATGTTGTATAAAAATGCACTCCAGGCAGCAGAAATAGCAGGATCAATGGAAGGAATGTGGAAAATTGAAGGCTTATTTAGGGAAAGGCATGCAGAACAGTTCAAACAGAATACAAGTAGGCAAAGAAAGCTGAATCAAAAAAGGTTGATGCAGAATTGCTGAGGGCTTGTGCTTCAGACTAAGCATTTGGCACTTTATTTTGTAGACAGTGAGGAATAACATCATCAAACAAGTGATTCAGAAAATTGCTCTTAAACAAATGTGCAAAGCAATTGGGTAAAGGAAGGAAAGACAGAGATTAGCAGAGAGATTGACTGATTCCCTAGGGACCCTCACACTTACTGGTCTTTTGTTGCCAAGGAAAATACAAACATTAAGAGTAGAGGGAAGTGAGCTTGAATAAAATGAGACCACCGAATTCAGACCTGCCTCCTTTTAATACTGCTTAAGGGAGCTTTGATGGACTCAAATTCATGTCAAGTTTCAATAATCTTTATCCATTTCACTAGATACTAGGACTTAGAAATGTAGAGAATCTAAACAAAAGGGAAATGAAAGAAACTACATGACCTAGAATGCATCTATTATAATTCTAAATGAGCAACATTCTGAAAATCTCATGAAGGAACTGCCTGTTCCAATAGTTCTGGTTTGGCTAAAAATCTGAATTTTGTATAATCCGACTGGAGCTTTGGTCACTTTTTCAAATTGTATCTATTGGAGTTCTTCCTCAGAGATAGATTTCTGTTGTTGCTAAATTCAAGAAGCTTTCACGTCAAAATGTCCAGTTAATAGTCCCGCTATCACCCCTTCCTCTTCCCAACATCAATCAAATCATCTTATATTCATTTCTTTTACCAAACTATGATTTTCTTAATTAGTGGAGCAACCACTTCACCTGGAGTCTGAAAATTCAGCTGTGCTCTTCTGCCTCTTATCTCATGCCTAACAGCAACGATTCTGCAGACATAATTTAGAGAACTGCTTGGTTGATGGCCTGTGGGACCAAGTAGAGCAAGTTGCTCAACTGTAACTGGATTACCTTCTCTGAGGCCAACAGGACAAGGAGGTACTTTGAACAATAAAGTGAAAAGGGATGCAGAAAACATGCTATACTCCATGTTTAGGAGATGAGATTTTTTTTCAAGAGCAAATTGGCTGCTCAGTCTGCTGCTGGAATGGCCCTGGGAAATACCTTATGGTGTCTGCTTCCCACTTCTTCCAGCTGAAAGAGCACGATGGGAGAGAGGAAAGAATAAGTAGATGGCCACAAGTTGATTTCTCTACCCTTTCTCTGGGTACATAGAGAGCAGAGACCTTTCCAAAGTTCTATCCACTTTGGCCACATGTGAGATGATTGTTTGGAACATCTTATATCAGTCTCTCTTACTCCCTGGAGGTTTGATCATAGCCTGCAATTCTGAAATATACCTCCTTCGTCAACTACTTTAATCTTTTGTCCTATCTTTCACCCTGTCATAGGTTGAATTGTGTCTCCTAAATTCACGTGTTGAAGTCCTAACCCTAGTACCTTGGAATGTGAACTTTATTTGGAAACATGTTCATTGCAGATGTAATTAGTTAAAATGAGGTCATTCTGGAATAGGGTAGGTCCCTAACCTAATGTAACAAATGCTCTGAAAAAGGGAGAAATTGGACACATACCCAAAAAGGAAAAAAAAAAAAAAAAAAAGGAAAAGCCACTGGACTTGACAGCAGAGATAAGATAATTCTCCTTAGCAGCCCTCAGAAGAAACCAATGAACACTTTCATCCTGAACTTCTGGCCCCCAGCAATATAGGTCAATATATTTCTGTTGCTTAAGCCACTCTCTGGTTCTTTGTTATAGCAGCCTTAGGAAACTAATACAAACCCTCAAATCTCATAGTGTATTGTGGCATGCTTTTCTGGAAATTCAGGAATTAGCAGAATAGGGAAATCAGGTTGATATTTCAAATTGGTCATCATAAGAGGCTAAGAAGGCACTTTTCTTTTGTTAACTCACCATCTCCAAAAAGTTGCAGGATAGCAAGGTCCACCTGGCGTTTCCACCCAGAATCTTTTTGGATGGCAATGCCATACCCAGTGGAAGCAAAGACCTTCCCACTGCCAATGGTCACCAGCTTGCAGCCTTCATCTCTGCCTGCCATGTAGTTGAGCACTGCTGCATCATAGATGAAGGCATCCAGTTTCCTGTTCAGAAAAGAAACAAAGAGACCAAATCCAATGGAGGAATTTTAGAACAGAACTACGGGGACATTAATATGAAGCAGTAGGGATCCAGAAAACTGTGGGGAGAATTGGTTCAAAGAAAGGCTCAAGTTGGAACTCAGCCAGAATCTAAAGCTTACACCCCAGGTTATTTCTTATGTGATTTCAAGTCGAAAGGAGGAGTTCTTTCCCTCTTACTGGGAATGATGAGAATGTAAGTTTGGCCTGAAGCCAACTTATAAGCTGGGTCTGAAAGGGAGAGGAAGTAAAAAGGAATCAATAAAAATAATAACAGAAATAATGAAAAGTAACCATCACAATGATAACAACAAATAGTGTGGGTTAGATTTATATAACATTTTTCATTTTCCAGTTCATTACAGTCCAGAGTGGGGATAAGTGTAGGTGTACGTATTTCAATAGATGGGCAGTGCTATTTTTGTGGTCCAAAAGGTTTCAATATTCTGCTTTGCCACACAAGGAAAAAGGAATAGTTAGTGGCAGCACAGGCTTGTGTTAAGAGCAAATGTGTGAAACTAAACAAGAGATTGCAACATAGAGAAAAACTCAGATCTCTCAAATTCCTAAGCATATATAAGAACGTCCTTTTACAGGGGTGGGCAAAAGTAGGTTTGCAGTTGTTTGTATGATAAATACAAGAACAAACAAATAATACAAAAATAAACTCTGTGTTTTGTATACTCATAACGATAAACTTACTTTTGCCTACCCCTGCATATTGTATTTTGCAAGAAGAGAATATGTTCGGAAGTGAGTAGACTAGGAGTAAGAGTAGGAAGGCATAAATCAATACTTGAAACCAACATTCAAGCACATAAAAGGTAGAGGGAAAAATTCAGACATAACCATATGGATAATAGAGAGGCCTTGAAGAAAAGCATGCACTATCCTTTACTTGTATAAATAAAGCTAGCTTTATTACCCCTCAGGAAAAAATAAGCCCTTTCTGGTATAAGTCTTGCACCATATTTAAAAAGGTCCATGAGGACCCTGTGGAAAGCTTTGATATGATTAATAACTGTGGTGTACCAAGGGCCAGACCAATCAACATAGTCCTATCTCCAAGCTCAAATCCCATCTTCTAAAATCTGCTGTGGCTTTATGGTGATAAGATAGAGTCATATGAAGGTGGGGATGAGTGGGTGGGAAGAGCTTAACCAAAGAATTTATATACATATATGCATAACCTACGGATGCAGAAATAGTGTAGTGAAGGCCTACGGCAGGGGGCAGGTGGGATGGGCTAGAAGGGATTAATAGTGGGGGAGATACATTTGTATTATTTTCAACAAAATAAATTTTAAAAAAGAGAGAATCATATTACAACATATCAAAATATTTAAATAACAGTATTTAGATAACCATGCATCTGGTGGCTCTTCCAGAACTGAGGCCACCAGAAGATATGACTATTGCTAGTTATCATACAATACAGGAAATTAGCTATAAGACCCATTGACCCCCTCAAACCCCAACATCTATAATGCTCAACTGTGGTTTCAGGAGGCCAAATGAGTAAAGAGATCTATGTGGCTGTGATTATGCAAGCCAACACATTTGCAGATCATGAGTTCCTTTTAAAGAACAAACATAGAGTATAGAGCTGGATCAAAGAATAACAACAACAAAAACAGAACAAAGATCAGTCAACATATTCTTATTGTTTGTTGTATAAACATGTTTACCCTTTTTTTCTTTTATTTCTCCCTTGTCTATGAGATACTAGAACCATCATTTTCACCTCTTGTTCAACAGGTCTTTATTTCATGTGTAACACATGAATCTTATATTGACTTTTTGCTTCTAATTTTATATCCAAATTCCTGTTTCATGGTTACATTAATGCAAGTAGAATATAATTTGTAAAACATATACATAGAATAAAATAATAGCATAGGAATCCTTGTGAACTGGCCTGAATAATACTGTCAAATTTAACTTGGAAATCCATGAAGAGTAAGTGAAGTATTTCCTGCCATAACTTTGTATGGCACCCCAACATAGTATAATACATAGTACATCTGATTCAATGTAAGTTTATTTATTTTAAAATATATATATTTTATTGATTTTTTTACAGAGAGGAAGGGAGACATAGAGAGTTAGAAACATTGATGAGAGAGAAACATCAATTAGCTGCCTCCTGCACACACCCCATTGGGTATGTGCCCACAACCAAGGTACATGCCCTTGACTGGAATCAAACCGGGACCATTCAGTGCGCAGGCCAATGCTCTATCCACTGAGCCAAACCAACCAGGGCTCAATGTAAGTTTAATAATGTGAGAAACATACTATGGACTCTGAGCTTGGAAGTAGTTCTTACCCTGTTTTCAGGGAGAGCAACGCATCATCCACATCCCTCTGGTTGAACTTCCCCATGTAGGCATGCATTTCCGCATAGTTATTGCGAATATTCCTCTCTGTGCTGCCATTGGGCACCGTTCCAAAGCGAAAAGGGGGTGAGAAGTCATTAGGTCTCTGGAACTGGAGAGATAGAAAGAGAGAGAAAGAGAAATAAAATGCTTCAGATGTGAAGAAATATTAAGTTAACATTAGTGGATTTATAATGGAACAGATCCAACTATAGTTCACCAAATACACTAGCCCTCACTCAGGAGTCACCCAAAAGTAGACTTCAATTTAACTCAATTTGAGAGTTATTTGACTGACTAATCTATAACCCCTGTGTGCTTCTTTTATACATACTGCACAATACCAGTGATGATGGAAACAAGCTGTGGTACACTAATCACCTTTATTTTTGAACACTGTGTAAAATCTGCATCCAGGCCTCTTATTTAGGGGACTAAATATATTTTCCCTGTACTATTAAGGCCACAGGACCTTGATGAGGCAAGCTACATAGTACTCTTAAAAATAATTTGCTGGGTATCAAATACATTCTACGTTCATCCTACATAAGAAATTTTCTTTTGACCTTCCCTAATGCAGTTAAAGCTCACATTCATCCTACATAAGTTGTAGGATAAATTTTAAAATCAAATACAGTTTTAATTAAGTTTCTTCCTTGCTTAAGAAGTGAGAGTGGCTTGCTAGTGCCTACCATAATAAAGTGAAATCTCTTGGATTTTCATCTCATGACATCAGTTTTATTTCTGGCTTTTGCCCTGCAATGACTAAGTCTTGTGTGTTGCTCCTTAAAAATATCATTTGTTCATTTGTATCTTTACAGTATGTCACTTTAGCATGAACTCACCTTTCTTTCTAGGCCAAGACATATTCTTCATCTCAAAATATAACTCAAAGCAATTTCTCAGGAAACCTTCTATGAGTTCTTTCTTCCATTAAGTCTACACAAAGTGAACCATCAGTTCTTGGTGTTCTTTGTTTAGATCATTCTAATTCATACTACAAATTCTATTACTCTCTAAATGAGCTGGTTAAGTTATGAGAGATAGTTTCTGATGTAGTCACTAAGAATTTAAGCTCCATGACTGAGATAGGTATAGATTGATGACCAGCTCTTCCACTTACTACTGTGTGGCCTTGTGCAAGGAACATGAACTCTCTGAGTTTCTGAGATTGTTTGGAGGATTAAATGATATAAAGTATAATAATTTTTTTTACACAGCACCTTGCATACAATAAGTATTTAATAAATAGGCTCAATAAGTGTTCCTTTTATTATTTTAATTCATATTTATATTCTGTATTCTTTAGCAAACTTAATGCTCTTGGAGCTTCTCATTCTATTAGTACAGTGTGTCCCAAAATATATATGTATACATTTTAATAGTTGATAGCTTAATTTTGAAAATGAAATGTATTTTAATAAACATTGCCTTTATAATTATTAAAAGTGTGTGTATACATTTTTGGGGGCCATTCTATATAGCAATGAACAGATAGAATATGACAAGAGTAGCTCTGTTATGCCTTGGCATCGGAAATTATGTATATATATATTAAAGTTTTCATAGTTTCAATACTATACCATGTACTTGGGAGATACATTTGAAAATCTAACCTGTCAACTCAGGAGTACACTGGACCTTTGGAATAGCCTGAGCTTAGAGTAATTCTCTTAGGGCCATCCTCTTAGAGCCATTCTTTCTCCTTTTCTTAGTCTGAGAAGCTAAAGAGCATCTCAGAATATGAGGTTCAAGGATCACAACATGTCACAGTACCAGGAACCATAAATGCCATCTTACTTTCTCATAGTTGGCCATAGTTAAAAGTAGAATCATGCAGTGGTATTAGGCAATCTGTAATATATCAAATACCACTACTTCCTGACTTAAAAAACTGATGGTTCACTTTGTGTAGACTTAATGGAAGAAAGAACTCATAGAAGGTTTCCTGAGAAATTGCTTTGACTTACCACAGTACTTTTTTCCATTAAGAGTTTTGATTAATTATTTTGAAAAAGATTGTGATTTTCAAGTCAATGAAATTACTACAAAAAAGTCAAAAGAATTTTTGGAGTTGGATGAGCCACTCAAGGTTAGCTAGTTCAAACCTTTCATTTTATAAATGAAGAAACTGAGGCCCAAAGAGAATAAGCAGTTTGCCAATTGTCACACTGTTGCAGCGGTGGCTAACATTATCAGGGATCAATTAGTAATACAACTCATTGTCTCCAGCAGGAAGCACATTTAAAGAGAACAAGTATGTGCTTTATTGAAAGAGACAGACTAAAATGCTATGCACATCACTCTCAATTATATCACTTTAGACACTTGAAAAAAAAAAGGTTTCCTCCAAGTCACAAGTAGAATAGATATAACTGCAGCCAGCATGTAACCAAATAAATTCCCTTTAGTCAGTAATTCTCCACTTTGCCAGGACATTGACAACCATGCTCACTGTGATTAAGATACTGTAGGGCCCAAAGTATCTTCTGAAACATCAATTCTGGTATAAATTTTTATATCCTAATTTTTTGAAAATTGGCAATCAATGAAAGGTATATGGAACATTTTTGATTAACCAAATAGAATCTGGAGTACCCAGAGTGTCTCATTTCCAGGTGAAGCTGGATTATGGAAAGTTTCCATATTACTCTTTAATAACTTTGAATTTTAAGTTATGTTTAGATTTCTAGATGCTGTTTTATAACCACATGCCTGAATAACTAAAAGCTAAAGAAATGATAAAGGACATCAATAAACAGGAGAACTTAGAAAAAGAAGAACAAAGCTGGAGGAATTATGTTATCTGACTTCATGACTTATTTTAGTACATGACAGTGTGACATTAGAATAGAAATAGTAAAGAGATCGCTGTAAAAAAATAAACCAACACATGCCCACCAACAGACTAACACACATGTACTGCAAAGGTAATTTAGTGGAGATAGGACAGTCTTCAACAAATGGTGTTGGAACAATTGGATATCCATATGCGAAAAACAGAACTTCATTCCACACTTCACAAGGTATACAGAAATTAACTCAAAGTGGGTTATATCTCTAAATATAATTACTAAAATTATAACATTTTTAGGAGAAAAATCTTTGTAACCTTGAGTTAGACAATGACTTCCGAAATACAATATTATAGCACAATACACACACACACACACATACACACACACACACACACACACACACTCCTGGTCTTCATCTCTTTGAGGAACACAGGATCATGAAAAGAAAAGCCAGTGACTGGGAGAAAATATTTAAAAATAAATTAAAGCAATTAAAACACTGAAGGAATTAAATAAGAACATAGCAAGGCTCTTATAGTTAAAGCACCTTCCCTAAGAAAACAATCAGAGAAACCAGTCAGCCCTAGAAAAATGCGACACAGTCCCATGGAGGCAGACGACATACTAGTAGATATAAATCCCAGCTCTGTTTCTGATCAGCTGTGTGTACAAGGGCAAGTTACTATATTCATGAAGCCCCATTTTCCTCTAAGTATTATTTTTCATGAATAATAAGACAATGTATAGGAAACCACTTAATACAGTATCTGGCACATGGTGGAGTCTCAAAAATTATTAACTGCTTTTACAAGAATGAAGTTCTAATCTTTAAAATTGTCTTGTGGTAGGCAATGTTCCCTAAGATTGAAAACTCTTGTTCTCTAATTTGTTCTTTAAACTAGGCCAGTCTGGGGACCAATGGGGAGGGAGTGCATCGCCCCAGAAGCAGAAGCCAAACCAGAAGCAGAACTGAGTTGGCCTTTTCCTTTGAAAATTCTTGTCCTAGCTTGGTGAGGTTTAAATAAAACACAGGTTTTTAAAAATAATCTTCCAAATACCTGATGCTTCCAATAAATGCCTTGTAATAAAACACTCCAAGCAGTGAGGCATTATGTAGCACTTCTTTAACCTGAGAGGCAATGAATACTCTCTAGGGTTTTGGGAAGGCCAAAAATTTAGTACTGTCAAGACCCAGGAGTCTTAAAATCTAATTATTGACCCCAAGAAACAATTTTTTATAAAAATTTTAAAGTCTAATACATCAAGGAGACCAGCATTGGGTTAAAAAGCCCAGTCTTATTTTAAAGTAGGGAATTTTATACAGTACTTCTTTATTTTACTTTATTTAAATTTATTGGGTTGACATTGGTTAATAAGATTATGTAAGTGGCCTTAGCCTGCTTGGCTCAGTGTATAGAAAATTGGCTTGCGGACTGAACAGTCCTGGGTTCTGGTCAAGGGCACATACCTGGTTGCAGGCTCAATCCCCAGTGCAGGTTGTGCAGGAGGCAGGTGATTAATGATTCCCATCATTGATCTCTCAATATCTCTCTCCCTCTCCCTTCCTCTCTGAAATCAATAAAAGTACATTTATAAAGCTTATATAAGTGTATGTTTCTATGATACATGGTCTGAATATTGCATTGTGTGCCCACCACCCAAAGTCAAATCACCTTCTGTCCCATATGTCTGGTGCCCTTTACCCTTTATTACCTCCTCACCCCCTTCCCTCTGACTCACAGATATATGAAATGATGCTCAACTTCACTAGCTATTAGGGAAATGCAAATGAAAACCACAATGAGATACGACCTCA
Organism: Pipistrellus kuhlii; assembly: GCF_014108245.1. Taxonomy (NCBI): domain Eukaryota; kingdom Metazoa; phylum Chordata; class Mammalia; order Chiroptera; family Vespertilionidae; genus Pipistrellus; species Pipistrellus kuhlii. Next base: position 20,129,539 of record NW_023425529.1, read on the forward strand.
CACCTGTTAGAATAGCTATGATAAATAAGACAAGTAATAATTGTTGGAGAGGTTGTGGAGAAAAAGGAACCCTCATTCACCATTGGTGGGAATGTAAACTGGCATAGCCAACATGGAAACGAGTATGTAAGTTCCTCCAAAAAATAAGAATATGACCCATCAATCCCTCTTCTGGTTAAAAACATTTATTCACAAATATATATACACCCCTATACTCATAGCAACATTATTCACAGTGGTCAATACATGGAAATGACTCGTGTCCTTTGATGAAAGATTACATAAAGATGTGGTACATATCCTATCTAATAAAGAGGGAATATGCTAATTGACCATCACACCCTCACAAAGATGGTGGTGTCCACAGCCAATAAGGAGGTAATATGCTAATTGACTATCACACCCTCAAAGATGGTGGCACCCATAGCCATAAGATGATGGTGCCCAGTCCCCTAAGCCCTGCTGGGCTGTCAGCAAGCAGCACAGCTGTGCCCACCCCAAGGCAGTTCCAGCCACTCCATGCACCTGCCTCCAGAATCCCCCAGTCCCCTCTGCCCCCCAGCCACCCAGGGCTGGCCTAAGGCACAGACAGGCCTTGGATGGCTGCTGCCCAGCTGCCAAGGGCTGCCCAAGGCTCAAGTAACCAGGGCCAAGCAAGACTTGCACTGCCAGCAATGGCAGCAGCAGAGGTGTGATGGGGGCATTGCCTTCCCCTGATTGCTGGGTCACCTACTATCCCTGAGTGCTAGCAGACTATGAGAAGGGGCAGACCAGCTGAGGGATCACCCCTACAGTGCATAAATTTTCATGTACCAGGTCTCTAGTATACAATAGCATACTACTCAGCCATAAGAAAGGAAGAAATAGTGCCATTTGCAACAATATGAATCTTGAGAATAATATCATGCTAAGTGAAATAAGCCAGACAGAAAAAATTAGGTACCATATGATTTCACTCATATATGGAATATAAAACTGAAGCTCATATACAGTACTTCTTTCTTACTAGTCATCTGTGGTCAAAACAGGGCTTCCTTAAACTTGGAATTTTTTTCTAGACTTGCCAAAATTGGAATTTTAAAATAAAACAAAACAAAACACACACACACACACACACACACACACACACACACACACACACACACCAGATTCAGATAGGGAAATAAAAACACAAAATGGAAGGTACCTGAAGCCCTGAAGAGTTCAAGTAAATTGTCTGAGGCCATGTGGTGAAGAAGGACTTGCCTCCCAGGAGCTGAGCCTTTTCTAGGTGGGCTCAAACGCTAGCACCTAAGTCCCATTCCTGCTTACTGGGGAGTGATGGCATATCAAATGCCAACTCACACTCCCTTTCTGGATCCAACACATGGCTTTTAGGACTTAGTGTAAACATACACGTGTGCAAGGGAAAAACAATGCCAGATATTATGAGAGCTAAATTTCACTTGTTCTTCCTTGAGAGGTGCAGGGAGTCAGAATCTAGCCCTCTGAGCTGTTCAGATCATCATCTCAGCCTCATTGTAATGACCTCAAAGTGAATTAGACTTGGAAGTCATGCAAGGAGAAAGGAGCCAGGAGTAAAGGTCCCTGCCCCCACCTAAAGGTGAACAGACTGGAAGGTTCTGTTATGGCTGCTGCCTTCTCTCTAGAGAGCCTCTTACATGGCCTGTTACAGACTGAAAGGGAGAGGGGAAGAAATCAGGGAAATGTGGATCTGGTCCATTTCATTTTTATTTGCTAAATGAATATATAAATTGACTTTCCTATGTATAAGAAATTATTAATTCAACACCTATGCATGTGCTGGGAATAAATCATATTAACTCCTTTAACAATAATAATTAAAATGCATTAATTCATTTGGCAAATATTTACCAGGCATCTATTAATGCAGATGACTGTATCAGGAACTGAGGATAAAAGATGAAAAAAAAAATCAGAGTCTGTTTTTTAAGAAGTTTCCATATCAGAGTGTCAAAAATCTAAACATTAATTTAATTTTGTATTCATTTATTTTTTCATTAATTCATTTGCTTATTCACTTATACAGAAATTCAGCAAGTATCTGTTGGCATCTACCATGTGTAGACACTTTTCTGGGTGCTGAGGATGCAGTATTACAGAAGAATAAGATCCTGCCTTCAAAGAATTGACATTGTAAAGAAGTGGGGCAGATAAGACTATTTTTTCACTTCTTTTTTAAATTTAATGCAGTAGACTAATGTCAGTCACAAATTCTTTGCCACTCCTTGCATCAAGAGGTGAAGTCTATGTCCCCTCCCCTTAATTCTGACCTTGTCTTGGTGATTTATTTGACCAATAGAATGTGCAGAAGTAACACACTGGGACATCTGGGACTAGATCACATGAAGCTTTGCAGTTTCTACCTGGGCCTCTTGGAACCTCGTTGTGAGGGAATCAGTCCCCCTCTAAGATCCAGCAACCCCAAGGCCACCATGCTGGAGTCAGCACATGTAAGTCCTTCTGCCTACAGTCCCAGCTGAGCCCAGTGTCTCAGTATTTCCAGCCAAGGCACCAGGCATTAGAGTGAAGCCATCTTGGACCTTTCAGCCCAGCCCAGCCACCAGCTGAACACCGAGTGACCTCAGTTGATGCCACACAAACCAAAGAATTGCTCAGTCAAGGTTTGCTAACATATCTGACCCACAAAACTGTAAAATACAATAAAATGGTTCTTGCTTTCAGCAACTAAGTTGGAGTAGTTTTTTGTGCAGCAATAGATAACTGGAACACAGATAATTTCAAGTAGTGAAAATGAAGTGCTATGAAGAAATGGAAACAGCTATTACATGGAATAGAGTGATTGGTAGGAGAACAAGTTTAGACTCGCCATCCTGAAAAGTCCTCTTTGAGAAGGTGACATCTATACAGAGAGCTGATAGATGAGAAGGGAGCAGACATGCAAAGATTAGGGGAATGTGTATGGAGCCCAGGGAACAGGAAACACAGAAGCCTGACAAGGGGACAAGCTTGGTGTGGCTGGGGCATAACGAATAATGTGATGGGTGCTATGAAGCAACATGTGCATTCGGCCGAGGGTGCACAGATCAAAGGGTACTGTCCGGAACAGGGTCACAGAGGCTGTTGCACGGGGCTAAGATTTGAAAGGAGAGTGTTCCATTTAGACAAGAGGAGCAAAGAGGTTTCCAGATGGAGGCAACAGTGTGTGCAGACAGAACAGTGTGAGAGCCTGGGCATGATCACAGACCATGAGAGCTTGTCATTGCAAGAGCCTAATGAGGCTGAAGAGGGGGGCAGAGCTGGATCATGAATGGAGTTGAATTCTGTACAAATGAGTTTAACATTCATGTTAGAGGGGATAAAAGACAGCAGAACCTCTGGAGCCAACTTTTTGAGATCCAGTTCTAGCTCCACCGCTTGAGAGCTGAGTGACCTGAAGCAACACATTTAACTTCTCTATGCCCCAGTTTCAGCATTTGTACATTCAGGCTAATAATAGTGCCTATGTAATAAGATTCATAGTATTCAACCAGTTAATCTGGGCAAAGAGTTAACACAGTGCTGGGCACATGAAAAGTACACTAGGTTAGCTGTTGTTACATTATCATAATTATTAATGTCATTGTCATCATCATCATTATCAGCAGCAACTGAAAAATTCTGGTCCTGTTAAGACTGAGTTTTTGTGTTAGAAGAGTCTGGAGAAAGAGCAGGTTCTGAAATCAGAACAAAAACTCTCCTAAACATTGAGGGCATCCAGGCTCTTGTATTGACCACCAGGTCCTTATAAGGTCAATCAGAGTTAGAGCTCATGAATGACAGCACACAAATGAAAGCAGCTCTACTACAATGAAGAGGGCATGCAAATGCCTTCATGGGTAGTTGGCTCCTCTGGGGGAAAAAAAAAAAAGGCTCTTCTCATTCAATCAGAGTCTGATCAGCACATAAAGATTAGGACACACCAGCACTGTGACCTTGCAGAGATGAATATTGTACGTCCTGTTTGCAGGGTCCATCCGCATGAGACACGGAATTGGGGGATTTTTGTCTTCAAAGCTTGACAATCCAACACATAAATATTCATTCCATTACTCCTGATATTACATTTGAATCACAAAAAGAATCAATGCCCAAATGCCACTCAATTCTCTGAGGCACCTAAGAGAAAAAGGGGGGAGGCTTAGGATGCAAGGCCCACTTTTGGCCTGTGCTACCAATTATGAGGGGTGGCAGAACATCAGAACTCCAAAGGGACCACTCTTACCTCCTCAACGCCCTCCTTTATCTCTGTGATCAACATCGGTACCCTCTGTTTTCAGAGTACTTTTTAAGTATTAACTTACTATTTTTTAAAATATATTTTTTATTGATTTCAGAGATGAAGGGAGAGGGAGAAAAGATAGAAAACATCAATGATGAGAGAGAATCATCAATCGGCTGCCTTTTGCATGCCCCCTACTAGGGATCAAGCTCACAACCCCTGGTATGTGCTCTTTACCAGCATTGAACCCTGGACCCTTCAGTCCTCAGGCCAATGTTCTAGCCACTGAACCAAACCAGCTAGGGCTGACTTACTATTTTTATGTACAGTTCTATGAGCTTTGTTATTCTATCTATCTATCTATCTATCTATCTATCTATCTATTATCTATCTACCTATCTATTCATTCATTTATTCACTCATTTAAATTGTGATAATGTAAACATAAAATTTACCACTTTAACTATTTTGAAATATACATCTCTGTGGCATTGAGCACATTCACATTAGTGTACAACCATCACTGCCATCCATCTCCAGAACTTTTATCTTCCCCAACTGAACCTATGTATTTATTAAGCATGACACCCCCATCAGTTCTTTGAATTTTAACCATATATAGAATCTCATAACCACTACAACCATGACACAAAACAATTCCTTTACCCCCAAAACTCTCTTAAGCTACTCCTTATAATCACCTTCCCCTGACCATTAACCTCTGAGCTGTTCTCTAGCTCCACCGTTTTGTCTTTTCCACAATGTCATATAAGTGGAATTGTGCAGTATATGACCTTTTGAGATGGCCTTTTTTCAATTATAAAGCCTTTGCAATGCATCCATGATCTGCTTATATCTGTAGAATTTAATTGTAGGAATGTATCAGTTTGTGTATCCATTTACCCATGGAAGGACATTTAGGTTACCTTCAGTTTGGGGTAAATATGAATAGAGCATCTATAACATTCAGGTATAACATTTTGTGTGAACATAAATTTTCACTTCTTTAAGGTAATATCCAGGAGTGGAAGTGCTGGGTCATATGTTCCCTACCCTTGTATTTCTTCTCTCTTTAGATCTTCTCACTTTTCCCAAGAACTCCAAACTAAGTACAGCATCTATTATGATTCTGTCTGCTACTCAATCTTCCCCATATAATATCCTCACCCTAACTAGGATGCAGTAGGATCTGTGTGTGACTTCAGACTCTGAGCAATGTCTGAAAACAGGAGGAGGTGGCCTCCTCCCTCTCCCATCACGATTCCTTATTTGCCCAAAGTGGGAAGAAGAAGGTCAGACCAGGACACAAAAGCAGACTTTTTGAAGGCACTATGGTCCTAAATGCTCAGAACAGATGGCTAAAAGGAAGTAGTCTGTGCTTACATTGAAAGGGCAATTTAGTGATAAAACAGTGAGTAAACACATGACTTATGGGCTTAAAAGATCTAAGCTCCACCATTTATTAGGTGAATGACTTAAACTTTGAAACTGAATTTCAACAATGTTCTAAGAGAAGAAATAAAGTATGGCATTTCATTACAAATCCTCCATTTTAAAACCTGGGGTCAAGGGTAGATACCCAGGATCCTACCCATGGAACAACCTACTGTGGATACAACAACAGATTAGAAAGTCAGATTCACTTTCATGAAAGTTATAATTGGGGATGTTATCCTAGCCAACTGAGCTTTGATCCCTGAGCTACTAAAGCAAGTGGGATTATTTCTATATTAACGTTACTAGAACATAACCTGTACCTGAAGTCTTAGGTGCTTTTGCAAAGTCTTACGTCTAACCATAAAATATCATCATTAACATATATTTAATGGGTAAAATCTATGCATAAGTCAGTGAGCTCTAAAATGAAAATCTCAAATGAAATGAGACAACAGATATAAACCCTAAGTTACAGTTCAGTTGGAAATAGCAATGATAATAAAATGACAGCAGCAGCTAAAAAGTCTTTGTTAATGTATCGCACATTAAATAACTCATCAATCTTCCCATTAACCCTATGAAGTAGGTATTATCTCCATTTAACAGACAAGAAAACTGATGCAGAGAGGTATGCAATATGAATAAGGCCATACAGTTAGAAATGAGCAGAGCAAGGATCCAAAGGCAGAATCCTGACACTTAACTGTAAAACATATCTCAGAGTTCTATGTTCATAGAACAGATGCTCAACCAACATATGTAGAATAGAAAAATCCCACAACTAAATGAATATGCCAAATTCCAAACAGGATGTAAGGAAAGTAAAGGCAATGGAAGTCTAGAGGAAGTGGAGATTATCATGGGAGAACAGTGATAGGGAAGCTATAGAGAAAAAGCAGAGATGGAGATTGGAGATTATAGAAGCAGAGGTGTGAGCAGGGCATTCAGGGCAAGAGGAATAGCACAAGTTAAGATGCAGAAGGACCTGAGCACCGTGTCTTAGCCAAAGTTGGAAAGAATGTTCATACATGTATGTGGAATACAGTTAGTGCTTAGAGAGAAGTTATACTGTAGAGCAGTGTTTCCCAAATTTTGACATATGTGTATCCCTTCTATAATTTTTGTAATGCTGAGTACCCCTTGTACTCATGAGAACTTAGAATTAGGCGCAGCTAAACACAGTGCAGTGCATATCCCTACCAAACTCTGGTGCAACTCGTACCCCCACCAAACTCTTACCATACCCCTGGGGGTATGCGTACCACACTTTGGGAAACACTACTGTAGAGCATGCTGAATGGTCAGGCTGGGAAAGGATGAGGTGTGCACATCACAACACTTAGGTATCATTACTCAACTCAAGCATATGGCTTGAATAATAGAGAGTCTAGAGAAGGGACATTAACTGGGAAATGACTAAGGGACTGGCCTATTTTCGGAAAATATATAATGGGAGGAATATATGAACAAGACATCAAAATGGAAACCTTGGAAAAATCCAATTCAGAAGAAGGCAGGAGAGGAAGAGGCAGAGTTGAATTCATCCCCACCACCTCATCTCCCACAATGCTCCCTCACCACCCCTCAGTAGCCACACTAGCCTCCTCATATTTCCTAGAAAACACCAGGCAAACTCTTCTCTTAGTCTCTCTTCTCTCTACTTGGAAAGCCTCAGATATCCATCACTTCATCACTAACTTCAGGTCAGACTTGATGGTCTTCTCACTGAAGCCTTCCCTGACCACATAAGTACAGTTGCAAGTCCTCTGCTAACACTCAGTATATTCCTTCTCTACTTTACCTCTTTCTGTAGCAGTTGACACCTTCTAATATTGTATATAATTGCCTCTCTAACTTGTTTTCTTCATTCCACCTCCTTTAGAATGTAAGTGATATGAAGGACAATATATTTTATCTGTTTTGATCAGTGCTATTTCTCTGTGTCTACAACAGTACCTGGCACTTAGTAAACTCTCAATATGAATGAATGAATGAATTAATGAGTGAATTTCATAGCACAAATTTAAAAATGAAAAAATTCAAGGTACAGCCAAAACAGGTTTGGCTCAGTGGATAGAGCGTCAGCCTGTGGACTGGAAGGTCCCAGGTTCGATTCTGGTCAAGGGCATGTACCTTGGTTGCGGGCACATCCCCAGTAGGGGGTGTGCAAGAGGCAGCTGATCAATGATTCTCTTTCATCGATGTTTCTAACTCTCTATCCTCACTCCTCCTCTCTGTAAAAAAATCAATAAAACATATTTAAAAATTCCAAGGTACCCTCCTTACTGGTTAATGAATTATCATGAAAGACACAATTGAGTGTCAATATTTCTCAAATGTAGTATTATTCTGGCATCCCTGGTGAATAAGGAGTTAATATGCCTTCATGCCAGCTGAGGACATCTTTCCTGGCACCTTCTCCATTTTCCCTTCAAAAAATATATCAGATCTGAGATCCCAAAAGAGCTTGTCAAATTTAGGACTTGACAAAGCATATGAATATTTCTCTGGCACCAAAAATGTGACAGAGTTGGAGATAATTATGATAACATGAAGATGGAATGAAACAAAGGCTTAAGAACTAAATCATCTGAGTTTTATCCTTAAGTCATCCTGTGCATTACAGGTGGCCTAGCCTTAGATGAGACTGTTACAAAGATGTGTGGTTGCCACTACTCCACTCCACAGACTGACCCGTGAGAATGCAGGGATGGCCACGAATATTTTATAAAAGCTGTGGGTGTTAGCAAGGAGAAATGGCCTTAAAAAAAGATTTTAAGTGAAGGTTACAGATGGACTCACTATGGAAACTGTGATGTTAGTACCTCACTACAAGCCACAGCACCTTATATACAGTCTTCAGGAGAATACTGAAGGTTACTTCCAGAGTTTCTATATGCAAGATGACCCAATTTAGGGATGCTGCAGTTGTTAGCATGATAACCTGAGGTTCCTATCACAGTGACAATATTCTTCAGATTTGTGAAGCTGGGTTGGGATTGGATGGCCAAATGCCTATTCCAGGCAGGGCATGGGGTATGTGAGGATCCAGGGAGAGGCATGTTAGAGTGACAGGCACACTTCTGATCTCCTGTCAATCAATTGGATCACTCAATTCCATCCTGAGAAATGAAAATGCCAGCATGTGTATACATGGCCACATTGTGACCCATTTCAGTACAGCATAACTTCCTGCTTTGGTCAATAAAGTCAGCCCTATGTGAGGGTACTACAACTGACAGAATATCACCCCTGAAAGGGACCCTCAAGGATCCTACTGTGCAAACTGCATCTCCTTTTGGGGCTCACAATGGACCCTCACAGGACAGAGCCCTGAAAAATATTTTTTTGGGAAAAACAAACTTATTTAACATTGACATAGCATTTTCTCAACAAACTTTACCATTCATTTTTCTAAGAATAGCCATTATGTCTCCAAGACTGTGAAACCAAATTTGAGAAAGCTGATTGAACAATTCCTCTCTGCATGGAGCAGGAAGCAGAGGCCGAGGCAGTTCATTGGCTATCTAAGCTCAAACAGACATTCTCTGTTCTGCCCCCTCTATCTCTGCCTTAGTCCGGTCATCACATAGGTTCTGAGTGCCTACTCGGCACCAGCCACTGCACTAGAGCCAATGGCAAGGGAAGGCAGTTGCCTCCATGCCCCACTCCTTTTGGGATCATGAAAGTCCAATGTGCCTATGTCATCCTTAATAGGTCTCCAATTACAATGTTAACATAATTATTATAAAGTGATTGCTACAGAAGTAAACTATCAACAACCCTATTAGTAAAGGAATGGAATTCAAATTTTCCAGTTGGCTAAGTGTAAAGTCCAAAATCCCTTTTACCTTTAATCCTTCTGTTGGAAATCCTTCTAAACTAATTCACATTCCTCTTTAGGGTTATGCTTCATCCAGACATATGCAATGGGCACCTGCTATAATATATTATGATACTGGGATGTGAATGCTATGCGGGCATTTAGATACAAAAGATTATAAATGGTTTAAGAGATTGTGTTTAATATGTTCTTATTTCGGGAAGATCTTAAAAACTGTTTTTACTTTTATCAGTCTTTTATATAAGTTTCTTTTGTTACCATACATATCTTTTCCCTTCTGAAAGTGGAAGTGGCATTGTGATAGTTATTCTATCTCTTGTTAAATGAGGGATTGGAAAGGAGAAAGCACTCAGTGAACACTGATTGAGAAGCTGAGGTCTCATTCAGAGAATAGTGCAGGCGTGGCACATGGTCACACATAGGGGCCTACTGTACTCCTCTCACACAAGAGGAGGAGAAATCAGTAGTTTCAAAGAAAGCAAGTATTTTGCCAAATAAGCCCTGAAATCACTTTATTTGAGAAATCACTTTATAAATTTATAATTTATAAGCTACAACAGTAATACAGTTGGATACCCCATTTACTCTCTGTTCTTTTTAAATAACCGCTCAATTTAGATTATTTCATAGCAGAAACCCAAGATGAGCAAATTTTATCTGAGAAAATGAATGTAAAATATTTCTTATCTATATTACCTCTCTCTCCCCAACCATTAGTTATGAAACTATCTCTCACTGTTTGTCAAGTTCAAATGGCTAATAAAGGAAGAAAGGTATCAGCTTATACTATGAACACTATATGATTTATATAACTATCTTCTCATCCAGTACTTATTCATTCATTGACTAAATGGTTCATTAATTCATTCTTTAACAAATATTTGAGCACTTATATTTGCCAGTTACTGAAGATACATGAGTAAACAAAGACAAAAATTCTTGTCCTTGTGGAAGTTACAGTCCAGTAGAAGAGACAAATAAACATTGTAAATATGTTAAACATTGTAAATATGTCACACCATATATAAATTTCCAGTAATGTAAAACAAGAGAAAAACGGACAGCATGAGATAAAGCTATTTTAGGGCCTCTTCCAGATTTTAGATCAGATGCTTAAACTTTGGCTGTAAGACTTGTCCCATGTCCTTTCATCTTTTACAGGATGTGCTGAGCTTAGACTGTATTTAGGGACACAATGCCACTGTTCTCTGGAAACTCTTTTTTTAAATTTTTTGTTGTTGTTGTTGTAAAAATTAAGTTATGAAATTTTTATTAAAATATTTCTTACATACAGTTATATTGGCTGGGCCGCAAAAATATTTTTTTATTATTTTAAATTACTTTATTGATTAAGGTATCACATATTTGTCATCATCACCTCTATTCCTATCCCAAACCCCTTCCCATGCATACCCCTATCCCCATGTTGTACATGACCACTGGTTAGGCTCATATGCATGCACACAAGTCCTTTGGTTGATTTCTCTCCCTTATCAATAAAAAATCATCTTTTTGGTGCTTGGAGAAAAAAGTAACACATCTCTAGATATTTTAGAATTACAACAGCATAATGTACAATTATCCCAAACAAACTTACAAACTAATTCTTTGAATATCTGGAAATTCTTGTCTCTAACAATGTACCACCTCTACATGCTTTCCCATCAGCTTAGTCTGACACAAATTTTCAGTGGGACAATTTCAAGTTAGCATCAGATAAACATATTAAAATTTGTTTTTCAACTTAAAACAAAAACTAAGGTTTGTTTCACCCCAGGTTTAAAAATGATACTTTTTCTAGAATAAGAAAATGGCTAGCCGAAACCGGTTTGGTTCAGTGGATAGAGCGTCGGTCTGCGGACTGGAAGGTCCCAGGTTTGATTTCGGTTAAGGGCATGTACTTGACTGACAGTGGGGCTGTGCAGGAGGCAGCTGATTGATGTTTCTCTCTTATCCATGTTTCTAGCTCTCTATCCCTCTCCCTTCCTCTCTGTGAAAAATCAATAAAATATATTAAAAAATTAAAAAAAGAAAATGGCTAAAGAGATAGGATTACTGGCAGGATGGCTTGCCTGTAAATCACAACACACTTATTTTGGAAAATAATCGAGGTGAGTCCATTTTACACTCACATTTAAAAAATCTTTGTCTATGTGGACATACTAGTAGTTAGAAGGAAATATGCATAGTAATGGGGCTATTTTTTCAGCTACTTAGTCAGATATTATTCAAAGGCTTCCATAGTGAGCTGTATGATGATCCTTTTAAGATACCAGGCTGCTGGGTTCTTTTGATAGTGAAGTACATATTTTGTCAATGGGTTATAAAGAAGTTAGTCTTCTTCAAAATTATTCTATATTTCCAAATGAGGAACCAATTAACAAAATGAGAAAACATCTGTAGCCAATCCCAAAGTAAGATGCAAAGAAAGAAGTTTCTCTTCATCAACCAGAGGCCTCTCTGGCAAGACAGGGGGAACACTTGGTGAAAGGGTGGACATGACCAGCTTGAGTTGGGAGTCTGGGGTAACTTAAGAAACGCACAGGGAAAGGCTTCATTGTCTTAAACAACTTAGATGATAGGATGGAAAACTTTCTCTTTAAATCTGCTTATGACACTAAATTGGATTGGATAGCTGGCCATTTGGGAAATAGAATTAAACATCAAAACAATATGTCTAACATGATGAGGAGAATATTAAGAGGATGAAGTTCATTAGGAAGTGTACAAAGTAACTCTCACAGGATGTAACATCATGCGGCCCTAGAATAAGAAGAGACAGGAACTGGCTTTGTCAACAGCGTGGTGGGAAAAGCTGCGGAGCCTTAGAGGAGCACAGCTGCCCGTGTGAACACCATGCTGCTGTGTAAACGGGAACCTCTCAGGGGAAGCTGAGGAGCAATGTGGCAGGTGGGAAGGCCGTGGTCAGGCCTGTGCCAATGGGAGGACTTGACATTCACTGTGTTTATTTCACCCTGAAAGGAGCCCCAAGAAAATTCCTCTATCACTGGACCTGCCATCTTATATTTTAAGAACCATGTCTGCCTCCCACACTGGACTATGACCCCGAGACCTCCTCAGCACATCTCCAGTTCCTTATAGTAGGGTGTCTTTGAAGTTGTAGAACATACTTTATACTAAAATTATGTTCATGGTTTATCAGAAATTCAAATTTAAGTGGGTGCTCTGTGTTTTTATTTGCTAAATCTGGCAACCCAATTCACAGGGTAACTAGTAACCATCCAATAAACAGTTGTTGAATTAATTGCCCTTATGCGCTAAGTATTATGCTAAGTGCAGAGAATATAACAATTTAAATAAAAAGCCAGGCAGATGATACAACAGATGCCTTAGTTAATCCAAAGAACTGTGGAGAGGGACAGGATTCTGTAAGGAGGCAGAATCCAAGATGAACAGAGGGTTAACCACAAAGGCAGGCAGGGATTTCTGGAGAGACTATTAGTCTTTCTAATCCCAGGGCCTCTAGGCCTTAGCCATGGAGAGTGTGGCAGCTGCTAAGACTCTAGATGAACTGCATGGTTAGACACTGAGCTCAGTGCTGGCAGAAAGGTTAGGGATAACGTGCTTGCACAACATTGCCTGATCCTCCCATCTCCTGTCTTAGTTAAGTGGTGTATGGTAGCTGTTTATTAAGGCCTATGTGTTGAATGAATAAATGAAGATGAGGTGATGAAACTGAAAAACAATGAAACTGATTATTTAGAGCAGGAGTGGGGAACATCTGGTCTTATACGGACTGATAAATCATTTGGTCTGGCCCTGCCAAGGCATTAGAGATGAGTTAATTAAATGTTTGACCAAATATAGCAGGCTAATTTTTAAGTTGATAATTTTGTATGGCTCATGAATGATTATATAAATATCCAAATGGCCCTTAGCAGAGAAAAGATTCTCCATCCCTGATTTAGAGAATACCATTACATACAGATATACAGTTAAGGCTTATTAACATAGTGTGTGTTGAGTGGGATTTGGTCAGGAGAGACCCTAAATGGTGTGGAGGATGGAGGACAGCTCCCTGGGCTGGTCAGTGAGCAGAGGGGCTTCGGGAACTGAAACATTGTGTCTCAGGTTCTCCCAAGCCCACATCAAACTTGACATTCTGGAAATTTTCCAAATCATGGGGTCATTAGGGAGCCCCAGTGTTTCCTTCATCAGTGAATAAATGATGAAAGAGTGGAAACTATTTAAGACAATAACAACATATTTTCTATGATTACACTAGTCAAAATGGGCATTAATGATAAACATGGGAATGTTATAAACTCCCTACTTCATCAATAATTTGCAGCAAAGATAAAACTCTTTTCTTTTTAAAAAATATATTTTTAATTTATTTCAGAGAGAAAGGGAGAGGGAGAGAGAGATAGAAATATCTATGATGAGAGAGAATCATTGATCAGCTGCCTCCTATATGTCCCCTACAGGGGAATAAACCCACAATCCGGGCATGTGCCCTGGACTGGAATCGAATCCGGGACCTTTGAGTCTGTAGGCCAACACTCTATCCACTGAGCCAAACCAGCTAGGGCTAAGGCCCTTCCCCAAGTTTCCAAGATAGCAGGAGGTAGGAGTAGTTAGGCTTACTTTTCCTGGGAGTCTTTGTCAATTTTTTATCAATATAGACCATGCAATCAGGGAAGACTTTCAGACAAACCCAGTTCTCTAATTTCCTCACTCCTGGAAGAAACTATTTGGGGAAGGGCCCAGTAGTAGTACAAAAAAACTTAATAAAAGTAATTGTGGTTTTTTAAAACATATTTTTATTGATTTTAGAGAGGAAGAGAGAGGGAGGTAGGAGAGAGAAAGAAAAATCAATGATGAGAAAGAATTATCAGTCAGCTGCCTGCTGCACACCCCCTACTTATCCCTCAATTCAGGCATGTGCCCTGACTAGGAATTGAGCTGTGACGTCCTTGTTCAGAGGTAGATGCTCAACCACATGCCTGTAGATGGGCCATGCTGGCTGGACTGAAGTAATGTTTCCAATCACAGCAATGAGTGACAGACACAAATTTAGAAACATTCATTGAGCTCTTACTCTGCACCTAGGAGTTTGCTAAGTGCTTTCCCTCAAAAGACCCACAAGGATGATTCCAAAGAGGTACCCAGCACCTGGCAGATACCCTTCTTCCAGCATCCTTGAATCCAGAGCTACTTTCAGATAGTCTAAGCACTGAGAGTAACTTCCATTCTCCCTTGCACATCTTCACAGCCATCACATATTCACATTTCTTGTCCTCCACACCCCACCCCCTTCCTGGAATCTCATTGAAACAGACAAGTACAGGGAGCAGGGTGGGTGGGGAGAGGACAGCATGTGGGCTCTAGAATAGATTGGTAGCAATTTTTCTATGGCTTTCAAATTACATGTTAATCACTAACTGGGAACAGCATGGGCTTTGTGAGAAGGGTTTAGACACAAGCCCCGGATCTGCAGAAGGATCTGAGCCCTAACATTTAATGAGGGATTAGTATGCAGGGGAAGTTTCTAAGAACTTTATGGATATAGTAAGTCTTTAATCAGCACAGCTTATAATGTAAGCAACATATTTATCCCCATGTTATAATTAGGAAACTGAGGCACTGGAGGGGTTTAGGAGTCCAGCCATCTCACATACTTTGAAGTGACTGAGTCTTAGTTTTCTTTCTGTAAAGCAAAGGTAGCATCTGCCAAAAAGGTTTGGAAGGAGAAGTACATGAGGGGAAGAATGTAAATCATCTAGCCCAGGGAATGCCACCCATGGTCACTAATGACTGGTCCACTCCCTGAGACTGTTACTGTTGATGCGGTTTTGCATAGTGATTACCATGGATGCGGGCCATGGTTGCTAACACTTACAAAAGAACACACCATATAAAGGTTAATTCATCTTTTGGCTTTGGAATTGCAGTTTTGAATAGGCAGGCGCGAACCTATGAACACATCATCCTCAAGAGTTCACTTATAAATCAGCTGTTCAGAAAAAAACAGAAATACATTTCTCAACAGAAACAATACTGTAAATGGTGAGCTCATTAAAGGCAATTTCATCCATAAGCGATCATAACTTTCATGTCCATATTATTAGTTCATGTTCTGGGGACATTCATTCACTTAACATACTTTGATGATGTAACAGGCACTGTCCCAGGAGCTGAGTAGACAGTTATTGAAATCATGTCTGTTGTCTCAAGGAGCTTACAGTGCAGTGAAGGAAATGACATTCAATCAATGATTCCAGTGAAGGGTGACAGAGGTGAGTTCTGGCTGTGGTAGTACAGGGTGGGTATCTAGAGGCCAAGGAGCAGCAGGAGATGGGTCATGAAGTATCGAGAAAAGGAGAAGGAATTTCCTGGCATGGGTTTAGGGCTGGCTCTTGTACTTCACTCTCCACATTCTTACTCTACTTCTGGCCCTTCTCCTTTCCTAAGCTTGTCTCTAGAGCGTCCAAACCTGACAGTCCCTATTTTTTCTACACGATCCATTTTCACAAAATAAAATGCCCCATTTTTTCCATCCAAAGTGATCACATCTATGGATACAACCTTAAAATAAATGTCGCACTGACTGAACCAGCATTCACTCAATGCCCCCAAGATATATGAATTTTAAGAAGCAGGTATCTTATTTTAATTTTTTTATTCTGATATAAATGCTTAAACTAGAAATATAAGCACAGGAAAGCATCCTAAAAGAGTAGTGGCCATGCAGACCAACCGGCCCAGCTATGACTACATTGGGAGTCATTTTTCTTCTTCTGTGATTTCTCCTTCTTCACTGAACCACACAACTTTCAGAGGCTGCAAGCATGTCATGTTGTTCCTTTTATGTGTACATAGTAAGCCACCTGGTGTGCTGGTACCAACAACAGTGGAGTGGTATTAGAACGGCCACTCGTATCCTGGAGGGATTCATCATGGAGTGTGTTAGGTGATGTGTGATTTCACCACACTCAAACCCAAACTGAAGTCATAATCTGTAGACTATTCAGGAGGAGCTGGAAAACTGCCCTACTTCCCAACACCAAATGCCTCCTAACCCTACTCCATGTCATCGAGACCACAACTGCCAAGCATAAATGCCCACACTGCTATGTGTTCTGTCTGGCTTGTAACATCCCCAGGAGAGAAGACCAGGGTGACAATTACATAATTTTATTAAAAGCTTATTTTCCATTATTTGAGTTTGAGTCAGAGGCAAAGATTGTAATTCAAATTCAAGAGGAGATTTTGAAGTGCTGGGACAAGATAACAAGGTGGCGCAGGCAAGAGAGACATAAGTCCTCACATCTGTGATGACTGAGAAGTGAAATAACTCTTTCTCTGTATATAGTAGGTCCTGAATGAACAAATGGCTGAATGTTACAAGCCTTTTCCAAATAAAATAATCTCATAATAAGAAATATCAGTGTTCATTGACATCTGCCTCTGTGCTTGTGTGTGCATGTGCATGTGTGTTGATTGTTTCTGTGCATGATGGATCATGCTTGCCCTTGACTACAGTTTTGATAATCGGTTCATTTATGGCCATACTTGACCCCATACTTACAGATGATAACACAGGGGTAATTTAAAAATCAAGCTATCCTGTCTAGACTATTTGGATTCCAATTCGTCCCGAATCTTGTCTGACCTCAGGGCAACCTTCCATGTCGGCGCCCAATTCACATCAGGTAACCGGTACTTGGACTCTGCCTCCATCACCACTTGAAGCCCTCTCAGTCCTCTCAGCACCATCAGAGGGTTAAACCAACTCCTCTCCCAGCAGCTTCCTCTTAGCATCCCAAAATCACTGCTGTGCTGAGGTCTGCATTGTTCTTCAGCCTTTGAATATCAATTTGCATAATGAAGTAGGTGAGAGCACCTCTTTCCCATCAGGCAGGCCTGATTGGCAGACAGAAAGGGATTTGTATGTAATTGGCTGCAATTAATTTGACTTTCTTTTATATGGAGAAAAGAAAAAAAGCAAAAAAGTGCTCAATGTTCCCAGTCAGAGCTGCACCTGCACACTATGTGGTAATGTGCATGTGATTTTAGGAATGGGTTTGTGTGTCATGTAAAGGCCTGTGAGTAGATAACCTTGTATGTTCAAGTACCCTTTTTTTTCTTTTCTTTTTTTCTGGGAGCAATAGAAGTCTCACTCCCCAGAGGCTCCTCTGCCCCGGAGGTCCGTGGCTGCAGTGTCCTTCATATTGCAATGCTATTAGGCAGCTTGTTCAATTTGTATTTGAGGCCACTAGGAGACATCAATGGACATCACAACATTCTTTCTTCAGTGCCAGGATGACACCCAGCTCAACATCTCTTTTGGAATCAGTCCAACAAAGGCTGAGTTCCAGCAATCTCAGGGCCTACTGGCAATCAGTTCTTGCAAGAAATGGAACTGGCTTATACTTAACTCAGAATGTACTGTGATGCTAGTGATAACCTGAGTGATATGTCAGGAAGTTTTAAGGATTTAAGCATTTAGCAAATTTAATATCAGGATGGTTTGTAGACTTAAGCTATCCCTGGTTTCCTTGCCAAAAGTACTTGAAAAATAATTGATACTGTTCTTGCTCTATTTTCCTCCTAAGATGAGATGGAGAGATGAAGTAGGGTGCATTTCCCTCCTTTCCAATTCCTTCCTCTCTGTCTTCTTTCCTTTTCCCTAAAGGGGAGGCTCCTAGGAGCGGCATCTTGTTCTTCCTAGTTGGATTCAGTATAAGTATATTGCTTACTTTCTAGAAGAGAGAAAGCATGGCGTCTGACAACATTCCACATCTCTTGGATCCATTCATCCTATCAACCTTCATTAAATATGTGGTTTATAATGTACAGAAATGAAGACAACAGAGCCCTGTTTAAGATACTCCTAGATTCCAGTGAACAGAAGTCTCTTCTAGGTTCCTGGGCACTCACAGCTGGGTAGAGAGTGGCTTAAGGGTCTGTGGGGGTTTATGAGAACCCCCTTGAGAATCCAGAAGCCAGGATAGAGAGAATCCCTATGGCAGGGGGCTTGTTTGGGTTCTGCTGCATCAAGCCAATGCCTCTAGAACAGGGGTGGGGAACGTCTGCCCCACTGAAATCATTCAGTCTGACTCTGCCAATGCATTCGAGTGAATTAATTAAATGTTTGACAAAATGTAGAAGGCAATTTTTAAGTTGATAATTTTGTATGGCCCATGAATTACAAGTATCCAAATGGCCCTTGGCAGAAAAAAGGTTTCCCACCCCTGCTCTAGAACCATGCACCTCCTTCCTGTGTTCACATAAAGACACAGGGCTATAGCAATGCAGTATAACAGGACAGCTGTGGGCTGTAGAGTCAGCTCTCCCTGGATCAAATTCTGTCATCCTCACTTCCTAGTTGTGTGACTTCAGGGAATTTGCTTACCACTTATATGTATCATCTCATCTGTAAAATGAGGTTAATAACATCCATCTCAAAGGATGGGTATGAGAATTAAAAGTAACAGATATGAAGAGTGTAACAGTAGGCCTGGCACATAGTATATGTTCATTAAATAGTACAATATATGTTCAGTGATAAGGGAAGAGAAAACTTGGCAGATATGCCCCAAGAATCCTAATGGTAATCAGCTAGCTAAGAAATAAAAACCAAAGTGAAGCCAGCTCTTCTAGATTTGTGTTCTAGCTGCTTTCCTCCCATTCTTTGGGGTGGGATGAAAGACAATAGGGGCAGGACAAGGAGGAGCCATAAGGGGCAGAAAGCACTCATTTGGGTGACACAGTAGTGATCCAGTACTGCTGCTCTCCAGGCATAGCTGGTGTTCGAAGAAGATTCTTCTCCTTGTCAGACAAGTTAATGGGTTCACCAGAGTCTCTCAGTTAGAACCTTGGTCTGCAGCTCTCTTAGAGTAGCTGGTCACTTACAGCTTATATCAGTACCTACAGCTTCTCCATTGTGTGACACTCCTCCAGAAACATTCCTGTTTCCTGAGCAGGAAGTCCTTTGGGCAGGGTACTTTAAAAAATGCCTCCCTCCACTCCATGCTCACACTGACTCTCTTCTTCCCATGTGGCCCACTCTGGTCTTTAAAAACACAGACCTTTCCTGTCACTGGTCAGAGTCTGGCTCACCTACTAGGTGATCTGCTCTAGCCAAGAACTGCCAGTCTTGGTTTTCCCAGGTATGGGCCAAATGCTAGCCTCTCTTTACTCCAACTGTGGGGGATGAATACCAAGCTCTCCAAATGGTCTCCTCAAAGCCCCTTTGGTAGGTTTTAAGGCAGTGAGAGAAAGGGGGGGGGGGAGAGAATGTCACATCCCTCCAATAACATCCCCTCAAAATACCAAAAGCGTTCTCAAAATACATTTTATAATTTTGGTTCTTCTGACTTCCTCCTGACAGGTCCTGCTTGGTGGGCATTTTCACCACCTGTACCTATATTTCCAGCCAGCTGGACAGAGGCCTAATTAATTTGAAAGGGTTCCCCAAGTGACTTCGATGTCAACTCTCCATTCTACCCTAACCCTTCCTAGGCAGCCACTCCTCCTTGGGTCCCCACAACAGAAAGAACTACTTATGTAAAATAACCCTGTAATTTTTAAAGGGGGGACCTGAGACCCTCGTATTCCTCAGCCTGACTCCTCCTCCTGAAAGTCTAAGATGCTTGCACCTGAGGGAGCTTGCCTGCTTCTTGTTTTCTTCTTCCCACTAGGGCAGTTCTCATGCCCTTGACACTACAAATCAAGGCCCCTGAATAGAAGTGGAATAAAATACCAGAGGAGATGTCAAAGATGACAGTGTTTACCAAGTGTGAGTGGCCCTGCCATGGCTCTTGGTGAACTGTGCTGGAAGGAAAACTTGGTTGCAAATTGCAAACTAAATGGTTTGGGTTTCTCCAGGCCTTAGGCACTCTCAGACCCCACTGGCCCTAGCACATACCCAGCTATGCAGAAAACTTCCAAAAATATAAACTTCCAAAATATAGCACATAATCCACTGAGACCTTTGTCTACTCTTGACATCAAAGCAAGGGGACATTGGAAGGGCAAAAAGGCTGAAACATCCACAAAAGCCCAGAGCCAGCCCAGGCCACAATTTTCACTGTAAACATAATTCTGACATCCCCGAAATTTGATTCATTTAAGGCCCGATAGCTTGAACACATAGAAATTATTTTGGCTGCATTAATGTGTTTCAAAGGACTCAAACTTAGTTGTCCAGAAGGGAAAAACTAATTCTTAAAAAAGTCTGTAATTCATAAGTCAATATTTAGTGAACATTGAAAATATAAGTCCCCTTTAGACTAAACCACTTATTTCTTTTTTAAAATATAATTTTATTGATTTAAGATAGGAAGGGAGGAGAGAGAGATAGAAACATCAATGATGAGAGGGAATCACTGATCAGTTGCCTCTTGCATGCCTCCCACTAGAGATCAAGCCCACAACCTGAGCATGTGCTCTTGACCAGAATGGAACCTGGTACATTTAAAACTATTTTATAGGTCCAGGAAGTTTTCCATTCCTTTAATGTCTTGCCTAGTGACACCTTTCTAAAAAGAATTATACAGAGTAGATCAAACCTAGGATTGGGTTTTGATGCTTTTCTTCCTTCTTCCTTCACTTACTTTTCACTTTGTTTCATTTCACAAAGATAGTTCTAGTGTCAGCAGAATGAACCAAAATTTCTTCTTTTTTCCAGGTAAGAAAGACAACCTTTCTGATATCCACTTTGTAAAACTTATGTTCCATGCACATGGGAAACTGGTGTTCCTTATGCAGCTTTGCAAGTACCAAGTTCTTAGCTATCCAGTTATTTAATTATCTTTATGTAGTTTTGAAGGATAGAGTTATACCTGGTAATCTTTGATGACAAAAAGTATCAACTGTATCTGGCAATCAGCTAACGTTCCTTCCAGTTCCGTGATTTGAACAACACAGAACAATCCAGAATGTGAAAGGGATGCATTAATAATATTTTCCCCAGAAAAGAATTAAGAAAAAATACATCTTATAAAACATGTCCTTAATCCCCTTGACCAGCGATATTACTACTAAGAGGTCTAGAAGGTTGTGTAGGAAGTGTGCACACAGATGCCACACTACATACTGTGAGAAACTATCATTAATCAGGCTTAAGGACAGAGCAGAAGGGAACACAACAATGGCATTTAGGTGTTTCACCTTCTCCCTAAAATTAACCAGCATGCAGAAGAATCTTTCTTCGGGTAAAACATGTCTCTGCAAATCTTCAGTGTAGATCAGTTCTTCCAAGCAAAGGAGATTAGAGAGGAGAGGAACAGAATCGGATCCTGATGTAAAAAATACCCACTTTGGAAGGATAGGGCTGGGGGCTGGCGAAGGAGACTGAGATGAGTAGGAGAAGCACAGGGTACACCAAGCTCAGAGTATGGGTTATAAAAGGAGTCAGTATTAGTTAGTGTGCTAATTTCCTGTGGCTGCCACAACAAATCACCACAGACCTGAGGCTTAAAACAATGCACATGTATTATCTCAGAGTTCTTGAGGCCACAAGTCCCAAATCAAGGTGTCAACAGGGCTGTACTCTCTCTAGAGATCAAAGGGCAGAATCCATCTCTTTCTATCCTGGCTTCCGGTGGCTCCAGGCATTCCCTGTAGCCACAACAGCCACAATCTCTGCTTCTGCCTTCTCAGGGCCCTCTCCTTTTAGATATCAAATCTCTCTGAGCCTTTCTCTTATAAAGATCCCTGCAACTGATTTAGCATCAACCTGCATAATCCAGGATGATCTTATCTTGAGTCATTAACTTAATTATATCTGCAAATATCTTTTTTCCTCCCCAAATAAGGTCTGCATTCAAAGGTTCTAAGGGTCAGAATGTGGATGTATCATTTTGAGGGGCCATCATTCAACCCACTGCTGTCCCCAGCAGCATAGCAAAGCTGGGAGGTGAGGAATCCTGTGTGGGAAACATGGAATGTCAGAGAGCAAGGAGAAGAGAACTAAGGGAAGCCAGATGCTCTGAAGGAGGAAAAGAAGACAATGGAGCCTGCACAGTAGTCAATTCCAGGGCAGCTGCATCCTGGGACTAGGAGGAACCACTGTAAGCCATTGGATGCTGAGCCGAGGGTAAGGATTTCCTGCATTAGTCAAGACAGACTTAGGAATTAGGATCCATTGGGCTTGTTGAAAAGTTATAAACAGTCTTGTTCTCAAATAAAACCAGAGAAGAGTAACTGACCTGACTGACAGACATTGGACTGGCCAATCCCAAGGCTTTGTTCTGGATCTATATGGATGGAGGCCACCTTGGCAAGAATGAAGAAGCTTCAGTGTGTGGGGCAGAATCCATGCATAGTGTCAGATTGGCTCTGCTAATTAAGAGACAATGGGGCAGCTGTCCCTTGCCCTACCCATGCATGTAGTGTTCTCCCTATATTGGCAAGGTCTGGGGAATTTTCTTCTTTTGTCACTTCCTCCAGGCCTACTCTTGACCAGCAGTTACGAGATGACCAGTGGCTTGACAGCTTCAGAACAATGAATCTTGATCTTTCATTCTGCTCAGTTATCAGGAGGTCTCACCCAGGCCCTCATTTCTAGCTCCCTGGCTACTTAGTCATGCCTGTCGCTTTCCCTAGTAAGCTGTTTTTAGGCCAGTATTGCATGGTCTGACCAAGATGGTCTGGGCCAAAACCAGGTTGTGACAGATCAGGCATGAGGTCAGCTGTCTCCCACTGGCTTTCAGCCTAGAGTTAATAGGGTGGAAAGCATGGCCCATTCCCTCACACATGCTCAGACACCATCCCAACATTTCAGTGTAGTTGTGGTGTAAAATGCTACTTTTCTTCCCAAAAAATGCCTCTTTACTTATTTGTTTGCATGTTAACTAATCAACGCCATACCCTGCTTCTATCCCAAAAGGGTAGGAGGTGACTTCCAGACTCCATGGGACTCTGAATCATCATTACCTGGAAAAGCCAGGGGGGGGTTCTCATTTAGTTGTTAGTCGGCCATTATCATCATACCTCCAATGATGCAGGCAGAGATGCTGCTCTCATTAACCAGATGAGCACCTCTGTGACAAGCTGAAGTTAATAAACTTCCACTAGTTCCTTATGGAACAGAACTACAAAATATGATGTGGGTGTATATCAGACCGACTGTAGGAATGTGTGAAGCAGCACACAGCCACATACCCTCGGGAGCCCGGTGGTCAGATGGCAGCCTCCAGTGACCTTAGTAGCCTTTGCCTCCCTGCGGGCTTTCTTCACCCCTGACTTCATAACCGACCTCTCTCTCCCCTGCTGCCACCCTCTCCTACCCTCCAACAGCGGCGTAAACCTTAGGGTCACAATGGGACCACACTAAAGTCAATTTGGAGGCCATTAGCTTGCCCAATTACTAGAAATCATCATTATCCTCTGTTTAAAGTAAAACCTCTGAAAGACATATTATAGAAAGTGCAAATGTTAAAATACGATCTGCTTATCCTGGACCTGTTAATCAGATAGTTACTTTTTAGGAGAGCAAAAGGATCTAACTTGGTAAACTTGCCATGACAAGGTAGATGGGAGGATAGGGAGCAGTGGGATTAACTGGAAAAAAACCAAAAAACAAACACATGGGTATATGAACAGGATGGCAGCCAGGAACATCAGAAGGGCAAATCACCTAACCTCTCCAAGCTTCAGTTTCCTCATGCACAAATGATGATATTAATAGCACCATTACATAAGGTAATCTATGTAATGTATTTGGCATTATGCCTGACTCGTAAGAGCTGAAGAAATGTCAGCAGAGATATTATTGTTGAGGTTATGTTAACTGTTATTATTATTACCAGTAATGGTAATAGTAGTAGCAGTAGGAATACTAGTCTTGGTAGTGTACTGTCCCTGAGAAGGGTTGGGTTAAATGGAGCTGATACAGTAAGTCCTTAAAGGAGAGTGGAGGCAATGAAATGAGAAAGTGGGGGCAGGGGTGTCAATCCCAAGCCTTAGCTATGCCCTAGCTTTGTCTGGGGTTAGCTATAAGGGAGACATCCTGGCAAAATGATTTTAGAGCCAAACGCACAGGGGCTCAAACCTTGGCTCTGCCATTTGCTAATGTGTGACTTCAGGGAATTCACTAAACTTCTCAGAGTCTCAGTGTCCTTATTGGTAAAATGGGAGTAATCATACCTGTATGAAGATTATACATATAACATATCTATGACATATTTAATAAGATCATGGGCGACATGGTATGGAAGACAGACAGGTGAAGTATTTTTGGTTACAGCAGCCTAGAATGATATGTCTTTCAAAACCACAGAAGAGAAAACAATGCCCAGTGCCCAGCAAATATGTCCCATCTTTCACCTGGCCAAGCTCTTTCCCCTCCATACTGTGGCTGGCAGGTTGCGAAAGGAGAAATCCATCTGGATAGGTGAGAAATATGAGAATTAGCATTGTGGGCTCTTTGTTAGAAGAAGAAAGATGTCACCAGCTTCCTCCCATCATCCTCCCACGGGGGAGCTGATGGAATGTACAGCAAGGCTGCTAAATTTTAACACTTGGACCCATATTTAGTTATAGAAAGTAGTGTGGTAATTCTGAATTCACTGATGTCATGCGCTATTGCAAAATGGAAGCCATCCAGTAAAAAGAAGCCCCAAAATATATTTTCATGGAAATTTAACTCTGAGCATTCTGACTTTGCGCCTTAACATGAATGAGATATGGGAACATGCCTCTGCCACAAAACTGAAGATAATTTTTCAAAAACATATAAATGTAATGGCTACAAATATCTTTCCATCTTAATCTAAGATATTTATCTTTTGATCTGAGTTAATAGAAGATATGTCATCTGTGATAGTTAGAATAAACTTAGAAATCTTTCTTCATTTTAACTGTTACTTTCCTTAATAAAACTTTAATTACACTAAAAAAAATCTTCAAAATCATCTCATTTCTATTCTGAATATTGTTTTGGTGACTTTATTCTCTTCTTTTTCTAAATGCACAGAATACACTTCCTCACATGCAAAGTTAGTCCCAAGTCTGTTTTCTTTTAGGTGTTCTAAGTAAAAACACAATAAGAATTTTGATATTTTCAGTGTACTAGTACTTTCAAAAAACGCTCTTTTTAATTTATATTACTGCTTCTAAAATTGACATATAGTTATATGTCATTAGTTACTAAAAATGTTTTCTATAATTATGTTGACACTTTCTGGTAGGATGCTCACACTTCACTATTTTGTCCTTTGCAAAGTTCTGAAATGTATCAGAGATAACCATTTTGAAGCATTTTCAAATTAAATAGCTGTTAAAGAGTTCTGGCTCCCTGGCTGCTTTCTTTGTCTATAATGTTTAGTAACTCAGCTCTGCACAAGAGGCTCTTCTGTAAATATACCCTCTCTCTTGCTCTCCACACAGACTTAAAAAAATGTTAACCAAGTTATGATCACTGACTTTTTGGAGCTCATGACCAGATAGAAGGAGATATAGTCAAGTACAGACCTGCAGGTTATTACAGTACAATGTGGAAGACAAGAGTTATGATAAAGGTATGAATGATTGCTATGACAGATGAGAGAATGAATAACTGCCAGATAAGCTAAGGAAAGCTCCACAAATGAAATGATCTCTAATCTGGATCCTGAAGTTCCAATAGAAGTTGGGTGAATGAAGTGAAAAGAAGAATATTTTAGGCAGATGCATGGATAGAAGCATGGTTGGGGAAGATAAAGAGTGGAGGATGCCTAGAACTGTAGGATGCAAGAATCTAAGCATTGGCTAATGATACACATGGGTAATCATCTGTTAAAGCTCTGAAAGCCACATATGAAAAAAAAAATCTTCATTATTCTGTAAGTAGTGGAGGCACTAAAGTTCTTTAAGCAAAGAACTGACGAGATCAAACATTTAAGATCATGGGCGACATGGTATGGAAGACAGACAGGTGAAGTATTTTTGGTTCCAGCAGCCTAGAATGATATGTCTTTCAAAACCACAGAAGAGAAAACAATCCCCCTCCATCCCAATTATGCTTAGTTCCAATAGATCATTCCACTGTTGCTGGGTAGCCCATGAGGGTCTGAGAAAGATAAATACAGCGTCCAAGCAGTCTCAAACATTTGAAGAAAACAAGGTGATAAATATGGTGGATTCCCTATTTTACATCCCAGAGTCCCAGGAAGTTCTGTGACCCACCACACTGCTACCATGCTGCTTACTGCATGGAAACAGGGTCCCACCATATTCTATGTAGGGACATGATCCACCACACCTCTGCCATATCCTAGTGTGAGGACATGGCCTGCCTTACCTCTGACAAACCCACACATAGGCACATGATCTGTCATGCTTCAGCCACCCCCATGCCAGCTACGCCACATCCCAGCATGGAGCCCTGAGGAAGCAGCTGTGTGTAGCTCCACTACTGCCCAGGTTACAGAAAGAGGCACAAAAAGTAGTGGTTGTATCAGGGGTCTGGGAGAAAATTAAGAAGGAAGGATGTAGACAAAGAACAAGGAGGAAAAAGTTTAAAAATAGGTGAATAAATATATGAATGAATGCATGATAAATCATGAGATAGAAGAGAGAAGTAAACAAATCTTAAAAATAAGGGAAAAAGAAATACCAGAGAGGTAATATTTTTTAAAATAAGAAAGAAAAATAAAGTAAAAAGGAAGACAAATCAGAGAATGAAATAACATATGAGGTAAACATAGTGAGTGATATATATATATATATATATATATATATATATTATTTAATTATTATTTTTTCATTCCCCTAAGAAGCTTATTTATCTTTCTCACATGCTTTTGAATATTCTTAGTGAGTAGTGTTGAGCAGATGGAGAAATCAGAATAGAGCCCCTGAAGAGAATATCTCCTTTTTTCCACTCTTCTCAAACCATTTACTAAGTATTTCAAATTTTATCTTTGGGAAATCACACCTATGTGATAAATCATTCACTGTCTGACTTAGCTGGTCTAAACACATATCTCTATATTGCATGGCTTCATCATGGTGGAAGGGGTGGGAAATCAACATTTTCTACATTTTAAGAAAACAGAACAGAAAATTTGTTGTAAGTACGTCTCCAGAATCATTTTGGAGGTACCCAGGAGCTTTACTGGACACACCATGAAGGTAGCTCCTATTACTGGTCATGGATCATCTGGTTATCATGGTTTCAGAAGACAGAGCTGCCATGGAAGCAATGATGCTTCTGGAAGACCTAGAGAGTCATATGTATTCAGAATGGGTTGTGCACATGTGTACCCAGAAAAGTTGGAAGCCAGCAGATACTTTCCTTCCTGTCTCAACTGCATAGGCCAGCAGGGAGGCCCACAATTGGTATGGGGGCAGCCCATTAATCAGCATTACATAGGGTAATCAAGTTAAATAGAAGTTATTTCTCTTCAGGACACAAGGAGAAAAACCCTCCTGCTCAGCCATGGGAACACAAGAGTGTGCAGGGGAACAAAGGGAGAGCCCACAGCAAAACCCACTGGGAGGAAAATGAAGGCCACAATGGGCCAGTGCCCTCAGCGTGGGTGCATGGGGCAGCCCTCTAACAACACCAAACAGAAGCCCCATGTGGATAGGCCACCCAAGTGTATCCAACAACAAGTACCATGTACTCAGAAAGCTGCTAACATACCAAGCCCCTTATTTGCAACCCAGGGTGTACTTATAACAACCTTTCACAAATCAGAAGGCAAATGTGAAGTAATATTATTTCAGTAGGAATACTGTTTTCTGCTCCCATTTAAGACCTCCTCCAATTGAAGGAAACATAAGAAAGAATTGTGGATTCTAAAGATTTAGAAAAATTAACAGGTATGTGAGAACTTTGAGTATGGTTCAGAATGAGACTAGGGAAAGATAGAAGGCTTTAAATAGTCCTCTTACCTTTTTGTCACTCAGGCCGGAAACCTGGTCCACATACTCCTCTTGGATCATGAAGGCAGCTAAGTTGGCAGTGTAGCTGGCCAGGAAGATGACAGCGAAGAAGGCCCAAACTGACACCATGATCTTGGAGGTGGTCCCCTTTGGGTTCTGCACCGGGACGGAGTTGTTAAACACCAGGCCCCACAGTAACCAAATAGCTTTGCCGATGGTAAAAGATGGGCCCCCTGGCTCTGAAATGAACAAAAGGCAAAGACAGAAAGTTAAGACAGAGTCACTGGTTCTGTTGAAACCTACAAGCACACATAACTAGTAAGTTCCTGGTCAGAGGAGGAAATCCTCCAACCAGGACCCAGCCCTTTCACAGAAAGCTCTTTAAGTACAGAGCTTGTGTCTGTCTTCTCCTGGGACCCTCTGAAAGACATAAGGAAGTTCCTCAGGAGAAAAAGCAGAGGCCTGGGGTGCATGTGAGATCTTGCTCCAACTAATGGTCATGACTCAGCCAGAGCACTGGAGTGGCTAGCTTTCTTCCCTTAAGATTGAGACCCTCAAGGTCATATCAAATTCGAATAACAAAGGCAACCACCCCATTATCATCACACACATGTCCCTATTCTTGTTGTTCCTAACATTTACAGTACTATCTACCAAGGAAATATCAACTTCAAAAAGATCAGCAAGAACTGTGTGGGGTCTTTTTCTACCATTGTCATAGACCTCCTCCAATTTTATTCACACGAATGCTAAATGGCTTTCAATGCATTTTATCCTGGCTTTTTCTTAGTCTAACATCAAGCACTGAATGTTTCAAGGACAACTATGACCCCTCTTCAATGACAACACTTCCCAAATGGTTTCCTACAGTAGCAGCTCCTGGACAGAAGAATGTCAGGAAGCCCAGACAGGTAGTCATAAACCTCTAGCTTTGCCACAGGTAGCTGTGGGCACTGAGGCAGGCTATCCTTGACCTTCCTTCCCCTGTATGAAGATAGTCTCAAGACTTCTGCTGATAATCTTGTGACCTTATTGCTTTCTCTATTTGGTGATGATAAGATCTTACCTGATGTCTCGGTCTGCGTGTAGCCCCTCCACTGCTGAAATGAACATCTGCCTGCACAGTTTTACAACACATTAGCTCAGGTCTTATGATACTATCTGTGATCCTACAGCATCTGCTCAGCTAACTAAATCACCGGTGACTACACATGTCGAGCCTAATATCTAACTGTGCACACACATCTGTGCGTACAGACCTGATTTCATGGAACAGATGTGTAACTAAAAAGATGTTTATAAATAAAAGTTTTATACATTGTAAAATGCTTCAAGGAGTCTTAATATTTAAAGTGGCCCCATGTTGAATGCAATTGTGAAGACAAAGCATCATTTGGTAAAGTAAGTGTAAAGTAAGCCCTTGCTCTGAATTTTATATCTGAATTTTTGCCTCTTTGATTTTCTTCCAGTGTAGGGGAGAGGGTACAGTAACTTTAGCTCTTGACATGGTCAACGTATATATGTAGTCATGTGCTTCTCAGATGTTTCACTTGTTACCAATGGGGAGCATATCACGCTTCTGGATGACCCTCTAACAGAGGTGGAGAGCCTGGGCAGTACCATGCTGTGGAGGCAGCCAAACTTCCACCCAGAGTTCACACAACAGATAAGAAGGTAAGTTAACACCTGGAAATACTTCAGTGCAGTGGTTGGTCACAGCATGGACAGTGAAGTCAACAGAAGCACTAGGGAGCTATTCCAGAACACAGCAGCCTAGCACCCATCTCCAGAGATTCTTATTAAACTGGTGTGGTGTGGGATTGTTATTCTAATGCCCCAATCTGGACTTAGCAAATCAGAATATTAAAAAATGAAGTCCGCACACCTGTTTTTTGTGTCCCACAGTTAATTTTTATGTGTATCCAGGGTTAAGAATCTAAGAATGTTTCATCTTGAAGGTCTAACTCCAAGATAAAACTCTCAGAAAAGAAGTAATATATCCTAAGCAAAGGGTGTCAGAAAGTTTTAGAAGAGCTGTTTATAAGGACCTCATCACCCACTTCCTAAAGCTAGTGAACTTTTTTGTGAAATCTCATCAATGCTTCAAACACAGAGGTAGTCCTCACATCTCTGGACTTGCCTACCCAGGAAACTGGACTTCCCTTACTAGTAGTAGCTGTGGGTGAGAACTGTTATCTCCTGGCCATTGTATTTCAAATGTCCAACTTCTATACTCCCTGGCAGAGGGATAGAGCAGGAAACGTGCATTGGAGATGTTGTACCTCAGTGGTGATCCTTTGGCTATGGAGAAGTCTTTCAGGCACAACTACTCTTGTAGCTTAAGGTTATCAAAATAGTTTCCTCTTACACTTTTATGCTACAGGTATCTCCTGCCAGCTTTCCTATCATTTCCTTATGGGTGGAACTGGGTTTGGGATCAGGCTTGAGACAGGGTGGGGACATATGTATTGAAACTAACAGCTTAATTGGGGTTTCTCTAACGAATCTTCAAGCTGGTGACATAGAAAGCAGAGGGTTCATTTTCAGAAATGGCTAAGTTAAGGAGAAGACAGCAAATGAAGGGTACAGAGGTTCAAAATCGAGAGCTAGAAAAATGCAGAAATGCAGTAGTTTTAATGGCCTTACCTCTACCATCAGCGAGGCACCTGTTATAACCCACAGGGCTGAAGTACTCAAAGACAAAAACAGCCACAGCTGAGACAATGAGCAGCATCACAAACATCATAACCCAGACGTCAGCGCTGAAGGGCTCTGGGGAAGGAAGAAAAAAAATCAGTGCTAAGGATTAAAACAGAAAACAAAGAGGTTCTAATTAATTTATCTATGTATTCACTCATGTAACATGCACTTCTTTGTGGGGGGAAACAAACTAGAGGTGTGTACATCCCTTCAGACAACCAACACCTGGACTGAGGAGGAATAAGAGGCTATGCCTGAGCATCTCCATATATCTGATGGGCAAGTCAAGGTTTATTTTCTTTCAAGCACATAAAAAGGACAGCCTCTTGCCTATGAAGTTTTGAGATTATAGAAATAGTTTCTGCATTGGACCAGTATCTGGGTCTTTTGATAAATGGTACAACTGGAAGACATACCAACTATGGAGTAAATGGATCATATTGGACTGATTCTTGGTTTATGGTGTCACCTACATGTCCACACCACACAGTGGAGATCTAGGAAAAGTCTTCACCAATGCTCACAAGCCTCAGAACCAAATTCATTCTCAACAGACTTAGCTATTATTTCAGGCTTGAACTGATTCTATAATAATTACATACAACAAATAGTTCACATCCCTCACTTCTCTTAAATTTTCCTAGTCTTACACTGTTTAACCCAATTTGATGTATATATTTCATTAGACATCATTAGGGTAGGAGAATATGTCAGTGTTCAAAAACACATCCACATTGAATAACAGTATCTACAACAGTGGGAATTTAGCAGATGACAAGAAACATGCTTCAGCTATAATTAAGGAGACAACTATAAGCCAGGCTCTATTATCAGGTCACATATTTGATGAGATAAGGTCAGGCAAGAGGGCAATAATGTTCCACTATATTTTCTTTAATCGCTTTTTGCTGAGATCCTTCAAGTTGATCTAAGACTCTCTGGCTTACAGGTGTTCAGAAATTGAATACTACCTTCCAGTAGTAGTCTCTTTGAAGGCCTAGAAGAAGAGACACTCTTCAGTCCCATGATACAATGCTCCCTCAATTGTGTCTCAAAATAGTTCTGGCCTTTTTAGCTAATTCATCACATTGTAAACTCATAACTATGTGAATTAATAATATGCTGCTTTCTCCATCTTCCTAATCATTAATAAAGATGAAGATTTTAAAAAAAAGGGAAAATGGCTGGAAATTAGAAAATATTTTCTTACTTGAAACCTTTCCTTGTGAACCCTCAAGAGAATTATAAAAGCCTGGCCACTTAATCAATTTGAAAAGGACTTTTATAAGAGGCATGCCAGCTGTGAAATGGAAAACCTTTTAGTGGCAGCCAGAGATGGGGGTAGAAGGTACAATTCAAAGCCTCTAAGCAGTGGAGTAGAGAACATCTCTCCCCATTGGCTCTAATTGATTGCAATGCTACCCTGATTTCACTTTTGTTTAAGATTAGGGAATAATTGAGTAAAAAAGTACTTTCTCTATGCTTTCCTCCCGCCCCCTCCCCATTAAACTTAGAGAAATTTTCTCAATAAAAACAACAACAATCATATTTGTATTGGTCTTTACAATTTAGAAAGTGATTTCTCCACATACTTTATCCAATTTTTATAATGGCTCCTTCATTTTGGGTTTACCATATTTATTTTACAGAGCAGTGAACTAGATTCAGAGGTCATGGTCTTTTCAGGACCAGTTTATGAAGTGAGGTCAGTGAAGGCAAAGGACTGTGGTTTAAAATTGCATTATTTAACATCTTTGTTTCTGATCACCACATTTTATTTTTTTAAATATGTTTTCTTGATTTTTTCACAGAGAGGAAGGGAGAGGGATAGAGAGTTAGAAACATCGATGAGAGAGAAACATCCATCAGCTGCCTCCTGCACACCCTGATGCTCTATCCACTGAACCAAACCGATGAGAGCAGACCACCACATTTTAGAGCTCAAACTGTATATTATAATAGGACACAGACTCTGAAGGCAGCCATATCTGGATCTGTCCTTTACTAGCTGAGAGACTGTTGGAAAATTGCTTAACCTGAGATTCAGTTTGTAAGCCAAAAAATGGGTATAATAATATATCAATGAGATAATACAGTCACAGTTTATAAATACAATAATGCCTGTCACCTCACATAGTAGGTGTTCAATAAATACTGGTTTCTCTTACTGATACACACACACACACACACACACACACACACACACACACACACACACACCCTGCGTGACATTTCTGTCATTCTAGGGCTATTCCAATGTATCACTTGCTCTTCTAGTTTAGAAGCTAAGTAAGGTTAATTCTATGCTGACCGTGTTAGAATTAGAATGTAATGTGTGTGTGTGTGGGGGGGGGGGGGGGGTTTGTGGGGTTTTTTTGCTTTGTTTTGTGTTTTTTTTTTTTTTTTTTTTTTTTTTTTTTGTGTGTGTGTGTGTGTGTGTGTGTGTTTGTTTGTTTTTATTGATTTCAGAGAGGAAAGGAGAGGAACAAAGAGATAGAAATATCAATAATGAGAAAGAATCATTGATCAGCTGCCTTCTGCATGTCCCACACTGTGGATGGAGCCTGCAACCTGGGCAAATGGCCTGACTGGGAATTGAACCCTCCTAATTTATAGGTCAACTCTCAACCACTGAGCATGCCGGCTAGGCCTAAATTGTAGTTTTGTTTGTATATCTTAATGTTGTAATTATCATTGTAAAGGAAAAGCAAATAAAATACATAAAGCTGCTATGAGAATTAATGCAGGAATAGAGTGTGTGCTATCTAATAACATTTCATATAAAATTGGAAGAGCCAGAATTGGCTTCACTGTAAGAAGTTTGGCTGAGAAACTTGAGTAATTTATAGAAAACTACAGAACCTGTAACACCACTTTGCAGTACTTTAATTGAATACCACCCCTCTCCCATAGAGCATAAGGAGATGTTAGTAATGGTTTATTCCAACATCCTAAAAAAAAAATAAAAAAAAAATAAAAAAAAATAAAAAAAAAGTTGATGTCCGTTAGAGAGACTGTGACTTGTTCAAGGGTTTACAGTGTATGTCCAAACCAGGCTTCCTGTCTTCTATCCCAGCGTTCTGTTTTCAAGGTGATACTTTATTTTTCAACCTCTTGTTCACACAGATACTGCCAAAATTTTGGGTATGAGCTCATAAGAGAGTTCATCTAATTGAAATCCTGGCCTCACCTAGCCTTGTATATAAAGCTTCTAACACCTAAGTGACTAGAATTTCCAGTTTGTGAAGGGGAGAGCACTGAATGGTATGAGGAAGCTTAGGGTGAGATGGGGAAGAGAATAAGATCAGCTTTATATGACAAAGCCTCAGAAAATTAATGTAGAAATAGAAAACCTTTTTAAGTAGCACTGAGCTAAATTCTTGAAGAACATTTAGAACCACTGGTATTTCACTCCACTGGGTAGCTCATTTGGTTAGAGTGTCATCCTGATATGACAAGGTTGCTATTCAGTCCCCAGTTAGGGCACATATAAGAACCACCAATGAATGCATAAATAAGTGGAACAACAAATCTCTCTCTCAATCAATATTTTTTAGAGGTCATAGGTATTTCAATGATATCCACAATTTGAAATTATTAAAGCAGGAAGCAACTTCAAAGAACAGCTAGTTGAAATGTCTTCTATGGTTGAGGAAGCTGAGTCTAAGGATAAAGAGAAATTGCTCAAGGTCAAATTATGATTAAGTAGCAGGAATGGAACCAAAGTAGGACCCCTGATTGCCACTCCAGCACTATCCTAATATACAATATAAAAACCTTGGGTCTGTCACATCCACAATGACCAGAGGCTCAACAAACCTACCAGAAGTTTTAATCTAGCAGTCAGTGCTGGGTTGTCATGACTACTAAGGCTATAGGCCAGTGACCCAACACTGACTGCTGAAGAGGCTGCAAATCAGATCCAGAGAGAGGCCTAAAGAGAGAAGCAGGGTCTGTGGCAGCTGTTGATCAGCACTTGCCTCTTTCTTTCTCTCCAGGCCTGGCCAGCAGCTGTGCCTCCATTTCTCTCCAGTCCTCCACCAGGGCTGCTGATCAGCCCCACCTTTCTGATCAGGCCCATTGATAGGCCCAGAGACACTGACTGGCATAGAAACTAACCAATCAGAACCAAATCTGGGTGAACTGTGAGGAGCAAATGGCTGTCTAGGTAGTGGAGCTTTTGACACTGACAGGCATTGAAACCAACTAATTGGCCAAGAGAAAAGGGCAGTTGGGGGCAACTAGGCTCACAGGGGGAGGGGCATTGGGGGCCATCAGGCCAGCAGCAGAGGGCAGTTGTGCATGACCAGGTAGGCAGAAGCAATTGGGGCGATCAGGCTGGCAGGGAAGGGCAGTTGGCAGTGAGATCAGGATAGCAGGGGAGGGCAGTTGGGGGCCATCAGGCCAGCAGGGGAGGGCAATTGGGGACGAGATCAAGCTGGCAGGGGAGGAAAACTGGGGGCGATTGAGTCAGCAGGGGAGCAGTTAGGTGTTAAACAAGCTGCAGGGGAGCGGTTAGGGGGTGATTTGGCTAGCAGGCAAAAGTGACTAGGGACAATCAGGCAGGCAGGCAAGCAAGCAATAAGGAGTCAGCAGTCCCAGATTGTGAGAGGGATGTCTGACTGCCGGTTTAGGCATGCTCGCTGTGGGGTCTCAGATTGGAGAGGGTGCAGGCTGGGCTGAGGGACCGCCCCACCAGTGCACAAATTTCATGCACCAGGCCTCTAGTTTTCTTATAAGATATCATGCCTTTCTATTTTTTGGGGGGTAGTGTTCTTCAGTTTTCATGTTGGAGAATAATCAATTTTGAAGCCTCCCACCCCAATGAAATACTGGCTGAGTTAAGCTTCCAGCAAACCACCTCCTGGATGAAAGAGCCTGACCACCTGCCCTTTACTGTGCCTCATTCCATCTACCAGCCTTTACATATATTTCCTTGGCATCAGCAAGCTCATCACATACCTAAGAAGGCAGACGGTGAGACAGTTCCATTGCTGCGTGACACCATGACACTGATGCCGGTCTCTATGAAGGGCACAGAGAAGTCGACCACCTCGGATCGTTCCTCATTGATGGTGAGTGACCCCACCGCCATGTAGGCCCTCTTCATGACCACCTGGGGAGAAATACCCAATGCTCCCATTAGAACATTCAGGAAGGGGAGGGGCCTCCACAAGGAAAATAACTCATACCTCTTTAGTGGTTTTCTTTGTGCGGTGGGAAGAGTATATTCTATTTACTGGTTTATATTTTCTAAGATTTGTAAAACAAGAGTGTTTTTGGTATTTAAATCAAACAGTGTAAACTTGGATCTCCATCAACTGGAGGTCCTAGTTATTGAGACCAGGCAAGGCCAAAGAAACATTAGTACAGTTAGCTGAAAAATTTCCAGGTCATGATCTGGAAATGGCCCTTAATTCCTGATACTCACCTCTCCAATCATACCATTCCAGGTTCCATTGATTTTCTTCCCATGTTTGCCATTGGTGACCAGGTAAAGGTCATATGTGAACTTCACAGATTTGGAAATTTTCTTAAGGATGTCAATACAGAAGCCCTTGCAGCATTTTTTTATGTAACCTGGCTCCTCATCTGTTTTATTCCTAAACCGTTAAAGAAACAAAACAAAACAAAAACAAGGCTTACAATAAGAAGCAAAATATTACCCTTTGCCATTACAACTTATATCAGGCCTAAGCGAGGGAATAAATCAGACCACGGAACTGCAATTCCGTCATTAACTCACTGCAGCAAAACAGATTTTCTCACAATTTTTAATGCTCCTTTGAAGTATAATATACATCAGGAAAGTGCACCTGTCCTAAGGGTTCAGTTGTATAAATTTTCACACAGTGAATGCACCAATTGAACCAGCACCCAAATCTAGATACAGAGAAGCTGCCAGCACCTTAGAGGCCTCTTTTATTTTTGTAGTTATAATATTTTTATTTTCTTCCCACCCCAATCACCATTTATTACCCCATGCCTTCTTCTACCTGCACCCAACCTCCTCTCCCCTACAATCACCACTCTGTTGTCCATGTTCATGAGTTCTTTCTCTTTTCTCTTTATTGCTTAACTCCATCATCTCTCCCCCACCCCAACCTCATCCTCAGCATCACCAGAGCTATCTGCTTGCTCTCTTAGAGGCCTCTTATTCTTCCTTTCAGGGACTTCCCACTCTTACCAAAGGGAACCATTTTCATGATTTCTAAAATATATTTCTAAATCTCAAAATTTCAGGACACGTTGACTCCTCAAATATATTTCATTACCAATGTAAACTTGAATCTCCACAAACTGGAGATTCTAGATGCTGAGATCAGACAAGGCAAAAGAAACATTAGTATAGTTGGCAGAAATTCTTCCAGGTCATGATCTGGACAGAATCCAACATCAGACCATAGGGCTGTCAGTAATCCTACTTCTCAATGGTAAATGAAAATCAGGCATGGTGCTCAATTCATTCTACACTTCAAGTTCCAGGCAGGCCAGGTGCTAACTGCTAGGTCAAATCTCACTATCTCATGCCATCTGAAGCCACTGAGGAAGGTGCATACTCAGAGACGATGCGTTTTTGGCAGGGGACTGTGTTTCTCATGCAGGTTCCACTCAGAGGGTCCACACTCTCGACAATAACAAACGGAGCCTCCTCCAGTGTTACGATGCTCAGATGGTCATCTTCCTGCTCTTCTGTCTCAGGACACATTCGGGGCCACAAGTAGTACTTCATCTGCAAGGACTTGTCTTTCCACTTCCCCACCTGCACAGAGGTAAACAAAAGACCCAGAAACCATTGTTGGAGACATAGTAATGTCTCCTGGCCTCACCCAGAAAGATTTAAACAAAGGCCATTCATTGTACATAATAGAGAGAAGAATCATCTTTAAACCATATGCTCAAAATGAAATTACTGTGTCCAAATCTAAGAAAAGCAATCTATTCATTTACTCACCTAATTATCAAATATTATGAGGACCTACTATGTGCTGACACACACTAAGACCTGTGGTTCAAAGGAGCATCATTCTGCTTTTCATTCACCCCACACTGAGTGAAGGAATCAGAAATGTAAATAAATATTTATGGTGCTTTGGGGGTAAGTGCTAAAACTACACCAAGTGCTGGAAAGATGACAGCTTTCTGCTTGTGTGACTGTTGTTTTTTTCTACTTAACTATGACAATGCGTATGCAGGTGAGAGCAGCAAATCGCTTTGAAAAGGTCAACAGAATGACTGAAACAAATGAGCCAGAAGGATGTGTTTTGGCTTGTAACAGAGGTCCAGTGGGAAGCCACGAGGAAACTGAATAGATCTGAACTGATATAAAATGATAAGTCAGGATTAAAGAATACTGACTCAGCTTGGCTGGGAAGGAAGTGTGGCTGGGCTGCTGATGAAAGCCACAGGTCAATGCAGATATGCACCTGCTGAGCTGGGTGAAAGCCCCAGGATGAATCATATAGGTCCCTCTGTGAGCTGCCACATATGGCCACACAGGCTGTGTACCCTACTTCAGGGAACACCATTCACACATATTTCAAAGTGAAAGGTGGGCGCCCTCTGGAATCATGCTCTTGGTGGACCTGCTACCAATCATCAGGAGAAATGTGTGGGTTCCATTATCTTTTAGAAGAGCCATTCTCTCCTGTTTTCATTATAGAATCTGCATGACTGTGTTGGTGGGTTTTTGTTCCCACTCTGTCATTATGTTTATTGAAGAAAGAGGGAACACCTTTTAATTTACATAGCTAAAAATCTTGGATTATCACAGGGAATTATGGATTTCAGGCTCTTGCATTTTCCCAAGCTATAATTTCCTCCATACCACAATCAAATTAGCTGCACAGGTAAAGTGCTAGGACTACAAAACTACTTAATGTATTAATGCAATAAGATGCATTAAATCAATAAGGAGCAAAAAAAAAAAATGGCAGAGCTTCATACATTTTCAAGCAGGCTTAGATTAATGGACTTAAATGTCTACAGCAGAAATGTCCAAATAACTTATAAGTCTGAGATTGGGAGGTGAGTACTTGGAGAAGAGAAGACCCTGCCCTGTAGACCCATGATGTTGGGTCACCTCCATCTCCAACCAGCCCTATTTACCCCAGTGGCCACACTGATATTATTTTTTACATATTCAATGATGTGAAAAAGGTCGGGAAGTTCTAAAGTACCTATTTTTATGTTATGTTTTTCTACTGCTAACTTTCCCCTCCAATAATCCCTTTGTATTTTTTCCTTCTAAATCCACTTTTATTCTCTTCCATCCTTATTGCTACTGGCCCAGTAACCCAGCAGCTCCTTCTGAGATTATTGAAGCTACTTCAGACATAGCATAAGGTTCCTCCTGGCACCCATTGTGGACACAGCTGCTGGATGGCTCTTCTTAAACATCACTTCATCATAGGACACATACTCAAAAACTTTAACAACCTCCCATCACCTTCAGGATTGTGTCCGCACTT
The DNA here is from genome assembly GCF_014108245.1 of Pipistrellus kuhlii. NCBI lineage: Eukaryota > Metazoa > Chordata > Mammalia > Chiroptera > Vespertilionidae > Pipistrellus > Pipistrellus kuhlii. Next base: position 20,169,074 of record NW_023425529.1, read on the forward strand.
CTCATATAGGTAGGTATGTGCATTAGGCCTAATCTACCTTGATAAAGGTAACTTCACCATTTTGAAACATGAATCTTTTGTTCAACTTAGAAAAGGCAGTTGTTGGTATTGGAAGCTAACATGGGTAAATCAGGAACATGCTTCAATAAGCTATCTGCATTTTCTTTTCTGATAGATCCCCTATATCTGTGACTCAAAAATGCTGCAGACAAAGCATTCTGCCAAACATTTTCATAGCACCCTTATAAACAAGATGAAATATAATATATAGGTTTACAATGTCAAGCACATGAGATGAGGGGAGAGCATAGATGATCCCATTCTGCTCTAGTGTTCATCATGCCACAGCTGGAAAACTAGGTTCTGATCTTAAAATTCTATGATCAGCTGACTCTTGTTTACAATATCATTTTCATTTACCCAACAATAATCTGTTCATACAGTCCCCTTTAGCACACTCTCTCCCAACTTCCTCTCAAGCTAGCTGGATCACATCCTTGCTTCACTTTAATGCAAGTCAACCAACAATAACTACACACCAATTCTGTACCATGCACTGGGTTATATTGTAGAGATAACAATACCAGAGAACATTAATCAAAGGCTTAGTATGTGCTATGCACTGAATGCACCTAATAATCTCTTTAATCACCACACACTGGTCAGATGGAGATTACTGTCTAATTTCTCATTTTTACAGATGAGAACAGAGAGGGTTTGAAGACTTGCTCACAGTTTTGAGTTGAGTGAGTGCAGTGTCAGGATTTGAAGCTGAACAGACTGGCTCCAGAGCTTGGGGTATGACCCGCCACACAGTACTGCTTTTCAGGCAATGCAAGAGTAAGACAGTTCCTGTCTTCCAAGGACAGTCGAGTGGGGAAAGATACCATCCATGGACAATAATATCAAATTAGGCTTTGGTAACTGCTCTAATAAAAGATATATATATATATCTGGGATTCAGAGTAGAAGCGGTTATGACAGAAAGGGTCAGGGATAAGGATAAGCTTGGTAAAATTCCTTATCTTTAAGCTGGGCCTTGAAATGTAAATGATGGCTCATCAGGTGAAGAGCTATCACTTTAATCCACTAAGGCCAAGGCAAGAGCCAGGGTTGCATTCCTACAGCTGCCTGATGGAAAGACCAGGGATAGTCCTTCCCGGCTGAAAGAGATGATATGTGAGGAGGAATTGTCTAGCCCAGTTCTCCTCCTCTTTAAAGGCCTGATCACGCTAGCCAGACAATATCTACCACGCTAAAGAGCCAACTGGATTGTACTCATCTCTTCCCAACTTGTTGGTGTCTGGTTGGTAGTTTGAAATTGGCCCTGGGCACCCACTCTGAAAATGAAAACAACAAATCAGGGCTTCCTCTCTCCACCCATGCCTCCAGTTGTTAAACATTCAGCAGCTCACGTCTACCCAGAGCAACCACATCATTCATTATTTCATGCTATTTCATGCTTTATTTAGTGACTTTAAGTTCCAGGTGTCTTTTCTCCTAAACTAAATTGTAAACAGGCCCTAAATGTTTCTGTGACCATGTAAACATTTCTAACACTCTATGTGCTGTGTTTTGACACCTGTCAAATAGGGAGTGATTTCTAAGGTGTCTCTTGCACACACTCATGATCCCAGGACCTCTTTAGGATCGAGGCTCTCCACCCTACTTCCCTCTGATTAGGCCCTAGTAAAAAGAAAGGCATTCATAGTTGTTAATTCCTGGAGGAAGGGGAGAATCTGTTTGTTATACAAAAGATTAATTTATCATAAGTCATTATTCTTTTGTTATTGTTTCTTCATGAATTTTTGCAGTGAGAAGGCAAGTTAACAAATCCCTTGAGGATTAAAAGGAGAAAACAATTTGGAAAAATAATCTGCTCCGAATGTCAGATTCACAGTGCCAATAAACAGTGCTCACAAAGAACGTGTTTAGCTACTTCAAATGAGTTGCTTCATCTTTTTAATGTAGCAAGATAGAAATAAGAAAATAACTAAAATAAAATAGGGACTATTTATGTAGAAGAATAAGGTATGCTTTATGCAATTCTTCTTTTAAGAAGGAAGTACAGTGAAAATATTAAAGATGGGAAAGTTTTTAAGGGTGACAAAGAATAGTAATAGAAAAAGAGACACTGAGTATATGATACTGGAAATTCAGAGAGTAGTAGGAGATGGGGTTAATGGGAGATCTTTCAGAGAAAATCCAATGAGAAAAACTGAATGAAAAAGTTATAGTCACAGTTAAAATATGATCAGGGAAAAGATAAACCCTAAGAAATAATGAAGAAAGTGGCTGTAAAGTGCCCCGAATTCCTTAGAGATAAGCACTAAACAAACATCATTACCACAAGCACATTTAACAGCAACATCTGTCTATAAAAATGCAGTTCTCAGCCACACTAACATTTAAAAAGATCTCTTGAGAACCAAAATCATCTTTCTCAAGAGAAACAAAAATATCGCTGATTAGTTTTCTCAGAAAAACATGGAGTCATTTTAGGGTTTCTGGCTTGGTTCTCTCAGTACAAGCTGAGCACCTGCTCTGCCGGGAATTTCTCCTCAGAAGAAAGTCTACCTCACAAACCCACAGCACATCATTCCATAAGCCTTCTCTTCTGAAAATCCTAGAGACCAATCTGTGCTGATTTTAGACTCCAAAGTCTCCCAAAATCTCCTAACAGATTTCCTCCATTACTGGCAGTGAAATAGGCACCAATTAGCACTCTGACAAGGCCACCCATAAGAAAAGACCACAGCCGAAACCAGTTTGGTTCAGTGGTTAGAGCGTTGGCCTGCGGACTCAAGGTTCCCAGGTTCAATTCTGGTAAAGGGCATGTACATTGGCTGTCGGCACATCCCCGGTAAGGGGTGTGCAGGAGGCACCTGGTCAACGTTTCACTCTCATTGATGTTTCTAGCTCTCTATCCCTTTTCCTTCCTCTCTGTAAAAAAAATCAATAAAATTATTAAAAAATAAAAAATAAAAAAAAAAGACCACAGGGACAGGTTGCCTCCTGAAAGCCCCTGCGTTTGTCCGTCCCTCCTGTGACCTCTCATCACCAAGGAGAGAGAGGTGATCCCAGCAGGGCAAGGCAGTCTCTGCCCAGAGAGCAAAGGATGCCCGTCTCCCAGGGCTGCCTCTCTGGTATGCACAGAAAGTCATGGTTTGAGATCCTGGAAGGAAAGCATTCATTAGAGCCTTTTTAGGCATCAAAGGTTATTTTCAAAAATCAAAGCATTTTTGTTTCTTGCCTGAGATGACATCTGAGATTCAACACTACACACTTGCTGCTTGTTTTAAGCTTTCATCTGGCTTTTAAAATGCAAAATTTACAACAATGTGCCATTTCCCTGGGCAAACTGAGGGGACAGGCAGAGTCTGTGCAGGGCATCCTGAGTCAGCATCCCCTTCCTCTCCAAGCCACTAACAATGGCTGTCATGTGTTGATACTTCCCTTGCACAGGCCTGAGGCGCCTAACAGCAGAGATGGCAAGATAGGGGGTGCTCTCATCTTTCCTTCCCCAAAGCTGACATCTTAGCTCTGAGGACTCTGAAAGGTTGGGTTTCGAATAATATTTCATTTTGCTCCATCTTTTTTTTTTTTCTATCTATCCCCACCCAGCCTTCGTATGGCTATTGATTCTCTATATTCATGCAAAATATGTAAGTGTGTATGTATGTCTGTTTTTCCAAAACAAGATCGTTTTATACATGTCTCTGCAACTTGCTTTTCCCACTTAAGTGTACATCATAGGCTTTCTTCCCATTCAACAGATGGCAGATCTAATTCCTTTTAAGAGTTGCATGGCAGCCATATAATGAGTGTGACTCAATTTATTTAGTCCTAACCTTATTGATAAATATTTACGGTATTTCAAAGATAATTAACTGAAGTACATTTCCAATTCCTAATAATGAAAAAGCAGAATAAAAAGATATTTATGTTTTTATTTCATATTTTTAAATATATTTTATTGATATTTTACAGAGAGGAAGGGAGAGAGATAGAGAGCTAGAAACGTCGATGAGAGAGAAACATCGACCAACTGCCTCCTGCACACCGCCCCCCCCCCCCCCCCCCCCCGGGGATGTGCCCACAACCAAGGTACATGCCCTTGACTGGAATCAAACCTGGGAGCTTTCAGTCCGCAGACCGACGCTCTACCACTGAGCCAAACCGGTTTCAGCAGATATTTATGTTTTTAAATGTTCTTGGTGTTGCCAGAACACTTCACCAAAGATGGGCAGCAACTGAAATTCCTATCAGCCAAGCACGAGAGGGCTCTTTGCTCACAGGCTCACATTCTCCCCAGCACAGACGTTTATCACGGTTAAACGTATGCCAATCTGAGGAATAAAAGATGGCACGTAATGGCTCTCATTTTCATCTCCTTGACTTGCAGTGAGCTGGAGCACCTTCGCGCATCTGTTCACCATTTAGATTTCCTCTTTTACCCTCTAGTCACATCCCTCACCCATTTCTACTGAGCTGTTTGTCTCTCTTATCTACTCCCAGGGAGCTCCTGGTGTAGCATGATAGGAGCGCTGTACCTGTCAGATATGCTGGAAATATTGTTTTCACTCGGAGATTCGTCTCCTGACTATTTTTGTATCTTTTATGCACGAAACGTCACTTTTACTTCTTTTCTTGTGGAGTAAAATGTCTTTTTATATAGGATATTTGGTTTTCTACCTCACTTTGAAAGGAAGCTCTACCCCTCTCTCAGGCTGCTCTCTGTTCGCACTTGCACGTGGAGCTGTTTCTTACGTGCAGCTTCGCTTTCTGGGCACACAGTCTTCCCTCTGTCAGCCCCTCTCATGTTTTTCAAATGCTCGGCCCCCTGCTCAGCCTCTCTTAGGCCTCATCACCTCCATGATGCCAATCTTGGTAACTGCTGCCCAGAGAAAAAAGCTCCATTTGCTCTCCTGTAATAATTATGTGGGTCAAGCGCTCCCTTTGGCTCTCATACTAAAATGCTAGTTATACCTGATACACAAATTCTGTCTCTGGATGGCTTTAAGCACTTCAGGGCAGGGACTATATTATTTTACCTCCTTTGTGTCCCTTCCATGGGCTTGAACAAGTGTGTTCTCAGTAATTATCGACTGACGTCACTGAAGGGGAAAATACATCATACCCTCCACTAAGTCTCCATTAGACATCGCTCTAGTGTTCTTTCAAGAAAGAGGCCGCAGGAGGTAAAGTCAGCCTTCCTGTCTCTCGTCATTCTGTCTCTTCAGCCTTCTGGATTGTAAGGGGCCCTGGACAGGCTCATTTCCAGGTGGTCTGTGTAAGTACAATGGTGCAATCTGCTGCACCGATCATCCAACAAGGCCAGTGGAGCAGCCAGATGCTCCTTCTCCTAATCATCACAAACTCAGTGACCTTTGAAAATAATTTCCATATTCAAATTTGATCCCCAACTGCCATGGCCTATTTGTGCTTCTGCACTTACTGAGCTGGGAACTGGTGGCTCTGAGCTCACAGGTGGAAGAGAGGCCCAGCCAGCCAGCCTGGCACTGGTGTGGCTCTCCCAGTAACGCTAAGATATTGGTTGTCATCTCAGGCCTCAGCTGCCATCCCTAGCTGACCCCCGCCTCTGCAAGAGCCTGGGCTCCCTGGGGACTGTGTACTCCCCACTCTGAGTGATCTCTGTTCTCCACTGTTTCTCTCCCCACATCTGCTCAGCAGAGTGAGGGGATGGGAAAGCGGTGAGCTGGAGTAGAATCTGGCACCAGGGACAGAAGTGGCTGATTCCCTCGGCACAGAGAAAAGTTACATTAATTTCAGATAACACTGTGAACTGACCTGTGATATTATTAGAGGAGCGGTAGTTATTATGGGCCAGGCTCTGGGCCAAGCATGTCACATAGGATTATGGTATTTCATTGTCACTAACTTCCCAAAAGGTAGATATTGCTATATCCACAATATAGGCAAATAAAACTGAGGCTCACTGAGAGCCAGGATTTTATCTCTGATCTGTTTGCCTCTAAAAGCCCATGTTTCTTTCCCCACACCATGTTGTTAGAAGAATGTTTCTGACCCCTTTATTCCTTAGCTTACTGTGATCTGAGAGAGAAAAGCCTGTCTTAGCCATACAGCCTCCCACCCTCACCACATTCTCCCAAAAACTATGATCCATGGTTGTGTCCAAAGGCTGCATGGCAAGTGGCAACTGAAGTCCATGTGGGAGTTAGCCAAGTGGGATGGTAGCAGGTGGCAGCAGCAGGCAGGGTGCTGACGAGGTGTGTAACTCAGGTGAGTTATTTCATCTGTGCCTGGTTTTATGCAAGTTGGTGATATTTTTTCTCCTCTTTCCCCCCTCCTGGTTATGACCATCACTCCCACTATTGAGAACATCAGTGCAATGCCTATGTGCTTCACTTCCTCTCAGAAAAAAGTTTTTTTATTTGCCAGTGACAAGGAGGAAATACTGGGCAAATTCCATCTTCTCAAACTTTCAACTAAATTTGTTTCAAAATGTCAGGTAAGCTTTACACAATCCTTTCAGTTTTGTGTCTTCCATCTCCTTTCCACCCCCATGGACCCCTTCACAAATCCTTTCCCAAGATTAAGAGCTCATAACCAGAAGGTTCTTATAAGATCCCCATGTAAGAAGTCAAGCAAGTTATTTGAAGCCAGGCAGTTTGACATCAGAGCCTTTGCTTTCTGCCACTCCTCTTATTGCCTCAAATATTAGATAAGATACATAAGGACAGTGTCAGACATGTAGTAATAATTCTCAGCAAATGATCCAGAATAGTCCACCTGTCCTATTCTCCTTAGGCAGCCCACTTGCTTGGGCCTGCCATAGCACTAGAGATCCATGGATCCAGAGTAGCAGGAGGATGAAAAGTATGACATGGTAGCAGTGCCACCATCTAGAAGGTTATCATGGAAGACACTTGGGAGCCAGAGACAACCATATTGTTCCTCAAACAATGCCGGCTGGACTGATCCCAACTCACTCTGACCATTGTCTCCTGGTGAGTTTCATCGCATCCTCCTCATGACCCTCCTCTAAATTTTAAATGTATGTAATATGTTTCAAGACAAGGTTATCTCCAAAAATTCAGGAATCTATCTACAAATCTTAAACACACTAGCCTATCATCTCTCTCAGGTACATCTCAGGACACTAAAAAAAATGATGCCAATGGATGGGCAGTCAGTAAACCAAACATCCCAACAAGCAAAATCAGGTTTTCAAGCACATTTTTAGGAGCTAGAAAAACTGGCCAAGCTGGAAGCAGGACCTCATCAGGTGAGATTGTGGAGAGCTGTTTTTAGATTGCAGGGTGTTCAGGCACAAAGGCTAAACAGAAAAGTAATGGGAGACATTCAGAAAAAGGAACATATTGCATAAGTATAATGACAGTGTTTTCCAGACCATAAATCTGAATGTAAACTCGAATGATTGTGAATGTGTTTTCAGGGACAACAAAACGGCATAGTTGAGAGCATGATCACCCAGAAAACCCAAGGCATAAGGAGGCAAATATATATGAAAAGAAACAAGGCATAAACACTGAAAATACACATAAAAATGACCAAGGCAAAAAGGGAACACAAAAAGAAGAGGTCAAAGTAATTGAAAATGCATCATAATCTAAAAAGACTAGACCACAGAGAAAGGAAAGAGAAAAGAACAAAAATCATAAAAGATGTGAAGTGTGTCCAAAAAGGCACCTCATAGAATTCATAAAATAGATTCCTCACACCTTGCTAAGGCCATGCAAAAGAGCACTAAATCCCTAATAATAACACTCATTCTAAGATTGGCTGATCTCTACCACCCCTCCTTAACCAGAAAATGCCAACTTTTATGGACAAGGATACCTATTAAGTATGTAGTAAATAGTTTTGTTTTCTAGAATATTCAGGATTATGCTGTCATATACTAGGATTACAAAGTCATTCCATTTTTCACTGACATTCCTTCCCTTAGCTTTGGAGGGTAGAAATAACAAGAAAGGATTGCATGCTGGCTTTTATTCTCAGATATTCTATCTCTTGCTTGGTATTCTACTAATTGGTTTCCCCACCTGCAATCTTATCTTTCTCCAGTTCATCCTCCACTTGGCCTCAAGAATGATCTCTTAAAAATACAAATATGCCCTGTTCAGTGTGGCTCAATTGGTTGAGCATCATCTGGTGCCAGTTTGATTCCCAGTCAGAGCACATGACCAGTTTTTGAGTTTTGTCCCTGGTCAGGGTACATACAGAAGGCAACCAATAGATGTTTCTCTCTCACATCGATATTTCTCTCTCCCCCTCTTTCTTCTCCTCTAGTCCCCCATCTCTTTCTTCCCTCTCACCTCTTGCCTTTTTGCTTTCTTTTTACCTTATCTCTTAAGGACTCCTGGACTTTAACTGATAACAATATACTATGCTGTTTCTTTCCTGAATGGCTTTTCTCATGCTGGAATTCCCTATTTGAAAAAGCTACCCTTCTGGATGACACCCACTCAACTTTAAGATTAGCACATGTAAAACCTATTCCAAGAAGCCTTTCCTCACCCACCCCCAGGCTGGGTTAAGGAGTTAGATGTCCTTCTTTGGTGCTCTCCAAACACCTTGTGCATAGCTAAGACACTGAACCTGCCATAGCACACTGTATTTTACTGCTTATGTGTGTGGTTTCCTCCAGTAGCCCATGAGCTCCTCAAGGGCAGGGAATGGGTTTTAGTATTATTTTTTTGTATCCCCAATGACTAGCATAGGAATAATAATACTACAGTGGAAACTTAGTTAAACAAATGAGTGAATAGAATTTCAAAAGGAGAACCTGCTCTTGGCAGATAATAATATATATATGGTGATTCATTTACTATGTGTTTGTCAAGAACCATGCTAAGCAATACACATACATTATCAAATTTATCAGAAGTTGTATAAGGTAGATTTATTTTTATATCCACTTACAGTAGATTATATTAGTGGTGCCTAATGAATCATATATTCCAGTATCCATGCTCTTGTGTAATCCCTTCTTTAATGGCTCCAGAGTTGGCCTTGTGACTTGCTCTGACCAACAGTATAACAAAAAAATGTGACATACGTAGAGACTTGATGAATGACAGTGTACTGGAGCTGGCCTGCCTGGGATGCTACTGACAACTCTGAAAAGGCTTTGGCCATCCTCCTTGAAGATGAGCAAACATGCAGATGAGGCCCAGCTAATATCCAATACCAACAGCTAGACACAGGAGTGAGGCCAGATTACTCACCCTTGGTTGAGCCACCAGATGACTGTAGCAGATAAGTGACCCCATGTGAGATGAACCCAAGAACCACCTGGCTTATCCCAATTCAAACTACCTACCCAAAGAATTATGAATAACAATATGATAATGGTTTCAAGTCACTAAAGTTGAGGTGGTTTTACATAGCAGAGGTTAACTATAGTATATCCACTTTGAGAAAAGGCTACACATATTGGGCCAAACCAGAGAAGAAGATAAGAAGCAAGAAGAAAAATTAATAGACAAAATAGCACCAAGTTCTTTAGAGCTCTTTAATATAAATAAGTACAGTGCTGACGTAAGTTCTTCTTAATTGCAGTACTGTTAAAATAGTGCTAAACATAGAGCTGGAGGTTCTATAGTGCAGGCCTGGCCCTACCACTGACAAGCTGTGTGAATGTGACAAATCACTTTATTTCTTGGAATTTGAGTTTATCAGCAAAGAAGGAAGATATATATGTATGTACTTGTTTATGTATTGTATGTCTGCATATTTTACGACTACTAGTTTTACAGAGCTAATAGGAGAATCAAATGTACATCACACTGTCCGAGTACAAGTATTGATGTTATTGATTTGGGTTAATAAGTTTGGGTTACAGCAATTACTAATGTTTTACCTATGAATCAACAAAGGTGGTGGATCAGTAAGGGGGATGCTCTAGAATGGAGAGCCAGAATTGAAACTGTCACCATGATTCTTTGTATCAAATCATGTTTCTCTAATAGTTATTTCAACACCTTTAGCTTCAATGTTTTTATTTTTGTTTGTTTTTTAATCTTTTTCTCTTATAAGGTGCTATTGGGATATCTTGTGTAACTTTTCCCCCCCAGAATTTATAATCTATTTTTACATCACCCACTAAAGGTCAGGGGAATAGGAGAATATCCAGTCTCAAAACAAGAATAATAAGTCAGGTGTGCAAAGACTAGGTCAGGCTCTGCCTCTAACTAGCCATGGGACCATGTTCCTTAACCTTGATGAACCTGATTCTTTACCTGTAAATCACAAGGGTAACAACATGTACCAAAACTACCCACTGGGGTTCATGAGTGACATGTGATAATGTATGTGGAAATATCTTGAAAAGGGAAGTATCTACTCCTTGCACAAATGCAAGGTAATGTAAGTGCTCCCATTCAACAAAAAACACCCAGCGTTCAGAGGTACTAATATTTATATATTTAGTTGTATTTACTAGTAGACTGATCATGAGCCAGACAATGGGATAAGTGGTAGGATTTGCAGGGGGAAATGGGGAATGACATTTTGAGATGTGACGTCATTTGCCTGTGGCCACATAATTAATAAATGGCTAAGTTGGATTCAAATTCTTATCTGCCTCCCTCCAAAGCCTGGGAGGCCTCCAAATGGAACCTCTTCAGGCTATAGGAGAGCAAAATTATTGGCCAGGTAGTTTACCATTAAAAGGGGTCACCAGCTTGTGGCTAAAGAAACAGATGATGAAAAAAGTGCTGCAGGACAAAATGTTTGTTTATAAACACAGCTTAATTAATTAGTCAACTTAGATGAGGCCGAAGAGGCGGGTTTTCAGATCCCTGACAAGGAGAATTAATTAGCAGAAAAGCACCCATCCCCGGTCTGGGATGCCTCTTTAGACGCATGATAGAATTAAATTACTAAATTTCTTCAGTGCCCCTGCCTTCACCAAATTGTCCCTCAATTTAACTAAAGCCATTTTATTGGGAAAAAGGTTAACTAAAACCTTATTGAGAATGACAACTGAACCTAAAAGAATCCACCAATGAAAGCTTCAAGTGCAGTCCAGAAAAGAAGATTCTAGTGTTTCTAATAGCTCAAGTTAGGAAGGGTCAGACTAAAGTGAAAGTGAAGTTAGGTTATAGCCCACTCACACTTGGAAATTACCAATGTGCACCCACTAAGGTAAATGCAGTAGAAAACCCAAGCAACACTCAAATTCCCACCCTGCAGAGCCACCACGTTCATTCCCACTTTCATCACAGCTGCCGCGAAAGTGCTCTGGAAAGCCAAAGCGTCCACACCACTGCCTCTGTTTTCTCGTTAATTCTGCCTTTTTAATTGATAAAACGTTATTAGGAAATAGACAAGCCTTTTTACCCGAGTTACTTGATATAGATGTAAAGCATGTGCAAAATCTGTAGGCATCATAACAAAATGGGGTTGGGCCAGCCTAGGAGAACGAATTACTTGGAGTCAGTGTTAAATGAGACGTGTACTGTTCCAGCTCCTGTGTGACTTTGCATCAAAGTGACTCTCCAGGGATAGGTACCTTCTCGGCTTCCACATTTTCTGGGGGTGCTCAGAGAGCTCCTAAATCACTGTGTAATTTTTTATCAGTGAATTTCCATGTATGCTGCAGTTGTTTGGGACCTGTCCTCTGCCTAATGAAGCAGAGGAAGCTAATGAGGTATGAAGTGACTTTGTGCCACACAGTAAACAAAATACAATGTGCACACAGAGGAGTGAGTGAGGGGTCAGGGCAAAGAGTCAAGTGTGACTTGAGGGCTGGGGTCTGAGGGTTGGGAGCTGGGGAGAGGGTGGAGGGATAGCATACAAGGTCAGATTCCACTAGGGTGGGGGGCCAAACATAGACTCTCAGGTCTGAAGTGATCCAATGAGCCTCAATGGTTTTCCAACCAGGATCTATACTAGATTTATCTGTAAAGTTACTAAAATGCTCATTCCTGAGCCCTGTGCCAGACTAGTTATATTGGCATTCCTAAGCAGGATGTAGTATAAACCATAGAATATAGGAATTTATTTGGTGTTTCTAATGGGCAGCAGGATTGAGGATCATTCACCTAGACCTGTGGTTGGCAAACTGAGGCTCACGAGCCACATGCGGCTGTTTGGCTCCTTGAGTGTGGCTCTTCCACAAAATACTACGGCCTTGGAAAGTCCATTTTGAAGAAGTGGCATTAAAAGAAGTTTAAGTTTAAAAAAGGTGCCTCTCAAAAGAAATTTAAATCGTGTTATACTGTTGAAAATTGGCTCTGTTGACTAATGAGTTTGCTGACCACTGACCTAGACCCATCTCTTCGTTTTACATTTTACTAATGGGAAAATAAGGGACCAGATTTGAAGATACACAGGACAGGGTGTGGCACAATGATGTTAGGTGATATTTTACTGAATGTCCCTGAGGAAATCTACTCTCGATTGGCAGCTTCAAGCTGGCTGTATGGGATAGGGGATCTCACTGCAGGATCCTTCGCCTTGCCAGGCTCCACACTTGTGCATCCTTGTAGACTCCTCCATCAATGTGAAGTGAGGCTGAAGGGGTTTAGACCACTGGTGCCCAGTGTGGTCCTAAGATCAGCAGCAGCAGCAGCATCCCTGGGGAACTTGTTAGAAATGCAAATTCTCAGGCTTCACTTCAGATTCACTGAATCAGCAACTGTGAGGGTGGAACCCAGAAACCTGGGTTTAACAAGCGTGGTATATACCAAAGCTTGAGAAGCACTGGTTCAGAACACCATTTTTCAACAGTGGGTCTTCAGAGTCAGGGAGCAGAGTGGGAGGTCATGGCAGTAAGAGCTTCATGAGGACTCTGGCCCCTGATTCTAAGGGAGAAGGCTGGCAGCGTTTTCTGGAGTAATCAAGGACCACAAGGTAAAAACCATCTACAATGAGGATTTTCGTATTTACCATGTGCCACCTGCCTGACCTACAGCTAACTAGTGGAAATAAATTGCCTTTGTTCCCTTAAAGGGATCTGGTGCCAAATAGATAAGTGCCTGCTTTGAAAAAGTTCCAGATTTTTCCTATGATGGGGGTTTATTCAGTACCCTGCCTGGTATTAACTTAACTATTCCTACCATCAACTCTTGGTTATGCCTCAGAAAATAAGAAAGATGCATAGAATAGTAAAACAGATAAAATTTTGTTTGCAGAATGTATTCACAACTCATACCCAGTCAGTGACACAAGCACCCACCCCCAAACCCACCCCCACCTGCTTCTCATTCTCACTTGGCTCAGGGCCCTTCTCAGTGCCTACTACACAGCTGTTGACTAGAGGAATGTGCCAAAAGGATGGCAGAGTGGGTCACAGCAGATAATACATTTATAGATAACAAAAAATCCAGGTCACACTTTGATGACCATGTCAGTTCTGAGCTGCTATACATACATAAGAAATTCTTCATACTCAAGACACATCCAAAAGCAAAATGAAAAACACATATATGATTTGGCTATGTTCCTAACTCATCTACTAACTCACCCTGGAGTAGAAGGTAGAAATAAATTCTCTGACCAGTAACTACTATGTGTCCTGTGCTGGACTCTGTATGAGGCCTGCAGGGGCTACAGAAGGCAGCAACACAGATTCTGGTTTCAAGATGCTTATAACCAAATGGAGAAAAAATACACATACTGAAAAACAACTTATAACATCCAGTGTATTAATATGGCAGGGTACCTCCTGTAAAATGTATTATAATTCCAACACAACATAATTTCATTTCTAGTTCATGAAACTGCATGAGATTGGCAGGGCAGCCTCCTCCATGCAATTATTTGGGACCCAGGCCACTGGAGAATTGGTCTCCATGGAGCTGTTTCCATTCTAGCTACCCAGACTCAAAGGGAGTGTACTTGAGTTTTTGTGAGGGGTTTTATGGGCCAGGTCTGCAAATGACATCCATCACATTGTATTGGCCATGCCTAACTGAAGAGAAGCTGGAGAATAGATTCCAGCTGAATACTTAGGAAGAAAAGTAAACACGTTTGGGTAAATAGCTACAGTCCCTGCCATACTAGGCATAGTTGAGGAGGGTATGTGAGGCCCAGGGGAAAGTAGTTACTTTGTTTCATTATTTCCCATTATCATGCATTCTGTAATTTCTCAGGATCCTTCTACCTGTACTCATATAATCCTTGATTTTTCCTTGAGTTCTGTAGAATACTACCCATATAGCCCACTTCAGACATGAGTATTATTGGGAGGTTATGGAAAAATTCAGCAAAAGAGGGGCCTTCAAATAATGCTCATTTGGTCTCTTGATATTCTAGCCAATATCACTGAAAATACCAATGGCTGAAAACCACTTACCAGGAAGTGATCAATTTTGTTCTGCTGCCTGGACCAAGGGAGGATCCAGTAAGATAGGGTACCAACTGTTTTACTTACTGCGAATATTTGTTCTGGGATCTGAAGAGATGTTACTACTAGAATGTAGAGGACTACGGGGAGATTTCTCTTCACATTAAGAAGAGTGGGATAGTGAAACAAAGTCAAGAGGACTAAAGAGGAACTGGAAATGGAGAAAGCCATTTGGATATTTTTCTCTGCTTCTACAAAGAAGGGGATTCAAAAGACCCTCTTTAAGAGCTCCCTCTGGGTGAAGAATAGTAATCTATCTCATTTCTCCCTTTCACTACCCTGCCAGCACTTTCCCAGATATTTTATTAGTTCAGGGAGGAGCAGAAGAAGATGGAAAAGCATCACACATCTGGATTTAAAACCCCCTGCTGCTTTTCTGTAAAGATAACTTTCTAATTGGGATCAACAGACACTCAGTATCTGTTGGAAACAACATACATAGGTAGTAATCAAGAGATTGAGTGTGAGCACAGAAGGATGAGCAGATATGTAAAACTGAGATCTATAAGTTGGTGCCTGAATCTATCCATTTGCTTGCTTTAACCAAGACATTCTACTTCATTTAGGCAGTTGGATGCAGTGAGGAAATGAGATATGTTTGAGTTCCCACACATTATGCTTGAAAAGGTGTTTTACACCTCGGGCATTTTATGATGGAGACATAAGTGCAGGAAGGACTTTCATGTACTTACACCTGTACTTAGAAAACAAGTTTGTTCTTTAATCAATTAATTCAATCACTTCACAAGTACTATTATACTCCCATCAGAAGAAGGGCACTTTTTCTGGGTGCCAGAGATAGAGATGAACAATCCAGGCTCTGCCCTCCAGAAGTTTGCAGTCTAGTGAGAGAGGAAGGGGATAAGCAGATACATATGAAAATGTCAGCTAGTGAGAGTTGCTATTAAGAATTAAAACATGGAAAAAGATGGTGTGTGATGGGATTTACTCTGGGTGTTCAGGGAAGTATTCTCTAAAGAGGGGAAAGAAAAGCAGGTTTGAATGAGAAGAGTCATGTGACTGACTTTGTAAAGGAGGGGGATTTCAGGCAGAAGACTGTAAAGGCAAAAATATTGCTGTGAGACCTTCCTGTGACTGTGCAAGGAATAGCACATCATCCAGTAAGGCAGGAGGTGGGAATTTGAGAGAAGAGTGTTAAGCGATGAGTCTTGAGAGAGAGGAGGGAGACATACCACATAGTAAGGCTTTGGATTGTTGTGTTTGTTGGAGGAGTCATTGCAGGATTTTGAACTAATAACTGACATGAACAGTTAGTTTTGAAAGCAGCACTTTGGCTATAGGGAGCAAGTGCATATGCAGAAGGTGAGGAGATGGTAACTTTGTCCATCATGGGAGGTAATAGGGAAAGTATGAATTTGGTATTTTCAGGAAATATTTTGAGAATAAAGAAGACAAAATTTTCTGATGAATTTGATATTGAGTGGGGAGAAAAAGAGGAAATGAAGATGACTCTGAGGTTTGGAGCCTGAGTCAGTGGGTGAATGATGGTGACACTACTGAGACCCCGTGCAAAGCAGTGAACAGTGGCCAGTGCAGACATGAATGTCAGGAGGTCTGAGGTTGATGCCCAGATATGCTGCTTATGAACCCTGTGACCTCAGGCAAGTTCTCTCTGTATCTGTTTCATCCTTTGTGAAGTGGGGAAATTACTAATGCCTATTTCATGAAGATGAAAGAAGTTAATAAATGTAAAGCCCTTAGAACAGGGTGTAGGAAGCACTCAGTAAATATTGGTTAAAATGAGGAACATGGAGGGAGGGAGCAGACCAGCAGAGAAAATCAAGAACTTGATTTGAAGTAGGCTAAGTCTGAATTGTCTGTTGAATATCCCAATAGAAATGTCAATAAGCAGATGGCCATTAGTGTCTAAATTCAGGGGAAAGTGCCAGACTAGAGATACAATTTTGGGAGATATCCCTACATATCGATGTTGTACGTAAAGGGATTGGATAGTATAATCTTGCCCTTATTGAGCAAATACAGACAATGGACGATAAAGTTACATGATCTGAAAGCTAAGAAGGAAAAGCAGGGTGGCAGAGAAAGGTAAAGAGGAGCTAACTTGGACTGAGGGACAGGAAGGCTTTCCTGAGCAACTGATGTTTAAGTTGAAACCTGAAGGAATAATTTCTACTCATAATTATGCTCAGAACTCCTCTTTGTATATTTTTAGTTATAACATTCATGGCCCATATTGAGCATGTTGAAAAATCTGAGTACAAAAAAGGACAATGAGAAATTAATTATGCACTGTGTACATTTCCTTCAGAAAGACATTAGTTGGTCTTCTTACATGAGATGCTCTGTCTCCAGTAAAGTTTTGGTATCTACCAGTGAAAGGAAATGTCAGAATTTCCATACATTTTGCACTTTCAGAATGCAAAAAATATAATGCATGGTTTAGTCAGAATTTTCTCAAAATGATCATGATCATGACACAGGGCCTTACCTAAGCTAACAAATCATTATCATAACCAAGCATAAATAGACCCCTGATGAAAAGGTGTTCTTTGCTGTTCAGGACATTAGTCCTATGATCTATATATAGAAGCTGTATATATTAAGATACCTATCATACAGTCCACCTAATATTTTTATACTCTTTTCCCTTTACCTCCCACTTTGTCTACCAAATAAATAAAGCTCATGATTCATCAATAAATTATTGCGATAATTCAAACAGAGCTGGGTTAAGAGTCTAGGCCAAAATGATGCCACTGACCTGTAAATAAGTGGGCAGGTCTGATCGGCAAAGGGGATTTAAAAAACACAGATTAGATTTCCCACTGAAGTGGAAAGGAAGGTTTCTACTCTTCAGAAAGACCTGCTGTCATTTCTACTGTCCCAGATGGTGAAAGTTCTGCACTGCTTGACCTGAGCCAAAGATAATATAAAAAGAAAACAAAGCGACAAACAAGATCTGCTCAATGAAACCAAGCAAAAGCCCATTTCCAATGGCTTTAAATACAAAATATGTAACTTCCCAGACAATGACACCTCCCCAAGCCTTATTTTCTGCACTTTGGTTTATAAGGTAACTAAAATGACCTCCTAAGAGGTCCCAGATATTCCACAATACCTGGACACAACAGTAATATACTTAAAGGACTCTGAATTTATGTTTTTTTGCAAGAAGTAAACACAGCCAAGGTATGTCCATATGCATGCTAGAGTGCATACTGAATGAGGTGAATGGACAAGTACAAGCAGGCAGAAGGAGGTTATTAGCAGAGGCAATCACTGGGGACCAGGTACTGAACTGGGGGAAAGTAACATCTGGGGAAAAGCCATACCTTCTTCCTGAAGGAAGTCAAAATTGGAGTTCATAGTTTTCAATTTGGCTCACAGTCAAATGCACAAGAAAGGGACTTTTTAATTTGTAAGTTAAACACATCTCCGGAGTGTAGAACTCCATCTCCATTTATGGGAGGGTACTTGAACTCTCATTTCAAAATGGTCTGTCTTAATAATGTAAGAATCAGAGCACAGATGTCAGCCTTTAATGCTAAAGAACCACTTGGCAAATGTGGATGGAGGGATCTTTCAGCAAGTCACAACACTCAGAGAACTGTGTACTCCTAGTGACCTAATTACCACAAGCCCCATCCTATCCTGGCTATGAAATGGAATCGGATCGGAATTTTCTGGGCATAGGATATTACCCCACTTACACCACTCTTCGCTCCTGTACTTATGACAACCCATGGTGAAGATGAGGCATTCTCTTTACCTTTGCTGCACGCCATGGGAAGGAAAAGGGAAATGAGATATAATATTTAGGAAATACCTCCCATCTTCCAAGCCCTGATGAAGGTCTACATACACAGTGAGATGTTACATTTTCTCCATTATAGTGAGGAGGGAACGATGTTCAGGAAAGTTGAGTAATTTGCCCAAGGTCATCGAGCCAATAAGTTGCACCGTCAGGATTGAAACCCAAAGCCATGTGCTTTCCTGGGAAGACAGTCTGGTTCTTATCATGCTTATTCTAGAAATTTCAGTAACAATGCTTCTTGATTCACTGTGACAACCAGTCAATAGCAGACCTTACTGCAGCTAATGCCTTGGATCACTAAAATAAAAAAGATTTTGCAGTGGTAGAGGCAGTAAAAGCTGTCACAGTGTTCACACATTGAGGTTTATTCTACTACCAGGTAAATTCTGCCATTTTCAGCAGTCAGTGTTAATAGCTTTTTCATACCTGAAGACCATTAATAGGTCACTTCTCAACGTTCAATATTCCATTTTCTTTAAAGTTCCCACGTGTGCTCCATTTACTGCCCTTTTTAATCATTCTCTTACTATCCAATAGACACGCACCAGGTTTTCTTTAATTTCTATGAATTCTGCAATCCTCAAGGAGACCCAGCACTCCAGGAAGATTGGAAAAGTACAGTATGTCTTGGAAGAAAGATGTCTCGATCAACACTCAGAACACTCTTGTCAGAAGCATACTGTATCCTCTGCTGGGGTTTCACAATTCCTTTCCTTCATTTCACTGCAGCCTTTTTATTTCCCTGTTTCTTACCTAGTGCTTCCTTTCTTTCCTTTTATCCTGACTCTACTCATATTCTCTTTTCACCTACCTCTTCCTTTTACTTCTTAAATGTCCCATGTTTTTTTCTTTACACTCTCCATCTATTATTCTTCATATTTTTCCTCTTTTATATTTTAGAGACAACTTACTTGAGTTGAAGTCATGCAACTCTGGGTCCGAAGCTAATTCTTCCACTTAGTGTGCCCTTAGATGAGTTACCATCCTGTCCCTTTCCTCAGTGTTCCCATCCATGAAATACAAATGTCAACTTTATTTATGTTTAGGTTTGAATATTAAATGAAATAACCTGTGTAGATCGGTTCAGGACTTCATATGGAAGGAGAACATAAAAAATTCATAGACAAGACCCCCACTCTGCCTGGTCTCTTGCCCTGCTGTGGTTAATCCTACCTTTTCTCTGTTACCCTCACAGCTGTTATGTCTGGTCCTGGCTCAGCATCCAGCTCATGCACCCTCACAGCTTATGCTCCTCTATTCCACTTTATGTGGAAATAATTAGACATTACAGCATTTTGATGTAAATAAAATGTTCAAGCATCTCAGTGACATGCTGATTTTAAAGAGTGGTCACAATAACATGATAGCGTGTGGCCAAAACACACAGTTTATTCCTATGGTATTATTTACTAATTAATATATTATTTTTCATATGGACAACTGTAAGCCTCCTTTTGCTGCATCCTGTATTTCATATTTCCAGACCATTCCGTACCACCTGTTAAGAATGAAGCGCTTAGGGTCAAGAAATGGCCAGGTTTCCCTGTACCTCCAGCAACCAAATATGAACTGAAAAGGAGCCTATCTAGTAGGTAAGGACCACACTTATTACCTACACAGAGAACCAGAAGATTATGAAGTTTGTTTTAATTGGAAGTTTAAAAAATTGTGAGCAATATTAACTCCCATCTCTTATACCAGATTAGTTTTTGGTGGACATAATTAAATTATAAGGAAACTAAGAGGGAAATCTTCCACAAGAACTCCAGTATTTCTCCTTACCATAAAATTTAGGACCCCAAATATATACATTGACCTGCATTGTTGCAAACTGCATTCTCTGCTTTGTAATTGCTTCATGTTTGCTTTGAAGTCCACTGTAACCCACATATCTCTTGGTAGTTCTCAGCCTGATCTGCCATTTTCATATTTCAGACTTGTCTTGTCTTTATTTTCTCTGAGTTCTCAACTCCTATTGCCCTTGTCTTTACTGAACTTCATCCTGTTGGCTTCTGATTACTTGTCCAATTTGTGGAGGTCATTTCCAATTCTAACTGCATCCCCCAAGGCCTTAGCCTCCACTTTAAATTCAGTCTCATCTATGAACTTAATGAGTATGCTGTTGTGCCTCCTAGTCCTTGATAACAATCTCAACAAGAAGTGAATCCAGGGCCGAGCCCTGTGGAGCACCATTTTTATGTGTTTACTTGTCAAAATAAATGTATGTGTTTTTAACAAAGTTCAGTTTTGAAAATATATGCTTTTCTCTTCAGAATCTGGAATCATCCAGGTAGAATTTGTGACAGTTTTGGCAATTCAAGGTTGTAGTTCTGTACAAATAAAATTAAATAACTTCATTGCTCAAAAATGTAACACTCTTTTAAAATAAAATCTCACTAGTTGGAATGTAAAAATCAGTAACTATTTTCACCTTTCTTTCCTGGGAATCACTCGTATGCACATTATGCCCCACTGAGGGAACACTGGGTGGGTAGGGTAAAGCCCTGACTTTTAGTTCTATCTGCCAGTCACTGTATGACCTTGGTTGATTCACCTAACTCCATGAGCTGAGACCTTAGTAAATTAGGGGTCTAACCAGATGACCACAAATGTGCCTTCCACATCTGAGAGTCTGTGATTCTCTCGATTAAGAACCTAATTATTCTCAGTAGCAAATTACTACATGCACTATTTATTATAAGCTTTTCCCATGACACTTATTTAATATTATAACTTTGAACACATTTAAGAAGTGACTGTGAGACTAGCTCTGCACACTGTCTAGAAATTATTTGCCAAAAATACATATTCATTTGCTTATATAATCCTTCTCCATGTATTCTCATACATTTGAATGGTAGCTATGTGTAAGATGCTCCAATGCATGTCATTTCCTTGTGATAACACTAACAACCAATATTCTATTTCAGAATCTCCCCTCCCCCTCTAAAAAATGAGGAAATAGAGGCCCAGACTGGTTTAGTAATTGTTCAGGGTCACAGCGCTGGCTTGTGGCAGAGTTGAAACTTGAACTTGGTTTCTGGACACAAAGTTCTGAGCTCTTTCCATGTAGCATGCACCCCTAGCCAACTAACTTATTGTTCAAACCCAGTAAAGCATATGCTATAAAAGAAAATACTATCAATTATATCAACGGTCAACTAAAGTGCCTAGTCACATTATGAAGGACCATCTCTATTTTTCAATAATGAAGGAACATCAACACTGTCTTTGGAGACAAAAGCAGTTCTAATTTTTTTTTACACTGGGAATATGTAAATAATTTTCCTTAAGAAATATGTAAAGCCTATTTTCTAAAGCTACTTGACTCTAATATGAAAAATAATTATAACTTACAACAAAAATAAATAATTTCCTCCTCCTTCTCTTGCTCCTGTTGTTTCTCCTTCTTTGCCCCCACCCCCAAGCCTTAATATTTCATTTTCTTTCCCACTTGATATTGAATTAGGCCTCCAGGTAGGAGGAATGATGTCAAACATCTCCCTTTCCTGAACTTCCTTAACATCTCTATCCTCCAATTCACTGATTTCTCTATTTCAATTGAATTTTCCTGCAAGGCAAGATCTATACAACTAAATGTTTAAACAGCAGGAGGTGAAAAGGGCAGAATCTAAAAATCTAGTTGATAAATCTGGGGAATAGAAAAAAAAAAAAGGCCTATTTGAAATAAATGATTAGAAGGAACTCAAAAACATCATTTCACCTCAGAAATTTGTTTAATAAATTAAGATACAGAAAGCTTTTTCTTTTTCTTTTTTAACTCCCCAGATAATTCTCACTAATAAACAAGGGAGCAGTCTGTAATAGCTGCTACACAGAGCAAAAACAAGAACCTGACACAGAGTAAATCATAAAAGGTTAATGATCAGAAGTTCCTCTTCCTGAAATTACCAAAAAAAAAGGATCTGAAGATATATATAGTGATGTTTCTAATGAAGAACCATATATCTTCTTCTTCCTGAGTTCCTTTATTACGCATTTTTCTTTCTCCAACTTGAGCCATTGATTTTGTCTCCTCTAATATTCTCAGAACACCTGCCTAAGTGTCTCTTCCAGATAGGAAGAAACTCATATTTGTTATATGTTTTACATAGATAATCTCCTGGATTCCTCACTGAAACTGAATATGGTAGACATTCTTATGGTGAATAAGCCCTGCGGTGACCTCCCAGAGTTACTACTACCTTGTACCATCTCCTAACCTTGTGACATATTTCTAACAAATAGAAACTGATGACAGAATGCCACTCCTTAGATTTGGTAATGCTAATAGCAAAGGTGATGTGATTATCACTCCCATGATTATGCTATTTTATAAAATTTCTTAAGATACTTGAGGGAAAAATTATCCTTTTAGCCTTAAAGAAACAAACATCCATATTGTTCACTACATATGGAAAGGGCCAAATAGCCAAGAGTTCAATGTGGCCACTAGCCAACACCTAGTAAGTCAAATAGCCACCAACAAATGAATTCTGAACAAAACAGAATAAGCTTGGAAGTGAAGTCTTCCTCACCAATAAGAACACAGCATGGTTGACCTTTTCATTGCAACCTCGTAGGACCCTGGGTAGAACGCCCAGTTAAAGACATGCCTAAATCCTGATCCCCAGAAACTGTGAGGCAATAAATGTGCTCTGCTAAAGTCACCAGGTTTATAAAAAATTGGTTATGCAGCAATAGAAAACTTATACAACTGTTATCTCTATTTTATGGAAGAGGAAAGCAAGCTTTGGAGAACATAAGTGTGCGAGCTTTGGAGAACTTAAGTGACTTTTTTCAAGGTCCCATAATCAGTAAGCAACAGGACGTAAATGTAAACCTAGGTCTCTTTAAAGCACAAAGGTCAAATGCTCTCCAATATACTATGCTGCCTTTCCACATTTCCCTTCTCATTACCTGACATTATTGATGAGATATTACCAGGTATGGGTCACACTATGACTTCAGGCAGTTATGAACCTATACTGTAGTCTTGAAGTTAAAAATTGAAGAACTCAACTCATGTGTTCCTCACCCCCACCATGGCTATCCTGTTGAAGAAGGCTGTCCACTCCTCACCCTGAAAAAGGCAGAGTAGAATGAAGGGAGCCGTATTGGAGAAAGGTTCTCACCCACTCAAAAGGAATATTAAGTAAATGTCCTTCAAAACAGAGCTGCACCACCTAGGATAAAGTTCTGCATATATAATAAGCCTCCCACCAGGAATACCCAGAGGCAGAAGCCAGAAACTGATTAATATGGTTCCATACTTTGAGTTGATGCTGGGCAACAATTAATCCTGCAGCTTTTCTTCAATACAACTGGTTTGGGTTGAGGGAAAGAACACTGGCTTTGAGATTAAAAAGTTAAGGATATTTTAGGGGCTTATTTTGATGTGGCTTAGAAATGCTGAAATTTCACTGGTTAGGCTTGACTGGGCTTGTCAGCTGTTAGGCAGAGTTGGACTGTTACTTCATATGTGCCTCAGTTAAATTATTGGAACAGTAATAAACTAGTAAAATTTTGACACGCCACTTTACATGGGAGCATACCAGGAAGTAGTATAAACCTTAGCTCTATCTAATCCATTATAGTCCTCAATTTCTAAAGACAGCTTCAGAAAGAATTCAACAAACAGTTGTGACCCTATTCCATGCCAGGCCCAGGGCTGAGTGCTAGGAAGAAAACAGGTGAGATGTAGTCCACAGCTTCCCAGAGTCTACAATCCTCTAAGACAGAGAAGCATGCACGTCAATAACTAAACAGTCTCCCACACATTTGAAGAAGACCAGGCAACAGGTGGAAAAGACCTAAGAGAAAGACTGTCATTTGCCCTAAGAATTTCAAATCCCTTCCACTGCTTTTCCTTTGATGAAAGACCTTATTGCAGTTACCTCTTATGATAATAGGCAGGGTGCAGTGGAAAAGGGGTATGAAATCGATGAACACTTTTCCACTTAATCATCTTCACCATTTAAGTAAAAGGCATGTATAGACAGTGTAGAATGATCACTTAAGAATACAGATAACTAGATCCTATGCTCTAGTTAAAGAAAATTAAATTACATGCTAAATTAAATACCTAAGAGGCACCAGAGATGTAAGAGCCTTTTTGTTGCATCTCCTTTAAAGTCCAGTACCTCCTTTAACTTATTAGGATATTGGTTTTAACATTTATACCTGGTTGGCACTGCAAGAGAGAAAAGGAACAAGGAAAGGGATAAGAAAAAATACCCTGGGGAAAATAGCACGAGAGTCAAAATGCTAGCTTTAATCAAACACTGCTTTGAATCTGGGCTCTGCCACTAATTTCCTTGTATTATCTTGGGCAAGTTACCTACTATATCTGAGCTTAGTTTCCTCATTTGGGCTTTCCAGATAGCTGTTAAAAACAAGTAAGGTGATATATACCAAGCATGTATGTGGCCCATAGATAGTTAATACTCAAGGGTTATTTTTTGAATGAAGGCGTGAAGGTAGGAAAGCAGGCAGAGAAGACAGAAAGCAGAGGGAAGAGCACTGGCTCCTCTTTGACTCTCTTCTTTTCCTTGATTATTTTAAGGTTTTCCTCTGAACCCTCTCATTGATCTACCTTCCTCTTTTAACAAGAGAACAACTACTACTGAGGACTGATTGCTCATGGTTTCCAGAGGCAGTTCTATAGGATTCAAAATGCTTAGTGGAGGGGGACCCCAAAATTAAAAATAAAAGCATGGAAAAATATGGTATGTTTGAACAAATGCTACAGAAAAAAATTAAACCATTTTTTTTACTATAAGAATTTTTAGGTCCTCTTTCCTCCATTTTTCCATGCTGCCATAACGGTGAGGCTGTATCAACAATCTTGAAAATAGAGTGAAGCGCCAGGTTCTTATTAGGCTGTGCTCCAAAGTCACTGTCTGGTTTCTAACTGTGATGAAGACATTGGTAAATTTGAAATTACTGATGACCACAGAGCTGGGAAAATTGTTGTGAACCTCACAGGTAGGTTGAACAAGTATGGAGTAATCAGCCCCAGATTTGATGTGTAACTCTAAGATCTAGAAACATGGCAGGACAACCTGCTTGCATCCCTATCAGTTTGCTTTCATTATACTGACAACCTCAGCAGGCATTATGGACCATGAAGAAGCAAGATGGAAACAGGAGGGAAAATTCAGGGATTCTTTTTCTAGGGATATAATATATATGTGCAAATAAAAGGCCTCAATGGGCAAATTTTTCCCACTATTTTTTTCCCCTAATGTACATTGTAACTCTTCCATGTGATAATATGGTAGATAGCATCTCCCAAGTTAACTTGCAAGAAACCAATTTTTCACAGTGGATCACATGAAGCTAGGATTCCATGGCATACCCTCTTGAAGAATACTGATGTATATCAAGATAGAATACCAGTGGGCAGTACACTGTCTGAGGGACAAAGTCCCCAGAAAAGACTGCTAATAAAATGATCTGGAAGAAGAACCCTATGTTACCCATCAACTAAGCTATACTAATCATTCAAACCTCTCTGGCCTTATGTTTATTTATAAAATAAGAAGTTGAAGATACATGTTTTAAGTACCCTTCTCACTTTAATCGTTTAACACTTGCACATGGGCATGAACTACACACTTGAAAAACTGTTCACATTACTATTTTCCTTCTTAGATAGCCATCAATTCACTTATAGGAAGTCTTCATGATGTTGCCTAAGCACCCACTGAAATCTGTGCTCTGGGATAGATGCTCCACACTCTTCAGGTTCTTTCAATTGATTACTAATGCAAGGATTCTCCTTATGAACAAAGTAGAAATGGAAAGAAATCACTTTGAATCAGTGGTCAAGACTTTCCAGAGCCTAGCCATTTTATATTCTTCATCTCTCAATAACCTATGTCATTCTTGTGCACTCAATGCAGGGGCAGTACCCCAGGACAGGATGACATATGATAGAAAAGAGAAAGAATAATAAGACCTGATTTTCTTATAAGAAGAAAAGGTAATATGGATCCAGAAATGTGAAAATAAACCAGACAGTGTTCTGAATAGCTAGAAGCACAACTACCTTGACCTCTATTCAAATGGGGCATATGATCAATAAAATCAGTCATCAATCATGTGTACATAGATAGATCTTCATTTCCCCCCCAAACTCAATGGGGAGATGAATCTAGGAAGAAGTTTAATTTCCTCTGAGGGAAAGATAAAAATTAGAGGAGAGGGGGAAGAAAAATATCCCAATGCAGACTTCTCAAGAAACAGCTATCCTACTCTAGCCAGTTTGTCTCAGTGGATAAATCATTGGCTCAGGGACTGATAGGTACCAGGTTTGATTCTGTTCAATTGCACATACCTCAGTTGAGACTCGAACCCTGACCCCGGTCAAAGTGTATGTGGAAGACAACCAATGGATGTGTCTCTCTCACATTGATGTTTCTTTCTGTGTGTCTCTTCCCCTCCCTTCCACTCTCTCTAGAAATCAATGAGAAAATATCCTCTAGTGAGGACTAAGAAAAAAAGAAATGGCTATCCTAGTTTTATATTCTCCACAGCCTCCTTTTCACATAATGATGGTTTAATGAATGTTAGCTGATTGGTTGGCAGGTGTTGATTTTCTAGCATTTGTAGAAATTCTGGGACAAAAATAGAGGCCAACATAAAGTCCATTAGTTTCACTGGAGTTTAGGACCTATTGCTGATTTTCCTGTTGGCCTCATGTTGATCCTACACTTCTTAATATGAACTCTTCCTAACACTTTCCTAACCATGCTGGGAACTAGTTTACATCAGAAATTGTTTCAGAGTGGCAATAGATAAAGTTAGTCCACCAGCCCAACCAAAATCCCCATGATGTTCAGATGGATCCATGTTGCTCTGTGACTTATATTTGTGTGATTCTGAACAAGTTATGTAACTTCTGCAGATCTGGATTTCCTCATCTATAAAACTGGAAAACTGTTTACCCAATGTGAAGTGATGTGGATTAAATAAGAAAATTTATGATTTCATTTATTCATTCATTTAACATTTATTGAAACTTCACTATGTACCAGGCTGCATTATACCCAAGGATATAAATAAAAGACTCAATTTCTACTCTTCCGGAACTCAGAGTCAGGGGAAAAGAGACGTGTAAAAAATGAACAAGTACAAGTGTATAGATGAACATATGTGTCAGTTGGTTCAGGAACACAGATACTCAGTTTCTAGTCCAGAGAGGTCAGGAAAAGCTCACCAAAGCTGACAACATCTGAACTGAGCCTTGAAGAGTCATTAAGAGCAGCCAAGTAGAACGGTCAGAGGTGGGAAGACAAAAAGTTGACCCTTAGAGACAAAGGGAAAAGCATATATAAGTTCAGGGTGGTAAGAGCATGGTAGATTTGGAGAACCATAATCAATCTCCTATGGACAGAACTTTGTTGAGGAATGTTAGAAAATGAGAATGTAGAGAAAGGCAGGAGTCTGCAGTCAGAAAATAAAAATCAAAGCTCTTTGGTGTGTTTTTTCAGTTTTCATCTTGATGTCACTGGAGAGCTATTAAAGATTTTTAGACAGGGAACTGACATGAATAATTTTATATTTTAGGAGGATCCCTCTGACAGTGTGAAGGGCAGTTTAGAATAGGGCTAGATCATAGTCAGAGGAAGGAGACAATTGCAGTAATTCACATAATAAATGACAAAGGCAATAAGAGAGAAAATAAAGATAAGTAGGTACATAAAAGAGACAAATGAGAAAGAGAATCACTCCCAGGTTTCTACCTTGGAAAATTGGGTAGATGTTGGTGGCAAGGTTAATATAAGAAGAGAAGAACATTGAAAAGAGAGGGAGAAAATGAGAGTTTAGTTTTGAGTTTGGTGAACTTGGGGTATCTTTGGGACATAAAAGTAAAGATTTTAAGAAGGTGGTTTGGCACATAAGTCCAGGGTTCAGGAGAAAAATATGAGTATAGAGTTTGGAAATCATTGCTTTTAGGCATGGGCGTTCTACAAAGACTATGTAGGTAGGTCCTTGGGAAGATCAAGAATGGAACCCTGGAGCATACCAATAAACAAGCATAGGTGAAAGGAAGGAGAGACAAAGAAAACAGACAACGTTGCCTGAAGAAAAGAGGGGTCACTCATGTCAACTGTCAAAGAGAGGTCAGGAGGTAATAAATCAATTTCTTGGACTAAGCTCTAGGATGTCACAGTAACAGTAGGAAAGGCAATGATAATGGAAGCACTTTGTACAGTGTTAGCAGACAACTTCCATTCTGTTTCTCCCGTATACAGAGTGACCCCTATATTAACCACTTGACATAAGTTTGTCTCTTAAAACTTTTTTAATATTTAAATTTAAAAGATTATTGTATTGTGGTAAGAATACTGAACATGAAATCAAGTCTTTTAATACATTTTAAGTGCACAATACATATTGTGAGCTATAAGTGCCACGTTGCACAGCAGGTCTCTGGAACTTACTCATCCTGCACAACAGAAACTTTATGCCCAATGTTTAGCAACTGCTCATTTCCCACTATCCCATAGCCCCTGGAAACCACTATTCCACATTTTGAATCTATGAATTTGACTATTTAAAGTATCTCATATTAGTGGATTCATGCGATGTTTGTCCTTCTGTGACTGGCTTATTTCCCTTATCATATGTCTTCCAGGTTTGTACATATTGTCGAATATTGCAGACATGCCTTCTTTTGTAAAGTCGAATAATAATCTATTGTTTCAAGTACATATGTCTCCATCCACTTACAGTGGCAATTTGTGTCTCTAACCATTAATTAGTCATCTTTCTCCTTTTCTGCAATAAAGGCTTATGGTTCCTTTACACCAGAATTTCTATTTGTTGAACCAGACATAGAACTAAGTATCTGACTGTTTTTTAAAAAAAATTACCTCAAAAATGGTTGCACAATTCTGCTACCTCCCTCCTGTACTCTTCTCTGGCTCTCAAAGAGTGTGTTTCCAGTACTTTCCCTTTATGACCCAAAAGCAGAGGAATGCTGCAGGAGACATGGGGTTGCTGACCAGACCTCACTGCTAGAGGGGCTCAGTGGGAATTCTCAGATAAAAGGCAGGAGAGAAAAGATAGATGTTATTTCTGGAATGATCATGATGAGAGATGTAAAGAAAAGCTTGCTGCAGGGCTAGATAGAAAGGTAAACCAGAAGGTGGCAAGAGAAAGAAAAGCTTCCCTGATGTCTTTCCAAAGAAGCTGTAGGGACACATTTAGACGGTGTGAATATTGAGAAGTCGGAAACTAAAGAATGAAAGACCCCAGCGATGGTTAACTAATGCCATGTGCTTGTTTGCATATAAAAGATCAAGTGAGTCTCTTGACATAAAGCACATATTTTAAGAAATCTGTGGCTGACTCAGAGGAAGACTGGTGGTTGCCAGAGGGGAGCAGCATTGAGGGAGTGGGTGCAAAAGGTGAAGGGATAAAGAAATGCAAATTGGTAGTTACAAAATAGTCACAGGGGTATAAAGTACAGCACAGGGAATCTGGTTAATGATATTGTAGTAACTATGTATGGTGCCAGGTGAGTACTGGAAATATTGGGGGGAACACTTTGTGAAGTATATTATTATCTAACCACAATGCTGTACACCTAAAACCAATACAAAATGTAAAATGCAATTAAAAAATAAAATTAAAGTAAATAAAGAAAAAGAAATCTGTTGCTGATACTTTCTGTCTGACGGTCTCCACTTAAACTTTCAGATAGGAGCCTTGCAGGGTGATGCCAATTAGAGGATGCACAAGGTGTTCCCAGCACTGGCTCCCCCAAACTGCCTGCTGCCAGTGAGTCAACTGGTTCTGTTTCTGACAGTTTATTTTCGTTTTTGCCGAGTTTCTCTATACAAGTGCTGACTCTGTTCTCTTTTGTAGCTGAAACTGTAAAAGATCTGGAGTCCAGTCTGGGCTGGTCCTGTCCAGATAAATAAGGTCCCAACATATCCGTTCACCATTGACCACTAAGAGGAGGTAAAGCTAGCTTTGCCTCCAATTCTGCAAAGCCCAGCCAGAGGCTTAAAAAGAGTTCTCAGGTTGAAGATGAATATCTG
The DNA here is from genome assembly GCF_014108245.1 of Pipistrellus kuhlii. Taxonomy (NCBI): domain Eukaryota; kingdom Metazoa; phylum Chordata; class Mammalia; order Chiroptera; family Vespertilionidae; genus Pipistrellus; species Pipistrellus kuhlii. Next base: position 20,199,288 of record NW_023425529.1, read on the forward strand.
GCCCCAAGTTCTGGCTGCTTCCCTACAAACTAGAGAAACAGAGGTTCCCATGGAAAGTAGGAACAATAAGAAACAATATTTTCACTGAGAAGTGGCACTGAAACCCTCAGGCTTCCACAGCCTTCCCCTCACCACCCTTGAGCAAAAAAAAATAAATAAATAAATTGGCAATTACCTAAATTAGGCCAGTTTTATTACTTGTTTAGTTGGACTACACTTTTGAGACATGTGAAAAGATTAGAAATTAGTGGGGAGTTAGTTGCATGTCATTTTGAGGAAATCACCATTCAATCAAGAAAATTACCTGGCACAAGATATCCAAGGTATTCAAATGCCACATAATGCTCATATCTCTTTCTGCATACCAGCAAACCTGCGGGCCAAATGCCAGGGTTTTGCTCAGGCTTGTTCTTCTTACCTGCCTCGGCTCAGACGAGAACCACAAATCCAAACCAGCGATGACTGTACTCAGTGCCAGAGGCAAAAGCAAAAAAGCTGGACACATTTGACAAACACTGTGCATGAGGCTTAAATTTCAGAGCAGCAAGAATTGATGGGAAAGGGAAGCAGGCATCAAGACACTCAGGAGCCAGTGCACATGAATCCACACTGCACTCCCTACAGAACCAGCATGGGAGCAGATCTTTCCCTACGTTATGTTCAGTGGTATGGCGTGGTCAGGAGAGTCTCTGGAATTTGACTGCAAGGTCAAAATCCTGGCTCCTCCACTTCCTAGCTGTGTGACCTTCAGAAAACTATTAAACCTCTCTGGTCCTCATGACTGTGTGTGTGTGTGTGTGTGTGTGTGTGTGTGTGTGTGTGTGTGGTCTGTTTTTCCATCTTAAATGGCAACACCATAGGGATGTTATAAAGAGTAATATGAGCCGAAACCGGTTTGGCTCAATGGATAGAGCGTTGGCTTGGGGACTGAAAGATCCCGGGTTCGATTCCAGTCAAGGGCATGTACCTTGGTTGCGAGCATATCCCCAGTAGGGGGTATGCAAGAGGCAGCTGATCGATGACTCTCTCTCATCGATGTTTCTAACTATCTCTCTCCCTTCCTCTCTATACAAAATCAATAAAATGTATTTTTAAAAAAGGAGTAATATGAGTTAATACAAGTAATCTGCTTAGAACAGTGCCTGACTTATAAACATTGACCTACTGTAAAAGTGGTAGATAGCTATTACTTACACTTTATTATCTGTCAGCCAGGGTTCCCACTGCTTAGAGAATCTTCTGCAGAAGAATTGATGAAAACTAGGGTTGTGACTCCCTACAACATCTTCTGAGGCCTTTCCTTTCCCCTGCTTTCTGCCCTGGGTGGAGTCCCTTCCCTTTTTTTCTAGTTTCTCTTGGATTATCTTCACTTTTTCTAATTTCTCTCTTTCTTTCTCCATCTATCTGTCAATTTTCCCTCACATTCCTTTCTTGGCGAGCAAAATCCAGAACACTGCAGGCACTAATTTAAAATGTGTTGAACAAATGGTAAGCCAGAGTGTGAACATACATACAATTTAGTCCCAGAATACGATAATGGCTTTAAATGATAAAAAAGGAAAAAACAAAGCCCTATAAATCATTTCCAATTTTGAGGAAGGGGACCACAGAGGAAGAGATAAGTGATCACTTGCAAAACAATATCCAGAAACACAGAATAAAAAAATAATAATACTTTACAGCGGGGACTTTGGTGATCTCTGTGTATGCAACTGTGACAGTCTCTGATTCCAATCACCAATGTCTCTCTGCTTCATGAAGGAATACAAATGATCCTATTGAATAAGGAAGGAGTCAGAAGTTTCTCTCTGATTGCTCAGTAGCAAGGTCCCAAAGAAGGCTACTCTGGGTCGTTAGTGCAGCAAGGTACTGAAGAGGCAAGAGAAGCATGACAGTGGAGAAATTTAAGTTCCTTCCTAACCCCCTTCCTGGAAGGTAGCTGTTAATAAAGCCCAAGGAACCAAATGACTGAGCTCCCTCATCTACAAAGGAAAGTCCTAAAAATAAACAATTCTTATAGCTAATTAATGAATAACTAGTAGTCACTAAAAATATGCCATAGCACACTTTGGAAAACCCAAAAGGGGACTGTAACCACAGATTGTCTGAACTAGGAGGGACCTTAGGGATTGAACGCAACCCTCTTGTTTGATACTCATGGAAATGGAAGCCCAGCATTAGTAATTGGCTTGCCCAAGGTCATCCTGCAGATTGATGGCAGAGCCAGGACTTGACAAGCCCAGGGGAATGGACTCCTTATTTCTCTAATTCTAGAACCAAATTGAGTCATGCAGCAGCGAGGGGAGGTGGAACAGAGAAGGAAGGCAGAGAAGGGGATTGGGAACGTCCCTGCCAGCAGACTGGTTACAGAGATTTAGTGAAAGTTGAGTCCAAGATTGAAAAAGCAACCTGAAGAGGAAATGGAGCAATAAGACCCACCAGGAAAACCACTTGCTGTCCTGGAGCGCTTGGTTATTAAAGTGGTCTCCTGGGGAATTGGGAATGTTCCAAGAATTAGCTTTTCATATTCTGAAAATGGCCCAAGCTCTCCCTGGTGGAGAAGGGCCCAGGTGCTCATCTATTATTGAGCATGTTTAAAAAGGCATTTAGAAAAGAGCACCCAGAGACAGATTTGCAATGATGTCAGTCCCGGGAGAGACGTGTTTGCTTAGGAAGGGAGCAGAGTTCATATTCAGTGATATGGGAAGAGCCAACACAGGCAGGTGTGCTGGCATCTTCCAAAACACCTGTTAGCATCTGTTCCATCTCCAGCAGTTCCTCAGGAATGAAACAATACAGACCACAAACACCAACAATGACAGACCTGATTGTCAACACACTCAGACCAATGTGTCATAGCCAATACTTTGCACCTGTGGATGGGGGCGGGAGTTGAGGGATAAATTTTGTAACTTATATACATAACAGACAGTTTCTAAATACTGGGATAATATATAACACTAAAAATTATGTAATAAATAGATGAATAGAAATAGATAGATACATATTTAATTATATGTTTTAGATTCTACTTATATTTTTATATTTTAATTATATTTTTATATTTATAATATACCACTCAGCATATTGTTAAAGGAAAATGTAGATTACAAAATAGGATGTATAATACCATCTCAATTTTATAAAAATATGCCTTTATATTAATAAAGCACATTTATAATGGATATGAATACAGAAGGAAAAGACTGAATGATAGGGACCAAACTGTAAACAGAAATTATCTCTGGGTAGTAGACTTTGAGGTGAATTTTATTTTCTTCTTTATGCCATGCTGTATCTTATTAGCTTTTCCTTAATGAAAAATTACTATAATTTAAGAAACAGACACAAATGAAAAATAATTATTACATAAAAGAGAGGTTTATTACTCCAGATGAAACAGGAGTCCTCTGGTTCTGAAAAAGAACCTCAGAATTTTGTGTAGAATACATTTAAAATCACTGTTTAGTCATAGCTGGTTTGGCTTAGTGAGAGAAACACAAAGATTGATTGCTTCCTGCCTGCACCCCAACCAGGGCCCAGCCTGGGAGGAGCCTGAAACCGAGAAAACTTGACTGGAATTGAACATGGGGCCCTTTGATCCCCAGGACAATGCTATGTCCACTGAGCCAAACCAGCTAGGGCTATTTGTTCTAATCCTTATTGTTGAAAGTAATACATATGTCCCCTTTCTTTCTCCATTGACCCCTTCTAGCCTTCACAACCTTATTGTCTATGTTCATGAGTTATGCATATATGCATACAAGTTCTTTGGTTGATCTCTTTCCACTCACCCTAGCCTTCCCTTGGAGATTCAACAGTCTGTTCTCTATTTCTATATTTCTGGATCTATTTTGTTTATTAGTTTATTTTGTTCATTAGATTCCATATATGAGTGAGTTCACGTGATACTTGTCTCTCTGACTGGCATGTTTCGCTTAGCATAATACTCTCCAGGTTCCTCCATGCTGTCTTATCCTTTTGTACTTCTGCGTAGTATTCCATGGTGCAAATGTATCACACTTTTTTTTATCCACTCATCTACTGATGGGTACTTGGGCTGTTTTCAGATCTTAGCTATTGTAAATTCCACTACTATGAACATAGGAGTGCATATATTCTTTCTGATTGGTGTTTTGGGTTCTTAGGATATATTCCTAGAAGTGGGATCACTGGGTCAAATGGCAATTCCATAGTTAATATTTTGAGGAAACTATGCAGTTTTCCATAATGGCTGTACCAGTCTGTATTCCCACCAGCAGTGTACTAGGGTTCCCATTTTTCCATATCCTCATGGTAGTTCCATTCTGAGATGGAGTGGTTCAAATTTCTGGAGTTGGGGTGGGGGAGGGGGGAAGAGATCTAAAATACCTTTTCTCCAGAACAAAAAAAGACCCAGCACTCCCCTTTACACTCTTATTAGTATTGCAAAAAGAGAAAGATGCACATGCCATTATTTTCAATATTAACTCTCCTTTTCTTCCATCCTGAAGGCTCAGAATCTCATCTGAGTGTGGCTCTTCTGCCTGGACAACTTCAACTTCCTCTCTACTCATTCTGCTTCTTCCCTTTCTTTCTCTCTGCTTTATTTAATCAGTCTAGCACGACTGAAATCATCTTGCTCTCTCTCTCCACTCAGACTCCTCCTCTATCTCTTTAACTGCTATCAGCAATCAGTTTTCTGTTCCTAAGACGTGGCATTTGTTCTGCCTTCACTTCTAATTTCAGTTTTTCCTACTCTACATCTTTCCTTTCATTTGCCCACCCCCTTTCTTTCATTTTTCTGATCTCCTGGCTGAGTTTTTCATCTGCTGATGCCTTCCTTTCTTTGCCAGGTAAATGCCCTTGAATCACTGATATTCCCCTTGAAAGCTCATGCCCATGAAGCCTTCCCAGGATAGTCTCTCACTAAAGAATAATTTGTTACTTTGTGAAGAAAAAAGACAAATTCACACCCTCCATATGCCTAAGACCTTTTAAGGCTTGAAACGTATATATTTCTGTATTTCACTGTCCGACAAATAGAAAGCTCTTTGGATATGTAGTGTCTTTTGCCTTCTACCATTCTAGGGTGAAATGGGGGATTCTGGATAATACAGAACTGATTTCCCTGTGTCCTGATGCATGGAGACAGCACTCAGAATTCTCAGAGGTCTCCCAGAGGCTCCAAGGTGAACTGCAGCAAGTAATCAAAAGGCTGTGTCAGCTCCATAAATACCCAACTTCCCGTGCCTGAATGTATTCATTTTCAAGGTATACATTTTAGATTTTAAGGAGGGATAGAATCTTCCTGAACTCATCACTATCCTGGGAGTTGCAAAGTTCAGTCTATAAGAACCAGGTAAATAATTAATAAAAGTATTGGGACACCTTGGGGCTGTGTTGAACTGGAGGGCATGTACTCCATCCAAAGAGGGTCACCCCCACCCCATCCACAGGGTCACCCTGTGGAATATGAACCAGTGTTGTTCATTTTCATGAAATCCAGAAATGTGCAGTTCTAATGAAATTTCCAAATGTCTAAGTGCTAAATGACAATTTATTCTCAGGCCACATATAACATGTCTATGATCCAAAAGCAGTTTGTGGACTGTTAGTTATGACTTTTCCTAAACATCCTCACCTTACATTGTGACTACAGGGTTCAATGGAGACAACTGAGGAAGGGCCATAATTGCCACAATAGCTGCTAATATCATGCTCACTTAAAACTGCAGGTTAGGGTAGGGAACTTACTAAATATAGTCAGTTTTTAGTAAACAAATGAAAGTTAATGCTTCTTGATTTTCTGGGAAAATGAATATATTGTAAATATTGGAATGTTCATATCCTAATGTGCCAAGTTAGAAAAAAATTCATATTCCCAAGTTCTAAAACTTAGTAGAAAGGGGGGGAAAAAAAGAAGATAAAATATACACACATTTCCTCTGTGGCTCAGAAGTAGATCTGTAGACTCTATGTATTTAAAGTAAATAGTATCACCGAAACCGGTTTGGCTCAGTGGATAGAGCATTGGTCTGCCCACTAAAAGGTCCCAAGTTCGATTCCAGTCAAGGGCATGTAAATTGGTTGTAGGCACATCCCCGGTGGGAGTGGGAGGGGTGCAGGAGGCAGCTGGTCGATGTTTCTCTCTCATCAATGTTTCTAGCTCTCTATCCCTCCCCTTCCTCCCTGTAAAAAAATCAATAAAATATATTCAAAAAATAAATAAAGTAAACAATATCAATGTAAAGTGTAAACAGAGAATCTATGGGAGTAAATTGAAACTTTTTTTTTTTACTATAAATAAATAAGTTACCAGTTAAAGTTCTAACAATAGCCATTGGACAAAAATCCTTCAAAATTTAACTGGCAACTTATTTAAAACAATAAAGCCATTTCAAAACGCCCTGTGGGAGCTGGCATGCCATGTCTGAGAGCCAGTGTATCCTATCTGATCACCTTAACAGAACTTGGTGCCATCTAGAATGATCATATTTATTTATTTGTTGATATGCTCGTTGTCTGACTCTCCTCACCAGTCCTTGAAGACAGGAAACTTGTTAGTCTTATTTAGTTCTATTCCTCCAATACCCAGAACAGTGCCTAGCACCTAACGGGGGCTCAGGGAATATTTACTGGATGAATAAATCCAGACAGTCAGCCTAATATCAGGGAGTTTGTATGGCAATTGCTGAAGACAACAGACCTAGAGTGAGTGGGACAGGCTTCAACTCTTTCTTGCTGGAGTTTTGCCTCTGGCCTCCACTTTTGGAGAGAGAAAGATTCAGTTTTATTTTAAAGTTAATGGCTGGGAAATAAAATGAGAACAGAGAACAATGACAGGGTGGCAGTCTTAAATATCCATTCATAGGTACTTCTCTTCATGAAAGGGAAATGACTGTGCTTTATAGGTCAAAATTCATGTTGTTGACCCTTAGCCCTAGAATGTCTGGGGTGGGACCTGAGAACTGACTCTTCACATAAATTCCCAGGTGATGCTGATGCTGTTAGTCCAGGGATTACACTTTGAGAACCACTGGCGAAAACTGTAAAACACTATTTAGGTGTCAATTGTTACTATCATTCACTCTCCATTTCACCATCATCTCCTTTAAATTCAACCCAGACTGTGACATATCTTTTGGCATAAACCATTTTCCTTTGTGGAAGCTTTTCCTTTAATGGCTGTGGGCCAATCTACCCACCACACAATAAGGAAGTAATAAAGGGGAGATGGGCAGTTCTTTATTTTCAACCACAAAGTGGTATGGGTCTAGTAATAATTAATGTCGTTTTTAACATTCGTTTAAAATCTTGCTTGGCATTGACTTGTATTGACATAACCTTCAAACACGTGGTATCTACAGAACGTGTGAAGTGCAATTAACAAGTTTTGCTTGAAAAAGTTTGTGTTTGGTTTGGTTTTTGTTGCAAAACTAGGGCTAAGAAGATGGCGGATGAAGAGCATATTCGGCACTGCATGCTTTACGAGTTCCAATTAGGAAGAAAAGCAAGTGAGGCTGCAAAAAACATCTGTAGTGCTCTTGGTCAAGAAGCAGTTAGCTCCAGAAAATGCCAGCGTTGGTTTGAGAAATTCTGCGAGGGAAATTTTTTGTTAGATGACAAGAGTGGTCGAGGCCGTGTGTCCAATTTTGATCAAGAAGCTCTTCAAGCTCTTTTGGTGCAAAATCCTCAAATTACCCAACAAGAGCTTGCGACAACTTTAAGTTGTTCACAAAAAACAATTTCCAATCAATTGCGTGCACTTGGCAAAGTCCAAAAGTTTGGAAAATGGGTTCCTCATGAGTTGACCAACAACAACCGAAATCAAAGAGTCACAATTTGCAGTTCACTCCTCTCTCGTCAAAACCGTTTGCCATTTTTAGAGCAAATTGTTACCGGAGATGAAAAATGGGTGCTGTATGTTAATTTGAAAAGGCGGCCTCAATGGTTGGACAAAAATGAGGCTCCACAGCCCACGCCAAAACCTGACTTGCATGAGAAAAAAGTGATGTTGTGTGTTTGGTGGAATTTTAAAGGAATTCTTCATTATGAACTTTTACCATCTACCCAAACCATTACAAATGCAGTGTATAGTGCCCAGTTGGAAAGGTTAGCCCAAGCTTTAAGAGAAAAAGAACCCACGCTGATTAATCGGAAGGGCGTAATTCTTCACCACGATAACGCACGACCGCATACTGCAAGAATCACTGCTGAAAAACTGCACCAGTTGGAATGGGAAGTTCTCCCTCAACCTGCATATTCTCCTGATATTGCCCCTTCCGATTACCATTTGTTTCGTTCTTTGCAAAACTTTCTTCTTGGAAAAAAATTTAATAATGAAGAATGCCTCAAAAATGCATTGACCGAATTTTTTGCATCAAAATCACAAGAATTTTACAACAGAGGGATTAAAATGCTTCCTGAGCGTTGGGCACAAGTAGTAGAAAACAACGGCAACTATATTGTTGATTAAATTTTGTTGTATTGTTTAAATAAATTTGATTTAAAAAAAGTATTAGAAAACGACATTAATTATTACTAGACCTAGTAGTTTATAAGAATGAAAGGAACCCAAGGAGATCTAATGGCACAAGGACACATTACAATATTTCATAATCTGTCATTATTTCTTACTGTGTGTTTGGTTGATCCTTAATGGTTACTGAGAATCCACAACATACTAAATCTAAGCTGAGGGTTTTAACTCCCTGATTTCTGAGGATGGACCCAAACACAGACTGCTGTGTAGTGTCGTAGACTTTGCCATCATTTTCTTATTGAAAGACTTAATTTTTGTAATCCCTATGCAAAAACTTGTTCATATATAGAGGAAGAAAGCTTGCTCATTGCCTATTTATCACCAAGCATGTTGAGAATTCTATTTGCTGTTCCTAGCTTCAGGCCAAACCAATTCTGTTTTGTGATCATTTTCCTCCACTTTCTTATTTCTGGACACAATTTCAACTGTATTATCATTGGTTTAAAATACATTCAAGTGAGCTAACTGAACAACTGCATAACACTTGCTACATGCTAGATATTATACTAAAAGTTTTACATGAATTAAACATAATATATAAATAAATATATAAACAAAAATAAATGTTATTTATTCCTTATAGCAACAGTTTGAGGTAGACAGTAATTATTCTTCCTATTTTACCTGGAATAGATGAGGAAACTGAATCATAGAAAGGGAGAGCAACATCTATTGTATTTACATTTCTTCAGATAAATCACTGTGTTAAGCAGAGGTAAGATAGAAAGCCTCTTAGCTTTTAAACTATGCCTCACTGAACAGTTCAATAATCCAAGGTTAAAGGGAGAGGATAAGCCAAGGTACGTAGGCACAAAAGTACAAGAGGTGTTAGAGAAGGGTTGGCTGCAATTACACTGGTGTGTTAAGCTAAATGCAGAGGTGAAGAGGGAAAAGATGGGAGGGTAGGTTTGAATGACCTGTCTTAAGAGCAAGGATTGGAAGCACACTTTATCTGTGGGGGCATATTCTAAATTTCACTCATTTATGTACCACTGTAACAATTTTTGCCACATCTGTGTACCACCTACACTATTTTTATTTTATGTTACTATTTTTTATTTTAACATTTATGTAGGATTTTACAGAGATTTTAAACTAAAGGTCATGCAAGTAATCTTAGGAAAAAAGAATTTAAAACTTTATCTTATTTTTTTTCATTACCATTTATGCCCTCTTCCACTTCCCCCCACTCAGCCCTTGCAATCACCACACTGTTGTCTGGGTCCATGAGTTCCCTCTTTTTTTCTCTCTCTCTCTTTTGCTCAATGCCTCCATCCCTCCATCTTCTCCTGCCCCCTGAGCTGTCTGCCTGCTCTCTATCTATGAGTCTGTCTCTATTTTGCTTGGTAGTTCAGTTTGTTAATTGAATTTCACATATGAGTGAAATCATATGGTACTTGTCATTCTCTGACTGGCTTATTTCACTTGGCATAATGTTATCCAGGTCTATCCATACAATTGCAAAGAGTAAACTTCCTTCCTTTTTTTTGCAAAGTAGTATTCCATTGTGTAAATGTTTGTTTGTTTTTTTATCCATTCCTATTGATGGGCACTTGGGCTGCCTCCAAATCTTGACTACTATAAATAATGCTGCAATGAACATAGAGGTACAGTGCTCAATTGTCACTAACCATCAGATAAATGCAAATTAAAACCACAATAACATATCATTTCACACCTATCAGAATCAACAAACCACAAGTGTTGGCTAAGATGTGGAAAAAAAGGAGCCCTCATGCACTGTTGGGAATGCAGACTATGGAAAGGAGTATGGAGTTACCTCAAAAAATTAAAAATGGAACTGCCTTATGACCCAATGATTCTACTTCTGGGAATTCATCCAAAGAAACCCGAAATACTAATTCAAATTATATATATATATATATATATATATATATATATATATATATATATATATCACTTATACTATTTTTACTTAATAGATGAAATAACCTTCCTTTTAAAAATACATTAAAAGTATTCATATCATTGTAAATATGAGATGGGACACTAGCCAAAAACAGAAAATAACTATAAAAATAAATAGATGGTTATTTAAATAAAAGATATGTATCCCTCTTAAATTAATTCATACACACACAGTGAAACCCACAATCACACTTAGAGAAATATGAAATGACAATGATGAATCACAGAAGATCAGTGTTCTTATTTGTTGAGTTTTGCTCCTACTCTCTATCATAAATACACTGAGTGGCCAGATTATGATGATCTCTGAATGCATAATAATCTGGCCACTCAGTGTACTTCTCTTGAGTACCTAATTTATTTGATATCAAAGATATTATAAGTTGTGCACCTGATCAATTTTCCTCTTTGGCTAATATATATAATAGAAAGCTCAGGGCAAATAGGTGGTTGATTTCCAGCAAAAGTCTAGAATATCTTTGGTACCCATTTATAATAATAAAAGCATAATATTATATGCTAATTAGGCTGGACAGCCAAACAACCTTCTGGAAGTCGTTCTGGATGACCTTCAGGATGAAGCTGGGGCTGTGAGGGCCAAGGCAGCTGCTGAGGCTACAAGGGCTGAGCCCCTTGCACCAATTTCATGCATTGGGCCTCTAGTTTGAGATAAAAATACACTGAATGGCCAGATTATTATGCATTCAGAGATCACAATAAACTGACAACTCTGTGTATATAAATGAACCTTCACCTAGTTTTATGAAATCTCAAAACTTCTCTCTCTTAGCTAATCGAGTTCACAAAATATTTGGCTGGTTGTGCTTTATGAAAAACAAAGTTAAAATTTCACATCACTCTCCTCCTCAGATTTAAGGACTGTTTTGTAGGTCAACTATTTTAAATTCCCCCTGGTGTTTCTGCATTTACCTGCATCTCCAGCAGATGTCTGATCAACAGGGCTCTATGGCTACAGTGGCTGCATTTCAGAGGGGCTTTAAGGCAGAAGATAACTCTTTCCTAGAGTTATCATTCTGTGCAATCAGGGCCTAGACAGCTGCTTTTATAGGTAGTTATGGCCTTTGTTACTGAAAGAAAGATCTTTCCTCACAATTTGAGGAGATAGGTTCTTGTTCTCAATGAAAGGAGAGTGTGTGTTTAATAAAAGATAGTGAGAGGGTATAGGGATATAGGGGATACAGGAAAGCTTTTTTGCTGTCTTTATCTTTCTTGCCTCCCTCCCTGCTTCATTTTTCATTTTTGTTAATCTCAGGAAAATGTTACACTGAAACAGCCAATAACTGTCTGGGCTAACTACTCTCCTTGCCCCATTAGGATCCTTTCTTAATACTTAGTTTAAAAACTCTTACATGATGGGGCCCACATGTTTCCAGGAAGTGATGTCTTCTAGTCTACAAACTTATTCCCACTGAGATTGCTGTACTTTGACCCTATTAGCCTAGTTGTGCTCTCATACTCTGTGTGTTAAGGCACAAAGTATCCTGGATTTAAATGGAGCTAGATGTAAATGACTCCAGCCAGCTCTGCCACTGCTTAGCTGAATGAATTTCAGCAAATCATGAGAGCTCTCTGAGCCTCAGTTTACTTATTTATACAAGTATTTCCAAAAGATAGGAATCAAAACAAGATTATATATACTAAAGTTTTTAATCATATTGTTAGTAAGGTGTTATATAAATGTAAGATGTGATAATGGCCAAATCTTTTTAAAATCCCTTAATCTCCAGCTAGATAGACTATTCAAGAATCGTACATCTTTCCCAGCTCCTATTGGGAAAATAGAAATTTTCAATAGTCTATAAAGAGAATGCTGATGTGGCTTAACTATCCACAGAAATTCTTCTTGAGGGTTGATATTCTGTTCCTTTGCCAGCAAGTTCCCTTCCCCATGGGCTGAATAAAGAAAACCGGCACACATTATTCTAAGAATAGCTGAAAACAGTGATCTTAGAAGATATTTTGCACCAAACTGTGAAGTAGAAGAATGTGGAAGGATACCTAGAGGAGGCTGGTGTAAGTAGGAATGCTGAGCACCTGGCAAGAATGGCATGAAGAATGGTTTTCTTCCCCTTAAAGTCTCTCCCTCTCTGGACCACTGCCCTCTATGTGCGCCCTTCTCCTCTGTGTTTGCCTCCCCAGGATCACATTTTTCCACTCACTGCTTCCCTGGCACAGATTCACTTTACATCTAAAGCTTCTGAACATTTAGCTGATGGAGCTGTGACCTGAAATGCCTTTAGAAGCAGCAGTCGGATGTCTTCCATGGGCAGGGAACACCTGGACCCTGGATCACAGGTGAGGTGACAGCTTCCAAGTGACTTTAAGATTTCATACCTCTCTCTCTCACTCTCTCTCTCTTTCTCCCCCTAACTCCCCTGAATGTGATGTGATGTGTATACGTGTATGATGAACATAATTAAGCTAATAGAGGAAATAATACAATCTCCCCAAATAATCTGAGATCTATGGCTATTGTAGGAGATTTATATCCTTTTTTTTAATTAATAGCTTTAATCCTTAAAGACAATTTATTGTCTTAAGTGGCCAACACTTCCTTTCAAATCTTGTTCTGCAGTCCTATTAACAGAGTTAACATGCTGAGGTCAGAGCCTCTCTCCCTGTGTACATGAATTACTTTTACCCTGTTCCTGGCCAGCTCTCATAAACAGGGATTATGGAGAGAGACTGTGCGTGGACTAGTACAAATCCATCATTACTGTAGGAGAACCTCACAGTAGAAGATCTCCTGGTGCTAGGTCAGCAGAGGCTTGCTTGTATATGAAGAACATTCAGATATTATACTTTAATGTAAAACTTGAGATCCCACAAAATGTCAATATTATATTAATACTAGAGGCCTAGTGCAAGAAATTCATGCACAGGGGGGTATGTCCCTCAGTCCATCCTGCACCCTCTCCAATCTGGGACTCCTTGAGGGATGTCTGACTGCCCCTTTAGGCCCAATCCCGGTACTGCTGGCTCCCAACTGCTCGCCTGCTTGCCTTCCTGATTGACCCTAACTGCTTCTGCCTGCCAGCCTGATCACCCCCTAATCACTCCTCTAACTGCCCTTCCCTGCAGGCTTAGTGACCCCCAACTGTTCTCTCCTGCAGGCCTCATCAACCCTAACTGTCCTCCCCTGCTGGCCTGATCCCTCCCAACTACCCTCCCCTGCTGGTCATCTTGTGGTGGCCATCTTGTGTCCACATGGGGGCAGGCATTTTTTACCACATGGGGGCAGCCATCTTGTGTGTTGGAGTGAAGGTCAATTTGCATATTACTCTTATTAGATAGGATAGAGGCCTGGTGCATAGGTGGGGGCCAGCTGGTTTTCCCTGAAGGGTGTCCTGGATCAGGGTGGGGGTTCTCTTGGGGCATGGGATAGCCTGGGTGAGGGGCCTGTGTTGATTTGCAGGCTGGCCACATCCCCTTGCAACCCAAGTGGAGGCCCTGGCATCTGGGTTTTATTTATCTTCTATAATTGAAACTCTGTAGCCTTCATCAGAGGCCTGGGCAGGCCAGGAACTTGGCTTCTTCCATTGCTAGGGAAACCCAAGCCTCCTGCTCATTCTGTGACTGCAGCCATCTCAGTTGGGTTAATTTGCATACTCATTCCTGATTGGCTGGTGGGCATGGCTTGTGGGTGTATCAGAGGTATGGTCAATTTGCATATTACTCTTTTATTACATAGGATATACACAGGGTAGTTTGTTTAATGGGGAATACATAAAGATATGAAAAGAGTAGTACCTGCTATCAAGTCCCAGTCAGTCTGTGGGTATGTGAGTTAGCCACATGCTGTACCCCCTGGTAAGAAAAGGGGATTGCTCTCCCTTCTTCCTGGGTCACTTGTGGCAGAAAAAATATAAATAGCACCAGAAAAGCCTGGCCAATGTGTCTCAATGGTTGAGCATCAACCTATGAACAAACCAGGAGGTCACGGTTCAATTCCTGGTCATGGCACATGCCCGAGTTGTGGACTTGATCCCCAGTGTGGGGCATTCAGGAGGCAGCTGATCAATTATTCTTTCTCATTATTGATGTTTCTGTCTCTCTTTCCCTTTCATTCTGCTCTCTGAAGTTAAATAAAAATATTTTTAAAAAGAAAGAAAAGAAATACACCAAAAGGAATGTCACATCAAACATGATCCCTACTAGTTTCTTGGGAACGTGAGCCTGAATTTTACAAGCCTCTGACCCTCAAGAGAGTAGTTCCATAGGATAAAAATTGCAGACACAGAACACATAGCCAATCCCTTTCTCTGTGTAATGTAACTACCAAAGAGAAAATATTGTCATCAGCAAAGTTAGAGGACAGCACATCCAATCAAAAGGCCAGAAAAGGAAAAATCCTCCATGACTAAAGACCAGGAATCACAGAGGAATGCCTTCCCCACCAACTGTATAAGTGTCCACTGGTTGCTAGTGACAGCATATAACTGAAGTAATTCTCAAATTAAAAACTGTCTTTTTAACATTCAGGGCCAAAACTTATTGCTTTAAAAAGCAGTTTTATGGCATCAAAGTTGGACTATCAAAAACTCAGAAATTGTTTTCATATGAGAAGCAGAGTCTCTGTGTAACATACATATGACTATCTAATCATGAGGGATCAGCCTGGGAAAGCATGATCTATCCTAATAATGGATTATTAGGTAGTCATTAAGTTTCATGCTTTTGAATAATATTCATAAAAGAAAAAAAGGTCTATCGTATAATAATAGGGAAAAAAGCAGATTGCAAACTGTTCACATTCAGGGTGGAGCAAAAGTTCGTATGGAAAAATAACACAAAATTAATAATAATAAAGAAGAAACTCCATGTTTCATGTACTCAGAACTCTAAACCTACTTATTCCCCATCCTGTATTATATTCCCAGTTTTATTGCATCACATTGAATTCACACATTGAATTCCTCTTTACCGTGTTTCCTTAAGTCAATGTTAAGTCAGAACTCCAGTCTCTGGGTTCAACTCTGTTTTTTCTCCCCATCAGCTTGTGCAGGTTTCAAAAGTAGAGCCAACCAATATTATCTTGTTGTTTTATCCCTCATTCAGTGGCTCATGACAAACATACAAAGACAACCAGCCTTTCTGAAATGAGATTTCTGAAGTCTATTCCCTCATTACATCCTGCACTTCTCTTCAAATTATTTTACAGTTGTACATGGAGGTAGAAGCTGCACTTTATGGATTAAGTCTAACAGACCTGCTGAGAGTTTGTGGGTTAAGGGCACATCTCATTCCCAGGTGTTGTCCCCCAGTGATCTCTTTCTGGAACCCCAAAACCAGTGTAGGCAAAGAAGCTCAGGAAATAAGAAGAATGGGACTCTTGGATGTGAGAACCTATGATAACTACAACTTAGAAAGATAGCCAAAAATATGTAATCTGGTACCCTGTCTGTAAGTCATCATCATAAAGAAAATGTTTATGAGCAGAGCCTTAATAATCAAGCAATATGAAATATCCACCCAATTATTATTCCATACCAAATAATAAAATTTAACAATCAATCTAGGTTTTAGAAATGTTAAGTGTCATAATAAGCAATCTTCTCCTTGCAGTGTCCTTTCCCTGGCCCTCAGACACTAGGTAAACTATAACATTAATCTGATGGTGGCTCATGGTAGGTGCTCAATAATTACGTGTGAGAAGAAAGGAAAGGGGAGGAAAGGGAGGAAGGAAAACTCTCAACATCATGTAGTTCATGTATTTGGTTGGGGGCAGGACTGTACACTACAGAGTGATAAGAACATATTCTATGTCATCCCTCCTGTTGTTAATATTTCTGCTACTCAACAAATCTCTCTATTAAGAAACTTTCCCTATAAATCCCCTCTGCTTTATCTTAAGCCCACTCACTCTGGTTCTGTCTCAGAGGAGAAAGTGAACAGCTGACCCCAACCTTTGAAATAATAATTCTTCATACATTTAAGGAGAGTATGTCACATCATGTCAGTGCTTTCCCCCCCCCCTTAATGACCACAATTCCCACAGACTTTCTCCAAGGATTCTGTTTTATAATCCCTTAATCCAATAATGCATATTAGTACTCAGTTCTAAGTCAGCAAAAATAGTATGTTGTCCAATGGCAGTATCAGGAGATCCAGAACAAACATGTCAAGCATGAGGAGCTTCTGTTTCACCTCTCAGACACCTTCCACAGTGTCTGGAGAAAGCAGAGCTATTCCCTAGCCTCTCCTATGAGGCTGGGAGCAGAACATGGCTTGTACAGGCATCACCAAATACTTACTGGCTAACTTTACAGTCTTGCACTATGCTGGGCACAGACAGATAGTGGAAAGCTAAACAGATGTGGTCCCTGTGTTTATGAGTAGTCTGTCCATTTGTACATGAGCGAGTCTGCATATGTGTGTGTGTGTGTGTGTGTGTGTGTGTGTGCATATAGTCTTGTGAGTGGATGAAAATACTGTTTTATTTTGCCAGTCAATGGCTTTCAAGAGGAATATGTCATAGCAGTGATTGACTTCTATTGTATTATCACCAAATGGGTCACCCTAGTCCAGTGGTTGGCAAAGTGCGGCTCAAGAGCCATGGTTTGCCGCTCTTGACTAATGAGTTTGCTGAACACTGACCTACACTCTCGATTCCAATAATTACAGGCTGTTGTTGTTCCTTGCGATTAAGTCCCTATCCCAGTGGTCGGTAAACTCATTAGTCAACAGAGTGGCAAACTGAGACTTGTAAGACTCAGTTTGCCGACCACTGACCTAGTCCTTCAGTGCTAGTATCACTAGAGCACCAATACCTGGAGTTAGTGCTATCTCCTGGGTAATGCAAGCCTAAAATGATAGCTGAGAATTGTGGAACCCAAAGAATGACCCAAGCATGACCTATGCAAGGAAGGCCATCTTCTGGTAGGTGGAGGCAGGGAAGAGGGAGTGGGCTTCTAAAGTACATATTTTGCCTCTTTGGGGCAAAGATAAGCAGAGATGGAAACCTTGCCTATCCTTCTACTATTCTGGCCCAGACAGTCCCTTTAAGGCCTGTTTACATCTTATAGTCTGAAAATGCACCATCATCATTTCTTGAAGTCATTACCCAGAACACACCCCCACTGCATTTCATTTTTATTATCCCTATTTTAGGATCATTTAAATGGAAGCAGAGAGCAGTAGCAATGAAGCAAATCATGAGAGGCTTTGATAGAGACAGAAGCCTGAATGCTTGTTGGAACTGCTTCTTGGTGCCAGACTATTTTTAATGCAAGTTTATTAAGCCATTCCCCAATTACAAATGAATCTACCCTGCACACAATTAATTTTCACCACTCCAACTTACCATGCTATGCCTCTGTGTGTGTGTGTGTGTGTGTGTGTGTGTGTGTGTGCGCACGCGCGCGCGCACACACGCGTACACATTCCTTTTTAAATGTTGTTTTCCACATTCCTACATACCAGAGTGAGGTACTGGCTTTCTGTGAACATAAGCTGATCTAGAGATCCCATTGCTATGTTAGCTGCACCTCTATACCTCCTTAGTGGCTTCTTATATCACATCTCCATCAAAGGTTCACAAGAGCTGGTACTACTTGTTTTTTTGTTTTGTTTTTTAAAGGTTGGTGAGTTCATATACAAAATTTGTATGTGCTTGGAGTATTTTCAGAGTGAATACATGAGACATTAGAAATAATAACTGCTCTAGGAGAGGCCTGAAGGAACCAGGATCACAGATGATAAGAAGACATTCTTTTTAAATATATATATTATTGATCTCAGAGAGGAATGGAGAGGGAGAAAGAGAGACAGAAAAGTCAATGATAAGAGAGAATTATCAATTGGCTGCCTCTTGTTCACCCCCTCTTAGGAATTGAGCCCACAACCTGGAATGTGCTCTGACCAAAAATCAAACTGTGACCTTATGGTTCATGTCAATGCTCAACGACTGAGGCATACCAGTTGGGCCATTTGACATTTTTTTTATACCATTTGACTTTAAACCATGAGTAAATTACCTTAAAAAATTACACTAGGAGAGTAGGAACTACCAAATGATATTTGTTGGATATTGGCTATATTTCAGTCACTACTAACTGTTGATTTACTATAAAGTCTTCTTTAATCTTATAACAGCCTTACATAAAGCCCTATTTTACAAGATGGAAAGAGATTTAGGTAATATCAGTGGCTTAGTTTATATAGCTGATAAATGTCCACATGAACTGGACTCTTTCTGATTTCCAAAGCCATACTCAGTCCCATAGACTATGTTGCCAGGACTTCAAGTCTTTTGAAATAAGCCACATTTATAACATAGTACCTTTCAGACTACTTTTAAAAATCCTATAAAATCCCATCACGTGTTCGCCTTCTTGAACCTGCTTGCTAACCATGGTCAGGTCTGCATCCACTGGACAGCGAGCCCACTGGAGACTGCCCACCAATCCTCTGCGGGCAATCAGAGCACTCTCTCTGAAGGCAGGCACCATACCTGCTCTCATGCTCCCTTCAGTAAACCACTCTATCGATACCAGACTTTCGTGTAGAAGTAAAGTGGCTGGTCAATACTCTAAATCTCCTATGCCTATGGATTCTTCATCTATTTAACAATTATCTCTCAAGTGTCCACTCTTCTTAGTGTCAGAACCAGAGGAAGCAAAAACTAGATCCTTTTCCCCATCAAGTGTTCATCCTGGTGTGAAGAGATAGGCAATAAACAAACAGCAGTCAAATGAGCAAACATCAGAAAATAAATATATTGAAGACAATTAAAATGAAAATAAACTGTTGTGATAGAGTGCCTGGGTGGCAACAGGGAAGGCCTTCTGATGAGGTGATGTTTATTTAATTGGCAAGAATTACGCTTTGTCCTGGGAGCTACTGTCTTTAAAAACAGACACAGATTTATTTTGTATGCTCCAGCTCTCACCTGATTTTCATTCCAAGTGCCTGTTTACAATGTGGATTTTTAATCCCAGAAGGTAGAGCTGGAAAGGACCCTACAAATCTTCTTAACCTCATACCTTGATTTTAGACACCAGGAAAGAAAGATCTAGAAAAGTGAGAAGAGTGGGTCACACAGCCAGTTAGGAGCATGGCTGAGAGTCCAGTCTCTTAGCCAATGTTTCTTCTACAAACCTAGATTCCTTTCCTGCTTATCTCCTTCCCCTTCCCCCTTTCTTTGAATTTATTGGAGTGACACTGGTGAACGCAATTATGCAGGTTTCAGATACACAATTCTACAACATATCATCAGAACAGTGTATTGTATGTTCACTACCCCAAGTTATCTTCCCAGTATCCATTTCCTCACAATAAGATCCTACCCTGGTGCCTGACTCTCTGGAGACCACAGATACTAAATCTCCCCTGGACCACAAGGAAGGACCTGCAGGAGTGGTATCAGGAATCCTGAGAATGCAAAACAATGCTGGGGCTTGGGTTACTGTGGAAGAAAGGTTCAACTTCCCACAGTGTGATTTCACCACATCTTAGACATGCCCTGGAACTGTGCCTGTCTCCTGCCACCCCTTCCTGCCCACCAGAGAGCCCTAACAAGAGCCTCCTAGTTTAGAACTTGTGTGGCTCTGTGAACTCAGTGAACACTAAAGATCTCTCCCCAGCAGTGTTCCCTGATTTAACCAAGTCAATATGAAAATATTCTATTCTGTGATTTCAACTCCTTTCCAAATGCTTTACAAAATGATTAACTACAGAATTTCTTTAAATAATAAGTTCCATTAGTATATTTAAAGTATAATCTATGAAAACTCAGCCTACACACAGATCTTATTTCCCACCATCACCAGAAGCAACAAAAACCCAGCTACTGTATCAAGGGCAATAGCATAAACTTGGATTCTTAATGATGGATTTTAGACTCTTGTGTTATGTAATGGTTCTCATTGATTGGACAAATATGTATTGAACTGCTCAATGTAACACACTCTCCCTGGCTGCTGTGGGGACACAATAAAAGACATCCTCTGGCCACCAGAAGCATGCATATACACAGCCCTAACATAGGCAGATGTGATGAGTGTTACAACAGAGATATGATCAAATGCTACAAGAGATGAGGGAGTAAGATTAAATTTTGGTCAAAGATCAGGGAAGGAGACAGCAACATTTTAATTGAGTTTCAAAGGTTGGTTATTATTTGTATGATTGTACAATTAATCCCGGAAAAGAAAACATCATGACATGTTGTACATATAAGGGCACATTTTCAGGACAGGGAGGAGTCCAGCATAGCTTGAAGGTAGACAGAAAACAAAGAAGAAGAGAAAGGTAGGAGTTGGAAGGTAGACCAGAGCCTTGAATGAAAGAGTAAAGTTTAGACCCAATCATAAACCACAGAACCTTTGAGTGGGTTTCGGACAAATTATGCTTTAGGAAGCCTATTCTGCATCCAAGTTTAAGGGTTGATCTGAATAGACAAATGTGGGAATCAAGAAACAAGAAGATATATATATATATATATATATATATATATATATATATATATATGATATCAACCATATTGTTCCTGGATAATAGAAAAAGTAAGGAATGCATTCAAGAGCTAGAATAAAGTTAGAAGTGATTTAAAAAAAAAGGGGGGAGGGGTGAACCAAATTCCAGGGACGAGAATCTAGTTTTGGAAAGGGGTGGAAACCACAGGCCTCAGATTCCAGCCTAAGGAAGAGAAGTCAGCACAAGTGACAGTAAGTGGTGTCTCTTTAAGAAAGGACAGTTTGAGATGCCCCATACTTGAGACAGTAATCATGAGTCTACTGCACAAAAGCTACCCCAGCTGGATGCCTTCCGATCCATGCCTGAAGCCTCAGTTATTAATAGCTCCTCTTCTGGAGATGTACAGAGTGCCTATTATACACGAGGGTCCCAGCATACTTGTTAAATTATTTTGTCTCTACAGCAGCAGTGAAAATCAGCTTGATTGGGATGAAGAGCAGGAGCCCAGGGAACAACCATTTCTGAACAAATGATAACTCAGAGGAAGGAGGGCAACTTTAATCAAGAACAGGAGGCATAATGTAAGCCTTATACTGTCCCTGAAATGAGGAAAAACATGACAGATGGAGGTCTTTCAATTTGAAGAATAAAGTCTGAGGTTCCACTACCTGAGTTACATATGCCCAGTTTCACAGGTGAGCTATCTGTCCAGGGCTCTCTATAACAAGGCCATAAATTTCAAGTTGATCTCTGGCCTCTTTTCCTGGCTACTCTGTCGAAATACATAACTTGGTTTCCATCTTAGTCAGTGTCACGCTGACATCTTAAAGCCTGCTCTCAGACTCTCCGTCCATGGAGTCTGTAGAAATTGCCTTAAATCAATGTTTCCCAATGTGTTTCACAGAATATGAATTTCAGGAACAAAGGGGTGTTGTGTTAAAATAATTTTTGGAAGTGACAAGTTAAATAATATAAAATGTTTGTCTTTGCTAAAATATACCTCTGAACCTTCAAATGCTAACATGTTCTGAGAATCAGGATGAGAAAGAGTAGGTAGCATCTCCCAACCTTATTTATCTGCAGAACCATTTTTCAGTAAAGCATCTCAAGGGACCAGGGTCCTGCAGAACACACTTTGAGAAATACCATGATGGCATTACTCTCAGGACCATTTGTACTTGAATAGGAATCAGAAACAATAATAAAAGCTAATACCTGTGGAATGCCTGCTATGTGCCAGGCACCTTTTCAAGTCGTTTACATCTATACTAATAAAAAGGTGATATGCTAATTAGACCGGAAAACCTTCTGGATGACCGTCTGGGGATTAATGGTGGAGCGCAGGCTGGGTGGGAAACATCTGCCTCTGCTCTGCCATTGATCCCAGAGCCACAGCAGGGTGGGCAGGGCCTCCATATGGGCTGGGATCAATGGTGAGCCCAGGCCTGGTGAGAAGGGCCTCCCTCTGCTCTGCCATTGGTCACAGAGCCCAGGACTGGTGAGCAGGCCTCCCGGAGGGCAGGGATTAATGGTGAGCCCAGTCCTGGTGGGAAACACCTTCCTCTGCTCTGCCATTGATCCCAGAGCCCAGGCAGGGTGGCCAGGGCCTCCCTCTGCACAGCATTGATCACAGAGCACTGGCAAGGTGGGCAGGGCAGGCAGGGGGTGGCAATTGATCACAGAGCATAGGCTAGGTGGAAAGGGCCTCCCTGTGAGTGGGGATTAATGGCAGAGAACAGGCTAGTGGGAAACACCTGCCTCTGCTCTGCCATTGATCCCAGAGCCCCAGCAGGGTGGGCAGGGCCTCTGTGTGGGCGGGGATCAATGGTGAGCCCAGGCCTGGTGGGAAGGGCCTCCCTGTGGGCCAGCATTAGTGGCAGAGTGCCAGCTGGGTGGGAAACACCTGCCTCTAGTCTGCCTTTGATCCCAGAGCCCCAGCTGGGTGGCCAGGGCCTCCCTCTGAGCATCATTGATAAGAGTCCTGGCAGGGTGGGCAGGCAAGTGGGGGGGGGGCAGTTGGAAGCAAGCAGGCTGATGGGGGGTGGGAGGGGAGGGTCAGTTGGGGGTGAGCAGACCTGCAGGCAGAGTGGTTAGGAGTGATCAGGCAGGCAGGTAGGCAGGTGAGCAGTGAGAGTTAGCGGTCCTGGATTGCGAGAGGGATGTCTGACTGCTGGTTTAGGGATTGGGGTCCCAGATTAGAGAGGATGCAGGGCCGGGCTGAGGGAGACCACCCCCCAGCCCTGCACAAATTTCATGCACTGGACCACTAGTATAAACATACTGAATCCTCATAACAACCCTGTGATAATGGTGGGTGCTATTACTATTCCCATTTTACAGATGATAAAGTGGGGGCAAGTGGTGAAGAGAACTATACAAGGTGCCTGGTTAGTAGAGGACCTGGGAATTAAACCTAGGCCATAAATTTCTAATGGTAGAATTCTTTTTTTTTTTTTTTTGCATTATTATTATTATTTTTTTAATGGTAGAATTTCAGACATTGTGATTAGCTGGCAGTGGGAGAGAGCCTGAGAAAAGACTTGCATGCAGGCCTCATCACTGTAAATCCACACCTGCCTGCTCATAAATTAGGCCTTCCCAGTGTACTGTGTAGGACACAACTTCTAAATTGTATCACTGACATGGTTTCTTCACCAAAATATGTTACATGGTACATGCATAACCTTTCTTTAAAACAAAGTCATGTTTCAGACAACACCATACTAATAAAAAGGGCAATACATAAAATAAAACAAAAAATTGTTTGATTAACCAATGTAGCAAGAAAATGAAGATAAGAATTTGAGAAATGGCTTCTTCTGTGTTCTCAAAGTATTGATTTCTTGCTCTCTGCCTCAGAGAGCAAAACCAAGAAACTGCTTTCATTTAATGTTTTGCAAACTTTCCACCCCTTCCACTCTAGTGTACTTGAGAATTGCCAAAGACATGTCCTACCCTCTCCCACTTCCTCTCCTTGTTCAGAAGGATTATCACCAGTTTCGGGTGCATCTGGTAGCCATCTTCACTGAAGGACAGATTTCTCCCCTCAAAAGTGACATTGATCAGATACCTGTGAAAATAAAATAAAAGAAAGGTTAAAAGTATGAAGAAAGTATGTCAAGAACAAGATAGTTAGGAAGAAAGAGACAAAGGTGGATGGAGATAGATACATAGATATATAAATATATGTGAGAATGTGGTACCCCTCAAACTTTTTTTAAAAATATATTTTATTGATTTTTTATAGAGAGGAGGAGTGAGGGATAGAGAGCTAGAAACATTGATGAGAGAGAAACATCGACCAGCTGCCTCTTGCACACCCGCTACCAGGGATGTGCCCGCAACCAATGTACATGCCCTTGACCGGAATTGAACCTGGGACCTTTCAGTCCGCAGACCGATGCTCTACCACTGAGTCAGACTGGTTTTGGCATCCCCCTCAAACTTTTCATTACCAATAGAGTCATCAAATTTTCACATCATAGGAATAATATCTACACTAATAAAAGAGAAATATGCAAATTGACTGTACCTTTGTGATGCCCACCAGCCAATCAGGAGTGAGTATGCAAATCAACCCAATAAATATGGCAGGCTAATTTGCATACACAGAAGCAAGAGGCCAGTGGTGGGAAGGAATGCCCATTCTTGCACTAAACTTCATGCATCAGACCTCTAGAGAGAATATAATAGTCTAAAATAAGGGCACCATGTTTGAATTTTGGTCTATAGCTATGACTTTGAGCAAATCACTTAGGCTTTTGAACATCACTCTTCTTCCTTATCTACAAAAATGGGATAATAAAGAAATTTACTTTATTCAGTTTATTTGGCTTAAATGTGATAACTCACCATGGGACCTAGTACATAATGTACCCTCATTATGTTAACAATTATTTTTAAAAGCAGTAGAATAAAGGTGGTAGAAACAAGAAAAGAAAGTGGGAATGTACCATGACAACTTTCTGCTAAGAAAGGTGGCATATTGGAGCTTAGGGTCTCACTTCCTACCAGAGATATTCATAGGCTTTTGAACTCTTGCTAAGATCCAGCTTAGTCCATACTTCTAAGAAATGTGAGATGAATCGAGCAGTCAGGGATCTG
This sequence comes from Pipistrellus kuhlii, assembly GCF_014108245.1. Taxonomy (NCBI): domain Eukaryota; kingdom Metazoa; phylum Chordata; class Mammalia; order Chiroptera; family Vespertilionidae; genus Pipistrellus; species Pipistrellus kuhlii. Next base: position 20,224,282 of record NW_023425529.1, read on the forward strand.
GTTCATACGATGCACCTAGGAACCAGGACTATTGTACTGTACACTGTGAACAGAAAATGCTGGGGGCAAAGGGAGAATAAGGGAGAGGCATTTCACAGAGAGTTCTAGGCATAGGCTCATTGCAGAAACTCTGGAAATAACTAGAGTCAGACAAATGAAATTCTTTTTCCACAACACCTGCACTTATACTCCACCTTTTTGGCCACTCCGATCTGTTGAAGAGTTCCCTTATTGGGAATTTCTACAGGCATGCTCATTACAACCAAATTAGTTCAACTGTGCTGACAGTAATTAATGTCCCTTTACCATAATGGCCCAAAGAATCAATAATGATTAGCTCTGTGTCTACAAGACATGCTATTCTGGAGCCTCAGCCTGATGCAACTGTGAGATGTGTCTCTGCTAAGAAGCAAAGAGTGTATCTTATCACTGACATGAGGTCCTAAAGGGCTTTGGAGATATGGCCAACAATGATTTCCTAATATTACACTGAAGGGGAGAAGAAGAAAGCATCAGGAGGCAACTTAAAGTTATGTTAATTGAATTATCTTAAGCAAATGATGATTAAATATCTAAATGGTCCTTGGCAAACAAACAGTTCTCCATTTCTGGTTTAGGCAATGATAAAGATGACTAGGCATCATAAGCCAAACTCTCATGGATCTCTTCTCACTTCTAGGGCTTCCTGGGATTTTTTTAAGCCTCTCATTCTCTGGTCTTGTATAGCTTCACAAATGTAACCAGAAAGAACTCTTAAGACCTAAGAGTAGAGATCCTAGAATCTCAGAATTCAAAGAAACATACATAATCAACTAGCTCAGCACTTCTTGCAGTTTATACTTCCTATCTATAGCATCATACACTTAGGCCTCACAGCTCTTTTTGAATACTCCCACTGATAGGGAGTTCATCACTACTCTCCACCCTTAGGGTAGCCATCTCACTGCTGCCCTGCAAGTCCTTGAGCCTGGTCTCCTCCTTAGATATTGTACAATTTTGGTCTAAACCTTCTTTTGCATGAGAGCTCTTGAAGTATTTGAAGACATTTATCATGCATCCCTTATAAATGAATTTTAATCTTCGAAGAAAGCTTAAGCTCATTTTAGTTGCACACTTTTAAGGAGATTGATAAGAGGGGTCAGATTATTTGCCCAATGATCCACAGCTAATTGGAAGCAGAAATAACATTTTAAGCCACATTTCCAGTCCCATATCCTTTCTCCCATAACATCCTGATTCTCAGATGCCACACTGAGTTTATTATCCCCAGGTCCTTGATGTAGTTATCATATGCTATGGTTTCAAGTTCCCTCTATTATCCCTTGGCTGCTCTCTCTGGGACCTTCCAATTGATAAAAGTGCAGCACCACAAATTCAACCCAATGCTTCACATGGCATGCATCTCCTCCATATCCTGCACTGCTCCTCATCTCTCACTCAGTGATGCTTGCTCAAACCCATAACTAGTTAGAAGATAACAGTCATGTCTCCTATAGTTTTCAACAACTTCAACCAAATCCCTATATCATTCATTTCAGGGAATATTATTACAAAGGTATAAAATAAAATATTTTAAACAAACAAACAAACCAGAATTTGAGTACTCAACATAATTTACTTGGGAAATATGTTGTTACTACAAAAACACTGCATTGCTTAGAATAATTTCTAGAAATATTGAGAGGTTTATAAGATACAACAATTTTACTTTCATCTCTTTTAGGAGAAAACAATAAAGGGGAAGAAGAAGGAGGAAGAAGAATGGGAAAGAAGAAGGGAAGAAGGGGAAACAGAGAGGGAGGGAGGAAAGGGCAATTAGAAGGGGAGAAAAGGAAAGAGGGAAAGGGGAGGGAGATAAATAAATTACCTCTATTTTCTGAATAATTCTGACTTTATCTAAAATAGCACTGAGAGTATTTAAAAGAAAGTGTTCACTTCAGAAGGCAATTATAAAAGTGAAGTTCAAGAAATAATTTAAGTAATAGGCAGCATGAATGGAATAAGTATATAGCCTCTCATGATAATTTCTTTGAAGGGGACAGCATTGAATTCAGTGTATTCATTGAGAAATTCAAACTTTGAGAAAATAAAATGCAGTAACGAGCAATGTAATTAAACTATAGTTAAATTTCTTTAGTTATTTCTGCTCCAGATCCTCTGATTTTCCTTATACACATTTTTCTTTCTGAGACATTCATCTTCTTCCATCTCTACAGCTTCATTGTATTTTATCTAGGTATTTTTGCATATTTTACATTCATCAAAAATATTTTTAGAATTGTATGATAATATAGAAAATATTATTCTCCAAAATATTTTTAATTATTAATATCCTTTAGCATTACTTAGATTAATCATTCAAATTGTATTTTTTTTTTCTGAGTAATTTCCTCTGACATGCCAACATTTAGCTATTAGTGAGGAGCTTACAAATATTTATCTGCCTTGCACAAGGATGCCCTTTGAATAGCAGAATGAACCAGACATTCATTGGTAATGAAAAGTGTGGTCATTTCTAGACATGTGATCTTGGCATCTGAACCTCAGCTTTTTTTCTTTAAAATGGAAATACCATTTTTACTTACAGTTTATCAGATAAGGCTATTGTGATGACCACATGAAACAGTGAATAAGAAGACTATGTAAAATATGATATAAATATAAGCTTGTACAATAAAAAGATGCTCAGAAAAAGAATACAGTGGCATGATTTGATTACCTATCTTATTTTGGACCTTGGGAAAAGTGTGTGATTGCATTTAACAAGACTCAATTATCAATGGAACACAGTGGAGGAATGAAGATTGCATTCCACATTTGGAAGATACACCAGGTCAAGTGGTGATATTAATCAATTTAACTTTCCATAAGACATGAAATCTCCCAACCACCTTTGGATCTGACTGCACCTTGTCAATTTTGAATATGACTTAAAGCCTTAACAGTTCCATGCGTAAACCCTTGCTAAAAGGGGTAACCTATAAGATTTAGAGAAACCATTGCTATTTTGTTTTAATTTAAATGTGTTATCCTATCTTCAGTATGCAACCATAAAACCTAGTTTCAAGTAGCAGCCAAATTCAGAAGGCCTGCCTTATCAAGGTTTGGTATATAAAAACTAGTGCTTGATTTGTCTCCAGGATGTACTTTGACCAACAAGAACCCTGACGGCCTGTCTCAAAAGTTCTAACATTACACAAATCTCAAGTTTCTAGAACTAGAAGAAAACTCAGAAATTATCCATTGCTAACTCTACTTTTAGAAAGGAGAAAATAGGTCCTAAGTTGCTACCCAACTTTCCAAAGTGAACTTGACCTGCTTGTTTAGGACTTCTGATAGTCAGTTCATGGTTCTTTCTGCTGCATCACCAAGAGAAGTGAAATCAGGTTTGCAGAGCCCCAGATGTGCATTTTAGCATTCTCATGTCACATATGCCCTGGACTAGTAGATCCCTAATATGGACTGCATAAAATAAAATCCATCTCATTTCCCCCTTGACAGGAGTGCTTATAAAGAACCTCGGGACCCTGAAGGGCTCAGAGACAATATATTTGATTTTTATTGCCAAAGTCATACTCCAGTAGGTTTAACGGGGTTAAGCTGAAGTGAAAAGGCCTTATGTCTCTTTGACTTTGACCATGACACTCAGAACTCATCCACTGCACCACGTTGATAGCAATGATTTAGCAGTATACCCCATGTGGGAGGTGTCCCAAAGGGCTCAGCTAGAATTTTCCCAGCAAACCAAGATCTCTGGCACCAATAATACTCATTTTGCCTTCCATAGGCACAAGGCTCTAGATTTTTTAAAAAATATTTATTATTTTTATTGATTTCAGAGAGGAAGGTAGAAAGATAGCTAGATATATCAATGATGAGAGAGAATCATTGATTGGCTGCCTTCTGCATGCACCCTACTGGGGATTGAGCCCACAACCCAGATGTGCCCTTGGCCGGAATCGAACCTGGAACCCCTCAGTCCACAGGCTGATGCTCTATCCATTGAGCCAAACCAGCTAGGGCTCTAGATTTTTTGTTGTTGTTAATGTCCATTAATGTGGTAGTAAGATAAGTAAGTCACTTATCTCATCCAATCCTTTCATTTTCATATAAAGCAGATGATGTTCACAGTGTTTGGTGGCTTTGCTGGAGACAGGATCCAGGGGTTCTCACCCACCCAGTACAGCACTCTGTCCACTCTACTCACCACCACACCTCAAAAATGGTGAAATGGTTCATAGCTCTTTGTTTCCATTCCCCAGTTATTATGAGAGAGTAATAAAGGAACACAGTTCCAGGTAGGAGACTTCAATTCTTGAGCCCTTGTTTATAATGTCCCAGCTCTGAAAAATCTACAACTCTATAACCATGTCTTTGGTGTGTCACTTACCTTTTAAACCCATCAGCTCCCTCGCCTATAAAATACTATAGTACCTATCTGATGAGGAAAGTTTAGGGATGCTCCTTTGACATGCTCTGTCTCTATATTTTATCTGATTAATACTGTGACTATTACATTCTTAAACTCCACCAATGGCAAAACTGCAGATTTTCAAAAACTCTTTCTCTGGTCTCTTTTCAGAAATTACTATTTTTGTCCTGGCTGGGTGGCTCAGTTGATTGGAGTGACATCCCACACACCAAAAGGTGGTGGGTTCAATTCCAGGTCCAGGCACAGTTCCAGGTTCTGGGTTCCATCCCCGGTTGGAATGCTTTCAGGAGGCAACTACCGTGTTTCCCCAAAAATAAGACATCCTCCGAAAATAAGACCTACTTACAGGTTTCCTTCTGAGTGAAATATAAGGCATCCCCCCGAAAATAAGCCCCCCTAGGCTAAACATGAGAGATTTCATCCACTGATTCTGAAAGAAATGGAGTCACAAGAAACTCACCGGGAAATTCAGGAATTGGATTGTTATGATGATGTTCCAGAAGATGATGACATGATTGTCATTGAATAAATGAGTAAATTCTTGATACTGTAGGATTCACAGTTTGTCTGGTTTGTGTTGACAACTACTGTACTACCGTACCGTATACAGGTAATAAATTTCCTTTATTTTCATTTAACAATAAATGTGTACTGTATTCTTCTTCATGGAAAAATAAGACATCTCCTGAAAATAAGACCTAGCGCATCTTTGGGAGCAAAAATTAATATAAGACACTATTTTATTTTCGGGGAAACAGGGTAGTTGATGTTTCTCTCTCATATCGATGTTTCTCTCTCTCTCTCTCTCCCTTCCTATGTCTCTAAAACCAATTAAAAAATATATATCCTCTGTTGAATATAGAAAAAAAAGAGATTACTATTGTTGTGGACATGTCTTCTCTTGAAAGAGTAGAAAACAATTATCTAAAGATTTAGAAAAAGTGAACTTTAAATCATTTAAAAGCTCCCTAAATAGAGACTAGCACTGAGAAAAAGAGGTAATGATATTTTAAAAGTAGATGTTGAATGTTACAATTTGGTAGACTAAATAAAAATTTCTGACTTTTCCCCCAACTTAAAAATTCACAGTTATTAAAATGAACCCCAAACAACCAATCCAGTGTAATGTGGTCACTGTGGCAGGCCACATTCAAGGAACAATTCTCCTCTGGCCTTAACAATGGGCCCTTCTGGGTCAAACCCAGAAAATATATCCCAATAGTAAGATATCTTAAATTTAAATGACTGATATAGGCAATGCCCCAAAATGCTGTTAGAAAGAAAATAAGGAAAAAAATAGTCACTGGAAAAGGAAAGTAATGCAGTATGGAACACACACACACACACACACACACACACACACACACACCAACATACCATCACCACCAGCTATAGTCAGTGCATAGTGGTATTTAAGAACAAGGATGGTGCAGTCAGACCATCTCTACTCAAATTGTAGATCCATAAGTTCCTAAGTTATGTGTCAGTGTTTTCAAGGCACATGAATTATTCTTACCAACAGTATTTTTCTTCTTAAGGAAAATGAATTTGCAGAAGTTTTAAAGGTTTCTTTTCACATATGTCATATATAAAAATATTAAATTATGCTGTTTAATAAAATAATTAGAAATTACAGTTCCCTAAGCTGTCAAATTCAGTCCTTTTCTCTTATTTCTGAGAAATGATAGCTAGTAGAGAATCTCAAGAAAAACAAATTTAAAGAGCAGATTGTAATATTAATTTATAATTACTTGAGACAGGTTAAAAATAGTCTGTCTTCCAGTGGATTACAATTTTTTCTCTGAAATGGTATTTATAACATTAATTTATTTTGGTATAAAATAGTTCATTTCAAACCATAAAAGGTTCAAGTTCAGGCTAGTCCACATCTTAGTTATTTAAATTCTAAATTCATAGTGTTAAATTAATGAGGTATTAAAAATATCTTGAAGACTGACTTATACATTTAATAAACTTCCTCTCTCCTGCTGATGGTGAGATTGTGCTTTGACCCCTTAGCAGTCTAGGTAGGCTGGACTGCTATCACTGAGGGCTAAACGGTGATGTGTCAATTCACCATCTATTGCAATGGAAAAATCTTCTCATGCTCCTATGCCTAACAGTGAAAATTTTCTGGGAGGTATTACCTGAATTCTGCTTTATGATTGAATAACATAAATTACACACACACACACACACACACACACACACACACACACATATATATATATATATATATATATATATATATATAATTTCAGAGAGGAATGGAGAGGGAGAGAGTTAGAAACATCAATGCTGGCTGGGCTAAATTACTTTTATCTGAAATGCAAGAACATAGAGAAGCATTGTGGAGCAGTGCCCAACAATCTCTGCTTGAATATAAGTAGGTAGACTACATTAAACTTCCTCCAGAAAGAGGCAATCATTGAGTGGCCCTGTTCACCAGCTGTGACAGCCTTGTATCTACCCATTTGTACCCTTTTGATAAATGTGATCAATATGGGAAGACACAGCCAGGGGACAATTCTCCTCTGTGCTTACTGATAGGTCCAACTGGGACCAAGCCCAAAAGCTTATTCTCATTAGTAAGATATGTATTATACTCAACTGAATGAAAAGGCCAGAACAATGCCTCAAAATGCTTAGTGATGAGAAATGAGTTAAAAGAAAATAAAGTGAAAAACAGAATAAGTTAAGCAAGAGGAAAGTGATACAGTATGTAGTAAACACACTCAGCCACAATAACAACAGGCCATGAAATATGGTAAGTAAGAGCAAGGACATTGCACTCCGATGATCAAGTCTTTCATCCACTAATTTGGAAACTGTGTTACCTTATACATTATTTAAGTTCTCTTTGCCTTAGTTTCTTCATCATAAAAATGTGACTAATAATAGTACCTATCTCATAGGATTATTGTGATGATTAAATGATCCTCTATAGTCAGAAGACTTTGAACTGCACTTATCTGCACCTGTACACATGAGCCTTATGGTTTAGCTGTTGTTGTTGCTACTATTATGATTACCTTTTTAATATATCACTTGGATATCAGAGAATGCTACAGTTTGCAGGAACTTTTGGATCACAGTCTAACCTTTCATATTTAGAGCTAAACACACTGAGGCCTGGGGAGATGCTGCCAATTTCTTGATACACTAAATTTAAGTCTTCCAGTTCATGGGCCTCTGTTTTTCCATAATAAAGTACTAGTAGCTCCCAACCCCCAACCTCCACCCTGTTATCTGTGGTTTTCCTTTCTGTTTTAATTACTCATGATCAACCACAGTCCAAAATAGTAAATGAAAAATTCCAGAAATATACAATTTGTAAGATTTAAATTGCACACAATTCTCAGCATCATGATGAGATCTCACATGATCCTGCTCCATCTCACACAATGTTGTGAGTTATCCCATTGCCCAGCGTATCCACAAGCTACATATGTTCTTCATCCATTAGTCACTTACAGTAACTGCCTCAGGTATCAAAGAGACTGTCCTGGTATTACAGGGCTTGTGTTCAGGTAACCCTTATTTTTCTTTCACATAACTTTTATTACAGTATATTGTTACATAACTTTTATTACAGTATATTGTTACAACTGTCCTATTTTATTATCAGTTATTGTTGTTAATTCCTGACTGTGCCAAATTTATAAATTAATTTTATCATATGGATATCAGAGAATGCTACAGTTTACAGAAACTTTTGGATAACAGTCTAACCTTTCATATTTAGAGCTAAACACACAGGCCTGGGGAGATTCTGCCAATTCCTTGGTACATTATCATAGGTATGCGTGTATATGAAAAAACATAGTATATATAAGGTTCAGTATTATTTGTGGCTTTCAGGCATTCACATGGGTTCTTGAAACATATCCCCTGTAGGTAACGGGGACCACTGAACCATCAGGCCAGTACATGTCCTCTTATTCCCACAATATCCTAAACTTTTAAGGCTTGGGAACATTTATTTTTTCTACCTTGATTAGTGACCTCTGTAAGAAATTTTTCAGTGGGGAATCACTTAATCATACTACTTCACTATAAAGCTCACTTCCCAAGGAAGGCAAAAGATGAGCTCATATCCCCATCATTTTAGTCTAGAATAAATGACTCCTCAAAATGACCCCCATCTGACTCCCAGAATACAGCTTCAACACTATGTAATTCTCTAAAATTCCTTTGCAGGAGGCACACTCATCTTGAGTGTTCCTTAGAGAACTTAGCAATGCCACATTTTTATGCCAATTAATTAAGTGTGCTAAAGCTGTTTCTCATTCAGGGAACTGTGCATAGAACTCAGTAATGAAAAAGAAATCCTCATTGTCCTCACCCAAAACCCTTAGTCACCTCTACTGTGAGCAAGACCTGCTAAGGTGCCAAGGGAAACGTGTCTTCTAGAGGCAGACAAGTGCAACTGCCCAGTGGGAAGGAACCAAGTAACTCTTCTGGTTAAAGTTATTGCTGCTGGAGTTTTTTCCTTTTAAGTTCATATTTCCATGCTATGCATAAGTTAAAAATTACTTTTTGTTTTAAAAGCACTGAATGAAATTCCTTTCCTCTTTTATAGACTAGGTGCTCAGTATGCTGCAATTCAGCCCAGTGCAGGCCATCCAAAGTCAGTGATGGGATATTCCCAGAGAAAATACCATAACAGCTCCAAGGCTATCTGATCACTGAGTACATTGCTATTTCTTTTTTATGCCTAGGAATGATTTTATGGTAAAGACTTGCCTTTCTGACAACCATTTAGTTCATGAGCTGGCAATGCTATTCAGGGACTAAGCCACAACCAGCTGAACAATGGCAAAGATTTCTCTAGGACATTCAACTTTTCCTGGAAGCCTCTTCCTTCTGGTGAGCTTTATGACTTATTGGAAGAAACCCTGGGCAGAGAGCAAAAGTAGGTTTACAGTTGTTCATATGGAAAATAATGCAATAATTAATTCTAATGACACAAGAATAAGTTCTGTGTTTTTCATATTCACAGCTGTAAACCTACCTTTGCCTCTGTATACCCAAGAAGATCTTCGTCTAGAATTCAAAGTGACCTGAGCATGATATCAAGGGAAGTGACTAAGGAGGCCTTTCTCTCCCAAAGAGTAGTGAAGGCTATTGACTCATTTAAAACCACATCTCTGTTTTCAAAAGAGCCAGTTATGAACTACACCTGCCATAGGATAAGTTCTTTCACATAGGACTTAAAATGATTTTCCCTGGCCAGTGAGGCTCAGTAATAGAGCCTTAGCCCAAGGGCCAAAGGATCTCAGTTTTGATTCCAGGTCAAGGACACATGCCTGGGTTCTCTGGCCCCAATCAGGATACATGTGGGAGGCAATCAATCAATGTGTTTCTCTCACATCTCTCTCTCTGTGTCTTTTTCTCTCCACCTCCCTCCCCTCCACTTTCTCTAAAAATCAATGGAAAAATATACTCAGATGAAAATAAACTTTAAAAAAAATGATTTCTTGAGTCTAGGGCCCAAGGAAAGACCAGCAGAACAAAATGCACCCACATCCCAGCTGCAAAGTGGAATATAATATGGGAGTAGAGAAAGTAAAGTAGTATCAGGAAAGTTAGCAACAAGAAATTTGTTAATGGAGCTCCTGTACCACAGTCTGGGAACAGCTTTTAGTAGTAAAAGGGATATCATAGGCCTGATAACATTGAGATGAAGTGTGTAAGCAAGAAGAATAGACCAAAATGGAAACCATAATGGGAAGATGCTGGTCAAACACTCATCCTATGTTTCTAGAGTTACTGTTTAAAAGTTGCTCTAACCAACAATCCTTTATGGCACTGTTTCTAGACCAAGTTAGAATACAGTGATAGGGGGAAGATCAAACATATTAATTAGTTAGTCAATTTTAGCTAGTGACTTAAAGACACCCATTGGTCTTTTCCAGTATTCTAAAATTGACTTGACCTTTGAGTCAGGTTTTAAAGCAAGGTGAGAGCAAACGTGTTTCAAACCAAACTCATTTCCCTCTTCCCCCTTCCTATACAGGACAGCACCATGAACCTCAACTGCACCTTCCCAGGGAAGCTGAAAAAGACATATAATCATCTCTCCCTGCTGTAATGTGTGGGGGACAGAACTCTGCTGTTCCTCCTTTGTCACAGAATCCTAGCTCTTTCTCTCTCTGTAGGTTGCTGTTTCCATGGAAACAGGATCTTTAATGCTTCTGAAATTACTGTGCATTTATACCATTAACTGTTTGTTGACCAGGACAGGTCACAAAGAGATTTATTTTCCAACCTATGAAAAGTAATTCCAGTTTTTACGTCTTTTTACTGCAATTACTTTGTAAAAAAGTAATTGACACTGATGCCCTGTTTCCTCACCACAGTTCACTCCTTTTGCCTCTATCATTCTACTAAAACTGTTTTTACAATGTATGTCATCAGTAACAAAGTCAAAGTCAACAAAAATAAAATCAGTAGACTTTGCTTCATTGGCATTCTCCTTGACATTATAGAGTTTCTAAGAGTTGACATGCCCAAGTTTTCAGCAACCCATATTTCACTTGTGTATTTGTTGTTTAAAGTAGGATAATTTTTGTTTCTCTCTATACTTCACAGACTCTTTCTCTCTCCTTTTCCATCAATTTTCACTTGAAACTCCCTAATTTCAGGACCAAGACTCACTTTTTACTCCTGTTCTCTCTCTCTCTCTCTGACTCATTTACAGCGTAGCATCCATTGACACTCACCTCCACACCAAGGCCTCCAAAGTTGCTATCAAAGGCCCATCTCTCTCTTGACCTTCAGTTTGATATTTCTGATTAGACCATTCTACCTGAATATTCTAATATCAGGTCAGTTTTCACATGGCCCAGACTAAGCCAGGTTGCTTTGTGTTTTGGCAACAAGCTACCACTCTTAGAGTTTTAAAATTCTGACATAGCTTTGACTTCTCCCTCACAGTTATAATTTCATCTTTAGGATATGAAAAAGCTGGCTGTTCTTATGAGCTGCATTTTTACAACTAGTCAAATCAGTTAAGATGTCAGCTGTAGGTTAGCATTATAAACAAAACAAGCTGATTGATATTTTCCCCCTTTTCAGAGTTTTGTGTCCTCGAGTATAAAAATATCATAGCTTTCTAGCCTATATTCAATGTGAAATTGCTTGGAAGTCATATTTCTGCTCTGAGTCACTTAAAAACAACAACAAAAAACTCTAACAATGTTACCATTCATTGAGCACATGCCAAGCTCTGGTTTAGATGTTTTGTATTATTTTAAATTCTCACAGCAGTGCTACAAAATAGTGGATCATATTATAATGAATGTCTAGGTTGGTGGCACTGGGAGGTGATCCCATTCAATTCTGATTGATTCTAAAAACCCATATTCCTTCTACTGCCTCATACTAAGAATAATGTCATCCAGAGAAATAGCAGAAAGGGAAACAAAGAACTCCCAGACCTCTAACATGATAGAACTAAAATCTAAACCATGATCCAAATGGTTCCAGAGCTGGGGCTCTTAGTCACTATTTATACGACCAATCAGTAGTCTTATCATTTGTTCTTAACTATTCCTAAGGCTAGCATCATAAGGGAGGTCTACAGGGAATAGGGCAAAACACATAGTTTCTCTACCTAAGAAAGACTGGACACACATTGGTGGTAGGAGACACAGTCATAGAATAACAATAGAACTCGTGTCTCTAAGGGCTGTCGATCTGTCATATTTCACAAGGACTAACCCAAAAAAGTGAAGAAATGGAATTAATTTGCCATATAAGAAAACAGGAGACAAACCACAAAGCAGTTAGCTTGACTAGACTTATGAAGGAATTAATTCTCAGATCATGCTCTGGGAGGAAGTCAGTATAAAAGTCTAGGACTATATTCTTGGAATTCTTGTCAGAAGCAGACAAGAGTTAGAAATACTTATTTAGCTCAGTTAAGATTGGAAGAAAGTTTATCCTGGTTTGGCATAGAATATCCAAGCTCTCCCTGAACTTAAAATATAGTGTTAAAATATTTCTTTGGAGCTACAATCAACTCTTAAGTTATCCTCATTAAGGGATGCAGAACCATACTGATGATCTGGACAATCAAATACATGGATTATTCTTGGTGCATATCTCGCTAATCTCTTCATGGGTTTACACTGTAGAACAGCCCCTTCCTCTGGAAATGCTTTCATTACAGATCCCATCAGGCTCATTATCTCAGTTCTTATCTATGATTTACCTTCATTGCCTTCTTTGCTGGCTGCTTTTATTTATCTTTACACTTCTTTGAGGGGTTTTTTTTGGGAAATTTAGTACAGATCTCTGCTCATTTCAGCCATTCTCAGGAGACCAAGTCTTCCTGGAAGGAGGTGAGTCTCAATTCTATGCCTGCTGTCCTGACCTCTCTCTCATCCCCCACTTCCATCCCATGCTTGTCATTTATACGTGCACTTCTCTGTTACAAACTCTTAGCACTGGAAAGGGATTTGTTTCATCTTTTCCCTCAAAATAGATAACTTTCTAATTTCCTCTTTCATTGAGTTAATATTTATCAAGTACATAGCTGACATTCAGTACATATGTAGCTTTATTCCTTTTGCTTTGAAATTTCCCAGGTAACCCTGACCTCTTCTTTTTCTTAGTTTCCCACACCCAACAAGTCCTCCCAAACATTCCTGTTTTTACAAAACAATTCTTGCATTTGTGCTTTCCTTTCTACTCCAACTTTCATCCTAGGTTAGGCCTTTGCCCTTCATACCCAGATACCTGGGCCATCTGCTTTATAGTAATTGCCTTCCACATTTCAAATGCCACTTGCACTTAATCTTACTCTAAGACTTCTCATTCCTATGTGACTGTTGTTCAAAAATCTCTAAGATTCAGTTAAACACCTGCCCTCCTTAGTCAAGGTGTTGTACATTCTGGCCCCATCTCTGTTTAAATTATCTTGTCCTCTGTATGAATCCTTGATAAAAATAAGTGGTTTCTTTGCTGCCCCCTGAACATTACTTGCACTTTCCTGCCTCTCCCATTTTCTCTCATTTGAGTGTAATTCAAATTTTGCTTATGCTTATGGATCAGATAAATGTTTAGCCTTTCTCTACATCTTCTTGACCATTCAAGGCCCCTTTCTCCTATTCTCTATCTCTGCCCTTTTGAGTCTCCAGTCTACATTTCAGCATTTAACTTATCGTTGACCTGTCCTTTTTGCTCCAATCATTACTTAACATATATATGTGTCTGTATCTTGTTCTCCATGCTAGACAATATTCTATTGGAAGGTAAGAATCAAATATTGCCCTTCTATTATCCTTTATAGAATACAAATTAATGCCTTGCTTGTGGCAAGTTTTCAATAAATTCTTACTGATTTGTTTCAAACTTCTAGGAGACTAGTCTTGAAAGCTTCTCCTCTGCTTTCTCACTTCCCACCCCCACATCCACCCTTCTATGTCACTCCCTTTCTTCCCTCTCATTCTTTTACATACATCTCTATACACACAACTGATATTGCATACTTATACCAGCTTTGGCTATTAATTCCTGTGGGAAAAATGGACTCTTCTGATAATTGATTTTTTTTAAAAAAAATAATAACTTCTAAAGATTATATACCTACAATCTTTCTCTCTTTTCTAAAAATGTATAAAACAAAACATTGGGCTGACTTCAATCTTTTTAAATTACTCCCCTTTAAGTGTTCTGTAACGACTGGAATGACTGGTTGCTATGATGCCCACAGTGTCCAGCAAACCAGTCCAATAGGGGGCTGGGTAGCCGGCCAACAGCCTGCAGCCCCTCCCCACAGCTAGCCTCACTCCTGATGGGCCCCTTCCACACCAATCAGCCCTCCCCTGGCTGGCCCTGTCCCTGATCGTCCACCACCCCCCCAACCCATTTGGGGGCAGAGCCAGCTGGCCCACAGCTCCTCCCCACAGGCAGCCCTGCCCTGATAGGGCCTGGATTGTGGTGGGTTGGCTGGCCAACCTCCTGCTGTCTCTTCCTCCCAACAGGCCCAACCTGATCCATCCTGATTGAGCCAGCCATGCTGGACCCCACCTGTGCATGGATTCATGCACTGAGTCTCTAGTATTATCTATAAAAACATGTCTGCAATTTATTCAAATCTTATTCCATATTTTAAAAAAGTCTTAATATTGGTATTGCTGTCAATGATTGGTGTGGTTTGAAAAAATAAAAACATTGGGGAATTCTAAAATATATGTAAAAATAATATTTAGATTTTTTTTACCCATGTAAATTCACTTTTTAAGTTTAGAAGCAGAGAAAAATAAAACTCATTTTGCTTATAACAGTGAAATGAGAATGTCTTTTAAAAAGAAACCAGAGGAAAATGGAGATTTGTTATTTGTTTTTCTAGTATTTTTCAAAAAAAATTTATATATATATATATATATATATATATATATATATATATATATATATATATTTACTTATTTCAGAAAGGAAGAAAGAGGGGGAGAGAGATAGAAATATCAAAGATGAGAGAGAATCATTGACTGGCTGCCTCCTGCATGCCCTACACTGGAGACAAGCCCACAACCCAGACATGTGTTCTTACTGGGAACTAAACAATGGCCTCCTGATTTACAAGTCGATGCTTAGCCACTGAGCTACACCAGCCAGGCCTGTCTTTTTGATTTTTGAGAAAAATGAAAATATTCTCAGTGATGGGGAGATAACTTTCTTCTCAGTGTTCACATGGTTAGGCACACACAAAATCCCTTTCTCACCCTTTCCCATTCTCCAGCTCCCCCCCCACACACACCACAGCAAGAGCAGAAAACAAGGTCTGGTGAATATCAGATATTCACACTAAGATACTGTCTTCATTTGGCCTAACTCTTGATAATCCAGCATATTAATATCTGCAGAGATGTCTATGGGTCAGTGCAGATAATGAACAACATGATTATTTCATGGATGGGAAATTAAGAGTTGAGAACAGTTCAGACTCTCTCCTTTGTAAATAACATGAGGACACAAAGCAATAGTCCAGGTGAAAATCAGAAAGGTGTAATTAATGTATCTGAACTTCAGCAAAGGTTTAATCCCTTTGAAAGCAAATGGAAGTTAATTGATTAACAGTTGCTTGAATTCCCTCAAATCCTTGAACATAAGTTAGAAGAATTTAGTATTTGAGTCAATTTTCTTTTCTCTCTTCTAGTTACTACCAGGTTGCTCTGATTATATGAAGGTAAGATACATTCAATGTGCTTAGGGGAGAGAAGCAAAACAACTTGAAGATGTTTGATGTTTTCTATTACAAAGGGGGCTAGGGTGGGTGTATAAGACTGGAAAGAAATTAAGAAAGGAAGAGAAGATGAAACATCATGCAGCATGCTGGATAACATTTCCATGGCAACCACAGTACATGTATAGGGAACTGCCAAAATAAGTCAAGATCCAAGTAAGTAGGTGTTGGTGGGAAGAGGAGATAAGAACTCAGCAATGGATAGAAAGCTCCTAGAAGAGAAGAATTATCTTTGAAGTTTAACTGTTCTTCCCATTCCTTTTTCTAACCATACCCAAAGCTCCAGTTTAAGTGAGAATGCAACTCAACTGTGTCTACTGCCAAACTCAAATTTTATCCAGGAGTGTCTTAGGATGATAGGAATGATGCTTAAGTGCCCTTAATAAAGCCAAAAGAGAAAAATCCTGAGAGAGGTAAATAATTTTCCTGTAGCCATTAGCTTGATTTCCAAACTTTTTTCAGCAATTTTTACAGAAGAAAAAAAATTGGTTTTTTACAGGTCGCTTAAAGAGGGAAAATAACATTGATAGAAATATTGTGGGATGATGTATAAAGATAGGTACAAAGTTTCTACATCAGTGGTCTAGGCTGCCTACCCATTGGTGAAACCTATCCCTCTAACACAGGCAGAAGCTGTTCATAGACATAGTCAATATGTCTCTGGAACAATTAGATATTTGGAAATATCTTTTCCTAAGATAATTAATATAATCCAGCAAATAATATAAAGTGCTTCCTTGACTTTAGGGGTCACATATAAGAATGATCGAGAAAGCCAGGATTTTTGTGCCCTCCCATTTTGTATGCACTATACCAGCTTCCCCCAGAGTTCTACATCAAGAGGCTGAACTAGGTCTCTGACACTCACTTGGGGAGCCTGTGAATAATAAGGATTCTTGGACCACACCCCAGAGACAGGTGTTCAATATGCAGGAAGAGGGCCTAAGAGTATGCATTTTAAAGCCCTATCATGGTTCTGTCATGTAGACAGATGTCAAATCATCAATGAAGCACACTCCCCTCTTCCTGCACTCTGGGACTCTCTGACTCTCTGCTTCACTGAAAAGTGGGGAGTTGGGAAAATGATCTAGCCTGGCAGATAGATGCCCCTCACACACTAATCAGGCCAGAAAAGTGTTATTCTGCAGTGAAAAATGAGTCAGAGGCCAGCACTGGTCACCAACTATTCCTGCCTAGGAGAGTTTCCTGTTAGAATTGCTTTCCTATGCATCTTGGGGGGAGCAGAAAAAGAGATGAACCAGAGAAAAAAAGAACATTATTCACCATGGTGAGCTTAGATAGTAGTGACATTAAAGATTATTAAAATAAGTAGCATAATTTTGAATGAGAAATAAAAGTACTCTTTTTTTATTTTCCTATTGATCCACAGGGGTCCTTCCCTGAATTATAACAGTACCACAAAAAATGTAGAAGGTTCAGCACACCCTTGATATCATTCACCTGAATTTTAGTTCTCTTACCTTTCAATAATACCATCCTTCTTCTTGTTCAGATTTATGGAACAAACATGAAGAATCTCTTCTTAAACTAACTAAATAATGTCTATAAAAAAGTAAAATTTACTAGGCGAGGCATCTCACAAGAACAATGTCAAGTTTATGCAACATTGAGCCCTATTATATATCAGGCACCGAGACAAGTCATTAAAATTGAGGTCTGTTTGATCTCCAAATTATTCTTTTGTTGTTGCTATTGACCCTCTCCTAAGGATATTTTTCCATTGATTTTTAGAAAGAGTAGAAGAGAGAGGAGATGAGGGAAAGAGAGAGAAACACATCAATTGGTTGCCTCCTGCACATGTCCCAACCAGGACTGGGATCAAACCTGCAACCCAAATACTTGCCCTTGACCTGTAATCAAACCTGTAACTCGTCAGTGCACAGTTGACACTCTAACCATACTGTCCAGGGTCAAATTATTCTTTTTTAACCTACTATGCTAACTCTTTCCCACAGTTTGGGATTATAAAACAATTAATACTGCTAACCACATGTCTACTATTGCCCTCTATTTCAATCCCCAAATAGGCCCCCAAGGACACATAGAATTATTATGGGGGGGAAAACAAATGTCCTCTTCTGAAAAGATTTGAGAAACTTCTCCATTCCTTTGTCTAGAGGTGGGGAAGTGGAGAAAGTGAAGAAAGCCTTTCCATGAGTTAAGTAAAGTATTAGAGGCCCAATGCATGAAAATTCATGCACTGAAGGGGGGTCCCTTAGCCTGGCCTGACCCATCTCAGAGTCCGGGAGCCCTAAGGGGTGGGAGACAACCCAGCAATCAGGGGAAGGTGACACCCCGTCACCCCTCTGCTGCTGCCACCACCGGCAGCACAAGCCTCGGACACCCCTGGTTATCTGAGCCTTGGGTGGTCTGGGTGACTGGGTAGCACCATATGAGGTTTGCCTGCATCTCAGGCCAGCCCTGGGTGGCTGGAAAGCTGACATATGAGGTTTGCCTGTGCCTCGGGTGTTGGCTGGGCAGCCACTATCTGGGGCTTGACTGTGCCTTGGGCTGGCCCTGGAGAGCTAGGGGGCTAAGGGGACTGGAGGACTCCAGAGACAGGCGTGCATAATGGCTGGGCACCTGCAACCCCACCAGGACTGACAGGACTGGGCACCCCCATCTTGTAGCTGTGGGTGCTGCCATTTTGAGGGTGTGACAGTCAATTAGTATATTCCCTCCTTATTGGCTGTGGGCACCAACATCTTTGCAATGGCATGAGGGTCAATTATCATATTCCCTCGTTATTAGATAGGAGATGTGTGTGTGTGTGTGTGTGTGTGTGTGTGTGTGTGTGTGTATCTTTGCCTTTCCTTTTACTCTTCTCCTTTCAAAAGGCTTATGGATCCTCTACTTAAAGAATGAAAGGCTTTAAAGTGATGTTGAAGGCAAAAAACAAGAAACTTGGTGTTTTGTGAAAAGCAACAAAGGGATCCCTAAGATTTCCACATCGAACCCACTCAACTCACCAAGAGGAGACAGCAGACAAGAAATAAGCATTTCCTAAGAAAATAAAAGAACCTATATTTTCTGACTGTGTCCCAACAGTCATATACATAGGACAGGAAACCACTGTATGAAATATACATAACTCACCTGTCTGTTCTTTCCTTCTCTCTGCCTTTCCAAATAATGGCCTGGCACTGATATATATCTCAGGAACATAACATAGCAGTAGGGGACCCAATAATGGGCACTGCTGAGGAGAGGAACACCCTGCAAATATGATGTGTTAAGTACTCTAACAGTTTTACAAGAAAATAAGAACACAGAGGACACAAAGAAGCTGTGTGGGTTTTTTTTTTTTTTTTTTTTTTTTTTGCGGGGAGGGGGGAGATGGGCTTCACACAGGGGAGCTATTTTAGCTGGGTCTTAAAGAATGAACTGTTTACTTAGGAGAGAAAAGAGAGATGAAGCTATCACTGCAGGAGAGGCTGGACAAAAGGGAACAAGGTCACTGGAGTGGGGAAAAGCAGCAGCAAGTTTTAAAGGTGAAAAGAGAGACTGGGCCATTTATGAATGTCTTAACACAATGCTCTATCCCATCATTTTTCAACCTTTTTCATCTCATGGCACACATAAACTAACTACTAAAATTCTGTAGCACACCAAGAAAACATTTTTTTCCAATCTGACAAAATAATAAGTCTTCTCAACTCTACTGTCTTCTTATTGTTCTATGCAAGCCCATGTCAGTCATGGATGGCTATTGTTGTGTTGGCTATTGTCATATTTTAATTTGACAATCTGAGAGAAGAGAGGTCAGTGTCCCTAACTAAACAGTTAGGTATTGCATGTTTTAAAAATTCTTGTGGCACACCAATGTGCCCCAACATATTGGTTGAAAATCGCTGCTATATCATATCACTATGAATACATATCCAAGAAAAGTTTTCAAACAGGGAAGATAAGTTACCCAATTAGTTTTTCTAATTAATTTTTATTAGAAAATTAATGTTTGGCATGAAGACAAGTTAAAGGGCCCCTAGTTTAGATAAGAGAAACAATGTGAATTTGAAACATAGTATTAGAAATGCTGATTGAACGCAGGACAATCTAAGGGACTATTGGGAACAGAGTGGATGGTTATGGAATGTGAAATTTAGTGGATATAACTGCTTTCATTGCTCCCTCTCATAACAGGGAGAAGAGGTACAGCTCTGAGTTCTGTATGACACATTGCATTTCTGACCTTTCTTATTTAACCACAACTTCCTTAGGATTTCAAGGTCAGTGATGAACTGACTGGTTCTTATTAAAACTGGAAGAGGATGGAGAAGGAAGCCTGGGAGAGTCAAGAAGGAAAGTGATCTTGGAGAATTAATAGAGACCTAGAGGGGTGCAGCATAACCATTTTGTTTGCTTGAAGATCATGCTGGCAGGAGTGTGGGGCCAGCATCCCAGGAGTATCCTTTGACATGTCTGACAGAAGTGATTTAATACTTTGGGAACCCTCCTTTCTTTGGGTTTGAAAGTTCTGATTCCTTTCAACTCTTGAAGTCCCTTTAACCACTTCGTTATTCTCACTCAGGCACTCTCAGAATCACTGCCATCTCTTTCACATGGTGGGATATAAAATTACATGGTTGCCTCAGTAATTTTCCCCAAGTCCACACTCTGACCTCCTTTCAAATGTTATCATGCAGAAATATTTGTGCATATAATTTGAAAAAGTTGTCCTGGTGATTCGAAACTCTATCCCACCACACAGCTGCACCCCCACTGAAAATGTCTACTTTAATATGTGCCTGACCTACCCTGAATGAGAATAAAGATTGCACACCAATTTGACACTTCAATGAACTCATATGGAGTCGGCTCCCTCTCATTACAGCATCATATTACAGGACCATGTTTAAGTCATGGCTCACTGCGATTCTAGGCTCTATTTGCAATCCCCTTACACCCTGTTTTTCTGCAAGTCAACTCTTCATTATCAGCACTAATGGAGGACAGGGAGGGCATACGTAACCAAAATCAACTGATAACTCCAAACCGTATTGGAGGCAAAGTGTTCAAAATTCTCCCCCATTGAGTCTTCTGCAGAGCTCCTGTGATAAAGCAAAACTTAATAATGCTCTAGCTTTTCTTTTTGCTCCTCCACACCTGCTGATGGAAGTCCTAACAAGCTGCAAAATGACTGAATCTTAGCAGGAGGGAAAGGGTGAAAAGCAAAAGACCTAGAAACTCCACAAAGTGGATAATAAGTGACTGAATGATGGGCTCTTAGAAAATCAGGCTCTGGTTGATGAGGCTTATTTTTCCCCCAAAATGCAATAAGGACAAATCATCAAGCAAGCTTGCTCCAAGATGTAAATTCTGAGTTGCCATGAATTACTCCCACAACTCAGGAGAGAGGCAAAGAATCAGAAAAGCCTCAATTTTCACTTCTTAAATGTGCAACCATAACCTTAAAACTTATCCAATTCAAAGGTGAAAAGAGAGACTGGGAAGCAGCTTGTCTCTAAATGTGATGGGGGAAATACAGTCTATTGAGTCTGTCAGAGCTTCTGACACACTCACAGATGATGCAATTAACATCTAGCTGAGCCCATGTCCCTAACCCTTCGCCCCCCCTTGTTACTCTACTGGCTTTGGGTAACACCTGATTGCATCTTTCCTTTCATTCTAGCCTATTTTCTCTTCTGTGGGTGCTGCAGTCAATAGGGGAACTTTGTTTCATTTGACAGTGACATTCTGAGAACAGGAACTAGGGTGGGGAAGCCCAACCCCAATGCTCCTCATCCTCAAATTCTTTTCCCCCTCAAGATTGTATTGAGGGTGGATGAAATACAGTCTTCTAAAAAGACTTGAAGCAAATATGGCCAATGTTAACATCCATTAAATCTGTGCAGAAAGTATTTTCAGCACTTTCCTGGACATTAAAATAATTTCCTACATTTCACTCTATAGAACAACACACACACACACACACACACACACACACACACACACACAGAGAGAGAAAAAAAAAAAACAACAGCTAACCTGCATCAACTCTATTGTTCTGTAGTTAATTAAAGAAGTGAATGTTGATCCTAGAAAATGCATCTGGCTATGTTATACAGTACTTACTACTATTGGAAACTAAGAAGCTTCCATACCCAATTCAACACATCTTTTGAAATATGCACCAAAGTTAATAGGTAAGAGTTACTTTCTCATCTCACATGTAGGATGATAAATAGATTCTAGCAACTCTCTCTCCTTGGGTATATAACAGTCCTAAATAAGAGGCTGGGACAATGCTCAGAGGTAACTGCAGTTACACAGAAGAGCACCATTTCCTCCAGCTTTAGTATTTAGCTGGAGTTCACCGCCCCATATCATTATCAGTCTTGCTCCCTGGTTTATGAGGCAATGAATTCACAATGCATGCTGCTAAGGATGCACACACATGCTGTTCTGTACTTGGTGGGGACCAATATGGGAAGAAGTGTTTTTCCATCCAGAGATGTCTCAGATTCCCAAAGAAGTCCTACCTTGTATTGGGTCGGCAAGTAAGTAATTGCGGATTTTTAAAAGAAAATCAAAGACAATTTTTTCATGGAACTAAATAACTTTATTCTGTAATGTATTGCCCATTTTGATCAATGACCTTTTGCCATCTTTCAGGCAGCATCATAATCCCACGTTCAAAAAACTTCTGGTTTTTATTAGCAAAAAACTTAATCAGGTACGATTTGACATCATCATCATTATTGAAATTTTTACCATTCAAGGAGTTTTGTAAAGATCGAAACAAAAAGTAATCAGATGATGCAAGGTCAGGACTATATGGTGGATGTGGCAAAACATCCCAACCAAGCTCCATTAATTTTTGCCGAGTGACCAAAGATGTGTGTGGCCTTGCATTGTCATGATGGAATACAACACCTTTTCAATTTGTCAATTCGGGCCGCTTTTCTTCAACTGCATTGTTTAATTTCATTAGTTGTTCAATGTAGACATCAGAATTGATCGTTTGGTTGGGTGGTAAGAGTTCAAAGTAGACAATTCCTTTGTAATCTCACCAAACTGATAACAAAACCTTCTTTTGATGAATATCAGCTTTTGATGTTGTTTGAGTTGGTTCACCTGGCCTGCTCCACGATCTTTTCCGCTTGATATTGTTGTAAACAACCCATTTTTCATCGCCAGTTATCAGTCGTTTTAAAAATGGATCATTTTCATTACGTTTCTTTAGCAAATCGCAGCTGCTAATGTGTTGCGTTAACTGTGATTCTTTCAGTTCGTGAGGAACCCATGTATCGAGTTTTTGAACATAGCCAAGTTGTTTTAAGTGATTTTCAATGCATGTATGTGATACATGAAGCTTCTCTGCAATCTCACGTGTTGTACTGTGACAGTCCGAATTGATTATTGCTTTGATTAGGGCGTCATCAACTTCAACTGGACAACCAGAGCGTTTTTCATCTTTGAGTGAAAAATCACCAGAACGAAATTTGGCAAACCAATTTTGACACTGCCGTTCTTTTAAGGCTTCGTCACCATAAACAGCACATAACTTTTTATGAGCTTGCGATGCGTTTTTCCCTTTGTGGAAATAAAAAATCAAAATATGACGAAAATGTTCCTTTTGATTTTCCATTTTTCAACGAACGCCAAACGAAAACTACAAAACAGATCAAAAAACTTTTTTTACTGATTAACAGCTGAATAGCCAACTATCAAATAACAAAATGTGTTTTACATTTTTACTACGTCTGCAAACCTAAAAATTCAACTGAAGCCATATATGTGTGAAACCCGCAATTACTTACTTGCCGACCCAATAGAAACAATGCAACCCTCCCAAAAGGAGAGCCCCTATAGAAAAGCAAGGCATCAGGGAAAGAATTCCTTTGTGGGGTCATACAAATGGTAGCTGAGGGTATTGTTTTGATAGCATGATCCCATTTTTGCAAACAATAAAATGACATGTGTATCCAAAAAAAGAAAATATATTTACAACATATCTTTAAGCCTGCAAGAAAATACCTCCAAATGTTATCTCTGTGTGATAAAAATCTTTATATTCTTCCTATGCTCTATAAATTTCCAAATGTTTCTATAATGTACATGTATTTCTTTTGTATATAAAAAATTATATTTTAAAAAACAAAAATTATCTACTTTGGTCATCTGCACAGAATATTACATTTCAAATAAAATTATTATTGTAATATGTAGACACTTGAGAAAATATCTATACATCAAAATGTTGTCTGAAAATAAAATGAAAAATTTGGTACATGTTGTGATGGCAATTATATAAAAATAGGTAAGCACTGGTCAAAGATTACTATAAAATTAAAGTATTTGAGCAATAGTGGTGGAGATATGAACTAATTTTCTTTTGTTTTCAATATATATATATATATATATATATATATTTAATGGAATTGGAACCATGGATCATTTAGCCAGCTATTAGAGACTACAACCAAGTGCCTCAAGGAATGAAGGTAAGTGGCTCTGAGTGATAAACTGGCAAAATTCAATGTATCATGGCTGACACAGGCTTGCATAGAACAATGAGGAGACAGTAGAGTTAAGACCTAAGCTCACACGCTACCTTTAGGACAGCACTCACTATGCAAACCTGGGGCAAGCTGGCTCTTACAGGCTCTCTTTCCCAAACACCCACCAGTGCAGTGTTGTGCTAAGGACTGTGGACAGAGTCACACATATACAGTATACTGTCTGGCACTAATAGGTAATTAATAAAAGGTTGCTATCGGGTCTAGTAATACTTAATGTCGTTTTTAAACATTCATTTAAAATCTTGCTTGGCGTTGACTTGTATTGACATAACCTTCAAACACGTGGTATCTATAGAACGTGTAAAGTGCAATTAACAAGTTTTGCTTGAAAAAGTTTGTGTTTGGTTTGGTTTTTGTTGCAAAACTAGGGCTAAGAAGATGGCGGATGAAGAGCATATTCGGCACTGCATGCTTTACGAGTTCCAATTAGGAAGAAAAGCAAGTGAGGCTGCAAAAAACATCTGTAGTGCTCTTGGTCAAGATGCAGTTAGCACCAGAAAATTCCAGCGTTGGTTGAGAAATTTCGCGAGGGAAATTTTTCGTTAGATGACAAGAGTGGTCGAGGCCGTGTGTCCAATTTTGATCAAGAAGCTCTTCAAGCTCTTTTGGTGCAAAATCCTCAAATTATCCAACAAGAGCTTGCGACAACTTTAAATTGTTCACAAAAAACAATTTCCAATCAATTGCGTGCACTTGGCAAAGTCCAAAAGTTTGGAAAATGGGTTCCTCATGAGTTGACCAACAACAACCGAAATCAAAGAGTCACAATTTGCAGTTCGCTCCTCTCTCGTCAAAACCGTTTGCCGTTTTTAGAGCAAATTGTTACCAGAGATGAACAATGGGTGCTGTATGTTAATTTGAAAAGGTGGCCTCAATGGTTGGACAAAAATGAGGCTCCACAGCCCACGCCAAAACCTGACTTGCATGCGAAAAAAGTGATGTTGTGTGTTTTGGTGGAATTTTAAAGAAATTCTTCATTATGAACTTTTACCATCTACCCAAACCATTACAAGTGCAGTGTATAGTGCCCAATTGGAAAGGTTAGCCCAAGCTTTAAGAGAAAAAGAACCCGCGCTGATTAATCGGAAGGGCGTAATTCTTCACCACGATAACGCATGACCGCATACTGCAAGAATAACTGCTGAAAAACTGCGCCAGTTGGAATGGGAAGTTCTCCCTCAACCTGCATATTCTCCTGATATTGCCCCTTCCGATTACCATTTGTTTCGTTCTTTGCAAAACTTTCTTCTTGGAAAAAAAATTAATAATGAAGAATGCCTCAAAAATGCATTGACCGAATTTTTTGCATCAAAATCACAAGAATTTTACAACAGAGGGATTAAAATGCTTCCTGAGCGTTGGGCACAAGTAGTAGAAAACAACGGCAACTATATTGTTGATTAAATTTTGTTGTATTGTTTAAATAAATTCGATTTAAAAAAAAAATATTAGAAAACGACATTAATTATTACTAGACCTAATACTATGTCTCCTAAATCTAAATAGAGTAAGCATAACATGGAACTTTTATCAAGGTATTTTTTTATGGTATAAGAAATCTTCAAAAGAATCAAATGAATTAACATATACAACTTGTTTAACAAAGAAAACTTTCTATCTGTAGCCTATAAAAGAACAAATGTATATGAAGAACCAGTGACTTTTCTGTCACTGTAGAGGTGAGAAGTTTACCCAGAAGAACATGAAGAATAGAAACCAAACAATTTTTTATCCAAATACATTTGGCAGGTAACACTATAGTTAATATGAATAATCATAACTTTAGTGACACCAGTACTTCCAACCACATAACTCACTCCTTTTTCTATGTTTCCAGATATACCCGGGAATCTTTTTGTAACTGAACAGTGACAGCTCCAGCATTTCAATAGAAGAGCAAGAGCAGCAATATGCTGTCTGCCTGTGGGACGGGTGGTGGTGGGAGGGACTCAGATTTTTCTAATATTCACCCAAGGTTATGTTTATTGATGAGAGAGAAGAAAGGGAGAGAGAGAGAGACAGAGAGAGACAGAGAGAGAGAGAGAGAGACAGAGAGACATTGATGGGTTGTCTCTCATACATGACCTGACCAGGATAGAACCCACAGCTTAGGTATGTGCACTGACTAGGAATGGAACCCACAACCTTTTGGTGTATGAAATGATGCTCAACTAATTGAGCCACCCTCCAGGCTGGGACTTTTCTTAAAAGTATCATCTGTATAATAAGTACACTGGTTTTACTTAGATTGTATATCGATTTACCAGGAATTAGAAGGGGAACTGATCGGAATTTCAAGAAAGCCAAATACCATTCCCCTCCTCTTGGCCTATGTAATTTGATCAACTGTGGACTTTTTTTTTTTAGAAGGAAAAGAATATAATTAACAATCAATTTCACTACCACATCTTTTTAATAGATATTTTTCAGTGAATATTTGGAGTTCGTTAAAACTGGCTATAAATTTTTTATCACTTGCACTATCAAGAGATAATTTATTCTTATACCCCACTCCTTCTCTAAATCTAAGCTGAGCCTATGTCTGCTTTGACCAGGAGAATACAGCAGAAGTGACACTGTGCCTGGTGAATCCAGCCACCATGCTTTGAGGAAGCCCAAGCAGACAAGAGGCAAGTCCCACATGAAGGAGATAACTGAGACGTGGTGCTTTCCAGCTGACAGTCAGCACCATTTAGCCAGCCTTATGAGTGAGCCACCTTAATATGCGGTCCTATAGCTCTAGTCAAACACTAACTGATTCCACTTGGAGCTCAAAAAATCTGCTCCTACCAAGTCCTTTCCAAACTGAAAAACCTTTAGCTACATGATTGTTGTTATTTTAAACCAGAAAGTTTGGAGGTGATTTATTATGGAACCATTGATAACAGAAACTATATAAGTAATTGGCAACTGGTTTACACTTCACCTTCTTAGGAGGTTGATTAGGATGGCTGATTGCCCTGATTCTGACCAACTCTGAGGGAAATAACAAAATTGAGATTTCGAGTCTAAAAATTCACAGGTCACCATAATTACATCAAAGTAATAACCTCTGTTCACATTCTTCTCAAATACCCCACTGGCCTTCCTCTGTAATCTTTTTATTTATTTAATTAATATCAAGCAATATCATGTGATAGGCTCTGGGGATTCAGTGGCAAACAAAATAGATACAGTTTCCCTCCTCCATCTTGAAAGCATCTAAATTTATCTCTCCAACTGCAGCAGCAGTGCCTGATCTAACTGAACTTACTATGACTGCACTGTCCAAGCTAGGAGGTTCTGTTTTGGAGGAGAGGCTAATCGACCACAAGAAGCCCAGATTGCACAGCTGACATGCACATTGAACTACTGTCACCAGTTCCTGTGGCTTTTCCTCAAACCCAGCAAGAACTCTACCTATCCTCCTAAACACAACCTCAGTTCAGTGGCCTGTGGATGAAAGACAAAGCAGAGGTTTACAGGAGCTGTGAGAAGAATCCTTGAAGCCTCCTGAAAATTGATATGCAACTCCTCAACCAAGTAAATGTAGTCTTTGCTATACAAACCAATACTGGTCAATTCAAACTCCAAGATTTTTTTTCCAATTTGAATAATCTTTGCAATAACAAAATCACAGCAATTTGCCAACAAGTAATCACATTAATTAAGATTTATTTAATGAGTGTTTTATAATTCATGGATCTCTTTCATGTGTATCATAGTTCTTCCATTATCCTACGGAACTATTTCCCATAGGACCTCAGCCCCATTACTCCTCAGCTACACCATCACACCTAGGGTAATTGTTAAAATGTCTATAATTTTACTACTTCAAAAATATGTTCCTCAAGATCTTTCTCTTCATGAGAGAATATCAAGGTATTTTCTTTTTATTTGATACCTTTATGTACTGGTAATAATAAGAAATGTTTAGAGCCACCCTGTTGGTATGGCTCAGTGGTTAAACATTGACCTATAAACTAGGAAGTCATGGTTAGATTCCTGGTCAGGCCACATGCCCAGTTTGCTGGCTCAATACCCAATAGGGGTATGCAGGAGGCAGCCAATCCATGATTCTTATCACTAATGTTTCTATCTCTCTTCTCCTTTTTCCTTCCCCTCTGAAATCAATGCTTAGAGCCAAGAAGACCTTCATCATATGACAAAACAGCCAGAGCATGCACATGGTATCTATTTGCTTAGATTTTTAGTGGTTTCCTGGTCTGCTCTATGCTCTTGACTTCAGTATATCAGGAATGTGTCTGCATCAGTGATAGATGAAAATATCTAGAATTAAAATCACAAGTGGAAATAAAATAAACCAAGAAGCACAGCTGTTAAATGATCATTGTGACTTGAACACAGGAATAGATCCCATTAATCTGCCCTCTATAGGGGTCCACACATCATTAGCACAAGTCTATCATCCCTAGGAGGCAGCTCCATTATAAACCAGGGATTCAGCTCACTTCCAAGGTCACATGAGGATTTAAAGGATGGCTTCCCATGTTCTCATTAACACAGGAGACCACAGGCCAGCATTAAGAATTTGAAGTACAATTTTTGGATTTCCATCTCTTTCCTTCCTACTCTCTTATGCTCTGGCCTCCCAGGTTCCTCTTTTCACCTGGTTTGATGCCCTATTATTGCAGGTTGCCCCAAGTTTCTGGATTCAGAGCTTTATCAGATATCTTTTGCAACGTGTTCCAAATTCATTGTTCGCTCCTCCTTTCCTGTCATATCACATAATCAAAATTCCCATTCCTTGGAGCTATGGTCTAAGCCAGACTAGGAAGAAAGCAATTTACATGCTACAAATTCACACAATGGTGAAGAAATGTTGCTTATGAATGTGCAAGAAGGGCATTGTACAAATTTAGAGGATCATTATAGTATGAATATTGTCCATTAGTGTTTCCATTATGATTTTTCAGGACACAGTAGTATAGTTTTTTCAGGAATGGATATCTTTTTCTAATTTGCATGAAGGTGATTAGTGAGCTAAAATATTCTATGCATATTTGTTTATTATTTCGAACCAACTTCTATTTGGGAAGAACTTTTAGGAAGAGATTTGTGCAGTGGATGAGCTTTTCTTTAAATGATCCTATACACTGAAAGCCAGCTGGAGGAGGAGGAAAGAAAAGCTAATAGGCCTCGAAACCTTCCCTTTTTTCCTATGCGTCCACTCTTGACTTGTTTCCCATAAAATACTGTTGTTGTCTCACAGCTTCATATTTTTTATTATTCACATACTACATGTTCACTGTGATAAATCAGAAAACGCAGTTTAGAAAACAATTTCACTTTGCAGTGGTAAATACATTATTATTTTAGCAATTTTCTCAGATTTTTGTGCTAGCATAAATATGTAAATGTAATGAAAAATAACACATCACACACAACTGCTATAACCTGTTTTCACTTAATATTTTCATCTCTTTCTCTATACACGCATGCAAGAAATATGCAATATAATATTTCTGTAACTCACACTATTTTATTAAATGGTTAACCAAAATTTAATCAATCTCTTCATAATGGAAATTTAGGATAGCTGCAATTTACAAAAACTGGATAATCACCCTCCCTTGCATACCTTTTCATATTTAACCTTTTCTTTAAGTAAGGTTGATCAGACCATCATTTTGACGTTAATCAGTTTGCTCCAGTTGCCTCTTTCAACCTAAGAACACATATACACATATATAAATGGACACAAACAATCCTTAAATCTGTATGTCCCTTACACTGTCACTTTCATTCACAATCACATTCAGATTCATATAGAAATCAACTGAGTATACTGGTTCATGTATCCACTTGTCTCTGTCATCTGAATAAATGCGAAGGCAGGATAAGTGAAGATGTGAATGGGTTAAGAAAGACATTATTTCCAGTAGAACATGACCTCACTAATCTAGGGGAAATGGTGAACAACACAGGCTGATGAACAAGAACAGACTCAGTGATAAGGACCCATAGGTCAGACTGTTGGACCTCAAGGGAGGTTGGGGATAAAAGGGAGAGATCAACCAAAGGATTTATGTGCACACATATGAGCCTAACCAGTGGTCAAGGACAATAGGGGGGTAGGGATATGAGTGTAGGGGGTGGGGATTGGAATGGGGGGTTGAGAACAAATATGTGATACCTTAATCAATAAAGAAATTAATTTTAAAAAGAGAAAGAAAGGCATTCTGAAGGCTTGGGAGAAATGAAAGTTGGGTTGAGATTCATCAGAGACATAAGAGAGTAATAAGGGGTTTATGAGGGTGACATCTCCAGTTATGGGAAAAGAAAAAGGTATTACAGTCATCAGCTAGGAAAGATAGGAGGCTGAGACTGGGCGGCTGGCAGTGATATTTACGCTCCAAGGGCATGATTTGAGCCAGATAGGAAGCCACATCATAGCCTTGCAGAGCCAAGGCTGGGGCCAGGAGTAAACGGTCTCCGACAGGTCTTAAAGGAGAACAGAATACTAGATGGGAAAAGAGAAAGAATGGGGTTAAGAATCCAGGCTGCTGAAGAGAGACAGGACCTGATCCCTTTGAGCCACATGCTCAGATGGCCAATTCCTACACACACTGCTGCTTCCCAGCTTCTTTCCATGACTCAAACCGAATCCTGACACAACTAACAGATATTTCTGCACTCATCTATATTCAGACATGTGCTCTAATAATGTCAGCATCATCCCAGTCCTTCTTGGTTATCACACTATCCCCCAGTGCCATCCCAACCCCTGAGAAGCATTCACATACCCACCTAATCTAGCTTCTCCAAGTGAACTCCTTCCCTGCCACTACATGTATCCCCATGAGTTTTCTTCTTTCTATTTATCTATATCTCCGTGTCTCTGTTAAATGGTGATAAGACAGTGTGTGTTGTAGCACCTTTGTGAGGGCTAAATGAATGACTACATGTACAAAGACTTAGAACTTTGAGGTATAGTAAAAGCTCAAAAATATTAATCATTATTACAATGATTTCCTCGTTTATAAATAAAATGCACATCACTGATGCTTTCATGTCTCATCTCTTACTTAGCCCCAAATTTTGAGAAGCCAGTTTCCTCTGCCTGACAAATAGTACCAAGTAACTGATTTCAATGGGTATCTCCACAACTAAAACCTTCTCAGACTACTCCTTCTCCAATGCCCAGGTACCTATGGAGTCATCATATGAACATATCTTGATTTGACTATCCAATCTATTATTTTACCTTTCCCATGATGGTAATATGCTGCCTGTTCCATTTGTATAATAACAATACCTAGCCTAGTGCTTTACACATGGAAGGTACCTAATGAATGCTGAATTGTATTATCCTGCTCTCCTACCTTAGCTTATCTCCATTACCTATTTTCTCCTCAACCTCTCCATAAGCCATTTCATGAGGAAATTAATGCCATATATTCTACTTATAGTAATCATTATGTCTATTATTTTAGCTTCTATGGACAAAGTACTCTATAATACATTAAAAAAAAATACTCCCAAATTGATTAGACAAAAAAGAAATGAACAATACAAGACATAGTGCCTTACCTTCTCTGGGTTTGTAATTTAAAAGTAATTTCATGACAGAAAGTCACATACTTATGTCCATAAGTATTCCAAAGAAATGCAGGTAAATCATAGTGATATTAAGTCTGTTGTGGCCAACTGCCTTATGTAAACCTGATCCTACCACCAGTCATTTTTATTTCCACTGAAAATGGCCCACGACTTTCTTCCCCTTGAAAATCATCAATAAAATCCCCCAAAGTTATTATGCACTCAGTTTAAATTTCTGTTCACTATAGCAATTATTTTTAAATAATATAGAAAAACTCAAGAGTTCAGAGAACTTTAATAAAGCTAGCTAAGTATATGAAAATAACCCCTTTGATGAACAATATGAAAAATTAGAGTTAGTCTAAAAAGGGTGAGGGGTAGTAGAAAGGTGATGAGATTCTGTCTTCAAATTCATGAAGTGTTGTCATTAGCAGTGTAGTAATCATTAGCAATACATGCCCCAGTGGGTGAAAAAGGAGCAAATATATCAAATTACATCAGGAAGAATTTCAATTAGACACAAGGAAGAACCTTCCAGCTTTTTCATTATTAAAATGAACTACTTTGGGGAAGCTCTCAGTCTCCATCTCCAGAGTGCTGCAAGGAGACAAGAAACAACTCTACCTTAGTGGGCTTTGGATAATAGCAACCCATAGGCACAATGACCTCTAGAGGTCCTTTCAAATTATTTGATTTAATGACTTTCACAGTGTTTACTGGTTATCTCATTTATCATGTAAGTATATTGGAACTGGCAAAAGGCTGAGGATCAATAAGGCTGAGGAAAAGGGGGAATTAATGGTAGAATTAAGGATTGAATAGACATAAGAAGTGCCATCCTCCAATACAACTACATTCGAGCACTGTCAAGATCAAAAGAAAAATGCATGAACTCACACTTTCCCAGTGGGAGACTAAATGGTTAGAAATGAAATAAAGTTCCTTCTAGTGATCTAAGCAGAACTCAATTAGTAGAGAAAATAAAAAAGGTCAAAGTAAACTCATATTTAACCATGTTTTCCAATATGCTTCCCACAGATCTAAAGCCCAGCTTTATGCTATATTGCTACACGAATAGCTGTATTCCCCAAAGAAGTCTCAAATGTTTCCTCTTCTAGCCTGAGCTTGGCATTCCCACCCCAATGTCCATGTCAGACTATAAAACTCCTAACCACCTTTAATATCACAACTCAAGATGCAACTTCCCTAAGAAAATTTACCAAACCCGAATACATCTCCTCTGAGTGTCACTGCATTTGTATCTGTGTCACTGTATCTATCAGAGCTCAGTGATCCCTGCTTGCCTCAGCTCCAGACAGTTACAGAGACAAAAGACTGGCAGTCAACTACAGTTAGGGGAAATTTGGCCAGCCTCTTCCTAGACTCCGAAAGCTCCCATTGCTGTCTTCTCTCCCTCTGAGGTAGGCTCCTTTCCCCTCTTCTCAGGAACACATTCATTGTTCCTTCTGAAACCTCTTCACTGAAGCCTGGCTAGAGAGGAAATCAATCTCTCCAACCCTTCATTTCTTGCTATCCATGAAGGCCAGAACATTGCTCCTTTCTGTTCAAGGATATTTTTCTTAATCACTAGGGGCTTACACATAAGTGGGGACTAAATGCTTAAAACACAAGATTACAATAAAAATAAAAATGTTCGTATGGTTTTGCTTTGGCTCCTTAGCCTTAATTCCCTATTGAGATTGTAAATGGAAGTCTCATTTTGCTTTCATTCCAGAAGAATCTACCAAATATCAATGCTGTCACCTCTCACCTATTAATGAAGGTTTTATAGTCCCTTTACATCCTAGAGAGTCATTCAAAGGAGAGCATCAGATCTACCCCAGCATCAGATAGCATCTCAGATCTCCATAACAGACAAGACTCAGTTAAGTAGGTCTCCTCACTAAAGGATGTATTTTAAACAATGGACTATAACAGTGGAGAAGCAGTCAACATCCTTTCATATTCAATCCCTACATCATTTCCATGAATTCACAGCTGAAATGCACATTGAACAGCTCTGATGCCAAAGAATAATAAACAGGGCTGATAATACTCAAAGAGATGCCCATTTGTTATACATTTATATAATTTATAAGACATTAATATCATCCTCCCATAGTCTTTAGGATGCTGTGGGAGTCTAAAGAAAAGTTGGAGTGTAGTTTAAATGAGCAATTATGAGCAATTAATTCAAGGCAATCAGGGCATATTTTCTGAACACTTACCAGACCTCGTGTCTGTGCACAGCAGTCATAAAATCTGTAATTGCCATTTAGCACCAAATTGCCATTTGATGGTGGTCATGGGCTAGATGGAGAATGTGAGGATGTATAAAATATTGAATGGTTGGTGGATAGTAGAATCAAAAAATTGGACTAATTTAGGTTTTTGGAATGTTATTGAGGAGATTTCTATTCAATTCCTGAACAAAAGAAATGAAAGAGACAAAAACTCTTTGATTGGGAAATGACGCATTAAGAATTAGGAAGAGGTAAAATATTAAACAGGGTTATTGGGCACTAATACATAAGAGGAACAGATTTCTTGGTCTCCCACAGTGCTCTGGTTGAGACTTACTCTGGTGTGAATCCAAGCTGACTTTCCAAGCAAAGCTAAAAGCCTGATGGATGTGGTGTTTTGGTCAGCAGATACCAAGAAAGTCATAGGCTTTTTGCAGTAAGAGTAAGGTAGAGCAGGCTGTGACTCAGCAGACAAAAAGTTCTGTCAAACTTAGCCCAGCTATCCTGAGACAAAAAAAGGTCAACAGAGCAAAAAACATATGGCTGCCAATTTACCATCAGAATTGGTTTGGGAATTGAGCTGGCAGTTATAAGATTCTCTTTTGTTTTGTTTTGTTTTTAATCCTCACACAAAGATATTTTTCCATTGTTTTTAGAGAGAGTGGAAGGGAGGAGGAGAGACAGAGAGAGAGAGAGAAACATCATTGTGAGAGGGACACATGAATTGGTCGTTCCCCACACACACTCCAGCTGTGGCTGAGAGTTGGGCCCCCAACCATGATACATGCCTTGACCAGAATCAAACCCAGGGCCCTTCAGTCCACAAGCCAATGTCCTATTCACTGAGCCAACCCAGCTAGGGTTAAAACAAACAATCTTAAACAGTCTTGAAACAAAAGTTAAAGTAGAAAATAAATGGAAATTTTATAAATGAAAAATATAATGACCAAAACAAAAAAATAGAGTCAGTGACTCTAAGGTAATAAGAGAGACGGGCAGTACCTAATCTTTGGAGCTCTAAGAATCACACCAGATTCATGGGGCACTATAAATACACACATTCCTCTAATCTTCTAAATTCTGATAACTAAAACCCTAGTTTTACTAGTTATTACTAGTATTTCTCAGTAGTTCCTTTTTGTTCTTCCAGCCTTCCAATTTCACACATTTATGGTGAAATGATATAACCATTTTGAAAAATGGCTTGGCCATAACTTAAAAAGTTAAACATATACCTATTCTATTTCTGGGTATTTACTCAAGAGAAATGAAAGTATATGCCTACAAAAGAACATGAACAAAAATATTCAAGGCATTTTTATCCATAACAGCCCCAAACTAGAAACAAAACAAATTTTCATCAATAGCAAGTAACAAATCCTAGTATATTCACATAATGAAATATTACTCAGACTTTAAAAAAGGAACACACTGATAAATGCAACCACATGGATGAATCTCAAAACATTATATTGAGCAAGGGATGTCTGACACAAAATAATACATAATGTATAACTGTACTTAATGAAGTTCTAAAACAGGTATAATTAATCTTTGGGAAATAAATCAGATATGGTTACCTTTGGGGGGAGGTAGGGGTAATGGAGGATTGACCCAGAAGAAGCATGAGGCAACATTTGATGACTTGAGCTAACCCATGAAAATATTTGTCAAAACTCACTGAATACATACCTAAAATATATGTTGAAATGCTTAATGTGTCTTGTTTACATTATACAATAATTTTAACTTTTAAGGATAACTTAGAGTTATCCTTAAATATCAGGCCAAGCCAATATTTTCTATCAGCTTTTGAACTATCTATTAATATAATAATAAAAGCATAATATGCTAATTAGACTGGATGACCTTCTTTCTGGTCATCCAGATAAAGCTGGGGCTGTGAGGGAAGCCCAGATCCAGGGTGCAGCAGGGAAGCTGGTGCCAGCAGCCAGGGGAAGGAAGGCCTACTCTTACATGAATTTCCTGCATCGGGCCTCTAGTCTTTCCATAAAGTATAACTTATTCATGTGTTTTCTTGTTTTTTTTATTTATTGATTTCAGAAAGGAAGAGGGAGGGAAAGATAGAAAGATCCATGATGATACAATCACTGATAGGCTGCCTCATCAAGCCTCCTACTAGGTATAGAGCCCGCAACCTAGGCATGTGGCCTGACCAGGAATCCAATTGTGAACTCCTGGTTCATAGGTCTACACTCAACCACTGAGCCACACTGGCTAGACAAGTCATGCGTTTTTTTAATTTCAAAATTTTAAAGCCTAATCTAATATGATCAATATCTCCTAAGAGTCCATCACCTTCACATATTTAATGAGTTCTTGGACATAGCTTCTTTTGGTGCTTAATTAAAATTCAGAATATGTTATAGTGTAAACATTTCTTCATTTCAATAATATTACCTAAGAATATCTGTGTGCAAGGCAAGGTGCTAAGCAATATAAGAAATCTAAGACAGATAGAATATAGTTCTCCCTCTAAGATGCCTACCATGTAAAGTAATGAAATACCAGACAATTAAAACAGGTAGAATATAAGTAATTTTTAAAAGTATAAGAGGTATCAGGAAGTCAACAAGATACAAAATTTCTATAAAATTTGAGAAATGTTAGGTACTTCTTTTAACATCCTTGGTTGAAAGCTATTCAAAGTTAATAACATGACTTTTTACTCCCACTCCTCATCCATTTGATATGTTACTTTTATGCATCTAGCAAACATATAATTAGCAGACATTGATGATTTTATTGCACCAAAACCTCCATTCCCATTAGTTCTAATAATTTTAGCAAGTGATCTTTAAAGAGCATTGACCTTAGTGGCTTAAATCTCACACATCCAAAAGATCCCCAATTACCCAAGACAACCAGTGTGACTTCGCCCTAAAGAAGCACCAACTTCTTTCCAAACAAATAACAAAATCTAATTGTCCTGAAAATTATCTAGGCAGAAATCAGTATTCATATTTTTTTAAAGTAAGAGAGTCATCAATTACTTCTTTCCTAGGAATGACCCATCAGTGTTTCTAACATATTCTTAACAGAAGAAGAAAGCATATGCATTTATATTTAATTTCACAAGTAAACAAAAATTCTGTAAGTGAACAACTCAGAACCTGATTATACAATAGTTTTGCCTTGTTTGTATGTTTTATTGTTTGTTTGAAATCAGTGTCATCAATGCTTAAGAAATAAAGGTAGGGAGAGGATGGGACAAAAGTTGGCACTATATAGCTTACATATTTGGATAGGTAGTTTTGTAAGATCTCGCCTTCTCCTGAAGAAAAGCTTGCCATCATTACCAATAACATAGGGCTGTCAGGGTTCCTGGCTGTAGAACAATAGAGTGTTTAAGATGCTCTGTCACTAGTGTTTTGTAAAGATTTTTTTTTCCTTCCTCCTAATAACCTGTACTTACTGCTCCTTTGTGACCTAAAGGGCGTATAATTTTTAGTTTCTGTCTAGCACTGACAAGGTGGGTATTGTTTCTAGCCCCATATTCCAAAAGCAAAATGTCTAAAACTACGACTCAGAAATGAAATCGATTTCTAAAAATGGACCCTACATCACTCGACCAAAGTCTGCCTCTCAAAATGTGGAGGGAAATAAGATTCTCTCCTTCCCATTGTCCCTTCTCACCCATCACTGTTGATGGATAAGAGATGTCAGCTTGTCACGTCTTATTGGGTGTTACCTGATGTAAGAGCACACTGAGACAGTAAAATCTGTTTGCAGTCAGCTTCTTTAATAAGTCTCAGCAAACAGGAAAAAAGCAGATACATTCAGTAAGATGTTTCTTCTGGTATGGTGGCGTGGGGGCGGGGGGAGAGGCGGCGAGAGGACAGTCCTGATCTGGAGGAGAGTTTTAAACAAAGAAAAATTATTTCTTTAGAGCAACTGTGGAGAAATTACTTCCCTAGGGATTTTGTGATTCTAAGAAATATTGTTTCCATGCTTATGACTTAAACCTAACCTAGACTCCAAGCTCTTTGAAAAGGAAGTCAGACCTTCTCTGTAAAATGCCTCCATCCACAGAGTCCTGTTGGGTTCTAAGCATTCTGTGGGTTCTGAACCTAATGAATAATATTGATGCTGCCTCTTAATCACAAGCTCCAGGGAAAATCCTAGAAAGGTGCCCAGCCTTCCACCTATCCCAAAAATGATAAGGTAGACTGAAAAGATCAAATGTTCTGAGAATATATTTAATGAAACAAAGTACCTAATTCTTTAGAGAACCAAAGTAAAGAGTTTTGCCAAGGGATTTCAGAATTCTAAGAAATATATTTCTATGTATTATATAACCACATTATTAAGATAAATTGGGTACCAAGTGCCTGAAGACAAGTGATCCAAACTTTCCTATTCATAGTACCTAATGCATTGCTGGTGTACCATGAGCCTCATGGATGTTGGTGGTGGTGGAGATTATAATGATAATAGTAATGAGGAAGACAATGATGCTCAGTAATAAGACTCAGTCAAAATGTTACAAAATAATCTGACAGGGTGAACTATTCTGAAAATAATGATTATATGTGTATTCATTTTTCTGAAGCCTCTCAGTTATCATCCTCCACATCATCCTCCCTTCTCCTAAAATACTACAAACATGACAGAAAGTGAATTCCAGGAGTCTTGCTAATAGCATTTAAGTTAAACTTACTCATTTTAGACTGAGGAATAGTTTTCTTCCTTGTTGGAATTAATAAAATAATAATAATAAGGGTTCTTAGTCATTATTTTTAGGTTCTTTTTGGGGTTAGTCCTGCATAGAAGGTTAGAGAATTATCTCTAACCCCCAACCTCTAAGACAAGCAATATGCAATAAACACTTAATAAATGTTTAGAATGAATGTTTAGAATAGTTACTTATTGTACATTTCTTATTGTTTTAAGAAATGTGGGGCTTGTGAAAGAATGATCTCAGGAACCTGACTCTGATATTGCAAATGAACAACTCAAGATTATACGATCTCCAACAGCATGCTGCAAAACATGACCTCCTGGTGACAAAGCAAAACAAAATGGTCATAATGATGTTATAAGAGCAAGTTTTTTTTTAAGCCATTATAATATTTCATGTCAATATCCACTGCATTTGAATCAGAATGTATGTAGAAGCAAAATAATTTGATTCCTCCTGCAAAACAGTAACAAAGGTGTATTTCTTCCCATATTTGCTTCATAATACTTATTCCCAAATAATTATACTGTCTATAATTATCTGAGTTCAAAATGACTGAGCTAATAAGCACAAAATCCTTTCTGTAGGATTAAATAAAAATACTCTATAACTAAAATATCAATGAATATTTGGCTAGCTAAACCATGACCTGATTGAAAAACTCTTGGGGATAATAATATATCTAATTTACCTCGGC
The DNA here is from genome assembly GCF_014108245.1 of Pipistrellus kuhlii. Lineage (NCBI taxonomy): Eukaryota > Metazoa > Chordata > Mammalia > Chiroptera > Vespertilionidae > Pipistrellus > Pipistrellus kuhlii. Next base: position 20,263,698 of record NW_023425529.1, read on the forward strand.
ATTTATAGCAAACCTAATATAAAGTTTTAAATGAAACTACCTTTTAATGAACACGCATTGATTAAATGCAGAAGTGGGACTAGGTGATACAACAGGCAATAAAAACTGTGTAAGTTTAGAGACCAGCGAGCGCAGTGTGGGAAGGTGAAGTCAGAGCTGACTTTATGAAGGACAAAGGACTTAAATACTATAGTGAAATTAATGGCTGTGTCATGATCCAGTGCCTACTATGAAAAAGCCCTTAGTTCTCAGGGTCCATAGCAGCCTCATAATGGCACCTTACCCAAGGTTTTAGTGATGATCAATATCTCACTCTTTCATGGGGACCATGACTTACTGGGTCATGGACTTCATTGTCACAGTGGACCATGGCAGATGAAATGCAAGATGCTTTTGAAGACAATGTAGCGAGAAGCATCATATAAAAGATTGATGCTTATTTTTTTCTAGAAGGATAAAAGACAGGCACATGGGACAAAGATGAAAAAGAAAGGTATAAAGAAAGAAATGCTTTCAATGAAAGAAATCCCCCCCCCATTTCATTTGAAGGATTAATCTATACTTTGGGAATAAATATAATGATATGCTTCAGGAGAGCATAGAATAAGAGGATTTAGACTGCCACGTAACCCTGTCACTATTCCTGTCCTGACCACACATTGTGGTTTTAGTTCTACAATCTTGTCTCTGTGACTGACAAATTCCTATTCATCATCTCTGTATACTACAACTACCCTGTTGTAACTAAATTTATAATGGCTTGGTTCTTCTGACATAGAATAAGAACTATAGGAAATCACTAAATTTTTGGGAAACCACATAAAAAAAGAATGGGTTCTCAACAGAAAGGAGAATAAAGAAAATACTAGTATTTCTTATCTAATAAATGTGTTATGCACTAGGTTGATCTATAACTATCTACCCATCTGTCTGTCTGTCTGTCTATTCACTCAATCATCACAGAAACCCTAAAAATTAGGTGTTAATATCTACTCTATATAGTTGGTAAAGCTGAAGTGCAGATAGTTTTCACAAATTATTATTATTTATTAAATTAATTGGAGTGGTATTGGTTTCCAGGATCATTTGGGTTTCAAGTGTACATTTCTATGATACAAGATATGTATATTACATTGTGTGCCCAACACCAATAGCCAAACCATCTTCCTATGCAAATTATATAAATAGCTAGGTTTGCTGGTGTATTGGGATTCATAACCAGGTCTGGCTAACTCCAAAATATATTGCAGTTTAAAAATCAATCAGAGCATAGCAATTCCAGGTTTTAAAACAAAATTTTGATTTTAAATAAAAGCAAGGCAGTGGGAAAAAAAAGAAAGAAAGAAAACTGGACTGAAATTCAGAAAGATCTGCTTATAATATTATCTCTATCAACAAACATTGGACACATGACTCTGTTAGCCTTAGTTTTTTCTTCTGTAAATGGCATAGTAACAACTGCCCAACAATATGGTGTCACAGACTCAGTATGTTATGGTACCTCTGTAAATGTGCCCAACTCTGTGGCTGGTACAATAGAATTCCTGGCACAGAATCTTTGCCCAGTAAAGACTTGTTGAAGGATAATAAAGTAAAAGTCAGGAAACCCACCAGAACCATCTCCTTTTTGCCAACCATGACAAATGGTCACCTTATTCTTAAAGATTTCTAGTGCCTCACCATTCTCAAACCACTCTACCTATGCCTTCACTGTCATAAATCAAAAGTGAAAAATAGCAAAGCAATGGGGCTAGAAGAGAAAGCATAGCCTGAGGATGAATGGAGAGTGGGGTGCAAAGTGGAAGACAGTCTCCTCTTTTTTCTTCAAATCACAATACTTTTTATCTTTGTCCCCTGAGGTAGCTTTCTTATGGCCACAGTTTCCTTTAAAAGAAGAAACAGGCAAACAAACTCCAGAGGGACATAGGAGCTTACAGTCAGACACCAAGGCATAGCCCTTCAACAGAGAGGACATCCCTGGACACTTCCCTCCATTTCTTTTGTAACACCTTTCCCCTTCTCTCTCCTCCATGATCTCCTTTGTCTCTTGAATCTATAATAATGGTTTCTTGCTTCTCAATATGGAGGGAAGAAACACTTTGCCTGTTATGAGCAACTAGTTATTATTTTTGCTTGACATGTAGCCTCCTCTCTTGGGACTCCCACAGAACACACACACACACACACACACACACACACACACACACACACACACACACATTCTCTCTACCCCTTAGTGGGGATTCAGCTGCAGCAGCTCCTGTACAATTGTCCAGAAGAGTGTGGGAGAACTTCAGTTTCCAGAATAGCACCTCGTTGCCTGTGTGCCACACACTGTGCTACTCCTCCTCTTCCTTTTCCCCTTCTAAGATGAGGAGACAAAATCTCTCAGCTGATCATTCAAGAAATTCAACTAATAGTATTTTAAGGAGAGAATCACAACTGTGGAAGTCCACACAGCGCTCACGTGCTAGGGAGGAAGTTCCAAGGAAAGAAGGGCAAACACCTGGACTGAGGCAGTTTCACAGATGAATGGGTGGGGAGAGGGGGAGAGCAGACGTTGTTGCTGCTGGCTTATACCCAAGTGTAAATTGCTTGCTTTGCCCTACAGCAGTTTATGGTGTTGGGAAGCTTCTCCAGGAAACTCCTGTGGGACTGAAGATGATAAAAATGTAAATAAGAGAAACTATAATGCTGCCTCACACAGCAGCTTCTAAAGGGGGACTAAAAGTCCCTTTAGTCAGTCATGTGATTTCCCTGGTAGGCAAACTGTTACATGAGGTTAAGCTTAGTGGAGATGAGAAAGTTAATTCACCACGGGGCTATCACTGATTATGTGGCTTTGGTATATTTAATTTTCAAAAAGGTACAATTACTAGTTCCCTTCAGCCATTGGTGGAAACACAGAGGAGAAAATATGCCTCAATGAGTACCTCTCTCCAACTAGCCACATGCATAATGACTAAAGATGCCCTTCTCTACCAAGGCTCCTATTCCAAAATATACAAGAGCACTGCCCCTACCTACACAAACACATGTTAAGTCTCAACTAAGTCATGGTGTTGGCTAGAGGCCACCATCCACCCACCCACCCACACAGCTGCTCTCACACAAATCCTCCCCTACAGTCCCTCTCACACTGGAATTGCTTACACACTCACCTCCACCCATCATCACTCACCATCTTCCATTTCCAGAGGCCAGAGCTGACCTATATCCATCACCCAATAACAGAGGCTGCTGCTCTTGCATACAACCCAATACTCCTACCTCCCGCCTGCAATGATCCATCCACCCCTTCCTGAATCAGTCCCCTGTAGAAATATATGCACAGGGTATCCTGTCATTCATTTGTGCTTGTTTTTTCCCATTTGAATGAACGCTCAAGTATACACTACTCCTTATTTCACTTACTCACATTAATTAGACAAATATCAATAAATCACTCCCATACTTCATTGTAAATTCCAAAGCATGCACATAGTTTCTGTTCAGGAAAATGTTGAAATTCACCAATAAATTTTAACAAATAATTGTTCTGTATATAACACCAGCCAGGGGACTTCCTTCCAAAATGACAGTCTGCCTCCATCATGTCACTACAAGAAGCTACAAAGAGGCATCTGAACAGGAGACTGTCCCTGTACAGTGTGAGGGGATTTTAGTAAAGCCACACCAACATTCCTATTCATTGTCACAGGGTTGTTTTTTTTTTTCACTCATAAAAACTTGTGATAAGTCCAAAACATAGACATCAAGTTCACATGGCTGCTTTTGACACATTTACATCACATCTGTTTCAAAAATCCATTCTCATGCTAACCCGTCCCTTTTGAAATGTCACTGTCTTAGGGCCACAGAGTCAGAGACAATTCTTTTGTTACTCCATGTAAGTGGAAGGCAGTTTGATAAGGCACTCACTTTCATAACCGAGGCTCCTATCCATTAAAATGCTACAGCCTCTGTGTGCAAGTACTCAAACTGGTTAATCACAACACTACCTCATGAGCTGTGGAGAAGCTCAAACTGGTTAATCACAACGCTACCTCATGAGCTGTGGAGAAGCTCCAGTTCAACTCCCTTCTGCACCTTTGAATGGATAGAAGGGACCATTAACCCAAACCATGGATTCCCATGTGAAGCTGGGAAGAGCCAGCCATAAGGATGGTGTAATTCATTTATAGTGTGGAGGAAGAAGCAACAAAGAAAAGATGGATGGATGGAAGGAAGGAAGGGAGGAAGGAAGGAAGGAAGGAAGGAAGGAAGGAAGGAAGGAAGGAAAGTTTGAGTCTCAGTACCTGAGATTAATGGAGATATAGGTAAATGTTGAGTGAGGCTGTTTTATCTAATTTATAAAATGACCTTCTCATGTGAATAATCTCCAGACTTATGTCACTTCCCAGGCACCTATGGCCTGGCATCTGTCACAGAGCATCTGGCTCCTCAGTGCTGGCATAGTTAACCAAGCAGTTTTATTTCTTACAGCACCAATACAAAATGGCATGCCCTTTATAGCATTGTGTCAGACTTCTACACCAGTGAACAGGACACTAGAGAAAGAGAGAGGCACTAAGATATCTGAAAAGTAAAGTAGACTGTGGCCAAAGTGATCCTGAAGATCTTTAAGAAAAGCATCTAATTTGGGGCAGAATTATTTGCTTGTGAATATTCACCAACAGGACAATTAAAGTTTCACACTGTTGTCAGAAAGTAAGTTTTTTTAAGAAAAGTCAAGTCCCTGATTCCCTTCTTTTCACCAGCAGATTTCTAAAGGGCTAGAAAAACCTGGGGTAAGCCCTCAGCCTTATGGCAATTCTATCACCATTCTTCAAAAACCTTTTAATCCCCTGAAGTTTATTTTGGTAAAGTAATAAACACACACACAACACAACACACACACACACACACACACACACACACACACACACACACACACACTGAACAACTTACTCAGAGTAAGGGCTCCCAGAATTTCCACATTGGAAGAGCAGCCATCTGGTCATAAGGAGCAAGACTAAAGGGTTTATCTTAAAGTTGCCCTTGCTAAGTAACTGCACAATTTTTACCTACTTACTCTTTAACATGTCTTGTCTATGTATTGAGATAAGTGCTTCAGAAATAGATATAAACAAATTAGACATGGACCGTGGACTCATGACACTACAGTCTAAAGAGACAAACAGATAATAAATAAATAACCCCCTTAAAGTTGAGACAATAAAATAGAAACTAATGAAAGCAGCTTTTTGGAGAATTGAAGCCATACTACAGAGTGAACAGGGTAGGCGGGAAAGGTCAATCTGAGAAAATAACAGTTAAGCTGAGCTCTCAAAGGCAGGAGTGAGTTGACTAAATAAATATACCAAGAGGAAGCAGCATGTTCAAGAACTGCCAGGAAAAGGAAGGAAGCTGTGGAGCAAGAACACACCAATCAAAGAAAGAGAGTAACAGACAAAGTACATGGGGTAAGGTGTTGGATTTTTAACACCTTATTATATGTGTCAGAGGAGGTCATGGGAGGATTTTTAAATTACATCATCTGATTTCTTTCTGGATGCTGTGTGGAGAAGGTGACTAGGAGTCTCCTACAGTAATCCAGGAAAAGGATGCTGGCATCTTGCAGAGGGTGATTGGTGGGAAGGAGAACAGAGCCATTTTTATGATGAGAAGGCAGGCTCAACAGCTGCTGCTTATGTGTGGATGTGGGAGTGAGAAAAAGTAGTAGTTTAAGGGAACCTTGAGCAGTGGAATGTACTTGGCTGCCCATTTACTGATGTGGAAGACTAAAGAGAGAGCAGTTTGTAAGGGAAGAGAGATTTGTGTTTTGGCCATGTGAAGTCTGAGGTGCATTCCACACACAGTGAAGAAATGTCTGGTAGGTAACGATATAGTCTTGTTTACAGTTCTGAGAAGTAGTCTGAGTTGAAGATGAACATTTGAAAGTCACTGTGTATAGAGTAATAAAGTAATAAAGTCATAGACTTGGTTAAGTCATCAATGAAACCTACATACATTTAAAGATAAATAATTAAATAACAATAATAAGCGAGTTCCAAACAGGGCCCTTCGGACACCCAACATACATAGGCTGGGAGTTAACAAAGAAGATCAAAAGGAACTAGCCATTAAGATGAAAGGAAAACCACAAGGGTGGCTTCATGAAAAACAAGAAAGAAAAGTATTTCAATAAAAGCACTTCATTTGCATCACATGTTGCAGAGAGGACAATATGACAATGAATCGACTACTGTATGTGACAACACGGTGATCACTGGTAACTCTGGAAAGAGCCTCAGGAGCCATTCTATTAGTGTGGTATGATGCAAACCCAAATGGAGTGAATTTGGAGAACATGAGAGGAAGGGAAGTAGAGAGTAGAGAGAGGGATTACAGACAACTCTTTAAAGAGGTTTTGCTATTAAGGGGAACAGAAAAATGAGGATGTAGACAGAAACAGATGTGTTATCAAAAATGTTTGGTTTTGTTTTATTTTAATATAGGAGATATTTTAACTTGTTTGTGCTTTGTGAGAATAGTATAATAGAGAGGGAGAAATAACAAAGCCCTTGAGAAAGCAAAAGGCTGGAATACAGAATTTAAGAATTTCACAGATCTGAATTCAAGCTCTTTTGCTTTTTCAAAGACCTTGCTACCTGGAAATTCCATCTCTAATAGACAGAGGGATATCATACACAGTGCCTGAGATAAAGGCAGAAAGCATGGATACTGATGCGGGTATGGTAAGTCTGGTGTTCCCAAAATGAGGAAGTTCCTGGCAGAATAATTCCATTATCTCAATTAATGATGGGGCAGATTTACCAGCAGAAAGTGCCAGTTAGAGAAAGAGGAGGTGTCATGGGTTTAATGTGAGAATAAAGTATGTGCAGTGACTTTAGAGTGAAAGAAAGTTAAAATGACAGAAAACTTGGCAGGACAAGTCACAACTTGAGACCTATGGCTTTGTCATCATGGTTGTGCCTCCCAGCTTGGAGAAGAAGCTGCAGGTGGTCAACTGCTTTAACTCAGGCATGAAATAAGCAGTTTGTTTAATGGGCTGTGTATCAGGCAGCACTTGGTACACCCCTTCCAATACTCTCACCTGCCCTGCTCTCGGACATGGTGAACATTTGTGCCCAGGCTTCAGCCAGCTTCCCAAAGTACCTCCTCTCAGGCACATCCTGTCCTGCTCTGGCTTCTTGCCCTGGGGCCTCTCTGCTACCATGATGTGCTATATTAGTCAAGGAACTGCTATATGCAACCCGGAAGTGTGGGAGAGTGAATGGGAGCCTATAAATAAATGTTTTCTTCTTTTGTTTTTCAGCACACAGTTCTACGGCACATTTAAAAAAAAAAACAAAAACAAAAAAAAAAAAAAAAAAAAAAAAAAAAAAAAAAAAAACTCCTGAGAGGATTCAGGCTGGATAAAGAACCACTGGCCCTCAGCAATGTTCAAACCAAGAATGATTGCATCAACTTTCTCTCCTCCCCTATCTCATCCTTCTGGTTCCTAATTCCTGCTTCCTGGAATCACTTTTTAAGAACTGCCTACATATAAGTCTTTTCCTAAGGATGTGCCTTAAAGGGAACTCAAAGTAAGATTACTGGTGTCAGGAGTGGCTCCTGGTGGATTTGTGGCATTCAACAAAGACCCAACTGCTGGGGGTAAGTGGGGTAGTGGAACTACTGGCATGCACCAACATCACAAATACTAAGGTTCCCACCTGTGGCCCAGCCAGATGTGGCACAATGGTTGAGTGTCGACCCAGGAACCAAGAAGTCTCTGGTTCTATTCCCGGTCAGGACATATGCCCGGGTTGCAGACTCGATCCCCAGTGTGGAGCATGTAGGAGTCAGCCAATCAATGATTCTCTCATCATTGATGTTTCTATCTCTCCCTTCCTCTCTTAAATCAATAAAAAATATATTTTAAAAAAGGATCCTCATCTGTGGTGGCTTGGGATAAGGTGGAGATAGAGAGTACGTATTGGGTTGTACGGTGGCTCTATTATTTTAGCAACATGTGGGCAGTTGACTGGCTCTGTCAACATATTTGTAAGTCTTAAAAAAAGAAACTGGAAGGGTCAAGTCAGCCAACTAGCCACTTAAGATAATCTGTAAAACCCAGAAATCCTTCCAGGCTGTGGGTGTCTTGTTGTTGTTTTAATCCTCATCCAAGGATATGTTTTTAATGATTTTATAGAAAAGGGGAGAGAGAGAGAGAGAGAGAGAGAGAGAGAGAGAGAGAGAGAGAGAGAGAGAGAGAGAGAGAGAAACCTCGATCTGTTGCCTCCTGTACACACCCGACCTGGGATCAAACCACAACTTAGCTATGTGCCCTGAATGGGAATCAAATCCACAACCTTTTGGTGCATGAGACAATGCTCCAACCAACTGAGCCACCTGGCCAGGGCCAGGCCATGTTTAAGGAGACTTACATATCCTGTAGCCACAGGGATTAATTGTAACTGTGGCAATGCTATAAGAGAGACTAAATGCAAAACCATGGAATATCTTTTATGTAAAAGTTCTAATAGGAAAAGAATGGGACCCTGAGACCCACGTGGGGACATTTGGGTGGACAGGGAGGGAGGATTTTCCTGAAGCTTTAGAAGGCAAGAGAAGCTCCTGTCCACTGCCCTCATCCCCGACATTACCAGGAAACCTGACCTTGAAGACTCTGCAAAGACCTCATCTAAGGCAGGTGTCTTTCAATAGGATGCATGTCCTCCCAGATATGTGCCCCTGTCTGCCTCCGTCCCTTCTAGGCCAAAAACTAGAGTCCGGCCATGCACAAGTACAGCTGGGAAACACGGTTCCTAAGTAGGATTGATAACTGGGAGAAAACAGCTTACATACTGCAGGAACTGCAGTGGAAAGACCTGGCTAATACAGATCTTCAGAAAGCAGGGAGCACATGTGAGAGTGGATTTGGGGGGGGGGGGGGGTAGTTAGAGTGGGGAAGGGAAGAATGTAGAATTTACTGACATAGCAGTACTTCTGGCAAAAACTCCAAGAGGCACCCCTAAAAGGCCCCTGAGTTGGTGACCTAGTGAATGAAGGATTAGATAATGAAATGACTTTGGCAAGATATTGGAAAAGGGGTCTGAAGATTAGGGAGGTGGGTATGCTACACTGGAAGGACTATGTGAAATTGAGAATTGACTATTAAACTGTTCTGAAATGCATTTCATAAGGCTCTCCTAGAAAGTGCTGGTAGGATCAAGCTGCAGCCACCCACAGGCATTATCAGCTTCATAAAGCTCTTTTTAGTGGCTTTCCCTCCTGCCTTCTCACTCTTCTAGTCCATATTTCTTTAGCTTGCTTTGCCACATAAACTGTGCACAGAGGCTCAGACAAGTTGTTTCTCAGGAGTAGAAATAAAAGCTAAAGAATCCTGAGGCTGCACCTGGCCCTACCACTGACTCTAAAAATCACTGCCTGATGGTTTCTACCATAGTGTCTAGGACACAGTGGATCCTCAAGAGATGATCATTACCTCCTTCCCTTCCTGTCTCCCTTCACTTGAATCAGTAAATTCGCAAGGCAGTTAAGGGCAAACAACTCCTTGAGACAGAACAATAATGTACATATATCAGTTGTGATCTCTTTTGTTCTGTGCCTCTTTTGCTTCTGAATCCACTCTTCCTTGGGCATGACTCTGTTTCTCATTTTCTAGAACACTGTTTTCCTCTCTTGTCACGATCTAACCTCAGAATAATTCCCCTGGAGGAATGAGATCTCCTTCTGGGGAAATAAAAGGCAGGTCAGAAATTAGTCACCAGACTATCACTTTGAATACAAGGAAGAAAAGAAGAATGAGAGGGAGGAGGGTGATAAGGGAAGGGTGAAGCAGGGTGGGCAGGTGAAAGGGAAGGGGAGGAATAAGGCAGGAGATTGGGAGTGCTGTAGTTGATGAGTTCACACACTATTTTATTCAAGCATCACAATACATATGCAAAGTGCTCTTGTGTCACACAGATCAGGAGGCCAATGCTCAGGAACTCTGTTTTAAACAACTGTTTCTTCAGTTAAACTAGCAGCTAGGAGTTGCAGGTTGTAACACAGTGTGAGCAAGAGACAGGATTTGATCAAAAAGAAAGCCAAGATCACAAACACAGACACCATTAGGCTTCTGCCTCCTTCTAGTGTGGACTTATTTACACGTACAGTTTATGGGGGACCTTCATAGAACTGAAATGCAGGCAACCACACTGTTTTCTTTCTCCCTCTGCTTAACAAGTAATAGTTACCAAACAAGTATATGTGGAACAATTTTCAAGGAAGAAGGACCAAAGGCTTATGAGGAGAAGCATCAACTTTAGTGACAGTGCCAGGATGAGAGAGCCCAGAATGAGGGCAGCTACAGGAATGGGAACAGGTAAAGGAGTAAGCCATATGCTATTAACCAAAAAATGAACTTGACAATGACACCCCAGGCAACTGGACCAGACCCAAGTTCCCAGCACATCTTCAATTGTTTTGCTTTGTTTCTGGAAGGTCCAAAGCATTATACCACCTCTCTTTGCTTCCCTATTATGATCTTTGCCCATGGATTTCCACCTGTACCAATGAAACAGCTGATTCCTTATTATACTATAACCTTTTCTCCAGTTTCCTGCTGAAGTTATCATAACTCTTTGCCATGTATTCATTCTTTAAACCAGTTCCTTTGTATTTTGTACATTCTTTCTCTATTCCAGTAATAACTAAGTTTCAAAGACATATAACACTAGAGCAGAAGTGACCAAAATTTTCTTTTAATTCAAGAAACAATTATATATTTGTTTCCCCTTCTCTCCCTAAGTCACACCTTTTAAATCACCTAAAATTGTTAACTTATTTAATACTCATAACATTTCTATAAGTTAAGTATTATAGTTCTATAGTTAGTTATTATCCTAATTTTTCAAATGAGGAAACTGAGGCTCAAAAAGATGAAATAATTTGCTTCAAGCCACACAAATAGAGAGCAGCAGAGCCATGATTTGAATCAGGCAACCCAGCTCCAAAATCTGTGCTCTTAACCATAGGGACCATTTAACACATTCCCTTTATTGTACAGTGGCAAAAACTAAGACACCAAGAAGCAATATGACCCAAGCAAGGGCCGGTATACAGGTCTTTTGATTTCCAGCTCAATGTTTCTGTTGCTACAGACAGATCATGGCCATGGTTCCAAAAAGCAGTCTTCACATCTAGACTATATTTTAATAGTGGCTCCCCATTAATTCTTCAAATAATCTGTCGATTTATAATATCAAAGCGGATCTTGAATTACCAAGGCTGTATAGAAAAACATTTGAGTTATAAGGATCTACACCTAGTCCTTTGGGGCTTTAGGATCGTGTGACCCAGGTTCCAGGGCTTCCTCATTCGCTGTGAGGCCACAGCATGCTCCTTTACCTCTGTAAGACCTATTTGGTTAATGGGAGGCAGTGTCCTGCAAACTATAAGAAGCATATCAATTCTATTATTGCAATAATGATGATGATTAATCCTCTTCAAAACTGTGAAAAAAAAGAGTTTTACCCATTATTTCTGTGGAGGTTGTGAAATAGTGATAATGATATAGACTTAGAATGTCATTGTTTCTCCAGGTGGGAGGAGCTGGTGCGGAGATCACTGCTGGATAAGGGAAGCAATGGGTGAACCTAGGAGATGCAAATCACACTCTTATTATTAATATCTCTGCATAATAATTTTGAGGGACAAAATGTAAGGCTGTTAACAATGGAGAAATGAGGAGATCATGGAAACCTACCTTCAAGTGTTCCCCTTTCCCTGGGCATGGAGAAACAAGCCTTCACCTACTCTTTTATATCAGTCATTGCTGTAGCATCACAGGCAAATCTCATGCAAAATGATCATATTTGGGATTTTGGCTGTTTTCTCAGTTACCTCTATCACTGAAAATTGTGAGCTATTCAAGAGCAGTAACCCCTGTCTTATATCTCAATATGCAAAGCCAGTATCATGGTTGGCATTCAGTAAATGGTGACTGAATAGTGAATGCATAAATGATTTTGACATCTCCTGAAACTACAACCATTTTTCTTTCATTCAGGATCCTGGGACTCAGGTTGTCCTCTAAGAACGATTCACTAAGTAGCCCTCTCAGGATTGTGTTTTGAGCAGGACTAATATTGATATTGAAGGCTGGAGCTTTTTTAGATCTAATTTTTGAGAATCACTGTCTGATAGCTCTGCAACGTTTTATCATCTACAACTTCCTATGCATTATTATGTTTTCTAATACATGTTAAAAAATACAAACTAAATCAAAATTTTAAGAATCTCAAGCAAGCATTTCTTGTGGCACTTTAATCCCAAAGAAGACACCCAGAGAGCTATAGTTTTTAGATTCAAAGACAAGTTTAAGAAAGGGAACATGGATAAAAGCCCCAAAATGAAATGCCAATTCATACATTCTTTGTATGTGCATCAATATTGAGAGTATTGAGAATTCTTTAACAACAGAAAGCAAGTGTAAATTTGGTAGATCTTCACAGCCCCTAGCATTAAAAATTAGATAGATGAATAGATGAATGGACAGAATACAATGTTCTATCAACAGTCACCTATAAACTAGTGTAACTCTAATCAGATTGTCAAAATAGCCTACACATTCTTACCCATGAATTCTCTCTTTAGACTCTTCTTTGCACAAAACTTCTAATCTAATTATTTTCAACTCTTTATTCAGTCATTCAAAAGAAAACCCTGTCTCCCTCATCATCTAATAGTAAACTGCTCTCCGTACACAAGTGTCTTCTCACACAAATCAAACAGCATAATACAATGGAATTTTCATTCAGGGCATTGTGTCTCCATCTGAGAAAGGGCTGAACTCAGAGATGTAGTTAAAATCTAAGACAGATGTTTTGTCTTTTTCTGTCACTTATTTGGCACCAGCTACTCTGTGCTTCAAAACAAGGAAACAAAATATGCTAATAATAACCTAACATTCACTCCCTGAATCGGGGTGGGGATGGGATCTAATGTAAATTAGTCCCTGTGAATCATGTCATTTATCATCATTCTTTGTACCAAATAATTCACTGCCATCCCTACAGCTGCATCTGGCTGTTCCGGTAATCTTTATCCATGTCCAAACTTATTCTCAGAGACCTTTATTTCTTCTGTCCTTCCCATTTCTGTGTAATTCTCTGTCTGCCTTTGCTTTTGAATGATAGAGATTTCTAAGGCCAGATTAGGTATTGGGCTGGGAAGAGCAGATTCATGAGAGAAAGTCTTGGAAGAGGAGGAAGGGAGAGCTCTTGGGGATGAAAGTCGGGGAAGATGGAGAGAGAAGACGGTATCTAGCAAGTTGTCAGAGGAAAAGAGAGATGGGAGAAACACAATAGAATTATGCAAAGAAGACTCTTTCCCAGATAACTAGTTCATTGCAGAACTTTCAGAAAAGCGATAGCGGAAGTGATGGAGAATGAGTTTGGGAAAGCAATCCTCTGGTTTATGACAGGATTCATTTTGTTACTGAAGGGAAATAACCTGCAAGAGAAGAGAGAGACAGAAAGAAACCAGGAGTAGGGTGGGCGCCACAAAAAGAAAGACATATGGGGCGGGGGGGTGGGAGGAGAAGAGTGAGGAGGAGAGAACATGGTATGCAGTGGGAACACTGTTGGAAACATAAGAACCGCCCCCAGAAAGAAAATGCCAGCATCTCTGGGCAAAAATCTAAATTGTCAGCACATGCATCTTTGCTCTCAGAAATATAGTTTTTTGTTGGTTTTTTTTTTCCTCTTTCAGGATGATTCTTCATTCTGACATCAGAACACTTCAAACTGAGAGACTTAGAGAATTGCATTCTTCCACCATGTGGCATTTCCAGACCCCTTTCTCAGCATTCCACACAAGTGTGCTATCACTATGCTTTAGACAAACCAATCCTGGGTGCCCATAGCAGGGAAGTCAGGAGCAGATAACTAGATTTTATTACATTTCTGTCTTACAAAACTACTGTGCAGGAAATCTGTCCCTCTTGGAAAAACAAGAGAACAAATGTTTAATGCTAACACTTTCTAAATACAGTTTTCTATTTAATTCTAGTTGTTAGTGTCAATATGCGCAGAAAGAGTCCCCCAAAACACAAGTAAAATAAGATAATAATAATAACTAAAAAATTACCATTTTTTTTTAGCTCTTTCTTTGTATTCAGCCTCTGCTAAACACTTTGCCTACATTGTCATTTAAATAGCATGAAAACAATAGGACACTGTTACTGTTATCTCTGTTTTTATAGATAAAGATGTAAACTCAGAGAGGCTGGGTAACTGGGCCAAGGCAACTCAGCTAACAAGCATAGGATGTTAAGAAACCCCTCTGGTTTCTGATATTGTGCAAAGGGCCAAAATTTTACTTCACCAACAGTGAGTATTAAGGTCCTTCCTCATCAACCTTTCCTATTCTTAGTAATAGGGAACAAAAATGATTGAATCCTTCTCTTCCCTTTAATTATTTCCCTATGCTGTTTAAAAATAATAATACAATAATGAAAAAATTAGGCAACTGACCTGAATAATAAATAAAATTAAATAACCATTCCTGATCAATGGTAGTTAATGGTATAAAAGAAAGTATAAAGATATGAATTGACTAAAAATGTCTGCCCTCTCTACTACATTTGACACTATTTACTCCTTTTCTTTTCTTTTCTTAAAAGTCATTTCTTTCAGCTTTAATCCTCTGCCCCTTACAGAGCTGAACACCACTTGCTTTCTCCCTGTTTCTTCCAGGGCTGGGATCTGGGCTGAATATTCTGCCTCCTCCAAATGTGTGTTCAAGGCTCAGTCTACATCACAGTTAACTTTTTTCCATATACTCTTCTCCTGAGAGAACTGATATTTTCTCAGCTGGTCACTGACATCTGCATCACTGATGAATTTCAAACCTGTAACTACATTCCACACTGTATAGTAGGCACTTCAAGACATCCTCACTAACATGACCAGCCCTCAGCTCAGAATTTAATGTAGCTTCAGTGAAAAACAGGTTCCCACCTCAACTTCTCAATTTCTATTGATCCATCACCATATTTTCCATCTCAAAACCTAAAATCCAGTCCTATTTTATTTTCTGTATTATCTCTGTTTATCACCAGATCCTAAAAAAATATCCTTCAAAATTATCTTGCAATACTGGAGACCACCAAAATTCTGGCCCTTGTAACCCTGCATTTAGAGTAGATCCCTCTTGTCTTCCCATCTGTGTCACTTTCCCCCCATTTTTCTTAAAATAACCATTTCATCAAGTCTCTCCTATGGCTACTGAGAGGGCAGGGCAGGGTGAGGGGGCAGGGCGGGGTAAGAGGGCAGGCGAGAGAGCAGGTGGGGTGAGAGGGCAGGGTGGGGCGGGTCCAGCTCCAGGTAACTGGACCCTAGGCCTAACCCAACCAATCAGGTCAGCCAAGGTAGCAGCACCACCCTCCCTATAAAACCCATTGATATGTTAAGTTCTTTCTCTTTCTCATCCATGCCCTCCTTGGTGTAGGTGAGACTGGGCTCGGACTAGTCCGAAATAAATACAGGCTTTCTGCAATTGCATCGGATTCGGCTCCCTGGTAGTCTTTGGGGTTTATGACACTTGGGCATTACAGCTACCTCCCAGGATAAACTCCAGTGATATTAGTATACTTGTCAAGGTATACTAATAACCTACTGTTTGGCAGTGACACTCATCAGCCCCAGCCAGAGACTGAAGAACTAAATATACTATTCTATATACTGAAGATTACAAAGCAGAACAGTATCTCAGTGGTGTCTATTTCAACTCTTTTATAGAGACATAACATTTACTAGCTAAAAATTGATATAATCCTACCTTTTACTGCTGCATGCTCTCTACCACACTTTTAAAATAAGATTTAGACAGAGTCAATGACTTGATTAAGTTTGCACAATGAGAAGCCAACTCTCAATATGGTGCCTCTCCAACTATAGCATGTTGCCTTTAAAGAAACAACCATCTCACAGTAACTCCACACTTATCTAAAATTCCATACATTTATGGATATAATTTATGGATAACAAAGATCATTATAAACTGTTGAACAAAAAGATAAACACAGACAGTAAAGCATCAAACAGAATTTCAAATTACAGCAGGAAGGTTAAGGAGAGGTGGGAGGGATAAGAGATCAACCGAAGGACTTGTATGCATGCATATAAGCATAAACAATGGACGCAAAACTCTGGGGGGAGGGGCATGTATGGAAGTGGGGGGGCAATGGTAAGATATGTACACATATAATACCTTAATAAAAAAATAAGAAAATAAATAAATAAATAAATAAATAATAAAATTCCATACAGATTAAGTTGATCCCAATATAACCCATATCTGAACATTCAGTGTCAAGTGTCAAGTCCAAGTCTTTCTTCATGTTATCACTGCCACTTAGAGAAATGTCACCTTGGACCTCTCATTCTTTATTCTTCAAAGTCTAGGTCAAGTTTCACTATCTCCAATCCCTCCATGATGTTTCAAGGCTGCAACTTCAGCCTACATAGCCAGCAATTCTTGACTCTAGCAAGTAAATTGCATTACCCATTTGAGGCACTTATATTCTGTCTCATACTTCTATCCAATGTTTTTGTATGTGCAGGCTTTGCTTCTTCAACTACACTCAAGTTCTGGAAAATATTAGGACATGTCTTTTCTGTTTTGTTGTCCCTCATACCAAGTACAACTCTGCACTGAGCAGGTGTTGAACTATTTATTGAAAATATAAAGAATCAAAGAATAAAATCTGAAACAAAGTCATAAACAGATAATCCAAAGGCCCAGAGAAAATCAAGTCCACAGATAATTCAAAGCTTCATTTCACAGTTAGTTTAAGATAATCCACTTATTCAATAAATATTGAGTACCTATTCTGAGCCTATTAAAATGATAACACTAAAATGCAATGGTAGGTAAAACAGAAACATTGCTGGCAACATCGCTGGAGTTAACAGTCTAGTCAGAGGTAGACACAAACATTAAACAAGTAAATATATATATATATATATATATATATATATATATATATATATAGTGTGTGTGTGTGTGTGCAAGTGTGTGTACATCTAATTTAACTAGGGCTATAGAGAAAATGAAAGAAGTTGACAGATTTAAAATATATGTTGCTATGGAACCAGTAAAATTAGAAAACTGATTAGGTGAAGAGAATGAGGAAGAGAAAATAATTCAGGATGACATGCAAATTTCTGACACATGCAACCAGAAGGATAATTATGATGTTTTCATAAAATGAAGAAACATAATAGAGGGCAAGGTTTATGGAATTACATCATGAAAATCCATCCTTGGGGATGCTGAACAATTAGTAGAACCCTATCAAATAAAAGTTGACAAGAAGCATTTTGAGGCTCACATCCTGACCTTTATTCTTGTTCATCTTCAGGTGGTATTTCTGAAAAAAACAAATGCTCTGAGAAGAGGAAAACAGAATCAAAGAACTTAGCCCAGAATTGGGTAACTAGACTGTGAATAACTGCAGGTTAGTGTTTGCTGAAGCAGGAGAAATATAAAATAAATCTTTTCAATCAAAGAAAATCAAATCTGACCCATTTATTTCCCTTTATTAACTGAATTGAACGCTTGGCTGAATGAACAACTAAAACTTACCTGAAAAAGGACAGCCTGGTGTGTTGTATGTATTCATAGACAAGGCAGGCCTAACACAGAGGTCCTTCCTCTTCATGCCCTTTCCAGTGCATGGCTAGCTTCTATACAATAGTGTGCTAGGAATGAGGCCAAGGTTCTGAATTCAAAACCTACTCATCCTGCTTCAATTATTATTGGGTTGGAAGGGGTCATAGAAGTTCAATACCTCATAAAATCAAAGAATCAAAGAACTTTAAAATCAGAAGGAACTGATAGGGCTCATCTCTTCCAAATTCTTCCTAATCAAGCATCTTTCCTGAGACATTATTTTACCATACAGATGAGAAAATGAAAGTCTGGAAAGGTAAAATGAGCTATATAACAGCCGATAGTAACAAAGCTTGGAACTGAACCATGCTCTCTGCCTCTCAGTAGAGAACCCCTTCCACTTTACACTCCACATTGTCTGAGGTGTTGAGAGAGGTATGGCTAGAAAAGAAATCCCTGAGATCAGTAATTTAATATTTGGAGAGGATGACTACTATGCTAGTTTCAATTTGGCTAAAATAAGTCTCCCTTGGTTCTTAATCACATGAGTGAAATGTTCCAAGCGATATTTTAAAAATGCAAACCTAGAAGTAGGTAAGATAATATTTGTGATATTAAAGATGAGAAACACAGATCAGCTTACTATAGAAATCTAGACACAAGATAACAGACAGTGACTATGGAAACAGAAAGGAAAAATGGCCTAACTTAGAGGAACTGTGCAAGAATTGCTAGAGTCTGACAGTATATAAAAGGAGTGAATAGCAGCAAGAAATCATTTCCAAGTATGTTGCTGATTATAAGGCAAAAGTGCCATGTGAACATTCTCTGCACATAAAGCAAATGTGGAAAACTAGTTTGAAGCCCACATTTTACTGCCAATTAATCAGAAAAAATCATCTTCACACATGAAGGATGGCATATTTAATTTTTAAAAAGAATAATCACTTTTCATTCCACATGCCTAAGCCCCACCTTTCATCTTTATTGATTCACTCAGATTTTTATTCAATAAAAAAGTGTGTGAGTGTTCTGTGCAAGGAGTCCTGGGGTGGCTACAAAAATCAATGAGATATTCCCAGTCTTAGACACTCGCAGATATACTTTTAATTTAAAGTGTTTGCACATGTAAGTGTTATAGTAGAGGTATGAGTGCAGCCTGTGCAAGGACAAAGACAGTAATGACTAATTCTGCCTGGAACTGTGAGAGAAGGCTTCACAGAGGAGGTGACACTTGAGTTAGATCGTAAAGGACATTCATATGTTCCCCCTGGGAACTGAAAGAGGAGCATTAGAGAGTGCAGAGTGCAGCCCTTGCAGAGGCATGGAATATTAAAAAAAAAAAAAATCATATTTAGAGAATGCCAGTCATGCCATTTGATATTATTAGATCACAAACAGTATATATTAAGGGCAAACTGGAGAGTTGGAAGAGGGAGGCAGATAAGACAGGCTCAAATCATGAAGTGAGGCCCAGGTATATGCAATGGTCTTTTATGGCTTGCTAACCAGTGGATACAAGTGGATAAAATCAGAGATTTGTGGGAAAATTACCATTCTGCTCTAGACATCCAATCCTCATTATTTGCAGCATCATGAAATCTCATTTAATCCAAAAGGGGTGATGGGTTACAATTTCCTCCTCATCCCCCACTTAATTTGAGAAAGACTTTGTAAGCCACTATGACAATGTCTCCATCTAAAAAAATAGCAATAGATGCCAAGGCAGCGGATTTCATCATCCAGTGGAAAATGCTTGCTGCGGCCTTTGTCATGCTTTTGGAATTGATGTGTGATCAGGCCTTGATTCTTTCTCTTTTGTGAAGGAAAGCACAATATATTTGAGGAATCTTGAGCACAGACCCCTCCAGGGGAACCACCTTTTCACCCCTGAGTTGGATTCGCAGAAGCAGGGTTTTCATTTTCTCATCAAGGCATGATGCTAAGACAGACTGCTCTCCTGCCATAATGCCGCCCCTCCTTCAGCAGCATCTCTGCTGTTCACAAAGGGCTAATGCAGTCTGAACCAACGGCATCCTGCACGGTGCTATAATCCAGGGCTCAGTACCTAGGCATTACAGGATCATACCCTCCTGTTACTGCTCCGGTGTCTCTTTTCCCTCATATCTGTCCTGTGCCTTCTTTATATCTCCTGTCAATTTCTTTTTTTTTTTTTTTTTTACAGACATATTTCCTTGCTGTTCACTAATAACCAGAGTGACTCACTCGACAGCTGGTACAACCAAGTATGGAGAAGTAGGATCCTTTCCCAGTGCTCAGAAGGAATGAAGAGACAGGCATATTTTTTTGGAAGAAAAAATAAGCCTCACAATCTGAAGCACGTGTCACCACCAAGGCTGACAGACTTTACACGGGACCCAAAAGACTTCAAAGGCTGAATCAAATGCTGTGCCTGCTTTCTTTTCCCACTTTCCAATCTTACCTTTGAAATAGAAAAAGAAATACATTTCAGTCTTCCTACCCTGAGATATATGAACTATCATCTCCCACAGAAAAGGGGGGAAAACACCAGGCAGCCAATCAACTCTCAGAAATACCTTGGATTCCTCCAGGGGAGCATGTGGAGTTTCTAGGTCACCGTTTTAGACAACGGGTAAGTATGGTAGACAGCACAGTGAGGTGTGCTGTGAAGATGAATTATGCGCCCCTTTCTCTTAAGATAATACTAAATGTAAAAGATGAAATGAAGTCAATATCACCACTTCAGGAAAGAGGAAAACAATGCCGGAAATGGAAAGGAGATCTGTATACAGTACAGGGAACATTAAGAATGGCTATGGCTCTCGGTCACTAAGATTCACAGGTCCATAATTATTTGAGGTTTACAGTGTAGTAGTGTAACTTTCATCCACCTTTCACCTCCAGACCCCAATGTTGTCTTGTGCATTCCTGATATGAAATCTGGAAAAATCTATATATACTTAAAAACAAGCAACTAAACACATAATCCTCCCTTAGCACCAGTCATTGACAAATAGCATCCTCCTTATAGCATCAGTCATTGACATATGCAAAACAAGGATTTGATTGCCTGCATAGGCATTTTCATTTCAACCTTGAGGAGCCAACTCAATATTAAAACATGCCTGGTTGAGCCCCACAAAGGAACACACATGGTGTGAAAATTAATAAATGCTTCTTTACAGCAATTAGTTCCTCCCTTAGGTTATGCTGCTGGTGAACAAATGCCAGAAAGTTCCATGTCATAGCCCATGTCTGGAACCTGAAGTTTGGGGAAGAACAAGTGTCCTGGATTCATTCCTTCCTGCTCCCTCAAGGAAGCCCAAGTCTGATGGCCCTATAGCACCTCCATGAGAAGTGCAGGAGCGATAGCTGGGTGGGTGGAAGATAAGAGTTGAAGGCAATGATCGCAATCACCTAGTGATCAAATACTGTACAGGGTAAATGTTTCTGAAGACTGCCATGGTTCTCTGGTACAAATCACAAAAAGCTTTAACAATAATGTAGTGTTTCCTTCTCTTCTTATTATTTCTTTGGACAAACATAAAGTTTCCTGTGCCAGGCAGTCTTTAATCAAATAGATAGCATTACTCTATTTTGAAATATTATACCCTCCCTTAATACAATTCCAAAGCTATGCCTTGGCCTAGCTTTCTTGTTTGCGCATAACAGTCAGAACAACAATAATGCCACACATTATGAAATCACCTGCAAACTCCTGCCAGAACATTGTCAAGCCTGACTTAATTGATTTCCATTTAGGTCTCTCCCAGACTTCAGGTAAGAGTTGTGAGATCAAGATGGCCTACCATTAATGTTTTTACTTTCCCCCTCACCCTATGTCTTCCAGATTCTAAACTCTGATTTTCCTTTCATTCTGTAATGCTTTAGGGGCAATTCCATTAAATGTAACAACAGTGTAGTAATACAAAGAACATCATTTTCTAGTGCTAATAACTTTCATTTCAAAACCACTTGTGCACTCCAAAATTTAGCAAAGAATAAATTTCTCATCAAGAAAGGCTAGCAGTAAGGCTAGCAGACACTGAATCTGAAGCTTTTAAAATTCTGTTTCTTTTGGGTTTGTAATCAGTCTATGTATAGGGGAATTAAAATGCCATTTAAAGTCCGATTTCTTTTGATGTTCATGCTGCTGGCTTTACTGACAAAAACTCATCTCTCTGCATAGAATAGAAGACACGTGGAGTGCCAGCAAAAGGACAGAAATCCGTGTTAGAACATCATGACCACCCACAAGAGAATCACCACTGATAAAATGTCCACATCCTGTATCCATTCCAGAATTTGAATTTCATAGCACTAACAGGGTTCACAGTTTTTAAACAGGTCATCAAGAGAGAATCAAAGGAAGGAATTGTTTCATTAACACCAAGTTCAAATTCATGCAAATGATATCATTGCCCTTCACCTTATTCTGGTCATTGGAACCACAAATAGGACAGCAGAGTTGAACACAGTGATGGGCAACTCTGGCTGCCCTTGAAGATCAACTTGGGAGGTTTCAATGCATGTCTGTTCCCAGGACATATCCCCTTCCTAAACAACTAAATCTGAGTTGCTCAGGATGGGACCTTGAACATTGTATATGGTTTCTTAAGGCTTCCCAGGAAATTCTAACATGCAGTTAGTACTGAGAAGCACAGACATGGGGAACTCAAAACATAGGGAACTAAGACAATATGGGAGCAAGTCACACATCAACACTTCCCTGAGGCTGTGGAATCAGCATCAGGTGATACATTTGAGAAGACTCCTTTATCTAAAGAAGGAAAATGTTAACTTTTGGTGGTCAGAGCAGACATATTTCATTTGAATTACTTCATTCGCCATTGTACCTCCACCACCAAGTTTCCCTGCTGTCTCTCCCAGTGTTTTGGGCATGCAGGTCTCATTTCCACAGCAACATAGTGAATACTAGGACAGTTAGCCATAGTTTTGAGCACACCTTGTTTGTTACTCACAGTCGTTGAGAAAGATTCTGCACAAAGCTGATCACATGGAGAGAACAGTTCATTACATGGAAGTGTTCAACTTGGCTGGTATGGGTTAATTATGGAATCAGGCTGAATATTCCAAGGAAGAACTTCCCAAAGGATTGAACCGCTAGAGGCCGCTCTGAGCCAGGTCCTTGCCAAATCGTGTTCAGAAGTGAAATCACATCAAAGGGAAAGAGAGGCTGCAGAGTAGCAATGGGAGTCATGGCAACACCATGGTTCCTAATTTTAAACTTGTTGGTGAGTGAGCACACAAAGTGCGTGTGTGTGCATGTGGGGGAGGGAATTCTGATGTATTTCAAAAGAATATTCTTTGATGAGGTATTTTGAGTTTGGGGGTGGCTAATAATCTGTGAAATGAGATCGCAAAGAATTAAGCTATAATCAGCTGTATCAGAATGGTCTTTTCCTCTTTAAGTTCACTGTCTTGTTCTCCATCAGAAGGAATCCTTCATGGCCTTCTGTCAGAAGTACCAGGAAATTCTAGGTACTTTTATTTTTAAATATATATATATATATATATATATATATATATATTATTGATTTTTTACAGAGAGGAAGGGAAAGGGATAGAGAGCTAGAAACATTGATGAGAGAGAAACATCGACCAGATGCCTCCTGGATATCCCCTACTGGGGATGTGGCTACAACCAATGTACATGTCCTTGATCGGAATCGAACCTCGGACCCTTCAGTCCACAGATCAATGCTCTATCCACTGAGCCAAACTGGTTTTGGCTCTAGGTACTTTTAACCAGCGTATTCTGAAATTTTGAGCTTCATTTCTTAGATTCATTCTGCTAACCTCTTAGGTAATTTGCTTTGGGTTACAAGAAAAATAAGTCAAAATTAGCAAATCAAAAGACCTTTCTGTGGATGCCACACTCCTCATGAAGCCAATTAAATGGATGATGTGTGTTGTCTATATGTCCAGCATCTAACACAGGGGTCAGTTCCTTATAGGGGATCAAAATTCTGACTGAATGTGTCACTAAGTCAACCTGCGGTAAATATAATATTGTGAGGTACAGAAAAGCAGCCTTCTACACATCACATTTCTTTAACTTTCAATAACACCGTTTTTACTTTTCTCCAATCTCTGGCAGAGTATCAGCCTTAAACAAATCTAGACTCATCCGACCTGTCACAAAGTAACAGTGGCCCTGGACGACCTTTGTAAATCATTATGGAGACCAAGGTCTTGTTCAGGTTTATTACATGTCCCTGACATTATTTCCAATGTCTCCGTAACCTCCAGGAGCCTCCACAGATTTTAGAACAGAAAGTCTGCTCTCACTTCAGTTCCAAGGACTCTCAGGTCTACAAAAACAATAACTTGTTTTTCCCTGTGAAAGCTAAAGGATTTTTGGAATGTACAGGAGTAAAATAAGAAAAAATAATCATCCTTTCCAAACAGAAAAGGAAGTATAGTGAGATTACAGCTGGGCCAGTAACTAGAGATGAGACACACTTCAGGACGGAGTGGGAAATGAAGAGGCTCAGTTTGGGACATCCCTAACATGTGTGCACTGATGCTGCTCCTGGGCTGGATTTATCATGACTTCAGGACAAGAATTCAGCACAGAGGCTAAGAGAAAAAAATGTTTTTTGTTTTTGTTTTTTTAAACATATTTTTATTGATTTTTTACAGATAGGAAGGGAGAGAGACAGAGAGCTAGAAACATCGATGAGAGAGAAATATCGATGAAAGAGAAACATCGACCAGCTGCCTCCTGCACACGCCCCAACCAGGGATGTGGCCCCAACCAATGTACATGCCCTTGACCGGAATCGAACCTGGGACCCTTCAGTCCACAGACCGATGCTCCACCACTGAGCCAAACCGGTTTCGGCGAGAAAAATGTTTTATTAAAAACCACTTTGTCTGCAGATTAAGAATGTCTTCATACACATCAGAGTCATGCCTAATCAACTCATCTACAGAAATAGTTCTCAAAAGATGGACAACGGGGTCAAAGTACACATGGAATTCATAAAAACACGGATTTGAAACCCAACTTTATCTCTAAGTGAAGTGGGCAAGTGACTTAACCTTTCTGGATCTCAGTTTTCCTCCTCTGAAAAATGGGAGTAATAATGCCTCCGGGCAATACTTTTTGAGATTAAATAAGGCTCTATAAAGGACTTGGCACAAAGTGGTCATTTAATAACCTTTCTTAAGGTAAATTTTCTAAATTGCTGAAGCTTAGTATTTTTAAGTACCAAGCTTTTTCTTGATTATAGGAAGCATTTTAAATGGAAAATTTCAGAAAGTTATTATGGAGTTCTCTGACTTCTTAAATCAAATATAGTCAATAAAATTTAAGCTCTTATTGATGACCTAAAAATGACTATGCTCTCTTGCTATTGAGGGAGGCTTTAAAGAGGATATAGGTTTTGTGGGAGAATATGGAAGTTTGTACAAATGGTCTTAGAGGAATGTTCCCTTCAAGGTATTTTGCTAGATTTTTCAAGTACTTTCTGCACTTTACTATTCTGCTTGTTATTTCTTAATGCTGTCAGTTTACCTACCCAATTTCCATCATGTTTGTTATTTCTAAACTGTTGTCATCTGGAAAATCAGATAAGCAAGTTCTTAGACACTACTGGCTGCTTACCAAAGAGACAGCCTTGACTCTCCCTAGCTAATAGAACTTTGCTTTTTAACTGGGCATATTACTGCCCCAGTCAAAAACTAAAATAAAATCAATTTCCAGCTTCCCTTGCAGTTAGCTGTGGCCATGGACTGATTTCTGATCAACAGGCTAAAAGCAAAGTGTGGGATTCCTGGGTAATCTCTTTAAAAGAGAAAGCGTTTGTCTTCCTTTCTTTCTAACTTCAATTTGTTGCTTGACACGAGTCTAGCAGCCCTCTTGGGCTTGAGGGTGTAGACCACACCTTACAAACAAAAATGTAGAAAGCTATCAGAAGTCTGGGTCCCAGTGATCATGCAAGTACCAAGCCAGCTGTAGACAGACCATTTAAATATGTTTATGTATTGTGTTTAAACTGGGTTACTGCTTCTCTATGCCATATATACTTCAACTGTCCATAAACATCTTAGAAATATGTGTAAAATTAGAGTAGATGAACTCTTAGTTCAAATAAACTACATTCATTTTTAGGGCAAGAATTTTGCATCAGTGATTTTTGTTCAAAACCCTTTTCTGCTTTTTTTGTGGTTCTTGGCTATGTTCCAGATACATCAGACTATTGAATATGTGACCTCTCCTCTTCCAGGTAAAACAAGGAAGACTCTGTGTGAACACACTTGAAATGTGGTAACAGAGCCGAAACTGGTTTGGCTCAGTGGTAGAGCATCGGTCTGTGGACTGAAAGGTCCCAGGTTTGATTCCTGGTCAAGGGCATGTACATTGGTTGTGGGCACATCCCTGGTAGGGGGTGTGCAAGAGGCAGCTGGTCAATGTCTCTCACTCATCGACGTTTCTAGCTCTCTATCTTTCTCCCTTCCTCTCTGTAAAAATCAATAAAATATAAATAAAAAAAAGAAGAAGAAATGTGGTAACAGAGCAGTGAGAATAATGAGCCTGTGGTTACTTATAATTTTGAGTTACAGTCTATAACATACACTTGGCTTTTTCTCTACATTCAAATTTGACTTGTTAAAGTCTATGTTAATAAACTATATTCTATTGTTGCTTAAACAAAAGTTCCTAGATTGTTGTTCAAGGAGTGGGGGGAAATGGGCGTGAGTATCTGGAAATGCTGCTGGAAAATTAAAGGAAGAAAAAATTTAAGTTTTCTCTGATGATATCTAGAACCAATCCATACAGTGAATAGAAATCCTCACGAATTTGTTGTAATGTCTCAGTGAGATGACAGACATGAGGATTCCCTGTAGGAAAATGGTCACTTTTATTATCCTCATTATTAGCCCTAATACTGAACAATTTGAAGTTTTAGATCATCAAATCTTATGTCAAACACCAAATGTATTTTGACACATATCATCATCTGGATTCTATCTGTGATCCTTTTAGGGGAATTCTGAAAAAGACCACTTAGAATGAATATGATATTATTTTATGATATGATACAATATGATATATTCACTGTGTGGTTTCCATGGATATTTCTGTTGCTTTGACACAGAAAATATTTCCTTTAGAAAAACAAAACATTAAAGGATTCTTAAAAGTATATAGAACCACTTGACTGCTGTATCTTCCTCTTTTGCCCAAACAATAAATGTAATAGGGTTTCTTAGCAACCAACCTTACAGCCACCAAAACCTTAAAAATGGAATCAAATTGGAAGGAAATACCTTGTGGATATTCACCAAAGCTAATTTCAGACAAGCCATTCTAAAGGATTCATCCCAACTTTTATACCATACTCAACTTTTCTCATGCCATCAAATTTAATATGGAAAAATGTTTTAATCCATTTCTGTCAACAATGCTCTACACAATTTGACAGATGTAAATGTACATACATAAAGATGTGTTGTGTGGATATATACTGCATGCACACATGAGTATGTTATGTATATGTGCAAGAATCCCACACATGGTCATTTATGAACGCAGAAAGCTCAAGTCGGTAAAAATGTAAATGAAAGCTGGTGAGGAGAAGAGAAGGGCAGCAAAAGATCAATGAACAGAACACCCTATAGGGAAAGAAATGGGAAAGAAGAAAGAAAAAAAAAGGGGGGGGGAGGTTGTGAATGAGGAAAAGGAAAAGCCTGAGCAGTGAGGCAGGCAGTAGGCAGCTCCCGGCAGGCTGCTGCTGCTGGAAGCTAGACAAGAGGGAACAGATTTCAGCAGCAGGGAGCTCTAATCTGTCAGCAGCAGTTCCTTCATGTGTGACCAGCCAGCCCAGTTTGGGGACCAGTGCCAGTCTGGGCGCACTAACTCCACCAGGGCCTCCCGGAAGAGAATGCGCCACTGATAAAAGCCTGAAAGTCAAGGGAAGGTTCCTCTACCCAGCTCCTGCTGCCACCCTCTTGCCAGCTTCTACATGTGCCTCTGTCTGCAGTACTGGTTCAGATCCCTTAGCAACCACTTCTGAAAATCAGGCAGGCTGAAACTCTGCTTCTTCCAAATTTTTAACAGCCACATCAGGTCCCAGAGATTTCTCCCAGCAGATGACCACCTATGCTCCCCTAACAGATTCATTGGAGAGGAAACAAAGAGAAAGGTTGAAACCATTATTTATTTAAAATATGTGAGATTGTATATGTAGGTGCAAAAGCTAGAAAACCATCTCTGCTCAAGAAGCTCCTGTTTAGTTAAGCTAACCATGGCCGGCTGTGGTCCAGCCCTCACTCAAGCTTCCAGCCCATGTCAGTAACCATAAATGACAGCACTCTAGCTTCCTGGCAGCTCGCCCCCACTCTTATCCCCACCCAGCCAGCCTTTATCCCCTGGTGGGAAGAGAGAGCAGATGGAGAAATGATCCCACTCAATTCCTAAATAACACCACCTTCAATTCCTATTAACTGTGAAATTGCACCCTTGTCTGGGTAAGAACCAAGGGAGCAAGAATCATGGGGACATTGCCAGACCAGAGCAAAGGCTAACAGGAAAACGCTGGCTGCCTGCCAGTCCTTCTGAGGACATGGTCAAGCAGTTAAGAGGCAGCATGCTCTGTGCAGAACACTGCCTCTGCCATGAGGACACCTGAGTTCTGTGCCCATCCACCCTTGAACAGATGAATGACCACTCTGATATTTTGCTTTCAAAAAGTTATAAATCCATTCATCATTCTATCGTCTATTCTGTGAGAATCCATGTATTGAAAGAGTTGGATGATGTGAGCAGCAAAAGACTCTTCCAACTCTGATGCTTTGATTTTAAGGGTAGCCTCGATTTCTTTACTTTTAAAATATATTTTTATTTGTTTCAGACAGAAAGAGTAGAGAGAGATAGAAACATCAATGATGAGAGAGAATCAATGGTCAGCTGCCTCCTGCATGCCCAGATGGAGCCCACAACCCAGACACATGACCAGGAATTAAACCATGAACTCCCTAGGTTGCTCAACCACTGGGACACACCAGCCAGGCTTATATATCTTTAAAGGTTGGCTAATATGTAGATCAGTAAGGGACTGATATCCAGGATGGGTGAATGCAAAGCATGTGCTGAGTAGGAAAACTGAGGGCACTGAGGAAAATAATTAGGCAAGACTCATAAGAGGTTCTATGTTAAGATCTAGCCATTTGAAAGAGCATCTGCTTTTTCTACAAGTTCAAAAGTTGCCCTGTATGAAGAGCAGGAACACTGGGCCCTTAGGACATAAAGAGAGTCTAAGAGGTAAGCGGCAGGTGCAGCATCACCTGAGTGACAGAAATAAACCAGCGGGGTACTGGAGAAGACATTGCAAAGGAAAATAACCATTAACTACCACCCACCCCGGGGAGTGATAAAGGAAAAATATAGACGTGTGCCTACTAACAGTTAACAATTCTTCTCCAGCTCAGGGAGATAAAAAAGGGTTTAGATGTCTGGCCAAACCCCTTTCTCAACCCTTTCAGATCATCTGAAACCAGAGAGTTTTCAGATTTTTCTCAGAAACTAAGGAAGTCCTTCACTTAGAGAATGCACACATAAGCAAGTCTCTAACTTTTTCAATCAAATCAAGTTCCCAGTTGGAATAAAACTCCCTCAGCATGTCTCAGGCTATGGTATAGGGCAGTGATTTTCAACCAGTGTGCCACAGGAATGTTTCAAACATGCAATACCTGATTATTTAGTCAGGAACACTGACCTCTTTGTCCTTAAACTGTTAGTAAAAAAAATGTCAACAGCCAACACAACAATAGTTGTTCAGTGTGAATGAATCAAAATTATGCCTTTTTTTTTTTAATCAGATCAACAAAAAATATATTTTGTATGCCACAGAATTTTAGTAAGGGTTGAAAATTGCTGGTATAGGACACTGCAGTCCATTTACTAATAAGGCATAAGTGAAAGCTACAAAATTCCAACAGAAAGTTCATTTTTGTTAGTGTACAAAATAGGGTTGTTATATTTAGCAACAAATACAGGAGCCCAATTAAATCTGGATTTCAGATAAACAACAAATTATCCTTTAGTATCAGCATGACCCATGCAATATTTGTGACAGATGCTAAAAAAGAAATGATCTATTATTTATCTGAAATTCAAATTTAACTGGATTTCTGTATTTTTCTTGTTACTCAGGTCAAAAGTCTTGGCCAGCAGTCTAAGGCCTATCTGGAAACAGTCATCATGTCTAGCCAAAGGAGCTTCAAGCAGCTAAGAAATAATCAGTAAGGAATTTGGATTGACATGTGATAAATAACATTTATTTAATAGTGAACTAAAATAGCTCATTTTAAGGATCCTCTCTGAGAATGCTTACATGTCATTTAAAAAGAAGTCTTCCTTCAGTAACAAGTGAATCACGTCAAATGTGTGTTTCTTTGTGACACTAAGGGACATCACAGAGCCTCCTGTCTCTGTTTTCTAAATCTAGATTTAGGAACTTGCCTCACATGAAAGGAAAGCCATAGGCTGGTCAGGTATAAAGGAAGGCTTTACCTCCCCCTTCTAAAGCTTCTGGGAAGGACATGCCTATTAATGCTTCTGGGTGTTCAGGAGGTAAGAGGACTACAGTCTACCCTTTCCCAAATCTGTCTTCCTGGGGCTGGGTCACTCCCAGATGCCATCTGAGGGGCCTTCCTCCCACTGCTGTTACAGAGAGGTGAGCAGCAGGCCATCAGAGGCCAGTCCTCACAAAACAACCAACCATTTGCAACAATATTATTTTGCAAAGATTTCCTGCTGTGGCTAAATGGTGTGGCTGCTTGGTTTGTTATTTAAAAGAGTAACCCTAGTGAGATCTGATCTCTGAAGGGAGGAATAGTCTGATTTCAGACAAGATAAGTAGAAGGAATACATAGATGATTTTGAGTGCTGTGCCTGGTGATAACAGCTCAGACTTTGAGGATAGCACCTTCTTGTCCCTGTTAGTCAGCATCAATCCTTTCTGGGTCCTGATTAAAAAAACAAAACAGATTTATCATTTTCCAAGAGAGGCCAGGGATTGGGATTCAAGAACCATGAGAAGCTGCATTTGGGAGAAAGGGAAGGAAAAGTCAGTGGAAATGAGTGAGGGATGCAGGGATAAGGACAGGGAGAGAGCCCAGAGCAGATGTCCCACACTGTTAGATACAGACCTCTAGAGAAATCATGAAACTAGGGCAGGAGTCGGAAGACACAGTTTACACAGTATACTTGAGTGAAAGTGAGAAATTGAGTGAAGGTGGGCCTTTTCTCTCTCCTCCACACTGGGACTCAAGGAATTTATGAATAACCTGCATGGTGCAGACTGCTGTACTTGAGAAGATGAAGATGGGCATGTGTGGATATCTTGACAATAACCTCTAAGGAAGAAGGGTAGAGAACCCAGGAGAGCTGCCTTCCCTGTGGCCAGAAGAGGTGGTAACAAAGGTTCAAAGAAACTATGGTTTTAAAGATATAGCGGTTAGAGGCCAGACTTGAGAAATCACATTTACATTCTAATGTAAATAAGCCACATGGGAAATAATATGTACATTTCCCTGTTTACCCAAAGGAAGCCTTAAGATAAAAGCAGACACTCCTGGACCATATTTATGGACTTTAAGGTAACGCCTACTTGATTTCTTTTTGTTGTTTAGCAAATGTTTTATTCCTTCATTGTTAGCATTTTTTAAAGAACAAACATTTGGTAAAATAATCTAAATCAGGTTTAAATTTAACACTAAAAACAATGGGAGAAAACATGAATGTACAGAAAAGACCATACAGTGAGTTTTTAAAGGAAACCTCTATTATTTTGCAGAGAGGAGCAGAATGAGAAAGCTCCTATAGGGTGGGTATGCATTGGACAGCTCAGAATCTTGGAGGATGTCACTCGTTTACTCCAAGTGTGTTCCTTGGGACTCACACTATGTTAGGAATGGGTGTCATACATATGAGTAAGACAGAAAGGTCACTGCTTTCCCAGAATTACGGGGAGGAGAGATAATAAAGCATGTAATCATAACATTGTGAATAGTGGCTTTATTGGAAAAGCACAAGATGTAGTGAAGGTATATTATAGGCTGATGTTAGTCCAAGGCTCAGGAAAGCCTTCCCAGTGGAAGTGATATCAAGACTAAAACATGAAGCATGGAGAATCTGAGACAGGTAAAGGAGCAACTGCATTTGTGTATTGGTGGGAAGGGATTACACAGTGCACACTGACTGGAAGTGAAGGGGAAGAGGGTATTCTCAAAGACCTAAAGTAAGGACAATACTATGGGAATGCAGTGATTAAGGCACAGAGTAGTATGGGACCATTTTGGAAAGACAGGAGGGCCCATGCTGTGGATGACTTTGTAAGCCACTTTATGGAGATGGGACTTTATTGCAGGGGCAATAAAGACCTACTGAAAAGTAGTGAGCAGGAGAGGGATGGTCAATTTGCATATTCCCTCTTTATTAGATAGAATAGGTATCCATGCTCAGGGAGATGTCTAGAAAGATGGTCACTAAATCTTTCAACCATGGTTATCTCTCATTAGAGGCCCGGTGCACAAAATTCGTGCACGGGGAGTTGTGTCCCTCAGCCCAGCCTGCACCCTCTAAAATCTAGGACCCCTCAAAGGACGTTATATATTCATTTCAGAATATGGACATCACATATTCATTTCAGACCACTCTGGCTGAAATGTAGATTGAAAAGAGGCAGATCAGGGAGCCAGAAAAAATGTAAGAGGCCCTGCAGCAGTGCAGGTAAGAAGAGATGGGCTGGGGTATGGTATGAATATGAAAATAAGTGAAAGCACTCCAGAGGAAATCGATAAAAAATGGCATGATTGGCTATTAGATGTCAGGAATACAGAATCAAGGACAATGGTAATATTTATTTTAGGCAACGGGGCAATAGGATGCCCCCTTTATAAGTGGTGCAGATTTGGCGCTAAGAAGTAGGAGGAGAAAGCAGGTCAGTTTCGGATATGGCATGTTCTAAAGAAACATATCTAGTCACAGTTAGAGATACAGACTTGAACAATTGCAGCCAGAGATTTGGGGAACTTATAGACATTAATTGTATCCTTGGCAATGGATAAGAAAAGAAAGGGTTTAGGACAGAGCCCTGAGAAGCACTAGCGTTTAAGAGATGTGTAAAGGAAGAAGAGTGTGTCAATGAGCCTGAGGTAGAATTACCAGAGGTAGAAAGAAAATGAAACCAGTTTGGCTTAGTGGATAGAGTGTCAGCCTGTGGACTGAAGGGTCCCAGGTTCTATTCCAGTCAAGGGCATGTACCTTGGTTGCAGGCACATCTCCAGTAGGGGGAGTACAGGAGGCAGCAGATCGATGTTTCTAGCACTCTATCCCTTTCCCTTCCTCTCTGTAAAAAATCAATAAAAATATATTTAAAAAGAAAAGAAAACTAAGACAGTCACTACCGAACAAGCAGTGATAACTAGGGAGGCAAGAAGAGCAAAGTTCAAGAAGAGAGAATATTAAGACTGGATCACAGATGCAGCCACATTAATACCAGTTTTAGTTTCAACTCTAAATTTAGGAGTTTAGCTGAAAGGCAATAGTCCAACTCCCTTCCAATGATAAGTAGGTACACATTCAATCACCACTAAATGTATGTCAACCTCCCCAGATACACTTTCTAATATTTTATTTCTTAAGCTGAATGGTGGGTAGCTGAGCATGTATCAAGTTTTTCTGAACACCTTGCTATGTGTCTGATATAGTTGATAAATTTACAATGGATACCCAAAACATATTGTTAAGAAAAAGTAAGTCAGATTATTGAACAGCATGTATACATTTCCATTTATATAAAATTATATATTTATATCCATACTAATGGCCCAGTGCACAAAATGTGTGCACATTAAAAGGGGATTAATTAGAGAAAATATTTTAATATTGCTATTTACCCTTTCTCTATACTAGAAGTATCATAGATGAAAGAAAATTAGTAAAAAGTATATAAAAATCATCCTCCTGTCAGAGTCTGGGGCAAACCACAGGACCAGAGTAAAGTCCCCACGTGTGGCACCTTAAAATCACACAAAACCCGGACCCAGTGGGCCCTACCCCCATTGAGCGAGATCCAGACCAGACAGCCCCCTCCCCCATCAAGCCCTGCCAGGTGGGGCAGGGGCGCAGCCTCAGGTCCCACATCAAGCTCTGCAGGGTTGGGTGGCATAGCTTCAGGTCTCCTGGCCTTGCGCTGGTATGGGAATTGCAACCTCAGTTCCCCTGGCCTGGGGTGGGTGAAGCAGCCTGAGGTCCCCCATCAAGCCCCTGCCAGGTGGGGGGCACAAACTCAGGTACCCCTGCCTGGTGGGGGGGTGGGGGAAACGCATCTTGAGGTCCTCCGTCAAGCCCCACCAGGTGAGGCGGGGGCACAGTCCCCTGGTGCCAGGGGGAGGGGTGCAGCCTGAGGTCCCCCATCAAGCCCTGCCAGGCAGAGGATGTGGCCTGGGGTCCCCTGGCCTGGCATCAGGGGCAGGGGGCACAGCCTGAGGTCCCCTGTCTGATGCTGGGGCAGAGGGTGTGGCCTGAGGTCCCCTGCCAAACCCCACTGGGCAGGGGGCAGAGCCTCAGGTCCCTGCTGATTGCTCCTTAAGGCTCATTACAGGAACTCGGCCTCCGCCTTGGGTGCAGACATCTTGTGTTACAGAAACCCTGCCATTGCTGTGGGCACAGCCATTTTGCATTATGGAAACACCTGCCTCTGCTGTGGGCGCTTCCATCTTTGTGACTGTGTGATGGTCAATTTGCATATTCCCTCTTTATTAGATAGGATAGGTATCCATGCACAGGGAGATGTCTAGAAAAATGGTCACTAAATCTTTCAACCATGATTATCTCTCATTAGTTGGATTTAAGGTCATTTTTACTTTCTTCTTTATGCTCTTCTATGTTGTTTGATTTTTTTAATAATTGCATATGTAACAGTTTTATACAAATAACTAAACCATAAAAGCAGCCTATAGAGTTTTCTGCCTCACATGGTTTCATAATTACCCTTTGAGGATAGGCTACAGTTATGCCTGGGTTATGAGGTGAGATCAGGAGAGCAGAACTCCACCATTATCTTCTTACTGGATAAATCAGACTAAGAGCCACCATAAAAGACACCTTTATACCAGCATCCTCACTCTTAAAGGTACAGAGAGGAGAGGCAAAGGAGAGAAAAACCAAGGGAAGCATCCTCTTCATGGCCTACACACACCTTTAACCCATTTTCCATTTCCTCCCAGTACAACAGCACTCCAGGGGTAAGTGGGCTGGTGCTCCCTTGTCTTGGTACCTATGGTGCTTTTCAGAGTGATCAAGTATGTGGTATCTAGAAAGTGTTCAACTCCAAATGAAACTCTCGCTTGGACAATTAACACCTACTGGCCTTATTTTCTTATATTGTAAAATGGACACAATTTTTGAAACCTGCTTCCTACAGTTGTTGCTTTGAGTATTAAATGAGGTAAAAAATACAATACACTTAGAGCAATACTTATCAGACAGCAAGTGCTCAATAAGTGGGAGCAGTTTTATATTTCTCAGAACAAGAACACAGCCATAACAAGCTTTGCATCTGAAACACTCACACTGTCATGAATAACTGCCATCCAGTGGCCAGCCTTCAACACTGATATCTTGAACTGTTCTTCCTACTGTTTCTGAATGTCCAGCCCCAGCTTTGGAAGCTGAACTATGACCTCCATTGACAGTGTGCTCCTTTTGCCATACTCACCTATTCAACATGTTGGACTGGTAGATCCTCTTCTCATGGGTGTTGTAACAACTGCTCTTGGGTTCCGGGATGAAGCTGTGCTCAGACAGCATGTCAGAAGCAGCGGTGGTGATTATGGCAATCCCATCCCTCACTCTGGCAGGGAGCCCGTAGTCCCATTCATCATAGGACACAGAGATGAGCCCAGTGGGGAACTCCGAGGGCACTGTGTCTGTATCCCCTGCCACCAGACTAGGCACAATCCACGTGTAGCCGCAGCCAGTCAGCCCTACTGAGTTAGCCACCTCGAAGATGTAGGTAGCCTCTTCCTTAGTACAATAAAGAAGAATGATGGGGCTTTGAAGTTTCTTGAGCTGGTTCTGAATCTTTGAATCTCCATCATCCAGGGACATGTCCAGCAAGAGGACTTCCTCTAGCTCCCAGCCCACAAAGCTGTTCTCAATGGTGCTGCGAATCTTATTCACAAAGTCCTGGTAGCCAGGGAAGTAGGTGGTGACGATAGAAAAGATGTACCAGTCATACTCCTCCATGATGTTGAGCATCACGGAAGCTTGCTGTTCAATAGATGGGCCAAACTGGAAGAACATGGAGGATTCATCCTAGAATAGTAAAAATGTAAAAGAGAGAGAGAGAGAGAGAAATCAAACCAAAGATGGCAAAGGAAAATTTTAATAAACTAGATAGAAATGTCTGTGTCCATTGTTTTACTTTTTACAATTAAATATGTTTAAATTATAAACATTTTAATAACTTTCTTCCTAAAATTATGTCCTAAACTCCAGAGAAATTCAACATAGGTTTCTATTCTCTTTTTCTGAATATTTTAAGAGCTACTGTCAGAGCCCAAGGCAGCTTCCTAAAATCAAATATAAAGTGGAGTAAAGACTATAAATGGGGGTAGGGGTGGGCTATAAGGGGTCAATGGGAGAAAAAAGGGGGTATATGTAATACTTTCAACAATAAAGATTTTTTAAGTCTATAAATGGCCTCATGTCAATTCAGGTCAGGTTTATGTTCATGCACATACAATTCCCACTTCTCAAGCCTCTTTGGCTCTCAGTTGTGGATGTGTATCCCTCAGTCAGAGTGAATGATCCAAAAGACTATTTGGATCTCCACTTAAACCTACCTATGAAGGTGAGATAGTCACCCCCCAGTATGAGTATCAGGAAGAAGCACATATAGCACAAGGATTGGTCAGTATATTTTCTATAAAGGTATATCTGCTAAATCAGTAGTACAGTTAGTTTTATCTCTACCTTCTACTCTGATCATGAGATATGCAAGTTAGAGGAAGGCTCAAACAGTATATCTAAGACACAAGTTAGAATGACTTGTATCCAAGCTCCTATGTGATTAAGCTTTATTTATAACAACATGCAGCAGATTTTTCTTTCTCTTACATATATAACACTTCAGGTCTTGGTCTGACCTATGTGTCACCTCTGTCAATTCCGAGCATTTTCTTTCTTCCCTTTTGAGGAAGGAGCTATTTTAAATGTTGCCCATCTAAAGCTGTATTTCTCTTGTTGTCCTGAGATGTCAAGCCTTGCATTTTATCTACCATTCAGGTGGAAGAATCTGAACCCACAAAATGAAGACCCCTGTCCTCCTCTGTCAATCCATTCTCCTCTGACCTCCTCCTGAGTGGTGGCATCCCTTTTCTTAGTCAGTGCCTCTAACATCTCTTCTATCTGATGGTTCGTTTCCATTTTATAACAATTCAAGATAACAAAACAGTCTTTGTCGAAGTGGCTGTTTTTCTACCTCCCAGACTAGAGCTTCCAAGTGCAATTACAAGAGAAGAGACCAGGCTCGCGCTCTCTCTCTCTCTCTCTCTCTCTCTCTCTCTCTCTCTCTCTCTCTCTCTCTCTTCTTAGTTTGGGAGCATATTGTTGTACAGCTGAGAGATTGTTGAGAATTTTGGCAGCACCCACTATTGAAAGAAAAGTTCAGGTTGAGAAATATCCACCTGGTGTCCAAAGACCCTGGTTTGGCAATGAAAGCTGCCAGCCCCTCTGCTCTGCCAGCACTATGGATGCTTTGTGTGGCGTGAACTTTTCACATTTCCCACAGGCTATCCAGAATGAAACAGTAGATGCTTAGTCACTGGGCACGATTCTTTCTGCTAAGGGTAAAATGATGCTTATCATGGCTTCCTCCCCTGGCTTAACTGTGTGGTCAAAGAGGAGCCCCTTTGGACCCTACAATTCAGAAATATAGAGAGTGTGGGCACCAAGATTGGGTGGATAGGCAAGTGGGAATAATTTGGAGTAAAATAATAATTTCATGTGTGCATATTCCAAACTGTGGCCAGCCTCTGCTCCTGATTTTTTTCCTACTGCAATACAAGAATTGGTCTTCTGGTGAAGCTTACCTTATCCTTAGTTATAAGATATAGTGGGAATCCAAAACAATAACGCTTAATTATTCCCAAGACTTGTCAGGGGGCTTACAGAGATGCACAACAGGACAGGAAGGAGACTAACAGAATAACCCTCCCAGAATGGCTATCACTTTAAATAAATAGCCATTTGTTTTTTCCTGTTATTCTTCCAGCTCAAGGGAATTTGGGTGATTCTCAAATGAGACATATTATCACTTGAGTTTTCACAAGCCCAGTAGATATAACAAAGTGGCAAAGGCTTCCAAATATACCTTAAATGTACAAGCTTAGGATGAAAGGGATCCCAATTGTAAACAAAGTCTATCCATTCTATGATAAATGAACATGTCCCATCACCCACATAGTTCCCTACAGTGAAACCACTGCTGGTTCAAATACACGTGGAAAGTTAACCTTGACAGTAAACGCCCATAGTAAATGAGCCTATGCTAATGAGATTGAATTGAAAAGAAAACCAATCTATTATATACCAACCTGCCCCTCTCCTCTCTTAGTCTTCTGTTAAAACTCTTTCACAATTACAAATGAGTTCCTAAAGAAACTGCCAGCTATTATGTGAAGAAAGCCAATGTACAAGTAAGAAAAGAGAAAAAATAATGTGGCTTCATCCCACTCCTACCACATCCTCACCTTACTTCTAATTCTATCATCCTCTACAATCACCCTTTTTCTGAATCTTCTGCTCCCATCAATGTCCAGTTCCACCATTTTATCTTGACAATCTTCATTAAATAAGAATTCTTTATTATGACAATGTTATCTGTAGCATCAAGAGGAGATGAATGAAGCCAAACAGACATCAAGAGACAGAGTTATAGCCTTGGCAAATGTTTCCTGGCATAATATGTGGTCTCTTGTTATTAACTTAGTTGACACAACAATCTGGTGTACAATAATAGGGAATGGGTAAGCCCTTTTTAAACAAAGCTTTGGGCTAACTATTAACTTGCCAACAGTGACAATCTTTGCAAATTATGGCCACTGCCACAAATCAAAGAGCAATCTTCATGTATGCAGGGAGTGGAAAGGACTACTGGTCACACACTCATCGTTGCAGACACCCGGCATGCACTGTGATTGGCACAGGAGGTGTCATCTTCTGGGATGAAGGACAGGAATATAATTCAGTTTGCAGCTCACTATACTTCCCCACTTAGTGTGTTGTGCATGGGGTCTTGGAGCAGTCTCCTCCTCCTAGAAAAGAGTCTAAGTCACATTTTTTACATGAATGTACTTCTTCAACTTGCCTGGAGAGTATTTTTAAAGTGTTCCTACATAACGGGCCATCATAACTGAGATGAGCAATTGGCCCAGGAAAGGTTCAATTGCACATTATATCTCATCATTATCTTGAACCCCCATCACTTTGATTTCATGGTGTTTGATTTCTAATAAGAAGAAACAAAAATACAGGTACCTTTGCATTGTATTATCTGCCTCAGAAAATAACTGTCAAAAGAATTAACAGTACATTATATTCTTCTGCATCACCCAGATTCCTTAAAGACTCACTTCAGAAATAAAGGACTAATGATTCCAGCTGCTAAAAATGTCCTGTCAATAGATTTCAGCCACCAACCCACTTGGGGGATTGCATCAGCAGAGAGAAACATCTTGCCCAAAATCATGCCTTCAGGCTGGAGTAAACTGGCCCAATGACTGGTTGTCATGGAATTAAAGACCTGATCCTTGTTCAAACTCTGGACAGCTCTGAACCCCCAATAGGTTGGCTTGAGCTCCAATTAAAGCTGCACTGCACCTCCACCTTCCCTCTGCCCACTCCTGCCCATTTTCCCTCCCCTTTCATAGCACTGATCTCAAACGCACTCCCTAATGAACCACCTGTCCACCCACCTCGGACCCAGAGTCTCCTTCTCAGGGAACCCAACCTCAGACTATTCATTTCTTTTTTTTTTTGCAACATGGAAAGAGATGACTGAAAAGAGAACATAATATCTATTTTCAAATACAGAAATGGCCTATATGGTAGAAAGATAAGACTTTGACCATCAGTTCCAGAGGAGGACACTGGGACTAATGAGTAGGAGTATTAGAAAGAATTATTTGGCTCAATATAAGAATGGATTTGCAACTACTATAGCTAATTAAAATGGAATTGGCCTCATAATGCAGTGAGCTCTCTGTAGCTATAAGCATTCAAATGGAAGCTGGGTTATCATCTAGAAAGGGATTCTCCCCAGCACTCTGTCTGGAAAATGTCAGGCTCATCTTTAATATCTAGTTTAGATGTCAACTTTTTATGCATATTGTCTTGCCTAACTTTCCCAAGTCAAGTTCGTTTTCTTTCCCCTGTGCTTTCAAAATATTTTGTATGTGCCTCTATCATAACATTTATCACACAGGAAGCATATATGCCTGCTTCTTCCCACTAAAAATATATGTTTCTCAGAAGCAGGCATCATGCTTTATCGTTCCTAAATAATGTATAAAAAGTGTTGTATTAGTATTATGAGGAAGATTCCTTTATTAGGTGGGAGATTAACTGAGATGACCTTGACAATATCATCTGGTTCCAAAGTTCTATGCTGATGGTACAAATCTACTTCATAAAAATGCAGGATGCCTGAATAGTTATATATTAACTGCACTTGTATAAAATGTGAGGGGGTGCTTCTTAGAGCCAGCCAGAGAGGCAGAAAATGGTACTGGTTGCTCCTCTACTCTTCTTTGCAGCAAATCCCTTAAAAGCATCATTTGTACTCATTTCCTCTTCTCCCATTCTCTCTTACACTAATTTCAACCATACTTACAACCCCTCTACTCCACTAAAACTCCTCTTGTGACAGGCAAAGTTACTCTGATGCTGCCAGCTCCAGCATACATCTGCAGTCCTTACCTATAAGCAGCATTGGCATGGCTGAAGGGTCACTCGTACCTAGATATGCTTTCTTCCCTTGGTTCCCATTTCTTGACTTTCCTCCTACCTTACTAGCCGCTGTCCCTCTGTCTTCTTTACTGGTTCCTCCTCTGTCTTCTTAGCTTTTGAAGCTAGAATGCCTAGCGTCAATCCTTGGCCCTCAAATTGTTCCTATCCACATTCACCTCCTCAGATATATCATCCAGTCTCCTCATTTGAATCCTATTTATATGCCAAACACTTCCACACTTTCTCCAAAACTCCAGTCTTCTATATCAGACTGCCTATTCTGCGTGCCCACATAGATATCTTTAGAAACATCTCCAACATTCCCCAACTAAACTCTGCCTTCCCCGTTGCAGTTAAAGGCAATGCTATCCCTCCAGAACCAACTCCTCTCTTTCTCTGGAACCCTTTATCCGATCACTCAATCTTGACTGCTGACCTTCAGTTTTTTCACAAACTTCACCGTCATCCTTTACTCAACTACTACAGGAGCTTCCGAACTGTCCTCCCTTTCTCAGCCTCAGAATACTCACACATTCCTGCTCCAAACCTTTATTCTAGCAATTTCCTCCCCACCAAAATACTCTTCCTCCAGCTATCCAGAAATCCTCAGGACTAACACATGCACCTGTTTCAATTCTTTGCTAAAACCTCACCTTCTCAACAAAGACAAATTCTGACCCTGCAGGGGAACACTAACGCCTTTAGCCTAGTCCACTTTTTCTTGTTGCCATAGTAGCTATCACTATTTAACAGACTACACAAGTACTTATTTTATATAATTATTATGAGCATACTGCTTCTCCCAATAAGAGCTTAAATACCAAGAGGGCAGGGATTATTATTTGTTTGCACATTATTATATCTCAGCACCTAGAAAGAGGCCTGCCTCACCCATTGTGGGCTCTCAGCAGTTATTTGTTGAATTAAATAATGTGGTAATTGATGTTGCAACTAGATAATCCTCAAATCTGATTTATTTTTGTTGGTTATCCAATTGAGATTATATCTTTCCTGTATCATAAAGTCTTTCACATTATTCAAATGTTAGTACTTTATAACATCAGAGGGATTATGATCCTTCTAGGACATTGATGTAGATCTAGATGAAATAAATCTGGTTTTTTTTCTAGACTCTTCTCCTGGTACAAGAGTAAAGAAAATATGTGTGTTCTCCTTCTAACTTCAGTTAGAGGGGGATCTGTGTGTCTGATGCAAGGCTAGAATTGCTAGGCTTTTGCTGAAAACTTCTCCACTACCACCAGATTCAGAAGACTAGTGTGGAAATAATGGGGTGAGAGGACCAGGTTACTCTGGCTGCCCTCAGAGAAGTCTGGGTACTTCTTAGTTCTTTAACACTGGGCTCAGAACGGAAGCAGAATATGGAAGACAAAATATTTTTTCTCTCCCCAAATAAGGGGAGGTTTTTCTCTCCCCACTTAATTTCAAGAAACTTTCTTTTTGGTGATTATAAATCCTGACTCCACATTGTCTCTTTTTCAGGTGACTGGGGCTGGTGTTTGTTATTTCTTCTGGTTTTGAATCATGTCTGACTTTTGTAAGCAATGCTTTGCAAGATACAGAAAATGTCTGATGTTCTCCAGTCTAGTCATTATCAGAAGTATCATGACTGAAACACTCAATGGAAGCTTACTGATGGAGAATCATGATCTTTCCTGTCTGTTAAATGCCAGACCCTTTAAACACACACACACACACACACACACACACACACACACACACACCTTTGAACACAAAGAAGAACTCACTGGATTTTCAAAAGCCCATGAACAGAAATTCAAGCAGATTGTGCTAGTTTAAGAGCCATTCTGAGATGACTAACCAACTCCCAGCAGAAGCCAGCATTCTTTTTCATATTTGTTCTTTCAGAAGATAAATTTGGTTTCTCCTTGAATTTGCCCCATTTTCCTCACTGACTGAGTCTCCCTTTTGGATGTGCTTCAATCACCAACTTTAAGCCACAGTTGAGAAACAATCTAAAGGTATTCACTTTGAGATGCCTACAAGGCTCTCCTATTCTGGGTCTCAGAGACAATTTTGCGGCAAGAAGAAAGCTTATAAGCAACAGATAGGGCAATAAGAGGGGAAGAACAAAAAGGTAGATCCCCTCTCACTAGGATATCCAAGTGAATTATAGAATTAAAGTCAGAGAACAAAGGGCCTAGAGAATACCAAGAGAACTTCTGGAATGAGTTTGTGCTCCTCTTTAAGGTATTGGGACTGCCAAAACCCTAACAAGGTTATTTCATTTCATCTTAAATTAAATGGCCCGCTCCATTATGCATATCAAAATAACTCTCAGAAGAACTGACTTGTATTTTCATTAAGAGGTTCTTTTCTATAAAACAGCAAGCTGTCAAGTTCAGCAACAATCAAGTCTGTGACTGAATAAATGTATTTTTAAATAAACACAAGGGAAGAAGGTAGGGGAATAGATGCAGTTGGGGGGGAAAATGAAATGGATCAAGAGAAATAACATAAAAATGAAACTAGCAGAATTAATTAGTCCATAGTATTATCAACATCAGATCAAGTTTATTTAGACAAATTTACAAAGTCGAGTATCTTCAATACTAATACAGATCTGGGCATTTTCTAGGATAAAAAGAAAGCCATCATAAAACTAAACC
Organism: Pipistrellus kuhlii; assembly: GCF_014108245.1. Lineage (NCBI taxonomy): Eukaryota > Metazoa > Chordata > Mammalia > Chiroptera > Vespertilionidae > Pipistrellus > Pipistrellus kuhlii. The sequence goes on from NW_023425529.1 coordinate 20,307,051, forward strand.
ATATCATCTAGGGAAAACAAAACAATTTTTTTTTGCTATGTGTGAAATATGAAATCCAAAACTGCTCATGCCATCAAAAATCTTCCCATTTAACTTAGGCTGAGAGAGTAGAGATTATAGAAGAATGGTGATAATTATCAAAGAACAGGGTTAAATACAAGCTCATGATGGGATTTGATGTACTAGCAGCATTTTTCAAAGTAGAGATGTTTATATTTGTCTCCAATAAATTAACCTTCCCATCTTTTCATACATATTTGATCAGAACATCACATTCATATACAGATGGGAATAGAGAAGTGAGGAGGTGCCAGCTGAAAGGGTAGAAAATGCACTTAATATTTGATCAACCTATGAGTGCTAGCGCCTCGTTTGCTGCTAAAAATAACAAAAGCCCGTTTCTAGATACTGATTTACACACATGGGTCTCTGGAAAACAAAGATCTCTTTGTCCGTCTATCCCTGTTCTACACAGAAAGGCGAACCATCACTGAATTTTTACAATTTGGATCAATCCTGCTCAGGGATTGATCACAGGTTAGCAAGCCATTGTCTTCAATGGCAAAAGGAAGTTTTCTAAGAAGGTGCAGGGGTCGGTTTTCCCAAGTCCTGGGATTGGAAAACTGAGCACTATTTCCTCACAGAAAGCGAAGTGTGGCTGTTACAATCAGCGCGGCTTTGGATGTATTCACATCTCCCAAGCCAAGTTTGGTCCTCAATTAAAAGAGGCAACACATTCTGAAGGGCTTCAGAAATTAAAACAAAATTACACAAAAGCAGATAAAAACAGACACATATACACATCTTCAACAGCTTGTTAGCACCTGCCTGTCGTGGCCTTGCACCACTGTAGGACTTAGAACTGGCATCCCCTCTAGTCTTTAAACCATGACTGGCCAGGACTCTTCAACATCCAAAGCTGGCTTTCCTTTTATCCTATAAAATGCCCACATCTATATCAGTGTTTATGTAAGCCCAGTATTTGGTATACCTGCTGTGAGCCTGGCTGGTGCGAACATGCCCACCCAGAACCCTTCCTTCCCAACAGCCTGGCCATGTTCCCAATCCAAAGGAATAAGGTTCTTCCTCATGTCCTGTTTTATTCCATCTCTGTTGGATGGATGAGGAACCCTACTCAGAACCTGTAACTATTTCGCACAGCCTCTGACAAACTGCAAACATCCTTGATGCTGGACCCTGCTCCCCATATCTGCAGGTGCCAGCTGAGATCTGGCTCTCCTTTCCTGCCCTGAACTATGAGGTGATTAGCATGTTACTAGCACCAACAGGTTTATGTTGCTTTGTCCATTGGCATATCAAACCCCTGCATGCACCACCAGTCTGAATAATGCCAAGTGGGTCACTTGGTTTAAAATTGGTTTCTTGCAGTTTGCTGGCCCCACCCTGTGGCAGGCAGCCTTATGGCAAGGTTACATCCAGTGTTCCCCAGCCTTCTGACCCTCCCTAAGCTCAGTTTAGATATCAATATGCCTCCAGTATTTGACTGGTTGCATCCAATTTTGAGATTTTCTTTGTTCATTTTATACTGAAAATTGACCCCCTCTTCCAGAATTATTAAACTATTACTTTTGCTATATTTCATTTTGTTGGCTATTATCACTAAAAATTAATCTTCAAGAATTCAGACTTTCATTGTGTATCCTTTGTTTTCTCTCCCTGACGCTCTGGGGTCATGAGTGGGTGAAATCTCATTATTGAGAGTAAAACACAATCTATTAGAACTGCTACCCAGCTTCTAGCCTAACACAGGGAGAACATTAAAACTATTTTTATCATACAATTTTGACCATATTCCTAGAAAATAGCATATTCATTTCTTTATCCATACAAAGAAGGAATAGCTAGTTTAGAACAGGTGTAAGGAAGCTTTTTTCCTGCCAAGGACCATTTGAATAGTTATAACATCATTCAAAGGCCATACAAAATTATCAACTTAAAAAGTAGCCTGCCGTATTTGGTCAAAAATTTGTTTAAATTATCCCTAATGCCTTGGCAAGGCCAGACCAAATGATTTGTCAGGCCATATATGGCCTGTGGGCAGGAAGTTCCCCACCCCTGGTTTAGAAGATACAGAATACCAGGGACCAAGCTTCTAACACAGTCACACAGTCCAGGCACTCTCTCTGTGGCCCTGCCTGTCCCTCTTACTTAGCAATACCAACCCCACCAACATTCCTGAGAAGCATGTGCTCATTGCTGGTATCAGCCTGCAGCCCTTCTTCCTTCTGTTCTCCCCTTTCCCATAGTCTTCATTCCACAGATAAAGACCCCATTGGAATGTCCTCACTGGCCTCCATTCTTAGCCCACCCAGTGTTTCTATTCTCCCCTCTAGGGCTTGGGAAGCTGAAATGCTGTCAATATCTCAGCTTGACTCTGGAAGCGGTCAAGCAGGGATGGCCAACAGCCATTGCTCAAGGGAGATATCAAAGTTGGTAAGATCTTTCCTGTAAATAAGAACGTGACAAGTTAAGGGATGGCCCATTTGTTCATTCTTATTTTGAAGTTTAAGTATTTGTTTTTACACTACATTCTGTAGTCTCCAACATTTCTACAGTTCACAGAATTTCACTTCAATATTTTTCCTCTGATGGAAGCATGCAAGCAGAAAAAAAGAACTCTTTAAATGAAAATGCCAATTGGCATTTCAAACACAAAGGAGCTCGGCGCTTATCCTTTCACCCACCTTCAGCAGACTCTCTGGAGGACAGAGCTACGTTACAATCAGATGTAGCATTTATTAATCTCTAATCTGGATCCTTCACAGCAGGGCCTCTGCCTATAGATGAATCATCCCAGACAAGTGTGAGTCTTAGACACAGCCTCATTCTGTTTAGAACTTGTGGTAAAATCATGGCTGAAGCTATCAGACTCACATTAGCTAGCTGTGAATTCTGATCTCTGCTAACTGAACAAAATGGGGGCATCCTTATGGCTCAGCAATGACATTTTGATGTTAGCTAGTTACTACTGAAAAGTGCCGATTTGTTTATCTTTCTTAGGCACAGTTTCAACTATTAAGTAATGACAGCTCAAGATCTCAAACAATAGACAGTAACCAGAGGGTCTGGAGATGATACTGACCCAGGTCATAATAGCACCACAATTAAACTCATTTGGGAGAGAGAATGTGAGGTGGTAATAGATTATTTTCTATGTCCTTGAGAAAAATTCCACAACTTTCCTCACATAGATAGGCCGATGGGTCCAGCAATCCTGACTTGCAGGAACATTCCCTGTGTGTATCTTGATTCCATTATGCTGCAGATTAAACCCTTTGGGCCTCGTGACTTCCTTCATGAAAGGCACATAACAGGCCCTCAAAACTTTTATGGAACTAAACCAAACTAATGTTTTGTCATAATCTTGTGTGAAACAGCTCCCCTTTTTCCTAATTCAGTATGCTTTGCATTACAATCTTGAGTTGCTTACAGTATGCTAGGTGCTATAGATGCATTATGTCAATTGATTCTCATATCCCTATGAAGTAAACCCTATTACTTACTCTCTCCATTTCACCAATTGAGAAAGTGAGCTTTAGAGAAGTTAAGCAACTCACACGAGGTCACTGCTGGTTTGAGAATCTAGCTAGGTCTGACTTCAGAGTGCACACACTCAGCCACTGTACCACACACCCTCAGCTTTGGTCACCGCCACAGCTCCCACCTGAACCATCTACTCCTCCTTGTTTTAAGTGTAAACTACAGTCATCTAGTAAAAGTTGAACCCCTGCCTAATAGTACAGAGATCATTTTCATGAGTTCCTTAAGCTTCACTCCTTAAGCATCCAAATATTAGCACACTGGTGCAGCTAACTAGTAAGGGACTTGGCACATACTGTTGCAATACAGTATTTTTCTATTGGACATCATACAACCAATTCTTTATGATCTTATTGATTGCTTATTAATCAATCAAATATTTATTAAATGCCTATCAGGTACTATAGGAGGTAGAGACGAGGTGTAAGTCATCATCCCCATCCTCAGGGTGAGCTAATTGGAAAATAAGACCAAATTATACAAAATAATTGATGACTTTCCTAAGTTAAATGATAACATGAAGCTTAGAATGTGTGTCATAGAAATGATGAGAATGAAGAACAGTATGGCTGCGCAGCTATATATTTAAAGCTTCTTTCTATTTTTTTTTCTTTGTTGGTTCTCTCATCAGCTCTATGAAGTGAGCAAATGAAGCTCCCAAGCATTTCAATCCAAATATCAGGCTGTGGATAGAAATAAGTGATACTGGTCTTGAACTCAGTCTTATATCTGTCCTCAGGTGGACAATGAGCCACTGATGCCCACTAACTCAGGTATTCCACAGTCTAAATGAAATTATATGTCAAATCTTTCTCCTTGATATACCCAGCCTTTCATTTTCATCTCAAAAGATTAGATTAGTAGGACAGGACTGTCCTTTATGAAGTCAAACTACCTAGTTAAAAAACCTTCTCTTCAAATGATTGCAGATTGATTTTGTTAAGGTTTCTTTTCCGTGTTCCCTCAGAAAAGCTAGGGGAATGACAATTCCTAGTCTTTCCCTTCTCTCAATGTATTTTATTTCTTTACATTGGCCTTTTCCCTTTGGCCTTCCAATGGTTTTCAATAATTGGCCAGGAGATCAATAAATTATTTTAGTGCTCTTATAAAGAGATGACCTGGGAATGCAGTGTAAACCCAAGAATCTCACAAAAATAGCCAAATGCCAAATTTTATTCAGCTCAATGTATTAGTGCTGGTGCCCCATTTATTTTTTTAAAAAATACATAGATAACTACTTAAATACCATCAGTTCTCAAAACTGCAGCTATGTATTGTATATTGAAGAAACATATTGTTCTTTCTTTCTTATTTTCTTACTGAAAATTCAAGGGTATAGCTTAAGATCTGTTTATATTTTTGGCCCCATGAAATTAAATTACCAGACAGTAGCAATGGACTCCCTGAGTATTAACACAGTAACACAGTTTCTCACATTTTGCCAAAGAAAAGTAGACACAGTCTGAACTAGAGGTGCTTCCAGTTGTAAATGGGGTGGGACACAATATCTGTGTCTTTATGTTGATGCTTATGTTGGTTACATATATAACAACTTACTAACAAAGTTACTAGAAATCAGCAATTCAGTTTGCAGATTATGCTTCACACATATTTTTTTAAAAAAGGAATAATGTCTTGGTTTATAAGGAAATATCTTCTTGTATTTATAATTATGAGTTCCACAATGGTGATAACAAATTATGTAGACAGAGCCCATAAAAAACCTCCTACCAAGGAACTCCATCAAATCAGTCACCTTTTTACAAAAAAATTTTAATATTCAGATTTTCACTTAGCATAATGCTTTCCAGTTCCATCCATGATGTTGGATGGTAAGAATTCCTTCTTTTTTTACCATAGCATAGTATTCCATTGTATAGATGTACAACATTATGCTAAGTGAAATAAGCCAGTCAGAGAAAGATAAATATCACATGATCTTACTTATTTATAGAATACAATGAACAACATAAACTGATTAACAAAAACAGAACCAGATCAGACTGTCAAAACTCAGAGGGAAGATAGGAGAGGATGGGAGTAAAGAAGAGAGATCAACCAAGGACTTATATGCATGCATATAAGCCTAACCAATGGACACAGACAAGAAGGAGTGAGGGCATGAGTAGAGGTGTTGGGGGGTTAATGGAAGAATAAGGACGCATATGTAATACCTTAATCAGTAAAGAAATTATAGTGTGGAAAAAATTCAGATTTTTGGTGACAAAGAGTAAGTTCATCTCCTTAATTCTCTCAACTTCTTAATTATTTTCTACTGTAAGGTAGAATAACTCCCAGATGTGACCCTCATTTCCCTCATGAATACATGTCAAGATTCTCCTGCTTTGGCCACAGTAAAAATCTCCAGATACCACATTGGCTGTATTTAATAAATACGTTCTGAAAGAGCGTTTCCATCTTGCTCAGTGAGTGATTTCTAAAGGCAGAATCAGTTAAGCTTCCTTCTTTGATATGTCGGATAATCACATCCGTCATGCCCAATTTTTCTCTTAGATTAACCTCCCCTGCCCACAGGCTTAACCCCTTTTTGCACAGCACAGGTACTGTTAGCCAAAAGTAGGTACCTGAACAAAGCAGCCGTCCTTAGACTGGCTAGTGCCTGAACTCTGGGCCAACTAGAGAACATAGACCAGCTCATCAAACCTCTCTCAGGAATCTGAACCAAAAACAATGAAAGGATGGGCAGGTCTTTCTTCTAGAATGTAAAACTGACTGGAGGCCATGACAAACCAATGTCATGACCACTGTGAAACAATGATAAAGCAGAAGCTACAAGATGGCAGACAAAGCCTAATGTAGAATTCTTCAGATGTACAACATGGAAGGGCTTTAAAATACAGACCAAGCCGAAACAGGTTTGGCTCAGTGGATAGAGCGGCGGCCTGTGGACTGAAGGGTCCCAGGCTGATTCCGGTCAGGGGCATGTACCTTGGTTGCAGTCGCATCCCCAGTGGGGATGTGCAGGAGGCAGCTGATCGATGATTCTCTCTCACCTATGTTTCTGGCTATCTGCCCCTCTCTCTTCCTCTCTGTAAAAAATCAAAAAAATATATTTTAAAAAATAAAATAAATAAAGAAGTAAAATACAGACCAAGATATCCCTGAGAGAGACCAGCAGGTAGCCAATCGTGGGAACCACTGAAGGGTTTTAGTTCCTCCTCAGAGCTTTCCAACTCTCTCCAGACACATTTCATAATAAATTGCCTGGTATTTTGTTTTTGTTTTGTGCTTTGTTTGTTTGTTTGTTTGAAACAACTTAGTTGGTGTTTGCTCCTACCAATTAAAAAAGCCTAATAAAGCCCAGCTGGTGTGGCTCAGTGGCTGAGTATCAACCTATGAACCAGGAGGTCATGGTTCAATTCCTGGTTGTGGGCTCAATCCCCAGTGTGGGGCATGCAGGAGACAATCCAGCAATGATTCTCTCTCATCATTGATGTTTCTATCTCTCTCTCCCTTTTCCCTTCCTCTCTAAAATCAATATGTATATGTATATGTATATGTATATGTATATGTATATGTATATGTATATGTATATGTATAATTATATGTATGTGTATATGTGTATGTGTATGTGTATGTGCATGTGTATGTGTATGTGTATGTGTATGTATATGTATTAATATATATATTAGGGGCCCAGTGCACAGGTTCATGCACTGGTGGGGGATGTGGCCTGAATGGATTGGCTCATTATGGGAGTGCTGCTCAACTGGTCAGCTGAATGGCTGTGGACCTGCCCTCTAAGCAGCTGCTCCCTGGTCAGGCATCTTCCATGGAGCCAGAGCACTCGCCTCACCAGGGAACCCGGTTGTGGCCAGGCACAGGGACAATAGCACTGAGAGGCTGCAGAGTAGGCCTCAGTCCTGCGGTGGCCACGAACCCATCTCCCAGCATCTGGGGTAAGATCTGCAAGCCTAGCAGCAGCAGCAGTGCTGCTCGGCCTGTAGGTGTCCAGAGGAGGTGGTACGGAGTGAGGAAGAGGAGCCAGGGTGAGGAGACAACAGTCGCAGCCCAGGTTCCTGCCTGTTGGCCCAGGGTTTACAGCAGGAGCAGCCACTCATCCTGGTCAGTCAATCAGCACTCCCACTGTGGTAGTATACTGAACACCAGGGGGCAACTCCTGTATTGAGCATCTTCCCCCAGGGTGGTCAGTGTGCATCATAGCAACTGTTCGACTGGTTGTTCTGGTCATTCCACCATTTGGTCGCTGGGCTTTTATTATATAGGATTTTTTAAAGAGTCTAATAAAAATAAAAAGGCTACCATGAGTTGCATGTACTATTTTCTTGATTTATAGCATCATCATTGGAAATTAGAGCTCCCAGTTTTCATGAGGAAAATGTCCTCTTAGATTGATTTCACCTTGGAAAGAATTGGGCTTCATCTCTGGCCAGAGACTGTTGGAGCAAAAGGGTGGCTGGACCAATCATTTCAAGTAACACAAAGCCAATCACATAAGACCCTGTCTGCCAAGTCCCTTCTCTTATTTCCCATTCAGTTCTCGTCCACTAGCTGATTGTGATATTCATTCAAGTGTGACTTTTTGTCAAGCAGTCCTAGAGATGGATGGCAAGCTGGCTGCACTGATACCCCAGAACTCAGTACACACTGTCCCGTGTTCTCAGGCACATCCCCGAAAGGGCAAGATTACACACTGACAGCAGCCCTCTATCTGTCCTTCCATCTATCCAGCCATTGCTATTTATTCAGTACACAACACCTGGTTAACGCATAACTGGGCATGGCAAGTAGGTACAATTTACTTGGAGATAACATCAAATAATGTACCTGATGATTTATAGTTTACCTGGAGAAAAGCCTTTTTGCTTTAGCAAGCTATGTCATAGATGCTAACAAAACCACGCCTCTTTCATTGGGCATTAATATGAAGATGCTGGCAATTGTGTGTCAAAGTAAAGTAAATAAATAAGGCTGGTAAATGATGTTAGGTACCTCAGATTGCACGCAGACTGCATGTGTACAGGAAATAATGAAGAGCAGAGCCATGTAGCACACAGTAATGAGACAGCTGTGTCCATGTATGCTGAGGCCCCCAGAACCCACACCAACCTCTATTCAGCCCTGAGGAAGGCTGTTCCTGTAGCAGGAGGCCAACATCAAACAGTGCAGAAAGTGAGCTATTTGTTTTATCTGAACGCCTATTTTGTTTGAATGTCTGCTATTATAAATGTATCTCCTCATTTCTAAAAATTTAACTATTATTCATTGTCCACAATGAAAGAATGAATGGGCAGGTATTTAATCTACAATGTGAAACTGACTGGCAGCCATGGCAAACCAATGTCATGAGCACTGTGAAACAATGATAAAACAGAAGCTATGGGATGGCAGAGGAAGCCAAAAGTAGAAGTCTTCAGATGCACAGGAAACATGCTTTAAAATACAGACCAAGATATCCTTGTGAGAGACCCAGTTGCAAGAAATAAAATTTCTCCCATCGTACTTGCTATTTCAAGTACTTTATCAATATACTCTGAACTAAGCCAAATTCATCCCAGTCTTCAACTTTTTCAAGTTGCACATAATGCTGATGTACGTCTGTTCAAATCATTTCCCATATTCTTTAGAATTAGGATGGGAAAACTGGCTCTCTCGTTCAAGTAAGAGTTCTGTTTCTTCTGAATTGCCAGGCATTTCATACTGACCTGTTTGTCCTCCAAAAGAACTTAATCTATCTGAATATAAAAAGGTAAAATATTAAGTGTACTCTGTAAAATAGTGACCAAGTGGTTGTCAAAAGATTAGTTTTAGAGAATTTAATATAGTGGTTCTCAACCTTTCTAATGCTGCGACCCTTTAATACAGTTCTTCATGTTGTGGTGACCCCAAACCATAAAATTATTTTTGTTGCTACTTCATAACTATAATTTTGCTACTGTAATGAATCAAAATGTAAATATCTGAGTTTTCTAATGGTTTTAGGTGACTCTGCTAGTGGTTCTCAACCTATGGGTCACGAGCCACAGGTTGAGAACTGCTGCTGTAGAGTCACTGATTTAATAGATTTCACTAAAATTTGGTGTTTAAGAGGAGCTTACATAACATTACTTGTTAGTATAAAAGATTAAAGGTTAAATAAAAATTAATTTAGCCCTTAGATTAGCACATACCAAACACTCCTCCATTTTAACCACACACAGAGGTAGATATGTGTTATTGATTCCTGAGAATAATGGTCTGAAGAAATTTTGTGATAGGTTTCTGTTGATAGAAATAAGGAGTACTGACTTCCAGACATTTATACAAACTTTTGCTCACTGAGTTTTATCTTCAGGTACCTCAACCTTCTTTGTGATATTGATAACTTGTTTCCCTTAGCCACTTCATAATGGCCACCAAGTAAAAATCTAAAATTTAAATTTTGCTCTTTATAAACTTACATGGTTTTAAAAGAAAGATTTACAAGATAGCAAAACAGTAAGTACAAAGAAGAAGAAGAATACTATGGCTATGGAAGAATAACTGGATTTGGAAGCAAAAACTAAATTCAAATCTGAACACTTTTTAGCAGTATGATTTTCAGGCAAGTTATTTAATTTACTTAACCCTCATTTTTCTTTAGAAAGCAAAAGTGCTAATTTTTAATATCAATAGTTGTAAAGAGGATCAGATGAGAAAATAACATGAGAGTGTCCAATACAGTGCCTGACACACAGTAAATTCTGAGATTCATTAAGTATAAATCTACTTACTACATATTATGACCAAATACGTAAGCAAGGAAAAGTTTTATTTCATACATATTTATAAACTGGTTAAGTTGACAAATTCATCATTAGTTTTATGGTCCTCACTGCTGAAACATCTGTTGTATTTGATCAAACATAGCTTTCAAGTTGGACTCACAAGATGTCGCTTTCTGAATTTGTGAAAACACTCTACCATGTGAGATCTTCACATGGTTCCCACTGATTTTTCCCATGACAAAATGTCATTCACTTAACTCAATAGTTGTTGAAATTTCAAGCCTAAGAGACTTATTCTTGCCTCTTCCTTCTTTATATGTCTGAAGAACATTCACCAACTCAGCATTATATTAATACCTCACTATTGATGATACTGGTTCTAGTTTCTCATAAATGTCATCTTCTTCAGCTACTGTTCCTAGCTACCATCAGGTCTCAGATGCAAGAGCTTCCATTGAGTCTGTTTGGCATGTGCCATTTTGATGGCTCTTTACCATCAAGCTACCTTACTTTACCAGACACAATTCCTCTTCATTATGTTAGAGAAAATTAACCCTTTCTTCTCATGTAATCATCATGAATATTTTATCTAGCCCCAATCTGAGTTCTTCTCCCAAATTTAGGAATATCATTGGCTTTTGGCTCATCCTATATAATAAAAGCCTAATATGCAAATCTACCAAATGACAGAACAACCAGCGGAATCACCAGTCACTATGACACACACTGACCACCAGGGGGCACTCAATGCAGGAGCTTCTCCAGCCTATATGCCTCAGGCTGGCCAAGACGAGTGCCAACTGGGGCCCCTCCCAATCATCCCACCAGTCACCCGGCAGAGGGAGGTGAGGGGCGGCAGTGGCAGGGGGGCAGGCCCAGTGAGCAAGTGGCATGAGGCTGGCCAAGGCAGGTGCCAGCAGAGCTCCCCCCCCCCCCGATCGCCCTGCCAGTCACCCCAAAGTTTGGTCTTGATTGCTGGCCAGGCCTAAGGACCCTACCTGTGCATGAATTTCATGCACCAGGCCTCTAGTTTGCATATAATGGTTTGTTCTGAGCATTAAAAAAGACTAAAGCTACCCAATTTATGCCCAGGCCACTAGCCACACCCACTTTCCTTAATTCTCTTTGATGATTCATCAGCCAGTGTGTACCCACTGAAGTATCCATTTAATGTCAGCTAATCAAAATTTTAGGATATAAAATTTTCTAGGTACATATATAGAGTATGCAAAATAATTCTTACTGAGAAAGAAGCAGTGTTTAAGTCATGTCTGCACAGAGGCAATGCCTTAACTAAGAGCAAGAAGTAATAAGGCAGAAGTTATATATATATATATATATATATATATATATATATATATATATATATATATATATATATCAAGCAAGGAGCCAACTGGCCAGTAGCTATTACACACACTGACCACCAGGGACAGATGCTCAATGCAGAAATGAAAACCACAGCATGGAAACATGGAACAGGCTGATGAGTCTCAGAAGGAAGGGGGAGGAAGGAGGGTGGGGAGAGATTAACCAAAGATCTTATATGCATACTAGAGGCCCAGTACATGGATTCTGCACTGGTGGGGTCCTTGGCCTGGTCTCACAATCCAGACCCCTCAGGGGATATTGGACTTTTGATTTCAGCCCAATCCCCACAGGCCAGACCAAGGGACCCCACCGGTGCACAAATCCATGCACTGGGCCTCTAGTAAATTATAATTCTAAATAACTGAATCACTTAACACACAGTACATTTCTATCACAAGCAACAAAATGGCCTTGAAACAGTTTTTTCCTTTCACAAACCAAATATCTTCACAGATCTATAAAAATAATCACATTTTCCAATGCCATTCCTCAACATCAAAGCCACCCCAGTTCTCTAACATTTTCTCATTTAGCAATGTTTCGACTTTTGTTCTTACCTACACCAATCAATGCTCTTATGTCTGTTCCCTGGGAGGGCCTAGTTATGCTATGGTTACAGTTGTGGGTAAATTTCATACTCAGATACTCTTGAACAACTAGAGTCCACTGGACGTTAGGTTGAAAGGAATGATTGGAACTTCAGAAATGACCAGTGCCCACTTAAGGACTCACAGACACAGACTTGGTGAGTTCCTTTCAATCCAGCCATGTATAATCTTTATAGTTCTATTAAAGAGACAAATGTTTCTCTATTTAAATGCCTATATTTTTCTTGTTTTCCTAAAATTTTATGTTTATATTATTTAAAATATCTAACTTTGGCTTGTAAATGCACACACTTGCACAAAGAGATCTATACAAACAGTGTACCCATCTGTAAAATACACATGAGGAGGGTCATGGTGACATGGAATATAACATTGTTTAGTAAAAGAAAAACATTGGGGGGTGGGGAATCTGCTTCTTCCCAGAAATTGCCAAAAGCATTATGTCTCCTCGGGGAGATGTTAAAAGAAGACTTTAGGAGCATACAAAATTATCCTTCTTGATATGAACAACATTGATCCCTAGGGGAATAAGTCAAGGATTCTATTGAGAGAAAAGAGATCAATGGCCCCAAACTCCTTCAAAATTACTATAATATAAACTCTTCAGTAGTTTGATATGGGAAAGGGAAATGGTAGGTCACTCCATGAGAAAATCGGAAATCTGCTACATGAACCTAGCTCCACATAAGTAACTATAGGTCATGGAGGAGGATCAGTTTCAACACATCAAGTTGAATATGGGGGTCCTTCCAGATGTACATCCTGGAACACCGGTCCTATCTTGAGAACAGTGGATGAGCAAATGAATGTAACCTGAAACATTACAAGCTCAAGACAATCTAGAAAAAAGCCAGCCTCTACCATTACATTGCTCAGACTTCTGGTTCTCTCTCCATCTTCCATTTGAGGTCTAGATATCAGGGTGACCCATGTTTAAGTAAACTTCTAGAATTCTTGAATAATCTAGCATGGATATTAGAAAGATCTTCAGATGCTGACACTGCTTTTCCTGCTATATGGGTAGAACAGAGTTTTTAATAGTAAATTGTTTTAAAGGTAAAACCCTGCTTTTTACCTCAGCTGATTACTGGTACAAATGGGTATAAAACCAGTTACACACATAAGATAAAGATATAATTGTTTGGGTCCAATTTAGTTAATTTTCCTAGAATTTTATTTTATTAAAAAATGGGAGGAGTGTAATGAGACAAAAGGTGAAAATCCAGATAGTTTATTATAACTCATTTGCCCAATACTCAGGAACCAATATTATTCCAAGCCAACTTTATCATAGACACTCATCCCAATGATGTAAAGTAGAGAAATATGAATGGAAGAAGTAAATTTGTTGAGTCTAGAACAGACATTTAATCTTGTTACAGGCTTTAACTGGAACATAGCAAAAGGGATTAACACCCTCTGGGTTACCAATCTTTCCTAGTCAAATGCAGAAAGATTAAATATAATTTTTTAAATGGTGCCACAATAGTGCAGAGCTTTACTAAAGTTTTTCTGTTTTGTTTTGTTTATATCAAGAGCTCTGGTTGGGGGACATATGTTGTGAATATCTTAGCCTTATACAGGGTATCCCAAAAAATGTATACATACTTTAACAACCAATAGCTCAATTTTGAAAATGAAATGTATTTTAACAAAAACTGTCTTTAAACTGGTAATTTTTCAAAGTTTGTATATACATTTTTGGGACATTCTATATTTACCTCTACAAACATAACATGCATTTAATCACTTCTGAAAACAAACAACATGAAAGACCCTGTCCTAGGCACTAAGAAGGATGCAAAAAATAATGGGAAATTATCCCTAATCAAAAAGAAATTACAGCTCTAGCTGGTTTGGCTCAGTGGATATAGTGGATAGAATGTTGGTCTGTGGACTGAAGGGTCCCAGGTTCAATTCTGGTCAAAGGCACATGCTCAGATTGTGGGATCAGTCCCCAGTGGTGGGGCATGCAGGAGGCAGCCAGTCAATGAGTCTCTCTCATCACTGATGTTTCTATCTCTCTCTCCCTCTCTCTCCCTCTCTGAAATCAATAAAAATGCATATTTTTAAAAAATATTTTACAGTTCTGACACCCAGAATATACAAGTGACAACAATGTGATTATCACAAAATGATTTTCAAAAAGGTTATTGGGCTTAGAAGAAGAAGATGGGATCATACATGATCAGGAATCAGAAATTTTCATGGAAAAGTATGATGATAGTGGCAACAGTAGGGGTGATGGTGATGGTTTTTATTGCCAGGTATTTAAAAGGTGAGAGTAGCAGCACAATTCACCATACATAAGATTTGGAAACAGCCTAAATGCTCATCAGCAGATGAGTAGATTAGAAAACTATGGTACATCTACACAATGGAGTACTAAGCTGCTATAAAAAAGAAGGAATTCGTACCATTTGCAGCAGCATAGAGGGAACTGGAGAGCATTATGCTAAGTGAAATAAGCCAGGCAATGAAAGAAAAATACCACATGATCTCACTCACTTATGGAAAATAAAGAACATTATGACCTGATGAACAAAAAAATAGATACAGAGGCAGTAAAGCATCGAACAGACTGTCAAATTACAGTGGGAAGGCTGGGGAGTGTTAGGGAAAGGGAGAAAGAGATCAACTGAAGGACTTGTATGCATGCATATAAGCACAACCAATGAACATAAGACAGTGGGGGCGGGGGGGATGAGAGTATATGGACAGAGGGCAGGGGATGCTAGGGGAAGATCAATGGGAAAAAAAGAGATATATGGACTACCATTTGTAATACTTTAAACAATAAAATAAAATTTTAAAAACCAAAGGACTTGTGTGCATACATATTTGCCTAGCCAGTGGCCATGGACAATTGGGGGGGGGGGGAGGAACATATCTAAGGAGGGGTTTGGGATGGGAATGGGGGAATAAGAACAATTATGTGAGACCATAATCAATAAAATAAATAAATAAATAAATAAATAAATAAATAAATAAATATAAATAAATAAAAACTAGAAGCCCCCCCCCCCCCAAAAAAAAAGAAGAAGGGAAAAAAGGTGAGACCAATTGGAGTAGTGGGAGCAGTTCAAAAGAAGTGAGGAGTTGGTTTTAATAAAGGTTTAGTTAGACTAGTCCTTCAGCAGATATTTATCAAGTAACTAAATAATACCAGAAACTGGGTTTGGAAATGGGAACAGATACTGAAGATTCTTGCCTATGCTTTCATGGGGTCAAGCAGAGGAGCAATAGGTAAACAAAAAAAAATCATACAATAGGTAAGCACTACACTGCATTAAGCGTTACACTGCATTAGTCCATGGTGGGTTAAAAGCAGGAGCTCTGTGGTAAGACTGTCCATGTTGGAATGGACTTTACTTTCCATCTATAGGCTGTTTGTTACCTTAGACAAGTCACTTAGCCTCTCTGGGTCACCAAAATGTGTAAGTTATGCATCTGTCTCACAGGATAAATGAGATGATTCCTTAAAAGTACTTAGCATAGTGGTGGAGTAAGTGCTTAGGAAATAGTACATGTATATTTGTTTGCACTTCTCTGTCTACATATCGGGTCTAGTAATAATTAATGTCGTTTTTAACATTCGTTTAAAATCTTGCTTGGCGTTGACTTGTATTGACATAACCTTCAAACACGTGGTATCTACAGAACGTGTGAAGTGCAATTAACAAGTTTTGCTTGAAAAAGTTTGTGTTTGGTTTGGTTTTTGTTGCAAAACTAGGGCTAAGAAGATGGCGGATGAAGAGCATATTTGGCACTGCATGCTTTACGAGTTCCAATTAGGAAGAAAAGCAAGTGAGGCTGCAAAAAACATCTGTAGTGCTCTTGGTCAAGATGCAGTTAGAGCCAGAAAATGCCAGTGTTGGTCTGAGAAATTTCGCGAGGGAAATTTTTCGTTAGATGACAAGAGTGGTCGAGGCCCTGTGTCCAATTTTGATCAAGAAGCTCTTCAAGCTCTTTTGGTGCAAAATCCTCAAATTACCCAACAAGAGCTTGCGACAACTTTAAATTGTTCACAAAAAACAATTTCCAATCAATTGTGTGCACTTGGCAAAGTCCAAAAGTTTGGCAAATGGGTTCCTCATGAGTTGACCAACAACAACCGTAATCAAAGAGTCACAATTTGCAGTTCGTTCCTCTCTCGTCAAAACCGTTTGCCGTTTTTAGAGCAAATTGTTACCGGACATGAAAAATGGGTGCTGTATGTTAATTTGAAAAGGTGGCCTCAATGGTTGGACAAAAATGAGGCTCCGCAGCCCACGCCAAAACCTGACTTGCATGAGAAAAAAGTGATGTTATGTGTTTGGTGGAATTTTAAAGGAATTCTTCATTATGAACTTTTACCATCTACCCAAACCATTACAAGTGCAGTGTATAGTGCCCAATTGGAAAGGTTAGCCCAAGCTTTAAGAGAAAAAGAACCCGCGCTGATTAATCGGAAGGGCGTAATTCTTCACCACGACAACGCACGACCGCATACTGCAAGAATCACTGCTGAAAAACTGCGCCAGTTGGAATGGGAAGTTCTCCCTCAACCTGCATATTCTCCTGATATTGCCCCTTCCGCTTACCATTTGTTTCATTCTTTGCAAAACTTTCTTCTTGGAAAAAAATTTAATAATGAAGAATGCCTCAAAAATGCATTGACCGAATTTTTTGCATCAAAATCACAAGAATTTTACAACAGAGGGATTAAAATGCCTCCTGAGCGTTGGGCACAAGTAGTAGAAAACAACGGCAACTATATTGTTGATTAAATTTTGTTGTATTGTTTAAATAAATTCGATTTAAAAAAGTATTAGAAAACGACATTAATTATTACTAGACCTAATATTTGATGTCACAAAGACAGTCTCTTAGAAGTAGAATTAGATGAGAATCAGTCAAAGAGAACTTTTTAAAGTTATTAATACATTCTTACACATTGTTTCCCAAAAATGTCATATCATTGCAGACTCTTATAGCAGTGTAAGAAAGTGCTGATCTCACTATACCCTACAGTTAATATATTCTTTAAAATTGTTGCCAATTCAGTAGGTAAAAACTGTAATGTCATTGTTGTTTTAATTTCCATATCTTTCATTATGGCGAGGCCAAACATCTTTCATGTTTATTAGCCATGTATATTTTTCTTCCCATTTTGAAAAATAGGAAAACTGGGAACTTTGGTTGCCAAAATTTGGATTTAAACAGATAGGAAGTGTGAAGTCCTTGAAAATTACTGAGAGGGGATAAATTAATACAAACTTAAACTACAATGCACATGTGCTACTTCATTTCTTGTCATTTTAATGGGAAAGAACTAAAATGAACTAGATTAATACTAATAAAAGTTTATGGTTTGGGGTGAGCAGGAATTAATATATATTAAATTAGAGAGAAGAAAATAAACAGAAAACTTGAGGTCAGAAAGATAAATGGGGAACAAAATGAAAAGAAGTAAAAGACAATGAGAGCAACAAGATTATCAAAGTAAGGAAAGGATATAATAAAAAGACCCACAAACTTCTTAAAATTCACATATTCAGTTTCAAATCTTTTCATCCCCTACCTGTGTACTTGAACAAATATGGCTTCAGTTCTACTGTTTGTTCTGCAAAATGCATGATGATGTGGAGAGCAGGGTGGGGGAGGTAAAAATGGAAGGAGAGAGCAAGGGCACACTAATGGGAGTCCTAAGGGGGACTCAAAGCCAAGATCATCCTGAGCCCCATTCCATTAACCTAGTGGCCCTGTCTCTGCCCTGACCTGGAGGGAGAAAAGAAGAACCTGAGTGAGAACCGCTTCTGGGTATGGGTGCTTCAGCCCCAGTCACCTCTGGAATGCCCCCTTTAGTTCAAAGAACAGAAAGTCAACCCAGAGATATATACAGAGGCAGTGAGTAAAATATGAGGCAAAGAATAGGAGTGAAGTGGAGCCAAGAGCTTCCTCTCATCAACTT
This sequence comes from Pipistrellus kuhlii, assembly GCF_014108245.1. Lineage (NCBI taxonomy): Eukaryota > Metazoa > Chordata > Mammalia > Chiroptera > Vespertilionidae > Pipistrellus > Pipistrellus kuhlii. Next base: position 20,325,272 of record NW_023425529.1, read on the forward strand.
TGTTAGGAACACTTCTTTTTCTCAAGTGATTACCTACCAAACTTTCTATCTACATCTGATCACTCAATACTTTCCAGCCTCCTGTGTCTGGATTCTTTTCCATGCCAATGTTGGCCCGCCTCACCTGTGCCAGGAAACTGCAGGGCCGGCAAGTCAAGTTGGGAAAAGGAAAGGTGGAAGTCACTATCCCAGTGGCTCAAACTGTTCCACAATACCCTCAGCCCTCTGCAGAACAAGAATAATCATGGCTGCAAGATCCACAATGACTGGGATAAAAGACCCCTAAATAAGAGATGGTACCACATCACTTGGTATCTTTCTATCACTAGCACCTGGGGGAATTTCTCTTCTAAAGCCTTAGGATTCATTAGCCTTTCTCCTATGTTCCCCTTCCAGCATGGCTTAGTGGTTGAGCATCTACTGAGGGTAGAGATATCCCTCAGTACCCTTGGAACATTGACTCTAGGACTCCCTGTAGACACCAAAATCTATGAATGCTCAAGCCCCTTTTATAAAACGGAACAATGCCTACAGCGGTCCTCTACATTCATGTTTTCCCAACCATGGCAAAGTACTGGTTTTCACCGATGGTTGGTTGAATTTGTGGATGTGAAATGGGGAGTACAAAGGGCCAACCATTAATTTATTGAAAAAAATCCAAATATAATTAGACCCATGCGATTCACATCAATGTTGTTCAAGGGCCAACTGTAGTTTAACAACTGCATAACCATACTGTGCTCACCAGATGAACCTCAGTCTGGCAGTTCATCAGGAATGATTTTACTTGATCCCATTTATTTGACTTAAAAATATAATTCCATCTTTCCCCAGTCCTCCCGGTTGTAAAAACACTGAAATCCATTATTTTAAGCCATCCTTCCCTGTCAGTGACTGTTCACATTTGGTTTTATATATTGGCCTAAGATCAATGCTCTGAGATTTCTTTTGATCTCTAGAAAACCAATTCATTATTGAGCAAATATTTTCACTTAATTTCCTGTAGAAATGAATAACTTCAAAGTTGCCCAAAATTGACTCTGTGGCTTTTCCAGGTTCCAAGTGTAACACACCCTTATAAACAGCCTCCTTTCCTTACCCAACTCAACTCACCAAGCTGCTCTGTTCTGTAACTTTCTTCATTGCTTTTTAACTTAATGGATGTTACCAAAACTGAAGTTTGTTTCCAAACAAGAAGTTAATCTCTATAATAGCACTGTCCAACAGAAATAGAATGTGAACCACTTATGTAATTTTAAACACAGTAAAAATAAATAAGTAGGTGATTTAATTTTTATTTTACTTAACTCAATATACCCAAAATATTATGTTAATATATAATCAATATAAAAATTATTAATGGAATGATTCACATTCTTCTGTTCATATAAAATCTGCAGGTCCCAGTATTTTGTACTTAAAACACACCGCAATTCAGACTAGTGCTCAATTGCCACATGTGATCAGTGGCTACTGTACTGGCCAGTGCATCTCTAGAGCCAGACTGCCTAACTCAGCTGTATACAGCTCTACCACTTCTTAGCTGCTTAATCTTGAATAAATAACCTCTCTGTGCCTCAGTTTCTCATATGTCAAAGGGTGATAATAACAGATTTATTTATATTAAATAATCTTATTTATTTAATAATAAGATTGTTATGAGAAAGCACAACACCTAAAACATAATAAAGACTTAAATAAATCTTAGCTATTGTCATCACCAGCATTATTTTGCCATTTCGTTTCTCAATACTATCATCTGTTTTCAATTTTTTATTCAGTATCTAGAAAGCATTGATGTTGTCACATCAAGTAACTTTTCTTTCTAGGAACTTGTTGCCCAGCCATTGCCTTTACCCAGTTGGAGAAATAATGACCTCTAACAGTCCCGTATCTTTAACTAATTAGATAAAATTTAGCCAAGTACAGCCCAAGTACAGACACAGGGAGAAGTACAATTTTTAAGCTACCTGGTGTCTAATTCCTTATTCACCAAAGAGCCATTTTTTTAAAAAAAATAGTCTCCTCATTTATGTAAGCAACTTCTATCTCTATGCATGGATTCTAGCCAGTATTCCATAAAGGTTCAGCCAGAGAAAAGCATTCACCATGATTTACCCTTCCAAATATTATAGAATGTTATTTATGTGACCTTTAAGCAGGTGTATATCCATCCCCAGCCATAGCTTCATTTTAACTACAAGAAACAGCAGATGCACAATGGTTCCCAAAAATCCTTTCAAAAGAACCCTGTAGATGCTGGGAGAACTAGGAATATTAAAGACTGGAGAGTGGGAATTAATGGATACATGTAGAATGGTGGGAAGGAAATCCAAAGAACACAGTCCTATTAAGGATAAAATTGTCTATAGAGCACAAGAATTTACACAACTACATGGCAGGAGAATTTATAGAGAACAAAGTCAAGAGTCAGAAATAAGAGCAAAAATATTTTCAGAGCTACGTTGTATAATATTATCTGTAGATGAAAAAAGTATTTTTTTTTTTAGAGCTCAGAAAAGGTGTTCTAAGAGCAGGTTTTACCAAGAAATATAAGTATCACAGTGCATGAAACTTGCAAAAAAGGAGAGAAAAAAACAAGGGAAGCAATTTTGTGCACATAGTGTACGCCTATATTTTCTTTTTCTTGGAGAGGAATATTTTCTGATGACAGATGTGGCCAAATATTTCAGCAGGATGCTCAACAAAGTTCCTTATGAAATCTTGATGAAAGGGTAGAGGGGGGAGGGGGGTAAGCTTAATCCTGACTGAGTCCTGTTTAATTCAGCATTTTTATCAACAACATAGGAAAGAAGAGTTCAACCAATGTACAAAATATGCACATAATAGAAAGTTGGGAAGAATAGCAAAGATGTGGGGGGAGGGGTGGCACCAAAGATGAAATCAGCCTAAATAAATTCTGAACTGGGTTAAATTCAATACCAATTGTACAAGGAGAGTACAGGGAAGGTTTGGATTACTTTGAATCTTAGATAATTGTAAACTTGGGAGACCAGGCTGTCAAAACAGCAAATGCAAACTCCCCCTACTTTAACAGAAGGATATCATGCTCAACAAGGGAGTTGATAATTCTATTGTATTCAACAGTAAACAGAACACAATGATAAACTGATCATTGGTAGCTTGATGAAATATATAAAAATCACTGAACTGGAGAACCAGCTGAAGAAATTTAGGCTGCTTCATTTGAGAAAGAAAACTCAAAAACTGCCAGAGAGTCATCATAATGTGCCTGGAGGCAGTCACATGAAGAAAAAAATAATAGTTAAAAATAAAATCAGAGAATAGAATATGACTCTCCCAGTGGCAGTTATAGCATTATAGGTTTTGTCTCAATACAAAGAAAACCTTTCACAACCTGAATGGAATGGGTTCTCTTGGCCATCCAAGTAAGTGCCCCGTCACCAGAAATGTTCCAACATAATGAGTCTCGGGGCCGCATGTCAGGGATTCCTATGATGAGTGAGATGCTGAACTAAATGACCTCTAAGGTTCCCTCTAAGACCCTATCAATATAATATTTGTGTAATAAAATATGAACAAAGTGAGTCAGTTCTTCTTACACTATAACATAAATCTGAGGTGACTACACACTCACATACCCCTCTCATGGAGTATGTGTATTATTACTAGAGTCAAACCTTAGCTTTTCAGTGCCTGTAAATCAATTATGTCAACAGAGCTATGTGCTACAGTTTGAGCTAGAGAGGATGAACATAAAATAGGATCAGAATTTATTTGAGTTGATAAAATAAGCTTCACTTTTTCTATAATTAGAAAACATAGTCAATCAGCAGGCCTGTCGAGGGAAGGACACAGACTACAAAGAAAAATTAACAGTTTTCAGCTCTTCTCCCTATTTTGGTGACACAGGGGAAAGAAAGGAAAAGCTGCTCAAGATTCTCTCTCTCTCTCTCTCTCTCTTTCTCTCTCTCTCTCTCTCCCTCTCTCTCTCTCTCTCTTCCCCTCCCCCCATTTCCCCCTCTTTCTAACACACATACACCCCTCCTTCTCACTCTCTCCTGGTAGCAGCCAGAGACTAGGCTTTTGTGACTGTCAACATCTCAGCAGTTTAAGAGCAAACGTTCCTTTTCTATACCCAGATTATCTTTGTCATTGAGGTTAAGAACAGTGTTATACTTCTCCTCTCAAAGGATACATTTGTCAGACTGTAAGGTATCACTTTTGTCTTTCACTTGAGGCTACAATAAAATACAGAGATTTCTAGATTATTTCTCAGCTCCTCTGGCTTTAAAACAGATGATTCAATATGGCTCCCTTTCTGACAATAACAACAAAACAATAACATAATGAGACTTATTTCTTGCAGATCTGATAAAAGAACTCTAACTACTTAATAGTTCTACTTTGTGTTCTTAATCTATTTTTCATTTTGGTGAATCAAACTTAGGAGGCTCTTTGCTCAAGCATGTCAAACTCAAAGGCTAACACAGGCCAAATAAGCAAGGTTTAGGTTTATGTGGACTGCAAAAAGGCAAAAGCTTCCATTTTCATTGAAACATAGGTTTCTATAGAAACATGCTGAATACAAAGGGCTGAAATAAATGATTAATATTTAACATAAAATAATGTAACATTTTAATAAAAATTAGTATTTTTGCCAGACACTGAATAGCTGCACAAATTAATAAGCATAGCACAAATAAACCTATTTTTCTTGTTCTCTGAAAGCAAAATATTTCCTGTTATGCACACCAAACAAGTGAGTCCAAGACTAATGATGTGGCAGTCGGCTGCTAAAATATTTGCTGCTAGTATTAGTGGAGAGAAATGGTGCGCCTGCAACTAAAGCGAGTAAGGAAAATGAATGCAACATGATTATAGTAATTAGTTATTAGTGAACATTGTAGTTTGTTATTAATAATTATGTATAACAGGATATTGTAAAAATTAAGTTATGGAATTTTATTAAAAAGTTTTTTTACTTATCGTTATATTGGCTGGGCCGCAAAAATATTCATTGTGGCTGCATGCAGCCCATGGGCCAGGAGTTTGACATGCTTGCTCTATACCCATCTATATATTTTACCTCCCATCACACTCTAGCTTCATCTTGCCTCTCCACTAAAGGACAAACCTTCAGCTCAGCAGTGGGTCAGGAATTCTGAAGGTAGAGATATGGAAGGAGCCCATCCTTTAATCCATAGAGTTGTGGAGGATCAGTCCAGTCTTCATAGGAAGAGTCATATACTGTGTAAGGACCCAGAGGCCCCCCACATTTAGAGAGTACCAATGATTTGACCCAAGGCTACTGTTGTCCCCAAAATAAATCAAATTTTTCCAAAGACCAAGTAGGAATTTTTTAAAATCTACTAGTATTAAAAAAAAAACACTACAATTTATATACTCAAGGTCAAGTTTACATAATACAAAGATAAAAAATAGGAATAGCTTCACTTTACTCGATACCTTTACTGAAAATGCATTTAGGTCTCCAACAATCAAAGGGCTTTTACACCAGTGATAAAGAAGAAAATAAGTTGGTATTTCCATGTGCAATACCTACTTTCTGCTTATAAGCAACAGGATTCCCCATGCAATGAGTTGCAAACATTCTGTTGATCTCAAAAATATAGGACAAGAGGAATACTAATATGAATAGATTTTTAGAAAATCACAGGCAGTAGAGTGAAATGTAGCTCTTTGTTCCAAGCAATAGGCAGAGTCAGGTGGGTGTAAACAGGAGATATTTCAAAAGCTAAAACAGCATGATACTAAAGACACCATGATTTAGGCATTAAAAATCAGGGGCACATGGACAAAGGTAGCTGACTGAGGATTGTAAATACCTGAAGCGACTAATGAAGGATTTTGAGCTCTTCCCTGGGACAAAATATGTTCCATTGTAATGAAGTAAATGATCAGAAAAAGGAGTAAAATGAAATTTTTTTTAATATATTTTATTGATTTTATACAGAGAGGGAGATACAGAGTTAGAAACTTTGATGAGAGAGAGTCATCGATCAGCTGCCTCTTGCACACCCCCTACTGGGGATATGCCCGCAACCAAGGTACATGCCCTTGACCGGAATCGAACCCGGGACCTTTCAGTCCCCAAGCCGACGCTCTATCCATTGAGCTAAACCGGTTTCGGCAAAATGAAATTATTTTAAATAAACAAAGAAACCCATTCCAAGCAACAAAGCTCTAGAAACTTCCTGCTGCCCAGAATTAATATAGATTAGTTAAAAAATGAGGAGAGGCTGAGTCTGAGGATTCAGTGTCTTTATTGAAGATCAGGGGAAGTCAGGAATGAATGTATAACCAATATAGGACATATTCCTTTGGGTCCTAACTAGCTAGCTACAGGTGTCTGTCTCCCTATTTAATAGGAAGCTTCTTAGAGGCAAAAAATATTTGGAATAGTGACTTGAATATAGTAAGTGCTCAATAAATACTTATCAAATGAATAAGTAGTTCAATATGAGCTGTCCCCATGTGATAGACTACATGTGCTCATGACTTTGATCCATAGCCTCTCTGGATTGACTTCTTTGCAATGTGACTTTGTTGTTCCTCCTACCAAGAGGTATAGTCTATTTCCCTACCCCTGGATATGAACTTGCCTAACTTATTTTGGCCAATATGATGTAGTAGGAGTACACTGTGCTAATTTCAAGCTTAGACCTTAAGAGCATTCTCTCATGGAAACCTATCATGATTTGATAATAAGCCCAGGCTAACCTGATGGAGGGCGAGAGACCACATGATGAAAAGCACAGCTCTCCCAGCTGAGGTCATCCTAGATCATCATATAGCCAGCCAACACTCAAAAATGAGAGAATTCAGCCAAGCTGTTCAGAGAGGCCAACCAAACCAAAGCCTACCACAGATGCATGAGTGAGTCCAGCTAAGTCCAGAACTGTCCAGTTGACTCCAAGGCTCATGAGAAATTAAAATGGCTTCTGTTTTAAGCCACTAAGTCTAGATATTGGTATTAATACAAAAATAGCAAACTGACATATTCACTAAATCCTGCTTTTATGTTCTTTATTATGACCTTGTTTTTAAATGTTATGATATAATATTTTAGCCTCTACTAATTTAATTCAAAATAAATTGCAAAAGAACTCTTCTCATAAATTCAATAATAATATATGGCTAAATGAGTCCTTTCCCTTTCTCTTTACTTGCTACTACAACTCTAAGTCTTTATTTATGCACCAGTTTTTCTATTAAAATCAGTCTCTAGATGGTCCTCAAGCATCTATCTGTGTTTTAACTCATCTGTATAATACGTAAGAGTCATCATCATAAAACATATGTGTGATCATGTCACTCCCCTCATCAAAAAATTTAAAGCTTTCACACGTGCACAGAACAGAATAAAGTGTGAACCACTTCTATGGCCAGTCATACTTGTCATACTTTCACCTGAACACTCCTTCCCACTCTGGCCTCAAACCACAATCCCACATGTCTTATGTCCCAGCCACAACGGCCTGCCTCCTCCATTCACCAAACATACTTTATATTTCTGTCCAATTTGTTTCATATGCTTGCAATTTCCCACCAATCAAAATCTCATTCAGGTGTCAGATTGGTGCAAGATTTATCAGGATAATCACTTAGTAAGTTATGCAATGTCTAATCCCAGGAGTATACACCTGAAGGTAATATAATAATGTGTGTCAACTCTAATTGAAAAATAAAAATGATTTTAAAAAAAATCTCATTCAAAGCTACCCACTCTAGAAAGTGATCCTAATCCTCCACTATATTTTCATGGAATTAAAAAGATATAACAACAATACCACCACAAATTATAATATTAATTAAGCATGTACTATAAACCAGTACTATCTTAAGTACTCTACGTGCATTCTCTTTTGATTACACATCAATCCTGACATAGTTATTACTACTACTCACATGTTACAAATGATTCAACTGAGATTCAGAAGGGTAACCAGTCCAGTGTCAAATATCTATTAAGTGGCCGAGCTAAAATGTGAATCTAGTTTCCAGAAGTAAATATATTCTAAGCTACATTATGTTTTCATTTGAATTTCCTATATTTATTATAATAAATTAAAGTAGGGCACAAAGTAGTTAAATGATTTCCCCAACATCACAGTTATCAGCAGTACTATATCATAAATAAAATATTTGAATCTTTCAATTTTATGCTACTTTTGTGCCACCCAGGAAAATATAATTGCTGAGAGTTTTACCTTTGCCCATTTTTGTCAGTAAAAATGGCTAATCAAAACCAAGAAAATAAATTTCCTTTTCTCCTGCTATTGTAATCATCCATAACTATTTAGCCAATATGCCAAGACTAAAGGAAGAAATTATGTATAAAACCAAATAAATTTTTTGCTTCATTTGATCCAATTGTCATTAAAAGTCCACCTAGTAACCCTTTTAATATACAACTTAACTTAATTCATCATACTCCCAACTGTGTTCAGTTCAGTTGGGAACACATATGTGGAGCTGATGCCTTAAATATGCTAATCCCATTCTGCCCTATTTTATGGACTTGTCTCCCAAAGAACACCACATAGCTGAACTCACTTGCTTTTGAAAAATTGCACTCCCTTTTAATTACATACAATGTCAACCAGGATAGACCCTAGTCCTGGAGGACGCACTTACCCACTTAAGAAAGCAGGCCTGCAATTGGCTTGTGTATATTAGTCTCAGAAGCTAAGGGCAAAGAAAGAAATAGTGAGCTAGGAATGGACCAGATTGGCCCACAAATATCAGGGATGGGAGAAAAAAGAAAGAAATTCCTGGTTGAATACAAACCCAGGTAAACCTTGTAAGATTAGAAATAGCTCTTTTACTAACTCAAAGGGGAAGTGAGGGAAACTGACACAGCTTGTTTTGCCGCTGTGCCTGTTGTCCATTCCCTTTCTTTGTCGATTCAGCTGCACAGTGGGAGGGGGGCTGTCACGGAGAGCAGCAGGGGCTGCAGAGGGAGCTAGAGAAAGGGCCTATTCAAGAGCCCTTAGTTCTCCCAGTTTGAGACTCTTCACAAAAGACAGATAACAAATACAGACTTCAAAGGAGAAAAGAAACTGTTACAGCGATCCACCTCCTCCAAGACACCTTTGATAGACAGCTCTTCCCTGCTGCTTTATGTTCATCCTCTACCTCCCCAAATTCTGATTCATCTAAGAGGTGTTATTTTTAAGATCTATAAAAACTAGCATAACAAGTAATTGGATGAAACACAGGGTCAGGCCTGACCTAAGCCAGAAAAGTATCTATCCACTGACTGTTATTTGTAAAACTTTCTTGAGTTTATGAGAAGCTCCTTGTATAGAAATTGAACCCCTCACTACTCATCCCACATGTGTCACAAGAAAAGATAAAGATGCTATTTTATACAATCTAGGAGAGAGGGAAGTAATACAAGTAAGATGGGTCTTTGTTACTAGAAATGCCCTTAAATAAAAGAAATCTTCAAATTCTAGGGCTGTGCATCTACTGGCTAGAAATATCTGTATTATTTTAGAATAGAGGCCCAGTGCAGGGATTTATGCACTGGTGGGGTCCCTCAGCCTGGCCTGAGCCCTCTTGTAATTGGGGACCCCTTGGGGAATGTAGCAGTGCATGAAGCAGTAAGGAGGTCGGGGAGGAGCCTGAGTCAGGATGGGTGCTGCACCACTCCTGCTCATCCAACCCTGCTGTGCAGCTCAATAGCTCTGCCACGGAGGTGGGAGAGGCTCGCACAGCCTCAGCTCCACTTACAAGCATAAGCCCAGTGGTGCTCCCACTGTGGGAGTGCACTGACCACCATGGGGCAGCTCCTGTATTAAGTGTCTGCCCCCTGGTAGGCAGTGCATGTCATAGCGACCGGTTTTGATTGACTGATTATAACGGTCACTTAGGCTTTTATATATATAGACTAGAGGCCTGTTGCAAGAAATTCATGCATGAGGGTGTGGGGGTCCCTCAACCTGACCTGAACCTTCTCCAAATCCGGGACTCCTCAGGGATGTCTGAGTGCTGGACATCCCTTTTGCAATCTGGGACTGCTGGCTCCTAACCACTCACCTTTCTGTCTGATCGTCTCTAACCACTCTGTATGCCTGTCTGATTGTCCCTAACTGCCTCTGCCTGCCTTCCTGCCTGATGACCCTAACTGCTCCCCTCCTGGCCTGATCGCCACTAACTGCCTCTGCCTCGACTCCCACCACCATGGCTTTGACCAGAAGGACGGCTGGTCAATAGGTCTAATTAGCATATTACCCTTTTGTTAGTATAGATGTTCTTCCCCCAAAGGCTGACTGAGAGCCACTGCTTCTGTCCTAGCCCCTATCCACTGTACATCTCTGCCAAAGGACAGTCAGTAAAGAAGAGGGGGAGAAGCAGGAGGAGGGGAAAGAGCAAGAAATATGAGCTTTCATAATACTTGCAAATTATCTAAGGATTTCATATCTCCTATTATTCCCCTAAGGCCTAGCACTAAGACTACTAACTCTAACACATGTAACAGAATCATCAGCATATTTGAAGATACAATTTAGGCTGATGGGAGCAATCTTTGTAAACAAGGTTACAAACATCCTTTCATTCTTTCTAGATATGAAAGAGATAATGGGAAGGTGGACAATTGCGATAAACACATTTCTAAGAATAAAGATCTCACCTTCTAGGTTGGTCAGTCCCCAATCTACAAATACATCACATTCTAAAAAACCAACTCTGAAGTTATCACTTAGAATTCCAAAACCATTCTCCAAATGACCCAGGGTAATAAGTGGGGACTGCAATCTCAGGCCAGCCAGAAAATAACAACTTATCATATTGCAATAGAAAGAGTCTTGCCCCAAGCCTGTCTGAGCTCTAAGACCTTGGAGCCCCCTTGAATCTTAAGTCCTCTTGGGACTAATAGCCTGACTTCTCAGAGCCAAGGGAGGTAAAGGGAAGGAAAAAATATCAGGCTGCCTCGGGGTCATTGCTGTGGCAGTTTGGCAGCTGGAAAGAGGCTAATGTAGAAAAGGTGAAAAGATAATATTTCTCCCAAAGTCAGGGGACATCAAAGAAAGGAAGATGGTGTGTGATGAAGCTTTCTACTTTGTTCCTAAGAAAATATGCTGAGTTTAGAGGACAGAACTGTACTCTTTGTGATGCTGTTACAATAACTGGTTATTATTTAAGACGAAAGGGAAGACTAAATAATATAGGTGTGCCATTTACACAGCTTTGCCAAAAAGCTGCATTTAACACTCTTCAAGTCTATTCCCCATTAATAGATGGGGAAGGGACTAGACAAAGGCATGCCCAGTAAGATCTCAGTGACGTGGAAAATGCTTGCCTGTCAATCACACCTGGAAAGAGGACAGGATGGGCATGGCCACTGCAAAAGCTCAAAATCTAAATACATAAACTCCTAGGCAAAGGGGCCACTCTCTCTTGGCTCCAGGGCACAGGGCTCCTGTGAATCCTGTTGCAGGGGCATGATCTCCCCACACACATGTGAAGCCACACACATGGACTAGTGGACTTTAATCTGACATGAATGCTGAACCACACCACAGCTGCAACATGGAGCGGGAGCTCTGAACCCTGGCCTCATTTCTGGCTTCTGCTGAACTCCCAGCTGCCCCTCTTTCAGTCCTGGCTTGGGGGAAATGGGATGTTGGAACCAGAGAAATATAACTCCATGACAGTAAAACTGAAAAGGAGTTTTTAGGGGTAAAATAGGCAGGTTTTAGGACATTTTAGGAATTAAGGGATCCATGGAAAAAGCATAGGGCTAAGGAGATGCAGAAGGTACATTTCCATGGAATAAGAGAGGTAACAGCTGCAGAAGGTACACATTTTCATAGAATAAGGGAGCTGAGAGCTGCAAAAGGTACACATTTACAAAATAAAGGGAAGAAAGCCCCTCAATCAGAGAGGGAAGAGGAGAGGAAAAGCCAAAGGGAATAGGAGAATAATAAGGGAGAAGAAGAGAACCTCATGAGCTCTGAAGTTGCTATAGTGACCAAATCAGAGGGGATAGCGACCAATCAGAGGGGATGTCAGGGCACAAAGAACTGCAGCCTTTATAAACTCTGGAATAAAGGGACTTAAAGGGACTCTCTCCCCAACCCCACATGTTAGTCTGTGCTTGTTTCTCAACAAATTTCCATGTTTTACTATACCACCTTTTGTCTGTGGTTTCATTCTTCAACTCCACCAGACAAGGAATCGTCCTGCCCAGAGGAACATCACATGTTCCAGTTCATGTTTCAAAATCTTCCACACCATCCTCCTTTGGGGGCTTCTGAAAATGCTTCTTTCAGCGATGCACCAAGAACTCCCACCTCATGCTCACGAGTGACCGGATAACATTAGGACATTACAAAAACCATTACAGTGTTCAAAAATGTTAACTCTGTGTGGAATCCTGGAAGAAAGGTGTGTGTGTGGCGGGGGGGGGGGGGGGGGGGGGGAGTGAGAGAGGTAATCAATCAAAGAACATATATACACAATCCATGGACACAGACAATAGGGTGATGAAGGCCTGGGGCAGATGGCAGGTGAGAGGTCAATGGGAGAACAAGGGAGACGTAAGTAATATTTTCAACAATAAAGTTATTGTTGGTTTTTTCAATCAAGGAAAAAAAATAGCATTTAAATTTAAATAAATAAATAAAATGTTAACTGTGTAGAAAAGAAAAATTTGCAACCCAAAATGTGTTTCTTTGGCAAGGAAAATATTTCCAGTTGAAAAGAATCAAGGTTCAAAAGATTCAGAAAGATCCTTTGACCTTCCCTCTGCCAAAGGAATTTAGATAGAGGACCTGCTCAAGGAAGGGAGTGATCATCACAGATAACTATAGTTTAAAATGAACTAGTGTGTGATAGGGAAGAACAAGCAAACCCAGTTTTATCAAAGTCCTCTCTGTGTCCCATTCTTTCTGTATAGCCCAGCAAACATTTATTTACCAAACATTAACTCTTTTCATCTTCCTTTGAATTGCCTTACTTCCTTCTGAAGTTCCAAACCTCAACCTCCTTCTTACTCTAGAATGACATATATACCTCATTTTGTCTGTCTTCTAGATCTTTCTCATTTCCCCATATCTATGCAATTACATTGTGTGTGTTTTTTCTCCTGTTAATCTGTCTCATATCAATTTAATTCTTACACCAGCCAGAAGAACTTAGAAGGGTGGAGGAAATTGTTTTCCTCCCTAACAGTTGCAAATATAACTATTTTAAGCCAATATAACCATTAAAATAATAATGCATTTCTATGAATTATATACTAATTTCAGAAAGATATAATTTTAAAATCTTGGTATAAAAACTTTATCAATACAATCACTCTTGCCAAGAATTTTCTAGAACCATAGAATTTCTGAACTTAAAAACCTTGGAAATCATCTACCCTACTCATTTTAAAAATGAGGTCACAAAGGGATGGGAAAATTGAGTGATTTCCAGAAAGCACTCAGCTACTTAGACACAGAAATCTCCTGGTGCCCATTGGAAACACTATTTTATGTGCCTCTTCTAAAACTTTGGTTTCCCTTCTTTGAGGGGCCTTTAATTTCTCTGTATTGATGCTTCCTGTGAGAGTTAAACCCTTCTCAAAGCCAGAGAGGCTGTTTTTCTGAGGGAAGGTATCCATAGCTTATCCCCAACATTTCCCTTTGAACTCTGAGGACTCTGCTGGAACTCACGTCACTGCTAGGAGAGACTATTTTCCTTCTCTCCAAGGAAGGCTGTCCTTGGCTCTATAGGCCTTTTGTGCTCATTGCCTCCAAGCAAGTGGAAGATAAAACTGACAACAGAGCAATAAACCTCCTGCAAATGTTGAACTCATTTCATTTGCTGGCCAACTGATTAATAGCTCATCTCTGCATTTCAAGTCAGTCCCAGCTCAACCTCTGGAGCTTCTTGCCAAAGGCTTCTTAAAGAGTCGTGATTTCCCCCTTTATACACTTAAAATCCTCATTAAACAAGACAGAATGTTTTTAAAATAGTTAAATAGCGTTTTATTCAGAGCCTCACATGCTGAACTCCTATAATCAACAACAGCCTCTATAACCAGGATAACAGGAGATAAAACACTGACAGCAATATAATAATGGTATCTTGTAATTGAGATCTTAAGTGGCAATAACTGAAAAGGATGTTATTATTAAACTAAGTGTGCACCTTCCTTCCATATTCAAGCACAGGATTTTAGAAGACGGGGCTAAAGCTCAAAGTAGTTGGTGAAGACAGCTTAGATGTCCACTTTCTTGCAGCCCCTGGCTCTATCCTTCTCAAATATCAAGAGACCCTAAAATGAAGAGGAGTGTTTTGATGGTAAATACCTTGGTGTAATCTTGTGTGTCAGCCAAGAACAGCTTTATAGCTGCTCTGAATATTTGAAGAAATTGACCACTACTAGCCTGAGTTTCCTCAATTATAAACTGGTGATGATGATGATGATGATGATAATAATAATAATAATAATAATCCTTGTTCAAGAATTAAATACTTCAGGGCTATGCATTAGAGTTTGACAAAGCAATGAATACAAGTGCTCAATAAATCTTAGCTGCTATTATTTTTTAAATCTGATTAAATAGGATGTCTTCCAGCATTCGCCAAAACCAGTGGTCAATTAAAATCAATCTACCTATTACCATCACCCAGAAGTAAAATCAGGGAGAGGGATCCGTGCTATAAGTGGGAGAAGCTATCTTTCTCTTCTTCCACAAAACTCATTCCATCTTTAGGCCACAGAGCTCCTGATGCAATGCATTTATGTGCACAACTGTTTCTTATTTCTAATATGTGAAGGGGCACCAGAATACACATGACCACATAGACAAATCAGAAGTACAATAGAGTTTCATGTCAGTTAGTTTGCTATGAGCTTTAATCGTGAAGATGCCCTCATCACTCTCTTTTATAAAGTACTTGATACACTCGGTTCTTCAGGTATCAGCTGAGGACAGCTATTCATTAGAGACATCTGCCCAGCTTTCAAACTTCTGAGCTCACATAGAACTGGGGCATGCAAAGTACTATCTAGTCCAAGTGCAAATCCATCTTCAGCTCTACTAGCTTCTACCTACCTGTCCATCACAGGCAGTCCCTCTGCAGTAAATCTTTAACCTTCAGCTTGCAGGGCCTTTGATCCTGTGTTCATTATCCCTTCAGGGACCTACCCTCTTAGCAGCACCCCCAACTTTCTGACCCAACCTTTGCCCCTCCTCTGTCTTCCTGTCTCCTCTAGTCCTGGCTTCTCAGACCTTACTGTCCCATTCATCCTCAACCCTTTCTGATATAAATTATCTCTCTCTGAGACCTTAACTTTTAACACTGTTCCCTAATTACAAGTCCTCCTGAACCATAGAAAAATGTTTTTATTTCCCTTTTAAAAGATTCAAATAGATATATACAGTTAAAGACGGCAACAGCAGGGCCACAGAGGTCTCCCATTATTTTTGCCATAATTTTCAGGGTTATTATATTCTATAATGTCATCTCCCATAAACTCTCTGTGGAGAATTATTTTGTTTATTTATTTTTTCCTTTGGAGAGGGGTGGCATGGTCACTTCCCACTGGTGCTATTAATAGGAAGTGATTTTTCTAAATATGTAGTAGGAGCCTTGGATCTAGAGGAGATACCAGCTCCTGTTCAAGCTGATAAAGTGAAATTAGAACCATTCTGAGGACCCTAGTCAGTGCTGAAAGCAGGACCTAAGGTGGGCAGTTTGGTCTGGGCAAGGGTAAAGTTGGAATAAGGGGCCAGAGATGGCGGCCAAGGAGCAAAGGTAGAGCAAAGCCAGGGTTGTTGCTGCAACAGAATGGCAAGGCTGGAACTTCGCCCCAGAGACAGAAATCACCTTCAAAAGGACATCGGGGTTAGAGTTCTGGCCCCAGGTCAGGGAAGGAGAAGGTGGCTCAGGGGCACCCTTTATAATAGTTATATATAAAAAAAAATCACAACAGTGCAGAGAGGATGAAGAAACATCATGGATTCTGTTCATAACAACAGAGGTAACATTCCACCTCTTGTGAAAGAGGCACAGAATTTTTAATGACAAAATGAACCACAAGATTGTACTATGAACTGTATACGGCACTCCCTTTCCTATTAGGGAACCTATAATTTTCTTACAATTGTCTGAGTTAATCATAAGAATACTACTCTCGCCCTTGATGGTTTGGCTCAGTGGATAGAGCATTGGACTACGGACTGGAAGGTCCCAAGTTCGATTCAGGTCAGGGGCATTTGCTTGGTTGCAGACTTGATTCCCCAATAGGAGGCATGTGGGAGGCAGCCAATCAATGATACTCTCTCATCAATGATGTTTCTATCTCTTTCTCCCTCTCCCTTCCTCTCTGAAATCAATTTTAAAAAAAAGTTTTTAAAATACCACTCTTTATTAGCTTTTTCATTTTCTCAACAGCTTTGTGAGATAGAACTTTTTAACTAAAATATAAAAATGAGGAAACTGAAGTTCAAAGATATTAAGGGCCTTGCCCATATGGATAAAGTTGGTAGGTATCAGAGTTGCGATTAGAATGTACCTTCTGACTCCGTCCTGCTGCTCTTTTCAATGAGCCTCAGCTGTCCACTACAACTGAAGACAGACTCTAACTTCCTGAGGAACTGCTCTTGGCCTGGACCCCTGAAGGTCACGTCCCAGAGGGAGCCAGTAGTGGCATTTGCAATGCTTAGTCATGTGTTGGAAACTGAAGGGGTGGGCTCTACAAAAGTCCATTTTCATGAAAAATAAAGCAACAGCCTGGGGGAAATTTTATCACAAGGAAAGAAGGGATCAAGTAAGTTCAATCCACTAACAAAGCCATAGTCACAGGATGGGAGGCACCAATGGTTTAAACCTCTTCCCAGCATGACCTGTGGATCCCAAAGAGAATGAGGAAGAAGGAGATGGAAGTAAATACTGAAAAGCTGTTTCATTAAAACCATTAAAAATGCCCACCCAGTGTGGCTCAGTGGTTTAGCATCAACTTATGAACCAGGAGGTCACGGTTCTATTCCCAGTCTGGGCACATGCTCAAGTTGCAGGCCCGAATCCCTTTTGGGGAAGGCAACTGATTAATGATTCTATCTCAACATTGATGTTTCTGTCTCTCTCTACCTCTCCCTTCCTCTCTGGCATCAATAAAAATATATTTTTAAAACTTTTGAAGAAATTATGTCACTAACACCCAGCCTTGGCATCAGTGAGTAACATAATGGGGAATAAGAATCCTCCTAGACACTTCACACAGACCGTATTGAAGTTTTAGCATCATGAAGGCTCCAGTGCACTTGAGGCAGGTGCTTAGTGGGAAACTGTAATAGACAGAGAGAAGCTGTGGTCTCAAAGGGAGAGGATAGCATGAAGAAAAAGAAAAAAAAAAAAAAAAAACGAGGAAATGACAGTGATACCAAAGTAAAACCAAAAAACTCACCAAGTGGCAGCCATTCCTAGCAAATATGGCTCTGGAACTGATTGTGAACCTGTGGCATACCCTCCTGAAAATTCCCCAGATGACGACTTTGACAGGTATTGTCATCTTAAATGAGAGAAGGAAACAAGTACCAATGTGACATGGACTCTTTTTGATATTGCACATGCACAAAATGGCGAGGCCTCGGGAAATCAGTGTTATGTGTAAAATTCCTAACTGCATTTGTGAAATCTATAATACAAACGAATCCCAAAGTGCACCTGAATATTCTGGATCAATTTATAAAACACACATCTTTAGTTCTCAAGAAAATTTCAGGGTACACTTGAAATGAAAAATGAAAAATATCTGATACCCTCCCTCCTTTCCAAACAGAATGAAGTGGGCAGTGAGAACCTTGCCAGCTGTGGTTCTGTTTCACTCACACTCTTCTATGGCCCATATTTTCTCATGTGAATCCACTCCTCACCAATCCCAAGGACTCCGGTTACCAGCCTCAGCACCCTTCCTCCTTGACAACTGCAGGTTGGATAAGCCCTTTCTGACCTTAGCTTTCTCCATGGTTTGACCCCTTATTTGACTGGAGTGTTTCAATGGGTTCTTCAAAACCCATCTCAGTATCCAAGCACAATCAGTAAGTTCTTCTTCACTATCAAACTTTTGGGGAGGTGGAAATGGAGGGGGGCAGGTTTTTAATTCCTTTGAAGTCTATGCCTTTAGCTCCTTAATGAAAGTGGGAAAAAGATAAAGCAAAGGAATGGAGAGCAGTGTACATACTTATATGTCCGAGTAGGGACCCCTTCCTTTTCTATGGCAACAGGCCAGTAGGTCCATTTCAGTGCATCTGCAAAGGAACCTCTCTATGAAATTAAACACTGAACTAGGATGAGCTATCACCAGAAAAAACTATCATCTCTTAGCAAATTCCATTATCGTGACACTTCCCTTTCCCAAACCCAAGAGGTCACAAAGATTCAGTGGCATCCAGGAAAATAAAATATTTTTATCTCAGTACAGCTCCAGCAAGAAATTCCTCTATAACAGTCTGACAGAGATGTCATTTTTCTCACGAAGTTGTTCAAGACAATTGAGTAATCAAAAGAAATGAGGCTAAAAATAAATAATGTTATCCATGGAGTAGGAAGATATAACTCAGCAAAATGCTGGCAAGTGCTTCTCTGGTCGCCAAGCCTCAGAATACACAAGTGCCTTTTTCTGTTCAGCCGTGACAAGCTAATTCAGGCTCTGTCCTCCCAGGAGGTGATCACTGAGTCCAGATGGACACTAAGCCACCTCGTCTTCCTGGCCACAGAAGCCAGACTGCACTGCAGGTATACACTCCACTTCTCCACTGCCAGCTCTCCTGGCCAGGAGTGGAGCCACCCTAAGCCTGGAGCCAGCTCCAGGAAGTGCTGGGTAAGGCCACAGAGCCCTAGAATTCCTTGGGCCATTCTGATGTTTCTGGACTCAAAAGAGCAATTAGAACTCAGCTCTGCTCACCCACCAGAATTAGAAATAACTGTAGTACATAGTCATGACATGGTTAGAACCAAGAGAATAAAGTTAACAGAAATAAGTACTGTTTAATATAAGGAAGCTGAGCCAATATGTACTGAACAGAGAAAAAAAATATAGGAACATTTAGTGGATAATAAGCTAACTAAGTTAGTGATGTAACAAGATGATATCTAAACTTAAGAATGCAAGGTAGACATAAGAAGTTGATTATCATCATTAAAACATGGATTGGATCTTTTCAAGAGAAAGAAATCAGGTTGGTACAGTAGCAAAAAATAAAATAAACAAAAACAAAACTAAAAAAATACACAGAGGTTTTACACTCAGAACTAGATTTGACCTTCCTATTTACTTACTCTATACCCCCTAGCATAAACTCTCTGAACCCCAGTTTTCCCACCTGTAAAATGAACATAACAATACATAGTTCATTAGGTAAGGATTTAATGAGATAATGCATAGAAAGTATTTTACAATACAGGACAAGAATTAAGAATTCAATAAATGTTAGCTATTAATGGAACGTCTATTTCTGATATTGCCAAAGAAAGATAAATGGGAATGTAGAAGTTCTTGGGGCACAATGAATGATATAAATGTTGTAAAATATGTCATTTTCTTTAAAAAAAATTGACCAGCTACCAACCAGAAGGTAAGGACCAGAACCTCAGATTTTGAGTTCCAACCCCATTCATTCCAGAGCCTCCTGGAAATCCTGGAGGAGTCCTCAGCCAGACTCCTTGGCTTTCTTTCTCTTTAACTTCACTTTGTTAGTGAAGGAAATAAGGCCAAAGGGGAGCATAATTGTGACCACAGGGCACAGGCATGGATCAACTGCAGCTGGGTTTGCAAATGACCAGACAAGCCCTTCCCCAATTCAGAAAAGCTTTTAAGGACAATTTGAAATTAAAATGTCCATTAACCTTGAAAGCTGGCAATTAGTAATGCAAATATTAAGTCACCTTATAAAGGAAAAAAAGATCAACTTATTTTAAAAACTTTTGTGAGATAAACAGGCTTTCTGCAGCAGTCCAGTCTCTCCCATTTGGTCAGCTATTCCTTCCCACCTACCAAGAGATTGGCCATTTCCCCAGCAGGCATGGAAGCAAAAAGAGGAGAAACCTGAAAGTCCTCCCTGTCCAAACTCCTTGTTTTCACAGAAGAAGAATTGAGACCTGAAGAAACTAAGGTGTTTTCCAAGAACACAAGTTTAGTGTCAAAACTGGTACAAAAAGACCCTAGTTTTCTTAATTACCTGTCATACCTTTCTAGTTCACTTGCTCCTCAAAGATTTTATGATGACAAGGCATATGATGCCTTCACTTCTCTCTATTTAGACAGCAAGCTCCTTAAAGGAGGATTCAGCAGCCAGCTTTTGTATTTCTTACTCACGGACATAAATAGGTTATTAAAAATAGGTATCAATTGTACCTTTCTTAAATGACAGCAAAAAATAGAGAAACCAGTTGCCATTGGACAAGGATTGGTTTAGTCTGCTGCACTTATGTTAGACATAATATGCCAATTTTTAAAATCCCTAATGGTTCCCAGAATGTGGGTAGGACCTATCTAGCCATTTTCAAGTAAGCTCGGCGCCATGCAGGTAAGGTAGAAAACTATATATTATGAGTAAATTGACAAATGATTGGTCTCTGTCCCATAGAGCATTAAAAGCTATTAAATAACTGAAATGACAGTTTCACGACAAGAGGTGATGTCCTTATTTAATTGGTATGAAATGCTAAAATAAATGACTTGGTGTGATCTTTATTCTTAGAAATCTTATGAAATAATGCTGTTCAACTTGAATGTCTTTGCTGCATTCCCACATGAAGGCACAAGCTGGATATAAGCTCTCCTGTGATCCCTTCTGTCCTCTTTGACTTCCTGCTACTTTATTACAACAATATTCTGGCAATGCTTATTTCCTTACCATCATTCTATCTCCTACCTCCAACAACTTCCAGATTTCAGTTGGTAAAATGTCTCCCTTCTCAAACACATCCAATTCATCTTTTAAGGCTCAGCTATGATTCAGAAGGTCTGGCATGGAGCCCAAGATTTTGCATTTCTAACAAGTTCCCTGAAAATACTGATGCTACGATCAACTGCACCTAACCTTGACCTAGAATGTCTCCCATATTCCCAGGTGTGACTACTATGATTTGGGATGAACCTCTAATGACCAAGGTGTGTCTAACTTCTTCCTTTAATAGCACACATGTATGGACTGTAACCCACTATGTCTACATAGTAACCCATATTATTCCTAACTCACCCCCCTTCCTCAGTAACCTCTCTACTAAAATGTTTAAAATGCTTTTTGTGTGTTTATTGTAAAACGAATATATGAGCCCTGGCCAAGTGGCTCAGTTGGTTGGCGCATCATCCCCTACACTAAAAAATTTGTGGGATCCATTCCCAGTTAGGGCACATACCTAGGTTGCAGGTTAAATCCCCAGTTGGGGCACATATTGGAGGCAAGTGACTGATGTTTCTCACACCAATGTTTCCCTCTTTCCCTTCCTCTCTCTCTCTAAAACTCCTTGGGTGAGAGGTTAAATAAGTAAATAAAATGAATATATTATTGCAATGTTATGAAAAAGAATGAAGGGTGTCTTTCATTCATTCAATTAAAAAGTAATATCAATTTTGCAGTGTGGCATGCATTATATACCAGCCCATAGGGATTCAGAGATGAAAAATACACAATCTTATTTGGAGATAGATATCTTGGTTCCACCATTTACTATCTGGTTGACTCTGGGAAAACTATTGATATTAAATCTGTTTGCATTAGTTTTTTTTCTTTTCTTTTATAAAATGAGGATAGCAATATACATCGCACAGGATTGTATAAGTATAAAATAGAACTATGTATGTGAATGCCCAACGAACCCCAACATATACTTTAAAAATATTTGATGGGCTTAATATTATCTGTTCTGGCTCCATTCTTATACTATAAACTATCTTAACATAATAATTATCACCCTATCTTTTCTACCTAAGAGTTCAGCATAGTTCTTTACAATTTGTGGAATTTAAATTCACTTTCATTAACTGACTTCCCTATTTTATTCCCATCCTTGGATGAGGCGTACATCCTGGAACATTTCAATAAGAAAAAAACTGAACCAGATGGCTATTAGGACACATACTGCAGAAAAACCTCAATTTTTAACAGTTTATCGTCCCAATAATAAGGTCTTCCTTGAATTTAACAAGGTACTTCATTGCCAGCCCCTTTCTTTTATTGATCTCAGAACATTCCCCACAATCACTGGTACTCAATAAATATTGACTGAATGACCAAATTAGTATTAGGGCTTGACATTTATTAAATCCAAGAAGATATTGACAAATTTGGGAACTGGAACCAGAATCTGTAGCTTTCTTTCCTTCATGAACAACTTCATCTCCTTGGGTCAGGGCAGCCACCTCATCACATCCCTGCAAGCTGTCCTAGGCCTGTATATTGTGCTTATAATGACTTAGACCCTGTTCTCTAAAAATAATAGCCACTCAAGTAATTGACACTAACTAGCCTTTCACACTTCAGGCTCCCCCCACTCCCCCCCTTACACAGGGCAGAAGCTAAAGGAGACCAAACACATTCCACCTTTGAGGGTGTCGGAGTGTGAGTGAGCTGGGCAGAGTGGGAGAGGAATTTTAGGCTTTTGCCATGGTTTGCCCTGTCTCTTTCACTCTGGTATTACACTGTGCTTACATTTCTAAGGACTGTCAAACTAGCACCAAATCCACTTAGACCGAGGTACAGCCCCCATTAGGCTGAGTCCAAAAGCTTTCAGATCTTAGGGCACCTGAGAGATTGCTAAACTGTGATCTCAGGGTAGACCCAGAGCATCTCTAGCACATTGCCTTCTCCAGGTGCTGTCCTGTTGCTGCACAGACAAGATTAACAAGAAGGTTATATTTAAACTTCCAAGAGGCGCTGCTGTGCCATTATGGGTCTATTTAAAATCCTTCGGGCAGCTGCAGTACATAATAACAAATCAGCAGGAGAGAGGGAGGAAAAGGAGGAGAGGGGAAGGAGGAGGGGCGGTGGTCAGGAGGATCCTGGATTGTTTTTTCAAAAAATTGACTGTCAAAAAATGGCAGGGGGTGCAAGCAAGTTAAAGATGCCCCCCATGGTGAGAGAGCTCAAGAGAGTATGCATCAGGGGAATGTGCTATGCAGGGATGGAAAGGAAGTTAGGATCCTAATACAAAAATCTGCCAGACCTGAGAACCTGCTGCTTGCCTGGAAGATGTCACCTCCAGAATACTCTCTTTCTCCCAGGAAGCCCTAATGAACAATATAAGCCATGCATTCAATGATGATGAAAGATCACCATCAGAATATAAGAGTTCTGATAACAGGAACACAATGCATGCCATTTTGCTCCTTGATTCATCCTCCAATACTTCACCTAGTGGAAGGTCCAAGTTATGGTCCCTTAAAGAACATTTCCCTATTGCAACAGCTTTAGGACCAAATGACTTACTATAGCTGAGCTCAATTTGACCACCCCACTTTCTGCTTCCTTTTTTAGCCTCAACTTTCCTTCTTCTGTCAAAGTCCTATAGGTACAATAGTATATTTACAATATTCATTAAGCACAATAATATACAGTGCATTTTCTTATCCCAGCTCTATCTTCATCAATGATATTTGTTAACCTTAGTTTAACTCACATTATTCAAACATGATCATTTTTTATCAGTCTTTGCTAAAGCTGCTTCAAAGTTGCCCCGGTAGGGTGGCTCAGTTGGTTGGAGTATTGTCCTGTACACCAAAAAGTTGCAGGTTCGATTTCTGGTCAGGGCACATACCTAGTTGTGGGGTCAGTCCCTGATTGGGGCACATATGGAGGTAACCGATAGATATTTCTCTCACACATTGATGTCTCTCTCTCTCTCTCTCTCTCTCTCTCTCTCTCTCTCTCTCTCTCTCTCTTTCTCTCTCTCAAATAAAATTTAAAAACAAAACATATTTCTGGGTGAGGATTTTTTTAAAAATCATAATAAATGAAAAATAAAGTTGCTTCAAAGTTATTAATATTTGTCCTGACATTTCTTCATGTACAAGTTTATTTAAATCTCCACTAATTATCTAAACTATCACTCTATGCCCACTCCTGGGGCTTCCATATGGTATAAACATCTCTGGTGTCACAAGCACAGAAATCACAAGATGAAACTAACATGGTATTCCTGAGCATCACATTCTTAAACTGAAAAAATAAAGTTATTACCTAATGAATTATGCTTCTATAGATGATCAAACTGGATGTCACAGGTTCAAAAAACATTTACCATAACATAAGTCATAAGACTTGGAAGTCCACAATAATCTAAAAAATCAAGTAAATGGCAAAAATTCACTTGGTACTACATAGACATATTTTAAATGACTTGTTATATGCAGCTGTAAATATGTAATTAAATGATGTAAGATGGTAAGATCTCTATATATTATTTATCTCAAAGAGAATATTCTGGTGGATCTGCAAATGTTAAAAGTTAATATAAATTAAGAATGCATTCCTCAAGGGACTTGATCTTTCTTTTCTTTTGTTTCTGGTTGAAAGCCTAAAATAAGTGGGAGATTTATAAATTTATATGTCCCTACTTAAGTAACAAATGGCAAAAAAAATACATGTGATTTGTAATTAACCAAAATCTGTCATGTCCACATATACTTGATAGCAAATACAGATTCAGAATTAAGTTCTATATAAAAGTATAGTCAATGTTTATTAAGCACATGTGGAATATATTGTGCAAATATTACCAACATACAAAAACTATATAAAACACTCTGCCATAATATGTTCAGAACATAATTTGTGACCCATATATCAAAACTCTATAAGAATCTATAAATGACTTATCTAGTGTCAATATTCTTCCTTCTTTTCATTCCTATAACTTTTCCTATAAATATATGGAGCTCCAAAGATTTCCAAGAGAGATAGTAAGAAACCAATACCACCAGCAGATGCTACATAATCAAATCTAGCCCCTCAAATGACTAAAAGGACAAGGAACTTTGTGACAGCATGCCAGCGAAGCATATAGAAATAGCTCCACCATCCAACATGAAAACAAATGGTCTTGGCCAAATAAAAATGACCTTTTCAATAATAAATACAGCACAGACCCTTCATATGCCAAAGAGTTCCTTCTGGTTGAGATTATCAATGAGAAAATCAGATATAACAACTTGAGGGTATCATACAGGTAAAACATTGATGAAACAAAGAAAAATTAGCCCTGATGACAAGCTGTCCCTCATTCAACTTCCCCCTGAATCTGTACTGACCACTCTGCCCATTATCAGAATTCCTGTCTGCTTAATCTTATATTAGAGTCCCGGTGCATAAAATTCATGGATGAAAGGGGTGTCCCTCAGCCTGACCTGCACCTTCTCACAATCCAGAACCCCTCAAGGAATGTCTGACTGCCAGTTTAAACTGCCAGTTGAATATCCTTCTCACAATACAGGACACCTGGCTCCTAACTGCTAGTCTGCCTGCCTATCTGATTGCCCCTAACCATTCTGCCTGCCTGCCTGACCACCCCTAACTGCCTGCCTGACTGTCTGATTGTCCCAACCACTTGCCTGCCTGCCTGGTCACCCCTAACCATCCTGCCTGCCTGTCTGATTGCCCCTAACCGCCTCTGCATGCCTGCCTGTCTGATTGCCCCTAACCACTAGCCTGACTGCCTGATCACCCCTAACCACCTCTGCCTTGGCCCCTGCTGCTGCAGCTTCTTCCAGAAGGATATCTGGAATGACATCTGGAAGGTCATTCATCTGTCCGATCTAATTAACATATTACGCTTTTACTATTATAGATGCCATCTAGTTTTTGTTGGAGAAAGCCTTTTAGTCTGGTCCCTGGAAGCAGCTCTGAGCTCTGCTCAGGAGCAAGGCTTAGACAAGACCTGTTACAGCAGCTCAGTTTCATATAGTACTATCTACCCTTCCATTTGCTTGACCAATCTATTCACTAATGCCTACTAGATGCTTACTGAGCCCTGCTTAGATTGGGTACTCAAGACAGAAAAGAGTAAGATGCTGCTTCCCTGAAAGAACTTGAAGTCTAGTTGAAAAAACAAACATGTAAACAAAAAATAATACTTAAAGTCAAAATCATGAAGACAGAGTCAAAATCATGAAGACAGATACAGGGATGGCAAAAAAAAAAAAAAAAAAAAAAAAGCTGCCATTTATTTGAAAGTACCTATCAGAATAATAGACAATTCACAAAAGCAAACTAAAAATCAAGTGGCTAGAAAGCATATTTTAAAAGTTCAACTTCACTAATAAATCAACAAAATATAAATTTAAACAATAACATTTTATCTTCTTAAATATGTCAAAAATGTTTTCTTAATTGAAAAAGTCAGAGCAATGGATATTCTTCATATATACACACATATATACCAGCACAGGTACTAGTTTAAAATTTCTGGAAATAAATTTGATAATATATATTCGAAGTAAAAAAAAATATTGATATTATTTGACCAAGTAAACCCAGTTCTACAAATTTATACTAAAGAAATAATTAAGGATAGACAAGAGGATTTATCTGCAAGGATACCCATCATTGTATTATTTGTAAAATCCTTCAATTTGAAAATAATGTACAATATTGAATAGGGAATTAAATTAAGAATTCTATGTAATAGTCATTTAGAAATGATGTAGAAGGATGTGTTGACAGGTAAGAATGACCATTTTATATTAATTAGTAGAAAAGACTGGATACAAAACAATATGCATAGTGTGACTTCATTTTTATTTCATATAACTCACAATGAGAGATGTTTATAGTGCTACTATCTGAAGAGATAATGTCTACTTTAATTTTCCCTTCTTTTCCAATTTTTCACTGCTGTGCATGCATTGCTTTTGTAATAAAAATAATAAATGCTGTACTTAATTTCAGAAAAAAATAAGGTGCATGTCCTGTGCTAGGCACAGGGCTGGGTCAGGTGTGTTCATACACCATCTCTAACTTTCATGTTCTTGCAGAGGATGACAGATTAAGTGACTTGCCTCATCCAGAAAACTAGTAACTAGCTGAGTTGAGATTGGAAACCATATTCCAAAATCCCTGTTCCTCTCCCTATTGTCTAGTCCATAATTAGACTTTTTTCTAAAATTAGACTTTTTTCATCAATCTTACTATGCTATTTTTTTTTTTTTTTTTTTAAAAAGGAAGGCGGGAGTGGGGGTGACTGAGTGGGAAAAGATCAACCAAAGAACTTGTGTGCATATATGTATAACCCATGGACAAAGACAACAGGGTGGTGAAGACCTGGATGAGAGTAGAGGCGGGCTGGAAGAGGTCAATGGGGGTAAAGGGAGAACACATGTAATACTTCCAACAATAAAGATTAAATAAATAAATAAATAAATAAATAAATAAATAAATAAATAGAGTTCTTCATTTACAAACCAAACCAAAATATTTTTGAACCAATGCAAAAATTGAAATAAAATTTGAGAGCTTCTGAACAGTATAAAAATACTTTTTAACATTTCTTTCGCACTGTATCTGAGTACACAGCAAAGCATCCAAAAACCTATGAAAGAGGGAAGGGACAGTGAGGACCCAAAAATGAAGACACACTCATATGAGAACAACAATTCACACAGGATTACCCACTGCCAAGTCTTAACTAAGGGAAAAAGTAAAGCTAGATGGCCCTTTTCCTTGCTGCCTGTGACCTACAGTTATATCTGTCCCAACCAGTCATTTATGCCCTCTGCATCTGTGTAAAGTACAGTACATAGAATTACATTTTGCTCAATATGAACTGTCATTTCACTAAGTGCTTTATTCTTATTTACCCATTTTCATCTTTCTCTGAACCTGCAAATTATATTTTTTTACTGGAACATGCATTCAAGTATGAACCTGTCAAACTTGTAGTTTCTTAAGATTGTTTTTGTTAGTGACATATTATATTTAGACTAGAGGCCCAGTGCATGAAATTCTTGTACTCAGGAAGGTCCCTCATCTCAGCCTGTGCCCTTTCACAGTCCAGGAGCCCTCGGGGGATGTCTGACTGACAGCTTAGACCTGCTCCCACCACCTCCATCAGTTGGACATCCTTAGCACTTCTGCAGAGGCAGAAGAGGCTCCTGCCTCCGTTGCTGCAAGTGCTAGCCATGAGCCCGGCTCCCTATATTGAGGGTCTGCTCCTTGGTGGTCAGTGTGTGTTATAGAGACTGGTCATTCCACCATTAGGTCAATTGGCATATTAGTGTTTTATTATAAAGGATAAGACATCTTAAATGCTGCTTTAATCCTCTATATTGTGCACTACTTAGATTTTATTAAATAGATTTCACTCTCTCCTGTTATCACATCCCAGGAAAACCAGTGCTTTGTTAGAATTTGGGGTTATTATTCCTAAATTTTATATATGCTTATGTCTTTAAAGCTCTCCACAATCAGGTAGGATGTTCCACAACCTATTCCCACCTATTTTTTAGTCCTTTCTCTTCAACCCTTCAACACAAACTCAAAGAAAGAAGTCTAAACTCCTCATTCTTGAAAATGATTACACTTCATATTTGGTCATGCTGATCCCTCCATCTAGACTGGCCTCCTCCTTGCCTTTGCCCTTACTAATGGGAAACCCCTGAAATTCAAATGCCACCTCCTTTGGTGTGCTTTCTCTGATCACACTAATTAACTCTTCCCCCTGCATTCATATATAACACTTAGTTTCACAGCACCTACAGTGTTTCTCTTAGAGACTTATATATATACTCTAGGATACTTCTTATCTACTCCACTAAGTTCTAAAGTCCATGAGTCTTGTACTGTGTCTTGAAGCAATAATGCCTTGTTCATAATAGGCACTCAATAAAAATTTTAAATGAAAAGACAAATGAACGCAATCACGTTTCTCTAAAATACTAGTCGTAAAGGCTAGAGCTCAGTGCTCAGCAGTGTCTCCATCCAGGAGCACTCACTGTGCTAAGCTAGTGTTCATGGGTTTACAAGGCATTAAGATTCCTTCTCTCTCATGCCCAGCGCACACAGCCTTGCTTCTTGGCAGTGAGTTTCAGTCTCTTCTGGCCTTGATTTTATTTTCCCTATATACATGTTATTTAGGAGTCAATTGATCTCATCTTTTAGTATTTGTTTAGTACTTTGTGTTTGGGAAGAGCATTACATACATTTGTTAGCTGTTCTGTGAGGCAGATCAGTATTAGCATCTTTATTTTACAATTAAGAAACTGAAACCTAGAAAGATTCAATGACTCACAGAGGATCAAAAGCAATGTCAGTGTTAAATCCATAGATAATTTAGCTTCTTGTCCACAGATTTGCCCACCTGACCACATTTACCACCAGAAACCAGGGCTCATGGGCCAGCATATAATAACATCATAACCTAAACAATATTGGATTTAGAAAACCCTTGAGATAAGAATTCCAAATAGCTACCCCAAAATTACAGGGTTGGTGTATTTTTTTTTTCCTTCTTTGAAAGTAATACTCTCCTGCCCAGTGGTTGAGCATTGACTTATGAACCAGAGGTCATAGTTTGATTCCAAGTCAGGGCACATGCCTGGGTTTTGAACTCAATCCCAAGTGTGGGGCATGCAGGAGGCAGCTGATTAATGATGAGGGAGAATCGTTGATGTTTCTATCTTTCTCCCTCTCTGAAATCAATAAAAATATATTTTTTAAAAAGTAAATAATACTTTTCAATGCTAACTATAGCACAAAAGAAAAAAAAATGCTTGAATCCCCGTTGTGAGGTGTTTGCTTTACTAAAAAACAATAAGCATTCTGGTCATTATCATGTTACTCATGATCTAAAAATAATCAGTACAAACTCTAATTTGAGCAATATAGGCCTGCCACTTAAATGTACTAAAGGTGCCCTCATCTCCTCTCTGACCACTGTCACCTTGCCTCCCCTCTTCTAGTCCCAGTAAGTAAGCTTTCCTACGCCAGGATAGAGTCTCACCACAGCAAAATTTGCCTCAATTTCAATCAGCAACACAGAGGGGGAAAATGTCCAAACGTCTAAATTAAGCTGCTTGATTACGGAAATTAATCTTGTCATTTAGCGTCCCTGTTCTGCAGAACAGGGCCTTTGATTAGCCTCCTTGTTTCAGAATATTACAAGCAGACATTTATTAAGCAGAAGGCTTCTTATTTTTTGTAGTCAGGCAAGTCAGAGGGAAAGTAAAGATGCCATGAGGCACCTGAAAAAGGGCCCCAAGCCGAGGACCTCCAGCCTGCTTCCTCACCCATGTTCTCCCAGAGAAAACATCCATGGAATCAGGGCTTCCACCAATTCACCCAGTGTGGACTACTCCTCCTCTTGTTACAGGGTAGGAGATGGGTTCGTGTCCCCTGGTTGCTTATGAAAGTTGGGTTCTTAGGGTATTGCTGGAATAAGCATTTCTGAGGCCCCCATGGAAGGATGACATATGGTGGAAAGTTTTATTTCCAAGGAATTACTCCCCTGGGATTCTAGTCCCATTTCCCTTAATCCAGTCATAAAAGAAGTGTAGCTGGGGTTTCAGTAGAGCTAATCAGAGCCAGTGGCCAGTTTCCTTTCCATGTTGAAGGGGGTTCCAGTCCAGCATGGCTAACTTAGCTTGTGTTTCCCCACTACAGTCCATTAGTCCATTGCATGTGGGGTCATAGAGACAAATGCAAGAAAACAGGAGCAAGGGAGTCCCACAAACTGAGAGTCAAGCACAAAAGCCCAAGAGCTTAAACTTCATTGTTTAGGGGATTATGTATTCCCAGATGTTCCAGTGCTTACAGTGGCCATGCCCATTCTGCCCAACCATCTCTGTTCCCAGGTATGATTTACAGGCAAGTACTTTCTCATGTCCCAACTTTACTGCATATATGTCTATCTTTTCTATATGATTCGATAGGGAATACAAAATTACAGCTTTCTGATGAAGCTGCACAAATGACATGTCTGTCTATGATGTCTGGCCTTTCCTTTGTTCCTTTTCTATTATCAATAACTAGCTAATTTCAATTATAACATTCTGATAGAA
This sequence comes from Pipistrellus kuhlii, assembly GCF_014108245.1. Lineage (NCBI taxonomy): Eukaryota > Metazoa > Chordata > Mammalia > Chiroptera > Vespertilionidae > Pipistrellus > Pipistrellus kuhlii. The sequence continues at coordinate 20,356,275 of NW_023425529.1, forward strand.
AGATTAGGAAGCAGAAAAAAATAAGGCATAATATTTTATCTTTTAACTATTTAATGAGCCTCTTAACCCAGTGAAACAAATAATGCCTATGGATGACTTTATATACTATAAAGTTAAAATCAAATGTGTGGAGAACTTGCTACCTATATGGGACCATACACTGCAGTGCTCTTAACTATGATAGTGTCTAGATTGAGAAAGCCATAAAGATTGTATGTGTACTTTTTGGGGAGGAGCATGGAGACAGTCTGTGTGCATCATCATTTTTAAAATTTGAAGGCATGCTATCTGTTAGAGGACTATTTGCTTAGTAGACCATGATCCAAATCTCAGAGCTGCCAGGCTCACTTTGAGTTTGGTAGCATGGGGGAGTTAGGGTTGACCTGCTCCCAATTCCCACAACATTCTGGTAGAAGGCTTTTTCCAGTGCTAATAGCCTGACCTACCCTGCTCCAAAGGAAGCCAAGCAGGAAACAATGAGGTAGTTCCATGCAGAAGCCAGAATTCCACTAGACTGGAATCAGAGCCTATGCTTCCATCAGACAGTAGATAAATGGTGCTAGGAGACAACCATTCACTGTCCAAAAACAAAACAAAAAAACAGAAGTCTTTTTTTTTTAATTGGATCCTAATTTCTCCTTAGAACAAGAGCAAAAGTATATATGTAATTTGAGTGATGATTGATAACCTAGGAGATGTATACTAATTACAGTTATGGACAGATCAGAAATGCAGAAAAATAACTCTAGAACAGGATTTATGACCCTTGGTACTGCTGGCATTTTGGGCAAGGTCATTCATTCATCCATCTAGGGGCTGTCCTGTGGACTGTAGATGCTAGGCAGTATCCCTGGCTTCTACCAACAAGATGCCAGTAGTACTCCGTACCCCAACTTGTAAGAACCAAAAATGTCATCAGATGTTTCCAAATGTTACTTAGATACAAAGTCACCTTCCATTGAGAATCACTGCTCTTGAATAACACCAATCTCAGAAAAAACAATTTTCTAGCTTTCCCAAATATGTTCCTCATGTCCTTCAACTCTAAGACACAGCATGATGTGGTAGAAAGGCCAGGAGATTTGAAGAAGCCAAGAGGCCTATGATCAAATGCCCAGCAACCACATACTAGTGTGTAGCCATGACTGAGGCATTTCATCTCTCTGAACTTTAATGTCCTCATTTGTCAAATAAGAGTAATAATAATTTCATTGCACAGTTTTTGTAAGGGTTAAAATAGATAATAATATATGCCTAGCATCTGGTTATATAGGAGATACTTAAAAATAGTGGCAATTATTATTGCTCAAAATCCTAAAATCTTAATTTAAGAAGGAACCATGTGCCAAAGATGAAGAGTTCATAAGGTAAAACATCAGCCACCTTAGTTGGTCACCATAAAGGTTTGTTTTAAAAGGGTTTAAAAGGGTTTAAGGAGGGAAAGAAGAGAGAAATAAGCAAAGTCCACTAGCATTTGAGTTCCTCAAATGCAAGGGATCAGTTATAATGTAGTCATACTACAGGAATCCTGAATCAATGAGTGAATTTGCCTAATTTGGCCACCTATTCTACCGTTTGTGCCCCTATCTTCACCACCTAATCTTTATACAGGACTCAGAATACTCTTTTAACCACATAAAGCCCCCCACTTCTTTCTCTGCACACTTAGAACATGATCCAGGCTTTTTGATCTGGTGTGTGGACCCAGCTTACCTCCCTGACCTTATCCACTGCCCCCATCCCTGCTTTGCGTCAGCCAAGAGGTCTCATTCTTTTTCCAACTGCCAAACTCATTCCCACTTCAGGGTTTCTCTTAACTTAGAAAGCTCCTCATTTCTTCTCACCTCTGAGGTCTTTGTTCTAATGCCATCTCTTCAAAGAGACCTTCCTTACCCATCTTCTCTAAATGAATTCCCTTCCTAGTCTCCATTATTCCTTATTTCTACCTTGCTTTAATTTCTTCATAATACTTAATTCTGTCACAGATTATATTGTTGTGTTGTCTGTTTTCTGTCTGTCCCCTCATAAAAAAATGTACTACTAAGTTTCATCAATTCGGTATTATCCAGTCAGTAGTCCCAAAGTCTAGCCTACAGTGGGCACTCAATACATATTTGTTGAATAATTATAGTTGAATGAACATACAGTCATTCTAAAGGGTTTTCTTATTGGAATGTGGAGCCTGAATACTTTTTCCAGCAGCCTGCCTCCCTTCACATTGGCCCTTGAGAAATGAAATAATCCCCAGTACTACTAAATAAACAATCTATTTGTATGTCTTTATCCCATTCTTGGCTATAAGCACCTGAAAGGCAAATTCTGTGGCTTTATTAACAGTTTTTATTTTCCTAATTCCTTGTACAGTGGCTGGCACACAGTAAACACTCAAAAATATTGATTGTTCCAAGTACCAGATGAAATCAGAGGAACAAAAAATAATACTCTTTCTCTGAGGTGCCAATCTATCCAAATTCTTGGCTATTTGCTCATATGTATGAAAAGAGGGTCTTAGGAAGTCTGTCTTCTCCTTCTTTCCAAAACCCCTAAAACATCTCCACAAATAATAGTCCCCAGATGTATAGGGAAGTCTGGCTCTATGAACTGGATTAAGGTACCAGTAAACATTAGCTATCTGTCACACTGAGTAAGGTAAGTTATCAGATCCAGCAGTAAGATTTATTTATCTAATCATTAGCCATTGCCAGCTCTGGTAACTGCCAAAAACAGTGGCCTAACTTCAGTAAATGGACATTAGACATGTATAACTAGGGAATGAGATAGTAAGGAGCATGTAGAAGAAAAATAGAGCTGGCAGTATAAAAACCAAATCCTCCCTGTTGGCCCACTCCCATTTACATATGAACCAGTCCTTTAAAAAAATATGGTCAATAATGCCACAGAAACATCAAGAAAGAGTCTCCCTATGTCTACACAATGACATTCTGGGAACTATTACTTACTTGAGTGCTATGCCAGGCATTTTCCTTCATAAAATATATGAAGCTTCAAAATCTGGGAACTAGAACACTAGCTTGCCTGGAGGGAAGAGAGTGGATAATGACACTAAGACTTCTGGTTGGAAATCAGGCACTGAGGTCATCTTTGAATGGAGATAAGGAGTGGGGAAGACCATCAAGGAAAATACATAAATACCAGAGGCCCAGTACACAAAATTCATGCACTCGCAAGAAGTGGGCCTAAACTGGCACTGCTGAGAAGGCAGGAGAGGCCACCACTGCTGAGCTCCTCAGCTGTAAGACAGGCTCAGGGCTTCTGGCTGAGTGGCACTCCCCCTGTGGGAGCACATTGACCACCAGGGGGCAGCTCCAGGATTGAGCATCTGCCCCCTGGTGGGTCAGTAAATGTCATAGCAACCTGTCATTCCATAGTTCAGTTGATTTGCATATTAGCCTTTTATTATATAGGGTGGAGTGGGAATGCTAAACCTGGGACTCATGAATGAACCTCAAAGGGATCCATGAATTTCCTGAAACTAGGTGCAGAATTTGATATGTGGGTAACTTTTCTGATACAGATACACAGCTTTCTTTAGATTCTTTAAAGAGTCCATGAGTCATGGCCACTGTTCTATAGAAGTCTTAACAGAAAAAAGCAAGTATGTCTTGTGACTCTTAAGATACAGTGGTATTTATAGTCAGAGTTAAATTTTTCAGTTAACCAACCTGTCCAACCATAAATATCAATTCAACAAATAGTTGCTAAAGCCCCAAACTATAAGGGTGCAAGACACTGTAGTGCCATTTTGAGAGGTCTGCTTAGCAGAGGAAATTGCAAGATGATGTTAGCATTCTTTTCTTCTAGGTGGGAATAAAATTATAAGTAAAATGATGACTGAAATAGACTCTGGGGTCAGGCACTTGTACTAAATTTTATTCATCTATTATATTGCATTTCTCTCTACTTACTCTTCCCAAGCTCTATTATTATCTATACATATATTTTCTTTTTCACTTTTCCCCTTCTTACCTGCTACTAAATCTATTTCAACTTTGTACATTTTCCATTAGTAAAATTCTACTACAATGCTTTGTATTCAATAAAAGAAGAGTATAAAATCCAACAAATAAAAAGTGCCAATAAAATAAAGAATTCTGTGTTTTTCTCTATTAAATCTGAGGCAGCTGCAAGAGATTAAATCACACTGTCTGAAAGAAATGGAAGTGAGGAAGCAAACCAAAGAAATTAATAGTAAGATAGATATGTTGATCAAGGCGTCCATAATGGACACTTGGTATTTAAAACCATTAAACCATTTGCATTGGAAATGGAAAGATAATGGGCTTGCCCTGAAAGTGATCACTGTGGACATCAGTAAAGGCATTTCTTGAAGCATGGAAAACTTGGATTCAGACTACGAGATAAGCAATTGAGAAGTTTGGGGAAATTTTATATGAAACTAGAAGTAAAGAAAAGTAAAAACCAAGCAATATAGTTATTTAAAGAGTCATCCATTTGAATACTGAATATAATAATTATGATATAAGGATAGAATAAGAATGGGCAAAAATGAGAACCAGATGGCAAAACAAGCATGTGAGACTGTTGTAGATCCCAAACATTACTACATTCCTGGGACTCTGGGTATCAGAAATTGTAAATTGGGCAAGGACAAAAAGTTTGGTGGCAGCAATAACAACAGCAGCAACAAAATAAGAGTAATAAGAATAGCTAAGCCCTAACCAGTTTTGTTCAGTGGATAGAGCGTGGCCTGTGGACTGAAAGGTCCTAGGTTCAATTCTGGTCAAGGGCATGTACCTTAGTTGTGGGCACATCTCCAGTAGAGGTGTGTAGGAGGCAGCTGATTGATGTTTCTCTCTCATCGATATTTCTAATTCTCTATCCCTCTTCCTTCCTCTCTGTAAAAAAAAATCAATAAAATATATTTTTTAAAAAGAATAGCTAAAATTAAAGAGCACCTATTATTTTCTAGTGCTTCAAACATATTCTTACTTCATTCTAATGATCACTCTACAAGGTTCCATAACAAATGAGGAAACTGAAAGAATAAGGTATTTGCCAGAGGTCATATATAGGACTTAAACCCAAAACTGCCTAACTCCAAAGTGTCAATCTATACTAATAAAAGGGTAATATGCAAATTGGTCATGATGCTCTCACAATAACAACTGAACAGCTGGCTGCATGGGGCAACAAGGCCAGCAAGGGGGCAGTGAGGGGCAACCAGGCCAGCATAGGGGAGCAGTGAGGGGCAACCAGCTGGCTGCATGGGGCAACAAGGCCAGCAAGGGGGGGACAGTTGGGGGCAACCAGGCCAGCATGGGGGGCAATTAGAGGCAACCAGGCCAGTGGGGCAGGGCAGTGAGGGGCAACCAGGGCAGCAGGGGGGACAGTGAGGGGAGACTAGGCCAGTGGTGGTGGGGGGGGGGGGGGCGCCCAGTTAGGGGCAATCAGGCAGGCAGGCAGGTGAGCCGTTAGAAGCCAGTGGTCCTAAATTGTGAGAGGGATATCCAACTGCTGGTTTTGGCCCAATCCCTGAGATCAGGCCAAAACTGCCAGTCAGATATCCCCTGAGGGGTCCCAGATTGTAGAGGGTCCAGGCTGGGCTGAGGGAACCCCCCCATGCACAAATTTCATGCACCAGGCCTCTAGTTTATTTAATAAGGTGTACAGTAAATACAGTAAAGAATTTATAATGTGTTCCTTTTTTGAAAATATTTTTTCATTGATTTCAGAGAGAAAGAGAGAGAGAAACATCAATGATAAAAGAGAATCATTGATCAGCTGCCCCCTGCACACCCTTCACTGGGGATCAAGCACACAACCCAGGCATGAGCCCTGATCAGGAATTGCCCGGGAATCAAACTCCTGGTTCATAGGTCGAAGCACTCAACCACTGAGCCACGCCATACCAGCAATATATATATATATATAGTTTATCCTCACCCAAACCTGCAAACAAGGTGCTTGCCCTTGATCAGAATCAAACCTAGGCCCCTTTGGTCTGCAGGGTGATGTTCTATCCACTGAGAAAAACTGGCTAGGGTTATATTCCTTTTATTTTATTTTATGTGATTATATCCAAGTTAGTAAAGGTATGTTCAATTTCATAGAACAGGTAACAATATCTTCTCAAGAAGTTTTTTCTCAGCCTTGTTCTAATTAAGCTGTACATCCTCACCTTTGGGGATATTCGAAAATGACAAGGCTGACAGATTTTTTGCTTCTGTCTACATGTGTTCTCATGCACCATCAGTTGATTCAGAGTTGAAAATGATGGAATGTGTCACCATTTCAGGATACCCCAAAATGCTTCTTTTCAGATGAAATAAGAAACCTACCACAGATAAATATCACAAGGAAGGAGACAGCCAAGATACGGAGCTGGGATCAAACATTTGAGTTTCTAGGCGACCTGGGAAGTGTTTAGATTTAGGAACTTAATGCCTGAAGTACTAAACTCTTTCAAAAGATGATCACAAATGACAGCTTTCCTCTTCTGCACATTCCTCAGTGTGCACTAACTCTCAGCTAGAAGGACCATAAAGAGAGCCAAGAGCCAAGCCAGACCACCAATGTTACATTTTGCCACTAGGATTGGCTGAGATGGCCAGCAAAGGAGAGAATTACCCAAGGCAAGTGTTTTCTTTAATATGATGCTTATTTTATGTGTCCTGGGATTTGAGACCAATTTCACTGGGGCCACTAACAGTTATGTATCAGCCACAAGGCTTAATACCGAAGAAGAGAACTAATGAATTTCAGTGAATAACCAGAGCCTCCCTCAAGTCACCAAACCTTTTCGGTACCATTACAGATATGCATTACTAAAGAAGTATAAGTTCTCTCAATCTCTTTTTTCTTCCATGGTCAATTTCCTCTCTGCCTTGTAGCACTGTTCAAAATTTTTGGTGATGACAGGAATGTTCTCTACCTGTGCTGTCCAGTATGATAGCCACTAGTCATGTGTGACTATTGAGCACTTTAAATATGGCTCATATTACTAAAGAACTGAATTTTTAATTTTATTTAATTTTAACTAATTGAAATAGCTACATGTGACAAACTGAGAAGGTCAGGACTCTTATTTTTTAGTTCCTACTATCTCTGAACATTATTTTCAACTCTTCCGTTAACCTTCACTTCTTTGATTTTTTGTAAATCTATCTTTAAATATCAGTCTTGTTTTTCTAACTCTTTTTATAATGTACCTTTACCTTAGCTTAAAGCATATACACTTGCCCTTTTCCAGGTCAAACACAGTAGACTGTCAGAAGCCTTATATGGTTCAACTTGATATAAGGTATCTTTGGCTTCTTTGGTATGACTGATACATGGCACAATGCTATGCATAGCAAAGCCAGCTGTGGTTGAGTGAATGAAGAAAGGATGAATGAGAGAACAAACAAACGAATGAATATTGAGGGATAACGTTAGGAGGGCAGCAAATATTTAAGCATTACTCAAGGTACTATTCCTCAGATCAATGAGCAAATATAGCGAGTCTGATGTTAAACCACGAAGCAAAAATCTCTCAAACAAAAAACACATGACAAGAATATTTCAGCACTGAATCTAATATTAAGCACCATCCAGAACCGAGAAATATATATATATATAAACTTCCGACACCATAAGAATAAAGCAAACACTGAGTACCCAGGGATTTCACAAATTCCTTGAGCAAAAAATGATTAAAAATGATTAAGGGTGGATTGTTTATTGAGGAGGGAAGTGGAGTCATTAGAGAAGGGAGATTTGGGGATATGTACTAGAGAAATTTAAAGATGTTGTAGAAAAGATGTATTCAGTCTAGTAATGGGCCTTTGAGAATGTTCCTGTGTAATCTGAGAGCTGGAGAAGTAAAACAAACAAACAAAAAAAGCTTTTTTTTTTTTTAAGTCTAACAAAACAAGGTCTCATTGCAAACCACCTTGCTGGGTGATGGTCGTTAAAGCCCACTATGTCTATCTTTGAAGCAAAAAGGTGGATTAAAATACTCATGTATTTTTGAAATGTCTCCCCTTCTAAAAATGGTCTGTAGATGTTAGCATTTTTTCTTTGCTACTTGGATTCATGGGCTTCATTTGACGTCATTCCTTACACAATAATCTTTCCATTAAAAGAACACAAGCAGGTGGTAATTGAAAGTATAAATCAACAACCAATGTCGGGAGACTCAACTCACATGCAAGCACACACACAACTGCAGTTCTCATGTATGAAATGATGCCACAAACCCGCTGCCAGGTGTTTGCAGAGTGAAGAAGAATCATCCATGGTCTTTCATCTGCTCACCATTTGTGATAATCAGCACATACATACAAGTCGTATGAAGATAAGACCACCATGTGTTCTTAATATAAGAGCTGTCTGGTTCTTTAAGGGTTGGATGCTTTACCCTTAGTCCTACAGATTTTGGAGGGGGAAAAAATGGTACGAGAAGCTGACTTCTTTAATACTATGGGATATGACAATGCTATAGAATGAAAGCCAAAAAAATGGATACATATGGAAATGACAACTGATATACAGTAAAGCTAATTTCTCTCTCCAACCTACTTGAAAATGCACAGAAATATTTAAGATTTAGAATTTCTACCAGGGTTTTGAAGTAGGTTCCTATTTTTCTTCCATTTCCTCCCACTTATAAGAGGCCCGAATGATAGGTTACAATGAGGTCACAATGATAAAGTACTAGTTCATAAAAAATATCAGCAGGCTTTCTGAGAGCCCATGCTATACAAAGCATGGAAATTCTACTCTGGGAAGGAGCTGCAGAACCTGGTTTCCATAGCACTGCCATGGAAACAGCACTCTGTGACTGCCTCCGGCCCTCTGAAACTGAAGCATCTCTCCCTTTTTCACTCTCACACCCACCTCCATATCACATGCCCCTCTCCCCTCACAAATGATATGTTGAGAAAGTGGGGCCCTAACCAGGTTTTTGCCTGCTTATATTAATACTAGAGGTCCAGTGCACAAAATTCATGCATGGGCGAGGTTGGGGTGTCCCCTCAGCCCAGCCTGAACCCTCTCCAATCTGGGACCGCTTGGGGGATGTTCTACTGCCAGTTTAGGCCCAATCCCGGGTATCAGGCCTAAATTGGCAGCCTGACATCGCTCTCATAATCCCAAACTGCTGGCTCCTAATCACTCACCTGCCTGCCTACCTGGTGGCCCCTAACTGCCCCCCCTGTTGACCTGGTCACCCCTTAGTGCCCCCTACTGCCAGCCAGGTCACCCCCAACTGTCTCCTCTCTGCAGGCTTGGTCGCTCCTAACTGTCTTCCCTTGCCCCCCCCTCCCCCCGCCAGACTAGATACCCCTAACTGTCCTCCCTGCCAGCCTGGTCGCCCCAACTGCCCTCCCCCGCCACTGCCAGCCTAGTCACCCCTCACTGGCCCATGCTAGCCTAATTGTCCCCAACTTTCCCCCCTGCCAACCTAGTTACCCCACACAGCCTGCTGTTCAGTCATTTGGTCGTCCCTCACTAACCCCGCTGCCAGCCTAGTAGTAGGCAGCCATCTTATGAGGGTCAATTTGCATATTACCTCTTTATTATATATAGGAGGATACATCAATGTCCTTGAAAGAAGGGGGGGCGGGGGAATCAGATGTTTGTTCTTCTTTGATTGGGGTTGGGAGAAAGATGGGGATAAAGAAGAGAAAAATAAAAATATAAAGGCCCAAAATCCTAAACTTGAGATTGCAAAAATAAAAATATTGCCGAAACCAGTTTGGCTCAGTGGATAGAGCGTCGACCTGTGGACTGAAAGGTCCCAGGTTCGATTCCAGTCACAGGCATGTACCTTGGTTGTAGGCACATCTCCATTAGGGGTGTGCAGGAGGCAGCTGATCGATGATTCTTTCTCATCGATGTTTCTAACTCTCTATCCCTCTCTACTTCCTCTCTGTAAAAAATCAATTAAAAAAATACAAAAAAAAAAAAAAATCTTGCCAAGTAGTATATTAAAGAGATGAGCCTACTAATCCCATGCATGGATTCTTTTATCCTGTCTTGTCTTTTGAAATGCCATTATACAAATATGAAGAATTTAATTAATCATTAGAATATATAAGAAACTCTTTCCTAATCTTTATCATTGATGGCCAATTGGAGATTTGTTAAATATATATATGTCCATTTCCAATCCTTGGTCATGATTTTAAAAGTAGAATAGAAGTTTGAAAATGGCCTCAAATCAGGTAGAAAATTCCAACTGAAGGAAGCATGGTTATTTAGCAAGCTGTATATCCCCGGTGCCTCTTTCTCAAATCCCTCCAAGGGGGTGAGTGACAGCCAGCCAGTTGTACACTTGTCCAGAATCTGGTTCTGCATCATACACTCGAGCCAAGCTGGAGCCATGCCCACTGACCAGGAGCAAGTGAAAGGTTAGGAAGCCCGTTAGCCAAGAGATGCCCGAGAATTTGACAGGGCGTATCAGAAAGGCTCCTGGTGCAGCCAGGGAATTGCTGCCAGGACCCTCATTCTTGCTTTCAGATAGAATGAACTTGGGACATTGACCCTACCACATATGAAATGCACAAATGCACAAAAGCATTAGACCTAAGAAGAACCTGAAGCTACAAATTGCTGGTTAAATAGTTGAGAAAAAATATATAATAAAGGGGAGCTCAAAAACTTCTGATTGGAAAAAAGACTGGTTTTTTAGCCTCCTCAGAATAATGTGATGATGGGTTGAGAGTAAGTACAGCCCACATATCTAAGCAAAGTGAATTAAAGTCAGTCCAAGAGTTTCTGGAAGCTCAGGAATGGGTTCTTCCGAGGCAAACAACTAAAATGCTCCATGTTTTCATTTCTATACCTGAAAATTCTCCTCTGCTTGCCTTACTGAGCACTGTGAAATGGAAAGCAACATCGGATCAGTCAGACAGACAGGGGGAGGAAAATAAGACAAGCATTCTGAATTATTCATTTTTATTTTTATTCTTATATTGTAGTAGCAATTATTAGAGTTTTTTATTTCTCCTGGATGTCAAAATTGTAAAAAGAAGACTGAATAATGCAGCATGACTCAAGAAAACATAAATGGAGTACTGTCTGGGCAGTGAATGCCTGAGAAACAGATACATTTTGTAGTTATTCTTAACATCTGTGTGCAGCACTGGTTTATAATGTCATTAACAGCCTAAGGCGGCTCTAATGAATATGATGATGTTTGGAAACCATTTCAATTGTTCTAAACATGAAAGGGACTGAATATCCCCACTCTCTTCATGTTTACCAAAGGGCAGGAAGGAGCAAGGGGCCCAGCGGGAAAGAAAAGGGGACGTGCTGGAACGACAGCCTGTTCCAGGAAGAACCCATACCTGCCAGAGGCACATTTCTGGGTATTAATTTGTGCCCTGGTTGTTGAGTTCTTGTCTCAGCTCTGCATGCAATTTTATTTCATACCACTGTAAGCCTGGAGGCAAGGTAGGATTTATTTTTAAAAGGGGGTGTTATTTTAGTCAAAGAGTCTAAGGTAACTTGAGGAAACATCGAAAGTGTAAATTTCTCAATTTTCCTAGAGACTGAGGAGCCAGAACTCCAATGCAAACCTCATGTACTTAAATCTATTTTTTTATTACATCTGCTTCACAGAGTCCAGGAATGCTGCCTGAGGGAACCAACTGAAAAGTGAGTGAAGAGGGAGAGTGGGAAGTTGGCTTAAGAAGAGAACATTCATTATCTAAAGATCACCATACCTCAACTTTCCACCAAAGATGGACATTAATGACAAACACCATGCCCGAGACTGTTCCACTCTCCCTCTTCCCATCTGAGTGGGCCCTAAGCCAATCTGACCAGTGTCCTTTTAAAAAGAGAATATTTGGACACCCAAAGACACCAGGGCCATGCACAAACATGAGGGGCATGCACAGACAGAGGAAAGACCATGGAAGGACATAGCAAGAAGGCAGCCTTCTGCAAGACAAGAAGAAGCCTCAAGAGAAACCCAAACTGCCTACACCTTGATCTTGGTTTTCTAACCTCCAGGATTTTCATTTAAAATTTTTTCTGACACAGCCAGCATAGCTCAGTGGTTGAGCATTGACCTATGAACCAGGAGGTCATGGTTCAATTCCTGGTCAGGGCATATACCTGGGTTGCAGGCTTGATCCCCAGTGGGGGGCATGCAGGAGGCAGCCAATTAATGATTCTCAACATTAATGCTGCTATCTCTTTCTCCCTCTTCCTTCCTTTCTGAAATCAATAAAAATATATTTTAAAATTTCCCTATTGTTTAGGCCACCCAGTCAGTGGCATTTACTATATTAGTCCTAACCCACTAATACATGGGATAACACTACCTCCAGCTGGGAAGCAAAACAAGATTCTATGCATCCTCAAAAATGAACTCCCACCTTTACTTGTCTCTGAAAGAAAATATAAATCTACAATGCTTTACCCACAACTCTAGAAGGATGAGCTTGATAATTTAAAATTTTTCAGATTTTAAAAAATAATATGGGGGTGCATAATATTTAGTAAATGTACCTGAGGGATGTCTCTATAATCAAACACATAAATGTTTCTCTGACAAAAAAAACAAACAAACAAAAAACAAACCAGAAACACTTTTATGATTACATCTACCTAATAAAATAGTAACATGCCAATTGACTGTACCTTTGCAATGTCCACCAGCCATCAGGAGTGACTATGCAAATTAACCCAACAAAGATGGCAGGTTAATTTGCATACACAGGCACTGAGTGGCTGGGGGTGGGATGCTTGTGTCATCGTCATGGCAATGATACAGGCATTCCCCACCATCCCAGCTGCTCTGGGCCTCTGAGCAGTGTGCATGCGTGGGAAGGTGGAAAGGTGTCTGTGCCCAGAGCAAAGATGCTGCCAGCAGCCAGGTGAAGGAAGGCCCATTCTTGCACAAATCTTCATGCATCTGGACTCTAGTTAAGACAATAAGTAGTTTCACATCACTTTAGGTCAAATTTTGCTGCCAAAGGAATTCATATTAAGTCAGTTTTAACAATACTTGAACAACAAAAATATGCTTGGGTTATCAGAATTTGCTGGACTTCTTAGTTGCAATTAAGAGACAATGGACTCAATATACCTCCCTTAATAAAATGAAGTCCAAAATGTCTAGAGTTGATAATTAAATGGAGATTCTTCTGGTGAACTGGAGAAATCAATAAGCAATATAAACAAGCTGCCCTGAAGTTTCACCTTCCTCATAGGATTCTCCTACTTAGGTTTCTGACCCTGGGTAGATACTTCACTCCTTAATCTCTAGACCAAATTGGACACAGCCTCACCCTTAGCAAGTTCTTATCTTCGTTACAATAAATAGGAATGTTCCAAACCAATAGCTAAATCCTAAGGGCTAACAAAGGGGAAACAAATAGATATTCTAACCCTACTCTGGGTAGCTAGCTCTCAGAGGCTTACAACCCCCAACATAATCCACACAAGCACCAAGAGAAAATAAGATTCATAACCAAGTACCTAGTGCTATCCTAAGCCTCACCACCTAGAGACAATCCCGTATACATTTATTTATTTATTAAATTGATTGGGTGACATTGGTCAATATGAACATATAGGTTTCAGGTGTGAGTTTCTATGTTACAAGATCTGTATATTGCACTGTGTGCACACCACCCAAAGTCAAATATTCTCCTGTCACCTTATATTAGACCCCTTCCCGCTGGCAATCACCACACTGCTTTTTGTATTTAGGAGTTTCAATTTTATATCCCACATGGGAATGAAATCATATAATTCTTAGCTTTATCTGACTGACTTATTTCACTTATTAAAATGTTCTCAAGGTCCATCCATGTTGTTCTAATGGCGCTATTTCATCCTTTTCTGTGGCTGAGTAGTATTCCATCGTATATATATACCACATCATCTTTATCCTATATATTTTGAACCATCCATTTTTCAAAAACAAAAAATTCCTTCTCCAATATACAATAAAGTGAAAAAATTATTCTCCTGCTTTTATGTCCACCCACCCAAGCTCAAATATTTATTCAATACATTTTTATTAAGCACCTGGTAGATTCCTTAACTCTACTACATGATGGGGATATAACCATGAGTTCAACACTAAATTTACCATCATAGAGCTTCTTAGAACCTTTTTTTCCCTCTGTATTCTAACAGCACACATTGCTTATCTCTACTATAGTATACACTGCATTGCATTTAGATTGTTAAATATCAATTTTCCTTACTAAACTTTGAGCTTGTTATGGAAAGGAGCTATGTCTTTCATGTTTCTCAAGTATTTTGCATAGTGATTGGCCTACATTGAGGGCCAGATAAATGATGATTGAACTAATGAATAAATGAACTGGGATGACGATGAGATCTTGGTCACTAAATACTATTCATTCTATCTTTTAGTTATCTAAACACCAATCCCCCTTTCCCTTTTCCCTCATTGATATGCCTTTATATCTCTTGGCTGATTACTAAACTGATAACTGGTCTCCATGTCCACAAAAATGGACTGATTAGTATTCCATTGCATATATATGTACCACATCTTCACTGGAAAAATTTATTGTTCGTGTTCAGGGCCAAGCCAAATGTCATTTCTTACATGGATCTTCTCCCACTCCTTAATCAAACGTATCCTTTTTCTCTGAAACCAAGAACTAAAGTAAAGGATGAAATGATTTGTCCATCCTTACACACTTTACCATACAGTGTATACTAGGTGAAGGCCATTCCTGGCCTCAAACTTGAACTTTGAAATGCATCCCTCTGCCCTCAAGAGGATATTGTTAAAATGCAAACATCTGAAAGATACATCACATTAAAAGACTAACCTAATGATCAGTTCATTGTTACCAAGAATTAGTTAATGGCGCTGAGCAACAGAAAGGGACTGGTGCCAGGAAAGAAAGAAGATTTCAGAAAAGAAAGATGATAGATGAAAAAAAGTGGAAGGAAGGAGCATAAAAACAAATTTGCCTTGTTTTATCATTTGCCTAGGATCAATCCTGGCCCCTATAGTAACCAGAGATCCGTAATTATTTAATTTTTAAGACAAATTTAGTACATGCCACTGTGAAATGTTTCTTTGGAGTCATATATGACTAAGATATAGCCACTAGCCTCAAACACCTTACAATCAACTGAACTCTGGAATCCACAGGAATTGTAAACCTACCATCCTCTTCAGAGCCAGATTTTCTCTACTAACCAAACTTAACATGAAAGAAATATATTCCTTGGAGTTTCCAAGACTTCTAAGCATTCCCAACTTTCTCCATTATACAGAATAAATATGGGAGGCAATGAAGCAATAAGAAGCTTCCCATAAATATTATCAATCCTAGGTATGAAATATGTCTAACTAGTAATATGTATAAGATAACCAGTCAAATGAAAATTGATGTATGAGATACAATTAAATTATCTGTTTTGTCTATTTTTCTTTCTGTATTATGTTTCTTAAAGGGCTAGGCCTAAAGTCTTATGAATTGTTAATATAGGAGCTTCATCAGGGAATTTGGATTTGCAAAAAAGAGAGGAAGGGAGCTCTATGAAAAAAATTGTGGAAAAACATTTGTAACGTATTTGGTTAAAAATAATGGTACCATCCTTCTAATATATTTGGTCAAAAAGAGACAATCTAATAGATTCTGAAAGACACGTGAAAGGTAGTTCCACCCTTTCAGTCAGTTAAGCAGTAGGCAAAGCTCTAAATCCAGGCTGGGGAACATTTTCTGCCAAGGGCCATTTGGATATTTATACATTTTATAAGATTTCAATCAAGTTTAAGTTTATTGAGACTTGTTTCTTGGCCCAGAATATTGTCCATTTTTGTAAATATTACATATGTACTAAAAAAAAATTATGTATTTTCCACCATTATTGAACTGAATATTCTATAATCAATTAGGTAAAGTGGTAGATCAGTCGCCTATACCTTAAATATGTTTTGCCATATATCTTTTATAAATGGCTGAAGAGGAGTGTTGAAATTTCACATAAATGTAGTTCTTTTTTTTAGTACTTGGTTTCAGAGAAAGAGGATGCATTTGATTGAGAAGTGGAAGAAATGACATTTGGTTGGGCCCTGAGCACGAATAATGAGTTTTTCCAGTGAAGATGTGGTACATATATGCAATGGAATACTACTCAGCCCATTTTTGTGGGCAGGGAGACCAATTATCAGTTTAGTAATCAGCCAAGAGACAGTAAAGGCATAGCAATGAGGGAAAAGGACTATCAACAAGCCAGAGTCCTTTTAAACTCTTACAGACAAGATATTTGACAAAAGGACAGGCCCTTGTAAAAGGAAGCATCTAAAAATATAAAGAATTATCTAATAATAACTCAGGGAGAGGTCCAAAATCAAAGCAAGTAAATTCATTCTTATAACTTCTGAGCAAATTATATTATTTTTGTGACTTGGATTATAACACATTAAGACTATAATATTGCAAAACTAAAATAAGATTAACTTACTCAAGTTCTACCTTAAGGAATAAGTTTGTTTTGGTTGTTTTGTTTTTGTTTTTACATATGGCTTCTAACTTTATGATGCTATAAAACATCCAAAGATACCACTTCTTTCATTTTCTAATAAAAATGAGAATTGTAGAGAAACTACAGAGAATATCATTGGGGGGAAAAAACAAAAAAACACAAATGCCCTAATCTTCTCTGGAGCAAATAGAAGCATTAGCTCATCTTCACAACACCTTATCAAAAGAAGAAGGGGAAAGAATTTAAACTTAAATGTAATATATTATGTTATATGTAATTGATTGTTATATAATACTAAAGGCCTGGTGCACAGTGGGGTCCCTCAGTGTAGCCTGCAGAGATCCAGCCAAAACCAGTATTCCAACACTGCCTAATGCTCCTGCCTGCTGCTCCTGTTCATCCCAGCCCCACTGCGCCTGCAGCTACAGCTGCTCAGTAGGCTCATCCACTGTAGTCTCTGGCCTGCATCTGGTACCTATTGGACAACTGAGCAGCACTCCCACTGTAGGAGTGCAGCTCTTGCATTGTGTGCCTGCCCTTTGGTGGTCAGTGCACATCATGGCAACCGGTTGATGGGTCATTTGGTCCTTCTCTCATTCAGTTGCTTAGGCTTTTGTATGTAAGTAATATATACTATATAATATACTATACTATAATATATATCAAGCATTACATATTCTATTCCTCCAGGCTAAGAAACTAAGCCTCAGGACAGTATACCAGTAAATCCTATAGATTGAAAGCCTCTTCCCTATTGAGGCAGGCTTAAATGAATGTCCCTTTTAGAGAATCTTTTTTTTTTTTTTTTTTTTAACAGAAGGAGGAGAAATGAGACCTAGCAGGAAAGTCCTAATGTATATAACACTATGGTCATCACCACTTCCACACCCACCCATCACAGCTCTATAGTGAAAACCCCAGGAAAGTAAGTTGAATTTTCTGGTTCCCTGTCAAACCAGTGCATGTAAATTCTAAATAGTCCCAATGATGATGTCAGAGATGGGAGGATTCTGTATTTTCTAGTTGTTGGTGATCCTCTCTCTCTTTTAGATCAGTAGCAATACCTCTTCTGGCCACTGGAGATGCCACTTCAGGCCCAACAGACATGAAAGCATAGAAGAGGAGAGAAAAGCCAATAATGGGAGAGCAAAAACTAGCAATATGTTGAAGCACAGCAACGGTCAATAAATGGGATAGATTTGAAAGAACTGAAATTGAGTAGGAGAAAGACAAAAAAACTGCAAACAGGCAAAGAGAAGAGAAAGGAAAAAAAGAGACTCAGATGGGGGAACCTGGTGGCTGCCCCCACAATTCCCTCAAGACCCAGTCAGCACTCCAATACAATAAGCCCCTGTCTCTGCACAAGGCCAGCAAGGCCAGGCCGTTTTCTTGATTAAATATGTTTAGTCTTTTTTCTTACTCAACCTTATAAAGACTGTGTGCTGACATATCCAGAAACAAAAAGTAATCTGACTGGGCATAAGAGAAACAAGTCAGCAGGCCCCAAATAAATTTAATAAGCAATACTCTGCTTTTCACTTGATTTTTATAAGTTTTTCAGTGGAATCTGCCTTTTTAAGAGAAGGCTTTCATGCATCTCTTCCAAAATATAGGCTTCTATATAAAGAGGTGGGGTACTTTTTTGAGGACGGACATGTTTTTATTAGCTTATTTTTTTAAAATATATTTTATTGATTTTGTACAGAGAGGAAGGGAGAGAGAGATAGTTAGAAACACCGATGAGAGAGAGTTATCGATCAGCTGCCTCTTGCATACCCCCTACTGGGGATATGCCTGCAATCAAGGTACATGCCCTTGACCAGAATCGAACCCGGGACCCTTCAGTCCCCAAGCCAATGCTCTATCCATTGAGCCAAACCGGTCTCGGCTATTAGCTTATTTTTTATTTGTGTGGCCAGTAGACGCAGAGGAACAAACTTAAAAAGAGGTAGTATTTGCAAATGAAAATCAAATCCATAAGAATTTAGCAATTTTCCTAAGACCTTTGTGTTCCTTTCTTATAATTTTTTTTATCCTTGAAAGAGTCTTATAATATCTAGTAATTATGGAAAATTGGGAAATTATAAAGAATATACAGAACACTTAGAACATCTGTATTACCTTCATTCAGGCATAATAACTTTCTGCTTTTGGTGTCTTAGATCAACCTTTTAAAATGCTCATATCTTCACAGTATTCGTTTTTACAAACATATACCACACTGGGTATCATCTCGCAGAGTATATGCCCCATCACAACCACTATTGAATAAAACCTTCAGAATGCACACCCCCATCTCTACTGGATATATAAACATCTAGAATAGGGTCTATCAATCTATTTATACTGTCCCTAGTACCTAACACAGTGTTCTAACCATAGTAGGAACTCCATATGCATTTGTTGACTAATTATTATAACCTGCTCTTTTCATGTATTTATAGAATGACATTTTCCCATTTAATTAAATATTCTTTCCTTCTGTAATATGATTTTTAGTGGCTATTTATCTTCCATATCATAATTCAATCTAAGCAGTCCATCACTGACCATGTAAAAATGTTTCAAATAACTCACTATGATAAATAATATTATGATGGTCATCTTTCAAATAAATCTTTTGGCAATGTCATAGGATCAGTTTCCTTAAGTAGAATAGCTGTAATGGGTATAATATTTTTGAGGCTTTTATTGCCAAACTGTCTTACACAAAGATTATTCCAATTTATATTTTTATCCTGAATTTATGAGAGTGTCTATATCTCCATACTCTTACCATCACTTAGTATTTTAATTTTAAAAAATTATCATTCTGATAGATAAAATACAGTATCTCATTATTGTATGAATTTGAATTTTTTTATGTCAATGAAATTGAACTTTCTGTATTCTTCTGCAAAGGTTAGAAAATACACTGCTTCCCAAAGAATAAAGTCAATTCTCTACCTTATCATCTTTATAATTTGTTACTAGCCCATATCTAACTTACAAGAGAGCCAAAATGGATACAGCTGTTGACCTTCTCAGGCAAGCCATGCTTTGTAACCTCCACTGTTCCTTCTGCCTGTTTCCCCTCCACTCCATCTCCACTTACAGAAAGCCTACCCATCCTTCAACGCCCTTCTTCAAAAATACTACATTTATCCACTCAAGTGGCACTCAAGAAGAGGTTCCTTGCTGTTCTCCACCAGCTGGAGTCTCTCCATCACAGAACTCTGAAAGCACACTGCAGGTAGCGATCATCTCCTGCTCTGTGCTGTAGTTACTTACATCCTTGATTTCTGGCTCCAGCCACACTGGCCTTCTTCAAGTTCTCATGCTCTATGCACCCTCCCCAATATGGCCACTGCATATGCTATTTCTTCTATCTAGAATGTTCTTTTTTCCTCTCTGTGACCAGCTGGCACTACTCAGCCTGGCACCTTCTTGACTTTTTGACTAGGTCAATCTATCCCTCCCATTCCTAGTACTTATTTCAGTTGAAATTTTAGTTTACTGGTGATTCTCTAATGACCTGCTCAGCTGCAAAACTACATTAAGAAAGTGTCTTTTAGTGTTCACTATTGTGGTGCCTAGAGCACTCATAACAAGTGCTCCGTGAATAATTATTACACGAATGACTGAATAGTATGGGGAACGAATGGGAAAAATTGCTTTTTTTTATTGTATGGTATATAAATAGTCATTCTTAATGGTGTAATTCTTACTGAAAAAAATGTCTAGCAAAGTATTTGTATATGGTATGGTGTTAAAAATTATCGTCTCTTGAACTGAAAGTAGAGAGGAAATGTAGATCTGGAGTCAGACGCGCTACCGTTGCGCCACAAGGTCGACCGGAAATGTGGATCTGTATTGACCCAAGAGCATACCATAAACCTGAACTTGAAAGATGGCTGACTGCTAAGATATCTCACAATTTCAATCAATCCATTCAAAGAGTTGCAGGCACTCAAAGATAAGAATTACTAGAGTCCCCTTCCTTTAGGCCTGCTCCTCACAAAATGATAAGCACCCTAGAACCTACCTTAGGACAGCCATAATGGGCTTTGGAAACTTCTTTCTGTCTCTCTCTTCAGAACCTTGTCTTTTTTACCCTAATTTTACTCTGTTCCTTTTCCCTGATTCCTAGGTGTGGTTCTTTAAGCTAACATGGAATGTATTCTGCATAAGTTGAGTTTTCTTAAATGACCCCTGAACCAAGAATCTCCATACTGGGAATCATCTCATTTGGTTTATCTCACATTTTGGTCTAAACAGGGGCTGCCACCATGTTGCCATCTGATAGGTAACTTATAACAAACGGTAGGTGTCAGCATGAAACTTATGGAAACAATATCCTAACAACTAAAGAGTCCCCAATGGCCCCACAGCATCCCATTCTCACTCAATTTTATAGCTGAAGGAACAAGGTTCTGACAAAGCAGGTATCAGGCCCTCCCTACATCTCTGTGATTCCTCCCTCATGGAAATCATAAAGAAAAAAATAACAGATGGTCATTCTACTGATGTTTTCTCAATGTTTCCTGTTTCCATTGATCGCAGACAAAGGCAAGAAAAAGAAGCAACTGAAAACACAGCTTCCCTATTTGATGATATCTAGAACTAGAAAATACCCTCCCTATGAATTTCTGTCACAGCTTTAGGTCAAGCTCCAGAAGCAAATAAAAAATGCCAAGTATTGTTTGGTTCAGGCTTACCACTAAGGGCATCGTCTTTTGACCTCAGTGTGACTACAACAGCACTTATTTCCCTCTCCTTGCCCACACATTAGCCTCCCTGACATTGCCTGGGTTCCCACCTTGTCGCCCCCCAATCAGCTGATAGACCTTGGCCCTGTGACAGTGCCCACCTATATACCTAGTTAATTGTGTGATGATCTCCCTTTCCCTTTCACAGGTTAAAGAACGGTCATGTTTCCTGAGGACCTCCCATTCTCTAAAACTGGTATGCAGGCAAGGGGGGAAGGAGGGGCTTGAATTAACAAAATCTGAGAATTATGTGCCCCTCTTCCCCAAGGATATCTGAGATGGCTACTCTATGGCCAAGTGTGTAGAAGCCATGATTACTGCCTTCCAAAACCAATCACCATCTAAGTCAGTAAACTTCAACTTCTCTTTTACATTATCATCACTCAGAGAGCTTTTAGTTAAAAAAAAAAAAAAATTACAATTGAGTGCATCCAAGAAAAATTACATCAGTCTTTCTGTGGGTGGGACCCATGCCTCTGCATTTTTTAACTCCTCACGTGATTTGAAAATGTACCTCTGCTTGAAGCCTGGACCAAAGAAATGCTTTCTAATTGACCTTGATGTGCCAAGAACAGAGCACCAGGAATAAAAGTTAGAGAAAAGAGAATTGAATCTGTCTCTTTTCTTATTCTCTTTCTTCCTCCATTTTTCATCACAGACTGTAATTCGTGTGGCTCAAAGCTATCCATAACCTAGAAAACAGAAATAATCCTGAAGGAAGGGAACGCCTCCATCTCCTATTCTATTTTTCTTTTTTAAGAACTGTCAGATTTCTGTCCTTAAACTCAGATTATAGAGCTTGCGTGACTTGAAGCTTCTATTTTCCGAGGGCCCTAACATGAGTAGTAAGGGAAAAGACAAGGTGCATGCACCCTCCTTTATCATATGCACATATCCCTAAATGGCTCTACTGAAGATGTTTCTGAGAAATAATACTTAACATCCAAGCTATAGCTGTCTCTTCCTTCCTTCCTTCCATTCATAACAGGTTTTCATGTAAAACAGAAGTTCATGTGCTATTAGCCCCACCCACACAGAAGAGCAGGCAGGAGCAGACATAGCAGAAAGGTCTTTCTCAAGACCATTGAAACAGCACCTGTGCAAACAAGCCCTACAGGGAGGAGACAAGGGAGGGAGTGTACTTGCGAACCCTCAGGAAAGTGCCTCCTTAGGCTGAGGACCTATCCAGTTCTGGGGACAGGAACTTAAATTAACATTCTGGGGGAGAAAGAAAGACAAGGATTTAAAGAAGCAAAGGAGTTGTGTGAGAGAGAAAGCATATCACATTTAAAAAAAAAAAAAAAAAAAAAAGGCAGCAGGAACATGTCCTAATTTGGAGAAACAGGCCACATTGCCATGGCAACTCTGAATCTCCACAAGGCAGCCATGCATGCCTTTAAACATCATGTTAAATAGTTCAACTATGAAGAAGAAGAAAGAAGAGTGCAGGGGGCTTGAGAGAGAAAGAGGCCTGGAGCCTGCCCTGGGCCACAGGGAGACGCTGCCCAAGGCCTGGCCATTCTTCAAGGGAAATTTCAAACGACGAAGCTGCACGTACTGAACTGGATCTCTCCTCTCTGATTGGGACCGGTTGGGGACTGTATTTGCACATTGTTAACCTGTATCTCAAGAAAGATTGTCCTAAAAGCATATAGATGCTAACCCAGTTCTTCTCAACCTTCTTCCTCAGCTCTGCCTGTTGGCCCAACATCAAACCTGTCTGCTATGAAGGGCCTCCTCCCAGCACCCCGAGGGGATGTGGTCTTGGGACACAGGGGCAGCTCTGAGTGATGAGGAGAACGATAATTTGGCCACACCTGTAACCCACTAGATGGAAATTCTGACCTAAATAAAATCTCTTAAAAAAACAAAACATTTCATTTATAAACAAGTTTAAAAGCCACCTGGAAACCATGCCTAAATGAAGTTATACCATGTGCTGTACTTTGGGATCAAGCCAGTGATGACAGGAATTCAGGAAACAGTTTACTGAGTAGCTCTGAACCTTTGAAGAATATGAATAAGAATTTAAAACTGTTCTCCCATCTGGACCATTAATTACTCAAATTATGCACTTAATGTTCAGCATTTATTTTACCTTGCAACTAATTCTCAACCATATTGCCTCCCACATTACTTTGCAACCTTTCCTTTTAAAAAGTCTCTCTCCTGATCCCTGTGGCCTTCCTGCTCACCCTGCCTGTGCCCAATCATCCTCTGTTAGGGCTGTAGGCTCTCCTCAGACACCAGAGTTCCTGCAGGTGAGGGTCAAGCCAGAAAGAGGGAAGGAGAAGCAAATGGTCCATGCCCCATGCCCATCCAGAAGCCGAGGTGGGAGTGGTGTGTGCCAAAGGAAACCCAACGAGAATGCATTTTCCTCCTAACTTAACCACAAAAGTATAAAAGCAAATGTATATTGTTATCCTCAGGTCTATCCTCTTTCCCTTTTTAGTGTATCAGCTTACGTTAAATCATTGTCTCTAGATTTAGTTTCAGCCTATGAAGCTGAAATTTCCACTTGTTCTCCTAAGCCCTATCACCAAGTTCCCTGTTCCATATACACCCACAGCCCAAAATGGGCTCCATCTTGTCTTGTATGGCCATGCCTCAAGGCAGAGGCCTTGAAGTCCTTAGGAGGTATCACTAGATCCCAAGATAAAGGAAACCATGCCTTTCTCATCATAAACATCCTCTTCCCACCCTGCCCCTCCACCTTAGAACATATATTTCTCTAAGATATGTCCTCCTCCACACTTCACACGTGCATAGCCTGGCTCCAGCTACACTCCCGAGGCCTAAATCTCTTCACTTGTACGATCATCTTCACCTCTCAGGAGGACTGAAGGAGATATATGAGGAGGAGTGAGGTCCTGGCCCATCAGCAGGCTGAAATTAAAAAAGGGTTCCCATCTTCCCAGCCAATGTGGCTTAGTGGTTGAGTGTCAACCTATGACCAGGAGGTCATGGTTCGATTCCCAGTCAGGGCACATGCCAGGGCTGGAGGCTTGATCCCCATGTGGGGTGTGCAGGAGGCAGCCAATTAATGTTTCTCTCTCATCATTGATGTTTCTATCTCTCTTTCCCTCTCCCTTCCTCTTTGAAATCAATAAAAGCATATTGGGGGAGGGGGGGTTCCCATGTGGCCAAGGACTATGAACCATTTCCTTCTCTGTCAACCCCACAAGGTTGGTATTATGAGCTGATTTAAAATGTGGAGCCTGAGGTTAAGAGGTTGTGCAAATGCCTATCTTCCAAAGGCAGAACCCAGTTTTGTCTTTCAAGGTCACCATACTTAACCACCAGCCTCCTCCCAGTGCCGGGGCAGGATTTCCACACAGCAGGGCTCGGGGCTGGCAGGCAGGGCTCAGTGCTGAATGTGCTGAGGATGTACTTCACAGCAAACAGTTTGTTCATTTATTATTATATGTGTGCTTATTTAGGGGGAGTTATTTGGGGTGAAGGGGTGTAGCTGATGGAGATCAGCTCACCCTAGTTTCTCCTGGTGCTGCTGCAAGCACACTGCCTTTCTCATAAATGTAACTATTTGTTTAATGGAAGACACACCATGTATTTCTTGACTACAGTTCTGCTTTTTCTCCAGCTGAATCCCCATGAATTACCAAGGGATTTAAAGATTTAGTAGGAGGATACAAGAGGAGAACTGAAACCATTCATTTTTATGAAAATTAAACAAGTTAAAGGCTGCATATCAGAGGGTGAGAATAGGAAGGAATGAGATGAATGTTAAATGCGAGGGAGAAAAGAGAAAAATCAGAAGTGTTTAACAAATTCACTACTTAAAATTCCACTTAGAACCAAACCCAAACACAGCCAGTGCCTGTGTGATACACAGTCCACCCTTAAAGCCCCTGATATTCCTTCCCTCAGGTGCCTCCCTCCCTGAGAAAGACTCCCATATCAGGAACACTGAGCCCCCAAGACCTCAGACTTCTTCTTACCTCACTCTTATTCTTCCTTTCTTACTTTTCTAGATCTCTCTCCATTCCGCAGTTGAAATGAGCTGCATTTTTAAACTAATTGGATTATCCATGCATTGTTTCATCACAGCATTCAATGGACCCTTGTGATTGCTCTGTCACCTTTTGGCCCCCACCTCCTGTGAGGTTCATGTCTGTCTCTTCTCCCCCTTACCTATTCCCTCTCCTGTCACCTCTTTAAGAATTAATAGGGTCAACACACTCTTTCAACTAGTTGTCACTGATGAGCGAGTGTGACACAGGAGAGTTTTTAACATGGCCTCAATGCTGTGTAACAGACAAGACATAGAGGGGGGAGTTGGAGAAGCCAGATGTTCTGCTTAGGAGAGGAGTGTATTGCAGGGGAATCATATAGAGGGAGATACTGGCTTGCTCTTGGCACCCTGCTCAGGCAAGGAGGCATAAAACCTATCTCTTTTCCCCCTTAGGGTTATTCCAGGGACCCCAGGCCTCACATACTCTCCTTCATTGACAACCTGACTTTCTAGGATGCACCCCTCTTGGGAGCTCATGGAATTTGCAGTCACTTAGCAAGACCCCCAAATGCCTGAACCACGTTTTTGTCAGCCTTTCACCCATGAACTCTGCCAACTGTGGCAGAAAGGGTGCCACCAAGGACTCTGCTCATAACATTTACTCATCACACTCAGAGGTGAAGTCAGCTCTGGCATGGTAAAGCATGCACATGCAAAACGACAAATGAACATACAAAAGAGACCAAAAAAAAAAATCCAGCGGTTTCAACAGTAACCGGATCTTCCATCCTTTAAAGTTAATTATATGGTGTAATATGCACAGACATCCATGAAACAAGAGACATGGATTGAATAAGGGCTAAGAAGTAACTGTGTGAGAGTGACAGGC
Source organism: Pipistrellus kuhlii (assembly GCF_014108245.1). Taxonomy (NCBI): domain Eukaryota; kingdom Metazoa; phylum Chordata; class Mammalia; order Chiroptera; family Vespertilionidae; genus Pipistrellus; species Pipistrellus kuhlii. The sequence goes on from NW_023425529.1 coordinate 20,382,346, forward strand.
CCAGGAGCAGCTTTACCATGATTTATTAACTCAGAGGAAAGGTGTGGGCTAAAGCCGTTTCCAGATGATGAAAATCTGAAAGTGGTTCAACCAGGTAAAATAGAACCATGCGTATAATCATCACAATGAATGACCCTGAGTCTTTCCAATTCTTCCTAATGACAGTAATAACATCTAGAGCTCGTAGAGTTCTTGCAGCCACAAAGCATCCTCGTGTATATTATATCATTTTAATTATTACATCATTCATTATAATTTTGTGAACAAAGAAATCTTGGCTCAGAGAGATTCAGTGATCTGCTCAAGGTCATGCAGCTGGCGAGAAGCAGAGCCAAATGGAACGCCCAGGTGTCAGACAAAGGTCTTTTGACGACATGCCTCAGATTTATGCCACTGTTGTCCACTCTCCTCAGAGAAACAAGGACAGGCAAAAAAAAGCCTAAGAACCAAGAATAATGTGCTTACTAAAAGCCACCCAACAACATCAATTAGCTATTGAAAATTCACCTTCTTTGGTGAGTAACAACCAGGACAAAGCTTTGACTTTATTGAATGAAGCAGTACAGCTTACTTAATGAATATAAAACATAAAAAATCTAAAGTGAAGGAGATAGGGGCCGGGGGTGGAAATCTACACACATGTATATATTTATATTATATAGAAATCATGGAATATTTTTATACCTGAATCTATGGAATAAATGTAATTCATCTCCCCACCTCGCCAGAGAAAGAACCCATTTTTCCTCTAAGGACCAGACCACTTACAATTCAAATGGCGAGGTATGAGAGGACATTCTGAAAGTTACCTAAATGCACAGTGCACACCTCTATTTCATTTAGAACTTTCAGTTCTGCCCATTTTACCACCTCCCCGCCCCCCCAATTACGAGGCCTACCTTTGCTCCCTCTGGAACCTGCTCATTTGGTAAGAGTCTAGGCATTACAGAAAAATACAGTTGGAAAGGAACTCAAGATCATGTCATTGGAAAGGAGAAGGAAAAAAATCAGAGTAAGATAGGTAGGGAATTCCAGGGCTAAGAAAAGTGACCTGGACACTTGCTCTGCAATGGGAAGTGGCTGTAAGAGAATGTGTCAATGAGGGGCAGTCTCATGATTGGGAGTCAGAGATGCCTGGTTAAACCTTGGCGTACCTCTTTCCTGATGTGCAACCTTGAAAACCACTTAATATTTCTTGCCCTATTTTCTTCTATATAAACTGTGGGTAATGATATCTCACAGAATAATAGTAAAATCAAAGTGACATAATTAAGGTAATATGTTAAATAATATAGTATAATGAAATAATATAATCAGATATAGTAAAATAAAATATAAAACACTCGGCAAAGTCCCTGTTCAATTCAAGTGAGATCATTTTCCACCTCTGTCTACAAATCACTGGGCTAATTTAATTTTTTAATAATACTATATACCTGCTTTTATCTTTGATATATTACATTTTCTGTTTTTTTGGGGGGCGGAGGGGTTTCCCTCTCTGAGATTTGAATTGTTTGCCCTGTCATTTTTTTTACTCCTTTCTAAAACAGTAAATCTATGAATAACCCCTTGATTATTTAGGGGCTAGAAGCAGGAAAAAGTAAAGGAAAATCATCCCTCACTATGAGTATGGGATATAACACCCTATATCCAGGTGTTAAGTCATCATAGTTTTTCTCTTTTTATTAATAGGTATGGTAGCAGCATGAGATAACCCTACATCAATGAGCTGATGTAATGTTAACTCAAAGCAAAGAAATATATTTTTCTTAACCTAAGCTGTCAGTTGTGGGTAAATGGAAAGTTACTGTTGGTTGTCTGAACAGAGAGGGTAACTTGGTGAGTCCTAGGGTATATAATTCTCATAGTGTGGATGAGGAAACCTAGACCCAATGAAGAAAGTGACTAGTCCTAGAGCACACAGCTAGCCGGGACAGAGCCAGAACTCTAACCCAAAATGTTCCTTTCTCCTCTACCCCACAGTTTTAACGTAACCTTCCAACCGGAAAGCTGTGTATAGATTGTATTTTCTCTGATAATTGATGAATATGTCACACAGCACAGAAATAAAAGGTTTGCTATGGTGAAGACAGAACACATTGATCACTCCACCCGGTGCCCTGGCTTCATCAGTCAATCACCAAAGGGGAGTATGATATCCCAGGGAACCTCCTTGCAACACTTTTCATTGCAATTTCTGTCAGAGAGAAAGAATGTGAGCCGAGGCCCCAACCTGTCAGGCTCCAGACCAACAGTTCAGAGGACGCATCTGGAACTACAGCTCTTAGATATAATTTCCTTGGCAACACTGCCTCAAGCAATAATATCTGCACCACTGCTTCTCAAACACTGGTCTGTGGATCAATGACAATCCATGATCAAGTTACCAGGGGCCCACACAGAAATGAGAAGAATAAGAATAATGCAATGATTGTTTATACAGCTAAATATATTCAATTTAAAGGACTGTCCTTTACTTCCTTACTTTTGTTTAGTTTTCAATTTCCATGTCCTTTCTTTTTGTTAAAAAAAAAATGTGGTATAGCCGAAACGGTTTGGCTCAGTGGATAGAGCATCGGCTTGTAGACTGAAAGGTCCCAGGTTCGATTCTGGTCAAGGGCATGTACTTTGGTTGTGGGCGCACCCCCAGTGGGAGGTGTGCTGGAGGAGGCTGATCAAGATTCTCTCATTGATGTTTCTAACTCTCTATCCCTCTCTCTTCCCCTCTATAAAAAATCAATAATATATATATATTTTTAAATGTGGTATAGCGTTTTTAAATATATTTGACTGGGAAAATAAAAATTCAGCATAATACATCATGCCACCGCTGCCATCATTATCAAATAACTAGAGGCCCAGTGCACAAAATTCATGCACAGGGATGTGTCCCTCAGCCCAGCCTGCACCATCTCCAAACTGGGACCCCTCAAGGGATGTCTGACTGCCCGTTTAGGCCTGATCCCGACAGTCGGACATCCTTCTCACAATCCAGGACTGCTGGCTCCCAACTGTTGCCTGCCTGCCTTCCTGATTGTCTCTAATAACTTCTGCCTGCCAGCCTGATCACCCCCTAACCACTCCCCTGCCAGCCTGATTGCCCCTCACTTCCCTCCTCTACAGCCCCCCCACCAACTGCCCTTCCCTGCAGGCCCAGTCACCCCCAACTTCCCTCCACTGCCAGCCTAGTCACCCCTAACTGCCCTCCCCTGTAGTCTTGATCACCACAACTGCCGTCCCTTGCAGGCCTTATTCCCTGCACCCTCAATTGCCCTCTTCTGCTGGCCTGATTGCCTACAACTGTCCTCCCTTGCAGGCCTGGTCCCTCCCAACTTCTCTCCCCTGCTGGCCATCTTGTGTCCACATGAAGGCAGCCATTTTTTACCACAATGGGACAGCCATCTTTGTGTTGAAGTTATGGTCAATTTGCATATTACTCTTTTATTAGATAGACTTAGTCTGCAAACCAATAAATCAGGAAACTGGATTTTAAGATGGTGACTTAAGTAAACACCTATACTCGCCACCTTCCACAACCACATCAAAATTACAACTAAAATACAGAACAACCATCATTCAGAACCACTGAAAAGCTGACTGAATGGAAGCCTTACAACTAGAGAAGTAAAGAAGAAAGCACACTAAGACTTGTAGGAGGTGCGGAGGAGCAGAATGGGTGGTAACTGGGTAAAGGAGGGTAATAGCGGGAAAAAGAGGGACATCTGTAATAATCTCAACAATAAATATTTTTTTTAAATGAAACCATGAAACCTCTCCTCTAAGCAATAGGCACCAGAGGCTCAGGATGGAATGTCACTGGGGGAGCTTCGTAAAATCATACTTCAACATGACACTCACCACTCAAGTATATTCTAAATTCAGTCACATTGAATTTTTACTGTGTTATACTTGAGATTTTTGTTTTCATTTCTTTGCTCCTTTTTTCATATCCAACTAACGTTGGTGGTAACCACCTACTAAGTGCCAACATCTATATCAGCAGTTTTATAGACTGTTTTTCTTAGCCCAGTGCTGCAAGCCTTTAAAGTGATCTAGCCCTTACTGCCCCTGGTTTTTGTAGCTTGCTGCTGCACACTTTTCATGCTAGCCTCTTGGTTTAGCCTCTCAAAGCCAGCCTTCCTCATTTAATTTTTATGCCATTTTACCCTTTGGTGAAACATCCTGTGTGTTACTATTGATTAAAATCCTACCAATGTCCATGTATTCTTTCAACTTCATTACTGTACTCTCGGTGATTTGTATGAGGTCTGACACATTAGTGGATGCTCAATTATATTTTTTGAACGAATAAATTAATCCTAGACCACTTTCCAAGAAGCTAAACATTAGATGATTGGATAAAATTATCAAAATGTTAACATTTTTTGTGAAAATGGACCTTAAAAGGAAGCTAGCTTCTTCTACAGTGCACTATGGAAATAGGATAAAAGTGAGGACTGGGGAAGTGATGAGTTTTTACCAGCAAAAATAATTAAGAAAATTATAATAAGATAATATACATATAAAGTTCTTACACATACCAAGTGTTCCATAAATGTTAATTTTCCCTTTCCAACACCTCTTCTGGTTGGTGACATTTTTCCTTTTATAAGTCACACACTGCTTAAAAAAAAAAAAAAAAAAAAAAAAAAAACTACATAGTATCAACACTGGGCCAGTAAAAACACCTTGAAAACATCATATTACATTACCCAGCAAACACACACACACACACACACACACACACACACACACACACACCAGTTTGCTGATTACTCTGAATGCAATTATCCAGCTAACTGGGTCAACAATAGATATTTCCAAAGGCCATTCACATTTGATCCAGTTTTTACATTTTTCCAATTTTTTGTAGCTCACCAAATCAAAGGTTTCTTCAAAGTAAAGATTAAATATATGTGTGTGTTTTCCTTTAAACTGTCTGCACTGTCAGGCTTCCATAATACATTAAATCAGTGTGACAGGGCTTTTAAGAACACTAGAAAGCTACTAAAAAGTGAGCACTATTTAATTCTAAGAACACGTTGTACTTAATAAATAGTAAATAACCAGAAGACATTGATTAGGTCCAGAAGCAACAATATCCCGAGAGAGTCACAGAGATTATTATGTCTGTTTTTGAAAGAGGCATATTTTTTTTAAAGATAATAGGTACAAGCTGCAAATCTATGGAGATCCTATCATTTGCAAAATCCAACACAACTCAGATTTTTATCATTCATTTGTAGCAAATCTCTCTGAAATGTATCATGATATACTGACATACATATCTCTTTCTGTTTGTGTCTATGTATTCTGTTTACACTGCTCAGTGTAAAATGATGTTTAATATCCATTTTACAGCCAATGTTATCAAATATATTTTAGTCTACATTCAACAACTCTGGAGTAGGCCAGAACTGAGTACATTTTCTCCTCATTATCACCTCGGTGAGAGTCCCTTGCCAGGATCTGGCTAGGAGGCTTGTATCTGACAAAGCTTAATGAAGTGTTAATGAAAGGAAAATGTCCCAACATACTCTGGTTTATGTATACCCTGGTAAGAAACTTTAATAATGGCTCTTTTTCTCTCCAGGAGAGGGCACATAAGGTAAGAGGTTGTAGAGTTGGGCTTACCATCTTTTACCTGAACAGTGTTGCCTTTGCTCACTAATGCTGAGCTTTAATTCTCATGTCCTTATTTAAAAATTCCTCTAGATGGGTCTTTACCTATGAATTTCCCATCCTACATTCTTCAGCATATAGACTTAACCACAGCCCCTTTTCCTTCCCTATAAGTAACTTCTTGATCTCCAGTCCCATGGGAGCTCTTCAGTCAACTTAAATGTCATCAGCCAATGTCTACAAAGAATTTCTGTGGCCAAACCCTCTGCAGTCTGTTTGACTTCCCTGACCTGACCTGACCTGACCCCATAGATTGCTTATTGCCACTAACCCCTCTTCAGGGTGCTTTACCTGGTCCTCTCTTGTAGATTAGGGGCCAGAAGACCTACACTCTATCCTTAGACCTGCCACTCATAATTTCTTGGTCTTTGATATGTCATTTAACTTCTCAGAGTCTTTGTTTTCTTATCTGGAGAATGGGGAAGATAATTACCTTCATTTTTCAGAGAGACAATCTCAGGCTCTGTTTCCCATCTTGCACAATTGTATTGAATTAAAACAGAGTATATAAATGCACTTTTAAAATTGCCAAACATCATAGAAGTTGAGGTTTGGTTATATACAGTTTTTATCTCCAACCACATATACTGTGGTGTTTCTTTCTGATCTCTCTCCTGAGTCTCCTCTCTGTTCTTTCTGGAAGCCTCCTTCTCTTCCAGTAAGAATCCCCAGTTGCAGGCAAATTTCCATGCATACCTGAGTCCTTCTGAACTCAGCACCTCAGAGAAATGCTTCAAGATAAGAAATAAAAGGGGTCATCTCAGGGCACCATTTTTTGGAGAAAAGGAAAGACCTATCTGTAGCTTGTAGGTAGGTGGGAGACATTAGTTTCTAAAACTTTCTTTGGTCACTGAAGAGTCTCAACCAGATAGAATTTACTTTAACCAAATCTGCTTTTCATCTGCTTGACTGTGATTATCATAAATTCATAGAACTTCCAATATATAGGTGTTCTATCTTATACAGTTCAAAAATTCACCCAATGATGTTTACTTTTATCCATATCCAACATATTTATTAATATACTTTAAATCAATTATCTCAGACCACATTTAATATAGATAAAAGAGAACTATGTTTTTGTTTTGTTTTTTAAAAAAGCATTCCCTCCCTCTCCATCCTAATTTCAATTTGCTCCTGTCACTCACCTCTAGTCAAGAGAGGGGAGAGATAGCAATTCATTACATCATATTGGGCTGTGAACTACTAGACAGAATTATTATTTTGTTAAGGTGAAAGTCCTGCCAGAAACTGACCTGGTAATCTGGGAAATTAGGCCAACTCCAGGAGAGAACTGAGGTGTGGCTTCAGGCAAGTCACTTAATCTTTCTTGGCCTCGGTGTCCTCTACTATGAAATAAGGACATTACACTCATCTCTGTGACCCCTTCCAAGACGAATGGTCTTTGACAGATATAACAAGGTAACACATTCATCGGACTTCTGTGAAGAGGTGAGGACTAGGATGGGGAGAGGATGAGAACAGGGTGCTCCTTTTTAGGAATTCCCAATCCCTTCTTCACTGCATGGAAAGAGCTGTAACATTCTCTTAGCAACCCACTGCAAGCCAAGCTTCAAAATTTGTCAGAAAGGATGTAGCTTAAAAACTCAAAATTTGATGAACATTTTCACACTGTGCCACTGTTTCTCATTTGCTTTGTTTACTTTTAACCTACGCATGCTACTCCTGTACCTTTCTTTGGCTTCCTCGTATCCAATTGCTCACCTCATCTCAATCAATACCTTCCTTGCTTAGACATCATATGAGAAAATTCTAGAATGGATTGGCTACAAAAGCTCATTGCTGCAAACTTTCCATGATGGCCTCCTATATCTTGGTCTTCCTCATCTGCCATTTTCTCTTTTGGTAAAGTATTCTTCATGTTATAAAGCCCAATCCCTTCATTTATTCAGATAAATAAAGTGAAACTAAGAGAGATTAAAGGACTAGACTAGTCAAACAGCTGTGGTTGATTATAAAGGAAGGATGAGCATCAGGCTTCCTGACTTAGTATTGATAGTTCAACCTCAGTGCAATCCACCATGACCCCAAATTGCTACTAAATGATTATTTCCATTCAATACCATATAGTATCCAAAAGAGGAATAAAGTCTCTAACTACCACCACCACCAAAATAAGCAGTAGTATTCCATCATAATACTACCTATTTGATCCAACATATATATATATATATATATATATATATATATTTTTTTTTTTTTTTTTTTTTTTTTTTTTTTAATTAACACTACTTCCTTCCTTGATTCTGATATTGGTGACATGTAGCTTCCAATTTATATAATCATGGCTGTATATAATTGTCAGTTGTGGAGGGTGTTTTATTTTTTTTTTAATTTTCACAAATTAGATTAAATCTTCTGTAGAGTCTTTGTAGCTGCATCCTCACCTCAAACCCACTCAATCCAACCTCATATCAAAAGTTCCTGCTTATATGCTCCAACTCCACCATTATCTAGCCCAACCAGTGTTGTTAGGATCTATGTTTAAAAAGTAATTAAATCATTTCTGTAATTATTTTCTCATGCTTATAAATAATTAAGAGCTGCACATTCTCCCGGAAGCCACCAAGGGCCCAGAAATAGTGAGTGACAGGGGGAAATGGATCAGGAAACGTGCCTTGAAAAGGAAGTAAAAATTCAATGAGAGGCTGATAAAAGAGAAAGCAAGAAACTAAGAATGAGTGACAGGCTAAGAGTCACAAAAATGTTTAGAGAAGCACAAAACAGGGAGAAGAGAGGAGGGGAGGGGAAGAGAGAAAAAGAGGAGAAGGGAAAAAGGAGGGTGGATTTCTAGAAGCATTGGTAAAAATAAAAGTACTATTAAAAGAAAACAGTGTAACAGAATAGACCTAGTAACTGAAGAGAAAGAGAAAGGAGTGCAGGCAAAGAGAGATTAAAAGAAAACAAACCTGTGTTGTGTTGTTATTCTTGCTTCACGTTAAGAAAACAAAGGCACAGAACAGCTAACTAACCAGGCTAGGACTATAGAATTAATAGGCAAAAGAGCCAGAATCTAAGTCCAGGTCTGTATGTGCCTGAATCCTGCTAGAAATATTGAGATCAAACTCCTTTTTAAACCTTTAAAAGTATAAAATATGAATCTATGATAATCTCAAAATAAAATTTTAATAAAAATATGTATAATGTTATCACGGATGTCCCTTATCAATAAGCTAGCATTATTCCAGCCACAGCTCCTTAGCCACCCCTCCACCCCCATGACCAAGGGCTGGAGGTCATCTCTGCCATGAGATGGAAGAAAACTAGCAGGGTCCTACCGAGTTAGGACATATATCCTTAACTGGCCTCATTCAATGCCAGTTACTCCTACTACTCCTGAACCAACTGAACTAACATACCATAGGCTATAATGCTAATGTTTGATAGCCCCAAAAAGTCAAGAGCAGACCACCTGGGAACTTTTAACTATGCCAGGTCCAAAGGTAGGCCATTGAGGGACCTTGAAACTGACAGGATGAAGCATGAAGATGCCTGTGTGTACCACATAAAGTGTAAGTCACAGGGAAGAGTAGGTCACAGGAGGCAGGGAGAGGACAAGGTAAAAGAAGGACAGAGAAATGTGAACCAGAAATGAGATGATGTGGGAGCAGCAAATAGAGACAGGAGGGAATGGAGGACAGAGAGAAGGAGAAATCAGGGCACCTAAGAGAGGGAGAAACAAAGGACCCAGACACAAGCAGGTTAGGAGCTGAGTCTCTGTGTGCAGTAAAAGGTAGCTAAGAGTTCTTAGTTCAGAAAGCAGAATTTGAGCCCTCTCCCTATCATGGAAAATTAAAGCAGTCTACAGTGCATTGGTTAATCTGGAATTTCCACATCTACTTGATTCTCTTCTACTCCCCAAAGGAGCTCCACAAGGCCTCTGCCTGAGTAGCCGTAATGTTCTCCAAGGCTTCAGGACAGGTCCTGTGCTGTCTCTTCCTTGGCCAGAAATAACCAACATCCTTCTCAAGTGGCTGCCCTCCAGTGTTTGTTTACAGCAAGGTCTTCCAGAAGACCCTAGCCTCAAGCGAGGACTGATAGAGGCTCCCTGTGAATGGCATGATTTGTGGGACCACAAAACTACCTTCTGTTTTAAATATATATTTCCCTTATGTAGTATCTAAAATTCCACCAGTATAAATTTCTTCCTCTGAGTTAAAATATAAATGCCCTAGGGAGCGGTTAAACAGTGACTCTTGTCTTATTTAGATTCTTGCAGGACTTAATTTTATAGACTGAATTCCAGTTTGAAATGAAACAGGAACATGAAAGGAGGACATACTGCACAGGGGGCTTGGGGGCACTCCGAGGAGGACAGACCCAGGATTGAATCACATAGTGCTTCTTTGGGAATCCCCATTAGTGGATAATGTGGGGGGTTGGGTAAAGTCAAGAGGCAGAAAAAGAGCACTGGACAACTAAAGACAGTTGTCAGATAGAAGAGAGCAACATAAGGAAAGGGAATTTTTTAAATAATTAAAAATACATTCTTTTCTAATTGCATAACTTTTCCCAAGACAAATCAGACATCAGGATGGCAAAGGTGTCCATGGTTGTTACTTGGAAGTCCCTGAAACACGGGAGAACGGGGAGACCCTATTCAAGTCCTAGTGCTAACTCCCGGCAACAGGAATCCAGCTCCAGATATTTGCAATTCTTAGAAGCTCAGAGGCCTCTACTGTAATGACTGGGAGTCTCTCAACTGGATCAAAAGGAGCACAAGAGTGGAATATGCTGAAGGAAGAGGAAGTGCCCTTCCACTAGAGCATGTAGAGAACTAAACCCTATCTGAGTCCCCCCCTCTCTGCATAACAGGCTAGTTTTCACAATAATCACTGAACTGGTCTTCAAAAAGAACAGGAATGATACCTTGCTACTCTATGTTAGGTCTCTCTCATTGACCAATTAGACTTCTGCTTGGGCACAGAAACTACACGGACAAATGGGAGAAATTACAGAACACTGAAGGGCACATTATTTTCCCTGGTAAAAGTAGCCCCCAATTTAGTCTGAGAGAGCAATAATGATCAAAGACCAAGACATTCACCAGCAAAGTATTTCTCTCTTTTATAGCTTCTGATACAGATGGGCTACTTGTCTCTGGGAAAAGGGCGGTGCCCTCATTCTCTACTATGCAGAGCAGCCCTGTCCCAGGTCCTGCTGCTCAGCCAGTGCTCTTATTTGGCCTGAGTAAAGCTTTCAGGGGCTACCTCAGTACAACTGGAGCTGTTGTTCTTGCTGCTTTGGACAACTTCAGCTGATGTTGGTCTGAGCCATTCGCTACTCCTCTCCCACCCAGTTCTGAGAATTATGCATTCATACTTTTAACCCAAATTCCCATATCCCTGGCTCCAAGCCCAGGATACAGATCTTCTTTCCTGCTTTCAATATCAACTTTGGCTCTCAGAGCTATCCATCCAGAGTAGAAGACCCTCTGTGCTCTCCATTCAGAGGGGCTGGGGCAGAGGAGGTATCTGGCAGAGATTCCAGGCAAGCAGCAAGCTGGGGCCAAGGGGAGGGAATTATTCACAGGATCACAGATGTTACAGATAAAAAGAACTTACAAAAAACACATCTCACTCATCCATCCCACCTTGCAATGTAGGCCCTTTTCCAAGAGCATATGGCATATTCCCATCTGATTTCAAAGGATATATCATTACCAACAAATATGTACTGAGTGTGCCGTGTGCGCTCTGTGCTGTCTCAATCATGAGAGGAGGAAACAGAGGGGCACTCTTCCTATGGAAAGGGCCCTCACAATGGGAGATAAATTTGTCTCTCACATTCATTGCCTGAGTCCATCTAAATATCTGTCCCTCTACCTTGACACAGAAAACCTTCACACACCTGAACACCATGCTTGCACATAAACAGGCCTCTGGCCATCTGGTCATTGGGGAAACTGACAAGGAGAGTAGGTGCTGAAGGCCCAGCAACAAGAGGTGTATGAGCAGGAAGGGGTTGAAGAGGAGGCCAGTTGAAGCAGCCTTTGGACACTACTTCTAGGAACTGGTAAGCAGGCAAGCTAAGAACAGTTACAGCTGATTTTCTGAGACTCTTCAAGAAATAAAAAGAGACAGTGTTCTCCAAGAGCAACAGTCATCAGGACCATAAGGCAAGTATTCTATTTCTTTTTTGTCAACTGCTCAACTGAGATGGTATCTTAGATTGATGTATAATTGATTTCACTTTCTCTGATATACAATAAATTTAAAAAAAATACCCCCTCTATTCCCAGAAACATGCCTGAAGAGTTTGCTCTAATTTAGGAATCAAATTTAGGGCATCCACCTGGGTGGGGACAATACTGAAAGTAGAGGAGCTGGAGGGTGTTAGGTCCACTCTTGGACTTTGGTAAGGAATTGGAATTTCTGTGCAGCTTCAGTCCAACCAGACTAGGAATCAGCCCCACAGTTTTGCTCACACCCTTGTGTCCTTTTTCTCTTCAAATGCTCTCCCTTTCTACTTCTTGTCTCTAATCACTTTCTTTTTTCCTTCAGAGCTGTGATCTTGTGTTGAATATTTCAGTGCTCTTCAAGATCCACCTGGAAAGGGAGAAATCCACTTCACTCAAGGCCAGTTGGCTGCTTCTGGTTTCCTTCAGCTTCTTTGGACAAGTGGGATAGTTCCTTCCCAGGCTAAGTGAGATACACCAACAAGACCATGTAAATGAAAATGTTCAAGAGAAAGTGCATACTGCTGAAGTCCATGGGTATTAATGTCATCACATAAGGGCTCCCACTTCCACACTGCCACTACCAATATGTGGATCCATAACTTTCCTTTCTAATCCTCAGCTTCCTTATCTATAAAAGAATATTCCTACAGCCTACATCCTGGGCTCCTTGGAGAGGTACATTGGCTACGGGCAGGTGAAGCAATATCCCACATAAAGTATAGAACTTGCACATAGAGGGCACTTGTTTTTTTGTGTGTGTGTGTGTGTTTTTTAAGGGGGTAACAGAATAGCCCTAACTAACTCTAAAATTCTAGATTTTAACCCATCCTGATCTCCCAGAAACCTGGAAACCCAGGACTCAAAAGACAACAAAAAGAGCATACTAATCGATTCTAGGCCAAGACTCTTAGCCTGCATTCCAATTGCAAGTTGGAGCCAACACGGTCCTTGAACCTGACATCTGGTGGTTGAATGTTCCCATCTCCAATTCTATGGCTGACCTCTAGTTATTGTCACAATGCCCCCATACTTCTGGTTTCCTTTGCTCTCTTCTTCATTGCCTTTTGCTTCTTCTCATCTCATTCCTATTCCTTTTCCTCCCTCTTAATCATTCTTAAGCAGCCACATGAATTCACTGCATTGGGGACCATAAAAAGAAAGCCCAACAAATAGATCTTCAGAATCCTTTGGGAGAACTTTGTGAAAACAGCAATTGCTAGGGCTTTACTCAAAACCTATAAAATCAGAATACTTGAGAATGGGACCAGATGATCTATATTTTAAAAAATAATAATAATTTTAAACTTCTCTGTTGATTCTAAGATTCACTCAATTTAAGAACCACTTCTATACAACATAGAAATTATATAAAGCTCCTTTCACCCTTTCTTGATGTTTTTGAACTCCTTCATTCCCATCATCCCTTCAATTTATTATGTCATGTAGCTTTATTATTTGAGAATTTACAGTATTTGCTTTTATATAAGCAATGAGAAGACTGGAATAGTAAAAGTATGAAAGCCAAAGGGAGTTGGAAGGAGCTGAAAGTTTTAGCTCAAATGGATCCATGGAGGCAAAAGAAGAAAGGATACAGATGGAAGGCAGTGGGAATAAGGATAGGCAGGAGGAGTAGGAGACGGTGTGGGTGGCAACAGCATACAGAAACTGCATACAGAAACTATAGTGAAGCCTGGCTTCCCATGGAATCTATTGTCCTAGCAACTGATACTGAAAAGTTGAAGGCTGCTGCTCGCTACAATTCTGGACCTCATGTAATCAAGGCAACAGAATCCATCCAAGACACATGGTGGCAGGCCATGAGGACCTGGGGATATGTCAGGAATTTTCAGTTTAAGGCAGCCTACATTCACTGGTAACATTACACTATCTCCCACTGTCAATGCCCATGCCTCTCACCCCAAAATCTTATCCCAGTTGCTCAATTCACCGTGCAGTCTTCTCAATGCCATTACCCCATTTTTGGAAAAAGGGGAAATTATAACAGGCTGCAACGTGCCATGAGATGCTAGTGCCTGGGAATCCCAAGAACCCAAAAGGATATGTAGCTATTTAGTTATTATTTGAGAATTTACAGTATTTGCTTTTATATAAGCAATGAGAAGACTGGAATAGTAAAAGTATGAAAGCCAAAGGAGTTGGAAGGAGCTGAAAATTTTATGCTCAAATGGATACATGGAGGCAAATGAATCCTTTGGGAGAACTTTGTGAAAACAGCAATTGCTGGGGCTTTACTCAAAACCTATAAAATCAGAATACTTGAGAATGGGACAAGAGGATCTATATTTTAAAAATAATAATAATTTTAAACTTCTCTGTTGATTCTAAGGTTAACTCAATTTAAGAACCACTTCTATACAACATAGAAATTATATCATTTATATAATTCCATCTAATTATATAAATTATATAATATTTATAATTATATAATTTTATATAAAAGGATATAACTCCCATCTAATTATATATAAAAGGATATGTAGCTATTTAGTTAGAATAATATCACATTGCTTCTACCTTCCTATATTGCTTTGCTAATTAGTTTGCAAATCTATGAACAAATTTTGTAAAAACAACAAAGAAAAGAAAAAACTGCATAGTACATAAACATACAAAAGGAAATGATGCCTGATTCAAGAGGAATTTGTATTTCAACACTACTAGAAATAATAATGGCGGCCATTTATTCAAAACCAGATATATGCCTGAAAGAGTAATGAGTCCCTACAAGGTTATTTCATTTTATCTCAGAATAATTCTTCAAGGTTGAAGAGTTTTGACCCCATCATATAAATGAGGAAAAAAGAGATCACACAATTTATACAACATGGCAAGAGGTTACCCAGCTGTTAAAAGTTGGAGCCAAGAGTCATGGTATATATCCCATCAACTGTACTAACTTCCATCTAAAAAGATGCTAAATCAAGTTATATCACTTACACCTTCTCGGGTGAAACTTAAAAATATCCAATTCTACAAGACTCACCAGCTCCACCTAACCTGGCCCTAGCTTACCTTTCTACCTTACTTTCAGTCATTGCCTATATGGCCCACCATACTCCAACTCTAATGACCTTCCTGCTATTCATCAAAAGCAACATACATGCCCCCACTTCAAGGCCTTACCATTGCTGTTCTCTCTGACAAAATGCTGCTTCTCCTCAGATCTTCATAAGTCTTGATCCTTCTCAGCATACAAATCTCAAGTGCTTCCTCCTCTGAGACCATCCCCAACAGCCTTATCTAAGATAGTGCCTTCCTGCTCTTTTTATTAAAGCATTTGCCACCACCTCAAATAATATTGCTTAATTTATGTGTTCCTTTATTGTCAGTCAAGGCACCATGAGGACATGCCTCTCATATTGACTGCATCTCCAGGACCTCAAGCAGTTCCTGACACCCAGGAGATGCATAATAGATATTTTTTGAATAAATGAATATGTAAATGAGCAAGAATGTTGTTTGCTAAAGGAAATTTCAAAATCTCTTGCTACTACCTTTGGAAACTTAATTGCATTGATGAAATTAGTTGGTGATATCTTGCTAATTAGCATGTTAGATAAATTGCATATTTTGTCTTTTGAAACTAAAAAAATTTCTTTCTTTCTGCTTCCTCCTTTGAAAGAGGGCTAATAAAGTCAAGATTATCACTAGTGCCAGAGTGCTTTGCATGAAAGAAACTTCTTCTGCTACCTCAGACTGCACTCCTAATATGAGATATCTCTATTGCCATTTCTTCCTGCTAGAAAGTAAACCTGAGATGTGAGTGTTGCTGATTGCTGGTGTCAGGTAGGTGTGAAGAAGGAAATGGTTATGAAGATAGGAGACTTGTGGGAGATAATGAATATATTTGCCTATAACCAGAAAGAACTCCTACCAACCACTTTTATTTGAGATTAAAGTACTTTTCATTTCAACTGACATGTGCTGCACTGAAATAATTAATCCATGTACACATTTAATAAATATGTATTAAGGGCTCACTATATGCCAAACTATATGTTAAGATTCTGAGGGAACAAAAATGAAAAGGACATAGTCCCTGCCCTAGGAAACTTGGAGTCTAATAGGGCAGACAGCTAGTAAATAACCTATTGTGATTAATTTCAGTGGTGACGAGAACTCTGAAATGTATAGAATGAAAGGGAATAGAAGGAAAATGAGCAGGATTTGAGAGTGAAGAAAAAACTCTGACAGCATGAGGACTCTGGATTGGGAGGGCAGCCTCAGGACTGGGAGAGGCACCATCCTGGACACTGGGAAGGATAAAGGTACTGACAACCACATGTGAAAATACATGCATACGCACACAAAACAAAGAAGCAAACACAAAACAAGGATAGAAAAGTGCAGAAATGGAAGAACTAGTGCTAAAGACAAACTTCACTACACAGTAGTTTGACCAAGGCCTCATTGGTAGAACAGCTGAACAGAACATCAACACTTCACCTTTCGGCATGTCCCAGGCTTAGGAGGGGCCAGAATTTCAGAGCATCTGCCATCTTTGCAGAGAGCTCCCAAGAGCAGGCCCAATTACCACAGAAACAGGTGGCATTAGATCATCCGACGTTGATGGCCTGTGTTTCTGTTTACATCATCCTCTTCATTCATTTATCCACTGAGACTTACTGAATACCTCCCACAGATGCACACCTACTGATTCCTACTATTTGCCAGGCCTTTTCTAAGCACTTTTAATAACTTTTCTTGATAACCCTAAGAAATAGTGTCTACTTTTATCACTATTTTATAGATGAGGAACCTAAGGCTCAGAAAAGTTAATTTGCCAAAGGTCATACAGTAAATGGTGGAGCCTGGAAAGAACCTAGGCAGTGAGATCCCAGAGATCCTCCTCTTAACTCTGATGTGTATGTTATGTTCCAAGGGTTGCCATAACAAATTGTCACACATTTGGTGACTTAAGACAACAGAAGTTTATTTTCTCAAGGGTCTGGAGGCCAAAAACCTGAAATCAAGGTTGGTGGAGTCCTGTTCCCTCTGAAGGCTCTAAGGGAGAATCTTTCTTTGATTTATTCTGGTGGCTTCCTTGGCTTGTGGCTAAATAACGCTCACCACTGCCTCTACAAAGACTTCTTTTATGTCTATGTCTTCCCCTGTTCTATCTCTTATAAGGACATTTGGATTTGAGGCCCACCCAGCCAAGCTGGCTAATCTAAGATGACCTCAACCTAAAATCCTTAATTTAATTCCATCTACAAAGACCCTTTTTTCCAAATAAAGTCCCATCCACAGGTTCTAGGAGTTGATACATACTAAGGTGACCAGACGTCCTGCTTTTGGCGGGACAGTCCCGATTTTTAACAATTTGTCCCGCGTCCCAAGGCGTTTTAAAAAAGTCTCGATTGCCGAAACCGGTTTGGCTCAGTGGATAGAGCATCGGCCTGCGGTCTGAAGGGTCCCGGGTTCGATTTCAATCAAGGGCATGTACGTTGGTTGCGGGCACATCCCCAGTGGGGGGTGTACAAGAGGCAGCTGACCGATGATTCTCTCTGATGTCTCTAATCTCTATCCCTCTCTCTTCCTCTCTGTAAAAAAATCAGTAAAATATATATTTTTTAATAGTCCCGATTTTTTGAAAGATTCTTTTAAATCTTTTGGACTTCTTTAAAATGCTGCAGGACGCGGG
The DNA here is from genome assembly GCF_014108245.1 of Pipistrellus kuhlii. Taxonomy (NCBI): domain Eukaryota; kingdom Metazoa; phylum Chordata; class Mammalia; order Chiroptera; family Vespertilionidae; genus Pipistrellus; species Pipistrellus kuhlii. Next base: position 20,399,895 of record NW_023425529.1, read on the forward strand.
ACAAATTGTTAAAAATCGGGACTGTCCCACCAAAAGCGGACATCTGGTCACCTTGACATAAACATACCTTTTTGGGAAGTCAGGGGCACTATTCAAACCACTATAGTGTTTATAGAGAGAGCACAGTTTAATAATCGTTAATTGTTTAATAAAACTTAGCTATTACTATGCTCCCGATACTGTGGCATATACTGGAAATACAAAAATCAGTAAATCATGGCCCTGGTCCACAATGAGTCTGTTGAATACCAAGTGAGACAGATAGGTAAACAAGACAATTACAGTAAAAGCATTAAAAGGGCACAGGTGACATGCAAAACAACAACAACAGTGAATCCTGTGAAGATGAGAGTCAGAAGAGGGTTCATAGAAGTGCCATGACTTCTCTCTAAAGGTGAGTAGGTGTTTCTGGGGGGACATGGAAGACCATGTTCTAAGGAGAGGAAGTAGCACACACAAAATCACAGAGACGTAAAATGGCCAGGCCCATTCGAGGAGCTGTAAATAATTTAGTGTGACTTGACATTATTGTTCAAGGGTGGGGAGGTTAAGAGAAAATCCTGGAGAGGTGGCCTGAGACAAGATCAGAGGATGTCAAATTCCAAGCCATGGGAAGCCTCTGTAGGGTGTTCAGTGAAAGTGTAACAATCAGATTTAATTTTCTAAGGAACCACATGAGTCAGCTACCACGTGGCATGTGGCAGGGAAAAAGGAGTGCAGCTCTGTGGCCAGGAGTGCAGTGCAGGGAGGGGACGTGATAACTAGGCTTCCTCACTGTGGAGAACCCTGGTGAGGGGAGGGAAGTAGTCTGGGTTAATCCAGAATGGTTAACTGCTCCTTTCCTAGAACTCCCTGTTGGTTTCTATACTACCCTCTCTCCTTGTTCTTGTTTTCTATACTGCCACTCTCCTGGTTCTTGGTTTCTATACCACCCCCTCTCTTGGTTCTTGGTTTCTCTACTGCCCTCTTCTCCTAGTTCTTGGTTTCTATACTGCGCTCTCTTCTGCTCTTGGTTTCTATACTGCCATCTCTCCTGGTCCTTGGTTTCTATACTGCCCTCTCTCCTGGTCCTTGATTTCTATAAAGCCCCCCTTTTCTGTTTCTTCTGGTTCATTTCCTACATCTCTAATAATTCTATCTTAGTTCCTTTATTTTTTTCACTTCCTCTGGTCATCCCTCATTTGATGGGGTTTGATTTTATGGTTTAGAATAAAAAATTTGGTTTTGTCCTTGACACACTTTTCTCCTCAATCCATGTGTCAGTTCTAAGGCATCTCACACATCCTCCTTGTTTCAACTAACCCCATCCTTGCTAAATGAAGCTCATATCTTTATTTCCAGTCCAAATCACTATTTCTTCCAGGCTCAAATCCAACTGCTTACTTAGACATTTCCACTTATATGACCCACCCATATTCTAAATTCTACTTTTTCTATTCCTACTGTCACCAAACTTGTGACAAATATAATTACTCTTGTCATCAAAATTGTTGGAATAGCACTAAAAGGGTCAACAGTGTTCAATGCTACAGGAGGTCAAGAAAGACAAAAAGTCCATTGGATTTGGCATTTTGTAGAAAATGAGAGATGCGGACGTGAAAACAGCAATTTCAGACTACCTTTTAAAGAACTGAACTGTGAAATGGAGAGAAAGGAGGGAGAGCCCACATCAAAGAAAGCTTTCGTGTTTGTTTGTTTGTTTGCTTACTTGTTGTTAACTCAGATTTGAGCATGTTCAATGAGGACAAAATTGATATTTTGGGTAAAAATACTCTTGACTGTTAAGTGCTATCACACATAATGCAGGACATTTAACCTGCCTGGTTTGCAGGTTCCAAGTGCCAGTAGCACACAGACAGACACACAAGACACACATGCAAAACCAGTTATTATGACATAAAAAAACGACCTTCCCCAATACATTCCAAACATCTCCTGTGGACCACTAAGCTAGAAAGAAGATTCCAGCAGGGAGGACAAACTGATAATTAAGGAGAAAAGGAAAAAAAATGAATCAAGGTCCTAGTTCTGGAGGACCCATGAGGAGACTGGTCCAAGGGCACAAAAGCAGGGTTTGGGTGTGAAGCAGAACAAATGAGAGATGAGAGATATTTAGGACTTAGAATCAGACGAATGATGATTGAATTTCCAAGCTACCACTTACTTCCTTTGAGAGACACTGCTGTCTAACCACTGTTCCCAACCCTTGCCCACTTTCTGCCTCAACCAGAAAGCTCTCCCCAGGGTTGAGCACCTAACACTGGGCTCATACAATCAAAGAATGGGGAAAACTTTTCCTGATATAATACCCAGCCCCAGGTGTGTCCTTCTTTGAGTTTTGACAAGATGCCTAGAGCTAGGGCAGACACCTTGCAATCATGACAAAAATGTCAAGAGAACCCCAGATATCACTGTCTCCATCTCCATGCACCTTGTTCTGAGATATCAATAAGCAGCAGGCACTGTGAGTGAATCACTACCTAAAGGTCTTGGGCAAAATAGTTAACCTCTCTGATCTACAATTTCCTCACCCACAAAATGGAGGCAAAATACATGCCTCATAAATTCAATGAAAAAATTAAATGAAATAACACATGTAAGCTCATGTAAGATGACTAGCTCAGAACTTGACAAAAATAAATGATCAATCAATGTTAGTTCCCTTTCTCATTGTAACCGTATAATGACCCATGATAATTTGGGTCCTGTAATTTTGTCCCTGTAAAGCAGAACAACATCAATAAACTATTTTTGTCCTCAAAAAATGAAATAAAAATTGGATTCAATATTATTCTCATGCAAGCTGGATCCTTAGAATCAAATATATTTTTGAGATTTTATTTGTTTCCTCTCAATCAAATTTATGGAGTGACACTGGTTTAAAAAATTATACAAGTTTCAGGTGCACAATTTTATAACATATCATCTGTGCACTGTATTTTGTGTTCACCACTTCAAGTCCCTTTTCCTTCCATCACCATTTATCCCCTCTATACCCTCTTCCACCTCCCTTCACCCCCTCTGCCTCTGGCAATCAAATGTTGTCTGTGTCCATGAGTTTTTCTCTATTTTTTCTTCTTTGCTCAATCCCTCTACCCCGCTCACCTAGCTCCTCTCCCCACAACAGCTGTCAGCCTGCTCTATCTAAGAGTCTGTCACTATTTTGCTTGTTAGTTCATTTTGTTCATTAGATTCCACATCTAAGTGAAATCATATGGCACTATCTTTCTCTGACTTGCATATTTCACTTAGCATAATGTTCTCCAGGTTCGCCTATGCTGTCACAAAGGATAAGATTTCTTTCTTTTTTACAAATGCATCACAGCATTTTTTTAACAACTTATCTGCTGATGGACATTTGGGCTGCTTCCAAATCTTGGCTATTGTAAATAATGTTACAATGAACATAGGGAATACAGATTGGTGCAGCCACTATGAAAAAAAGTATAAAATTACCTCAAAATATTAAAAATGGAACTGTCTTATGACCCAGTGATTAATTCCACTTCTGGGAACTTATCCAAAACCCCAAAACACTAATTCAAAAGAATATATGCACCACTGTGTTCAAATATAATTGTGATGCCATATTTTTAGTCTATCACAAAATAAAAATATAATTTTCAATAAAATAACAATATCTAATATTTTATTCTAAACCATAAAATCCTATCTAATAAAAGGGTAATATGCAAGATGGCTGCCCCCATGTGGTCAAAGATGGCTGCCCCCATGTGGACACAAGATGGCCACCACAAGATGGCCAGCAGGGGAGGGCAGTTGGGGGTGACCAAGCCAGCTGGGGAGGGCAGTTGGGGGTGATCAGGCCAGCAGGGGAGGGTGGTTAGGGATAATTGGGCTGGCAGGGGAGCAGTTAGGCATTGATCAGGCTGGCAGAGGAGTGGTTAGGGAGTTATCAAGCTAGCAGGCAGAAGCAGTTAGGGGCAATCAGGCAGTCAGGCAGGTGAGCAGTTGGGAGCCAGCAGTCCTGATTGTGAGAGGGATGTCAGATTGCCCACCATATTATTGGACCTAAATAGGCAGTTGGACATCCCTCAAGGGGTCTCAAATTGGAGAGGGTGCAGGCTAGGCTGAGGGACACACACACCCCCACCATGCATGAATTTCATGCACTGGGACTCTAGTCAAAATATAATTTTGAATAAATTATAATCTAATATCTATAAATAAGGTAAAAGAATCACAGAAGTCTCAGAAAGGAGAATAAAAATATACTCATGGTATAGAAATCATAATCCAATGAGTTTTTCAGCAACATCAGTGTCATCAATTAAAAATTATCTGATAACATTTAACAAATTAACTGCTTTCCTGTGCCTATAATATAGTACCACTTCTTACTTAATACCTTCATATCTCTCTCATTTAATAGTTCACTTTTTCTTATATATCAGCACTTCCAAATCTATAAGTGATCCTGAATTCAGACATTATTTTACTTTGCTATGCTTTCTTTGCTAATCCTTTTGACTTGTCTTCATTGCTTATATCCTATGTGTGTCCATTTATTGAAATTACTGTATGTCTCTGCTTTGATAACCTCCATAAGTCCTAATCATGTGACCATCAGTAATTGCATCACCATAGATGTGGAACCCACTGAGCCACTATTCATGCATCAGGCCTAATATGTGGGTATTATCATCACAAACTCTTCTCTTTCAGTCAACAGGAAAACATTAGGATCCCATTTTCCTCAGTGATTTACATAAGGTCTGGTATATGAAAATACAAGATAGTGTGTACTGAGGGCCTACTGTTTACTAAGCTCTGGAGACAGTGTTTCATAAGGTTCACTACAAACCAGGTGTTATTTTGTCCCCATTTTACAAATGAATAATTTGAGGCTAAATGGTTTAAAAGCACAACTAAGGTCACATGGCTGGGAATGCATGGAGCTCAAGCTTATTGGCTTCAAGGGCTGCCTATTCTTTGCAATGTGCCACAACCTTCCTCTTTACCTTCCTGGGGGATGCATGAGAAGTGACGGCTCATGTGTTACTTCCTAGCACCAAGCATCCTTATTTCTAGAAATGCCTAAAGCAATTTCTGGGGCCTTAGTTTTTTTAAGCATTAAAAATGTACCTGAACTTCAAGTAGCCAGTCTCTTGAAAGCAAACCCTGGATGCAATTAAAAAAAAAAAAAAAAAAAAGGATATGTTGGCCAGGGAGAAACACATTCCACAGAAGCAGGTGGAAAGGCTGAAATTTAGACATCACTGCAATGTTGACAGCCTGTTAGAGAGAACTGCCCACCCATCTTCCCCCAAAGTATAGTTCAGGGAAGTAGGGACAAAGGATGAGGAGTACCAGACCTCCAGGAAGGCCATTCTATCCTAGCTTTTTCTGATTGCCACAGGGTGTGGACTGGGACATTGAAGAGTCAACCAAAAAAGTTTTTAAGGTCAAAGATCCCTGGAATCAGATTCTAGTTCCTTTCTATCTCTAGCTATGTGACTTTGGCCAGGTACATAAACTCTCTGACTTAGTTTCCCCATCAACCAAAGAAATAATAACTACTTACCTCACAGCACGCTTAAGAATTAAAATGGTCGTTAACATCATGCCTGGCACAATTTGAGAATAAGTGTTTCAAGTTGGCATACTTTATTAGCTTCTTTATCCTCTTGCCTTTCCCACCAAGAAATTCCCAAACACCACAGTTTGCTCTGTCCCAGAAAATACCATCTGATAAACAACTAAAAGCATGATAAAACTAAAAATACCAAAATTGGCCAAGAGGCACAGAGTATTGTATGAGTAGAACAGGTCTCTTGGTTTCAAGATTGTTTTGGATATGGAAACCCACATGAGCAATGGGAAGGCCAGATACTATTTACTATTTACAGCGTCACATACTACTGGTAGCTCATCTACTCTCTCCAAATACTTTACCACTTGGTGTGCTGAGTTGAAGGGTGGGGAAATAGAGAGGTGGGGAGATCAGGAAAAGATGGGGTCAGTTGGATTCCAAAATGTGGCTCTCTGCACAGTGCTATTCAAAGCAGCAAGTCTCAATCAAGCAAGTGAGAAACAGCAATAGATTCCAGAGTAAGATTATTTTAACATGTCCATCAATGAGGAACAAGGTTTGGAGTCTAGTGTGTATTTTAGCTACTGTACTAAAGCCATCTATTTCTAGGCCCTGACTCTTACTCAGTATACCTTTTCCTCTCCCATTCTTGCAGGGTTTTTATTTTTTATTTTTATTTTTTAATATATTTTATTGATTTTTTACAGAGAGGAAGAGAGAGGGATAGAGAGTTAGAAACATCGATGAGAGAGAAACATCGATTCAGCTGCCTCTAGCACACCCCCCACTGGAGATGTGCCCGCAACCAAGGTCCATGCCCTTGACCGGAATCGAACCCGGGACCTTTCAGTCCGCAGGCTGACGCTCTATTCACTGAGCCAAACCGGTTTTGGCTTTTCTTTTAATCTTTATTGTTGAAAGTATTACATAGGTCTTCCTTTCCCTCCTCTCCCCTTAAACTTTTCCAGCCCTATCCCACCCCACCCCAACCCCCAGGCCCTCTTTAAAGAATGGTTCTTAGATCCTGTTGTCCAATTCCACTGTACCTTCCACTTTCTGTTTTCCTGCCTAGTTCCTGCCCAAGCAATTTTCATTGGTCCTAATGCCAGTAACAAAGAAAGGTCAATAGGCCAACCTTTCTCCATCACCATTCCTTATTTCTCTCATTAAAAGTATATGTTTGAACAGTGTTTCTCCATAATTTTTCACATATCTTATTTCATTTTCTCTTCAAAATCTTGTGAAGTGGGTAGAGCAGAAAACAAAATTTAAATCTTATAAACTGTAAACAGAGTATCATGTAGCTTAAGTGCTTTGTTTACCTAAATTTCCAAAGCTCATGAAATTAGAATCTAAAACTCAGAACTAATAATATATAATTATTATTATAATGTTTTTTAGGCAGAATTGTATACATAGAAAATACAGGCTTAAAAATGGGTACTTCTGGGATTTGATTCCCAGTCCCATTTCTCATAAGCTGTGATATCCCAGATTAGTTATTTAACCTCTCTATGCTAAAATATGAAAACCCAAGAAAGCTTCACCAAGTCAGCAAGGAACCTCCTGGAAAGAAATGGAAATACATCCAGCTGTAGTTTGTTATTTGGATTCAGATGGGCATCCTAAGTCCATCTAAGTCAGGGAGAATGAAAACAATTATAACAAGAAAAATTAAACAGACCCCTTATATTCAGGTGAGGAACTGCCAAAAATCACCTCATTCATTTTAAATCGTCTCTGTTACTATTGTAAGCTGTCTTTCTATTACAAGCACCAGCAGTTCATTCTTTATTAGAGCTTGTTTCTAACCAAACATGCCCGTGTGGCTGTATCACTGATGAGCCTCAGCTGCCCTGGCGGGGCAGGCCACAGCTCCCACCCATAGGAGATAGGTAGTTGACCTCCAGTTCAGAAATGTCTCTACAGTTGGCTGTGATTCTGTTTAATTCCCATTATTTTCAATTCCTTTCTTCAAACTGCTCCATACAACCATCAGCTTAGCTTGCTGAATGTTATGCTGGATACTTAGTGAAGCATTTACTATGCATTTTCTATGTATTATCTAATTTAATCTTCACAAACCCTATGATAAATGTTATTATCCCCATTATACAGGCAAGGAAACCATTTACAGTGATTGGTAAATAGTCCAGATCCCCACATCTAGGAAGTATGATTGAAACCCACTGATTCCAAATTCTGTTCTTTGAACAACTCTACTCTCTGGTTCCCATGCTTCTTTTGGCCAAGGTAGAAAGTGCACTTTCTCACTGGGAAAGCAGAGCACTAATTAATGTTTGTACTGATTCATCAACATATACAAAAAAAAGTGAGCACTTGCCATTTGACCAGTTACTGAACCTGTGTCTCACTATTTTTGTCAAAAAGCTTTATAATCATGCTGTCTTTCTTCCATCACCAATCCCTTGAATCAAGGACTTCATCCCCGTAATGAAATCTTCCACAAGGAAACTTAATAAGTGCATTCTATCTCAGATAAACAAACAAAAGCTAAGTTAAAATGGAGAAGCAAGCCTTAGCCAGTGTGACTCAGCAGTTAGAGTTCCGACCCACACAATGAAGGGTCACAGGTACCACTGCTATTCAAGGGCACACACCTTGGTTGCAGGTGAGAGCCCAGCCCTATCAGAGTGCATGTGTGAGGAAACCAATTAATGTCTCTCTCACACATGTTTCTCTCTCTCTTTTCTGTCTCTTTTCCCCCTCCCTCTTTTTTCACTCTCTCTGAAAAGCAATGAAAAATATCTGCTGGTAAGGATTAACAACAACAGAAAGTAGAGAGGCAATTACCTATCTTCTAGAAGGGGGAAGCAAAGTGGAAGTCTAATTTCTCATCTTTTGGATGGCAACTATACCTTAAAGTGAATTGTGTTTCTCAGAATTTCTGCAACAGTTCCACTTTCAAATGTTTTGTCCTGTTGCATCATAGTTGATTCATAATCGTGGAACTCTGTGTCCTCATTCTATGTTTGTGGAATGTGGTCACGGTACTTAAAAATAAACTTCTATTTTTAAAAACTAACCTTAGAATTTGAGGTGTTTCATTTTTGAAACTTGACCCAAAATCTTATTTCTCTGAAATTTGGAAGATTCTTTTTATTACCTTCATGCAAATCATTTAAGCCTGAGAATGTTCCTCTGCATAACTCCCTGGAATCATGGACCCACTGCTTTCTCGGGCCGAGGGTTCCTGCTGTGCCCTTCTCTGTAGCTACCAGCTATGCCATCAAGCATCTGACCCCTTGTGACTAATCCATCAGCTTTCTGGCTTCCATGCTATCAGGACCTTCTCCCTTCTTCATTTTCCTCTTCCTACCTATTTTTCAGAAACTCTTCTTTTTAGGTAAAAAATCAGACATTAATTAGGCTCTTTTAGGAAACTGCCTAAAAACCATTGCCTATCTCCCTTTTATAATGGAGAAAAAAGATAAAGCAGGCTACTTGGGTTGCTTGCAATGGTGGGAGGGCTCAGGGGAAAGAGATAGGAGGATCTCACTATAGTGACCTAGGAGAATCCACCTCACTGGCCTCAATCTCCCTTCCCCCTAGAAGGGGTAACCAATGTGCCCACAATGGAAGTGTGCTACCCCTAAGTGCTAGTCACATTCTCACTCATTCTCTCCTCTAGTAGATTCCACTATTGCCATTATGAATCAAGGGGTGAATTGCATATAGGCAGATAATGTTACCACAGAGGAGAAAGTAAAGAATATGAAGTTATGTGAGATGCTAACCAGCCTCTCCATTTTCTTGAAAGGAGATGGAACACATGGAGCCAGTAACCAATGTTATAGTCCTGGCTGCTAGTTACTGGCTAAGTCATTCTGAATATGTTAAGTAACCTTTCTGAGCCTCAGTTCCCCCACATGTCAAATGGAGATAAATAATACCATTTATCTCACTGGGTTATAAGAGTCTACACCACATGTGTCAAACACAAGGCCAGCGGGCCAAATCCGTCCCGCCAGGCCTTGCAATGTGGCCCGCACCACGCTGTCATCACTGCACTCCGCTGCGTTTCCATCACAATGACAGTTTATGACTGTTCAGTAAACCATTCGGCCCGCGATTTAGGCTGGATTTTAGATTTTGGCCCCTTCTCTGATTGAGTTCGACTCTACACTAATAAAAGAGTAAGATGCAAAATACCTTCACGACACCCGCCAGTCAATCAGGAGTGAGTATGAAAATTAACCCAACAAAGAGGGCAGGTTAATTTGCATACACAGGTGCTGAGCCACCAGGGGCATGGCGGGATGCAGGTGTTCCACAATGCCCCAACCGCTCCAGGCCTCTGGACAGCATGGGAAGTCGAAAAGGCAGCTCTGGGCCAGAGCAAAAGTGATGCTGGCAGCCAGAGAAGGAAGGCACATTCTTGCACAAATCTTCGTGCATCAGGCCTCTGGTATTAAATAAAACAATGCATGCAAACCACTATGTGCCCAGTACTCTAAAGCACACAGGATACATCAGTGGACAAAAAGAGCCCAGTGTGTCCACATGATCTGCATCTTAGTTCATGTTATCATATTATTATTAAGCATTTGTAAGAGACACAACAGAGAAGCAACCAATCACCACTTTTACTAGGGCTGGGGGTGAGGTGGGATGAACCTAAAATAGCATAGGTTGTGCAATAGCCCATATAAGAAAAAATAATAATAATTTTTACCTTCTTGCTCTCAAAATAAATAGGCACTTATTTGTTTCAAAATTTTAGCTCATCCACGTTGGCCACATTGTACCTTCAAAGTGCCACTGCTAATAGTTTATTACATATGTAATACTTTCACAATAAAGATCTAATTTAAAAAAAGAAGATGAAATACTGCTGCTAAAATATAACCTGCTTAGGAAAATGTTAACAAAACACTCAATAGGTTTTGCCACAGTCAGTGTATACTTTCCATTCTGCTTAAGTTTATCTCCATTCTCTTAGCAAGCACTTCTCTTGCCAGCATTTTATTCTAACATCTTTCCCTTTCAATCTCTTTCTCAAATATTACCGAACTTCCTCCACTTCATTATCTCTGCCTGCTGCCAACAGATGGCAATAGTGCTCAGGCAAGGTTACTTTCCTCTGGTAAGCCCTGCACTGTAATGGGTCTCAACTGGCCAAGGAGCATGCTTGTGCTGTCTGTGCTAGGTTCTGAGGTATTTGCAAATATCACTAACCCTACAGCAGGTCTTTTAAGTAAAAAACTAATGGCAGTTTTGAAAGGGATTTTTAAGAAGTATAAAATGACAACAAAAAGGTAGAAACAATTTTAAAAACCCAAAGTGAAAAAAAGTATTGTACTTGTGAAATGAATCCATCTGAGATAGAAATAACTATGAAGGACAATATGTAAATATTGAGAAGTGCTGTACCTGAGAAATCAAGCAAGGAAAAAATAACTAAGTTTAAAATGTAAAAACAAAATATAACCACAAGAAAACTTTCTGTGGTTAGAGAATAAGCATCTATTCATATGACAATCCAACAGTAATGTAGGAGTGACTAGGATGTATTTGAGACCTAAAAGCAGTGGTCCTCAGCCTTAATTGCAAACTAGAATCATCAGGGGAGCTTTTAAAAATCCTAAACCTCAGTATCCTAGGCCAATTATCAGAATCTTTGGGGGCAGAACCAGGCATTGGTAGTGTTTAAGGCTATTTAGACGATTCCAATGTGCAAACAAGGTTACAGACCATTGCCTTCAAGTGTAAGCATGAGGAAATGAAGCTGCTACTGGTTCTATGGATTAAAATACACTCAAATACATAGACTGATGTGTGATGAGCATGGACACCTTAACAAAAAGTACTTAACTGTGATATTTGTATACTCAAGGAGAAATATTACCCACCTCAAAGGAGTTTTTGTTGCATATTCTCGAAACTGATATGGGTAAACAGTATGTATTATGAAGGAAGAATAGAACACACCTTATTTTAAATTTTTGAAGGAGCACCCTAGCTGGTTTGGCTCATAAATAGTGTCAGCCTGCAGACCAAAGGGTCCTGGGTTTAATTCTGGTAAAGGGCACGTACTTCAGTTGCAGGCTCCTCCCCTGCCTAGGTCCAGGTCAGGGCACATGCAGGAGGCAACCAATTGATGCATTTCTCTCACATTGATATTTCCCTCTGTCTTTCCCCCTCTCTTCCACTCTTTCTAAAAATCAAAGGAAAAAAACATCGTCAGGTGAATATTTTTAAAAAATTAATTTAAAAAACAAAATTTTGCAGGAGCTACTCATACGCGTATTTGAAGAAAATGGATCACAGAGCTACAAGCTTCTCTATCTCTTAGTCATTTCAGGGAATCTATTTACAAAGAAATGGACACACAAAGCTGTGTAAAATTCTGTGCATAACTATATGACATCATCTTTCCCTCCCTTTCATCTCCAATGATTAGACTAATCCTTGGCCTATCCACTCAGTGCATTCTGGTTAACAACCTTCCATCTTTCATAATTCAGTTTTGCATCAAAACAAATGGATCATTTAGTTCTTGATTCAAACCAACCAGGCACTTCTCCCTGCAGCCTGCTTTTACCTTGTCTGCCATGATCATAGAGGATCCCCCGTGGATGCCCAGGATGGGGGTGAGAGTCTGGGCTGAAATGAAGTCAAGGATCTGGGCAATGGCTTCCTGGTCAGTGTCGTCAGCAAACACCACCCCCTGGATCTTCCGGTCCGACATGAGGTCACAGATACGGGTGATGATGCTCTTTGGATCGGTCTCATTCATGGCTACTAGCTCCACACGGGGCACCACAGAGAGATGATGGAAGTCATCTTTCTCGTGGGCATCCTTGATGGCCACCTCGTCTGAAGTGCCCACAAGGATGACAGCGATGCCAATGCTGGGGGCGCTCTTCTGAGAACGAGCTCTGCTGCCTGACACAGCCAGGACAGCCAACACCAACCAGAACTTGGGAGAACAGCACTCTGCTCTGGGCTTCATCTTCAACTCGTCGACTCCCTGAAAACGCAAAGACAGAGTGGTTACATCACAACCCACACTACAGAACCTGTCTTTGAAGGCTGGATACTGCAAGTTGAAGTCCTTTGCTGGTCATCAAACCCTTCTTCTGTCTTTTAGTCTAGTCTCTTAAAATTTCGTGTTTTCTCAGCAGTGTGAGAGAAAAAAGCTTTCAAAAGCATCAGACATCCTTGAGCAAGAAAATAAAAGATGCTATTGCTAGAGCCATTAGCAGCAAACAGACAGAGACAAATGAGGCAACGGGGATGCAAGTGGTCCAGGAAGTAATGCCAAGTGCACAAACGCAGGAGTCTCCAAGAGGGGGGTCTTGCTGTTGCTGCATGATCCTTGGCACTCCTATCACAATTCATCCTTGAACTGCTCTTGGGCTGAAGGGATGGTGTAGGCCAGGAAAAGGGAACAGTAAAATGGGCTTAGCAGAGGCTAGCAGCAAAACATGGTCTGGATAAGCTAGATATAGAGAGCTACAGATACATAAGTCCCATATTCTTGCTGCTTTTACTTCATGTTCACTTCAAAGAGGACAAGAGCCTTAAAATTCTTCAGCTGCCCTTTTATAGTATCTGGCTCTTAATACTAAATAATAATAAAATTTAAAAAACAGCCAATATGTAGGCAGTACTTTTAAAAATCTCAATTGATCCTTATAATAAGCCAGTGGGAGGAAAATAAGAAAGGTACTATTACCCCCATTTTATAGATGCTAAGGCTCAAAGAAGTTCAGAAATCCAAAACCATGAACCACTTCCATCAAACAAATATGAATCCAGATCTTTTGACTTTTAGGTCAATTTGTATTTCATTGTATTACATCACACTGTTTCTCAAATCACCCATTACCACAGAGTCATCTTATCGATATTTTGATTTGTTCATGCATCAAAGTATGATGGTTTCAACAAATACTACTGATAACTACTATAATGTTAGAGCCACTATTTTTTTCTTCACCCAAGGATATGCAGGAGGGGAGTATATTTTAGAGAGAGAGGAAGGGAAGGGAGAAAGAGAGAGAAAAATAATGATCAGTTGCCTCCCATATTCATCATGTTGAACCCTGACCAGAAATTGAACACCCAACCTTTTGATGTATGGGACAACATTCCAACCAACTGAAGCATCAGGCTCAGGGCATGTTAGGGACACTTTTGAAATTTTTTCAGGCATCCTATAGCAGTGACTTCTCTGAAATCACTTCCCCCGTGTTTCATACAATACACCACCTTTTACCTACAACAAACTCCTACTTTTTAACTTCTCTCCATGCCCCTAAATCTGACACTGTGCACAAGGCTGAGGACATGGTTCTATATAGAGCTCTGTGATTTCTTTTCCTATCCCTCACTGTTTCCCAACAGCTCCTTTCATTTAAGTAGAACTGGCCCTGCTTCAGTTGTTCTGCTCTGTTTTAAATAATAATTTATTGTACCTCTATTATGTGCTGTGTACTGTGCTAGGCATTTCCTCCTATGGAGTGTCTTTGGTCCTCACTGAAACTCTATAAATTAGTCATTTTATCCCCATTTTTCAAATGGAGAAACTGAAGCTTAAAAGAGTTATGTAATGTTCCCAAGGTCAATAAATGCCAGCATGCCAATATAAACTTAGCATTTTTATACATCAAAGAAATATTCTACAAACTGCACCCAAAACCAGAATCAGCAATTCTCATTCTTCTCTAAAGAGAGAGAGAGAGAGAGAGAGAGAGAGAGAGAGAGAGAGAGAGAGAGAGAATAATCAAGGATGAAAATGCCACCTAATATCACCTGCTTGTTTGAAAAAAAAAGAAAAAGAAAAAAAAAACATTAATATATTAGGGATCTATAAACTTTGAGAGTTTAGCTACCGAAAGAAAACAATAATGATGGTGCTGAGTAAAGAGAGATAAGGATGTTCAGGCTGAGCAGACTGACTGCAAAGGGCATTAACGATTTGGGAGTAAGATGCTGGGGACATTTTGTGGCTGAAGAAGCACAAAATCCAATCCAGTTCTTGGCAGAAAGCACCTTGGAACTCTTGCCATTGTAGGCATCCTTCCACACTGCCAAGAAGGAGACCTGTATTGATCGCCTTGTCTATCTCTTGCAAATAAGGTGAGTAGCTCAGTGGTTCACACCTGAGCAAAGTTGACTCCTGACAGTTTTCTGGTCTATGTGTCTCTGCGGAAACAGGAAATGACCACAGGAGCCCTGGAAGCCTATGCTGATTAACTGGTCCCAATCAAGCATTAGAGCCAGGGCCTGAATTCCTCCTCCTCAACTCTATATAGCAAAGCAGTGCTAACCACAGTTGAGCAGCACTGAATATTCAAAGACCAATGGATTTAGCATCTCAAAGAGCTATTGACAAAATAATAATAATAATAATAATAATAATCTGTTCAATTTTAAGGACTGGTTCTCAAGGAGAACCAAAAGATTTAGAATTTGGCAAGACTAGCAGCTAACTTTGTTGCAATAGATCCTAATCATTTAGATACCAGTCGCTAAATCAGCTTCCTTCGCACTGAAAAGTGGTCCACTCTGCCATGACAGTACATTAACTTTAATGCACTCTAGACGCTCCAGTTTTGATGTTTTATTTACTCTCTTTAAAATATATCTTGTGTTCCTCTACTTCTTTTCACACAATATATTGCACTTTGTTATGCAATGGCTAGTTGTGACACTCAAAGAATAGAATCAGGTTTTCCTGAGCATCTCTTTTATACTCAGAATAGAGCAAAGCACTTTATAAAGCAATACATTATGGGAGATACCAGTAAGAGAGGGACTGTGAGACAAACAAAGAAGCTTCTTTGAATACAAACTCAATTTCACACATTAGAAGGGGCTTCGTTGAGAGAAGGCATGTAGTTCAAGATAAGCAAATTGGTTTTGCTCCTTTCCACTGACAGACCATGGTTAATCTTAACGCACCTGCTCTACGATGCTTTGCCCCCTCCTCTCCACTGTTCTTGGTAGTAAGCACCTTGGAAGTCTTGCCATTGTGGGCATCCTTCCACACTGCCAAGGAGACCTGCATCGATCACCTTGTCTATCTCTTGCAAAAAAATTCTCCCCCAGTAGAATAGAGCATTGTTTCATTTTCATTATCACCATAGCCTATATGTGTCTATCTATCAATAAATACCTATAAAAGTTTACTATAATTATAGGACTATGTAATTAACTAGTTGATGATCTCGTGGTGGGCAGGAAACTTTTCAGTTCAGAAAGCATATTGAATACCCACTAAGCAGACATTGTTGTTAGTGTTGGGGATGCTACTAACACAGGTTCTACCCTCCACAGCCATAGCCTAGTAGAAGATGCAGAAACACAAAGAAGACCTTGTCTCATTTCTATTTGTATTTTAGGGGTATAGCTGGGTCTCATATACAATAGGTAAGGACTCAACAAATAGTAGCCACTGAGTTTCTACCATTATAAAATTGTTAATATTTTACCATTTTCAAACTATAATAACCTATTTTACATATTATATATTGACAATAACATTTTACCTATAGACTACCATATTCAGATACTATTATTGGTAGGTAATTTTCATGTAGTGTTAAATCACATACAAACATTGTAAGTCATAATTTTTCCTTACATTACAAATAAGAAAAAACTTTTGAGAGGGTAAGTATATTACCAAGTTCACCCAGCTAATAAGAAATGTCATCAAGTTTCAAACCAAAGTTTGTCTGTCTCCAAAACTCTTGTTCTTTCCATTTTGCTGCCCCTCAATATCTATATATATAAAAGGATAATATGCAAAGTGTCCCCTTGAGAGCAGTTCAGTTGCTTGCTATGATGTGTGCTGATCACCAGGGGATATTGAGGAATACGGCAGGCAGCCAATGGTAGCAGTGGGTGCTAAAGGAGCAAGGGAAGGAGGAGGTAGGGAGATGGGGGGAGGAGAGGCAGGGAGGCAGGGAGGCGGGGGGACCACATGGTGGTGATACGCTGGCAGCAAATAAAGGAGGAGGTGGGGGGGGGGGGCGACCCTGATCAATCCTGATCACCAGCCAGGCATAGGGACCCTACCCGTGCATGAATTTCATGCACCAGACCTCCACAGAGTATATAAATGAATGGAAAAAAGGATGAAAAGAATGAATGAAATCACCAACAAAAACAAAATGTGTTCTAATACCAGTTTCATATTAACTAAGTGCCTGAGGATGAGCAAATCACTTAATTACTGTCTCTATCTCTTCACTGGTAAAATCAGGATAATGTACTAACCTACATACCTGAAAGAGTTTTTGTGAGGATCAAATAATAATATGGAAGTGCTTTGAAGAAAAGGATGTTACCTTTAAGCTTCTATAGAAGTTAAGTTATTCAAAGATCCTAGCTATTTATGAAAGCACATAGTCAGCATGTGGGAGGTGGGGGTAATGGAATGGTAGATAGAGGCTAAGAGGAATGTAAAGAGCAGCCTCGCAGGAGGCAAGAGATATTACCATGTTTCCCCAAAAATAAGGCATCCTCCGAAAATAAGACCTATTTACAGGTTTCCTTCTGAGTGAAATATAAGGCATCCCCCTGAAAATAAGGTCCCCTCTAGACTAAACATGAGAGATTTGGTCCACTGATTCTGAAAGAAATGGAGTCACGAGAAAATTTTCCAAGTACTACCCTTTAATACAGTCAGAACACTATTTGGAGTAACAAAATTAAGGAGATTGTGGTTAAGATATGATAGGCAGTGAATAAAATGAAGATTAAAAGTGCCAGAACTATACATCAGGTCCAATTCCTCAAGCTGCCAATAAAGACAGAAAGCTAGGATACATAGGTCTAAAACTTGTCACTTCAGAAAATATGGGAAACAAGGATCTCATACAGTATAAGTCAAATGAAATAAAAAGAGCATAACCTTTTTGGAGAGCAATGTAAGAATATGTACCAAATTTTTAATATTATGACAATATAAGTGAAAACATCAAAAGTGACAATGAGAGATGTCACATATTAACATATTAATACCCAGAAGACACAAAAATCATGAGCATACATGGATGTAAAAATATAGGCTGACTGTGTGTAAAGCAATACTTAAAATTACCATGGGGAGTAACGAATAAATCCAAAAGACAAAATATAAACAAAGAAATAAATCATTAAAAAAAAAACCAAAGTGTAAGTAATAAGTTTGAACTAGTTCAGATATCTAGAAATACGCATACAACACAGACTACATACTCTTTTAAGTATGTATATAGAAAAGTATTGTATCTACAAAAGTGCCTCAATAAATTCCAAAGAATCAATATAAAATAACTACCATTTTTCTATAATGTAATTAAATCACAAATAAATTTTTAAAGTAGCTAAAAATATCACATATCCAAAATTAAAAAAAAAACTTTCTAATAAATAACAAATGTTAAGAAGGAAACCAAAAGAGAAACTAAAACATCCTTTGAACAGAATGACAATAAAAATATTAAATATGGAAATGTCTAGTGTACAACTAAAAGAGTTTAAAGAGAATCCTATGCCTTTAAATTCACCTATAAGAAAAATTTTAAATACAAAATAATTAATTATAACTAAATTTTCACTTGTTGTCAATTAACAGAATCAACCCTAAGAAGGAATTAAATAATAAAGTGCAAAAATTAATAAAACAGATGGCAAAGAAAGGAAGAAAAAAGCTCATTCTTTAAAAGACTAAAATAAAGTTTTGACAAGACTACTCAAGGTAAAACCGAAAAACTACAAATGAAATTCATAATAAAAATGGAAAAAAAGCAACATATACAATAAAAATTTCAAAATAATAAAATAATATTATGAAAATGGTTGCTTTTTAAAGTTACGTGTAAATATATAATAAAAATTGCTAAAAGAGGTTCAAATAAAAATTTGAATATAACATTAAACATTAAAGAAAATAAAATGGTTATGCAAGGTCCCCAATCCTAATCCACCAATAACCACCTCCTACCTATAATCCACACTCAACCAACCCACCTCTGTCAAAATAAAAGGAAGTAAAACAAGTGCACATGATTTTATAAAGGAAATCTACTGAACTTTTAAGAGAAGAAATAAGCCTTGCTCATACAAGTCGAACAAAATAGAAAAAAAAATCCAGATAATTATAGTACAATAAAAGATTATCATATTTCCCCTTCACTTATGAACATAAAGAGGAGGAAAACCTAAAAAAAAAAAAATATTGGCTTACCAAAATATACAGTATCTTTTTAAAATAACATGATGAAGTATGACATACCAGAAATGCAAGGATGGCTTAACTATAGACTATATGTAAAAATAATTTACCACATTAATGAACCAAAGGAGATATTTACACAAATATCTCCAAAAATTGACAGAAACACATTCAATTAAGGGAAAAATCTATTCATGATATAAATGTTAAGATATGTGTGGGGGATTTTTTTAATAAAATAAAACATGCAATAACAGGAAATGAAGATCATTAATCTTTACCTAGTTAAGAATATATATCAAAAACTCTTGATCACAGTCTTTTTGACATTGAGAAAAATGCAAGATTAGTACTATTACTGCTATTGGAGATTATGATAAATAAAATAAGTCAAGAGAATAAAAGTTTTAAGAATGGAAATGAAAGAGAAAACAATTAGCATTATATGAAGATAATATGGTTATCTACACTAATAAAAGAGAAACATGGAAATTAACCATCACTCTGCTATACCCACCAGCCAATCAGGAGCGAGTATGCAAATTAACCCAATGAAGATGGTGATGGCCATGAAGCTGGAGCAAGCAGGAGGCTTGAGTTGCCCCCGGCCTCTGCTCAAGGCTACAAATTTTCAATTATAGAAGGTAAATAAATCCTAGATACCTGATTCCAGTCAACCCTGGCCTCTGTTCAAGGAGGCGCTGAAAAAAAGAAAAAAAGCTCTTTACCCAGGCTGCCCACCCCCCATGGGGTGAGGGACATCACCCAGCTTCTCACCCAGGCTGGCCAGGCACCCCAGCAGGAACCCCCATCCTGAAGAGACTGTGGCCAGCTTGAAAAACAACCCTCAGCCCCTCACCCAGGCTGGCCATGCCCCCCCAGTGGGGACCCTTACCCCATGGGGACATGGCCAGCCTACAAACTACCACAGGCCCCTCCCCCAGGCTGCCCCACACCCCAAGGGAACCCCCACCCTGATCTGGGACACCCTTCAGGGCAAACCACCTGGCCCCTACCAGTGCACCAGGCCTCTATCTATACTAATAAAAGGGAAATATGTTCATTAGACTGGGAGACCTTCCAGGAGACCTTCTGGATATTCTTCTGGACAAAGCCATAGTGGCAGGGCCAAGATAGAGGCAGTTAGAAGCCCAGAGGGGAGGGCAGTTGTGGGTGGTGATCTGGCCAGTGTGGGGGGCAGTTGAGGGTGATCAGACCAGCAGGAGGGCCAGTTGGGGGAGAGCAGGCCATCAGTGGGAGTCAGTTGGGGGTGATCAGGACAGGGTGGGGGGGCAGTTTTGAGTGAGCAGGCCAGCAGGGGGTCAGTTGGGGATGAGCAAGCCAGTGGTGGGGGGAGGTTGGGCGTGATTAGGCCAGCAGGCAGAGTGGTTAGGGTCAATCAGGCAGGCAGGTGAGCGGTTAGGAGCCAGCAGTCCCGGATTGTGAGAGGAATGTCCAACTGCTGGTTTATGTCTGATTCCTATAAACTAACAGTAGGATATCCTTCAAGGGATCCCAGATTGGAGAGAGTGCAGGCCAGGCTAAGGAACACCCCACACACACACGAATTTCATGCCTTGGGCCTCTAGTCTACTTAGAAAAATCCAATAGACTTTAAAAACAATTAGTATTAATATGAATGGAGCAAGTATGCAAATTAACCCAATGAAGATGGTGATGGCCATGATGCTAGATAAATGATATTCTTAGAAAACATTAATAGCTCTCTTTTAACCAACTAAAAAATATAATAGTCATAATAACATAAGCAACTAAAGAATGCTTAAGACATATAACAGAGAAAATGTGAAACTCCATTAAAGGCTATGAAAGAAGACCTGAATAATATAATCATCTATCTATATATATAAAAGCCTAAGGGACTGTCAGACCATTCGACCTGGTAGCTATGATGCACAATGACCACTAGGGAGCAGATACTCTGACCAGTAGAGGAGGGAGCCTGATTCCTCATGAAATCAGCTATGGATTAGTTTGCTGCTGGGGCACTGCCAGTCCCAAATCTACTTTATCTGCACTCTGGACCCAGAGATTGGTTTTAGCCCAATCCCCATAGACCAGGCTGAGGGACCCCACTGGTACACGAATCCGTGCACCGGGCCTCTAGTATACCATATTCACAGGTTTGATAACATAGTATTTTAGAGTTCTGTTTTCCCCTGAATTCATCTATAACTTCAAGGCAATTGCTATTATTGATAATAGGATTTTTTAAAGAATTTTATTAATTTATTCTAAAATGCATACAGAAGAATAAAGGTACACAAAGAACTAAATAAATAAACAGGATGTCCTTATGTGAACCAATAATGAAAATGTGCCATGAACTAAGAAGTCTGATGAACTCAACTCTACATAACAGATCCAAAGTACATTTTTTAATTAGCATATTTTTTAATTTTAAGTTCCATGTCAATTTTGGGTTTTAAGTTATATTTTCTAAATTAAAATGTATAGGCACAGAGCAAATGTTGAACCAAAGAAGTGCTTTTGAGTCATAATGCTTAGCTTGGGCAATGCATGTGTTCACAAACTACTTGAATTTGGAGTGTATTACAGATGTCAAACATCTACTTAAATGTCATTTTGATGTACAAGACCAATACCTATTTCTAGCAAATGAAATACATTGATACATGCAGGATTTTTGGAAACCCAATTTCAATCCTCCAAATGCATTGAGGGTCTGCTAAACATCATCTCAACATCATCTAAATCTGTAAAAATGACATATAAAAGGTACCTACCTTTCATTTCAGTTTACTTAGAACCTAAGACTTCTCTCTTATTCTTCTCCTCCTCACACTATTACCATCATCCATTACTCTCTTAGAGCTCTGAGTTGCCTCGCCCCTGCTCTTTCTTCAGAAAGGAACAAAGAAACCCTGGAATTGTGTGAAGGAGGGGCAGGTGATCAGACTGGGTACCTATAAAACCAGTAAAGAAAGAAAAGTCTATCTATCTGGACATCTTACAAACATGCTAACTCCATTTTTAATGTAGCAATTGACATGGCAATAAACAGCGCTCCTTGGTCCTGCTGGGGTTTTTACTTATCTAAATGCACTCCTATGCAGAGCCAACCACAAATGCATTCCAACATACCACAGCCACAACAAATGATGTCAGACAAAGTCAAAGAAAACAGAGCCTTAGTTAAGGCACTTATGGCAAAGTATCTGACCAGAGACGTACAGGAGAGTTGGGAGAGAGGGAAAAGATACAGGTAAAAATGATCCAAATCCTTGACCATCAAGTCCTCCTATCGGTGCAGGTAGGGATGCCCTTCCAATGACCACAGTCCTTTAGACACCTACATGAAGCTGGCCTCATCATTGCAAAGGTCAATGGGGCATTTAATTTATTGACAGATAAATTCTTCTGCTGAAATAAGAACCTTCTGTTTTTACTGGGTCCATGCAGACCTGAACTTCTTCCTTGTTCCACAACACTTCCAGTGGTAAAAGTAGGCTGTTCTCTCTGAGCTGTTCTTTCCTACTGTCTGCGCAAAGCAGAAGTATCACCTCTACAGTCACCCAAGTTCCTGATACAAGAGCTGTACAGATAACCAGTAAAGGATTATGAATCACTTCATATGTGTACACTTTAGTAGAGGTTTTTAATACAAACATGGATGATTATCTGTATTCTCACCAGCAACAGCCACTCATGTTTTCCTTAATATTCTGCAAGAGCAGACACCAAAATTGTTCAAGTTTCTCTCCTAACATCTGCACATGGTTCTTAATTATAATTAATTTATATGCCTCAAAGGACAGTGTGGGCAGCCCTGCTGAAATCCAAACCTTTTGAAACCAGATTCTGATTATTACCATTTGGCAGCAGATTAGGGCAATTTATTGGTTTAACAGCAAAATAGCATTTTCAAGTGTTAACAAAAATTATTGGCTCGTCACTGATTATTAAGGGGGGGTAGGGTGAGCAGTGAAAATGGGTGGTGGGTCAGAAAAAGAGAAGTACAGGAACAGAGCAGCAGGAAAATCTCACCTGGGGAAGAGGCACAAAGGAAGATGTTGGGAGAACAACAGTAAGCCAGGGATGGTGTTTTGAGTAGATTAACAGCCTGTACTAAAATAGATTTACCAGTAAAGTTAGGGTGTTGAAAAAGGCCATGTCTAAGTCACCCCAAGTAATCTGCTCTACTGCCTAAGTAAACTCCAAGCCAATGCAACCTTCCACAAAATCTCTTCTCAGACCGAGCAATGATAATTGTCAGAGTTGAAAACATAAGCTTTATATTTACTCTTAATTTGCTGTGTGATCTTAAATCAGTTTCTTTACTTCTCTGACCTTCAGGCCCCTCTTCTGTAAAACAGGAGATAATAACTGCTTTACGGGATTGCTGTGAAGATTGACTCACTTGGTAAATGTTTATTGAATGTTTTCCATGTGCCAGGGAATGTGATAGGAGATGGGTTCCAACACTGATTGGAATCCAGTCTACAAAGCAGCCTTTAACCTAGTGGCCAAGGCAGACTAACAGGAAATTATAGCACGACGTGATGAGTTATAATAGAGCATGCCTGGTGCTCCATAGGAGGCCCCCTAATCCTGTCTGGGAGAGAAGGAGAGTAACAAGTAAGTGCTAATAGATGAGCAGGAAATGTAATGAAAATGATAGACTGAAATTGTCACAAAGATAAAATATTAATTAGAAGCAGATTATGATACAGTAAAAAAGGCAAGGACCTAGAAGTCAAAAGACATAGGCATGAAACTTGACTTTAACACTTACTTCCCTTGAGGAGCGGGGAGGCAGTAACTTAAATTATTTGGACCTCATTTTCTTCATTATAAAATGGGGATTATTATCCTCACCTCATAGAATTGAACAATTTATTTGAAAGCATCTAACAATATCAGGCACCTGATATTTTTCATTGAATTTGAATAAACTTTGTCCAGAGGCAGAAAAGGAACTCCTCTTGCCTCAAATTACTTAGAAGAGTCAGACACCTTCCCTCTCACCTATATCTCTAATACCATTCTACTGACCTTAGAAATTAGTTGTTTTAAAAACTTAGTCTATAAGTAACAACCTAATATTCAACATAAACAATTATTAAAATAGATTTTAAATCCTAAAGCTAGTCAGCAACTACTTCCCCGTCCCTCTTCCCCACCAGCCACCAAATAGCCACCAAATTTTCCCTGGTCAGTGTGCTCCGATGGTTAGAGTGTCTGGAAGGGTCCCAGGTTCAATTCCCATATCTGGGCTGCAGGTTTGATCTCTGGCCCAGTTGGGGTATAAGCAGGAGGCAACCAATTGATGTGTCTCTCTCACATCGATGTTTCCCTCTCTCTTCTCTCTCCCTTCCCACTCTCTCCTCTCTCTTACTACTCTCTCCCTCTCCACTTCCCTCCCTCCCTGCCACTCTCTCTCTCTCTCTCTAAAAAAAAAAAAAAAAAAGTATCCTCAGGGGAGAATTAACAAACAACAACAACAAAAATAGTAGGTGCTAGCTGGCTTTAGGATTTAAATCTATTTTAATAATTTTGTGCAAAGTAATATGATAACTTCAATTACATCAAAATAGTCATTTATTATCTTTATAATCTGTATCCTTTCTCACCAATTATGATTCTCCCTGCAAGGAATATAAGAAAGAACCTACCCTCACTACATTAGCTAGTAAGAGCTTTTCTTGGAAACTCTGATGAAGTAAGGGCAAGGATTAAAACTGTTTTCTTTATCTATCTCCAGTACTTAGCAGAGTGTCTGACATATGGTAGGCGCTCAATGAGCATTTGTTGGTGACATTAATGAATGAACCAATAATTAAGTATCTCAGAAGACCAATAATGAGCTACCTCTCTCCATCTCCATTGACACATAAGTGAAGGCATTGTTTTAGGTCCTTCACTCCCAAGGGTTATACTATTGAGGGAAATACCATAAATACTAGTAGCAATGCCATTTCCAATTTCTTATTATGTAAGGATCATTCCTAGGTCAATGTTGTTAGCTGATAATTGCCTGTATATCTGAGCATTTGCACCTGTACATGTGTGTGTAAATCAATGCCTATACAAGTGACATATGTTAATGTGTACAAATTAGCCCTCTTTTCCTTGGTCTCTGGGTTCTAAGGAGGTTCTGATTATGAAGCATAAACATGACTCAGCCTTCAACTCAGAGCCTAGATCTAAAACAAGATTCTGAGGCCATAAGAGACCTCACAGAGAGCATGGTAGCAAGGCCAGAATCAATAGGGAACAAAAGCCATACCATTTGAGCTGCCTGGCTATCGGGCAAGTCTAGATGCAGTCATGCATTCCTTGCTAATAAAATGCCATCTGTATTATTGCCATCAATATTCACATCTGTTCATCACACAACCAATCCTACCTGAATTCTGAACTCGCTTAAACCCTGCTAATAACATGTGTGATACTGAGCACCTACTCAGAGAATTAATCACAAGTTGAAACATAAGCTCTTTAATTTCACTTGCCCTTCCTCCTCTCTCCCACTTCCTCTCAAACTACTATATAAGAAGACAAGAGACAGAGCTGAGGGCCAGGAAACTCAGGCCCTATTACATCCCAGCACTGACAAGCCACAGGGCTCAGAATTACCCAACCTCTCTGTGCTCAATTTCTTTGCTGTGAAATAAGAGAAATGAGCTCATTGTTCTCAAAGTCTTAGAACTTTAAAATTCTGTGAATCTTTCTTTCTTCCATTCCCCTCCAGATCAACTCTCTCCTCTCCTCTGAACGCCAGAGTCAGGTCTGTTTGGAGCACATCAATGAACTTCCTAGTTCTTTGGCCTCCAGATGGGTTTGACTAATAAAGAGCATAAAAAGTAGCTCAGAGGGAACAAGAAGGCTGAGACTAGGGTACCTATTCTCTGTGCTTCCTCCCTGTGGGTCCCCTACGGGTTGGATGTATCACTTGACTTCCATGAAACATCCCTTGCTCTATCCAAAGAGCTCTGCCTACAGATTCCAAAAATTACTCCCACTTTCCTCCTCTGTTACCACAGGTGGTGGTGACTCCACCAAGTTGCTTCTAGCTCCAGGACACCTCCACTTGTGGTTTCTGTGCATTGCCCACAACCTAGTAGTCTTTTTTCTAAACCCTCTTCTAGTTAAACAAATTGAGGGTGCCATCTGTTTCCTGCTCTGATCATAAATTATACAGATTCCTCCTGCATTCCACAATAATGCCTAGGGTTCCAAATAGCAAAAGCAGGACCTGAATTCTACCACCAGGTGCCACTGAATAAGGTATGGCCCCTCCTGACAATGCTCCCTGCTTGTGCTCAGATCCTGGTGAGCAGCATTAGAAGTGATGCTCCCCAGATGCCTGGCCCTCTGCAAAGAAGGAATGAACATCGGTAGCATACTTCAAGAGAAGCCGGCATTTTGAGAGTGAGGAATGTAGGATTAGGAATCAGAAAAATACACCAAGCAATTATCAGAATGACTCAAAGCACAATCCGGAGAAAGACAGCATTTCATTAAGGAAAATGTGTTCATTAAATAGGACTTCATATGGCCAAAGAAACAAACTGGCAACAAAGACCTTATTTCCTTTCTCTTTTTCTCTTTGATATGGTCAGAACCCACTTCAGAAAAATATCAAGTTTTAGAATCAATTTTCACTGTCAAATTATAAGCCAAAGAATAAACAAAGAAATACAGCAGTACAAGAAAGTATAAAGGTTACATTTCTAGAAAATGATATGCCAATTATTATTTGTATTTGTATTTGTATTTTTTTTTAACATGTGGGAAAAAAAATTATACCCTGGCTAGTGTTCTCAGTGGTTCGAGCACCAACCCTCGCACTGAGGGATCTCAGGTTTGATTCCCAGTCAAGGGCACATATCTGGGTTGCAGGTTCCATCTCTAGCTCTAGGCCTCTGGTCAGGGCACATGGGGAAAGCAATCAATGTGTCTTTCTCACATAGACTTTTCTCTCCCCCACCCCCACCCCCTTTCTCCCTTTCATTCTCTCTCTAAAAAGCAATAAAAAGAAATCCTCAGGTGAGGATTAGCAACAAAAAAAGTAGTGAAAAAGAATGAAAAAAATACTTGTGAACCCCTTGCTATAATAATAATAATAATAATAATAATAATAATAATAATAATATAGTTAGAGTTTGGCTATCCTTTTCATTTTATATTGTTTTTAAAAAGCAAGTAGCTGCTCTCTGAATCCAGCATGCTTACACTGTTAAAAGAGAATGTACATCAGGCCTAAATTACTATGTTCATGTCACCAGAGAAATGGCAGGGCAGAGGGCAGCTGGCACAACCTGCACCTCCTTCCCATGCCCTGAGGGGGCCAGATAAGCTTCTCCCTGACTCAGCTCAGCCCCAGGCCAGGCCAACACACAGAGCTGGGATCTGCACTTGCAGCTGCAGGGAGTCCACTCAGGGACTCAGCAACTTTCCCACTTTATGTTAGAGTTTGATATATGAAATTATGGACAATAACTTAAGTGGAAATCATTTTGCAATATAAGTGAAGTCATTATGCTATACACCTTAAATGTATACAGGGCTATATGTCAATTATGTCAGTGAACCTGGAAAAAAATTACATTTTGAAAGCAAAAACCCCAAGCTTCAGCCTCACACCAGCTCCTATCCTTTTCCTCTCAGAAGTCCAAATCCTTATTGAGGTCCCATCAGGAAATCACAGCCAAGTGTTCCAGGGAGTGAAGGCCAGGCATGTGTCCACAGGACTGTCCACTCAGCGTGGAGAGAGGACATCCACGCCCAACACGGAACCTTCAGATGGCATGAAGGTGCTCCAGGGTATGAAGACGCTCAGAGAGAAGCTGCTCTGAGATTGAAGTGAAGACAACTTTATCTGGGCTAAAAGCTCTGAGGGCATCTAAGGTTAAGGCACTGGTTTGAGCAGAGGCTCAAGAATGACGGCACTAAGGTAGAAAGCAGTGAGGCACGAAGCTGATAAAAAATAAAAAAATAAAAAAAAACGGTACACAGCACGGCCCGCCCCAAGTAAGAGTTCATGGAAAGGGTAGCTGTGAGATAAAGCTAAAAAAATACAGAGAGAAATCTGAGTGCTCAGCTAAGGCACTTGGCAGCGAGTGGTGACAAGAAATGATGGGAGGGCGGGAGGAGAAGGAACATATCTCTGACCACTAAATTCCATTTATTTTCAGCTTCCAAGGTGAATGAGATGGCAGCTGCCTTCAAAAGCTATTTGGGAAATCAAGGAGTCTAGCTGATTACAGCAGGGAAATTCCTTATCTACCTCCCAATAAAGCTGCCACTGTTGGGAAGTTAAGACCTCAGTTTTATAATGATTAAAAAACAGAAGTGCTTATGATATACCATTCATTGAAGTGTTTTTGATTGAAACAGTATTTATGGAGACCGCTCTCTTCACAACATGAACATTTTCCAGTGGTAAGATGAACCTAAATACAATGACCCTGGAGTCCTGCCTTGTGCCTCTATCTTTCTCTTAAGTCTACTCCCTCTGCTTTTCCTATTTATGCTCATTTAAAGGTTTTTCCTTCTGACAGCGGTCACTCTGTTCTCTATATCAGAGATTAGACTTTGGGTTGTGAGTATACAATAAAATATATGGATGATGTATTATAGTATTATACACTTGAAACCTATATAAATTTATTAACCAACTAGAGGTCCAGTGCATGAAATTCGTGCACGGGGGTGTGTGTCCCTCAACCCAGCCTGCACCCTCTCCAATCTGGGAGCCCTTGATGGTCCTAAAAAGATAGTCAGACATCCTTCTCACAATCCAGGACTGCTGGCTCTCAACTGCTCGCCTGCCTGCCTTCCTGATTGCCCCAACTGCTTCTACCTGCCAGCCTGATCACCCCCTAACCACTCTCCTGCCAGCCTGATTGATGCCTAATTGCTTCCTTGCAGGCTTAGTCACCCCTAACTGTCCTCCCCTGAAGGCCTGCTCTCCCCCAATTGCTCTCCCCTGTAGGGCTGGGTCCCCACCAAATGCCCTTCTCTGCCGTCCCAGTTGCCCCTAACTGCCCTCTCCTGCAGGCCATATTGTAGCGGCCATCTTGTGTCCACATGGGGGCAGCCATATTGTGTATTGAAGTGATAGTCAATTTGCATATTACTCTTTTATTAGATAGGATAGGGGCCTGGTGCATGAGTGTGGACCAACTGGTTTGCCCTTAAGGGTTCCCTTGGTGTGTGGGGAAGCCTGGGAGAGGAGCCTGTGGTGGTTTTCAGGCCAGCCAAGCACCCCAGTGACCCAAGTTGAGGCCCTGGTATCTGGGGTTTATTTATCTTCTATAATTGAAATTTTATTGCCTTGAGTGGAGGCCAGGGCCAGCCAGGATGTGCAGGAAGCTTGGTTTCCTCCATTGCTGGGGAAACCCAAGCCTCCTGCTCACTCCATGACTACAGCCATCTTGGTTGGGTTAATTTGCATACTCATTCCTGATTGGCTAGTGAGTGTGGCAGAGGTACAGTCAATTGCATACTACTCTTTTATTAGATAGGATGCAACCACAATATTAAATTCAATAATTTTTTTTAAAGGAAACAAAGGTTATACCAAAGCCTCATTGAAAAACCCTTCATCCTTAGGTAACCTTTATCTAATTTTCAAATTCTTCCTTTGCCTAATGAATAGGTATAAGGTTTTGTGTGAGTATAGATGGGTACGTACTTGCATATGTGTGTGTGTGTGTGTGTGTGTGTGTGTGTGTGTGTGTATTGAAGACAGAGAGAACATATCTCATTTTCATTCATTTTGCCTCTTGTACTCTATCCTCTTCATTTCTCACCTTGCTTCTTAAACCTATCTTCTCTCCTGAAAATTTCCTCTTCTAGAATTTCCTTTGAGTGACTTCACACTTTCATCCATGCCATCTTACTCAAACTACCTTGACACAAGTCACTAACAATATGTTCATGAACAGCTCCAGTTGCCTCCCTTTTCTGCTGCTCTAATCTTTCCTGGCTGTGCTTGACAAGATTTATCACTTATTTCTTCCCCATTTCACCATCTCTGCATTTCCTTAGTCTTGGGGCCTCTTAATCTATTCTCTCACTTTCTCTGGACTACTCTTTTTCCTTCCTCATCTTGTCTCTTCAGATGGTTTCATTTCTGCCAAGAATTTAACTACAACCCCTACAATTTCCTGTCCCCCCACTGAGCCAGTGATTCAAATTTTATTCATCCCTAACCTTTCAAGAAAGGCCTAGTTTTACAATTTTTTGCATCTGTTTAGTTGCCTGGTGTCAATTCAAGGTGAACATGTCTGAACATTTTCACAGCTCTTCATGTGCCCTTGTCATTTTCCTTTGTCTAATTTATATTCAGGTTTAAATCAAGCCCACTACTCCTTCTATTTTAGGACCAAATTCTTTCTGTATCAACTAATGCAAAGTCCTAATGTTTTTATACAACCAACTTCCCTCTGGCTTCTTCTCTGATTCTCACATCAAAATATTCCCCATCAGAAATTTCTTCTCCTGCACCAAACTACACTTTTTTCTTTAAAAGCTGACATATTCATTCCTAGTCTCCTCTTCCCTTAAGAATCTATCGATACATAGAATCCTAACTGGTTTGGCTCAGTAGTTAGAGTGTTGGCCTGCAGACTGAAGGGTCCCAGGTTCAATTCTTGTCAAGGGCATGTAAATTGGTTGCAGGCACATCCCCAGCAGGAAGTGTGCAGGAGGCAGCTGATCAATGTTTCTCTCTCATTGGTGTTTCTAACTCTCTATCCCTCTCCCTTCCTCACTGTAAAAAAAAAAAAATATATATATATATATATATATTAAAAGAATCTACATAAAGCCCAGCAGGAGTGGCTCATTTGGTTGAATATCAACCTATGCACCAAAGGTTGATTCAATTTCCGGTCAGGGTACATACCTGGGTTGTGGGTTTGATCCCTGGTTGGGGTGCATATAGTAGGCAACCAATCCATGTTTCTCTCTCACACATTAGTGATGTAATTTGATAGAAACATAACTGATCCACTCTGAGCTCCACATAGTTTAATGAAAGGAGATGCTAAACCTTTACCCCTGCACCTAACTAATCATTCACATCTTGAGCTTCACTAATTCATCTACTAGCCATGATCTCCTTGATTCCCATATTAATTCCACAAATTTCCATTTGTATCCTCATCCAAAGCCAATGCTTTCTTACACAAATCTCTCCAACAGTTTGATGAAAAAATAATGTAGAGATCAACTAGTTACACACAATACAAACTATAGTATGTATAACATTTGCCAAAAGGAAGAAGACATAATGAGTACCCTAGGTGAGTCTGGGCTTGTCAAGAGCATTTCCCCAGGAGAGCTATACTTTGGAGAAAATGGAAGAGTTCTGGCAGAGGATGTGTAAGAGGGCAGGGACTGCGTGAAGCACCAGGAAGCTCCCAGGAATCGTTCTGGACCAAAGCAGGAATTCCCTGCTAATCAAGGAGAAGAAAGAGCACCCAAGTCAGCCATAAGCAAAACCAACAATTTTTTTTTTCAAAACTGGCAAATGTAATCTATTTTTTAAAGGTGTTAACAGTGGGAAAAGCCATGGATTTCTAAAAAAAATTCTTATGAGACCTGCAGAACATCACTTACTTAGCCTTTCTAAACCTCAGAGAGGTAGTTCATCTCTAAAATGTGAACAAGTATGCCTATTTCACAGGGTTATGAGACTAATATGAGAAAATAGGTGTGAACGTAGCTTATAAATTGAAAGGTACTATGCAAATGTAGAGGTTTGTTATTACTAAGTAAAACTAGCAAATGATGCACACATGCATACATCAGTATGTAAACTTTAATAACAAAATTCTTTGTTTTTTGTCTAGTTTACTGGGGTATCATTTACATACATTAAAATAAAATTCACTCTTTTAACTATACAATTCTATAAGTTTGAAGTGCTGACAATAAAATCTAGTTTAAATAGGCTTTGATGTAGGTTGGCTTAGAAATCTACCAACCTTCCTGAAAGAGGTGATCATCTTAAGTTTTAAACAAGAGTCTCAGAAACTGATTTTTGGAATAGAATTTGTTCATAAGATAAAGTATTCATATGCGGGGGGGGGGTGGCACATGCACAGGAGAGAAGAGGGAAAGGTATACTGTTTTGTTTTTGTTTTTTAAATATATTTTATTGATTTTTTTATAGTGAGGAAAAGAGAGGAAAGAGGGATAGAGAGCTAGAAACATCGATGAACGAGAAACATTGATCAATTTCTCCCAGTGACATCAACAGCAATCAAGGCTCAACTACAATAAGACTGCATACAGCCCACAAAGGGGCATACCAAGGTGTTCACCTCAGGTGATTGGCGAGCCTGACACAGACACACACATATATTATAAGTGTATATGTAGCTCAATGAACTTTGATAAAATAAATCATTACTGTTTTTAAATGTCTTCATAATTAAGTACAGAGAAATCTTCATGAAAATAAAAAGAATGCTTTTTTTCTCTAAAACTAATTTTTTAAATAAACTAACATATAAAGGCACAAGGCATATAATTAAAAAATAAACTCTTTAAAAATATCAGCAAATGATAGCATGAATGGAAGCATAAAAATTAAATAAAAAGAGTAATTCAACTCTTAGTTAATGTGACCTGTTTTCAGAACACTTTGGGGATTTATTTCAGTCTTACTTACTTTTACTTGTCATCTAAGACAAGTAATAATTATGCATAGTGAGTAATGATTATCAAAGTGAGTAATGAAGACTGGGGGTTTCTAGAACTCATGTATTTTATATTTTTGAGCAATCATGAAAAGGAGAGAGGGCCAATAAATGCTTCCCGGGGTCAATAGCTCTTATAGGCATTTACTTCTAAAGCCTGCTTTGTGGCTCGGTATCATATTTATACAGCACCTTCTCTCTGAAAAGTGAAGGGTATCATGTCATATCCTCAAGTGCCTGGTGTCAATGGCTCTCTGAGTGACTATGGACTTAGCCTCTAACTGATGAAGTTCACAGTCCATGTTCATTCACTTTTATAAGCCTGTTAATTCCATTGTCCCAATTTCAAGTCAGTTGAGCAAACAATAAAACAGCTGAATTGTCATTGGAAAAAGAAGGCAGACAAAAGAGAGAGGAAGAGGAAATAAGTAAAATGAGTATAAAAGGAGATCCAAAATGAATCTATATAACATCTCTAGCAAAGAAAAAGGTATAAAAAAAACCTTTGGTATTTGAGTCTGCTAAAGAAATTTTAGGTAAGCATAATGTAATTACCCAACTTAACATTTTGTGTATCTTCCAACTACTTTATAACCTTTACCTAATTAATTTTCAAAAAGCAGCGTAAAATATACATATATTAAACACCCATTTATAAATGGACAAACCAAGAGAATAGAGTAAGTGATTTAGCTAAAAATGAAGAGAGAGTCTGGAATGTGAAATCGGAATGTGAAAAGCAGTGAAGTACTTCAGTTTCCCAAGACCATGCCAAACCCATATTTTCAAAATTGCTTATGTTATCAACCTCCTAGTGCTTCTGGGATGGCACCAAGGATAGATTTGGACACTGGTAAAATGGGCATATACCTAGCTTTCATTCACAGGACAAAAAAGAAGTGCATATCTCAGATTATGAGCCTGGGAAGCTAAAACACTCAGCAGTAACAGGCACAAAGATGTACAATCAAGAGAACAAAGCTCCCCATCACTCACTGTCATTCTTCAGCCTTGTTGGTCAGCAGACTTTATCCTTTCCAAGCTCCTAAGTAAAGCCTGATTAAGGCAATAGTCTGGGACTCTCCATTTAGGACTAAAATGGTCTTCCTACCCTAACTCTGTACTGGCTGCCTGGCAGGAACTGAGACCCTGCGGCCTACCAGCAGCCCCTGCTGGGCTGATCCTGACCATATGGCTGGCCTACCTTGCCTTTCTGATCCATATTTTTCTACTACAACTGGAAGCTTGCCTTAAACCCCAGTCCACCAACTAGATCCCTGATTCTTGCCAGTTTCTACATTCTAAGAGAATACAAGGCTCTCCAAATTCTCAGTAAGGGATGGGGCCAGACTTGAGTTCCTGTGCTTATTTGGATCCTATGATTTGGTGCATCCTCCATCCCATCTCTTTATGAAACTACCTCTACTGCTGAATTGGTTCTACTTTCCCTGACCTTACCTACCCACCATCTTCAGCTCCCATTTTACTCAACACCTACTCCACTAAGATCCCATGACATCTTAAAGTCAATCTTCGAGGACTATGGACATTAAACATTAAGGACATTGTTTCAATACTGATTAAGAATGGATGTCCTTTCCTGGATATTTGCCATTCCTTGTCACCAGTATATCCCTGCCTCTTTCAGTAACTTCCTCTTGTCCCATCTGTCTGTTCAGACCCTTTTGATTTTTTTAAATATATTTTATTGATATTTTACAGAGAGAAGGAGGGGAGAGAGATAGAGAGCTAGAAACGTTGGTGAGAGAGAAACATCGACCAGCTGCCTCTTGCACACACCCCCACCAGGGATGTGCCCACAACCAATGTACATGCCCTTGACTGGAATCGAACCTGGGACTTTTCAGTCCGCAGACTGACGCTCTACCACTGAGCCAAACCTTTTAATTTTAACATTCTGTGAAGTTTGCCTACCTGTCTGTCACTTCTAGAAAGCAAAATATGTCAGGAACTTGTGGACACTGAATCTCTTACACATCTGTGTGTGTGTGTATATATATATATATATATATATATATATATATATATATATATATATATATATATATAAAGGTAATATGCTAATTGGTACTAACAGTGTCCCAGTCACGACTGGATGGTCAACAGGCTGCATGCGCACAGGAGCTGGTGGGCAGGGACGAGGGAGTGTACTTCTGCCCCCAGCAGAGGCGTGCACAGGCCTGTCCACGGCTAATGTCACACTGCTTCAGAGGTGGCATGTTCGGGTGGAAGCTGGTGGCAGGGACACAGACAGGGGGTGTGTCCAAGCCGCCATGGCACAGCTGGAGCAGGCCCAGAGCATACATAGATAAGGGGTCATGCCCGAGCCACTGCAGCGCAGCTTAAGCAGGCCTGGAGTGGACACAGACATTTTTTCATGGTGAAGGGACTGGAGTCTGTGTTCATGAAAATACCTTGGCAGCTGTGGCTCAAGAAAAGTGAGCTTAAGCCATCAATAGGACATCCCCTGAGGGATCCCAGACTGTGAGAAGGGGCAGGCTAAGCTGAGGCACCCCCCACTCCAGTGCACAGATTTTGTACACCAGGTGTCTAGTTACTCTATAGCTGCTGAAAGCCTTATTAGGGATTTGTAAATTGCAGAGCCTAAACTGGGTCTTGAAATCTAACTATCTGCCACTAACTAGTTGGTTGGTGCCATCACTGCCACTCCATATGCCCAGTGGCAGCACTGGAATGTCCATTTAAGAGAAGCTGAAG
Organism: Pipistrellus kuhlii; assembly: GCF_014108245.1. NCBI lineage: Eukaryota > Metazoa > Chordata > Mammalia > Chiroptera > Vespertilionidae > Pipistrellus > Pipistrellus kuhlii. Next base: position 20,435,083 of record NW_023425529.1, read on the forward strand.
TCCATTTAAGAGAAGAGAATCTGGTTGGGAAATAAGCTAAGGGAACTTGTCATAAAAAAATATTTACATAGCTAGCACTAGCATGCTTAGTGTTTTACCTAGAGTATAAGTTTATTGAAAAGAGGGGTGCTGTAGAAATGCTTGTAGATAGTACAGGGTTTTGTTTCCCCTACATCACTCTCTTTCTCATTGGTTTCACCTGAGTTAGCTTAACTATTTAGGTCTCTCTAACTTAGGGGTGTCGAACTCAATCAGAGAAGGGGCCAAAATCTAAAATCCAGCCTAAATCACAGGCCGAATGGTTTACTGAACAGTCATAAACTGTCATTGTGATGGAAACGCAGCGGAATGCAGTGATGACAGCGTGGTGCGGGCCACATTGCAAGGCCTGGCGGGACGGATTTGGCCCGCGGGCCTTGTGTTTGACACATGTGCTCTAACTAAACTGGAAAATCTGGTAAAATCCAGTGAATGGTGGGTGTCTGGTGCACAGCCCTGCTCACCAATACACTATATACAATGTGACCCCTGCTCAGCTCAATTAGTATTTAAGAGAAGGCAGTGCCATTTAAGCACCATGAAGACTTTCCAATATGGCAGGGAGGCAGTACCCTGGGCACCATCGTCTCTAAAACTGCAAACTCCCTGGGTCTAGCCCCCACCCAAGCAGGCTTCCTCCGTAGATAAGGACACTTGAGGGCAGTGGCTTTCCCAATCTTACACTGTAGCCAAGCCAGACAATCTCTGCTCCCTGTCAAAATTACTGATGTGCAGTCACCTGTAGCTGATTGACATCTTTCATCTTCTGAAATGTGATTTTAAACATGTTATGTATTTCACTAATGTAATGCCCTGGAGACTCGATTGGAACCACACAGTTGCGGCAGATTACACTATTTATTTTAGTTACTTGAAGACAGAGCCTCTTGAACTCAATATGCAAATGCATGTGAATAATATGCAAATCAATGTTTTCTGCCAAGATTCTGGCATTTTTCTTTTCTTTTTTTTTTAAAACATATTTTTATTGATTACAGAGAGGAAAGAAGAGGCAGAAAGAGATAGAAACATCAATGATGAGAGATAATCTTTGATCAGCTGCCTCTTGCACATCAACCCTCCCCCTCACTGGGGATCAGGCCTGCAACATGGGCATGTGCCTTTGACCAGAATCGAACCCAGGACCCTTCAGTCCACAGGCCAATGCTCCATCCACTGAGCAAAACCAGCTGGGGCTGGCATTTTTCTTTTAATGGGACTGTGATTCCTAGTCAAGAAGGAAGAGCATCTTCCTTGCATTCCCCTGCATCAATGCTCTCCCCTTCTTCCCTTCAAGGTCCTGACCAGCTTGTAACTTCACTAAGCTTCAAAGCCCTGAGAAAATTACAGACTCCACAAAATTACATTTAAACTTATAATGGTCATTCCAAAACATTATGTAGTGCCTTGTGACAGGTGTGCTACAAAGGCAATGAGGGTCGTACTATTTCACTGCCAATTTGAAATTTTATCCTTAACCTCATGGAATCTGACAGTCTCTTTAGTAATTCTAAATTTAAATGTTATCATGTTCTGTGCAGATAGAGTAACCATATACCCTTTCTAAAGAAAAATAAATGCAATTTACAAAGCTTTGTAAAGTAAAATTTACAATGGTGCTGGTAAAAGGTATCAGACTGGCTCCTGAAAAATGGAATCCTCTATTTAGCCTCAGAATAGGGAATTACATTTATCTTACACATATGGTCAGAGCCACCACCATCATCACCATAATCATCAACACTGTAAGGAAAGACCTACTTGGACCCAAGACAACCTACTGAAGAAACTAATCAAACCCAACAACTATTGGCTTACCATGTACAGTGCACTCTTTTAAGTTATCAAAAATATAAAGGTAAGATAAGCCATCCAACTGACCACTAGGTATGATGCACACTGACCACTAGGGGGCAGATGCTCAACACAGGAGCTGCAGAGCTGAGGTGACTCTAGCAGGTGACATACCCCGAAACCAGAGAAGAGGAAGGCCAATTCCTCGGGTCGCATGATTCCACCTTCTGCAGTGGGTTATGTTGTTGCTGGGGCACTGTAGGCCCTGAATCTGGTTTACTGCACACTTGGTGTTTGCGTTCCACAACCTGTATGATAGCAACTTTGCAGAGTGCCCTCTCACACTCTGGGAGCCCTTGGGGGATGTTGGAGAGCCAATTTTGGCCCAATCCCCACAGGCCAGACCGAAGGATTCCACCTGCCAAAGGGACCCCACTGACTCCACAGATGCCCTTCAAGCCATGGCACAGCCCCATGTACGGCCAGCCAGGGAGGGACTGCAGGCCATGTCCAGTCCGTATCACTCAGTCCCACCCTGCCAGTCACCTTCTAATTAATTTCCTTTCAATGTACATGAATCCATGCATTGGACTACTAGTAACTAATATTTACTTAGCACTTATTTGGCACCATGCGCCATATTTAGTACTCAGCATGAGCACATCACTGGTTCCTCATGACAGTCATGCTTGTCCCAGATCTTACAGTACAAAATGATAGAGGCCAGATTCAAACCCAAAGAAACCATCCTAGTGACTCACATACAAATTATTGTTAAATGAACTAAACTAAAATTTTGTAGGCTAAACACAACTGTCCCAAAGAACCAAGGTGAAATCCTTAACACTCAAGAAGATTTTCATTTGGGGCTATACTAACACAGGGGAAGAAAGGAATCAGAAGTTCCATCTCCCAATGGCCCAGTTCTAATTTACATTGTATGCTTATATGTCAAATTCAATAAAATATCCTCATGGTTCTCTAGTCCTAGTCCCTTTTTAAAGAACACTATTTAAAAAAAAAAAAAAAACTATTTCAAATTCTTCCAGTGAAATATCACATGAGCTGGGTTATCCCTCCTATATTGGGAATTTTTTTAAAAAAATGAAATTCTCTATGTGATCCAGGGAGCTGCTGGGAGCCCAAGATTCCCAAGCACTGTGAGCCCAATAGCATCTAGGCCAGAAGGAAGCCATACCTCCCATTCTCTCTACTCTCCAACAATGTTTTCATCCCTCTTGGTTCTGCAGAAGTGGTAGAGGCAGGCAGAGAGCACCACGTTGCATGATATTTCTCTTAGTAAGCACAAAACATTCTCAAAAGCCTTGTGGTACATGAAAATATAGTGGGACACCAGAGCTTGCAACAAGAGTTCCAACTATGGCCCACAGTAATCACAAAGTTAGTCATCTTGAAGACCCTATGTGAGTGAAGTTATCTAGTTAGATCCCTAGGAAGACATAATATGGCTAAAATTTAAGAGGATGAACCCTAAAACTTGATCCAAACTGTTCGCTTAGCATTCTGGAAGTATATTCTCTTTTGTAGAACTAGTGGATTCAGTGCTCAGAGCAACAGCCATCAGGGATGAGAACAGTCATCAGGGATCAGTTAGTTGAGCTATGACCTGACCAAAAACACCCCAAGCCCATCCCATGAGAATCATTCAGTTGGTTCTAGGATCTGTTCAATATTCAAATGACCTGTTCAACCTTGATCAATGACTAGTACTTTGACTATATCTAAGTGCTTTTGTACAAATAAATTTGATAAAATTGTTTCAAACAGCTTTTGAATTATATCTGAGAAGCCATATTTTAATAGAGCGAACACACTCTATTCATCACTATTATCAATAAAATATTCATGGGGCCTGTAGATACACTGAATTCTAATCACATGGCCAACTACCAAAGAAATATGTGTTCCTGTCTTTCCTATGCTGGTGAAGACGTACAGAAAAAAAAGTGGTGGAAGATGGAAAGTGGAAACAGAATCATTAAAAAATATATTTCCAAAGAGTGTTTAGTAACATGGAAAAATCCTTAACTTTGTGATGTTAATGAAAAAAGCGACATGAAATTCCAAATAATCCATAAATATACCAAATTAGTAGATAATTAAATTAAATTCTTAATTTAATCATTATTAATACCAACTTGCAAAAACTTAAGAACATTTCAGACTCCACACATGAGCCTACCTGGAAATCTGTAAAATGAGCTGCATAAACATATCTCACTTTATTTAATAGACCTGTATCTGGAAAGCCGCACATAAAACTCATTTCTATAATTTATTCCAAAAATATCAGAGGCACACCATGACAGCTTAATATTTAAAAACTATGATTTTGAGAAGCTAATGATTAATTGAAACAAAATCAATAAGAACAAACAAAAGAGCTGCTTAATGTGACATTTTTAAAGGAAGAAGGAAGTTTGCATTATCTGATTTCTATACTGATAACACAAAATTATGTTCATAAATATAATAAGCTTAAAATATACTATAGATGTGAGCACAAATTTCATAAAAGAGAAGCTACAGATGATTAACAAGCATGAAAATTTGTTCAATATCACCAGTAATTACAGATATAAAAATTAACGCATCAGTGGGGTACAACTTTAACCTTCCAAGAAGAGGAATAGCCAAGGAAACAGTAGAAATAGGCACTCTCACCTATTGCTAAAGGGAGTGTAAAGTGATTAAAAAAAACATTTTAGAAAAGCCATTTGTCATTATAGATCAAGAGCCTTAAAAATGTTGATACCTTTGATCCTATAATTCAATTTCTGGGAATCTATCCTAAAGAAATAATGTAAAATACAGACAGAAATGCTTTATATACCAGAATGTTCACTGTAAAATGATTTATAATGTGAAAAAATTAAAATTAAGTGGCTGACAGTAAGAAGGTGGTTAAGTAAATTATGCTATAGTTATATGACAGAATACTACATAATCTTTAAAAAATATGTTTAGCAGTAATTTTAATAACATGAAAACACTCTTCTGCTGTGATGTTCAATAAAAAGGCAACACAAAGAATGGTATGATTCCATCTATATTAAAATGCATAGAAAAATGCTGGAAGGAAATATACCAAATTGTTAACAGCAGTTAACAATGGAATTGTTAGTATTTGAGTGATTTTTTTCTTCCTTCTGCTAACTTTTCCATTTCTTTCCAAAAATTACACAGTGAACATATTACTTTAATAATCAGAAAAAAAGTTACCAAAGTTATATATTACATATATTTCAAGTATTTATACCAGTAGTTTATAGAAAAAGATTTTTTTTTAAATGAACTAAGGCAGAGAAACATTAATGGAGTATCATTCTCTCCCTGTTCCCTTTTAGGTATTGCCACTAAATTTTTAAGGCCATGTTGTGATTTAGCGATTACAAGAATATGAAATATTTACTCCATTAGCTAAATAAAATTAAGTTACATGCATAAACCTTATCTAGAGTTACATGTTTCCTATTTCTGACTTAAAGAACTCACATAATGAATCATTTTTGAAAGATTCATTTCTGTAAAGTGAGAGTCACAATCTAATTCTGAGTTATCAAGTTTATTTAAAGTGCTGCGCCCTCATTTGTGTGCATATAAAGGCATGCATATACTGTGTAAGTATCATGAATGTATTAATATGTACATCATGTAGACATATACTAAAGGATATAAGACCAACTAAGATTCGTTTAGGTTAACTTAGTCCAATCCTCTCTCTTTCCTGATGAAGAAAGTGAGGCCCAAAGAAATTAGAAGGCTAAAAAGTATGCTTAGGGTCACTTAGCCAGCCAGTAACAATGCCTGTATGGCCAGAATACCTCTTTGGAGATTTTCCACTAATTTGCATTGCCAAATTTATACTCCCAAGCTATGACTGTAAGAAACTGGGAAGTTGGTGGGGTTTTTTTAACCTTTATTATTGAAAATATTACATATGTCCCCTCTTTTTTCCATTGACCCCTTCTAGTCTGCACCACTCCCTTCTCCCCTGCCCCAGGCCTTCAACACCCTATTGTCTGTATCAAATAAAGTTGAATTAACACTATACCCTTACCCTATTCAGGACATGATCACTCCAACTTTAACCATTTGCAATAAGAAGGGACTTCAAAAGCTGTTGTAAGTGTGTGGCTGAGCTCTCTTGAATTTGTATAGAACTGTCCTGATTGGTCGCTAATCGCTCAATTAGCAGAAGAAATTGAAAGTAGAGGCTAAAGTAGTGTTTGCTTTGTTGGTATTCTAATATCAAAGCAGCTCTTTCCAAATCTGAAAGGTCAAAAATTTCAGTAGTTCTTGAGAAATGAGAGAAAAGTGGGTTAATAATGTAAACTGAACTCTGCAGATAATTAATATTTTACTATCCCGGTTTTGTGATTCTTGGTGGCTACAATTAGCATACGTAAAGTGTTTCAAGGTCACTTATTAAGCTTGTTATCTGAGGGCTTCAGAAAAATGTAGATCTTTAGATCTTTTTATGCACTCTCAGTTCCTCTAACTTTGGAAGGAGGTAGGTGTCTTTTGGCTTAAGGTCCTTGTGCCTACTAATCAGGGTATAATTGTATGTAGCAGAGGTAGACTAAATCATGATATAAAACACTTTGGCAAGACACCTAAACTCCCTTTGTATCCAATAAATATTAGAGGCCCAATGCATGAAATTCATGCACAGGTAGGGTCCCTAGGCCTGGCCAGCGATCAGGGCCAATTGGGAATTGGGGCCTTCCAGCTGCCAGCCGGCCTCCCCTCATTCCACACCACACCCTGGTGGTCAGCGCACATCATAAGCAAGTGATTGAACTGCCTGTCTCTGATAGAACTCCTGAGGGAACACTATGTGTGTGTGTGTGTGTGTGTGTGTGTGTGTGTGTGTGTGTGTGTATGGGCAAATTATGGTACATATTCTATATTTCATTTATACTATACTATTTAGGCATATTTTACATGCCAATATTTTCTACATATAGAAACTCAATATTGATAACACAATAGAAAGTAATGTATGCAAACAGAGGATCATAGTGTGATTTCAGAGGACAGGTAAAGTTTGTGACAGAAGATTCTACCAATGCAAAGGCTCTTTTTTAAAATATTTTATTGATTTTTTACAGAGAGAAGGAGAGAGGGATAGAGAGCTAGAAATGTCGATGAGAGAGAAACATCGACCAGCTGCCTCCTGCACACCCCCCACCGGGGATATGCCCGCAACCAATGTGCATGCCCTTGACCAGAATCGAACCCCAGACCTTTCAGTCCACAGACCAACACTCTACTATGGAGCCAAACCGGTTTCGGCGCAAAGGCTCCTTTAACTGGCAATAAATTCAGAGCTGAGAACAGCGGGATCTTGCCAAAGGAATTGAGTAACCGTGAGGAATATTGGGACAGAAGTACAGAACTGAAGAAGTATGGTGCAGGATGAGCTTGGCTATGACAAGTCCATGGAAAACTGTAACTAAAGATCAGGGTAGACATTTGGAACAGAATCAAGAAGAGGATAGCGTGTTCAATCAAAAAAGCAAAGCAATGGAGTTATTCCTTCAGAAGGTCCGCAGTATTACCAGAGACAGTGAGGCATGCAAAGAATTCAAAGGTATGAAAATATGGATGATTTAAGAGAACTATCATTACAGCAGTAGTAACGTGTAAAATTTGAAACACACTTCCAAAATAAATATAATGTAAAAGTACATGGCAATGATTTCCATGTCATACTAAAAAAAGCCATTCCATCCATTACTTAATTATATTCACATGGTGATCTCATGGCTCTGTGGACAAGTAAAGTCCTTGAAAAAGAAAAGTCCATAATACAAAATGTGTTTGGGGAACTATTAGTGCTTTACGGGCAAGGTGAGTTATATACCACACTAGAGTTGGGGGTGTCCTTCAACTTGGCTGCACCCTCTCCCATCTAGAACCCCTCGGGGGCTGTCCAACTGCTGATTTAGGCAGAGATCAGGCCTAAACCGGCAGTCGGATATCCCTCTCACAATCTGGGACAGCTGGCTCCTAAACACTCACCTGCCTGCCTGACGGATTGCCCCTAACTGCTTCTGCCTGCCAGCCTGATTGCCCTCTAATCACTCCCCTGCCAGCATGATTGACGCCTAACTGCTCCCCTGCTGGCCTGATCACCCCCAACTGCCCTCCCCTGCCAGCCCAATCGCCCACAACTTCCCTCCCTTGCTGGCCTGATCGCCCACACTGCCCTCCCCTGTCCCAACCTGCCTCCTCTGCCTGGACCTACCTCCTCTGCACAAGGCAACAGAGACACCAGGACCCACCTCCCATGTGCCAAACAGAGCAGCAGGATCCCCCAGACCTCACCCTGCGGAGTGACCACCAGACCCCAACTCCGCTGTGTGCACAGCCATCTTGTGACAGTCATCACAAGATGGTGACTGTCACGAGATAGCACTGAACGAGGGTATGACGCCACCTAGGCTTTTATTATATAGGATATTTCACTATTTAGCAAGGACTACGAACAGAGCTAGCCTGGCTTTGACATGCACTAGCTGAGTGACCCTGAGTAAGCTGTTTAAACCTTCTGAGCCAAAGTTTGCTAATCTCTTAAATGGAGATAATAATACCTACCTTGTGTGAGATTTAAATGAGAAATGTATGTAAACCACCCAAAAAGATGTCTGGCACCTCTTCCCCATAACATATACAATTTTTTAAATATATTTTTATTGATTTTTTACACAGAGGAAGGGAGAGGGATAGAGAGTTGGGAACATCAATGAGAGAGAAACATCTATCAGCTGCCTCCTGCCCGCAACCAAAGTACATGCCCTTGACCAGAATCGAACCTGGTACCCTTCAGTCCGCAGGCCAATGTTCTATCCATTAGGCAAAACTGGTCAGGGCCATAACATATACTATTTATGTTAATGATTATGATCATGAGGGTTTTAGTTATTTAAGATATTACAGACATTTAATTTTTTCCTTCCCATGTTCTTCACATTCTTCTCAATTACCCAAAAAAGAGGCATCATTTTGCTGCCTCTGCTCCTCTCCCAAACTCTGAAATATGAACAAGAACTAGGAAAAGCCTGATGTGTTTAAGTGCCTGATTGCCAGAGCATGTTTCTTGACAGCTTCTCACAATAGCTACATTCACATCTCTCTCATGCAGGTAAATCACAGTCGTAGACCAGCTGAAATTATTAAAAGATTCCCTACCCATAATCCCAGTACCCTGGTAAAGCCAAAAGTTACAAATGAGCAAGCACAGAGGAGAGAAACACCATTGTATAATACTGAAGAGTACAACTAAAAGACTACCAAATCTTGAATATTTGACTAGAGTCCAAATTAAAATATGAATCTCCTTACCTATCATTTCCCAAAAAAGGTCTGCTAATGCCTTCTGCATTCTAATCTGTTTTCAGTCTATAGCATTCATAGGCTCACCCATTAAGTCAGGAGCCTTCAGCCCCTTGCAAGTAACTGGCTATGAAATACAAGCAAGACATTAATATCTCTGGGCCTTGGAATGCCCCTCTAGAAAACAAGAATGTAGTATTGAGTAATCTTAAAGGACCAAGATAGATAGAGAGGTAGATAGACAGATATTTAGATAGATGATAGATACACAATTAGCACATTTTCATGAGAAAAATCACTACAATTGAATGTGGCTTTTTTTTTTTTTTTTTTTTTTTTTTTTTTTTTTAGTTCTACTAAAGAATTCGTCCTGGGCCCACCCAGATTATTTTAATGATTTTGTCCTTATTAGAAATGAAAATACTGCATGTGAAAACTTACAGGATGCAGCAAAAGCAGTACTAAGAGTAAAGTTTATTGTTATAATCACTTAGATTAAAAAGGAAGAAAGATATAAAATAAACAACCCAATGTTATACCTTCAGGAACTACAAAAGAACAAACTAAACCCAAAGTTAGCAAACAAAAGAAAGAATGTCAAACCTCAGAGGGAAGGTAGGGGAGAATGGGAGTGAGGGAGAGAGATCAACCAAAGTACTTGTATGCATGCATATAAATCTAACCAATGGACACAGACAACAGGGGGGTGAGGGCATAAGGGTGGGGGGGTGTAATAGGAGGATAAGGACACATATGTAACACCTTAATCAATAAAGAAATTTTGAAAAGAAAGTAATAAAAACTGGGGCAGAAACTAATGAAATAGAGAATACAAAAACAGGGGGGAAATCAATAAAACTAAGTTTTTTTAAAGATCAATAAAATTGAGAAACCCTTAGCTAGCCTAAGAAAATTAAAATATAAAATAACAAAAATCAAATGAAAGAGATAACATTATAACTAATATCACAGAAATAAAAATAACATTTAAAGACTATAAATAACTGTACATTAACAAACTGGACAATCTAGAAAAAAATGAATAAATTACTAGTAACATACAACCTACCAAGACTGAATAATAAATAAAATAACCTGAATAGGCTTATAACTACTAATGAGACTGAATCAGAAGTGACAGACCTCTGAACAAAGCCAGATGACTTCAATAGAGAATTCTACCAAACATTTAAAAAACTAATACCAATACTTCTCAAATTCTTCCAAGAAACTGAATATGGAACACTTCCAAACTCATTTTGTGAGGCCAATATCAGACAAAGATTCTGCAACAAAAGAAATCTACAGACCAATATCCCTGATGAATATTGATGTAAAAATCTTTAGCAAAATACTAGCAAACTGATTTAGTACATTAAAGGGAATATACACCATCATCAAGTGGGGTTTATACCTATAATTCAAGAATGGTTCAACATACAAACGTCAATAAGTGTACTCACCACATTAACAGAATAAAGAACAAAAACCTTATGATCATCTCAACTGATGCAGAAACACATTTGACAAAATTCAATATCCTTTGATGATAAACATACTCAATAAATATAGAAAGTATTTCAGCATAAAAGTATATATGGAAAACTCACAGCTAACTTTAAGCTCAGTAGTAAAAATAAATAAATAAATAAAGTAAATAAAAAACCAGAAGTTTTTCTTCTAAGATAAAGAATAGGGCAAGGATGCCTACTCCTACCACTTCTATTCAATATATAATAGTACTAGAAGTTCTAGCCAGAGCAATTAAGCAAGAAAAATAAATAAAAGACATCCAAATTGGGATAAAAGGAAGTACAATTATCTGTGTTCACAGATGACATGATCTTATAAATAGAAAACCCTAAAAATTCCACAGAAAAACTATTATAACTAATAAGTGAATTAAGCAAAGTTTCAAGATGTAAACTCACACACAAAAACAACCATTGTTCCATACACTAACAATGAATAATCTGGGGGGGGGGGAAATCAAGAAAATAATCCCATTTATATTAGCATCAAAAATATTAAAATACTATGAAATAAATAACCAAAGAGACAAAAAGACCTATACACTGGAAACTACAAAATATTGGTAAAAGAAATTAAAGAAAAAGCAAGTAAAGGAAAGGCATTCATGTTTATAAATTGGAAGATTTAATATTGTTAAACTATCCGTACTATACAAAGCAATCCAGAGATTCAACCCAATCCCTATCAGAATCCCAATGGTGTTGTTTTTGCAGAAATAGGAAAACCATCCTAAAATTCACATGGAATTTCAAATGACTCTAATTGCCAAAACAATCTTGAAGGGGGGAAAAAAAAGCTGAAGGCCTCATAATTCATGATTTTGAAACACATTACACAGCTGCAGTAACCAAAACAGCATGGCACTAGCATTAAGAAAGACATACAGTATAGATCCAAAAGACAGAATAGAGACCCTAGGTGTAAATCCTCACGTAGATGGCCAGATGATCTTGGACAAGGCTGCTAACATTACACAATGGAGAAAGAATATTCTCTTCAACAAATACTGGGGAGCCGAAACTGGTTTGGCTCAGTGGATAGAGCGTCAGTTTGCTGACTGAAAGGTCCCAGGTTCGATTCTGGTCAAGGGCATGTACTTTGGTTGTGGGCACATTCTTAGTAGGGGTGTGCAGGAGGCAGCTGGTCAATGTTTCTCTCTCATAGATGTTTCTAACTCTCTATCCCTCTCCCTTCCTCTCTGTAAAAAATCAATAAAATATATATTTTTTTTTATAAAAAAAAAGAGAAGAAAATACTGGGGAAACAAAGTATTTACATACAAAAGAATAAAGTTATACCCTTACCTTACACCATATATAAAAATTAACTCAAAATGGATTAAAGACATAAATACAAGACATGAAACCATAAAACTCTTATTTTTTAAAAAAAATAGGTAGAAAACTTTACATCATTACATTTAGCAGTAATTTTTTGGATATGATACCAATAGTACAGTCAGTAAAGAGTAAATGAGATTACATGAAACAAAAAAACTTCTATGCAACAAAGGAAATAATCAACAAAATGAAAGGCAACCTATGAAATGGGGAAAATGTTTACTAATCTTATATAATAAAAGCCTAATATGCTAAGTGTCTGACCACTCGACCAGTCAATATGATGCACACTGACCACCAGGGGGCAGATGCTCTGACCAATAGGTTAGCTTGCTGCTGGGGTCTGGCAGTTGGGTGCAATCAAGCCAGCAGGAGAGCAGTTTGACATCAATCAGGCCAGCAGGGAAGAGATTAAGGGGTGATTAGGCATGCAAAAACAGTTAGGGGCAATCAGGAAGGCAGGCAGGCAAGTGGTTAAGAGCCAATGGTCCTGGATTATGAGAGAGATCCCAGATTGGAGAGGGTGCAGGCCAAGTTGAAAGACACCACCCCCCATGCATGAATTTCATGCACTGGGCCTCTAGTAATAAACAAACATTTATTGAATAATTAATTATATACCAGCCACTATGATGTGTCATTTATGCATATGATATTCATTTAATAGTCAAAACTTTTAAAGATAGGTTAGGTTACTAATCAAAAGTTGCATAGCTAATAAAAATCAGAGTAAAGATTTGAAACAAAGCCTGTCTGATTCCTAGGCTGGTGCTTTTAACCACAGAGTAGAACTTCTCTTTGTTGTCATTTTATAGTCACAGTGTGGCCAGATCATCTTGTTTGCTGGAGGTGGGGAATAGTCACCACAAGGAGCACAACTGGAGTCTTTCCTTAATTGCCCCTTGCATTCCCTGGCATATTCCCTGATGCAAACAATAGCAGCCACTATTAGTACTACTTATTACTGCTACCACCACTTACTGATAATTATGTTTTGTGTAAGAATTATTTTTCTTCATTTTATATATGAGAAAACTTAAATTCAGAGAAGTCAATAATTTGCCTCAGGTTAAATTCACTTGTATGGCAAAGAAAATTTTTGAATCAACATAGTCTGACTCAACCTAAAATATGTTATCAAAGATTTGGTTGCTGGAATCAAGACCACATTAATAAAATTGATATATGACTACCTTATGCAGGGTCCCTAATTCTTTCAAAGTAAAAAAAAATAGTAATAATAATTATGATAAAAATAAAATAAATAAAATAGTAGCTTCTTTAAAATGGATAAACAGCCCTAAAAAAGAAAAAAGAAAAAAGAAAAAACGTGAATAATGTTCAGTAGAAATAAGACAAGACACTATGACCTCACAGAAGTAAGTGGATCAATGTCAAGTTGAAGAGAATTTAGTCATTGAACAATGGGGAGGTGCCTTATGTAAGCCATGTTCAATCCAAATGAAAATGGGCAGGGGTAAATTCTTTTGTTCCAAGCTGCTCTGCTAGGCAACATAACATAGTGGTTAAAAGAATCAGCTACACATTTACAAATCTATAAGTATTTATATGATTCTTTTCTATGTCAAAATAATTCATGTATAATTAAATCAATCAAATAGGGAAACTACCCACTTCCTGTTAGGTGGTCTAAAAGAATAGCATTTTAAGATACTGAAGATTTCTCTTATTCTATCTGATGGTAATAGGGATATAACTAACACAATGTTTTGTTTCAAGAAATCCACAGATGTGCTTTGTAGAAAATGATGAATCTACAAAGAGGTTTTTTTAAAATCAAAAAATAATTTCAAAACAGTTCTGAATCTAGGAAGATCTCACATGATATATCCCTAACCTATACAATTGCCTTATTTCCCCCCAATTTCTGACCTTCTCCTACAGAACACAGGTACTACTGATGGGACTCAAACACAGATACTATTGATGGGACTCCCCACTTTCTTACTAATTTCATAATGTTCCAACCCCAGAATGATCTTTCCCTGTCTTTGTTTGTCTGAGTAATTCATACCACTCTTAAATATCATTTCACTATTTATTTTCATGTATACTAAACATGCTAACAGCCTAGGGCTTCCATTCTTTATTATTATAAAATACAAATACAAAAACTTCATATAATGTTTATGTACACTATTCCAAATAATTCTAGAGCAGATAACTCCTATAACCATCATCTGGATCAAAAAAAAAATGTGTATCATGCATATAATAACTACCCCAAAGGCCTCCAGGTACCCTTCCCTTGTTATAACCTTCTCTAACCAATGAAAGAAACCACCAGCCTACTGAGTATTATAACAATCATGTTCTTCCTTTTCCTTATAATTTTCATTTAATGACAATCCCTAGGTAGTATGGTTTACTTGTTTGTTTTATGTCATTACTTAAATAGAATAACATATGTATCATTTCATATTTTGCTTCTTTTGCTCTATCACAGTTAGGAGACTTAGCCACATTGTAGGGTGCAGTTGTGATACACTGACCCTAATTGATATTTATTGTTCCTTTCTATGAATATACTCCTATTTATTTATCTACATTAGAATGTAGATAAAACCTTAGAGTTGATTCCAATTTGGAGCTATTCTGTATTTCAATTCTTATCTAAGAACCCTGGTACAACAATGCATGAAGTCCTTCAAAATCTTTACCTACATGTGGGATTTATAGGGGATGCATATACATATATCTCCCCTATCTATATTATAAAAGGACTGTGGCCCTAATGCCATAACTATCAAAGACCAGTGTGGATAGATGCAGATAGGCAGAGCAGCACAATTTTGTGTGCTGGGCTCCTAGTCTATATATATACACAGTATATATAAAATCCTAAGTGACAGGTAAACTGTTTGACCTGTCAACAGTTTGACCAGTCACTATGATGGGCACTGACCATCAGGGGGCAGATGTTCAATGAAGGAGCTGCCCCCTAGTGGTGGGTGTGCTCCCACAGTGGAAGTGCTGCTCAGCTGACCGATGAGCACCAGATGCTGGGCTCAACGCTAGTGAGCACAACTGCAGTGGAGTGAGCCTCTCCTGCCTCCACCACCTGATCCCCACAGGGCCAGAACCAGAAGTCCTACATCTCCTGAGGGGTCCCAGATTGCAAGAGGGCACAGGCCAGGCTAAGGGACCCCACCAGGGCATGAATCCATTCACCGAACCTCTAGTTACATATATAATAGAAAATCAAATCCAACCATCTTTGTTATTACTTCTGTATTATGACCATGCATTTTCCCAGAGAAGAAAGGTGCTTCAAAAGTAAAACATCAACTACTAAATTCTCAATATTAGCAGTTTTATTATATGATCCCACACAAAATTAGGGATTGTCATCTCTTTTTATATTCTCTAGATTGAAATTTTACTTTCCTTAAGTGTTGACAAAATTGCCAATGAAGTCATTTAAGCCTAGCATTTTCTTTAATAATTTATTTAACTACCAATTAAATATATTAAAGGTTATCATAATATTAAGGTTTTCTACTTATTTGTGATTCAGACAATCAATGATGTTTCTCATTGATGTTTCTAAATCTACCCTCTCTCTTCCTCTCTCTAAAAATCTAAAAATCAATAAAAACACATTTAAAAGAAATTTAGTCAGGCAAAATCAATTCCATTTTGTTATACAGAGGGCTTTATGACTTGTATGAATTTACATGATGGCAATAATTTCCTTATCTAGACAATCAGAATAAACTGTTTGAAAAATGTCATTGCCAAAATGTATATACAACCCAAGAAGCCAGTCCAATAATGAATAGGATTAATTTATATTCAGTAATTTGTAATTTTAAATAATTTAAATTTTGTATCTATAATTCATACACTATGTTTATGGCTCTTTCTGAGAATAATGTTTTCAATAGATCTGTCTCCACAAAGATATTGCTGTCCCAGGTACTTGACCATTAGTTAACTTTGCAAGTTAATGATATATTTTAGTGTCAGATGCTTCATTTGTAAATCAAACCACATGGACATAAAGCTGAGTAAGACTTCTTCCAGCTTCCATTTCTCCCAAAGATTTATTATAACATGGAAAACCATTTTAAAATGAGAAGCTTTTTGCATACACTAGTTACATGCAACAACACAAAAGAATCTCAAAGACAAGATGTTAAACAAAACTTAAGGTTGACAGAAGTCTTAATAGTGGTTACATCAGAACAGGGTGGGATTAGAAGGGGACATGAGGGAACTCTCTGGCTTGGTGGAAATGTTTTATATCTTTATCTGTGGTGGTTGTGTGGGTTTATACATATGTAAAAATTCATTAACTGTATACTTTATTAAGATTTGTTCACTTCACTATACATAAAAATGGACTCTGCACACTCATGAGCACTTATTTTTTATAAGGACTGCCTGGATTCAACATAGAGAGGTCAAAGCACATTGTTCATATGGATACTTAGTAATAATAACCCCCCGGTTTATGTGTTACATATTGGATATGCTGTAAGTCCTAGAGATATGGTGCCCAAACATAGGAGAGAGCAGGAAAAATTGAGCATTTGTTCTTAAATCCAGTAAAACTTTATGATCAAGTTTATCAAAGTCTTGGAGAGCCTGACCAGTGTGGCTCAGTGGTTGAGTGTTGGCCTATGAACCAGGAGGTCATAGTTCCAGTCCAGGTCAGGGAACAGGCCTGGGTTACAGGCTCAATACCCTAATAGAAGCTGTACAGGAGGCAACCGATCAATGACTCTTCCTCATCATTAATGTTTCCAGCTCTCTCTAACTCTCCCTTCCTCCTGAAATCAATAAAAATATATTTTTTTAAATAAGTATTGGGAAAGGATAGGAATTGAATGCATCATAACAGACAGGACTCGGCACAATTAGGTGCCCAGCAATGAAGAGGTGAAAAAATACATTGTATGCCACAGCCTGCAGGTTGATACCTTTCTGGTCATTAAATTGAAAAGGAGACTAGAAAGCCTCAGGAAGAAAAAGGAGGAGAGGGTCCTCTGGTGTGGAGAAATACCCAAGAGGAATAAAGGTAAATGTGACAAGGAAGTGAGTACGAAAGAAGTTGCAAATAAAAGACAAACTGAAGGTGGCTATTCTGATTTATATAAATATCTAAAAAGAATAAAGTTACCTGAATTAGAAAATATCAACCATCTTTGTAAAAATCTCTGTTTCTAAAGACACACTGATTGGCTGTCAGAGATTACAGAGCGACAAAGAAAACCACCTGCTATATTTTAAGAAACAACCTGCAATGAATCCAACTAAAATATTTACCTAGAAAAACCTAAAGCAGGTTCCATTTTGTATTATATTTCAGGAATGGGCTTTAATATGTTCAACAGTTCAAATAATGGAGATTTTTTTCTTATAAAAGTTAACTTACACAAACAGCTTCCAAACCTACTTATTCCTTCACTGACAAATATAAGAATGCTCCCGGGGCTCAGATCTTATTATTATTAAATACTTATTAAGCACCCTGGTGTGCTGAATGCTGCACATAACAGATGGATAAATTACATTGTGTGCTCTCCCTGGAAGATCGTGGAGTCTTACAAAGCTGACAGGACACACAAATAAACACCTCGAATTTCTTCCAGAGAGTGTTTACAAGAGTCAATGCCATTATAATGACTTGGTATTAGGTGCAAGGATGAAAATTGAATTGGATGAAATGGGAAAAACGTGTGGACACAATTATTCTAGCAAATGCAGTCTCTTCTATTCCTTCTCTCTGCCCATGGCTAGTCCCTTTATCCAAGTCCTCCCTCGGCCTCATCTCCCTGCTGCAGCTCTGCCTCACACCTTCGTGTTTCTGTGTCTAGGATCACTGGGAAGGCCTCTCAATGAGCTAGGCCAGTTGTTCACACCACTCTGAGCAACCCTCCTGCACGCTGATTCCCAAGGAAGTGTTTCTGTAAAATGTACACCTCACTGTGTCACTACTCTGTTTCAGGATTCTTCAGTGGAGTCCCATGGCTCTCCAGGATGTAGTTTGAAGTAATCCCTTAGCATGACAGAAAATGATCTTGGCAATTTGCATCTTTCATAGATTTTCACTTCCCTCTCACAGCATGACCCCCCCAGGAACCTATCCACTCCTCACCCATCACCCCTTATTTGAAGGTTCCCAAATTTGTTGTGTACTCTGACATCTCCATGCCTTAACTCACATTTCCCTTCTCTCCTTGTCTAGCCTGTATAAGCATCCCCTGTACCCAACTGGCATTTCCAACCTGCCCTGCACTTCTCTGGGCGGGCCCTCCTCCCGGCCCCTATAGATAGATAAATTACATTGTGTGTCCTCCCTGGAAGAGCTTAGAATCTTATAAAGCTGACAGGACACACACCTCGAATTTCTTTCAGAGAGTGTTTACAAAAGCCAATGCCATTCTAATGCCTTGGTGTTAGGTACAAGGATGAAAATTGAATTGTGACACTGCTATGACACATGGTACAGTGTTGAGTCTTGTCTCCTCAACTAGACCAGGAACAACTCCAAAAAGCAACTGTGTCCCATTTCTTTTTCTATCTCTAGCATTTAGCACAGAATTTATTAGGGGGAAAAAATTTAAGAGATAATGAGCCAAAATAAAATGATATTTTTGAATAAAGGAATGATGGAGAATCACATAGGTGATCCAGCTTCAAGGGGGCTTAAGAAAGGATCAGATTCTCTGACAGACATTGGAGGGAGGAGGGGGAGACCCCGAGAAGTGAACTATAGCCAGGAAAGTGAATTCTTCCCAAAAGTCTGCATGGGAAACAGGAACCAACCCACAACCTTAGCGGAGTTTGGGTCAATATTTATTATTTTTTATAGTTCTCCTAGGCTACTTGCTCACCTCAGACAATAAATCAAAATCCTATCTCCTGCTTCCTAGAGGGTCCCACGGCTCACACACAGTGACAGGAGGGTGGCAGAAATTTCACAGGGGATGGGGGGGTCATTGCTGTGGTCTCTCCCTCCCAGGAGGTGGGGGAGCTGCAGACACACCGAGGAAGGTATTCAAGTACCTGTTCACTTCAGGCTCATTCATTCTCCTCCTTCTCTATTTCCTTCCATCTCCTCAGGAAGAAAGCTTGTAGCTAGAAAGTGGCAGACTTGACTGCCCATATTGGCACAGTGGGGAAGCTCAGTGAGGAAGCTCTGCCATTACATGCAGGGCAGTCAGGCAGAGAGGAAAACAGCCCTGCATGCAAGGCCGAGACAAGAGCCACTAAGGGGGCAGGGATATACCACGGCTCACATAGTCTGCTTCCCACCTCTCCCTTCAGCAGCTGCACCTGACTTGGGAGGGCACCTGCCGTGAAGGCTCCTGAAAAACATAGGTGTCATGAGCATGGAGCTGATGCCGCAGCTCTTCCATCACAGGCTGATGTTCACTATGGATGCAATTTAACAACCACATGTGGTGAATAATAACCACCTGGGGTCTCTTGCCACTCACACAGAAAAGGGAGAAAGAGAAAAGCAAAAGAGAGGGATATCATCAGAAAGGAGAAAGGAGTGGTACATGAAGTAAGGAGGAAATGAGTGAAGTAAGGAGGAAATGAGTGGTATATGAAGTGGGAGGGTCAGTAAGTTACTTTTCACATGTTTAGCATATACAGGAAATGGTGTGTAGGAATTAATAATCCTATGGAAGCTGTGTATTTAATATGACTGGCAGGAAACCACCTTTCAGGTTTCAGAGAGTACAGCAGGTCTCTGAGAAAAGCAGGCTTACCTGAGCCTCCTACTCAGACTATGAACTTGTGGGCACAGGATGAGGACGTAGCCAAATTAAGATAGTCCGGATCTGTCTGAATTCGCACTGCCCTCCATAAGAGTGAAGGTAACTAGAAGGAGCATGCCCTTAAGATTTGGTAGTACTTGGTTCAAACTACTCTTTGCTATGTTAGGTGGCATCTAACAGTCTCTGTTTCCTCATCTGTGAAATATGCTGACTATAATATCCTTCTCAGATTTATTTGGGGGGAATCAATGCATGTACATTTTGTAAAGTACAATCTAAGTGTCAGTTGGGTGTCTCCCAAGATGGGGAAGCAAAAGGCAGAAGAGAAAGAGGATCAGGGTGGGCATTAAAAATCTCAAGGTCCCTCCTCCTGGCCTCTGCTTAGCAGGGGAGGCAGGCAGGCTCCCGCTTCTCCTCGGAGGGTTTGATATTCACCCCGCTCCTCAGTCCTCCCATCAGAAAGAAATGACAGCCCTCCAAACCAGCTCTCGGCTTTCCACCAGAGCTGAGAGCAGCAGTGGCAGTAGGTGTCAAAGAGTCCATGTAAAAGGAGTACAAAATCAATTCCCAGAGCCTGGACAGCGGATCCCAGCTACAGCTTTAGTCCTGAGGGGGCCCTGTTTACCACATATCCTTTTCTTTTCTCACACAAATGTCTCAGTCAAGCATAGGAAGAAACCAGAGTGGAGACATGGTTTTAAAGACTAGATTCTCCTAGTCAATACCCTCGATCCCCTTCTTATGGGAACCCTACTCCACACCGCTGAGACACATATGAAATGGAGGACAGGAGTCGGTGTTCAGACTCTGACTCACACAAGTGCTCAGAGACTTCTAAGTAGTGTCCCCTTTCAAAACCAGCTGTCCCGGGAAGGGGTGGGAACTGCAGATGCAGAGAGGGTTTACAAAGGTACTGGACGGCTGGTGCTGCCCTTATTCCGCAAGGCACATTGCTCTGCTTCGACGTGGGATAAGAGAGCAGTTGCAGCCTCTCTGCCTGTCCGCAGTGTGCCACCTGCAGGGGATTGCTGACTGGGCCCCACAGAGGTGCTGCTGTTGCTGTGTAATGTGAAGATGAAACACTAGTCTGAGCATACACTCCAACTTGCCACTGTTCCTAGGGCATTACATTCAGTGACTTGGGGCATGTCTATCCCTGCCTTGCCCAGGGCCATCTGAGTGAGCTAATGATTTCTAAGGTGCCACTTCCTCACTATGTGATCTTGGACAATTTACTTTATCTCTCCAGACTTCAGTTTCTTCATCTATAAAATGAGGTAATAAACAGCATCTATCTCATAGGGAAGTTAGGGGGTCTAAATCAGTTAACTCATACAAAATGCTTAGAACAATATCTGGCATAATTAACAGTACCTACCATGTAATAATTATTATCATTATTGTTATTATTTTTTAATCTTCAAATCTAGATTCAGCAGAACTTTATTCAATTCATCACGCTTCCCATGGAAAAAAAAAATCCATGTCAGCATCAGACCCTTAAGCAGGTAGCTGAGCACTAACCAAGCTCCAAGGGACTGCTGGATAAGGCAACCAGGTTGGTTTCTCCAAATTAACACCTCCTCTTTTAACCACTGGCCCTTTGCCCACCTGCATTCTGCTTCCTCCCCTCCCCTTAAAGCCACAGAAACACTGAAGTTCAGAAGCACGAGTTCCCAATTTGGGCCATGCCACTGTGTGGCCTTTTCCTTTTACTAGTACTTGATGCCTCTGAGCCTCAGTTTTCTCATCTGTAAAAAGCAGGCAAGTGGCCACATCCTAGAGACAGAAATAAAGTAACAAAAGTTAAAGCAACCAGCATAGGTCCTGGCACACATTCGTCACACAATAACTTAGATTTCAACTTGAGTCTAAACCACACCATTTCCTCCCTCTCCAGTAGCCATGTTCCAAATCTGCTAGTTGTCCCCAAGGGCATCACTCAACCCCTGGCCACAGGCAAACCAACATTGCTCCTCACCTCCCTCTCTATTTTAAGCTGTGCCTCCTGGACTGCTCCTGGCCATTCTGGAAAAGTCGGGCATCTTGCAGACATAATGTTAGAGGCTTCCAGGTCCTTGGAGCAGCACAGCCCAAGAGGACTTTTCTGCAGTGATGTAAATTGATGTCTGCGGTGTCCAACACATGTAGCCACGGAGCACTTGAAATGCGGCTCAGCCACTAACGGACTGAATTTTTATTCCATTTCACTTTAATTAATTTAAATGCAAATAGCCAAATATGACCTGTGGCTACTGTATCCTGTATTGAACAACACAGCTTCACAGCCACCCCCAGTTGTTGTCACTCCAGCCATCCCTCAGAGCAAGACACCTGAACCTTCCAACCAGCTGGCTGGTGTCTGCAGTGGGACTTCCATCCAGGCCAGCTTGGTGGAGCAGGAAAAAAGGTCATGCAAAGGCTGTGTGTATTGTCCCTTCAGTCACTAGGCAACTAGAAGACTCATTCTTTTTTTTCTTTTTTCTTTTTTTATATATTTTATTGATTTTGTACAGAGAGGCAGGGAGAGAGATAGAGAGTTAGAAACATCGATGAGAGAGAGTCATTGATCAGCTGCCTCTTGCACACCCCCTACTGGGGATATGCCCGCAACCAAGGTACATGCCCTTGACCGGAATCGAACCCGGGACCCCTCAGTCTCCAAGCCGACGCTCTATCCACTGAGCCAAACCGGTCTCGGCAGAAGACTCGTTCTTAACGTACAGGTGAAATCGACATTTCCTCTGGCTCACTGCATTGGGTTAAATGCATATACATTGCAAGTATTTTTTTTTTAACAGTCTGAGGGTTTTTCCCTGCGGTGGGAATACTTTGTGGGATATCTCACCAAAGGGCACAGCTTTCAAGCCATCAACTAAAAGCCTGTGCACTGACTGGCGATGAGGGGCAAGATGCCGGGGACCTTTTGGAAAATGAGATCCCTGGCATTTCAATTTCGTTCAGTCAAAATTCCACAATACCTCACTTCACAATATTTTGTACAGTAATCTTGCCAAGATCAGATTCCAAGAAGCAATAAAGAATATTAAGTTAGCTTTTACTTTAAATCAGAAAGTTCATTAGGTTTGAAATCATACACAAATTATCATCTTTGCCAAACTGAAACTGGCCCATAGGGACTGAGAGAGAAGACTCATCCTCTTGTTTGATATTCCTGAGTCTTGCGTAGTTTTATGACTTTTATCCCAGGGTGTAAAATGTGCTGTGTGAATTGTTCTCAGCCATGTACCCTAGACAAAAACAACAACAACAAACAACCTTGGCCCAAGTAGGAGAACATTGGGGACCGGAGGGAACCCCATCAGCTCATTTGATAACTATCTATCAAGTCTTTACTACGCTCCAGGAAGGCACAGATGACAATGGGGCTCCAAGCTCAGTCAGAGACAAATCTATAAACAAGTAATTACTACATACAAGGTACATAGTCCACAAAGCTGTCTGGGAACACAGAGAATGGAGCAGCGTGTGCCACAAGAAAGTCAAGGAGCCTGGCTAGAGTGGCTCAGTGGTTGAACATCAACCTATGAACCAAAAGGTCACGGTTCAATTCCTGGGGGCTAGTGGAGGGAGAGGAGGGCAGGCATGTAGGAGGCAGACAATCAATTGTCCTCTCTCATCATTGATGTTAATATTTCTCTCTCTCTCTCTCCATTTCTCTCTGAAATTAATAAAAATGTATTTTTTAAAAAAGAAAGTCTTGCCAAAACTGGTTTGGCTCAGTGGTAGAGCATTGGTCTGCGGACTGAAAGGTCCCAGGTTCGATTCCTGTCAAGGACATGTACATTGGTTGCAGGCACATCCCCGGTAGGGGGTGTGCAAGAGGCAGCTGATCAATGTTTCTCTCATTGGCGTTTCTAGCTCTCTATCTCTCTCCCTTCCTCCTCTCTGTGAAATATCAATAAAAATATTTAAAAAAAAAAGGGGGGGAGGGGGGGAGTCTTTCCGAGGGAAGCTTCTGAGCTGATACTAAAGAATAGACAGAACTATGCCAGGCAAAAGCCAGAAAGGTGAAATTAACCTTCTACCTTGGGGGCAAGCCTGAAAACTGGTCCCATCTCATTTTGGAGCCTCTCGGTTTCCTGGTCATTCCTGACCCCCTTGGTCCTCTTCCCAATCCATGCAGCCAGTCTGAGAACATCATGTTCCTCTGAGTCACATCCATTATTGAAAGGCTCCAGATCAGACCCTGTAAACAAAATCCCATGATCCTTCTAATGGGGGCTGCTGCTTCCTTTATAAAGGCCCAGCAACCCACCAGGTATGTGAAGAGAGTTGGCTGTTTCTTGGAAGAGACCCTACAATGCTACTGCCGGGAGCCAGCTCGTCATGGGATGATGATGGAAAGATTTCAGAGGGAGCTGGTGGCCATTAGAGTGGGCTGGCTGTGCTGGGAATTGTGGCAGCACTTTAAAAAGAGAAGAGATGCTAAATGACAGTTAATTTAATGAGAGGAATGTCAGGAGGCTAAAAGCATCTGTAAAGTAAAGTACAATAGAGTGATGCAGAAGAAAAAGGAGACAAGGATGATCAAGGCAAATGTGGGCTGGTGAAGTTTTTCTGACATGCCATTAGATCAGTGGTTCTCAAACTTTCTGATGCTGTGACCCTTTAATACAGTTCCTCATGTTGTGGTGACCCCCAACCATAAAATTATTTTCATTGCTACTTTATAACTGTGATTTTGCTACTGTTAATGAATTATAATGTAAATATTTGTGTTTTCCAACGGTCTTAAGTTCTACAGCAGCTTTTCTCAACCTGTGGGTCGAGTGAACAGGTTGAGAACAGCTAGCAGGGTCGCCTACGACAATAGGAAAGCACAGATATTTACATTACTATTCATTAACAGTAGTAAAATCACAGTTATGAAGTATCAATGAAAATAATTTTATGGTTGGGAGTCGTGACAACATGAGAAACTGTATTAAAGGATCTCGGCATTAGAAAGGTTGAGAACCACTGCATTAGACTCTTAACATTGATCTTCTAAGTCCATTGTGGGGAACCATTATTCTGCTGAGGGCCATTTAGAGATTTATAATGTCATCCTTGGGCCATACAAAATTATCAACTTAAAAATCAGCCTGCTATATTTGGTCAGGCATTTAATTAACTCACCCCGATTGCCTTGGCAGGGCCAGACCAAATGATTTTGTGGGCTTTCTATGGCCCACAGGCCAGACATTTCCCACCCCTGTTCCAGGCTATGCTTAGAGGATCAAGTTTTAAGAAGCTACCTTTATCCAAATGTGCAGGAAAAAAACTAGAATATTCATGGGAAACTAATATTCCAGATAAATATATATTCAAAACTAGCCTATATTTGTTGGATGAAAAACATTTGTTCTGTCATGTGAAAATATCTCATTTTAAGTGACAACTGTAAAAATACAAAAACGCTTCTTTCTGCTTTTTAATTATTCTACTAGAGGCCCAGTACACAATATTCATGCACAGGGGGTTGTGGTCCCTCAACCCAGCCTGCATTCTCTCCAATCAGGGATCCATTGAGGAATTTCCAACTGCCTACCGGGGTCAGACCTAAATGGGCAGTCGGACATCCCTCTCAAAATCCAGGACTGCTGGCTCCCTAACACTTGCCTGCCTGCCTGCTCGCCTACCCTAACTACTCCCCTGCCAGCCTGATTAATGCCTAACTGCTCCCCTGTCGGCCCAATTGCCCTAACTGCCCTCCTCCCTCTGCCAACCTGGTTGCCCTTAACTGTCCTCCCCTGCAGACCTGGTTACCCCCCCCAACTGCCCTCCCCTGCAGGCCTGATCACCCTAACTTCCCTCCCCTGCTGGCTTGACCACCCACAACTGCCCTCCCCTGCCAGCCATCTTGTGGCAGCCATCTTGTGTCCACATGGGGACAGCCATATTTGACCACATGGGGGTGGCCATCTTGTGTGTTGGGGTGATGGTCATTTTACATATTACTCTTTTATTAGATAGCATACTAGAGTCCCAGTGCACAGATTCATGCACACTGAAAGTAAATTAATTAGAAGCTGGCTGACAGGGCAGGACTGGATGAGACGGGCTGGACACTCCCTAGAGCCAACCTCCAGCAGTCTCTCCCTAGCAAGCCACACCTGGGGGAGGGCCGGGGCTTGAAGGGCACCTGCAGAGAGAGCAGGGTCCCTCCAGCAGGTGGGGTCACTCAGCCTGGCATGCAGGGATTGGGCCAAAACTGGTAGTCCAACATCCCCCAAGGGGTCCCAGAATGCAAGAGGACATTATGCAAAGTTGATGTCACTTGGCAGATCCTGTGTTGAACATCTGCCCCATGGTGGTCAGTGCACATCATAGCTACTGGCCAGTCAGCTGGTTGGCAAGTCGCTTAGGTTTTTATATATACACTGAGTTGCCAGATTATTATGACTACCCCATCAGTACTTCTTTTGCTTTCAATACTGTAATGATTCTTCATGGCATTGACTCCACAAGATGTTGAAAGGTGATGTGAGGAATCTGACACCATGCCTGATGAATAGCACTGTCCAGTTCTCTGAAATGTGATGGTTGTAGAACCATCTGCCTGACGACTCTTTTAACTTCATCCCACAAATGCTCAATTGGATTAAGATCTGGTGATTATGGAGGCCACCTAAGCAAGGTAAAGTCTCCCTTGTGTTCTTGAAATCACTCCTGCATAATATGAGCACCGTGGCATGGCACATTGTCTTGTTGGAAGAAGCCATCTCTATTGGGATAAGCCATCAACACGATAGGATGAACTTGATCAGCAAAGATACTCAGGTACGTTAGACATTGTTCTGCACAAATTAAAGGGCCCAAATCATGCCAGGAAAACATGCCCCAAATCATAACACTGCTCCCACCAGCTTGAAGGGCTGTACTCATGCATAAAGGGTGCATGCTTTTATGCTGTTTCCATGAAATTCTAACACTGCCATCTGCATGATGCAACTAGAAATGTGATTCATCGGACCACATGATTTTTTTTTCCAATGCTTGACTGTCCAATCCTTGTATTCCTGTTCAAATTGGAGATATTTTATCTTGGTAACTGCATACAGCAAAGGTGTTCAAACAGGCCTTTGGCTTCCATATCCCATACAATTCTGTGTAAGGATAATTTGCCTAGAAACATCGGGTGGTCATAATAATCTGGCCACTCAGTGTATAGACTAGAGGCCAGGAGCACGAAATTCATACATGGGGGAGGGGGTGTCCCTGAACATAGCCTGTACCCTCTCCAATCTGGGAACCTTCGTGGGATGTCTGACTGCCCTCTCACAATCCAGGACTGCTGGCTCCCAACCCCTCACCTGCCTGTCTGCCTGATTGCCCCTAAATGCTTCTGCCTGCCAACCTGATCACCATCTAAACATTCCCCTGCCAACCTGATCAACACCTAACTACTCCCCTACAAGCCTGATTGCTCCTAATTGCCCTCTTTTGCCAGCCTGGTTGCCCCTAACTTCCCTTCCCTGCTGGCCTGGTCACCCCTAACTGCCCTCCTCTGCCAGCCTGGTTACCCCTAACTGCCCTCCTCTGCCAGCCTGGTTACCCCTGACTGCCCTCCTCTGCAAGCCTGGTCACCCTTAACTGCCCTTCCCTGCAGGCCTGATCACCCACAACTGCCCTCCCTGCTGGCCATCTTGTGTCCACATGGGGGCAACCATCTTGTGTGTTGGAGTGATTGTCAATTTGCATATTGCCTCTTTATTATATAGAATGCTAGAAAAATATCAGATATTTATAAGGTTTTTTATATCTTCTTTTAAATTAGTTCATCTCACCAGGCTTTTTTGGACATGCTGGGTGGATTTTCTTAAATAAAGACATCAAAGTGGTCAGCTGGCAATAGCAATGATATAATTCAAGGTCCCAGAAACTATAACATGTAAGGTGACACTGTGAAAACAGTATTGGACTTGCCACCAGATGTCATCAGATTTAGCTTTTGATATCAGGTCTACCCTTTTCTCCTTGTATGCACTTAAAAAGACATAAATGTTAACTCCTTTGGACCTTAGTTTTCTAATCTGTAAAAGGGGTATAGCCATCAGGGGATTGCTGAGAAGATTAAATACAATGATATAAGTGATCACGTATGAAAAAGAGTAGTTCAACTGAAACCAGTTTGGTTCAGTGGATAGAGTGTCAGCCTGCAGACTCAAGGGTCCCAGGTTCGATTCCGTTAAAGGGCATATACCTTGGTTGCGGGCACATGCCCAGTAGGAGTTGTGCAGGAGGCAGCTGATCGATATTTCTCTCTCATTGATGTTTCTAACTCTCTATCCCTCTCCCTTCCTTCTCTGTAAAAAAATCAATAAAATACATTTTTTTAAAAGAAAGAAAAAGAGTAGTTCATAAACCTTAGTTTAAATTAAACTGATAAATATCATGCCTTTATTTATTAGTAAGAGTTTGATGGACTGAAATCTGAACATGGTAAGTAAAATGTCCACACAGCTATCAACACTGACCAACCCCAGTTACCTTTCATTTTCTCTTCATTTCACATTTGAGACACTGATTAAGGGGAAAGGAAATGTATTTAAAGAATGGTTACACTCCCCTAAAAGCCTATGTGTAATGGATTGACAAGCTACCTATTATAAAGTTGGGTTCCCCTTTTATATACAGGATTTATAGTTCCAAAATGACTGACTTTATCAAAATAAAGCTAGAAGAGGATTCCTTAGTTCCCCCTTCCTGTGGTATCTTTTTAGAACCAGAGGCTTGAAAGTCAGCTTTCTTTCTCCAGGATTCTTCTCAATCTCTCCACCCACTCAAAGCTATCGGTTGTCTGACCAACTTATTTTTACTTATTTCACTACCTTAATACTTCATTTATTCTCAAAAGGAATAAAGACTTCTTTTTCTTCACACATGCCAAGTTTTTATTTAGAAAATTAGATTAATGTAGATGTCACACAAATTATATTAACCTCTCATATTATAACCTCTTGATCATTATGCAATTCAAAGTTAAAGACATTTTTGGTTGTTCCTGGGAAGTGTTTTTATTTTTTTATTTATCTTTACTTTTGGAAGTATTACAGATATTCCCTTTCCTCCTCATTGATCCCTTCTAGCTCACACCTGCCTCCCCCTCATACCCCCCCCCCCACCCTATCAAGGGCCTCAACCACATTATTATCTATGTTATGCAAACATGTAGATAACTCCAGGTGATAACAGAGATTTACCTGCTTTCAAATCTCCATTCTAGGGAATTCCTAGAATGAGCCTATGACCTTTTCCTCCACAAGCAAAAAACCCAAAGCTCTACATCTCCCTGATTTTAATGTACTGACACACATATAAACACATCTTTAGACAAATTGGCATGTAGACCTGGATGTCCTGACCTCCAGTCTTCCGAGTCAGAGTGTCTAAGTCTGGTACTTAGCAGGAGAGAGGGATAGAAACATCAATGATGAGAAAAACATCATTGACCGGCTGCCTCCTATATGCCACCTACTGGAAATCGAGCCTGAAACCTGGGCATGTGCCCTGACAGGGACTCAAACCATAATCTCCTGGTTCATGGATTGTCACTCAACCCCTGAGCCACACCAGCTGGGCTAAACTATTCAATATTCTTCATAAGTTCTATTC
This sequence comes from Pipistrellus kuhlii, assembly GCF_014108245.1. Lineage (NCBI taxonomy): Eukaryota > Metazoa > Chordata > Mammalia > Chiroptera > Vespertilionidae > Pipistrellus > Pipistrellus kuhlii. The sequence goes on from NW_023425529.1 coordinate 20,464,529, forward strand.
CAACTATTATAATGATACACCCATGTAAATTCAGTCACATTTTTCCTCTCACAACTTTTCTAAAATTCACACCCTTTTATAAACAAATATTTCCTAATACACACTTTTGAAATGGTCCCAACATTCTGGAAATATTAGCTTTGTCTGACATGAAGGCCATTTTTTTTTCCTTACATGTTTAATGATAACCCTAACAATAATAAAAAGCATGTGATACAGTCTTTTAAGATGGTCCATCAACTGAAACTAATTCATTTGAGTAAAAAGTGGTGATGTCCATCTACAAAAAGGTAGGGATATACCCAAATGAACCAAAGAAAGCTTTGAGCCAAAATCTTGCTTGAAAACTGGGAGATGAAGAAGAGAGTCTTCTTGGGAAAAGGTCCCCCATTCTGAGGGCTAATGGGAATTCAGGAACTAAAAATAAATAAATAAATAAATAAATAAATAAATAAATAAATAAATAAATAAATGAATGAATAGCCTTCTTTGTTTTCATATCAGAAGCAATCTTATAAATGAGATCAGTGATGTAGTGGCTGGAACTTTTAATTCCCTCTACCACCAGAGAAAGATCACATTCCCACAGAGGAATCGCTACAAATCCTTTCAGTCAATTCAGCTTTCCACCCTGAGTCTCCCCTAAAGAGCTTATCTCTGAAGATGCTTATGATGATAAAAAGACCCCTCACGCATCTCCTGAGAATCATTCACTTTGCTCCACTGCAGTCCCTGCATTTATTTTTTTTTCACTGAACAGGCTTCCTTAGCCTTCACTCCCCCCAGCTTTCCAAAGGTTTTGAAAGTTTTGAATTCTTCCTATTAAACCACTTCCTATTCAAAATACCTGTGGTGACTTCTGTGACTTCTAACTGATCCATTGTTTCATTCTATGCTTCTCAATCAGAGGACATGTCCCAACCCCTGAGGACACTGGGTTTATAAAAGCACAGAGAAACCTGCTACATAAGTTTGAGCCATATTACTTGAGCTATCCTTTTAGAGTATCTACTTTTAGGAATTCACTTAAAATAATCATTGGAATAGTATTGAGAAAAGGATATTTATAAAACAAAATTTTAGTATAAAATAAAAAACTTATGAGCCAGTAACTCTTGCAGAACTTTACACAGCACTCTCAGAACCTGTGGATGTTTCCATCCTCTGCAATTATGAGTATCTTGGTGGAAGAGTTAGAGACACAAGGCACATCTGTCTACATGTCTATCTATCTATCTCCCTACTTAGAACATCTAAGTTTCTCCTGTGTTCCTATTCTGAAAGGGACTGTAGATGGCACAGAATACAGGCAGTTTGAACGTCTACACCATCTGTGAACAGGACAGTCAGGGGATGTAATGCTCAATGAACAGTTTCCACAGACACCATGTCTAACCTACTAGAAGGCAAGCCCCCACATGGCAGGAAAGTAATATGTCTAATCAGCTGTGTCTTCTGCACCACGTGCCTTCCCCAGTGCCTGGCCCACAGAATACACAACTTATTCACTCAATTGAAAAATCAGTGACTACATGGATAGGTTGGTAAGTATTTACCAAGTATGAACGCATCATAGCATAAAAGTTAAAATATATAAAATATATATTAGTAGAGGTGTAACCTTGGACAAGTTATTTTGCCTCTAAGCCTCAGGTTGAACATCAGGAAAAAGGGGATAATTGTATAACTCTAATTCGAAAAGTTGTTAGGATGCAGATTTGAGAGAGACGATACAAGCAAAGCACAAACTGTTTGGCACATAATAAATGCCCCATAAATATTAGCTGGTATCTTTACCAATTTTCCCTGCATTTGAATAGCCTAAAACATGCTTACATTATACAACCATACTGAGTCTAATTCAGCCTTTCCTCAGTGGTTCAGCAGATCATCTGAAATAGAAACTGTGCCTCCAGTTCATTAGCCAGAATGGCAGGTAGGAGTGTGCCCTGCCAGCCCTAGCTCAGGTCCTCACTCACACAATGGAAGCTGGCTAGGAAAAGCTGATGTTTGGGCCATGTGGCAGTCTTCCAAACATAACTGTTATTTGGGGTAGGATTACAAGATTAGTAGAGAAGAGCACACAATCAATGAAATAATACATTTTGACTCTAGAAAGGAAACTGATACAGCAGCTCATGAAAGTTTAGCCCTTTGCATGAAATTTAAACTGGCAAGAGTGTAAAGCTGGTCACAGAGCTAAAACCTGACTGAAGGCAAATGAACAATTCTCAATGATAATGTACATAGTCAGAGGAATGCCCGGTGGGGAGTCTGTGGCACCCGGGGTAAGTCCAGTTTTATTTAACATCTTAGTTAATGATCTGGAAGAGAGATAAACAGAAGACTAAAGAGGGACGCTAAAGTGGACATCTGTTGGCTTTGCCTGCCAGGCACCCATTCTCCTGTGCATGGTAACAACACCCACGTGATGTTCTCCCTCTCCCATTGGATAAACTCTCCAAGGGACTGTCAAACAAGGTGGCTCATGCTAGACCATACAGGTGCCCTCTCCCTGTAATTTAAATCTTGAAGACTTTAAAAACCAAAGCACCATCAAGCATCATTTGTTCCAGTAGTATATCCTTGGGAGAGAAAAAGAGTATTTATTATTTCCTGCTACCAGATCTTTAGAAACACTTTGTGGCTTTTTTTTCCCTTTTCCTTTCCCTTAAAATCTATATTTTATTTATCTTTCCCCCTTAAACTAGACAATATCATCTTCTCTGGACCACAATCAAAAAGCCCAACCAATAGAGATGCAGTTTCTACTAAGTCTGGAGCACACATTATTTACCTGACTCTTCAGCAATTCTCAGAATACTTTTTAGGCATTAGTGTAAGAAACAAAGCAAGCAATTTAAAAATCACAGTGTTTTGATTCAACTTGAATAAAATAGACATTAACATTTTTTTCCGAGAAGAAGAAATGATTCTAATACTCACACAACAGAACAAGTTACCTAATCTTAGAACTGAAGTGAGAGTAGAGAATCAGACATGAGACTGCAATGAGATGAGGCACTTTTCATGCCATTAAAGTTCTGTATTGCTTAAAGTACACACATTAGACATTATCAAAGTACAATCATGTTCAGTGACCTCTATGGTACATTGTCTAAATGATTTGGTACATACTTGCTTTAAAGAGCGAGGGTAGAGAGAGAATAAACCCAATGAAGTTTGGAGAGGTGTAATAAAAATGAATCAGACTATACAGGGCAAGGGATGATGAAAGACACACTAGCTTTGTTTTCCAAAAGCCCTGCTCTCCTGAGGGAAGGGTGTGTACAGAGACCTCTGTCTTTGCTTTAGGTTAAGAGCCTCTTCAGTGCCATACCTCAACCACCCAGGCTCAAAAGAGGAAGAGAAGACCAAAGTGATGCCAGTTTAACCTTGGCCCAACTGGATGTTCTCTGTCACCCCCAAAACTTCACCCTGCCTCCGTGACAACTTGCCTACACTGCTTTGGGGCCAGGAGAGGAAGTTGCCCTGTCAACGGCTGAAAAGGCCACTCTCCTACAGGGAGAATTTGGAAAAGGTGGAATTTCCTTCTCCGAATTGGAGGGAATTAAGATCTGCTCCCCAGCCTACAAAGAATGGGAAATCGACCCCTATTTTTCTTTCCTCCCAGAATTTCTGAGCAATGCCTCTGGACGAGCTTGCTAATGCCATACCACGGTTAATGTTTTAGAAAGACTTTAGGTATATACATAGCATACAGCATATGAAAGGGGTGCATGGCAGTAGGTATGTTATAAGGTATCTAGTATTGTATTAGTCAGTGTCCCAATAGAAAAGAGATGGAAATCCCAAATGGGAGGTTGAGGAGAGTTTATCAAAAAGACTGTTTCTAAGGGGTGGCAGAGTCAAAGAAAATCAAACAGGGGTGCAGAAACACCCTGGGCTTCGCAATTAGCCCTGGATACTTGCAGAGGCAAAGTAAGGGAGCTAATAATGGAACCCAGCAGGAGTTGGACCAGTGAGAGGTGACTTCCCTAAGGGAGCTGTGGTCTTTGGGAGAATATAACCATTCTCAACCCACAGCACAGGAGGAATGAAGAAACTAGGGGAATGGTAATTCAGTCTCACCCTCCTGATGCTCTCTCTTGTCATGCATCCTATAGGCCAATCCTAACCAGATTGGCTGGGAGTCCACTGCTCTGGTTCACCCTCATAATGGTCCAAAGGATAAGAAATGCATTGGGAGGGGCAAACAGAGAGCATATCCAGCTCTGTATCTCTACTGCTATCTACATCTAATCTCTCACATCCCGACAATTTTCCACCTATTCCTCCAAAGCACATGATGTTCCTCCTAACCCTTCATTTCTGTGGAAAGTCGTCTTCCCTTCTCTAAATGCTAACTTACATTTTTCTCACTTTTCTCAGTTTTATGGAGCTAGGGGCAAAGGTACAAAAGTAATATTTCCATCCACAGATGGTACAAAACCTTCCTTAAAATGATAATTATTAAAGATAATGAAAAAAAATGCTAATTCCCCACCCTAATACCTCAAAGTAAAATAGAAATCTTTGCTTTAACAACATATGAAGGGCAGAATCCAGGTTTCCTCCAATGTACACCTGAAGCAAGCCTACGAGGGCATTCTTGTGTAATGGCCAAAACAGCAATGCCTTCGGCTAGCGTACCCCAGTTTTTCTGCCTGGTTCCACCTTAGCTACAGCACTCAGCACCTCCCAGTCTCTAACTATAAACTAAGTTCAAGTCCTCCTATGTGACTTTACCCATCCAGGACTCTGGCTTCTGCAAAACCCTCTTACACAGCCTATGATAGAGCAGGCATAAGGAGAAGAAATTTAGGGGTAATTTAGGAGTATGTTGTTAGAAAAGGCTCTAACAAAATGAGAGCTGTTGCATCATAAAAGGACTGCAAAAGAAAGTAGGACAACTGTCATTTTTGAGGTATTTGCTGACAGAATCTTCAAAGCAAGGCTCCTTTCTGATTCCCACCATTCTTAAAAGGAGCATGTTCATGGCTCAGTGGATCATATTTCATCCACTTTGTTCTGCCTGACAGCGGCACCAGGAGCTGTTTTATGAGCAAACTCAATTCACCGCCCTTCATATTAGCCTCCCACTTTTGGGAAGGACCCCAAACTTCCCTTGGTACCTTAAAACCAAGGGACCCCAATGGCCATTTGCTCCACCTTTAATTCCTGACTAGGAGAGCACTCTGAAACCGTTCCTACAGCTATTAATAGTTAGATTTTGATTACCTGGTCCAAAGTCAGCACTAATGACCTGTTGATGACTTTAATGGTTCTTACAATAAGTACTGTGAATGAATGACCTATTGTTAAATACAGAATGCTGACTTTGCCATTAATCCATTAACTCTTTTCTCTTCATCATTCTTTTCCTGACTCTAATGGTTTCTTCTCTCAGTTTGAAAGGTTCATGGATAAAGAAAACTGAAGTATACAAAAAGAATAAATTTTAATCACTGAGAGTCAGAGGAGGTGATGAAAAAAGAGGTAAGAATAAGCAAGCTCCCGGCTTCCTGTTTGAGAGGAGACAAATCCAGTGAGGGCATCTTTGGAGGGCAGCGGGAAAGGGAAGTGTGCAAACAGAAGGCAGAAAGTGGAAGATGATGGGAATGGAACAACTGGGTCAGAGAACAGCTAGGATATAGCATTTTTAAGAAGCCATGTCAGCTGCTAAAAGCAATATCCTACCATGGTTTGCATGTGTTAACTTCCAGGGTCATCTCTCTTGTCCTGGACTTTGCTTAATGCTTAGACTACTGCCGTTTACCTGTTGATGTTCTCTTAAGCCACTTCAACAGGGTACCCTACCCTTTCTTTTCGGGTAGCAAAAGCAGATGCTCTCCTAGCTAGTTTTTTCCTTCTCCAGTTGATACACTCAGAGACTACCCTGTGCAAGGACCCTCTTGCTCCTGCTCCTCCCCAGTACCATCCTCCCCCATGGGTGGAACCTGGATGAGAACAGGGAAAATTATCCAACAACTGAAGCAATAAGGAGCAGAGCAAGGCTGTGGCAAATGAACAAAGTCATGGACTTTACCTCCTACCTGGCTCTGCTTGCATTTAAAATAAGACAAACTTGCCCTAACCGGTTAGGGCCCAGAAAGTGGTTAGAGAGTCAGCCTGTGGACTGAAAGTCACAGGTTCGATTACAATCAAGGAAACGTGAAGGAGGCAACATCAATGTTTCTCTCTGTCTCTCCCCCTTCCCTTTCACTCTCTCTAAAAATCAATGGGAAAATATCCTCTGTGAAGATTCACACACAAAAAAGAGACAAAATTGAACAGAAGGCATTTAAAGAGGTATAGACTTGTATGGAAACCCACAAACCAGGATACATGGCTGAGAGCATTTGGATTGGAGATTTTAAAAGACATAAAATAATATCACAAGAGAAGACCACTGAGCATCGTAGTCTGACACAGGATACTGAAGCTATTTCCTGGAAGAGATCAAAAAACTGGCAGAAAGGCAAGATATGTTTGAGATACGAGATTTCAGTTATTTAGACCTGCCAGTAGATAAGTTCTTTTAAAATGGGGCACCTGATTTTTTCTTCTGACAGCAGTATTTCCCAGAAGGTTAGAAATCTTTGAGGAGAGCTACCACATGGGGTTTAATGTTCCTCCTCAAGGAAGCCCTAGTAATGGGCCAGCCAATTTTCTTTTTGTAAAGGAACAGATACTAGTAGTAAATATTTTACACTTTGTGGGTCCCACAGTCTCTGCCTGGGTCACTGCTATTCCATTTTGTCCTTGAAGTGAAAAATCAGACATAGGCAATATGTAAACAAATGGATATGGCTATGTTCCAATAAAACTTTATTTACAAAAACCAATAGCAGATCAGTTTTGCCTGCAGGCTGTAATTTGTCTGTCCTTGTCCTAGTGATGTAGACAAAACTGATGATATTCCTGGGAGATTGACCACATCCCACTAGGGTTTACACTAGCTTAGAAAGAGGATGCTGTGGAGAGTAAGATGTGTAATTTAGTAACATGATTTCTGAAGAAAAATTAAAAGTTTAAAGAGACTAATTCAAGCTTATGGACATTTCTAAAATATCAATGTGATTCCAAAGAAATGTGATGCTTTAAATGATTTGCTTTTGACTACATAATAGCTAATAATCCCCATGCAGTATATATTTCAAGGAGATATTTGGATGCCCAGAAAGTTCTGTGATTAAATCAGGTTACATAACAAAATGTATAGAAGATAAGGCTGTACTCATAATATATAAAAACATGACAGCTATAAGAAACATAAGAATAAACTTGTAAGAAAAGTACCTAAAGTTGATAAAAAATGGTAAAAGACTTGTCAAGGCTGTGTTAAAAAGAGAACGATCCAGGAAGTGCTAGAAATAACTTTGTATGATGATGGAAAGTTAAAAGATGACAGAGAGAAGGCAGAGGAACTCAACTTTTATCTTGCTTTTTATCTCCTCCACCAAGGAGAATGATCTTTAAACTGCAAAGGGTAAGGCAAGCATAGCTAAGATGAAACTGAATCATTGTATGGAGAGGGGAAGTGTGGGGAGATGGGAGAAGAGTAAAGAAGCAGTCAATGATTTAAACTAACACATGAGGTACTGACCTAGAACAACTCAACAACAATAACTAATGTCTATTCATTTCTTAGGATGTGTCAGGCCCTGTGCTAAATACTTGCTGAGCATGAACTATTTTAGTCCCCACGACAATGTTATATATAGTATGCCTTATCATTCTCTCCCCCCCCCCCCATTTTTATGGATGAATGAATAGGAGGTTAAACAGCTTGTCCACATTTCCAGTTAGTAAATACAGAGTTAGGTCTTGAACTCAAATATGACTTAAAGTCTTGATTTTAAGGATATTTAAATAACCTAATATTTGTTCAAGAATCACTATCACTAATTCTTTAGAGGACTGAACCTATAAATTGGACACTGGGATATGACCAACTATATAACTTGCACAGATTCATAGAAAAGCTCTAAAACAGATTGTTACAAAAATAGTGTAGTTGCTTTGAAAAGGAAGGGGGGGAAGAAGGCAGGCAGGGAGGGAGGGAGGGAGGGAGGGAGGGAGGGAGGGAGAGAGGGAGAGAGGGAAGGAGGGAGGGAAAAAGAGGGGAGGGCAGGGAGGGGAGGGGAGGGAAGGGCAGTGAGAAAGAAATGATCCCAAATTCACCATTGTCCTATTTTGGCTCTAGTCCCACCCATCTGCCAGTAATAACAGTATCATAACAACATAACTTCTGCAGCAACTCTGAGTCTGGGAAAGTCAGGCCCATGACATGCTAAAGAAGAGATTCTCCACTAGTGACTGATACCTGAAAGCAGTGTTCTGCCACATGCCTGGTGTGACTATGCTAGGCCTGAACGAAGATGGGTATCCACAGAAGCATCAAGCTTCAGCTTTCCTCTACTTCCATCACCTATGACCAACACACTGCTTCAATGACCTGCCTATGTCCCAATTTCCAGGCTCCCATGTCAGCAGTCTGCATTCTAGTGTTGCCATTATAAGCACTCATAAAATGAGAATAAACTACTTAACTTCTTTGATGAACAATTTCTTTGTCTGCAAAATGAAGCCTCCTAGGTAACACTAGATTATTATAAAGGTTAATTGAGAAAACATACATTAAAGCACGCGGAACACCAGAATATGGTAAATACATATTAATGATTATAAATTATTATTAACCTTATTTTTTTAATACAACCTTATAACTCTTATTAATAAGACAGCTACACTGTTGATTCAGAGGAATGAAAATATAAGGAATTTTGATTTCAAGGGGGCATTTGGCCAAGTTCCCAAAGGATCAGTGAGGCGATGACAAAGAACGGTGGACAAAATAATGGTGCAGTCAGGGAGGTTCACAGCTGGATCAGAAGAATGGACCCATGCACCTTGGAGAGAGCTTTGGAGAACTGGTGCAGACACATCCAGGTGACAATAGCATCCACCTGACTCAGATCTTAAGAACTGGACCCTTTGGCTCTGTGGGGCCTTGCTTACTGACTGTTGAATTATATTTAAAAACAGCCTTTGGCTTGTCAACATTTATAATTTTTAGTAACATAATTATATCCATTCAGATATAAATATTCTACAAAATATGTGAAACAACTAACATGTTTGTTAATGATTTGTATGAAGGCAAAGGAACCTGCTTATAAAAGGATGACATCAGCCCTGACTGGTTTGGCTCAGTGGATAGAATGTCAGCCTGAGGACTGAAGGTTCCCAGGTTCGATTTCAGTCAAGGGCATGTACCTTGGTTGTGGGTACAATCCCAGTACAGAGTGTGCAGAAGACAGCTGATAGATGTTTCTCTCTCATTGATGTTTCTAACTCTCTATCCCTCTCCCTTCCTCTCTGTTAATATATATATATATATATATATATATATATATATATATATATATATATATTTTTTTTTTTTTTTTTTTTTTTTTTTTTTTTTTAAGATGACATCAACCCATGAGTGACAGAATTTGGACCCAAAGTAGACCATGGAAAGCTAAATCAAACACAATAAAGTGCTATTAAGTGACAACCATCAGGTCTAGTACTTGGATTTTTTTTGTCTATTATAATAGAATAAATAGTTTTGAAATAGTACATGTGTTAAAAATTTAGAGTGCTTAGATGATAACTTAATATCAATCAAAAGTTCATTCTGGCCATCAAAAAAAGAAATGCAATCCAAAAGGCTGCAATAATAGACATATACATAGAATACTTAGAGTGAAATAAATCATTTTCCTGATATACTCTACATGAGACAGACCACATGCAGAGTACTATATCCAATCTGGGTATTGCCAAGAAACACTTGAGCTCATTTAGACCAGGAGGGATTTAAAAATATATTAAAAGTCTACTATGTTAGGACAAGAGACATATGAAAAAATGCTCAAAGTCACTAATCATCTGAGAGATGCAAATCAAAACAACAATGAGATACCACCTTACACCTGTCAGAATGACTATCATCAACAAATCAACAAACAACAAGTGCTGGTAAGGATGTGGAGAAAAAGGAACCCTCATGCATTGCTGGTGGGAACGCAGACTGGTGCAGCTATTGTGGAAAACATTATAAAGTTTCCTCAAAAAATTAAAAATATAACTCTCATTTGATCCAGTAATCCCACTTCTAGGAATGTATCCCAAGAAATCATAAACACCAATCAGAAATTATGTATGCACCCCTATGTTCATAGCAATACAATTTACAATAGCTAAGATATGGAAACAGTCTAAGTCCCCATCAGCAGATGAGTGGATTAGAAATCTGTAGTAAGTTTACACAATTGAATACTATACTTCTGTAAAAAAGAAAGAACTCTTTTGTAACAGCATGGATGGACATGGAGAGCCTTATGCTAAGTGAAATAAGCCAGTCAGAGAAAGATAAATATTACATGATCTCACTCATTTGTAGAATATAATGAGCAACATAAACTAATGAACAAAAATAGATTCAGAGCACAGAAGCATCGAACAGACTGTCAAACCTGAGGAAAGGCAGGGGAAGGGGGAGGGGAGTAAAAGATCAACCAAAGGACTTGTATGCGTTCATATAAGAATAACCAATGGGCACAGACAAGCGGGGGCGGGAGGGAAGGGCCTGTACTGGGGGGCGGGGGCAGGCTGGGAGAGGTCAATGAGGGAAAAAGGAGACATATGTGATACTTTCAACACTAAATAATTTTAAGAAAACATTAAATCCCGCCCCCCCAAAAAAAATGTTAAGAACAGATGAAAGAACCTGTATGGCCCTGGCCACTGTTCTCAGTGGTTAGACTATCAGCCCACACACCAAAGGGTCACTGGTTTGATTCCTGGTCAAGGACACATAACTGGGTTGCAGGTTTGATCATCCACCCCTGTAAGAGCACATGCAGGAGGCCACCAATTTGTGTCTCTCTCACATCAATGTTTCTCTCTCTATCCTCCCCCCCCCCACTTCCTCCCTTCTACTCTCTCTAAAAAATCAATGAGAAAAATATCCTCAGTGAGGAGGAAGGAAGGAAGGAAGGAAGGAAGGAAGGAAGGAAGGAAGGAAGGAAGGAAGGAAGGAAGGAAGGGAGAAAAGGAGGGAGGGAGGGAGGAAGAGAGGGAGGGAGGGAGGTAGAAAACCCAGTATATATAGTATGTACAAAAGAGAATGGGGATTGCAGCATGCAGATCTTAATACTTGCAGAACTACTTACTCACATTCCATTCTTCCTTTAACCCTCTACTGAAACTGCTTGTTTAAAGATCACCAATGATCCCCCATATCACCAGATCCAATGGTCAGTTTACCATTTCATCTTCCCTCTCATCTGCATTCAACAGTGTTGACTATCCCCATATTTGTGAAACACTTTCGTTGCAATCTTCAATAACACTGCAGTAGCCTGGTTTCCTCCTCCTTTATGGTTAGCCTTTGCTGTCTCCTTTCTGCCACTCCTCCTTCCATAACTTCTACAAGTATCATGCACCAGGATTTACTACCTAAAAATTTTTCCCAGCTACTTAGGCTCACTCCTCAAATGATCGCATTCAGATTCCTAACTTTAAATACCATCTTTTTATGCTGATGGTTCTCAAATTTATATCTCTAGTCCTGACCTTTTCAACCTCCAGACACAAATAGATTCCTAAATCAGAAATACCTCAAAATAATTTTAACAAAAAAACATTGCATTTTCTACACCAGGTTTACTACTCCTTCAGGCTTCCGTATCTCAGTAAATAGCACCACTACTTCCCCAACTGTGTCATCATCCACAACTCCTCTCTTTCCCGAACCTCCTCCATATGCAATCCCTTTGCAAGTTAAGTAAGCTCTATAATGAATATATATCTAGAGTCTAACACTACCCACCATCTCCACATCTACTACATTAATCCCCATCACTTCTCACCTAAGCTTTGAAACAGCCACCTAAATGTCTCTTGCTCGTTACGGGCTATTCACACTATAGCTAGATTAAAATATGAATCAGAGCATGACCTCCAATGACTTTTTATCACACAGAACAAAAATCTAAGCCTCTTACTGTAGCCTAGAAGGTTCCACATTATTTGTTCCCTATCTACCTCTCCAATCTCAACTTTTAATTTTCTATGTCCACTTCACTCCAGTCACATTGACCTTCTTGCTATCACCCAAAAGTGCTAAGCATTTGCCCTTGCTATTGGTTCCCTCATGGACCACTGATTTGGCAGGTATCTATGCAAATGCCACCTACTCCAAAAGGTCTTCCATGCCTACATTATCCAAAAGAACCCTGAGCACACACACCCTTTATTTTATTTGAGGAACTCAACATTTCCTAAAATTATATAATGTTTTCACATGATTAACATCTATGCTCTCCACTAGCAAATCAGTTCTACAGAACAGAGCTTTTGCTTCTTTTCTTCATTGCTATATCCTTGGTACCTAGAACACCACTTAGTAAGCAGTAATAAATGTCTGTTTGAGCCTTGGCTGGTTTGGCTCAGTGGATAGAGCGTTAGCCTGCGGACTCAAGGTCCTGAGTTTGATTCTGGTCAAGGGCATGTACCTTGATTGTGGGGATGTCCCCAGTAGGAGGTGTGCAGGAGGCAGCTGATTGATGTTTTTCTCTCATTGATATTTTTAACTCTCTATCTCCCTTCCTCTCAGTAAAAAAAAAAAAAAAAAAAAAAAATCAATAAAATATTTATCTTTTAAATGTCTGTTTGAAGAATGATTACCATATGAAAAAGGAATCAAACTAGCTCATTAGCTCAGGGACCAAATACATTCATCTGGTTACTTCCTATCATCTTACCCAAACTTTGAACCATTGCTTCCTTATTTGTCTTTCTTCTTTTTGGAAAAAAAAAAAAAAAAAAAAAAACCTTAAAAGTCCTCTTTGGAATCTTGGTATTTATGCTACTTCAAGCAAACAGCCTATTATATACAACAGGCACTCAACATTTGTTAAAGTGAACTGAATTTAATTGAATAAATAATATATTACATGTAAATGGAGAGAGTGGAAGAGTGGAACCAGAATTAATGAATAAAGAAGTTGGAAGGAGGCTGTTTTGGCTCTGTGTAAGAAAGAATATTCAAGTAATTACTATTACCTCACCAAGTACTGATCATCCTTGGAATTATTTAAGTGGAGGCTGAATGACCACCTGTAAGTACTTCAATACATACAAAGGATTCTTATTAGGAGAAAGGTGATACCAGGTGATGTCTAACATCCAAGTTGACCACTGCTTAATTCTCTGTAGGATGGAGGCAGAGAGGTGGAGGAGAATGAGCACTAAGATAGTGCCAATGAGACTTGGAGAAGAAGATGACAATGACAGTGAATTCCATTTTAATAAACTGATAGGAGCTGTGGTTGCATCATAAGTAATTAACAGGTAAGTAGATACTGAGGACATAAGCGTAACCAACAGTAGATGACTGTTGGTGAGAGAAAGTAGAGGGGAAAAAATGACTGCTCAAAAGGCAAGGTCAAGTTTCCAGGAGGTTTTTAGAAGGAGATGTACACATGTTCAGAAGCAGCAGAAAGAGGAAACTGGTGAAAAGAGACAGCTGGAAGTGCAAGAAGGAGCTTAGTCACAGAACTGCTGGCCAAGGATTGGCCCAGAGAAGCCTGGACTCTGAGACCAGGACTTCCAGAGAAGGGGTGTGTTGAACTGAGAAGAAAATGGAAAGCCCCAGTCATGAATCTCTGCAAAGGTCTTTGTTTATTTTTCATTGTGTTTTATTTTAATGAAAGTCTCTATTGTAGAGGTATTATTCATTCAAAAAGTGATTGGCAACATGGAAGAGATGCCCTGAGGGAGGGAAGGCAGAGATGCCTTTCTTGGATGCCTATCCTAATCTTCTACCAGAAAGAGTAAGACTAGTTTAGGGAGATGTCTATAATTGAGAAAGATCCGGAGGAATCTAAGTCAAGAATCAAAGGGCTGGAAAAACTTTGTCTTTAGATGAAAGAGAAAAAATCAGGATAAAGTAGAAAGTAGTCAGGCGTTAGACTATGAAAGCCTAATTCTTGTGCTATCCTAATCCAGGAGCAAGTGACTGGATTTAAAACTATTGATGTTTGCCCTAACTGGTTTGGCTCAGTGAATAGAGCTTCACCCTGAGGATTGAAGGGTCCCAGGGTTCGATTCCAGTCAAGGACGTGTACCTTGGTTGTGGGTACATTCCCAGTAGATGTGCAGGAGGCAGCTGATTAACATTTCTCTCTCAATGATGTTTCTAACTCTCTATTCCTCTCCTTTCCTCTCCGTAAAAAAAATAAATAAAATATATCATTTTTAAAAAAAAAAAAAAAAACTACTGTTGTTTGTTTGCTGGTACTCCAAGATGATAGTAAAGTTGTTTGCCCCTTTAAGGGTGTGTGTGTGTGTGTGTGTGTGTGTGTGTGTGTGTGTGTGTGTGTGTTAGCACCTCTTTCCTATAGCTACAGCTCTCATTAGGTTCTTTGAACATATTTCCCTCCCTTCTGCCTTCAGCAGAGAGGTGATGGGGAGGAAAGTGTGATTTCAGCTTTCAGTTATTAATAGTCCCTGGACCATTATCATCAGTTCCTGTGGAGTCCCTATTTCTTCCTATACTTCCATGAATGGTCCCTTTACCAAACTCTTTTCAGTTAAACACTTTGAGTATGTCATGCTCTTTCTGTATGATCCTGACTGAAACGCTAAGTAAAGCCTGAAAGATGGCTCCCTTCCTGGGGATCACTTTGTAGCCAATCAATTTACTGGGACAGCCATTTATCCCCTTTACTGGTCACTACATGAACTCCAAGACCAGCACGTTACTTTAATAACAATCTGGTTTTGTTTCCAGATAATTATCCATGGAATCACTATTTCTTTCGGCATCTAATCTAAAATAACACCATCAGATGAGGATAATTATGTGATGCCATAATCAATAAAAAATAAAAAATTATAAAAATAATACCATCATCAAATATCCTTACATTTATAATTCATCCTAATTTCACCCCACCTACCTTGACTCCCCAAATGCAATTACATTGATTCTAATCCCAGCATTGCTCAAGTTGATCCTTGAGCAATGCTGGGGTTAGGGGTCTGATTCCCATGCATTCAAAATCCACATATAATGTTTACTCCCCCAAAACCTAACCACTAATAGCCTCTATTGACCAGAAACCTTACTCATAATGAAAACACTCAATTAACACATATTTTGTATGTTGTATGTATTATATATTGTATTCTTGCAATAAAGTAAGTTACAGAAAAGAAAATGTTATTAAGAAAAACATAAGGAAGACAAAATACATTGACAGTACTATATGTATTTATTGAAAACAATTCACATATTTTTTTAAAGGTCAACTGTATATCCATTCCCTAGTATAATTCAGATATTGCTGGTACCTCTGCAGAGATGGTATCAACCTAGCCAATCAGCTAAGGTACAGAGATGGGCTCCTGGTCCTGCAGAAGAATTGAAAAGTCAAGAAAGCAAAGTAGAAGCCCCATGGTAGAAATGGACAGTAAATGCTGAAGGAAGGCTATAGGTGCTTGACCAAAGTCTATTCAGTTTGTAAGATTCCAGCATGGAACAACCCAATTTGTGCCAGATTCTACCAGCTAGTGGGTATACAACTTCCTACATTAGAAAAGCCCAGCTTGGAAGAGGAACTGATTTAAACTGACAGAATGAGGTTCACCCTGCCTGAAGGTGAGGACTGGTAAAGGTAACTGAATATTTATCTCTCCTCAAACCTTCCTTTATCCCTCAAGATCTCCTAGTACCAACCTACTCAAATTGCTGACTCTCCGGAAACATCTGTTCCCATCATCCAGTCTTACCTCTTGAAGAGACTATATGCCCAAAGAGGGTTTAAACGCTGCCTTCGGTTTCTGCCAAGTTCTCCACCGCATCTGGCACAGTGCTGAGCACCAGGGGAATTCAGGAAAAGTCTGTTAACTCATTGCCTCCTCTCGGCAGCCTATTTCAGTGACTCTCACAGACTTAAATCCTTGACATGCCATGCCGGCCTGTGTTCTTCCTCTGTGATGTTTTAATCTCCCCAGGTCACTGATTTCATTTGTATTGTTTCCTCCAAATTATAAAGTGCACAAAAACTAGATTGCCCAAATTTGCATGCCACTGACTGTCTTGCAATTTTTCTCTCAGAAAATTGCTTACAAACAAGGTTAGATCATATAGTTTTTAATAATCCTGAAGGTTAGAAACAACAGACATTATACTTCCCATTTTAGAATGGATGAAACCAAAGCTCAATAAGGTCATTTACCTAAGATGACAGGGCTTATAAATGGTTTTCTAACTCAGATTAGAACACAGGTCTCTGTCTGCTACCCCAGGTCTCTATTAGCATATCTCTCCCCTCAGGTTAACACTCTCCTCCAAGGACTACTAAATGGTTGTAACATGATGGGAAGACATAACAGGGCATCTGGCCATAATTCAGAGCTGAGTCACTGATGCTGAGCCAAGACTCACTACACATGGCTGAGTCCTAAATCCTGGCTGCCCCTTGCTGCTGCACACACTTGGGAGTAATGCTCACCAGTACTCTGTATGGAAAGCATGGCCCTCATTTTTGTTTTGTTTTTTAATATATTTTTATTGATTTCAGAAAGGAAGGGAAAGGGAGAGAGAGAGAGAAACATCAATGATGAGAGAGAATCATTGATTGGCTACTTCCTACCTGCCCTCTAATGGGGATCCACAATGCAGGCATGTGCCATTGGCCAGAATTGAACCGAACAGTCCACAGGCCAATGTTCTATACACTGAGCCAAACCGACTAGGGCAGCTCGAAGTTCTGATGTAACCAAAGCCCCACGTGCTCACATATCCCCATCCTCTGGTCATCTGTCAAGGCAGGCGTAAACAAGCAGTCAGAAAACAGTATCTACTCTGGTTCTAGTACTCTCTGGTGTCACCAGCTTTAAAACACACACACACACACACACACACACACACACACACAACCACAAGTAGCAGCTTAATACCTTATTGCTTCCTCTTCTCCTTGCTTCACCTGAATAGATGAAATGTTTGTTACCATGTTCCCTCTAAGAGAAAACCCAATATTCCTAAGAATGGACAGCCAAGAAATCCTAGGACTTTAAAACAAAGGTGACAAAAGAAACAGGTGGTCCACAGATAAGAAAAGCATGTGAATACACAAGATAAAGCTTGGGATTTACAAGGGCTATGGCTGAGTGAGTTTGGCTCTGCCTCAGCTATTCAAAAATACTAGAGTGTTTGCTAGTAAGAATCATCAGCCCGGTATCATACAAATTGTGAGTAATTGTTATGCTAAAAGGACTCACAAAACTGCTTGAGGAACATCAACTTCAGAATATGGCATGGCTACATCTTCTTTTAGGGTTCCCGTATGAATAATCATACTTCTATATAAGAAGCACTTCATCTCATCCTTAGAATTCGAAAACCTAATCTATGGTACCAAAGGCCCTGAGAGATATTCCCAAAGCACTGGCTGTTGTCAAGACAAAGAAAATATGGTTTAAAATATGAACTATTGAATCAGATTGTCTGTATTTTAGTTTAGACTCTGACACTTGCTAGATTTCTTGCCACAAGTAAATGAACCTTCTGCACCTTAGTTTTCTCACTTAAAAATCTGTAATACTTATTTCATGACACTATAAAGATAATTAAAGAGATAATGCATATAAAATAAACAGAAGAGAAACCTACAAAAGGTACATATGCAATAAATACTAGCTTATTAAAGATAAAAGTTTAGAGTTTCTGCTTTTTTTCATCCTTACCCAAAGATATGTTGTATTGATTTTGAGAGAGAGAGAGAGAGAGAGAGAGAGAGAGAGAGAGAGAGAGAGAGAGAGAACATTGATCCTATTACATGCCAGGTATGTGCCTGACTGGGAATCCATCTAACAAGTTGGTAGATGGGATGACACCCCAATCAACTGAGCCACTAGCCTGGGCAAGGGTTTCTGCTTTTTGATGATGGAATACCCGGTGTTGGTCTAGTGCTCCTACTGGAAACAAGTACAAAACTGGAGAAAATATATGTCAACTGTTTCTAGGCAGTGGACAAAAAGCAGCATAGGACTTCAATTCCTGCAAAAAGGGAAACTCATGAGATCAGCCTGTGATCACACTGGCTCTTTGCCTAGAGCAGCGATTTTCAACCAGTGTGTTGCAAGTATTTTTAAAGTATTCAATACCTGACTATTTAGTCAGGGGTATTGACCTCTTTTCCCTTTGATTGTCAAATTTAAAAAATGACAACAGCCAACCAATACCCATCTTGTGTGAATGAATCAAAATTATACTTATTTTTTGGGGTCAGATCAGCATAAAATATAAAATTCTGTATTGCAGAATTTTAAAAATTAGTTTATGTGTGCCATGAGATGAAAAAGATTGAAAATTGCTGGTCTAGGGACTATTTTCTGCCTAAAGTACAGAGAGCTTAAGTCTAAGCACAGCACAGTGGTCATACTATGCTGAGGAGGCAGAGGTGAGCATTCTTGGTAACTAAAGAGGCTGGAATTTGCAGAATGAAGTATCACAGCTAAATGTACAGAGAGGGGCCCCATAAGTTCAATTTGAGATCCTCTATGAGTGCATGGCTGAGGACTAGGTAAATATCTCAGGATAAGACACTCAATGTTTTCTAAATAGCTATTCCAGGGTTGAAAATAAAACACACATATACTAGAAGCTGAGTACTGGTGGGAAAGAGAAGTGCTGGAGCTTGTTTGAGTTCCAGCCCTGCCAAAGTGAAGATTCCTCAGATGTCACTGTTTAGAAATAATAACCACACCCTAAAGTAAGAATTACTCTAGTCTCACCCTAATAAAGACTAAATTCAAACCCAAGGAGATCCACAAAGAGACAGAATAGAGACTGAGTTTGAAAAAAAAATAATCCAGAATAACATATTTTTCACAGTGTCCAATATTCAATTAAAGAATTACTTATAGCCCTGGCCAGTGGTTAGAGAAATGGCCCACGCACCAAAAGGTAGAGGGTTTGGTTCTGGTCAAAGGCATGAACCTGGGTTGCAGGTTCAATCCCCGAAGAAGACTGGGAGAGGCAACCAATTGATGTGTCTCTTTCACATCGATGTTTTTCTCTTTCTCTGTCTTTCTCCCCCTCTATCCCTTACTTTCTCTCTCTCTCTACCTCTCTCAAAAAAAAAAATCAATAGAAAAAAATCCTCAGATGAGGATTAACACAAAAATTTTTTAAAGAAAAAGAATCACATATACAAAGAAATTTTAAAATGTGATCTAGATTGTGATCTAAAAGCAGCTATTATAAAAGTATTAAAAGAAATAAAGAAAAATATGTTCAAATGATTAAAGGAAAATACAGTCTTCATCAGTGCACAGAGAGGGAATCTCAGTAGGAAAATAGAAATTACAAAAAGACGCAATGAAAGTTCTAGAACTAAAAAGTACAATAACTGAAATGTAAAAAAAAAAAAATCACTGTGTAAGCTTAACAGAAAATTGAAGATGGCAGAGAGTTGGTGAACTTGAAGACAGATTAATAATAACATTGATTTGATTTTTTATTTCCCTTTTTTTCACATGGCTCTCTGCCTAGAGACAATTTCCTGATGCAGTAAAGAGATCTAGAGTCCCAGCACAGCACAAAAATAAAGAAGAAGTTGGGGGGAGAGGGGATTGAATAATAATGAAAGAACTGCATATTGATATTTGGCATAATATCAAATGATCTAGCATATATATAATTGGATTCTCAAAAAATAAAAGGAATGAGCTTGAAGCAGAAAATTATCTGAAGAAATAATAGCTAAACACTTCCAAATACAGTCATGTGCCACATAACATTTCAGTCAATAATGACCCACTTATACAGTGGTAATCCCATCTATAATAATAAAAGTGTATTATACTAATTAGACCAGATGTCCTTCCAGATGACCTTCCTGACAAAGCCGCGGTGGTGGGGGCTGAGGTAGAGGCAGCCTACGCACAACAGGGTCCAGGCTCCTTGCACAAATTTCGTACATCCAGCCTCTAGTAAGATTATAATTGAGCTGAAAAATTCCATGGCCTAGTGACGTTGTAGCCATAGTAATATCAAAGAGTAACACATTACAAAAGTGCTTATGGTAATTCTGGTGTAAACAAACCTCCCACATTACCAATCATATGAAAGTATAGCCCATTCAATTATATACAGTACATAATATTTGATAATGATAAATGGCTATGCTCCTGGTTTATATATTTACTATACTACACTTTTGTCATTATTTTAGAGTGCATTCCTTCTACTTAAAAATTTTTTTCTGTGAAACAATATGCTGTATTAGGCTAGCACCAGGCTCATATTCAGTTTACCATGTGTCTTAATTGCATCATTTTCTCTTGTGCTTGATTTAATCTTATATAGTTTTATATAGTAACATGCTGTATAAGGTTATAACATAGGATCAAAACAGGCTATACCATATAGCCTAGGTGTTTAATAGGCTAGACCCTTGGTCGGCAAACTGCGGCTCGTGAGCAACATGCGGCTCTTTGGCCCCTTGAGTGTGGCTCTCCCACAAAATACCATGGCCTGGGTGAGTCTATTTTGAAGAAGTGGCATCAGAAGTTCAAGTTTAAAAAATTTGGCTCTCAAAAGAAATTTCAATCGTTGTACTGTTGATATTTGGCTCTGTTGACTAATGAGTTTGCCGACCACTGGGCTAGACCATCTAGGTTTGTATAAGTGCACTTAAGATATTCACAAAATTAGAAAATAGCCTAACAATACATTGCTCAGAGGTATCCCCATTGTTAAGCGGCAAATGCCTATATAATGAAAAACACTGATTTATAGTTCCAGAAGCTCAACAAACTCCAAAAGAGAATCACATATAAATACACCATTATCAAACTTCCAAATACCAACAAGCTACAGAAAATGACTGCCCACCAGAAGATAATGGAACATAGCTATAAAGTATTATAAGGAAGAGGGGTAACTGTCAACCCAGAATTTAATTACAAAAATATCCTTCAAGAATAAAGTTACAATAGAGATGTTTTCAGATACATTAAAGTGGAATGAAAAGATGGTCTTCAAGCTGAAGGGAAATAACACCAGATGAAACAACTCAGATCTGCAGAAGACATGAAGAGCATGATAAATGGAAAATAAATTAGTAAATATAAAAGATTATGTTATCATTCTCCTAATTTACATAAAATAGCACTGTTTATTTAACAAATAATGGTCACAGTATAAGGCGAGACTTATAGAATATGTGAAAATAAAAAAATAGGACAATAATCTTACAATGGACAAAGTGGGCAGTTAAATAAAATTGTGTTTCTATGATGTTATTACAATGTGAAATGAGAAGCATGTGACTGATTTACCTCAGAGTGCTTTACGATTTATGGAACAAATCAGGAAGTGAAAACTAGACCGGCATGCAAGGTTATAGGCAAGGTGGGAAGAGATACATAGGACTCTAAATCTACTATCATAATTAAAAATGCTTAATTTTAGCCCACTAAAAAATATAATAAGCAAAGGCATAAAAGTCAAGAGAGGAAATGAAATGAAAAGTATTAAATAACTTATTAGGTTTAAAGTAGATTGGAAAGCAGCAATAGAGAAACAAAGCGAAGAGACCAATGAAATCCAAATTACATGACAATAGACAAACTCAACATTATTACATTAAATATAAAAATACTACTAATCTTTCAATTAAAGGGCAGAGATTTTCATGCTAGATAAAAAAAAAACTACATACTGTTTATATGAAATGCATTTTAAATGTAAGGACACATTTAGGTTGAAATGAAAAGAAAAAAAAAACTATACTATGCCACTATATGATTAGCATTTCTATTCCTAGATCAGCAAATTTAAAGCTTTTTCATCCCACAGCACACATGAACTAATTATTAAAATTCTGTGGCACACCAAAAATATATATATATTTTGTCAATCTGACTAAACAAATTATGTAATTTTGATTCATTCACACCAGGCAGCTATTATAGTGTTGGCTGTTGTCATTTTTTTATTTGGCAATTTAAGAGAAAAAGGGTTTGTGTCCCTGACTAAATACTCACGTACTGCATGTTTTAAAAATTCTAGAGGCATACCAGTTGAAAATCACTATCCTAGGCACATACCCATAACAAGATTTGGCCATGAATGTTCTTACAGATTTACTCATAATAGCCAAAAAGTAGAAATAATCCATATGTTCACAAACAAGTGAATAGGTAAATTTGGAATATTCAATGTAAAGGAACTACCAGTATTTTCAATAACATGGATAAATCTCAGAGACACAATATTTTGCTGAGAAAAAAAGTAGATTTTGATTACATAATATCTGATTCCATTTATATGAAATTCTAGAACAGAAAAAACTAATCTGTAGGGTTTACTAATCAGACTGACGGTTGCCTTAGATGGGAAGTCGGGGAGTTAATGGACTGCTGAGGGGAACAGGAGACTTTCTGGGGAGAAGGAAATAGATCTTAATTAGAGTGGCTACCTGGTTGCATATATTTGTCAAAAATTGACCACTTGTACACTTAAATGTGTGAATCTTATTTTATGTAAATTTTACTTCAATAAGGGTGATTTACATATAGATAATGAAATGTTTCTCTCCTCTTTTTGCCATCACCATCACACCTGACCAACTCACCTCCATGCAGGAGAGAGAAGACAGAAGTAGAGGATTAGAATAAAATAAAAACCCAACCCATCTCAAAATAGTTGAACTGTTCCCTACACTCTCTCTACTCTGAATATAGTCTTTGAATTACCAACTAATATTATTATTACTAGAGACCTGGTGCATGACATTTGTGCACTGAGCAGGAGGAGATCCTTCAGCCCTGCCTGTGCCCTCTCGTAGTCCAGGATCCCTCGGGAGATGTCTGACTGATGGCTTAGCCTTCTGCTGAGCAGCACTCCCCTGTGGTAGCACACTGACCACCAGGAGGCAGCTCCTGAATTGAGCATCTGCCCCCTGGTGGTCAGTGCATGTCATAGTGCCTGATCAATTTGCATATTACCCTTTTATTATATAGGACTAGAAACCCAGTGCACAAAATTTGTGCACGGGGGGAGGGGGGGTGTCTCTCAGCCCAGCCTGTACCCTCTCCAATCTGGGACCCCTCGAGGGAGTCTGACTGCCCATTTCGGGATCAGGCCTAAATGGGCAGTCAGACATCCCTCTCACAATCTAGGACTGCTGGCTCCCAACTGCTCACCTGCCTGCCTTCCTGATGCCCCCTAACCACTTCTACCTGTCAGACTGATCACCCCTTAACCACTCCATGCCAGCCTGATTGATGTTTAATTGCTTCCCTGCCAACCTGTTTTCCCCCAACTTCCCTCCCCTGCCAGCCTGGTCGCACCTAACTGCCCTCCCCTGCAGGGTTGATCGCCCCAAACTGCCCTCCTTTGCAGGCCTTTTGCTTCCCATCTGCCCTCCCCTGCTTGCCTGATCACCCACAACTGCCCTCCCTTGCTGGCCTGGTCCCTCCCAACTGCCCTCCCCTGCTGGCCATTTTGTTGTGGCCATATTGTGTCCACATGGGGGCAGCCATTTTTGACCACATGGGGGCAGCCATCTTGTATGTTGGAGTGATGATAAATCTGCATATTTCTCTTTTATTAGATAGGATAGAGGCCTGGTGCATGGGTGGGGGCCAGTTGTTTTGTCTTAAAGGATTTCCCGGATCAGGGTGGGGGTTCCCTTGGGGCGTGGGGTGGCCTCAGCGAGGGGCCTGTGGTGGTTTGCAGGCCGGCCATGCCCCCTGGTTACCGAAGCCAGGCCCTAGTATATGGAATTTATTTATCTTCTACAATTGAAACTTTGTAGCCTGGAGCAGAGCCAAGCCTCCTGCTCGCTCCGTAGAGGCAGCCATTTCTGTTGGAATTTATGTATCTTCTATAATTGAAACTTTGTAGCCTGGAGTGGAGGCCTGGGCTGCCAGGGTGTGCAGAAAGCTTGGCTTCCTCCATTGCTAGGGGCGACCTAGCATCCTGCTCTTACAGCTCCGTGGCTACCGCCATTTCTGTTTGGATTTGTTTACCTTCTATATTTGAAACTTTGTACCCTTGAGTGGAGGCCTGGGCCTACCAGGGTGTGTGGAAAGCTTGGCTTCCTCCATTGCCAGGTAAATCCAAGCCTCCCTCCTGCTCTCTGTGACTGCAACCATCTTGGTTGAGATTAATTTGCATACTTGCTCTGATTGGCTGGTGGGCATGGCTGGTGGGTGTTGTTGTGGAGTAGTGATTAATTTGCATATTAGTCTTTTTTTAGATAGGATTATTATTACTGATCGAAGTTATTGATCTACAGTAGAGCTTAGTTGCCTAAAATACAGTTTCTATTAAAATTCACTTGTGGCCCTAGCCAGTTTGGCTCAGTTGATAGAGCGTTGGCCTGAGGCCTGAAGGGTCCCAGGTTCGATTCTGGTTGGGGGCACATGCCCAGGTTGTGGGCTTGATCCCCAGTTGGGGGCATGCAGGAGGCAGCCCATTGATGATTCTCTCATATCATTGATGTTTCTATCTCTCTCTCCCTCTCCCTTCCTCTCTGAAATCAATAAAAATATATTTAAAATTCACTTGTGGATACAAGGCAGTTAAAAAACACAAAACCTGCTCTTAATCCAGAAACCATTCCCACCCCATAGGAGATGCACACAATACAAAACTGGAAAGGGTCCAGGGTGCCTTTGGGTTAGCACCAGCCTTGAGGCAGCAATGAAAGCAGCCTGAAAACCCAGGAACACAGGCTTATGTCTGGTAGAATGTCCATTGCAAGCATATGAATCTGTGGAGAAAGAGCTTGAAATCCACAGATCATATCACTAACTTTCACCAGTCCCCTGCAATAGTTACAGTTCCACAAATGAAATTTAGACTAGATCACTTGTAATAGGACCCGATTTCAGAGCTGTTCTACTCTGTTCACCTCTTAGCTCCCTGAGCCCCTCACACCCACTGCATATGCGTGGAGGTGGCACCGTCACTCAGACCCACTGTTATGGATTTATCTCAGACTACTTTATGGTTCATGGAAGAGCAGAATTCCATGGAGCACAGCCAGAAGGCATTCCTCCCCGGTGTGTGTGTGTGTGTATGTTTTCCCTTCTTCCCATTTACCCCACTCACACAGAAACAGATAAGGTTCCAAGCTAGGGGAAATGATAAAGTGGGAAAAGAGATGATTGATGAGGGTGGTACAAGGGGGTATAACTTGGAGAAAATGGGGTGAAATTGAGCAAAGGGAAGTGTAGGCTGAGTATTAAAAAAAATCTGAAACTCAACAGTGTGTGTAGCAAGCTCCCAGGAGAAACCAGGGAAGCTCGATGGCTGGAAATCATTACACACTCAATGATGGAAAATAATGGCTCGTGACCTGGCTTGGTGGAAAGAAGGGAGCAGAGATAAAATTCACATTTCATAATACCCTAGAAATAACCTTTGCTACATAAGTTATTCTGTGACAAGTGATTGTTTTACATACATTCACACACACACACACATACTCAGGCCAATCTCACATACACCCATACACTTCACACATGATGACTGAAGCCAGGTGACTCACCATGCAGCTTACATGGCCTGTGAGGTTCCAATTCACAGATTCTTTTTCTCCTAACCATCTACCACGTCATCAACAACCTCACCTCCCATCATTCACCCTGCCTTCCCACTCTTTCTCACAGTTTTCCTTCATTTCTCATATTTTATTTTATGAACCATTGTATTTATGATGATGCCCCTCTGTGGGACTCACTGGCCCACGTACACCCACAAGCAGGTGGGTTAGAAAGGGTTAAGTAGGGAAGGGATTCGTATTCTTAATTCTGTTACTCTTGGATAAAGCTAAGCCATTCTCCAAGAATGATCAGCACAGTGTTGCTAGATATAGAAGATTATCTTATATTCCAGTGCCTCCTCCTGTTTTCAGTCATTTTAGACTACATATGTTCTCATATTGAGCCTAGGCAAAGCTAACAATGACTAAACTAGCACAGATTCCTACCTGCGGTCCAAAAGTTATCCCAAAGAAAAGCCAATAGCCTTAGTCATATGCATGATGAGGCTAGGCAAATCTTCCTGCTGTGAACGTGGACGAAGGAACAGGTAAGTGAAAATGAGGCACAACTGTGACTGATTCTACATTGGTTCTTGCAGTGTCTATTAAGGACAATTGGAAAAGCTTGAATGTTAGCATGTTACTGCCCTCTCCTGGGCAAAAGGTCAAAGACGGTACAGATGTGTGAGTCACAACTGGTTCAAGTTTCTGTGCCATAAAGTAGTTCATCTTTAACCCACTCTTTTATAAACCTTTG
The DNA here is from genome assembly GCF_014108245.1 of Pipistrellus kuhlii. Taxonomy (NCBI): domain Eukaryota; kingdom Metazoa; phylum Chordata; class Mammalia; order Chiroptera; family Vespertilionidae; genus Pipistrellus; species Pipistrellus kuhlii. Next base: position 20,490,917 of record NW_023425529.1, read on the forward strand.
AAAAAGTGCTGTCTTTGGCCTTCTCCCACATGCAAACCTCTCTCCCCATCTACCACCATTTTATCTTTGCCACTGGAATCAAAGGCTTCTGAGATCATAGACATCATATATGTGATTGTTCAGAAGGACTGGAATTGCCCACTGGAACAGCTATAATAAGGGATAAGGAGAACAGCTCAGAAATTCAGAAAATCCTATTCATCTAATTTTTAAGCATCAATCCCTTTCCTTGTTTACTGTGCTGGAATTGTTTACCTGAGCCTGAGAAAAATTCTTTTTCCAATCCTCACCCACCACCTACCTGTCTGTCTACTCTTCAGCTATGAGACCAAGCACTTACTATTTTGAAACCTAATTTGAACAACCGAATAATGTAATTAAATCTAATTCAGTTGCAATTTTTAGGGGCTAGACTATCTTATCAAAATAAATAAAAACTCAAATCTTTTGGAAATAATTATTTTATGACTTTTAATGACCATACAAGTAACATTTTAAATGAAGATACATATGAATAACAAGCAAAATGAAATAAGGCAAATTAATTAACAATGTCCTGATAAGCCTAAATCAGGTAGTATTTTATTTTTTTATTTTTTATAAAGTCACTTACTTCCAACTCCTCATTTCAGACAAAGGATAAAGATCAGATTCAAAGTTATATAAATCAAGGAATTCAAATTAATGGGAATTTATAAGATAGTATCTTTCAACTGAGATGATAATCACTTTAAAGGATTCTCATCCTCGACAAATATTTATCCAGGGCCTGCTGCGCACACAGCACTGTACTTGGGGAGAGAGCACAATCTCATTATCATATCTCCCTATGAGAGGATCCTGAGAGCCACTGTGGGAGTCACCTTCTTAGCTCACACTTTGATCAGGCCCCCAAACCTTCAGGTCCCTGCAGAGGTCCTCCCCATCACTGCCCATGGGAGCAGCATCTCTTCAGTGGCAGGCAGTATGAGGTAGTGGTGTAGGAGGCATAAGGAGGCCTGATTTCTAGTCTTAAAGCTGCTATTTCTCTTCTCTGATAAGAAGAGCAATGGCCACCAAGCATTGAGCACTGCTCCATGCATGGACCTAGCCTTATGCCAGCACAATATTTTCTCATTTGATCCTCAAAACAGGCATATAGGAAAATATTAATACTATTGCTCCATTTTAAGAATGAGAAAAGAGAAGTATATGGCTCAGTGGTTGAGTATCAACCGATGCACCAAGAGGTTACTGGTTCCATTCCTGATCAGGCACATGCCTGATTTGCTAGCTCGTTCCCTGGCAGGAGGTATGCAAGAGGCAGCCAATTAATGTTGATGTTTCTCTTTCATTGATATTTCTATCTCTCTCTCCCTCTCCCTTTCTTTCTCTCTCTAAAAATCAATTTTTTAAAAAAAAAATGTGTTTTTTTTTAAAGAAGCATGTTAAATTTAAACATTTTGCCCGAAGTTACAAAACCTTAAAGAGTAGATTCAGAATTCAAGTGTGAGTCTGTCTGGGCTTAAAGGCCAGACCATCACCTGCTGGATTCTATTACTTCCTTCATGCCTAAAATGGAACAAACCCATCAGGCTTGCTATGCAAACCAAATGATCATTTATAAGGTGGCACTTTCTGGATGATAACTTGCTTACATAAAAAATCATTAAGTCAGATCACGTTATGCCCTGCTCAAAATTCTCCACTGGCTCCCTATTGAATTTAGAATAAAATGCCAAGTTCTTACCATGGCCCACAAACCCTACATAGAACTGGCCTTAACCACTTCTGTGACCTCCTTCCCTATGCCCTGCCCTCTCAGCACAGTTTCCTTGCTTTTTCTTAAGCGCAAATGCATATTTCTGATTCCAGGTCTTTGCATTTATTATTCACTCTGCCTGACATGCTCTTGGCCTAGTTGTCTATGTGACCCACCTCTTCACTTGCTTCAATTCTCTGCTCAAGGTCACCTTATCCAAAAGGCCTCTTCAGCCCAATCTATCTCAAATAGAACTTTCTTCACTTCCTGACCCCTCATCTGTCTTCAGTTTTATTGGCAACCCTTATCACTCTTTGATATAATTATATTCACACCTGTTTATTATCTCTCCCTTTCACAGAGAAAGCTTCGTGAGGGCAGGGACCTGGCCTCGCCTTTTCACTGCAGTATGCTGGCACTGTAAATGCTCATAGCACACAGCAGACAATGAATATCTATTGAATGAATGCATAAATGACTGAACATCGATTCCTTTATCAATATATCCAGAATTGCCTGTGTGGGTTTTTTTTTTTTAATGTCTCATTTGTAAAATAAATTCTATGCAGATCGGTCTATTAATTACCTGCTTTACTTAATTTGCTCCCTTCCCTTCTAGATCTTCTCGCATCCTTCCTCAAAGCCAAAACATGCTCTGAACTGCCACATACCCCTTTCGCATAAATGCTTTCAATGACCTAAAACCCTTCTGTAACCACATGCTTCTGAGGAGAGGTGACAATTTCAAGGCCATTATCTCAGTCACACAACCCAACCACTTCACAGCCTAAATAACCCAATGACTACCATGCACTGCTACAGGTGGGATGTTTGCCCCATCACAGCTTCCCAGCAGCAGTAGAGCTGTGTAGGCCAACTTTAACTTCATGTAGCTGAGTGGTAGACTATCCACCTCTGTGTGCCGGCTCCCAGCACAGCCCCAGGTACAGGTACTCATTAAGATAACTTGCAGGAAAATGGTAATAATCTTTCAGCTCCTACTTCACATTTCACACACTCTCTCTCTAGTCCTTTCAACTACAAGGATAGACTTTGCACTCTTCATGTTATAAATGATAAAAGTGAGTATCAGGAAGATAAAACAACTTGCCTATATCACAGAGTTAGGGGCAGTGATAGGAACCCAGATCTGACTTGAGTCCAAGAAACATTTCTTTTAGTTTTGAGAGATAAACAGTAAGGTTTTTACCTAAACATTCAAGCATGTTTCATGCAGCTCCTATGTGTCTTGGACCAGGACTATGTCATCTAGAAAACAAAAGAAATGTATAGGTTCCCAGCTGAGAGGGAAAAATCCTTTAAATGACTTATAGGATCCCAGGTGAGATAACCAATAGGCTATTGGTTCAGTTACCTATTTTCTTACATGCTCATAGCTTTAATTTTCCCAAGTTTTGGATTTTTTTTTGTTAAGTTAATGTGTATGGTTCTTGTAAACTACAAAATGTTTACCATATATTAGAGACCCCGTGCACAAATTTGTGCATGGGGGGATCCCCTCAGCCCAGCCTGCACCTTCTCCAATCTGGGATGCCTCAAGAGATAGCCAATCTCCAAACTGGCAGTCGGATATCCCTCTCACAATCCTGGACCGCTGGCTCCTAACTGCCTCCCCCTGCCAGCCTGATCACCCCTAACCACCTCTGCCTGCCAGCCTGGTCTAATTGCCCCTAATTGCCCCACCTGCTGGCCTAGTCACCCCTAACCGCCCCCCACCACCACCGGCCTGGTCATCCTTACTGTCCCCCCGGGCTGGCCTGCTCTCCCTAACTACTCCCCCTGCCAACCTGGTCACCCCCAACTGTGCCCCCACCCCCGCCCGGCCTGGTCACTTCTTACTGCCCCACCTCCAGTCTGGTCTCCCACAACTGCACCCCTGCTTATCTAGTCACCCCTAACTGCCCACTCTGCCAGCCTGGTCACCCCTCACTGCCCCCTGTGCCGGCCTGGTCACCCCATACAGCCTGCTGTTGAGTTGTTTGGTCATCCTCACTAACCCTCCTGCTGGTTGCCCAATGCAGCCTGCTGTCCAATCGTTACTGCTACTGTGATGGCGTCCCAGATAATTTGCACATTCCTCTATTATTAGTATAGATTGCTGCATTTATCAGATGGCTGTGGCTAGTATGATTTTTTTTTTTAAATAGAGGAATTCAACATAAGTTCTTAAATTGATACATTAGTAATATATATGGGCTAGAGGTCTAAGGTCTGAAACAAATTGGCATAGGCCAAAAGAGGAAAAGACTACCAGCCAACCAAATAAAATGCAGCTAAGTCCCTGCTAGTCTTCCTGTTCCAGCTACTTAATCCATTGATGGAACCATTCTATACTAATATAAGGCTAATATGCAAATGGTCATCACACCCTCACAACATAATGACCGATCAGCAGGAGGTTGTGTCCCTGCCAGTACTGGGTGGGGACATGATGCACCATTGGGGCTTGACAGGGGTAGGGCCAGCCAGGTCTGGGTCTTGCCCAATAAGGTGGGGCTGGCCAGGTAATTTTGAAGCACAGGTAGGCAGGGTCTTGACTCTGGGTCCCACAGCATGCCCCAGACTCTGACAGGAGGGAGGAAGGAGCCGAATACCCGCACCCAGGACCCATACAGCAGGGCAGCAGCAGTAAGGGGCGATCAGGCCGGCAAGGGAGAGCACTTAGGGGCAATCAGGCCAACAGGGGAGGGCAGTTAGGGGTGATCAGGCTAGCAAGGGAAGGCAGTTAGGGGTGATCATGCCAGTAGGGGAGGGCAATTAGGGGCAATCAGGCCAGCAAGGGAGGGCAGTTAGGAGTGATCAGGCCAGCAGGCAGAGATGGTTAGGCACCATCAGGCAGGCAGACAGGCAAGCAGTTAGAAGCCAGTGGTCCCAGATTGCAAGAGGGATATCCAGGATTAGAGAGGATGCAGGCTAGGCTAGGGACCGACCCCCACTCACGTGCACAAATTTCGTGCACTGGGCCTCTAATTATGTCATAAAAAAGAGTGAGAAGTGGCAGGGTAAGCATTTTTGTGAGATGTTACAATTTTTAACTAACCTACACCTCCTTTCTGAAGGCTGTGTTTTCTCTCTCAACACAGATTTACAGTGTGTTCCTCGATGTTGCTGCTTCCCTGCCTGTGTAATCCTGGAGGAAGCTTCTTTAGGAACTAATGACAGGTGCTAACACTGGAACCTTTGTCTTTCCTGCTAGAACAGTGGCAAGTTCCTATAAATCCAGTGTACACTGCCTTCACGTTCTCTGCAGAATTCACTTTCCTCAGAACACAGCAGACAGCACTGGTACCTACAGGTGTGGCAGACCTACAGTCAAACAGACTGTGTGAGAGTGAGGGTGAAGGAACAGACTACCATGAGTGCTGAAATAGACTATTTTGTTAAAGGAACAGAATCAACAGTATAAGGGCAGTGGCAAAACAGGTCAGTCCAACCTCACGGAAGTCTGTGTGATTGGGTGACATAGACACTTGACTGGTTTCAAAAGCATACAATGAGGCCCTCCTACTTGAAAGCAAATGTTCCATCACTAGACTTAATTCCAAGGAAGGACTGGGCAGATGCCAAACCACCACCCATATATAACAACACAGAAATGCAAGGAGATGGATGGACACAGCTAATTTGGGGATGGAGGCAACTAGCTCTGTAAAACATTCCAGAGAGGGATGCAGACCACTCCAAGGGGATGCTGAATAAAAGTACTGGTGAGTCACAGGAGAAAACAAGAAAAATCAGGTTTTGAAATTAATATAAATAAATAAAAACTGGGGAAAGGGGTTTGTGTGAATAGTGTCTTCAAACTTTTTTGTTCAGTTATTCATTAAAAGGATTCTTAAAAATTATGTACCCCTGTGTCTTTTTTAAATGTTTTTATTGATTTTTATTTCTTTTTTTTTTTTTTTTTAGAGAGAGAGGAAGGGAGAGGGATAGAAAAGTAGAAACATCAATGAGAGAGAAATATTGATTGGCTGCCTCCTGCACACCCCCTACTGGGGGTCGAGCCTGCAACCCAGGCATGTGCCCTGACTGGGAATTGAACTGTGACCTCCTGGTTCATGGGTTGATGCTCAACCACTGAATCACAACAGCCAGGAGCTCCTGTGCCTATTTTTAAACTAATATTTAAAAAATTTTCACCATGATCTAAGCAGTTGCAAAGTCTTAAATTTTTTGCATATAGTAAATATTAACATTTTAAAATAAACTGTAACATGACTTTTTTATATGTGTTCAATGGAATATAAATAGCACAGTAACTCAGTAACTTGATATCTACCATCATCTACTTTTTAAATATAAGATTAAGCTCTTTTTTAAATGTCATAAATTTCATATCATTTCTTTATTCCCTGAGATTGTATTTCTCTCTCATTTCTCCCATAAGATGCTGTGGTGATCTAACAGATATAATGTTTGAAAACTACCTTAATAATCACTTTCTATCATACTTCTCCACAACCAAAATATGTACATAAATGGAAGTTTATGATCACTTTATATTATCTGTAATAATAGGCTCTAAGTGTTCAACTGTTCATTTCTAGATTGTGTTAGTATTTCAATTATTATTTGTAAACCTTTGATGAAAATAAATATTTTACAACTAGTAGCCCTGCGCATGAATCCCTATGCAATAGTTGGCTGCCACTTGCCTCAGGTGGCCACCCGCCCACCACCGATATTAGCTCTCTGCTGCTCATAACTCGCTGCCCCTCCCTCCAATAGCTCTCGGCCTGCTGCCCTGCCTTCCTCTAGCTCTCCTTGCTCCTAGCTCACTGCCCCGCCCATCTGCTGCTTTCCACTATTGGTCATGATGTTATGGCACAATGGATAATTAGCATATTCTTCTCTTATTTAGAATTTTTGACAGATGAGCATAACACATAAGTAGTAAAATGTTTATTAGACTTTATATTGTGTGTATTTTCACAATTTTAAAAATAAAAATAAAAATTTTATTAGAGCCCTGTCCAGGGTGGCTAGGTTGATTGGAGCATCATCCTGTACACCAAAATGTCATGGATTCCAGGGCACATACCTGGGTTGCAATTTGATTCCCAGTTGGGGCACCTACGGGAGGCAGTTGACTGGTGTCTCACTCTTTTCTCTCTCTCTCCCTACCCCTCCCCCAATGCTTTTCTCTCTCTTTAAAAAAAAAATCAATGAAAACATATCCTTGGGTGAGGATTTTTAAAAATCTTATTGAAAGTACACCTCCTAATAAGCTGGATACAGGGGTAGTTTATGATATCTTAAATAAAAGAAATTACCCTTAATATGAATATTTCTAATGATGTAGCCACCCTATAAGTTTTTTTTCAGCTTGAAGCAATTTATACAGTAAAATTCTGGGTAAATGAGAGATATGCCTTTCTTTTGCAAAGTGAGAAAAGGGCAACCATGAAAGGGGAAGTAGCATTTTCTCAAGTAGATTGATTTTAGGAAAGAATACACTAGAAAATTAAAGATCTGGAAATCAGTGCCTTAAAATTTTCCTTGGAAAGTCTTCATGGAGTCACAGAAGCATCTGTTCTCTAACTGGAAGGATACTGTTTGAGAACCTCTGGACCACTGCAGACCTGTGCTTTTCCCACCATGGTCTGGTCAGTGTAGCTAATAAATCATCGAGTTATATACACATATCTCCTCAGTGTCCACATCTCCACAAAGCAGGAAAAGGCTGAGGTTCACTACATGAATTATCCTGGGATTACTCCATTCCCAGGATGTTGCTATCTTCTCCTTATTATCTTCCAACAGGGGATAATCAACAGCTTAGTTCAGCAAGTAACAAAGCCCATGAACCAGCCTTTGCCAGGGCACTTGTGACAGCTCAGAAATGACACTTCCCCTCACTGGAGGACGGTGGTCAATGACAGGTACAGTGAAAGCCACAATGCCATGCACATTTTCCCACACATCCAAGAGCAATCTCATCCCACATCCTACAACATATTTCAATGTCTTCTTGAATAGTCTCCCCCCCCCCCCTGCATTGTGTATTTTTAATAATCTGGGCCATCTGTCCTTCTCAACTTGAAACCCTAGAATAGAAAGTGGCCATTGATCCTATAGGACCCCACCTGTGGCCGTGGTTCAACTCCCAGCTGCAGCCCAAATCCTCTGCTGATGACATTAAAAAATATCACCATGGCAACCATCACTGACACACAGCATAAGACTGAGGATTAAGCATGAATTCTTCTCTGAATCGCTTCCATAATGTTAAACTTGTGTCATCTATCACCCTCTGGGCTTATTGGCCGATCTCAGAACCAAGAAAGCAGCACATTTTAAATTGAACTTGTCCCTTCATTCTCCTCAGCACATCCTATCAAAAAAAAAAAATATATATATATATATATATAGCATAAGTTGCCATAATTCCACTTATACCCTGAAAACATGGCATTTATTCATTAAAAAGCCAACAATCAGTTGAATATAGAAAAAAAAAGTGGTATTAGAAGAGGAGATGATACTCAAAACCAGCACATTGGCAAATATCACACAAAATGCCAAATTTTTGTTGAATGAAGACAAAAAAAAATAAGTTTCTGGGGCAAATATAGCTACATTGCCTCATAGAAAAAAGCTGAAAGAAATTCTCTGCCAGGGGGGGACCTTTGGGAAAATGCCCTCTTTACATAAGGATCAATCCAACCCTGCCCTACATGTCCAAATGCTAAATTCAAAAATGTACTGTGATGAAAGAGCTACAAACCTTTGCTAGCCCTCGGAGGGGACTAAAGATGTGAAATGTGTGCCTTGCTGAGTCAACACTGTAAACAGCAAAGAAGTCCTACCTTTCTTTGTTCACAAAGCACAGTCCTATGAATTTGGGATGATTATATATATAATCATCCCAAATTCGTTTTTGCCAGTCATCTGGTTCTGCTCTGATGCCAAAGATTGTAACACAGTTGGTGGTAGAATAGCCAACACTGGTGACTTAACAAAGGCTGTTCATTCAAAAGCCACATCTCTGAAAGAAAGAGGAGCTCCGATTTAGACTTAAGAGACCTGGATTCTGTGAGGAGCAACTGTACCTCCAGCTATGAAATTTTAAATGCCTCTTAATGTAAGTTACATCAATCCCATCAGCATACCAATGATACTGTGTCTTGACACAATAAAGACTCAGGAGGTGTGGTTCTCAGACATCCTGAATTTAAGACAGGCAATCAGGGACAAATGGGAAATTTGTGGACAGGTGGACCACTTGGAATCACTGACATTTTGGTCCCTCTACTAATAGGCAGGTACACAGGAAACTCAAGGACTACCAAACTCACCAGACCACTTTTTCTTTGAAGGATATAAGTGCCTAGGAAAGGAGCATCAGGTCCTACTACCCTGTTTCCCCAAAAATAAGACAGTGTCTTATATTATTTTTTTCTCCCAAAGTTGCGCTAGGTCTTATTTTCAGGGGATGTCTTATCTTTCCATACGCTAGGTCTTATTTTTGGAGGATGTCTTATTTTCGGGGAAACACGGTATGTTGCCTATGTTTCAGATTCCCAGTGGGTCAAGGCATTATTCCTTGCAGCAGGTGATGGTAGACATATCCGTATGGTTGGGAGCTCCTTGCTTTAACCCCAAAGTACTCAGGGATACAAGTCAGGGTTGAGCCCCTGGCTAAAGAATCCAGAGCTCCTGGAGAGAAATCAGATACTGATCTGCATTTCAGCCTGGATTGCAAGGAAGCATCAGTTAAGTGAGTTCTCAGGGACATCTCAGCTCCTGGATGATATGGAGAAATCTCAAAGCAAGAGCTCCCAACTGCCCCAACTCCAAGGCTCTCCCACAACCTCCAGTCCCGCTGGGTCAATGACAGGAACCTTTCCTCTCCCTTTTCCTCCCTTTTTCCCAAAAGTGCAACAGGTTTCCAAGACCCCACCCCCCAGTTGAACACTTAACCAGAGGGACACCAGAGCTTCCTAAATTCTGTAAAGAACTAGAAGTGTGAAAGCTGCAGGGGCATGCTGCAATCAGCTCAAAGTTACTGACAAGGGGTGTTTCCGCTATGAGGAGCTCTATGGTCTTATGATCACACCTTGTATGACATCTGTCCTTGTCCTCTATACCAGAGAGAGGCATCCCATAATGAATACAGCATGATAAACAAATTCTTTTACTCATGTACATGTACTGGTATTATTAAGATCATAAGCCACAACATCAAGAAGTTACATGCAGTATAGTGCATATTGATGGGCATTAAAGCAAATGAAAGAGGGATATTCCTCAAAGGAAATCAGCAAAACAATACCTACCTGTGTTTGTAGCGCAGCAGCCTGCAAAGAGCAGGCCAATCAAATCCATGAGCATTATGCACTTACTACATGTAATTGAGGAGGAATTCAAAAGAGAGCACAAAGAGAACTAAACATTAGGAAATAGGCACTTGAATTATCTCTGATCATGATGCTGATTATAGAACCTCAGAGGACAGACTGAGAAATGGTGGGAGGAGAAAGAGAAGTTGCCACTTTATATAGATGATCAGGTTGCTCTTTCCACTGAAGCTGAGGAACGGTTTTATGCTGCAGAAGAAAACCATTATATTAATAGGTGGAAGAATAGCCTTTCAAAATGGGACATCACACCCTAGAACAGTTATTTGAGAGGTTGGAAAGGATCCTTCTTTGTTAGAAATCTTTAAGACAAAGTAAACTAATCAAATCACAAGTGTTTACTGAGATCCCGCAGCCCAAGTCCACCCCTGTGCAGTGTAGCATTGTGGTTGAAAGTGGGAGCTTTATCATCAGACTGACTTGGGCTCAAATCCCAGTTTAGCCACCTACTGGCCAGATGACCTTAGGCACTATTTAACCTCTTTAAGCATATTTCTTCTTTTGAAATATGAGAGTGGTGAGAGTACTTACCTCCTTAAAGTATTGTGAGAATTAAGTGAGAATATGGTGTTTGGCAAATATGACATGCTTGATAAATTGCTATTGTTGTTCTTATATCTGACACCTTGTGTATCTAGAACTTGCTCATCCAGGGATCTAGTTTACACAGTCCACAAGGAAGAACTAAACAAAATGTATTTCTGACCTGTCCTACTGCTGCCTGGTGACAGTGAATGTCCTTTGTTCCATGAGCCCACCTACAGTCCTGCCTCTGACTCAGACTTTAGACACAATTCTTTATGAAGAGTTTCCACTTCAAAATAAGTCTTAGGTACAATATCACTTTGGTAGAAGCAGGCCAGATTTTTAACACCACCAGAGCCCATGTCAGAAATAAGCTGAGCACAGAGGCTCTGAATGACGGCTATCCATGTACAACATGAGAAAAAGTTAAGCTTAACCAGAAGAGAGGAAGACAAAGGACAAAATCTCTACTCCAGAGTAGTGCTTCTAGAGATAAAAGTAATGAACACTTCCCACTCCCTTGCAAACATTCCAAGAGTGAGGTCAAAGGAGAGTGTTGACCTGGCTTCCAGACCAAATACCGAACACCCAGTTAAAGTTGAATGTTTTTTTCTTTTCTAAACACACACACACACACACACACACACACACACGAAATACCTTTATTTTTCTTTTAAACATTTTTATTTTATTTATTTCAGAGAGTTAGGGAGAGGGAGTGAGAGATAGAAACATCAATGATGAGAATCATTGATCAGCTGCCTCCTGCACACCCTACAGTGGAGATCAAGCCAGCAACCTGGAATTGTACCCTGACCTCAAATCAAATCCTGACCTCCTGGTTCATAGTTGATGGTCCACCACACTGAGCCATGCCAGTGAGCAAAATAGCTTTATTTTTCATGGCTTTTTATTGTGCCAGGTGGAATTTCCCTTTCTTGCATTTTTTTTTTACTTCATTTTTTCCCCATAGCCATTTGTCTCTGCTATTCCCTCTTCTACTCTTCTCAATCCCCTTCTCCTCCCCACAATCACCACACTGTTGTCCATGGCCATGAGTTGCTCTCTTTTTTTCTCTTTTGCTCAATCCCCCCATAAACAACAAATATTTTCAGTATAAGTATGCAAATATTGCAATAGTTGAAACCTACTTACACTAAAACGTTATTGCTTATCAGAAATTCAAATATGAGCATTCCACGCTTCAATTTGTTAAATCTGACAACCCTGGACACAGTACAGGGGACCTCCTGCATGTAGACCGGCCAAAGCCAGAAATGAAATAGACCCACTGAAAACCAGAGTGAGAGCCCCATCTCTCTGTTTAGTAGGCAGGCTAGAGAGAATTCATTCCAGGGGAGGACAGGAATGGTATGGCTGGGATAAGAAAACCCAATGTGAAAAGCATTTATCCTAAATGTAAGGGGTGAAGAGGTCCCCTTGGGCAAATTAGCTTGTCTCATTAACAGGATATTCAAGTCAAATAATCCTTTGCAGAAAGCTCACCACATCCAAAGCCGAGCACATGCAATTTGGTTGGGAGAGCTGTATAATTGCCCCCATTTGTCAAAACTCTGGGAAGACTTCTGAAAACTAAGTGTCCACTCCACATCCTCCCGAACTCACTGTAGCTACTTCCCTCACAGCACCCACCACACAGAACATAATTACCCACTCATCTGTCCATCTCTCCCTAAGTCTGTGAGCTCCCCAACAGCAGGGACAGAATCTGATTGATCGATGAAGCCACGTCCCTCACAGTGTGCGCGCGCTTGCGCGCGCACACACACACATACATAATTCTGCTCCATGACTCAACAAAGGAAAGTGGCCAGGCCAGCCAGTAGTAGAGCCAGGCCCATGTCAATGACCAGTCCCTTACATTGCTCTGAGGTGAGATAGGGAGGGTAGAGTGTTCGTAAGTGGACCCTTAAAAGGAAGCCTGGACATCTGCAGACTGTGCCCCATCCACCTTCAGGGGAAAGACTTGGGGACATTTAAACCATGTGGGAAAACGACTTTTTCTTCTTTGAAGGGAAAAAAAAATCTTATGAAATAAAAGACAGAGTTTGTTGCAATAACAGAGAAAAATTGCAACTGAGCCTACGAAGAACCCCATCACAGGGAAAGGCTTCCATTGTACAGAAATTCCTCCGTGACAGAGCTGACAGAGGAGGGCCAGCGGCAGATTGGTGTCCTTTTTTTTCTTGCAGGTGTATGTGAATGATTCTATCTCCCAACTTACCCATCCCCTGGTCTTCTTCCCATCCCAGAAGAAGAGGGTTTAACAAAAGTGATTATAGATTTTAAAAAACACCTTTAAAATATTTGAAGGAAATAAAGTACTGCAATAAACTGTAAATGATTTGGCCATAAATTTCAAATACAAAAAATCTTTCAATTGAAAGGTGTTTACAAAAAAACGAGCTAGATGTTTAAACCGAACATTCTTTGGTAGCAGAGAGATTTTCATTTTCAAGCTACTTCTTCTAACAGGATTTGACCTGGAAATAAATCTAAATACTATTCAGGAACATGAGTGAGGAAAATGCACATTCAAAACCAATATCCAGAAGTAACATTGAAAATGCTGGAGGCTAACAACAAAAACTGAAGTCTCGCCACGTGTCTGCGGCCAGCTTAGAATCTGGCCTGAATCACTACCCTGGTTCTGTCGGAACAGAGTAGAACCGGTGAGACATTTGAGTCTGAAACTTTACTTTGATGATTTGAAAGACTGAAAAACAAGTTGAACCAGTTCAAACTAAAGCAAAATGGATTTATTCTTCTTAGGTAAAATTCCTTCTGCATCCGAATAATTTTGAGAAGAACTAGGCAAAATCTATCATGTACACAAGGGGCAGTTTTTCTCCTGGGCCTTTACAGATTATACAATATTTCAAAAGGATGAGCCACATATAAAAGCAAATGAAGAGCCTGCTAGGTGGCTCAGTCAGTAAGAGCATCTCCTGTTGCCAAAAAGACACATTTCTAGGGTGGGTTCCATCCTGGTCCAGGCATGTTTCTCTCTCACATCAAAGTTTCTTTCTCTCTCTAAAAATCAGTAAAAACGTATCCTCAGGTGAGGATTTAAAAAAAATGAAGAGATAAAGGTAAGAAGACAGCAGTTCCAGTTAAGAAATAAAGAACAATTCTATTCAATGTGCCAACTGCATGCAATGCACTTCTCTAGGTTCCATGCAGAATATGAAAATAAATAAGATGCAGCCTAGACTTCCAGGGACCCACCATCTAGAGGGGAGTCAGACATTAATCTTCTTAATATCTGAAGCAAGATTTGGCATCGACAAGCACTGCGGAGAATGCAGAGTGATGCATAAAAATGCAAGAGGGAGAGCATGCCAGCTGTTTGAAGGATATCGGAAGGCATCCTGGAGGAGGTGTGATTGCAAAGGGACAATGAAAAAGGGCTAGAGTTCTGACCAAGCCAGGGGCAGCACAGAGGATGCACCAGAATGAAGAACAAAGGAATGGTTTGAGCAAAGCCAAGAAAGTCTGTGAGGGGTGAGTGCCGAGTACACAGAGGACAAGAGCAGAGAGTGAAGAAAGTGCCGAGTACACAGAGGACAAGAGCAGAGAGTGAAGAAAGTGGTGAGGCAGGTGGGCGGACGCCACACAGGCCTGAGGGAGCCAAACCTCTGAAGCCCATGACTGTGAGCAGAGGACAGCAAGGACCTCATTTTGCATGCAATAATGAGCCATTAAACTTTTTGGAGAAGGCAGATATGATTAGATCTCTGATTTAAAAGACAACTCCTGGTAATTTGAGTTATGTTCTTAAAAATCCATATTCCTAAGAGAAAATTTTGTCAAAATCTTTTATCAGCCCAATAAGTCTTTTTTCCCTGTCACAGCTGCCCTGAATGCTTCTACCCTCACTCTGTTTTAAAAGCCTCTGTCTGAAAACAAGTGCCTTGGTCTCCAAGTCACTGCCTCCAACTGTTCCTTCCATATGGACCCTAGGTGACCTGGGTGGTGTCACATCTGTCTGCCCAACAAGGAGCTATGACATCATGAGCAAAGTCTGAAGGGTCTCCTGAGGGTTCACCAGCATGCCCATGAGCTGCAAAAGAGCAGACTTCTATGTCCCTATGAAACGTGCATGGCAATAAAGAGCCAAAGAATAAACTATTATGTGTCCCTTAACATCTGTGTCCCTTAACCAGTTAATGTTAATCCAGTTCCACAATTTCTCTGGACTCAAAGAATTACATCTCACCATCCTCCCTCTGCTCCTTTAATTAAAGACTTACTTTCTAAAGAAAGTTCTTTCCTTCTCTATCCTTCATTTCCATGTGGAAACACACTCAATTTATCTTGAATGAGAGCTCCTAGGGCCTTATATCCCAGAGGTTAGAGAGTTCGGGATTTTTTTTTTTTTTTCTTGTAGGCATCAATAATAAATTAGATTAAAATTCAAGTTGAACAGAATAGGTGAACAAGAAAGGGGGAAGGAATAGGCAAAAAAAAAAAAAAAGGTCAAACCATACCATCAACCTACCCCTTTTATTAGCTGTGTACTCTGGGGTTTTGTCATTTTCTGATGCAAGCGCTGGACTCAGTAGTAACGTACTGAGCTTGTCCTGGGGAGCAGATTCAGTAAAGACAGTAACTAGTACTTTATTTTTTAAACTTATTTCAGAGAGATAATAAGATGGAATGGGAGAGGGAGAAGGTGAGATGGAAACATCAGTGATGAGAGAGAATCATTAATCAGCTGCCTCCTGCACACCCCTACTAGGGATTGAGCCTGCAACCTATGCATGTGCCTAATCAGAATCAAACTGTGACCTCCTGATTCATGGGTCCATGCTCAACCACTGAGCAACACCAGCCACAGTAACAGTACTTTTGAAGCAATGCGTGATACGGTAAGAAAGAGGTGTATGTACCCACACTATCACTGCAAAAAACAGATAAGGGGAGAGAGCTGCAAAGAGAAGCTTCGACCACACTGCACTTCTGAGATGTTTCTTGGTGGAAATCAAAGACAGGAGCACCAAATTTACTCACTCACATTTCCTTAACACCCTCCCCATGGACCACATGTTGAAAACACCACCTCAGAGCCCCGTCCATGCCAACCTGAGAAGCAGTTCGGCCTCTTCCTCAGGCTTTCTCCTGTGGGGAGAGGTTGAAACCCCACAGGTTGAGTGTAGGACTCTCATGAGACCCATAAACTAGTTGTTTGTCTTCCACAAATGCTTCCTACCCTGGACCACAGTCAGCTTTCTCGTCTCTCTTCTCTGTCTTGCAGATGCCCCAGACTCTGATGATGCCAGTCTCTAGTGAGCTCCCACATCCAGTTCCTCTGGGTTTACTGTAACCTTCCAATAAGAAGGGCAGGGAGATGAGGGGGAAATCCAGATTAAGCAAACTACTCCATCTGACAAGTATAAGTAAACAAGAAGTCTAGAGCTGTGGTGTCCAATGTGGAGACCACCAGCAATACTGACTATTTAAATTCTCCAGGTTCATAACCACATGTGGCTGGTGGCTATCGCATCAGAAAGCAGAGATATAGAACATGTCCACCATGGCAGAGGGTTCTACTGGACAGCACTGGTCTTGATGTTGTTGTGAAAAGGCCTATTTGCACCTTGGATTACAAATGAAATGTAATGTTGGCAATAAAGAAAAAGAACACTAATTGGGAGTTGATTCAAGGCCCAGCTTTATGTGTCCTGGGCTTTAATGCCATCAGGAAAGCACTTAGCAATCCAATCTGTAAAACAAGGATATTGAACGGGATAGGTACCCCTTAAAACCTTACGGAGTAAGATGGAGAAAGCAGGGGACAATGAAGAGATGCCTGAATTCAATAGTCATGAGTTCCAGGGGCAAATCCCCTAACTTATCTCCTGACCTTAGTTTCCTAAGCTACATAATGAAATATCATCATCCACCTCATAAATCAAGTGAGATCAGAGATTTAAGATGGCCCCGTTTGCTGCAAAGTGCTAATTAATAGCTGGATGTTACCTTCATAAATGAAAACACCCAGAATGCAAGAATGCAGAATTTTAAGACTCCTAGTTCTCTCCTTTAACCCCATGAAGGATCTCCATTAGCAAGTGGCCAGGCCGTTGCCCTAGAGACTTCTCACACAATACCCTTGCTCCTACTGCAGCCTCTTGAGCAAAGCCACTTTGTTACCTGTGTTTGGCAAATGAGATCTACCTCCTCTTCCTCCTCCCAGCCATCACCAACACACCAGAAGAGAAGAACAGGTCATGCATGAACTATGCCCTTGGGTTCCTCCTGGGCTTTAAGGGGTGAAGTGAGGGCACAGTTACAGAGACATCATCTATTGAAATCCTGCTCTAACCAGACCACTTTATTTGGGCTGTGGGTTAGCTTTTTTCTTTTTTTAATATATTTTATTATTGATTTCAGAGAGGAAAGGAGGGGGAGAGAGAGATAGAAATATCAATGAGGAGAGAGAATCATTGATGAGCTGCCTCCTGCATGCCCCCTACTGGGGATCGAGCCTGAAACCTGGGCATGTGCCCTGAAAGGATTTAAACCATGACCTCCTGTTCATTGGTCGATGCTCAACCACTGAGCCATGCTGGCCGGGCAGCTTTTTCTTTTTTAAATAGGTACAAACAAAAGAAAAGGTAGGAGGAGTGAAATATATATTTATTTGGAAAAACTTTTAAAATACTTAGGGATTCTTTATACACATCAGCAGGTATAAACTCATGCAGGGCAGGTCTAATAAGTATTTAAGACCCAAATGAGGTATTGAGTAATAGGACCAGGAGAATCTGATGTGTTATTCAGGAAGGTTTCCTGGGGGAGTTCAAAACTGAGCCAGCTTTTGAAAGAGGTGACAGACATAGTTTGGCAAAAAGGAGAGAAGAAGGCTTTCAAGGGAAGGAAATTATAACACCCCAAGGTGTAAAGACAAGGACAAGAGGACTCAGACAGGTGAGCACTGGAGACCTGGAGGGAGTCACTCAGAGGCTGGTGGCTGCTAGGGTGGGGGGACCATAGAGGGCAAAGTAGGGAGGTCAGGCCATAAAGGGCTCCATAGGGAATTTCCTTTTGCTAATAAGTGCTAATGGAGAGCCACTGTGGATTCTTGAGCAAAGGAAAACAGTGTTTAATGAAGACAATTCCAGCAGCTGTGTGGAGGACGGAGGCGAGGAGGGGAGCCGGGGAAGCCAGCCAGAGTCCTGCACTGAGCAGCAGCCATGGAGATGGAAATGAGGAGGAAAGGGAACAATGCGGAGTGAGAACTGGCAGCAACTGGTGGAGACTGGAGGTGCGGCTTGGACTCAGAGCCAGGGAACCAGTGCCAAGACATTGTGCCATGAGGAACAATGGAAATGCTGGGAAAGGGTGGCTATTTGAATGGAGAAGGGAGAGAAACACTGGTTCTTTTTTTCCCCCCTTTAACAGTTTCCAATTTCAAGAGAATGTGCCTGGGGGAAACCACTGGAGACAAAATCAGGAGGCTGGAAATGTAGATTTGAGGACCATCGACATCCTTGTGTAACTGAAACCATGTTATAAAAAGAGACCTCCAAAGAGTGGAGAACTGAGGAAAATAGAAATGGGCACTAGATTACACCTTGAGAGAGTGCTGGCAGTTTCTTGGCAGTTTCTGGGGCCAAGAGGTAGAGCAGTGATTCTCAAACTCAACACCACTGACCATTGGGCTAGGTCAGTGTAGGCAAACTCAACAGAGCCAAATATCAACAGTACAATGATTCACATTTCTTTTGAGAGTCAAAAACCGACTTCCACGCATGAGCCATGAAGTTTCAATTGCACCATATGTGCATGCCTGAATGTGGTATTTTGTGGAAGAGCCACATTTAAGGGGCCAAAGAGCCGAATGTGGTTCGCGAGCCACAGTTTGCCAACCAATGGGCTAGGTAACTGTGTCCAGGGGCTGTCCTGTGTACCATCGATCGGTTGTTCAGCAGAATCCCTGGCCTCCACCCACCACATGATAGCAGCCTTCCCTCCCCCCTAGTCCTGAAATTCAGAAATGCCTCAAGACATTATCAAATGTCCTCTGAGAGGCAAAATTTCCCAGTTGAGAACCACTCACGTATTGGCAATAATAACATCTAACACTGAATGAACACTCACAAGGTGCCAGGCACTGTTCTAAGGATCTTGTCGGCATTCATTCATTAAGCCTTAGAACATTTTGACCCAGCTGTACTATTATTATCCCCATTATACAAAGAAGGAAACGAAGACTCTGAGTGGTCTGTAGTTTTTCAAAGATCCCCTCTAGGAACTGACACCATAGGCAGTCTGGCTATGGGGTCGTGATTTTTACCAGGAGGCAGTACTGACACTTTGTGGGAAGGTAGAATCCTTCAAGGGCTAGGGGAGAGGGTGGGGAAGATGTACAAGACCCCTAACTGCCAGGTCTAAGGCACTGGGAGCATGCTGGTATCAGCCAAAAAAGAGGGACTGCAGAAAAGAGGGATGAGCTGGGTTAGGACCACACTGAAAGCAGCAGAATAGAAGGAGTGGGAAGACAGAGCTCATGATGTCAGGAAAGGAAAGGGGCCTGGAGAGTGATAGCACAATGCCTCATGAAAAGATAACAGGGTCCGAAACAAAGGCTGTCAGCATCATGAAAAATGAAACAAAGGCCCTTCTGAAGTTTCCAGCAAACAATGAATGTTTATATAGAAAAGAGAATGATTATGGACATTGATATCAGAGTGTTGATTTTCTCAGGCAAGTGTAATGAGACCATCAACTGTGAGCGGGAGTGCGGGGGAAAGAATGCATTGGCTCTGGGAGGCGGTATCTAAGAAATGGGCAAGCATGGTTCTGGGGACCCTTAGCACAGGCTAGTCATCCGGTCCTTTGACCATGATGCTGTTCTGGAAGGAGGGAAGCTGAAGCAAGCCACCTGAGCTCCCTTTTGGGACTTTCTTCATCTGTCTTGGAAGCAGGAGTGACAGAACAGAAAAGCAGATGTGACCGTAAATTGATGGGCCAGTGATGGAGAAATTAAATTAGAGTGTGATGAAACATAAAGCAGCAGAGCAAGGAGGGGAGGGATGCAACAAGGGATTCCATGTCGACAGGTCAAGGGTCCTTGATCTAAAGGAAGCAGAGCAAGCAAAGCCTAGAGGTCACAGGAGGGTGAGTCAGGTCTTCAGGGGAGAGGCTGAGAAAGACATCATGATCATTTGGGGAAGGAACGTTGCTGGTGATCTGAATGGAAGTGAGTGCAAATGCAGTGAAGGGTGTAGTTTCTCTGGGAAGTGGTTGATATACAATGGAAATTCGCAAGAACTCATGATCACAGCATACTAAAAAGTTTCTTTAGTGCATATTTTAAAATATCGTAGAAAATGGAATAAAGGGTAAAAATGCTGACTATTTTAACTGAATAGCTAAATAAACACTTGTTATATTAAAATTAGAGAAAGTTCTTTTCCTCTGGGCAATCTGAACAATCCACTCACAATGAAAAACCTAAGAACTGTTATTTCCACAGCATGAGGAGCTGTGTGGTTAAAATTACAGGGTTAAGAGCATTTATTTAATCAATCCACCATATCTTCTAGAAACGCAGGTCCATTTGGTAGGCAGACAAGAATGGCCAGGAGTCTCAAGAAACTGGGGGCTGCCTTCCTCTCTTCCAGTGGCTACTAGGAACAGCATGGCCAGTGGTGAAGCATACTCTGCGCATGAGACAAAGGAGCAGGTATGGGAGGGCAGAGGGTCTGGAATAGCAGCCCTGGAGCCTGGTGGTACGTGAGAACCACCTGGCAGCATTTCAAATCTGCTAGTGCCAAGCAGTGAAGCACGATCGGTGCCCTTTGAACATTCTCTCCAGTTCCCTGCTCCCTGCAAAGGCATGGTTTCTCATTCACATTCTCATGTTTTCTGTCGCTTTCTCTCTTATGCACACACAAAACGCATGCAGGCACACACACGTGCGCCGAGCTGGCTCTTCCTCGCAGCAAACAGCAGGGAGCACGGCTTTTCTTGGCAGCGGCTTCATCCTCCAGCTGCATCTGGGCTGGAGCCCAACTGCACCGAGGAACTCGCGGGAGCCGAGGGAGGCTCTGCTTGCCTCCACACCCACCTCGCCCCCACCCCTGATTTCCACAGCAAAGGGAGATCAGGACCCAGTGCCCTAAATATAGCCCATCCCTTCTTTGACGGAAATGGAAGGCTTCCCACAAAGACCACATATCCCACCACCCTGCAGTTTTTAAACTCGCATTTTAGCAAGCTGCACTCATTCTGTACAAAATTAACCCTAAATTGCTGCTGGTAGGCACCATGGTACGAATGGCATAAAATCCAGGTGAATTCAAAATTAATTTCTATTTGCCATGTCCATGCTTGACATTCTATGAACTCATAATGCTTAATTCCTTCCCAAAATGTCTGTTAGAGGCAGGAATCAGACAAAGAGATGTACATGGAGCAAGTTACCAACAGCACATATCTGCCGGGCGGTGAACAGGGTTATTACAGGGCCTGTGACACCCACATGAGCCGGGAGGGGCTGGCCAGCCAGCAGGCAGGCTGCCTTCCACAGAGAGGCTGCAAACACTTTCCAGAGTCCAGACAGAAGTTCCAGGGTGACAGAGCAACTGTGGCTCTCGGAAGTGTGTCAAAACTACTGATGACTCTGTGGCAGGCAGGCGGGGAAGCTGGATGGGGTACCCCCTCTCGGGACCACGTCAGACAGGCTCTATTTACACTACCCACTCCCCATTGTCCTGGAGGTGGAAACCTCATGACAGCCCACTCTCCCCCTACCCTTTCCACCCTCCCTCTGCCTTTTTCTCCCCCTCCCGGCTATTTTCCTTCACCATACAAAGTAAAGGAAAAGCCAAAGAGCCTGACAAGTTGAGTCCTGGATAAGGCATTGGCCATCTTCATCAATTTCTCTTTTTCTCTCTCCCTCTTACTTTGCTACTGTCCTTGTCTCTAATAATGCAAGGCTCTTAGCCCCTAGGCATACAGCATTTGGGGACTTACTAGTATTTTGAAACACTCCCCACCCCCTGAGGTCATCCTGGGCCACTGGGTTTCATAGCCTTCATTTTGTCTCCATATAGGCAGATGCAAACATATGCAGCGCCTGCATTTCTTCTCCCCTTCACACTACAGCCATGGTGAAGGATTGCTGAGGAATAGGGTGGGGTGAACATTTATGCAGAAGCAACACAGCATGAGGAATGAGGAGCTGTGTGGTTAAAATTACAGGGTTAAGAGCATTTATTTAATGCTCTTACATCCACCCCTTTAAAGCACTTGAAGATGGAGACAGCCAGCAGGGACCATCACTTTCCTTTCTCCTAACCTTCCAAGAACTCACCAGCATTGCTCACAAGATGTGGATAGGAGAGGTAAGGGAGCTATGGTCCAGGCATTTTATATACTTTACCTCATCTGACTTTCACACAACATGTATTTTCCAGAAGAGGAAAGCTGAGGACCAAAACATAAGATGCCTTACCTAAGGTCATTCGATGGCAAGCAGCAAACTTGGGATTCTAAACTCATCTCTTCAACATCCAAGACGTGGCTGCTTCTGGGGGGGCAATGGGCTTCCATCTGTATTTCTAGACTGACACCATTCAAAATCTGGATTTGCCTTGGTTTAAAAGCCACAGCAGTTCCAGCCTAGAAATCCAAGGATGCTGGGACCTGGGCACCTGGAAAGGCTCGGCCTGACACTTAGCAGAAAGTAGAGACCATGTTCCCATTGTGAAAAGGATAAGGAGGGGACCCAAAAATATCCTCTCTGCCAACTGCCCACTCTTAGGGAAAAGGAGGAGTATCCTAATGGGAATCTAAGGAATTTTCACTACGGGGTCCCACAGGAAAATTCATCTCAGCTAGAATCTGTTCTCAGAGCCTTAGTCAAGAGTCAGGAGTCAGCTGGGATAGATTGGAAGAGGATGGGCATTGCAGAGAAAGTAATAAAACAAATGTTCTTTTATGCCAGTTTCATCTGAATTACATCCACCCCTTTTAAGCACTTGAATCTCCCGGCTCCCGAGTGGATGAGCTGGCTGGCTCCAGCTCACATCCAGGCCAGATGGCCAGTGTGCCTCCAGCACTGGGTGTAGACCACCTTAAGGTCACTCCCAGTCTGCCTCCTTCTCCAGCCTTTTATGACCAAGGGTCTGTTGGCTCTTGGAGGACAAACATTATTCCTGATTCCACAGCAAAGAGATCCAAGAGCCCTGCACTTGGTAGCAAGCCTTCATACACATTCTGTAAGTGAAACCAGAGGGCTGGTTAATAGGGTGGAAGAACAAAGGAGTTTGGACACTAAGGAAAATTCCTCCCCATGGTCTCCACCTTTCAGAAACAAATAACGGGTGGAAGATGGCTAGGGTGTGCCCTAGACACATGGTCTAGTGTAAGGGTTCTTAACCTGACATCCATGGATGGGCTTCAGAGATCCTAAGCCTTGTAATGCTTTGGGTGGGATTTTGGGAGTTTGCATAAATGCGAGCACACATTTTCAGAAGGGCTGATCACATGCATTTACGGCCTGGGAGTGGGAGGGCTGGCAGGATGGCCTGCGGGTACTGAAAACTGGGTTGTTCTCCTGTCCCACAACTGCAAAGCCAACTCTGGCAGAGGAGCTCCTCACCCCTCTGACAGGAGCCAGCCCTTCTCCCCTTTGATGAGAAGCAAGCATAGTCCCTCACTGTGCCTACTTTGTGGGGAATGTTAGTGGAGGCTGAGTTCAAGTGTCCGCCCCCCCCCCCCCCCGCTATCCCCCCTCCACTAAAGAACCAATCACACTTCAATGGAATCATCTTCCCAGGCAGCCACTACCCACCATTCTGTTTTGAGCATCTGCTATTTAACCCACCCATTTTCCCATTGAAAAGGTAGAATCTCAGAAGAAGCCAGATCTAAAACTTACATCACTTTTTTCTTAATTACATATATTGGTTTTCTACAGCCTGCCAAGCCTCTCCTCCTCCTAAAACCACAGATCTAATAGGGTTTGTTCTCCTAAAAGCAATTTTGACAGATTCTATGCCCTGGTCTCTTTGAGGGGTTGGTAACTGACTATTAGGCTCAATATTTTTTTCCAACTTAACACTTATGCTTATGAGTTTGTAATTTCCAGCCATCATCTCTTTTTAGAAAAGGTTATAAGCTGGCCCTTGGATTTATTTCCAGTCCTCTGTGATTCCCTCAAATGGCAGCCTTTGGCCCAGCAGCACCCACTTCCATGTTGAAGGCATTTTAGAATCTGTCATTAAGACTGAGGTTATGTGTTCCACTCTTCCTAATGAATGTTTCAAAAACCTCTCTGATGTTAACTTGGTTTTGTGTTCCCTAACCTATGCTAGACGCAGATTATACACACGCATAGATACATAGGTACACATACCCACAAACACACACACACATGTAACTGTATGTTAGTAACTGGTTCTCGGTTATATTTCTAAGAAAGTAAGGAGACGCCTTGTGCTCCTTACTTTAACCCTTTCACCTTTAATTCCTGATATAATTAAAGTTCTTTTTTATTTCTTCCTCGCCTTTTCTGAATATTAAAATAAGGCACCTTATTGTGAAAATGTAGAAATGTAAAAAGAAATATGGAGAATTAAAATAATAATAATCCTATTGCCTTTATATCTTTTACATAATAAGTTGACCTTGCCTTTTCAGGTTTTACAACCTTTACTATTTCTAAATATGCTCACCTGCCCACCAAATGCATTTTTGTAGTAAACTCTTTATTTTTCAATTAAGGCTTCCTCTAAGCTTTCTCAAGCAATATAAACTGCTCTTCTAAGCTCTCTCAAAGCAGAGGCAAAGAAAAAAGAGTCTGGACTTGAGATTCAGAAAAGCTGTGATTGAGTTCCATCTCTTTCTTCTTCTTAACTATACAATTTTTGGCAATCATTAGAGTTATCTGTACCTCAATTTCTTCATCTGTAAAAAAAAAAAGAAAGAAAGAAAAAGAAAAAGAAAAAGGGTAGTAGTTCCTGTCCAAAATCCCCCTTTTTAGTGGGGCTTTAGGTAATTAGAATACATGTTGAGAAGAAAACACAGGAGATAGCCCTTGATAAACTATACAGTACTTCAGAAATGTAAGTAACTATTATTACATCATAATTATTATTGCCTCAGTATCCTCATCCATAAAATAGGTGATAATTTTACACACCTCCAAGGGTGATTGGGATGTTTGATTCATTAATGCACACACATCCCGGTCCACAGGGCTGACAGGTGTACAGACCATGTCAGCAGCTGTTTATTACACGTTCACCATGTGCCAGCACTCTGTTAGGCACACAGGGCACAGGACAGAGACTGCTTCTGCCCTTGAAAATTTCACATCATGGCATGGGCAGCACAGAGATACAACAAGAGTCACTTCAAACCGGAGCAATGGGAGCGGGAAGAGGGGAGTGTCTCCAGTCTGGTAGGACCAGGAGGACTTGGCAGAGGACCCCTGAGCTGAATCCTGAAGGCAGCATAGGAATGAAGCAGGAGAAGTAAGGTGAGGAAAACCCTCTGACAGAGCAAAGGCCTGGGGTGCAAAACAGCCTTTCACATTATTTGTTCCTTGGCTTGGTAGCCATGCCATCTCCAACTCTATTCTTCTTGGATCATGTAAAGATATGAGATAAGCCTGGGAAAAACAGTTCTATACATAAAGCTAGAAAGATTAGTCTCACTCTCCTTTCTCCTGGAAAACTAGATAAATACTGTACAAGAGAATCTGAGAAGGAGACAAAGACCACAGATTAAAAATCACAGATCACAGTGCCTGGCTGCTGCTCTGCGTTCCAAACTCTGGATGACTTCGCTGCCCATCATCCCTTCAATTATTTTCTACTAGAGGTGGGGTCCCTTGGCCTGGCTGGTGATCAGTGCTGATCGGAGCAACTCTCCCAGTCCTGATCTGGACCGAATTGAGGCTGGCAGGGGAGAGGGGTATGCTGGAGCAGGCTGGAAGAGGTTAATGAGGGGAAAAGAAGGACCTATATAATACTTTCAAGGATAAAGATTTTTTAAGAAATTAGCTCCCTCATATCTTTCTTGGAATGAGTTGAGTAAAACTCCTAGAGCAATAACAATAATTCCTGTTAGTAATAAAACCAACACCAAACCAGTATTCCTGACTACCATTCTTTTACTCCAACCGTTAGTCTCCACTCAAAGTAGTAGTTTATGCAAGGGTTTGAGAAAAAAAGAGGTACAAGAAAATGAATAATCTTCAAAATAGCCAAGATTAGATGAGCAGAGAAGAGGCTGTGTCCTCCTAAATGAAGGGGAGTCTTCAGTTTGGAGAGGAAGTCTATTTACAGAATGGTAGGAATAGGCTATAAAAGAGGGTGCCCACACCTTAACCATCATGTGAAATGGAAGAGATGCTGATTGCCAGTGCCATGAATTTCTCACCTTCCTCTCACTGAATTAAATTAAGGTCCCCAAATTTGCTATTTTGTAGGCATGCATTTTTCCACTTGAAAAGAAGTTTATCTTTTGCCAAGGGCAAAGCCCAAAGAAAAGGAATCTGGAGGAAAGTTGCTTTCTCTGAAGTTTCAAAGTTTACGGGTTCCTCTACATAACACAGAAACCCTTATCTTCCTTTACATGGAGGCGGCTCTGTATAATGTAAAGAGTCAGGGGTTAGAATCAGAGGACATGAGTTGAAATCCTGGCTCACTGCTGTACCTTGAGCTCTCTAATTCTTACTCTGAGAAACAAAATAATAATGCCAGCCTTGAGGTAAAGGTTAAATGAGATAGGATATATTAGCATAACCCAAAATACAATGGGCATACCATAAATATATATTGCCACTTCAAGGCCCAATTTCAATAGGCAAAAGCAAGGCAATTCCTATTTGATAACTATTATATTTGGATTGACAGCAATAATTCTTAGTATTTTATGGCACAATTCATTTCTAAAGCAATCTACAAATTCTGGCTACCTAATTGCAAGACTTTCTCACCCCCTTCGCTAACCCGTCTCAGTTGTATAAATGCAGATTTATCAACAAACTAGATGGTGACCATTTATACATTTAGAGTCAACCTTGAGTTTTATGTTGAAATCAAAGCATCATTATAAACAGGTACAGAATAAAAAGGAGAGGTTGAGAAAGCCCAGCCCAGTGAAGGTGATTGGGGAATACAGATAAAAGCCCTCAAAGAATCTGTCCCAAAAGCCAGCATCAGAAAAGTGCTACAAACAAAGGGAAAATAAATATAGTATATGGACGAATAACTTGAGGGGCTTATTTCTGCTTGAGAAGATCAAACAAGACTTTGTGGGTGAGACAGTCTTTGAGATGAATGGACCTTGAGGAATAACTAGTATTTACATGGAATTTGAAGGGAATGGGAAAAGCATAATTAGCGATGAATGAGAGCTTTTGAAGAAATACCCTTATTCAACACAATGTAAAATGAAACCCAAAGAAGTGAGACACTAAGAAATGGGTATATTTTAATTCTGCCAGCCTATAGCTAGGATTAAAGATACTCTCACCTCTTCAACTCTAGTAAAATTCAGCCAAAGCTTCAGAAGGTGTTTGGTCCTGGACAGTTTTTCTCAGGGGTTAGAGAATGGACCGTGAATTGAAGGGTTCTGGGTTCAATTCCAATCAATGGACATATACCTCAGTTGTGCGAGAGGCAACCAATCATTGTGTCTCTCTCACACAGAGGTTTCTCTCAATGTGTTCTCACCCTTTCACTCTCTCTAAAAATCAATGGAAAAAATATCCTCGGTGAAGATTAACAGTAACAAAAAAAGAGGTATTTAGATGGCAAGGAAGTGGAAATATAAAAGGCATAAATATGTCCAGTTTATCCTCAATGCACATTCATTTCCATTATCATCTTTATCAACAACCCAGCATTTTCCAAGCACTGCCCATTTGCAGAGAGCATTCTGCTAAGCACTGAGGATATAACGATGACATAACGATGAATTTTGTTCACATGGAAAAATGACAAATTAATCAACAAACAAATTACTTAGATATGCAGGCTCTAAGGAAATTCATCCAGTATTTTTTCTTAAAAAAAACCACGGGGTCAACATTCTCCTCCAAGGAAACCTGTTAAATCTGAGTGCTGATATTTGGTCAGGGTAAGATTTCTTATGCAATTCTTCCTCCTCTGGGGCCAACCAAGAGATATTTAGAAATTCAAATCAATGACTACACTTCCTATGTTCTTCCTAAATATTTAGTGCCTCACATCTCAGCATATCCTACCAAACACCAGTGAGAACCCAAACCACACTCATAAGCTTTCTCTCCTTTTTCCAACTGCTATTAGCAGATATCAAGAAAAGAAAAGAAAAGAAAAAAGAACTAATATTTTTGCTTTCTTATGATTTGTCTTCTTAAAAAAAAAACACAGATCCATAAGTTTTATTTTTTTTTTTTCACCTCTGTACATTTAGGTTCACATTTATTTTAAAATGGGGAAGGGAGGGAGCCAAAAAGGAAGGATGTGAGAAAACGACTAACCCAGCCTGCCTAATAATCAGTGAATCAAGTTATAGTCAGAAAAAAACAAAGCTTAATGCCTCCTACCCTCTTCCTCCTCTTCAAGCCTTTAATATTCCACTTCAGGCACTGAGAGGGAGGGTAACATGGTTAGTGAATCCCAACCAGCACTAAGATAATTGCACCATCCACACCCCTCACCAATCAATCAGGGTCTGCTTACCAGCCCAATTTATTAATAGTCTTCCTACATTTTCAGTATTACAAAGGGGTGAAATGAGGCTTCCTCTCCAAAACAAGAAATGGGTGCCCTCAGGAAAGACTAAGTAGGACAGAGGATGGTTTGCAGAACCGAGGGCTACTCACCCCGTTTCATAGCCACATCTGTCTCCAGGCTGTCAAGGAAAGGAGTCCCTAATGTTCCTAACCTTCAACACCAGGCCTATGTGAGTGTGGATGGAGCTCAGGAACAGGGCAAACTCAGCTCAGCTCTTAATTCAACACCAGTCCCAACCCTGTGTGCATTCCATCCACTAAATCCTCTCATATTCCAACTCCTTCTGACCTCCAGTTCAGGGGCCCTGTTAGTCATGTAATAGTTTTAACAGCGAGAGGGTCTTGCTCTACATGTTCAAATGCTACAACTGCATTATGTTTAGGGCTAATAGGCACCTTGTCAATCATCTTGTCCAGCGGTTCTCAAATATGGCCACATGTTAGAATCCTCTGGGGAATTTCTAAATGACCACTGCCTGAATCCCTCCCCAAGAGGTTTTAATTTAACTGTCTCAGAAACTAGAAAATCAAGACCCACCATCCATGCATGCACACAGTCACAAAGTAAAATAACACAAGCAGAAACAAAGAAGCTTCTGACTGCCAAGACTAGACCACCATCTTCTCTGTTATCAGTGAGACAGCTCCTGGCTACTTTGGAAAACTGAACACTGTTAAAGACACATTACATGTCAAGGGAGTAGCCTGGGCTCTGAAGACATGTGGAAGAGCCATGTCCCTGATGTCAGGGACATGCATTCCACGGGCACTCGTGGGGCAGGGCAGTGGCTGGGAGATTCAGTGGACATGGCTCTGACACATGTATGTGGATTTAGACCATGTGGCTAAGCTCAGAACTGATGTTTGTGAAAGAGAATAATCTTCAAGCATTGATATTCTTATTGTCCTTTCTTTCTCTTTCTTTCTTTCTTTCTCTCTCTCTGTCTTTCTTTCTCTCTCTCTCTCTTTCTCTCTCTCTCTCTCTCTCTCTCTCTCTCTCTCTCTCTCTCTCTCTCTTTCTCTCTCTCTCTCTCTATCTCTCTCTCTCTCTGACACACACACACACACACACACACACACCACATGTATTACTGTACCTAAATTGTACAAACACATTTAATGCATTTAAGATTACTTCTGGCTACTGTACTTGGTAGGTAAGTCACATACATCCACAGTGTGTGGGGTGCATGTATTTTGTATTTGGATGCACACAGAATACACTGATCTCCAACCCAAAGACACCAGTTAACATGGTAACTGAATGACCAATCTAAGGCCCCCAGAAGGTAGGAGCTTTGCTTCAGAACCTCTCGGCATTTTCAGAGTACAGTTAGCTTTGGGGAAAGAACTGTGGCATCACCTAAGCTTCAGGTTTCTTCTCAGACTCTCCTCCCTCCTTGAAAAGGTGTTGCTTTCATACAGCCACTGATTTTAGATTCAAACTCTCCTCAAAAAATAATAATAAGATCCAATTTCCTAAGAAATTCTAACCAGTTGAAGCCCTGAGAGGGGCTTTATACAATCTTAAATAAAGATTAATGAGAAATTTAAACTCAAATTTCTTTCTGAAGAAGGAAGTGTGTGCTCTGAGTGAGGCAATGAGGAAAGTCGTGGAGGATGGCACGTGGAGAGCACAGTTTGGCTTTTAGGAATCAGGTGAGTTAATAGGTCTAAACCTTAAATTGTCCTCATTTAGGAAGCTGTCTACTGCAGATGTCCTCCTGCTTACAAAGATGGGTTCCAAGCAGAGTTAAAGTCTGTAGCCTCTCTCCTTCCAGGTCTGCCACTCCCTCAGGTCTGGCTTTGCTCCTCTTTCTCTCCCCTCTCCTCATCCTCTAGGCACAGCCTTGTCCCTATGCCTCTGCCATCCTGCCCCTGACATCACCTTAGAATAAATGTCCTTCAAGTCAGCCAGTGGTGGCATTTGCTAATCCACATTCCTTAATACCCAAGATACTCTCTTCATATGTAGTGGATCTTTAAAAAGTCTTCAGGCCAAAGTTAGGTTCCTTTTGCTTATAAAATGAATACAAACCACAGTGTGCAGAGAAATGGTGAAAGTATGGGGGGTGGGGTGATGGAGAGCAGAAAATGCATTTAAAGGAACATGGATTTCAAACCCTTCTTCCCATAGGCACCAAGGCTACCATTTAAACAAGCAGTGGTTACACTTTCTTTTCTTCATCTCTACATCCCCATGAAGAATACTTCTGAAACATCAGGCCATCTTTTAAAAAAGCGGCTACCAGAAAGGATTCTGTGAATTCCCTGGGAATAATTGAGCCCCTCTTCTTCTGTCACTCTCCTTTCCGTTAAAAAAAGCAGCAAGGGTCAGAGTGGCTCGCCACTCTAGAAACACATGGGGCTAAGCTGGTCCTTCATTCTGAGTAGCTTGGCTTGGGCTAGGATCCAGCTCTCTCCTTGGCTACATACCCAGTAGCAGCTGTCCCTTTCTTTCTAATACCCATCAACAAAGTCAGTAGCAATCCAGTGGTCTAAAATGAAAACTGTGTCATTTGTTCATTCTAGAGGCAAGCCTAATAAACCGGGCGAAGAGTCATTAAGGGTAGCATCACTAAAGCTAAGGCAGAAATCAGAGCCTCTTCCTTCTCCTTTTAAGAAGACCCTGACTTTATTCTCTGCCTCAGCATCTGGAATCTGAAATTCCTATTAAAGAAACCTGCGCTTTCCTGTGTTGCTCTTCTCCCCAAGTTAAGGGAAGCAAGGGAAACCAGCCCACCTCTCCCCCTGTTCTCCATCCTCCTGAAATGACCATTCTCTCCTTCTGCAAAATTCACATTTATTCTTAAGACACGTTTTAACCGTCAACCCCTCCATGAAGCCCACCTCATTCTCCCGGCTTCCACACCTCCCTCATTAAATCACGAGCTGCTGCAAAGTACAGACCAGAGCTAATTCTTTTTCATAACGCAGTCTTTGACAAATATTGGTTCTTAATAAATGTTTGTTAAATAATTGAACAGAAAAAAAGGTATAAAATAAAGTTTAAAAAAAGGAGACAATGTAAAATAAAAGAGACTAAGAGACGGCAAATAGATAAGCCCAGAAGCAATAGAAAATAATCAGTTATGAGAAGAACCAGAATAAGTAAAGAATGAAAGGGAAAGAGGCAAAAGATATACATGGTGGGAGAGTGATTGTAGAGAGGAGATGGGTGAACATAAATACATAGGTTCCTTTCTGATTTTTCTTTTTACTTTTAAACACAAAGCAAAAATGCTGGAAGTCCCATAAGTAGAATATGTATGTGGAACTGCCAATGTTAACCATGATATAGAATTTGGTACAGGAATGATATAGGCCTGTGATGCATGTCCAGCCACCTGGGAGATTGCCAGAAATGCAGAACCTCGGGTACCATGTCAGACCACCTGAATCAGAATGTACAATTTAAAAAGGCCCTGAGGTGACTCCTATAGACAATCAAATTTGAGAAGTGCTAATGCAGGCATCTGAAATCCACGGAGAACCTCCTCACGTCCCTATAGTCAATGATGTAGTGCAATAGTGCTGACACTAAGCAGCTACACAACCATAAGCAGAAAACTCAATGTCCCTGGATCTCGGCTTCTTCATCTATTAAATGAGAAGGTTAGAGTACACGCCTTCTAACATGTGACAGAGCTGTGATGTTGTTGATCACATCTAGCATCATAACTTCAAACTGTTCCTATACCGATGAGAACAAACAACAAATAGCATCATCTGCTAATTTAATATTTATCTATTCATTTAATATTTTGAACTATCTTTTATGTGCCAGTCAATGTGCTAAGTACAATGATTCCAACTGATAACACATCCCTCCCTGCCCTTGAGGGGAACATAAACTTCTTATAAAAAAAAAAAAAAAAAACGGGCATGTAAACAAAATTAGGGTAAAGTGCACTATTAACTGCAAACAGGTGCTGGCGGTGCACAGAAGGCAGAGCAATTATTCTGCTTGGGGCAGTCAGGGAGAATTTCAACAAGGGACCAGCATATGCTCTATCTAGGTCCCTTCTCCGACAACCTCAGCTGAAAGTACTAGAAAGTGTAAAGACAGAAATAAGGTAGTTGGACAGCAACAAGGAACCAACCAAAGGTTTCTGAACACACACCTCTTGGGTCCACTGGAGCACAAGAACACATCCACCCAATGAATCTTGTGTAATGGCCACAGACATACCATGGACAGCCACAGGTAAAGCCCAGAAACCGGCCCCCTTTGAGTGATGCCTGCTCCCTCATCAGTTCTTCTATGCTCTGCGTCCCTCCACAAGACAATATCAATTCATCCGCTAATCTACTCTCCCTGGAGACTTCTTCTTGTGGTTGCTAAGAGGGGATGCACTTTAATAAATGCAAACAATTCATTAGACCAGTAACTCTTTTGATCTATACTTATCTACAGAGATCCGATTGTATTCATGGTGCCAGAGACTGGAAATGTAGTTTACTGAAAGGATGAAATTTCTAGAATGTTTAAGGATGGTGTAGGGTAGCAGTGAGAAAAAGGAGCTTGTTCATTCCTGACCTCAGTAAGTTACAGGAGATGGGGTGTCTATCAGCCCCAGGCTTCACTGTTAAGGAAATAAGACTATTATTCAGAACAATAGTTTTCCAACCTTTAGATCATGTTTCACCCTGGCTCCCTCCTGGTCCCTGGCTTCTATAGACAGATTTGTTTGCTATGGTTCCTTTCTCCTGACTCCTTCTGTATTTCATAATCAACAAATATAAATTAAATATTTGCTTTAACCTATTAGTAGTAGTGGACATGTCACCCTCGTTTTTATGTTCTTAAACAAGAAAATGGGGGGTGAGGTGGAATCCTGCATCCTGAGTTCATTATATCCATGGAGGAGATGGGAGAATGTTTTACAAGTTAACGAACGGTGATGTGGCCAAGGGCTGGATCAGCTGGTCCTTTCTCCCTATCAAGAACCACTCATCCCACCAACCAATTCCAGTCCATGTTTCCACCTCCCAGGTGCCCAATCTCTCTCCACACACAAGGCTGGAAGTGAAGGTCAAGGAAGATGGTCAGTCTGAAGCCATCTTTCCGGAGGTGAAGCAAGAATACAAAATCAAGATGCCTGCTGTTCCTCCCTGCACCAGAGGAAGTCGCTCTTCTCACTCAGCCTAAAAAAAAGGCACTGGGTGTACAAAGTAGTGACTAGAGAAAAATTTTTTCCTCCTTTTCCTTTTCTGTCATTTTGTCTCCTTACTTATTATTCTTCTTGCCTGCATTCACCTCGGTCATAAATTACACACATATGGTGGCAAAGCAAGACTTTTCAGACAGGCAGATTTTTTAGGGATGGAACAAAAGGAGGGAAGAAATTACACAATCCAGGGATACACATCCTGCCCTCTCCTTGCATGCTTACATCTACCTCTTAGAGGCCATACTGTTCTGTGTTTACCGGTCCATCCTGCTTTGCTACACCTGAAACACGGAGATAGAAGACAACCATGCTGTTCTGATTTCCTTGAAATCACCAACCTAACCTCCTCAACCGTGCTTTCCTGGGAAGTCTTTATTTCCCATTAATTTTTTTCTTAATTGTACATCTTGAAGGTTCCTCAGTTAATATTAAATGTTCTCTCTCTCCCTCCCACCAGCAACCACATCTCTTTCCCATTTAACCCATATTCAGGGTGAAACATGATCTAAAGGTTGGAAAACTATTGTTCTGAATAGCGTGTGAAGGAGAGAAGACAAAATAGAACCCAATCAACTCTTCATGTTATGAGGAAAAAAGAGAGAACAATGGCCCCGAGACAGCTCAGAACACCACTGAGTCACACAAAATCTGCTCAGGAGGACAGAAACACCTTCCTCCTCTCCTGGGTCTACAAAATGGCTTTGGGTGTGGAAAAGGTACAGACCACCTGTGGGAATTTCTCCTAGGATCCTCAGAAGCCCTTTCCAGTAAGAATTCCATTCTTTTCTCTTTGTAGTTTTCCCATCACTTGGTCCTCATCTTCCTCAGCATCTTCTGCTTTTCACCTCTTGTCCTTTGCCTAGGGT
The DNA here is from genome assembly GCF_014108245.1 of Pipistrellus kuhlii. Classification (NCBI taxonomy): domain Eukaryota; kingdom Metazoa; phylum Chordata; class Mammalia; order Chiroptera; family Vespertilionidae; genus Pipistrellus; species Pipistrellus kuhlii. The sequence continues at coordinate 20,525,371 of NW_023425529.1, forward strand.
TGGGGCTGACTAATATTGACTCAGAACCTGGATTCATCTCATTAACAACCAAGGCAAATGTGGCTGAGACCCTGTCAAAAGGTCTTCTGTCAACCTCATCACCAACTAACGTGACGAAAGACCTACTCAGTGCAGAGCACTGTCATGGCACCAGGAATGCAGAAGACAGCATGTATCCTTTGATACCCACCTCACCTTGCCCACCTGCACATATGAGATCATCACACCTGGAGCTGCATTTCTAACCCATACCTCTATTCTATTTTAAAGTAATTTTAAGAGTTCATCCTCCCACTTGAAGGAGTAGAAACAGTTGCAGAACCAGTTCAGGTGTCTCTAAGGTGAGCGCACATCAGATAACCTCAGCTATTTGTGGACATGACAAGGACATGGTTCAAAGTGAGATCCCACCCTCTCACTCTCATGACCACACCATGGCTACAGATTAGTGGTTAAGCAATAAGGTTCAAAGGAATAAAACCAGGGGTGGGGGAGTAGCGAATTTGGCTCAAATCCATCCTTTTTGGACAATAAAGAACTACCTTCTACTGTGATGCTGAGAAATAAGGACCTTCCACTACTTCCCCCACATCCCTTCAGTAGTTCAAATTCATTCTAGGTAATGTTATTTAAAAAATACCAAAAAAAAGATTTTTGAGGGGAGTGGGCTGGAATATTTTAAAAGAGATTATTGATGCTAATGATTCTACTACATTATTTTGAGGATCATTATGTCAACCTGAGTGCTGCATTTGGGTGTCTTCAGAGTTTGGGGGTATATGGCCAGTGGACGAAGGAGAGGGGCAGCCAGCTCACCATCAAGGCCCTCTGGCACATGGATATTCTGATTTTCTCAGGAGTTGTCTTGGATTACATGAGTGACTAGCTGAAGAGTCACTAGCTAAGTCTTTTCCATTTCTCCTGCTATTTCTCTTTTCAAGTGCATGAAAATACTGCCAAACCTCATTTCACATATCATAAAAAATTATGAGAGGGGGGGAAAATTGAAGTATGAACTCTGTTCTGAGGGTACAAGACTCACACATACAAACGGCACATCTCTTTGTTTAACACAAAGGCTCACGTGTCGAATCCTGCACCCCTTCCACATGCACAGCATTTTAGAACTCTGCAAGATAGCCATTTTGCAAGAGTGTGGAAGTAACAGTTTGCTTGGAGGATGTGTGGGTATAAATAGATGTGTAGACAGAAGGAGAAATTTATAGCTCAAAAATAATGGCACACTGGAAAAAATACAAATTAAAAGCAGAATATTGACAGAATTCCTTCTTTCTGAGCTTCAGATTTAAGCCCTCTTAACCTGCAGCTTTCTTCAATTCCAGGTGATCTTAGACCAGCCGGATTCCCCACCTAGACCTGCCCCTCTGCAGTAGGCCTCCTGGGATCTCTGGGCCCAATGTCAACCCCTTAGACAGCAAGTGGACTTTAGGGTAATAACCACAGTGATCTCAGTCATTATCTTCATGTTTTAAAGGGCACAAAAAGGATGCCCAGGAAGATAGGGCAGAAGATAGAGAGAGAAGCATGGAAGTGGCAAGGGGGAAAGCCAGCCTGGCTTGGGGGAGAGATTTCTAGATTCCAATAAAAATCAGAGCTTTAGCACTGGATGAATAAAATGACATTTAACTTGAAAATCACACAGGTTTCCCAGTCGTGATTGCATAAAAAAAAAAAAAAAAGAAGAAGAAAAGAAAAAACCTTATGCCATTCAACATCCTATGTTCTTATAGACATCCACCCCCACTGCCTCCAAAAAACCCAAAACCTGTTTGATGGGGAAGGAAAAGAAATAACATGGGATATTGCCCCCTTTGTAATAAGCCTGTCTCCCCAGACCAGCATTATTTTAACGTCATGTTACCTTTTCTTTAAAAAAAAAAAAAAATCCACTTGAGGGACCTGAAGAGAGATAAACAAAGAATCCCTTACCCCAGGTGAGAATAAAATACAATAGAAGGTGCCTTACCTTGGTTTGTAGAAGCCAAACCTCTAGACGATCGGATTAAGGGAGTGAGCATGTTGGGAATGTCCAAGCTCCTCTTCTCGCTTGCATATCCACATAAGAAAGATGAAGGATAAATGAAAGGAAGGTAATTTGAAATCCAATTTATCGTGAATTTTGTTTGAATCTTGTGTCTTGAAGAGATGCAAATTCAAAGGGGGGAAAAAAAAAAGACTGAATTCAAAGGTAAGTCAGTGGATGGAGAGCAGCTCACGATGCAGAATCCAGAGTAATTATTCCCTTTGCATGTGAGGTTGGTGGCTGGACTATTTTTTTTTTAATGATTCCTCTGGCAATTACGGGTTTTTGATTTTTGGAGCGTTAGTGGAGGAGGCTGTGTGTAGAGAAGCTGGGAGCCAGCTCTGTCCCTCCTCGGAGCATGGTCATTCCCAAAGCGTCCCCTTCCTAAGGGGGAAAAAGAGGCTGTTAGAGGGTTTTATTCCAGTATCTCCCAGAGGGTGAGAAAAATGCATTCTGAAAAAGATATCAATTCGTTTTCAGGAAAACGGGGTTGGAAACCCCGCATTTCCCACAGAGTGCACACGAGAGGAATTGAAAACAGCTGGCACCGGTCTATAAATAATTCAGAAAAGGTCTGGCTATACCATTCCTGGGACAGGCATGGATGAGAGGTGGGAAAGCCAGGCTGAATGGAAGCGGAGAGAGGGCGGGAGGGAGGAAGCGCAGGAGGGAAGTGGGAAGGAAGAAGGCAGCGAGGGAGAAGCGGTACCACATAGCAACGCACACGCACTCACGCGCAGGAGCACCATCCCCACTTAACTCGCCAGCGAGTGCGGCCCCCAGCCCCATCTGCATTGCTGCTGACACGTCTGCCTCGCTCTGCCCATCGCTTCCAGCAGCAGTGTCTCCTCCCACCCCGGGCTGGTGCTGTATGGGTTCTGCTTGTGCATGGGGTGCACACTGGGCATTTCTTGGAAGGGGCACACTGACACGCGCGTACACACGCACACACACACACGCCCCCGGCCGCGCACGCGCCCCCGCGCGCTCGCACACTCACCCCCGCGCACACTCACGCCGCCGCGCCGATGTGCAGCACGCGGGGCTTCACCTGCAACGTGTCGATTGTACTGATGGTCGCGGCGCGAGGCTCCGGCCCCGGGCACCGATGCCCAGTCTCTCTGCTCAGTGAAAGGTTTACCCCGTCCCCCAGTCCCCCAAAAAAGACCAGAGAGAGCCCTACCCTTTCATCCTAAAAAAAAGAAATATTTTTTTAAATATATTTTTTTAAGCCACGTCTAAATTAGCTGGATTGTAGAGCATTACCTAATGACCAGGTTGGTTATCGGTTCCACTGCTTCGACCCTTTATCTTCCCAACACCCCAAACCCCCAAATTGAGACAGGAGACTCCACGGCGAATGCTTACATACCGGCTCTGAGCGCCTCAGCGATTGCAGAGTCTCCGGAGAGGGGTGGCCGCTGGCGGAGGGTGGAGGGTTTTCCTTGCCTGCCAGGCAGGATTAAAAATCCCTCTGGAGGGTTTTGAAGTTCATGACTCTTCTTTGCACAGCAGACGAAAATGCATTCGGACGCCAGCACTTCGGGTTGGGGTGATCAGAAATCACCCTGGCGAGCACTTGCGATAGAGCAAAGCCTTGAGATTTCCTAGAGGTGAAGAGACAGAAGGAAGCGGTTTTGAAAGGGGGTGGGGGACCTTCCTTTCCAAAAAAAAAAGGGGGGGGGGTAGAGAGGCAGGATCAGAGATCCCAGTTGGTGAGGATTGGAGCCGGGGGAGGGGACGCGGGCGGGGGCAGGCTGTGCAAGTCAAGCGCGCGGCAGCGGGAGAGGAAAGGGAGGAAGGAGGAGGGGAGAGTAAGAAAAATGGGTATTAATCACCGGGATGGTGGGGAGGGCGCGAGATCACAGGTCGCCTGGTCTGGGTTTGGGTCTCACACTCAAAAACGTGTCCCCTTCCCGCCCCCCACTCCCATCACCACACACACACACACACACACACACACACACACACACACACGCCCCTACCTACCTCTCACACACTGGCTCTGGTGGGAAGAGAAACCCATGAAGCCATGGAAGATGTTTCTGCTTCCAGAGTGTGTGTGTGCACCCGTGTCCTCATTCTCCACACCCCCCACCCCACCCCACCCCCAAACCCCTGCACCCCCTTACTCCTATTGCTAAGACTCTGGCAGTAGCAGCTTCCCCACCTCAGGTGCTGGGGGAAATGGGGTAGGAAGGGGGAAGAAGGCTTAACCCGAGGCCGTGGCGCCTCCTGCTGGCTGCAGTGGGTACAGCAATGAGGAAGCCTGCTAAGGGGTGGTGGGGGACAAGTCAGTGCCCAGGGAGGGTTGCCACTGAGCTGCCCAGAGCATCGCAAAGGCGGAGCTGCAGTCTAAAATTTAAGACTCGCTTTATGTTCCATAAATCTGTCTACAAACATCCAGTGTGCTGGGCGCAGTTTAAAGCCAGGTTCTTGCCTTCAAGGAGCTTAAGACCTATTTTGAGTACATGAGGGTGAAGCTTAAAACAAGAGAAACAAAGCAAGGCAGATGTAATTAAGAGTTACACTGTATGGCACAGATCATAAGTGTGCTTTGCCTCTTGCCAGTGAAGGTTTGAGGAGCTAGGAATTTTTATTAAAGTAGATTCTGTTATTTAAAGAACCTGAAAAGATGAGACAGATGAATAATCCCCAAATAAAACTAGATTTCGTGACATTTACAACCCCACCCTCTTGTAAACGGCAAACATCCATTCATTTCTCTCCCTCTTAAGCTGTTTTCTATTTTAATAGCACTTACCACCACCTGTAGTATTGTTTATTTTCTACATTAATATCATTGTGCATACATCATTTTTATGTTGCTGTATTGTCTCTTCAAAGATCCAGAATATTACAGGGGTGGAGCCTTTTCAGATGGGTTACATCATGAGCTTCTCATCAACATACCTGAGAAGCAGCCATTTAGACACATAGGTAACAATCCTGTGCGAAGTTACCTTGGCACTTCGGTCACCTGGGATATATAGATGTGTATGCAGTTTTGACAGCAATCACAATACATCTGAACTAATGCTTTCATGTTTTCTAGTTTTTGTTAGTCTTACTCTTTGAATGTTTAAGACACACACAGATACATAAGCATTACATAAACACACAAATATAGCTCTGGCTGGGTAGCTCAGTTGGTTAGAGCATTGTCTGAATATGCCAAGGTTGTGGATTTGATCCTCCCATCCTAATCCCACATACAAAAAGCAACAAATGGATGTATAAATAAGTGGAACAATAAATTGATGTTTCTCTCACCACCACCACTCTCTTTTTCTCTCTCCCCTTCCTCTCTCTCTCTAAAACCAATAAAAATTTAAATTTAGCCCAGTAGGCATGGCTCAATGGTTGAGCATCACCCTGTGAACCAGGAGGTCACCGTTAGAGTGAACCTAAGAACCAGGGGGTCACTGTTAGATTCCTGGTATGGATGGGCACATGCCCGGGTTGAGAATTTCCAGTGTGGGACACACAGAAGGCAGCCAATCAATGATTCTCTCTCATCATTCATGTTTCTATTTCTCTCTCTCTGAAATCAATAAAAATATATTCAATAATAGACATATAATCAATAAAAACACAAATATGTATTCATCTGCAAATTATTCTCTCAGTAATGGTACTGCTATTGCTGTTCTTCCACCACTTTGGAGAACTACAGAATCACCACAGAGTTGCTGTGCCCCTTGGTATATAACAGCCAACCCAAGGCCCAATCTGTACAGATATCTAGTGATTCCAGGAATATAGGATGCAGAGAGCAAGGTCCCCAACACTTTTTCCTGAGTCTTCCAGGAATGCCCATTATCGTGGGAGTAAAATCCAAATTCCCTCATAGGTTGACCTTTAATCACTTTTTAAATTAAGCTCCTAGCTCACACTTCCCTTCCTATTCCCAATTACCTTCACCAAAACTGGGCCCTTCTTAGCTGTTTTCTTTTGCTTACCTTCCTGGATCCAACAATTCTGTCCCAGCCTATTCACTTTTGTAGAGGGAAGAATGAACTCTCAGACCTCTCTCCCTAATTAAGTTCACACTCTCCTTTAGTTTTTAGCTCAGTCTCACTTCCTTGAGGATATATTTTTAGTCAGCCATGACTGAATTGATTTCTCCAACAATTTCAATGATTTTTAAAGGAGGTATAGTACTCTCCACTACCTCCTACCCCCTGTGTTTAGAAATCGTGATCAGTTATCAAATGGGTGATGCTACTGGCATGTATGATTAGGAACCAGAGATTCTACACATACACACCTACATTATGAAGAGCTGGCCCAAAAGGAAAACAACACTTCCATAAGCAGTTTACTTTGACCCATATGAAACTACTGGTAGCCAATCATATAAAGCACATGTGTCAAACACAAGGCCCGCGGGCCAAATCCATCCCGCAATGTGGCCCGCACCGCGCTGTCATCACTGCACTCCGCTGCGTTTCCATCACAATGACAGTTTATGACTGTTCAGTAAACCATTCGGCCCGCGATTTAGGCTGGATTTTAGATTTTGGCCCCTTCTCTGATTGAGTTCAACACCCCTAATATAAAGTAACCATATTGGCCTAAATAAAAAGAAATTTTTATAAAATTAAACTTAAAATTGTATTCTTATGAATTTAAGATATATAAATAGACCTGCTATGTTATCAATGTATATATTTCTAGCAACTCAGACGTTCCCAGGTTGAAATTTGAAATTGGCCCTCACACAAAGGGCAAGTAGAGACCCAAGAAAGAAGGCAGGCCACTCCACAATGGTAGGTGGCAGTGTGAATAAGCAAGGGAGCTTATAGACAAGGCTTGCCTTGGGCGGTTGCAAGACAAGTAGATCTCTATACCACCCACAAGAATCTCAGGAGTTTATACAGAGGCCTTAACAGGGATCAGTCACACATACAGTCAGATGGTCTCAACAATACTCTCTCAGGGCTGCATCCTTGAATCTGCTCCTAGAGAAGAAACACTGGGCAAAGGTAGACTCCAATGACAGGGAAGGGGTCCAGCTCCCTGGTCAACAGGTGGCCACGTCTTTTCAATGACCTCCTCCAAAGCGGACACAATTCCAGGCACTCTACAGAGGCTCAGTAAATGTTAAGGGGGTTTGTTTGGTTGGTTGGTTGGTTTGGTTTGTTTGTTTTTGTTTTTTAAGGTTATAAAATGACTATTAGACACCACTTTCCCAAGCAGTCTTGCTGATTCTGGAAGAGTTCATTCTCGGGATAATGCAGCTTGTAAACGGAAAGTGGTAACTTTTCTCCTTGGGATCCATTGCCTGCTGTTCATTCTCACCTTGCTTCTCAGGCTTCTGAAACTCACTTGCACTTCTCATGAACAACTTTTGCCTCCAAAGACCACAAACGTTACAATAAAACTATTTTCAAGGATCACTCAGATTCATGAAATCAGAAACACCATTTCTCAATATTGCAAATGTTTTCTAACTCCTAATCTGTCGGCACAGGAAGCAACATTCTAACAAGATTGATGATGGATTGTATTTCTCAGCATTATTTATCAGCAGCTCCGCTTACCCAGGCTGCTGATGACACTATGGAAGTATTCAGCTATCTCATTGACCAAAGAGAGGCTCCCAGGAGAAGCAAACGCTCCTGACAATGGCCCAATCTGCAGTCTGCAGTTGCAAAGTCCATGTCTTGCCCTGCAAGAAAATAATAAAATATATATTTAATATATATATATATATATATATATATATATATATATATACTATCTAATAAACAGGGAATATGCTAATTGACCATCACACAGTCACAGATGGCAGTACCCACAGCCAATAAAGAGGGAATATGCTAATTGACTGCAATGCCCTCAAAGATGGTGGCACCTAGTCCACTCAGCTCCCAAGATGCAGGCAAGCTTCAGATGGTGGCTGCCCAGCTGCCCAGGGCTGCCTGAGGCTCAGGTAACCAGGGCTAGCCGAAGCTTGTGCTACTGGCAGTGGCAACAACAGAGGTATGATGGAAGCATTGCCTTCCCCTGTTTTCTGGGTCACCTTCCACTCCTGAGAGCTCCTGGACTATGAGAGGGGGCAGGCTGGGCTGAGGGACCCTCTCTCCAGTGCATGAATTTTTATGCACTGGGCCTCTAGTGTGTGTGTATGTATATATATATGTATACACACACACACACACACACACACACACACACACACCGTATTTTCCGGCGTATAAGATGACTTTTGAAACGAAAAAAAGTCAACCGAAAATCGGGGGTCGTCTTATACACCGAGTATATCCCGAAAAACGTCTCAATATGCCGCTAAACGAATTTTCCAACTCCATCACGCACCAATCACTGCAAGGCTACTCAGACAGCCTCTCTAACTCAGCCAATCCAAGCAGGATTTTTATGTATGCAAATTATACATGTTCTGTACCCGAAGATACACTGTGTTCTAGTAAAAAGCCTGCTCAGATTGGCCAGAGTCAGAGAGGCGGTCTATTATAACCTTTGAACCTTTGCTTGTTGTGATTGGCTCACCATGGTACATATAGTTGCAGCACAGGAACGTTCGTGTAGCCAAAGCTGCTGTATCAGGACACATACAGTGAGTTAAAAGGTACCGTAATAGAACATTCTATGTGTAGCTGAAGCTACAGTACTGTATAACTCCGGCCTAAAAGATTAGTGGGTGTACAACAAATGGCTGGTAGAAAAGAACCCATCATGGCTCCAGCAAGAAGAAGGAAATTTGAAGCCAGTTTCAAACTGAAAGTTGTAAACTTTGCCAAGGAACACAAAAACTTTGTGCTGCGGCAATACAATATGGAGTAACAGAAAAGATGGTCTGAGACTGGAAAGCAAATGAAGATGCATTAAAGAGTATGCCAAGGAGTAAGTGTGCATTAAGAAGAGGCACCCCTTATTGGCCAGAACTCGAAAAGCATGTAGCAGACATGGTTCTTGAGCATCGTCAAAATGGTTATGTAGTGACACAAAACAAAATACATATGTTTGCATTTCAGTGGGCCAAATCTAACCCAGATAACAGCAAAGGATTTAAGGCCACTGTATCCTGGAGTACTAGGTTCTTGGAAAGGCACAATCTGGTACTGAGGCAAAAGACCAAAATTGCACAAAAATTACCTGCAGATTTTGACGGCAAAGTAAGTCTTTTCCATCAATATGTAATACAACAGCACAAGAAACATGGCTATGCATTAAGTCAGATCAGAAATATGGATGAAACTCCTATGAATTTTGATATGGTTGGAAATAAAACTGTTAATCTAAAGGTGCAAAAACAGTGTTAACTAAAACAACAGGACATGAGAAGTCCAGTTTTACAGTGGTACTAGCATGTACAGCTGATGGTGCCAAACTAAGACCAATAATTATTTTTAAAAGAAAAACAATGCCAAAAATCAAGTTCCCTCTTAGAGTTTTTGTACATGTGAATGAAAAAGGATGGATGGATTAAAAAGGGGTAAAGCTATGGCTTGATAATGTATGGAGTAGGCGATCAGGAGGACTTCATCAAGAAAGTAGCCTACTGGTGTGGGATATGTTCAGGGCTCATTTAACTACCAGCACAAAGAACAGTCTGGCAAGAATAAACACAGATGCGGCAGTTATTCCTGGAGGATTGACATCATTGGTACAGCCACTGGATGTGTGCCTAAACAAGCCATTTAAAGATTGCATTAGAGAACAGTGGAATGAGTGGATGGTTAGCAGTGAAAAGTTATTCACAAAAGGAGGAAACATGCGTGCGCCACAATTGGATGTTTTGTGTAACTTTGTCAGAAAAGCCTGGAATGATAGAAGAAACAGTAATCAGGTCTTTCAAGAAGTGTGGCATATCAAATTCTTTGGACGGTATAGAGGATGATTTCTTGTGGCAAGATGAAGGGAAAGCCGAAGCTGAAGCCACACCATCTGATTTGGAATTTGATCCATATGATGACTGTCTTACAAATGTACCACAAGAGGTCATTGATGAACTTATGATGTCAGAAGAACATGGATTTTGAAGGATTTTAAGCTCACAATGCTCCTCTGCCTAGAAAAACCTCTTATCATCCTAGTCAGTCACAAACAAGCGTTTTCTGCAAGTTCTTCATGTAATTTTCTTTCCAGATGATGCCATCATTGTTAATGTTCTCTTTTAGATTTCTTGTTTCTCGGTCAAGTTCATGGCATTGCCATTTGTGAAAAGACCTGCCATTTATCATATCAATGTACGGTATATTACGGTATGTTCAAAAAATGTCATTCATTAAAAATTTAATTAAAAAAAGAACTGATGTTGCCTCAGAAGTGAGGGTAGTCTTACACAGTGAATATAGGCCTACACCTATGTTTTAACTGTAAAATTAGGGGGTCGTCTTATACGCTGGAAAATACGGTGTGTGTGTGTGTGTGTGTGTGTGTGTGTGTGTGTGTGTGTGTGTGTTGTGTGTGTGTATTCACAATATATTTCAGATCAAACACTGGTGTCAAAGAATAGAGCCTGAAATTTACAGTTCGGGCCTCCTTTAAGGAAAAAATTGGAAATTTGATGTGAACATGAATAAAACTAGAAATAAATCACAACAATTTTAAGTCTTTGATACTTATAAATGCTACAAACTTTTAAAATTAAATCATAAGCCCAGGTAGCATGGCTCAGTGGTTGAGCATGAACATATGAACCAGAAGGTCAGAGTTTGATTCAGTCAGGGCATATGCCTGAGGTTGTAGGCTCAGTTGGTGGGGGGCATGCAGGAGACAGCTGATCAATGATCCTCTCTCATTTCATCTCTCTCTCTCTCTCCCCTTGCCTTCCTTTCTGAAATCAATAAAAATATACATTTTAAATTAAATAATAGAATTTTTTGTTACTGGCTCTTCTGTAACACTTGTTTCCTATATTTTTTTACTTCATACTATTTGAGCAACTCTTCATATTAAGATTAAAAATATAATTGTCTAATTGTCTATGGAAATAACAGGAAGAATCCAGTCTGTCTCTTACCATGATTGTTTGAAATTGTTTTTCATTTATGATCATTTAGAAAAATGTCTTACTTATTGGTAGTAGTGAAACGTTCATTTTTCTAGAATTGTCAAATAAGGGAAAACCATTATCAAATTTCTCCTATATATAAGCCATACGGTTTCAAGTAATTTATGTTTTCTTGTATAGTGACTAATCTTAAACATCCCTTTTATTGAGGACAGTCATTGACCAGTTTGCAATGTATTTATAAGTTTTACTTCATCAATGTCAGTATTTTGTCTCAAACCAGAAATTTAAATCTTTTCCCAATGTGTTCATATGATTTACTCCTCTTCATTAACTGGATTATCAAACAATCCAGAGCTCTATTCATTACTTCTACTCAAAATATATATTTTCTTCTTAAAGAATAATAGTTTTGGTATAATTTGGAGGGGGAAAAAATGTTGCGATTTGCCCCTGGATGTCAGATTGATTTCTGTTGATGTCAGTGTTACTCTTTTTCTCTTTTTATTTCGTATTCCATTAACTATTATATGAATCTCCTCTTGGTTCTTTAATACATAAATGTAGATAATAAAAGAAGGGACTCTTCAAAAATGTTTCAAGCAACAGTCTATAATGTCTCATTTTTTATGAAAAAGTCCCAAAATGTTTTTTTCCCCAAATTCCTCATAATGTGGCCCAATCAAGCTTTATCAACTCTTTGAACAAACTTGTTTACACCTCTATGTTTGGGTATCTCTTTCCAGCCTATGAAAAATTTCAGAACCTTAATAATTTTTTGTTTTTGTATCATATTATTCTTTTTATTTATTTTTCCATCACCATTTATCCCCCCTATACACTCCACCTACCTCCCTCCTCCACCCTTCAATCACCACACTGTTGTCAGTGTCCACGAGTTCTTTCTTTTTTCCTTTCTTTTTGACACAATCCCTCCTCACACACCAACACCCCCCTCCTACCATCACCAGAGCTGTCTGCCTGCTCTCTATGAATCTGTTTCTATTTGGCTTGTTAGATCAGTTTGTTCAGAACCTGGATGTTACAAAGCTTTAGCAGCTCTCCAATGGGAAAATTACACTTTGATTCTTTAAAGAACATTCTAAATTGTCATGTATTCTACCTATGAGACAAGTCTGAAAGGGAAAAAAGTCATTACAAAATACAAAAGCGGTCAACAGGCTCAGGTAAGTTGGAGGCAGCTTGTACTCCAACTAGAATCGGGGGATGACCCACGGAGCACATTCCTGGGATACCTGATGTCACAGTGCTGGGTGAGCGGGCACACGGGGCAGGCGGAGTTTATTAGGAGCTTTCCCTTCCTTGGGTCATCTGTGATAACTCCCCTGTACAGAAAGCTGATTGAAATACATAAATATGTCTCACTAAACCCAAATTAAATTATTCCCAATCCAACTTCCATTTAGCTTCATCTCAAAAATGTTCACCACTACTCCAACAATGCCCAATGTGAGGGGAAATCAGATAGAGAAAGATGGAGTGGAAAGAGACAGCAATCTTAAATGATGGCAATTAAAATATGCTACTTTTGCAGATTTTACTAAAACATTTGGACACATTATTAGGGCCTCTTTCACAGCCTTAGAAAGGGGCCCCACATGAGAGGCTAGGAATCTGAAGCTGCATTAGTGTCAAAATCATTCTTTTTCTGCTTTTTCTTCATGTAAAACAGGCTTCCTGGTTTCCAGAGAAAATATTTGAATGTTTTTATCTTTGAAAAAATAATTCATTAAAGGCTCAGTTGACAACATGCATATTAATGCCTTTTGCTGTATCCAATCCATCTTCTTTTGCTTGCAATTCCTGGAGTGTACAGGAAACACAGGCAGAGCATTCAATTTTAATAACTTTCACGAGCATGCTAAGACTCTACCATCATTACTCTTTTAAAAGAATCTCTATTTTGTTCTTATCATAATGACATTAATTATTCAACTTGGACAGCCTCTTTTCAAAGTTAAACCACCTCCATCCCCTTGTCTGAGGACCTGCCTATCCTCCAACAATGAAAAAGTCATCATTCCCCACTTCATCTTATTGGGCTTGTTTGTGTACATTGTAACAATACACTTCTAGACATTTACATAGTGTACTCAGAGAATTATTACTTTAAGACTTCCCTAGATGCCCCCCCTTTTTTTATTTTTCAAAATTATATAATGGGGATGGAAGGAGAGAGAGAGAGATGAGAGGAGTAAGACTTTCAGAGACCAGAATTACTGAATCTAGAAAGTCGGAGATGTAAGATGTGAGGTAATAGTAAGTGTTCTCTGTAACAGAGAAAGGGAAGAATTCTCATGATGTTATTTCTAGCATCACTCAACTCCTCTAAGAACACTCCCTGATTAGAAATAACCCCCTATAACGCACAGATAGAGTTGGTGCTGCCTCATTGGCTTGTTTTTTTCCTCCTCCAACATTGCAGAGATAGACAACACTGTACCTGACCCAACTGTTTTGTTTTAAAAGGAAATATTTAGTTTTAATAGTGTCTCCAGAGTATATTAATGCATCTGATAATAGAACAATATTGAATCACATAGTAAAGTTTTTACTGTTACTTTAGAATAGCCTGTATTTTTTTGTCTATTTGGTTTTTTGTTTGTTTTCTTTGTCGTTTTTATCATTTTTTAATTGATTAAACTATCATTATGTAAAGACTATAATAATTACTATCTTCCTGGTTGTTAGAGTTTAAAAAAAAAGAAAGAAAGAAAGAAAAAGAAAAATACTTCAGAGACGATAAATAAAAAAATTATGTTGTAAAAGAATAATAATTTAAAAAAATAAATAAAAGGAAATCTTTAGAATCTTGGTTTTTATCTACCTGAATAGGTCTTCTTTTTTTTGTCACCTCCCCCCACATCTAAACACTTGGGGGGGGGGGGGGAGGGGAGCTGTCTCTAGTCTCACCATTGTGATGTAGCGAAAACACACTCTTCCTGTGCATATAGGAGTGTTCAAGCTTCTTCAGAAATGTGCCCTAATTCTTTGACTATGGACAACATGGATGAGAGAATCTGGCTCTATCTGAAAGCATTTTGAAACCTCTTATTACTAGAGGCAGTTAGATAATGATTCAGATGACAAAACAGAATGGAGATCAATTTTATATCTCTTCTCTCACTAGTTTTCTTCTCTCTCATCACTTCATGCCCAGCTCTGAGACTTTTTTAAGGTTTTTCTTTGTGAGCCACGTATCTGTGCCCCCAATATTATTCTTCCACTTTTAGTATCTTCTTCCATGTGGGCCTTTGCTCCAAAACAGTCACTGCCACCATCCTCCAGGCAGATACCCTCTTTTTACTTTTTTAAAATATATTTTTACTAGAGGCCCAGTGCTCCGGTTCACGCACTGGTGGGGCCCCTTGGCCTGGCCTGCAGGGGAGACCAAAACAAACTCTCCAAAATCCCTCGAGGGGTCCTGAACTGCAGACTGCGAGAGAATGGTTCTCAGGTTACGCATCCCAGAATCCGGTTCCCTCCTCTCTGGTTCTGGGTGTGTCACAGGAGAACTGTAGCTGCCAAATCACCACAGCTTGGCAGCTCCTGTGTTAAGCATCTGTGCCTTGGTGGTCACTGCATGTCATAACTACCAGTTTGATGGTTGGATGATCACTTGGGTTTTTATATACATAGATTGATTTCAGAAAAGCAGGGAGAGGGAGAGAGATAGAAACATCAATGATGAGAGAGAATCATTGATCAGCTCCTTCCTACATACCTCACACTAGGGGTGGAGCCTGGACCAGGAATCGAACTATGACCTACTTTTTCATAAGTTGATGCTCAGCCACTGAGCCATGCTCTCCAGGCAGATACCACCCTTGTTCATACTCCCTTCAGAGAGCCCCTTTGCCTTCCAGAGTAACTGTTATTGATAGTGACTTCCGCCCACTGCACAGGGCCCTTCTGCTCCCATCACCCTGCACCCTCCTCATTGACAGCCAAGAGACCTTATGTGGACCCAGTTAAAGGAATAAGAACAAAGCAGCTTACAGATTCCCTGCCTAAATTGAGGAAAAGGAAAAGTGGGCAGAGAGACCTGGGCAGGCTGCTAAGAGAAGCTGGAGTCACAGGGATGTGTCACAGTCATGCGTGGAAACAGTGGTCCGACAAAATAAATGTGAAACTGTATGAATTAATCTATATTTCTTTAGGGCAGCAGTTTTCAACCAATATGCTGCAAGAATTTTTTTAAACATGCAATACCTGACTATTTAGTCAGGGGCACTGACCTCTTCTCTTTGATTTCCAAATTTAAAAAAAAAAAATGACAACAGTCAACACAACTGCCATGCAGTCTGAATGAATCAAAATTATATCTTTTTTTGGCCAGAGTTTTATAAATTGGTTTGTATGTGCCATGAGATGAAGAGGTTGAAAATCACTATATTAGGATGCACACACACACACATACACACACATACACACACACACACACACACACACACACACGTGAGCACAAGCTTTGAGAGAATTTTCAGACACCCATCTGAGACAAAAGGTGGTTATTCCTCCCATGTCCCAATCCACACAATTGCCCTGGGAGGGATGTAATGTAAACTCCCTGAGGGCAACAGCCTGGTCCCCTTTATTCACCGCCACACCCAGAGCAGTGCCTGAATGAATAAATGAATGAATGACTTCTAAGAGGACCTAAAGAATGTGGTCAATATGTGTATAAAGAAGGGTGTTCCCTGGCTCTAGAGCTGCATTATGAAGACCCTGTCTGAACTCAACAGGATCCCCACTAACTGGGTTCAGTTCCCTCTCCCAGACATGCTGCTGCCTTCAGTCTGGCCCCAACTTCCCTCACCTCTGTATCTCTTCATAGCCTGTACGCATTTTTTTTTTCCATTTTGTTTTTAAATTGATTTTTTTTACTTAATATGTTAGCTTTATCAAAGTTATGAAAGCAAAGAGTTTAAAATAGTCAAACAGTTCAACAGCAGTCCCCTGACTTCCCATCACCATTTCTGACCCCCAAGGTCCAGCTCTTTACCATGAGTGGCTGGCACTCACCTCACAGCTCAAAATGACACACATTGCTACTTTTCAATTTTCCAGCTCATTCGTTATCTTTGGACACCCTGCTACCAAAGATAAGGGTTTGCCTCTCTTTTACACACACACACACACACACACACACACACACACACACCCCAAACTAACAAGCCAAAAAACGAATGTACATATAGGCATATTTCTACCCTCATATTCTTTAATAGTCATCATCATAATTATGTTTAAATCAATATTCAGAGTTTACATTTGTACCATGAGTGTCCTTTATCAGGCATTTGCTTATTTTTGTCTCTTTAGTCTCCTTTAAAGAGTCTGACTTTGTCTTTCATGACATTGACATTTTTTAAGAGCCTGGGCTAGTTATCTTGTAGTATCGATAATATATTTCACAATCTGGATTTATATGATTTTTTTCCCCTCACGAACAGATTAAATATAAATATGTTTGACAAAGTGATTTAATCTTGAACTTCTCCCGGGAATTCTGTCAGGAGGCACATAATGCCAGTTTGTCCCATTATTAATAATGCCCAATGTGATCATTGATTTGGGAGTTACCTACCAGGTCTCTCAAGTGTAAAGGTATAGCCCTTGCTGGCTTGGTTCAGTGGATAAAAGCATCAGTCTGTGGACTGAAGGGTTCCAGGTTCGATTCTGGTCAAGGGCACATGCCTAGACTGCAGGCTTGATCCCCAATAGGGGCATGCAGGAGGCAGCTGACCAATGATTCATTATTGATGTTTCTATCTCTCTCTCCCTCTCCCTTCCTCTCTAAAATCAATAAAAATATATTAAAGGTATATTTTCTAATTACTAAATAATCTGTTGGGTGATATTTGAAACTATGTGACCATCTTCCTGTTTTCAGATAACTTAAGGACAAAGAATATTTTAAAAATCTGAAATTTCTACTAGAGTGCTTATTGTTCATAGGTGTCAGTACAGTAATTAAGGACAGAAAATTAGAATTATGTATATCATATATATACACACATATGTATTATCTATATGTGCTCTCTATATTATATATAAATTCATAGTTATTATATATATGTGCTCTCTGTGTTATATATAAATTATATATATATATATTATATAACTAAAATGCATGACATCCCAGTAACAATGAGCATATCTAGCACCTAGATCCTAGTTTCTAAATATCATTCTCCACTGAAAAAAAAAAAAAAACAGTAGTTCTTTGAGAAATGGCTAATTCCAGGGCTGACTCAGGGAAAATTCAAGGTGAGCTAGTTCCATAGGTAGGTCTCGAGGAGCCTGAATATTTCTGTTTGCACTCTCAAACCTCTGTCATCACCACAAAAAGAGCAGGTCTAGACTAATATGCAGCCCTCCAAGTAGAAAGAGACATGCAAAGCAAGGTAGAACTGCCCCAACTGAGCCCAGCCTACTTCAAACAATCTTTGCTCAATTTGTAGATCCATGAGAATAACTGCTTGGTGTTCTAAGCCTTCTAAGCCACTGAGTTTTAGGGTGATATATTGGGCAGCAACTTTATGCAGTAGCTAAATTTTATACAAACGGATGGAGGAAATCTTATACCTCAGATGATATGGTACTAATTCTGAACTTAGAAGTAAACATTTTAATTGAGATATAATTGACATATAAAATTATATTACTTTCAGGTGTACAACATAATCCTAAATAATAAAAGGCTAATATGCAAATTGATGAACAGCAAAGCTGCCCCCTGGTGGTCAGTGCACTTCTACAGGAGGAGTACCACTCAGCCTGAAGCCAGGCTCATGGCTGGCGAGTGCAGTGGTGATGGCAGGAGACTCTCCCACCTCCATGGCAGCGCTAAGGACGTCCAACTGACTGCTGAGGCCCACTCCCCATGGACTCCCAGCCTGTGAAAGGGCACAGGCCAGGCTGAGGGAACCCATGCCCCCAAGTGCACAAATTTTGTGCACCAGGCCTTTAGTGATTCTATATTTGTATATATTGCAAAATGATCATCCCAATAAGTCTAGTTTACATACACCACCACCCATAATCACAATTTTTTTTCTTATGATGAGAAGTTTTAAGATCTACTATCTTAGCAACTTTCAAATAAACTATCAATACTATTAACTATAGTCACCATAGAGTTACACCTTTTTAAGCTAAAGGAAAAGCATAGGCAGAATCTCAGAGACACAGTCAAACACTGATATACAGAGTCCAGGGAGGAATGTAATACAAGTATTGAAGCAGGTTCTGGAGGAATCTGTGTTTTATTTGACATTCCATGGTTCTGGAGGAGAACAGGCATTTGGTCTGGCCTTTACTTCTGGAAAATAATGCTGGCAACAATTTGGGCCAAATGCAATGGAGAAAAAGAGTCAAATTAAGAATAGTAGATTCCCGACTCTGTACCAAGTACTTTAACTTAATTATCTTTTATAAATCTTTTAATAATTTTATGAAGTAAATGTTGGTGTCCCCTTGAAAAAAAAAAACATGGTGAGATTAAGTAACTTCCCCAAAATCCCACATTGGCAAGAGGTAGACCTAGGTTCAAAGTCAAGTGGCATGACAAAAATACAGGATGTCCCCAAAAAATGTACACACAACATTTTTCTGATAGCCTAACTGCTGTTTCTTTCTTTTCAGATTTAAACTATTGGAATTAATAATTATCCAAAGTGTATATACATTTTGGGGACACCCTATATGTGCTACTTCTATTATGGCCATTCTGCCTCCAAAATACTAGGCACAGGCAAACAAATTAGAAGACTAGTGCTATACCCTGGGCAGTGCTAATGAATTAGAACAGTGGCAGTGAGAAAAGAGAAGGAGGAGTATATTTTAGAAAAAGTATATAATTGTATTTATTTATATTACTAAAATAAAACTGCCAGGATATGGCAACTGGCTGAATATGAGTAAGGAGAGAGCATGATAAGAAGATTCCACATTTGTGAGAATGACTAACCAAATTATTGGAATCCCACTAACATAGGAACACAGGAAAAGCAGGTTTGGTGGTAAAAAACAAGAAACACTAATTTTTGTCATTGCCTTGAAAAATTTTCTTATTACTACTACTAATAATAACTCTCACTGGGCACTGTTCTAAGGCACTATCCTTAGTGCTCTGCATTAATTAATTCATTCATCCACACAATAACCTTATGAGATGGGTACTATTATTATCCTACATCATTGACAACGAAACCAAGGAGCAGAGAGGTTAAGGAACTTGTAATGGTACTTGAATAGGGACACAGGCAATCAGGCCCTAGGACTACACTCTTGACAACCACACTCTTGAATCAGTCAATAAAGATTCTTCTAACGTGTCAGGCCCTCATCCCAATAATTGAGTTAGTCAGAATAGTCAAGGTTACAATGAAGAGCCCTCAAACTGCAGAAACTTAACACAGCCAAAAATCACTTCTTTCTCTCTCAAATCCACTATAGATCCAAGCAACTCATCAAGACATAGTTCACCCATGTGTTAATAAAACAATCTTTATAGCCTCAATCTCACATCATTCCCACAGTAACATGTGCTACCAAGATGGCAGCCATAAAGGAAGCATAGGGATGATATTTCTTGAGCTGGCACTTAAATGTTTTGTCTTAAAAAGAGACAACTCATTCCTGCTCACAATGCACCTCTCAGAACTAGTTAACAAGCCCAACTTCATGGGAGCAGGGAAGTACAATCCTATCTAGAAAGGGACCCATAAATATTGTTGAGAAGCAGTGACATCTATTGTAATTCCTCAACTAGATGACCGCTCATAGCATACCAGTAATTAAATAATTTGGTCTTGAAGCTCAAAGTCAATTCACTTATTTAAAATGATTTTAGATAAGAATATGTATACTTATATATCCTAATCTCTCCTTTTCAGGATCAAGGGCATTTCTCTTCTGTTTCTTGTCACCACTCATATTCTTCTCTAGGGGGATTGAAAAGATCAAATAAGATAATCCTTATGATTTTCGAACTTCAAGGCAAACCTGATCATTCTATTTGATATGAGGATCTTTCTTTAACCTCAGTTATATATTATCTGGTCATTCAATAGCACTGTGGAAAATACAAAATTATTTAATACCTATCCCAGAGCTCAAGGAGGTGCAGTTTAATTAAGAAACCAGCTGTGTCAGTGAAATGTTAATAAACATAAGCAAAGCAGCAGAACACATGTGACAACACTATTAGGAAACTTCTAATAGGAAACACTATTCCAGAGATCACTGAAGAAAAAAGTGTAGAATGTTTTGAAATGATTTTATGAGAGTATTTTAACAGTTAACGGATTAGTGAACTCAAATATATAAAGTAGCCAGACATAAGAACAGTGGGTTCTGTGGTGAACTTAAATCTATATACCCTATTTGTCCTGGTTGGTGTTGCTCAGTGGTTAGGGTGTCAGCCCATGCACCAAAATGTCACATGTTCGATTCCTGGTCAAAAGCACTACCTGGGTTTCAGGTTTGATCCCCAGCCCTGGTCGAGGTGTGTAGAGAAGACAACCAATCAATGTGTGTCTCTCTCACATTGATGTCTCTTTCTCGCCCTCCCTTCCACTCTCTAAAAATCCATGGGAAAAATATTTTCAGGTGAGAATTAACAAAAAAAAAGTATATGCTTTATCAAAAGGCTTTCAAATTCAAGGGGGAAAACACAAACTTTGAACGGCTCAAACTAAACACAAATTCTTGGCTGTATCTAGATTGAGACTTGTGGTTTAGTTAGAGTGCTTCTCTCAGATATATTTTTGTGTTAATTGATAGCAAGGTCTTACATAAAAAGGTAAATTTCAGACAATTACAGTTTGTGTGGATAACAAGGGATAGGAAGATTGGAGACGTGAGGTCTTCAGAATCTGCCTCCTGTCCTGAGAAACCTTGCCGTGTGAGAGTTTGCCTGATCTAGTAAAACGGGTGAATACAGTGCTGATGTGCAGAGAATTGAAACACATCTTGTCTAAATTATCACAAACTTCAACTTAAGTCAAAATTAATGAGGTCTTCCTGTACTTTGAAATCATATTTGATGGCATGATAAATGTTAAAACTAAAAACTTAACAACTATCTGATAATGTCAACCTCTACAGGAAGAGCACATTAATGAACATGATTGCAGAAAGAACAATAAAGCTTGGCTTAATTAAGACCTTCCAAAGAAACATGATATCACACTATAGATTTTTTTGGTTTTTAAAAGAGTGTACATTTACCTTTGACATGGAAATTCTTAGAATTTGCTTAAGTGGAACATCTACTTTTATGCCTTATCTTGCCCTCTGATTCCTAAAAATACTGGCTATCCCATTTAATTGGAAAGAAACTTTCATTTAATAGAGATTCAAAAATATTTTCTTCTGATTAGTATGTTTAATTACTTTTACATTTAATAAAGTATTCTCTAGCCTAATCTTGATTTTAAAACACTTTATCATTTATTTTGTTTTTTATAATTATGTGTATATTTAAATTTTATGTAGGTGTAGTACATGTGATTGTGTACCTTGTATCCATTTTTGTCATTTAAATCTGCCTTTCATATAATTTTCTAGGTATCTACATAGGTCACATACTTATCAAAATAAAGATTATAATTTGCACACAAAAAAAAAATACTAAAAATGAAACTCCTATTTGACCCAGCAATCCCACTCCTAGGAATATATCCTAAGAAACTGGAAACATGAATCAGAACAGATATATGCACCCCTATGTTCATAGCAGCATAATCTACAATAGCTAAGATTTGGAAACAGCCTAGGTGCCAGTCAGCAGATGACTAGATCAGAAAACTATAGTACCGTATTTTCCGGCGTATAAGACGACTTTTGAAATGAAAAAAAGCCTGCTCAGATTGGCCAGAGTCAGAGAGGCTGTCTATTAAAAAAAGAACTGGTGTTGCCTCGGAAGTGGGGGGTAGTCTTATACAGCGAATATAGGCCTAAACCTATTTAACTGTAAAATTAGGAGGTCATCTTATACGCCAGAAAATACAGTACATCTACACAATAGAATACTATGCTGCCATAAAAAAGAAGGAATTCTTATCATTTGCAGCAACCTGGATGGAACTGGAGAACATTATGCTAAGTGAAATAAGCCAGTCAATGAGAGAAAAATACCACATGATCTCACCATTTATGGATAATAAAGAACATTATAAACTGATGAACAAAAAGATAGATAAGAGACAGTAAAGCATCAAACAGACTGTCAAATTACAGCAGGAAGGTTAGGGAAAGGTGGGGGAGATAAGAGATCAACTGAAGGACTTTTATGCATACATATAAGCATAACCAATGACGCAAAACACTGGGGAGTGAGGACATGTATGGGAGTGGGGTGGGGAGCCAATGGGAAGATATGTAAACATATAACACCTTAATAAAAAAATGAAAAAAAGTTGTAATTTGCTAATCCATCCCTTAAATTTTGCTTCCAATTTTTCAAGATTATGAATAATTTGATACTAATACATTTTTATTGGAAATATTTACTTGGGATGCATTTCCTAAAGTGAGATTATTGATCATTATTGATTATTGGTCATATTTATTGCTTTTAATTTCCAATGTTCTTTTCTAGGATGTTTTCATGAGTTTGCAAAAACTTACTTTCACCTCTTTCTCTACTGCAAATTTGGTTTTTATTTTTATTTTTATATTTTGTTTATATAGCATGTCAGTAGGAGTACCTCCTGGGGTCTTTAGTGTGTTTTTATAGCTATCACCAACCTTGATTTACTTGTTCATTCATTCTTGGTTGCAGATAGTTTGCTCCTCTTCTTTGACCAACCATTCTGTGGTAAAGAAATATAATTATTCTCTTTATATTTGTACCAGTAGCCCTGTGCATGAATCGGTGTGCCAGTAGCTCTCTGTGGGGCCTGGCCACTCCACACCCACTGTCCAGAGGCCAAGCGCAGAACACTTGCCTCGTCACTGCAGCAACAAAGCAAGCATTCTTCCAGACCGCTCACGCTGTCTGCTGTCAGTGGCCACCCCCACCCCAGAACTGAGGGCTATGGCGGGGCTTCGAGGACTGGGTGCCACCATCTTTGTGACAGAGTGGTGGTTAATTTGCATATTACCCTTTTATTAGGTAGTATATTCAAATTATATACATTTCATTTATTGTACAGATTTCTCCTAGTATGAAATCTTAATTTTGAAGATATTTCTATTAAGAATATTTAAAAATTTTTATCACAGAAGCACTCACAGAAACTTCTAACTACCATACTCTAAACTCCCAGGAACTTGATTCATATTGGCCTAAGTTAGTCTTAATTTAGTGCTGAAAGTTTGAACAGTTTCAACTTTCCTTGCAATGTGATTTTTAGCATTTAACTTTATGAATTACCCAAGCAGATGAATATTATAGATGGTGAGTAAAGTTGGGCCTGATACAAAGCCAGGGTTTATGTTTTTGTAACATTGGCAAATATAGTATAGAAAATGTATGCCTATGGTAGCTTTCCAAGGAGCAGAGATCATAGGGTTTATGATACCACAAAATAACCAAAATTCACACAAGTTATTCCAAGAATACATTATTGGGCAATACTTTTTATTTTATTTTATTGTTTATATTTTATTGATTTCAGAGAGGAAAGGAGAGGGAGAGAAAGAAACATCAATGATGAGAGAGAATCATGGATCTGCTGTCTCCTGCATACCCCTACTGGGGATTGAGTCCGCAACCCAGGCATATGCCCTTTGAATTGAATTGAATTGAATCTGGGACCCTTCAGTTCACAGGCTGATGCTCTATCCACTGAGCCAAACCAGCTAGGACTCAGATGCCATTTTAGAAGCAACTTGTCCAAGATCTCACTAGAAGTAGAAATAAAAATTCACAATGATTGAGCACTGTTGAGGAAAGGGCCACATTTCTCCTTGCAATAATGTTAACTATCTCGCTTTATTTTCTCACAGCAATAGTCATCTACCTCTTCAAAGTTAAAAGAACAATGGTCTCATCTTGAGAAATTCCCTATGCTTTCTGTGAAATAAGACATGAAGAATATACATCTCAGGTAAAGACTGCTGTTTGAATTTTAACCCCTCTAGTCTGGCTCCTGCACCTGAGTAAACACAGGATATTTACCTCAGCTTCCAGGTGGAGACCTGGAGGCTAAGGCAATTTTCCCTTGCCTGGGACCAGGACCACAGGAGATTGATTCCCACTGACTCAGTAGCTTTAGGGATAGAAACTGTAGATAACCTTTAGAGATTAACAGCTGACCTTTGCTTCTGTATTATCAGCTATCACAAGATAGGGCCACATTCCAATGTCCAGCAGAATGTGACTGGGAGCAACCTTGTGGGCTGTTCCTAGCCTTTGGAATTTAGAATTTAGAACAAAGGAAAATTCTTGTGGTTTAGGCCTTTAAAAGGACTGCCTACACCTGAAATGGTGCGGGTCGGTGTGGAGTCCACCTGCCATGTGGAGTCTACCATTTATTCAGTTTTTCAATAAATCCTTGCCTGCTTTTTTTAACCAATCATCAGCCTCCGGTGGTCTTATTTTGAACCCAGGGTTCAACCCCACAACATTCTGAAGCTTCATCCCTATTAGGGAAAGAAATACTGCATTAGGAAATTCACTGAAACCACCTTTGCAGAATTCACTTATTCATCTCATCTATGCCGATGGTTGCAAACACCAACTCCACAAAAATTATTTCCAAACCTATATCCTAAGCCAAACCTTTCCTCAGGATTTGAGATCCACATTTGCAAATGCACTGGAGATTGCTCCCTAGATGGTACCTATGTCTTTTAGACACTGCACACTCAACATGACCCAAACTTATCCATATTCTCCTCTTCCAAATCTGCTTCCTCTACACTTTGAATAATATCAACATTTACCCACTTGTCCAAGCCAAAATTTTGAGGATGAATCTGATTTGTTCTTCTCTTACACTTATCAAACTAATTCATTCTTCCTTGTAAATATCTCTTGAATCCATTTCATCCTTTGTTTCCCTATCCTCAATATTATATTCCAAATTCTCCATAGATTTTCCCTGAGATATTTCAACAGACTCTTGTTCTTCCAAATCCCAGACTCAAATCCCTCCATCCAACCAGCACACTACATCAGAGGGATCTTTTAGGAATACACACAGGTCAAGACAATTCTCACTTTAAATTCTTTAAATATTTCTCACTGATACAATAAAGTCTAAGCTGCTTAGCATGGTATCAACTTATATAGGATGTTTCTTATTTGAAAAATCCCTCTTCATTTTATCACCGAAGATCTACCCTCCTTCTCCTCCCCTTCATGGAATCCTGTTTCCTGAGAAGTCTAAGAATTTTCAGCAAAATCTTTCTGCAACATTTTCTTTAACTCATATTTTACTCTGTCTAAATCATGACTTGAGACTCAATTTTTTAAAATAAAGATATAATACAAAATTGTATACAAAGCTGGAGGCATCTTTGAGGCCAAATTTCATATTTCCATTTAAAAGTGTATAAATGTGCACTTAGACCACATGTGTCAAACACAAGGCCCGCGGGCCAAATCCGTCCCGCCAGGCCTTGCAATGTGGCCCGCACTGCGCTGTCATCACTGCACTCCTCTGCGTTTCCATCACAATGACAGTTTATGACTGTTCAGTAAACCATTCGGCCTGCGATTTAGGCTGGATTTTAGATTTTTGCCCCTTCTCTGATTGAGTTCGCCACCTCTAACTTAGACTATTAGAATTACCTGTTGGTCCTGAACTCTCTGCAACTTCAAAAAAAGTATTATCCCTGGTCTGAGGAGATCATCTTCCTGATAATTTATACCACTACACAGATGTGAAGAATAACTAATGTGAAATGTTATAACGTATTTTATAAGCACATATATTTTACATATGCTTAATAATAATAACATAATTACTGAGTGAGTTTATAGTGAGAAATGAAACACACATGCTTTCATCCAATCCTAATTTGAAACCCAAGTTATTACTTAAATGTAATCAAGGCTAACAGAAATATTAACTCACAAAATAAATTTTATAAACCTCCTTAAAGAGTTATCTTTTTCATTTATATGTTTAATAGTAAATGTTGATTTTATATTTAATTTTTAAAATGAAAAACATGCAAGTGACAAAAATAAAACAGTTGGCAAAAAGGACAGTTCTGAGCTTGTAAACTAGCATGGTGTTCAAAAAGGCCACAAATTTAGGGATGTTACTCATGTTCAATTATTAAGGCAATGTTTGAAAAACAAAAATAATAAATTTTTAACAATATAACAGGGTATGCAATTTTTCCAAATGAGTCAATAGAAAGTCTGGTTCTGTCACTGTTCTAGTTAATGGCTTGGGAAAGCCATTTTGCCTACTTCTACTTTTAGGATGTTTTAAAAAGAAGAATTGGACAGAACTACCTGGGCCCCTTTCCTCCTAGAAAAAGTAGAGCAGTGGAAAAATTCTTTGTTCTGTCTTCTGAGCTCAAAGTTATTCAGACTTGTGGAAAGGAAAAGAAGACAAGACTATATTCATGTCAGTTTAAAGGTCTTCCTCCCGCCAAAACCGGTTTGGCTCAGTGGATAGCACAGCGGCCTGCAGACTGAAGGGTCCTGGGTACGATTCCAGTCAAGGGCAACCTTGGTTGCAGGCACATCCCCAGTGGTGGGTGTGCAAGAGGCAGCTGATCGATGATTCTCTCTCATCGGTATTTCTGACTCTCTATCCCTCTCTCTTCCTCTCTGTAAAAAAGTCAATAAAATATATTTTTAAAAAATAAAAATAAAGGTCTTTCTCCCTTCATGAACTAATTTCATTTCCATTCACCCTTCTAAATCTTCTCATACACTTTTATTTTCTCCCTCCACCTTAAAAAAAAAAGTCCTAGATGCAAGGACACCATACAGAAACCAAGAGAAACACCAGAAAGAAAAAAGTCAACAACCCCAGGTCATTGTTTTATCTAGTGGTCATTGTTTTTTCTAGCTCACTAGATATAATAGGTATTTGTTGTGCTCCTTGCTCTGTTGAGAAAAGTAGAAAAACAATTTCCAGGTTATCAATGCCAGCTTTGATCTGGGAGCTTCAAGTTCCCGCCCAATGGTGGATGTGCCTCACTGGCCCATTAACTCTATTGGAATTCCTAATTGGAGACCTAAGTAGATTGGACCAGCTGTGTTCAGAGCCTCAGTCAGTTCCAGATGAAGAGATAAATTACTTTCAGCCTAATGAATGGTTCTATGGTTCTGTGTGCTTCAGCCTAAGGCAGTGGTCTGCAAACTCATTAGTAAACAGAGCCAAATATCAATAGTACAAGAATTGAAATTTCTTTTGAGAGCCAAATTCTTTAAACTTACTTAAACCCTTCTAACAGAGTACAATTCCTGGTCAGGGCACATGCCCCAGTTGCTGGCTCAGTCTTCAGTAGGGAGCATGTAGGAGGCAGCTGCTCAATGATTCTCAGTCATTGATGTTTCTCTCTCTCTCTCTCCTTCTCCCTTCCTTTCTGAAATTAACAAAAACATATTTTTAAAAGAAAAATAAATAGCACCAGAAAAATCTGTTGCATATGCACCCATACATATTGGACATGCACATATTTACACATAAATACATGCAGACTCTTCATAAAACCCTTGTATGCTCTATTTTCTTTCCTCTGTACATCTTCTAGTTCAATAACTTAGTTTGGAGTTATGAATAAAGTCCAAATGTGGATTTATTAAACTCTAGGACAACCGTATTACACAGTTATAATAATATACACTCATTGCAGGACTGTGACAAATAACACAAGTGCTGCCATAATCAAGTAGATAATGGATAATCTTAGCTATGGAATTAAAGTCAGTACCACTTTTCAGAAGAAAACTTCTTTTCAATTTAGATACCATATAGATAGTGCTTCTGTCCTGCAAACAAAGTTATTAAGCTTTAAAAAGTTGTACTGGGACATTACAAAGCACCTGTGTATCTTTATGTTTGAGAATATTATAATATAAAGGTAGACTACAAGGAAATAAAAGTTTGTCATCTTCTTAGAGTCCCAAGGAAATATTTTGTTTTGATGTTTTGTAATCTCAATCTTTTTTTAGTAACTATGCTATATCCTCAAACTATTCAGGATACTGTAATGCCCAAGTGTCATAAACCCCAAAGACTACCAGGGAGCCAAATCTGATGCAATTGCAGAAAGCCTGCATTTATTTTGGACTAGTCCGAGCTCAGTCCCATTTACACCAGCAAGGGCATGGTGAGAAAGAGAAAGAACTTAACATATCAATGGGTTTTATAGGGAGGGTGGTGCCACTACCTTGGCTGACCTGATTGGTTGGGTTAGGCCTAGGGTCGTTACCAGGAGCTGGCCCCGCCCCGCGCTGCCCTCTCACCCCACTCTGCCCTCTCAGATACAATGCTTTTTATTGTATATCTCTTCTCAGGTATAATTCTTCCTCAATCTTCTTTGAAGACTCTTTTTTTCCCTCCATATCCTTTATTTTTTAAATTTATTTTATTAATTATGGTCTCACATAATTGTCCTTATTCCCCCATTCCCATTCCAAACCCTTCCCTACATATGCCCCCACCCCCCTGTTGTCCATGGCCACTGGCTAGGCTCATATGTATGCACACAAGTCCTTTGGTTGATCTCTTCCCCTTACCCCCATCTTCCTTTACTTTCCCTCTGAGGTTTGAGAGTCTGATCGCTACTTCTCTTTCTCTGGGTCTGTTTATGTTGTTCATTATTTCCTCTAGATGTGTGAGATCATAGATCTAGATGTGTGAGATCATAGTCTTAAAGGATAACAGGTGTGATGTAGCAGTGGAAGCAGTAGGCATTCACAGCATATGGAAAGGACAGAGCAAACATACAGGGATGTGGAACAACATGATATGTTCAGAGAAATGCGAGTACTTGGGTGGTACTTGGGTTTGGAGTTTCTCCTCTAGCCAATTGGTAGCTAATGATGGTTTGTTTTTTTTTTAGTGTTTTTATTAAAGAACAGACAGAAAGAAACATCAATGATGAGAGAGAATCATTGACCAGCTGCTTCCTGTACTCCCCACCCTGGGGATTGAGCCCACAACCCAAGCATGTGCCCTGACAGGGAATCCAACCATAACCTCCTGTTTCATAAGTTGACCCTCAATCACTGAGCCACACCAGCTGGGCTAATGATGAGTTTTAAGCAGAGTAGTTGGGTCATCAGATGAGGTTTTTGGAAAAATCATTCTTGTGCCTAGTTCAGTGGTTGAGCATCGACTTAGGAACCAGAAGGTCACAGTTTGATTGCCAGTCAGGGCATATGCCCAGGTTGCAGGCTTGGTCCCCAGTGTGGGACATGCAGGAGGCAGTGTTTCTCTCTCTCTCTCTCCCTCTCCCTTCCTCTCTGAAATAAAAAAAATTAATTAAAATGTTTAAAAAAAAAAAAAAAAAGAAAAATCACTGTTACAATGGTGTTTAATGGTGCCATGCATTGAGGTAGAGACTAGAACAGAAGCAAAGCTAAAAAGAAAAAGGAGGCAGAGTTTATAAGGGAGAAATAAGTTCTGTTTTAATTTTTTTTAATATATTTTATTGAGTTTTTACAGAGAGGAAGAGAGAGGGATAGAGAGCCAGAAACGTCGATGAGAGAGAAACATTGACCAGCTGCCTCCTACACACCCCCTACCGGGGATGTGCCTGCAACCAAGGTACATGCCCTTGACTGGAATCAAACCTGGGACCTTTCAGTTCACAGACCTACACTCTACCACTGAGCCAAACCGGTTTCGGCCTGTTTTAATATTTTTAATGTGAGTTGGTTATAGGACACTCACCAAGTTGTAGTACAGAAAAAATAAATAAATAAATAAATAAAAAATAAAGATGAATTTTAGGACACCCCTAGAAAAATCTCATATCAACAAAATTAAAGTCCTAATGCTGCACCTCCACATCACTCTTGGGAATGAGAAAGAGAGTGCTCCTCTTTGACAATCCTCTTTGAGTTCCACACAAGGCGTTCCAAAGCGTGGTGGAGTTTACTATTATGCCTCTTTTATTTCACACACATATCCACTTCCTCTCAGAGTATACCACCTTTCAGAAAACCTAAATGTGATCATTAATATGTCAATTTAGCTAGGCTACATACCTCAGTTACTCAATTAAACATTAATCTAGATATTGCTGTGAAAGTATTTTGTAGATGTAGTTAATATCTACAATCAGATGAATTTTAAGTAAAGGTGATTATTCTCAATAATTGAGGGCTGGGGGCTTCTCCAATTAGTTGGAAGTCCATATAAACAAAACTAAGCCACAGCTAATAGCATACATAGTGGTAAAAAACAAGATACTGCCCCTTAAGTTCAGGAACAAGATAGACTGTCTACTCTCATCACTTCCATTCAACATATTATGTGAGCTTCTAGCTATGAGAATAAAGGGAAAAAAGGAAATAACTAGTATCTTAATTGGAAAAAAATAAAACCATCTCTCTTCACAAACAACATGATTTTATATATAGAAAAGTCTTAAAGAATTCATTAAGTAAAATTTGTTTGAACTAATAAATGAGTTAAGAAAAGCTGTAAAATATAAAAGCAATACACAAAAAATAAATTTCATTACTATACACCTGTAATGATCAATCTGAATATGAAATTAAAAAAAGCAATTCCACTCACAATACATCAAAAAGAATATAATTCTAAGAAATAACTTTTACAAAAGAAGCACAGAATCTATACTCTGAAAACTATAAAACATTGTAGAGAAAAATTAAAGATTTAAATATATAACATAACATCCCATGTTTATGAATTGGAAGATTTATCATTGTTAAAATGGCAGTATCCACCCCCAAACTAAACTATAGATTCAATGCAATCTCTATTAAAATCCCAGCTGACTTAATACAATCTGTCAAGCTGATTTTAAAATTGATAAGTAATAGCAAAGGATTCAGAATGGCAAACCAATATTGAAAAAGAATAATAAAGGAGAACTAACACCTCCCAATTTCAAAATGAATTTATAAAACAATGACATAAGTACAGTATGGACAAAGATAAACATATAGGTCAATGGGATAGAAGTGAGAGCCCCAGAATAAACTTACACACCTATAATAAACTGATTTTTTACAAGGGATATAACACCATTCAATGGGAAATAATCGTTTTCTCAAGAAATAAATAGTCACATGAAAAAGAATTAAGTTGACCCCTAACTGGTTTGGCTCAGTGGATAGAGCATCAGCCTGTGGACTGAAAGGTCCCAGGTTTGATTCTGGTCAAGGGCATGTAGCTTTG
Organism: Pipistrellus kuhlii; assembly: GCF_014108245.1. Classification (NCBI taxonomy): domain Eukaryota; kingdom Metazoa; phylum Chordata; class Mammalia; order Chiroptera; family Vespertilionidae; genus Pipistrellus; species Pipistrellus kuhlii. Next base: position 20,556,725 of record NW_023425529.1, read on the forward strand.
TTGTGGGCACATCCCCAGTAGGGGGTGTGTAGGAGGCAGCTGATGGATGTTTCTAACTCTCTAGCCCTCTCCCTTCCTCTCTGTAAAAAATCAATAAAATATATATTTTTTAAAAGAATTAAGTTGAACCTCTTCTCACACAATATACAAAAATTAACTCAAAATGAATCAAAGACCTAACTGTAAGGGCAAAAAACTATACTTCTTAGAAGAAAATGTAGGAAAAAATATTCATGACCTTGCATTTATCAAAGGATTATTAGCTACCAGTATAACATCAAAAACACAGGAAAAAAAATAAAAAATAAATTAGACTTCATCAAATTTTAAAACTTTTGTGCTTCAAAGGACACTATCAAGAAAGTGAAAAACTCCACATAATGGGAGAAAATATTTGCAAGTCACAATGCTAATAAGATACTTTATATGATTCATAAAGAACCCTAACAACTCAATAATAAGACAAATAGTCAAAAACAAATGGACAAGATTTTCAAATAATTGTTTCTCTGAAAAAGGTATACAGTGGCCAAAAGCATGTGAAAAAAAATGCTTGACATCATAAGGAAATTAAAACCACAATAAAATACTATTTCACATATATTATACTAAGATGGCTAAAAAGTTAAAAATGACTAAAAATTAAAAAGTCAGAAAACCAGCAAGTGATGAGAAGGTGGAGAAATTGGAACCCTCATACAGTGCTGGTGAGGATGTAAAATGGCCCTGGCCACTTTGGAAGACAGCCTGGCAGTTCTTCAAATGATTAAAAATGAGTTATCATATGATCCAGCAATTCCATTCTGAGGCATATACCCAAGAGAAATAAAAATATATGTCTACACAGAACACTGAACACAAATGTTTATAGCAGCATGATTTATAATAGCCAAAATGTAGAATCAACTCAAATGCCCATCAACAGATGAATGGATAATTCATATCACAATCTGACCATCCATTCAATGAAATATTACTCAGCCATAAAAAGGGGTGAAGTATTGATATATGCTACAGCATAGGTAAACCTTAAAAATATGTGCTAAATGAAAGAATCAAGTCACAAAAGACCACATACTATGTGAGTCTAAATATATACTAATAAATATCCAAAATAGATAAATTCATAGACAGAAAGTAGATTAATGGTTCCTTCAAGTTGTGGATCAGAGAAAGTAAATTCAGGGAATAGGGGAATGGGAAGTGATAGTTAAAGAATATGGGGTATCACCCTAGTCAGTTTGGCTCAGCAGATAGAGTGTCTGTCTGCGGACTGGAGAGTCCCAGGTTCAATTCTGGTCAAGAGCACACGCCTGGGTTTAGGGCTCAATCCCCAATAGCGGGTGCGCAGGAGGCAGCCAATCAATAATTCTCTCTCATCATTGATGTTCCTATCTCCCTCTCTCCTCCCTTCCTCTCTGAAATCAATAAAAAATATTTTTTTCAAAACAGGAATATTGGCCGAAACCGGTTTGGCTCAGTGGATAGAGCGTCTGCCTGTGGACTGAAAGGTCCCAGGTTCAATTCTGGTCAAGGGCATGTACTTTGGTTGCAGGCACATCCCCAGTAGGGGGTGTGCAGGAGGTAGCTGATCGATGATTCTCTCTCATTGATGTTTCTAACTCTCTATCCTTCTCTCTTCCTCTCTGTAAAAAATCAATAAAATATATATTTTTTAAAAGGAATATGGGATTCCTTTTAGAGGTTTGAAAATATTGTAAAATTGTGCTAATAGGTGCACATGTGTATGAAAATACTTAAACTACACTTTACCCAGGTGAATTGTATGGCATGTGAATTATCTCAATATAGCTGTTTCTTTAAAAAAAAAAAAAAAAAGAGTACAAATAGTATTTCCCTGAGAAAGAAGAAAATCTGTCTATGGACTGCAGCTTCAGTTCCTGTCTGAGGGTTTCTAGCCAGCTGACATGCCCTGTGATTGGACTTGCCAGTCAGAATAATCACATAAGCCAATTCCTTGAAATAGATCAATGATAGATAGGTGATAGATAGATAGGTAGATAATAGATGATAGATAGATAGATAGATAGATAGATAGATAGATAGATAGATAGATAATAGATGATAGATAGATAGATAGATAGATAGATAGATAGATAGATAGATAGATAGAAGATAGATAGAATAAGATTTCTCTATTTCCTACTGCTCTGTTTCTCTAGTAGAACTCTGACTAATACTGGTTTGGGCATTGGGAAGTAGGTTGCTGCTACCTAAAAATGTGGCAGTAACTGGAGGTGAAAGAATTTTGAGGTGCTCAACAGAAAAATCCTACCTGGCTCTGAGGGGATTATTGGTGGAAATGTGGATGTCAAGGATTACTTTTGGTGAGATGTCAGAAGGAAAGAGAAGCATATTATTGGAAACTGGAAGAAAGGTAGTCCTTGTTAAAAAGTGGCAGAATTTGGATGAACTTTTTTCTGCTTTGGGACAGCAGAATTCATGAGATAAACTTGAGTATTTAGCTGATAACATTTCCAAGCCAAGTGTTAAAGGTACTGTTTTTAAAGGTCCTTGTTGCTTGTGGTAAAATTAGAGGCCAGGTACACAGATGGGATCTTCCTGGCTGCAGGGATTGGCCCAAACCAGCAGTCCTATATCCCTAAGGGATGTAGAAACTGGCAGTCCTACATCCACTAAGGGATGTAGTAGTACACAGAGCAGCAGGCAGCCAGGGAGGAGCCTGAGCCCAGGCCAGTTGCTGTGCCACTCTGCTCCCGCTCATCCCAGCCCCACTGCACCTGCCATTGTCATGGTCCTGATCCAGATAGGAGAGGGAAACACAGAGGGAGTGCCTATGGGAGATGTGAGGGCAGCTGAGCTCACCAGCCATAAGCCAGGCATCTAGAATCTGTCAGTTGACCACCAGGGGGCAGCTCCTGCACTGTCTGCCCCCTGCAGGTGAATGTATGTCATAGCTACCAGTTGACTAGTTGAAGGTTCAACTGGTCACTTAGGCTTTTATATATAGAGATGTTAGAAGAAAATGATAAATTGAGGGGGGAATTGTTAAGCACAAAGGATCCAGTACTTGATGATTTGACAGGGTATCTGCATATCCATATTGCAATGGTGCTAAAATTAAGAAATTTATTGTTGTGGCCGGAGAGAAACCAAGATGATGGCATAAGTAACCACCTAACTACAGCCTCACACAACAATTTCAAAAAATACAACTAAAATATAAAGTGGACATTATCCAGAACTACAGGAAAGTTGACTGACTGGAAATTCTACAACGAGAAGGAAAGAAAAAAAACAGAAGGAAAATCAGAGGAGCTGTAAAAGTCTAAGGTATGGAGACACACTGCATGCGCGGAGAGAACAGAGCCAGAGAGGAGGGGAGGCTGAGTGCCTGGCTGGCATTCCCTAGCAGGAAGGAGACAAAAGCTCCAGACTGTGCTGAGCCCCAGTTCCAACAGCACTGAACCCCAGTTCTGGGCAAGACCCTCAGACCCCAGGCTCATACAGAGAGAATCTGGGCTGTAAGGCGAAAGCTCAGGGGAGCGGTGAAAGGCAGAGCCCCCGAGTTGTGCACATTTCACGCAGAGGACAGACTGTTGATTGAGCCACTGGATTGCCCTACCGGGAAGGAGACATAAGCTCTGGACTGCTCTTAACCCCACTTCCAACTGCACTGAACCCCAGTTGCAGGCTCGTTGGGGGAGAGACTAGACTGTCTGGTCTAGAGGGGGAAACTCTAGGGCACCTTTCTCTCAGAGGTGCTTGCAGCGAGTACCAAAGGACACTGAGGAACACTGAGACTCAGGAACCTCATAGAACAGGGCTAACTGGAAGCCAAGGCTGTAAGCTCCACCCTGAAACTCCACCCATCCAAGCTGAGCACAGAGGCTCTTGCAGTTTTCCAAGTCTAGTAGAATAAGGCTGTCTCCTGGCATAGATACAGCTGATTCTCCCACCCTACCAACTCAAGGAAGTAGTGGAAATGCCGAGACAAAGAAACAGATCACAAACAAAAGAAATGGAGGACAACAAGCAACTGGATATAGAGTTCAAAACCAAGCTTATAAGGTTTTTCAAGAATCTCCTAGAAAAGGCTGATAAAATAAACAAGACCTATGAAGATATGAAAAGGGATCAACTAAAAATAATAAAGAATCAACTAGAAATAAAGAATACATTCTCTGAAATAAAAAATATTATACAGAGTCTTAAAAACAGAATGGAAGATCGCAAGAATCAAGTCAAAGATTTGGAACATAAATAGCCAGAAGACACTCCTCCGCAGAAGCAAGAAGACAAGAGAATCCATAAAGTTGAAGATAGTGTAAGAAACCTCTGGGACAACTTCAAGCGAACCAACATCAGAATTATGGGCATCCCAGAAGATGAGAGAGAGCAAGATACTGAAAGAATACTAGAAAAAATAGTGACAGAAAACTTCCCCCACCTGGGGAAAGAAATAGACTTACAAGTCCAGGAAATGCACAGAATCCCAAACAAAAGGAATCCAAAGAGGACCACACCAAGACACATCATAATTAAAATTCCAAGAGCAAAAGACAAAGAGAATATTAAAAGCAGCAAGAGAAAAGCAGGTAGTTACCTATAAAGGAGCACCTATACGATTGTCAGCTGATTTCTCAACAGAAACCATGCAGGCCAGACGGGAATGGCAAGAAATATTCAAGGTGATGAATAACAAGAACCTACAGCCAAAAATACTCTTTTTCTCTTTTATTAGATAGGATTAGGTGTGTCACTCAGTTTCTAATCAACCATCTCAGCAGAAGGCAAACGCAGAGATAATGTTATCCAAAAAGAATCTGAGGAGAATCCTCTTGTGGTGTAGGCACACAAGAGGCCCAGAAGGTTTTTTAATAATATTATACAGACACAAACATTACCAGTTTGGACTTATAGGGACAGAGACTAGATAAAATGAAAAAGATTGTATGTTTCTAAAAGCAGTAAATGGACTTATTGAGCTACTCAGCTGCAAATATGTGCTCCCTTCAAGAAAAAGGAAGAATGACTCAGAAGGTGGGGCTGCTATGGCCCCAAAGACCAAGGACAATGGAGCCACAACCAACAGTGCAGAGCACAGTGGTGCTGAAGATGAAGAGGATGAAGGAGCCACAGGCACAGAGGGAGGAATCTCAAGCTTCAAAAGATTATCCTCAAACCTTGATACCTAATGGAAGTAGCTTGCCAGATTTCAGGGTTGTTTGGTATTGGTGCACCCTTTATTTCCTTCAATTTCTCCCATTAGTAATATAGATGTCTGTATTATACCTGTTCCACCATTGTATTCTGGAAGCAAATGATTTATTTTCTAGGTTCACAGATGAAAAGAAAGGCTACCATATGATAAATGTTACCAGAGTCTCACCCATATATGATTTACATGATGAGACTTTAGAGCCTCTGAGAAGATGATATTTACAAGAGATTTTTAGACTAAGAGTTGATGCTGTAATGGGTTAAGACTTTGGGGGGTGCTGTAATAGAATAAATGTATTTTGAATGTGGAGTGGACATAAATTTTGGGGAGCTAGAGGGTGGGCTCTAGTCAGGTGAATAGTGGCCATCTATCCCAGGTAAACCACCCAGAGTTTGTATATGTGGCCTTATTTGGAAAAAGGTCTTTGCTGATGTATTTAGGTTAAGGATCTTGAGATAAAATCATCCTGGATTCAGTGGGTCCTAAATCCAATAACTAGTTCTTATAAGAATATAGGAGAAACAGATACACCAGAATGAAGACTATGTAAGACAGAGGTGGAGATTGGAGTTACACTGCCAACAGATGCTGGAGGAAGTAAGAAAGGAGTCTCTTCTATAGCCTTCCCAAGGAATAGGGCCCTGCCTGTTCAGAATCTTGGCTTCCAGATCTGTGAAAGGATACATTTCTGTTGTTTCAAGCCACTAAATTTGTATTAATTTGTTATGGCAGCCCTAGGAAACTGGGCAAGGATGAATTCCATGCCAGTCCACACTCTACCCAGAACCATCACTCTCTTCTTACAACCTATATCTAGATAGTAAACTCATTTTCATGGCTGGCCCACTTTGTAGCTGTGAAAAACTTACCTTTAAGAGGTCCATTTTCCTATCTGCAACCAGCCTCAGAGTGACCTCCATACAACAGAAATGATTATATATATTTGAACCTTAGTTAGAAATGGAGTGGTCAGGGTACCAGGTGATCTTCTCCTAAGAGAATTCTCCACTCATATAACTTGTGGATGCATGCATAGACCTGGGTAGAGCACCAGTTTCAGATGCCAGAGCACCTAAACCCAAATAACTGAATGCATTACTCCAATCCCCACAATATCTGAATCCCAGATATCCTGCAATATTATGAGGGCCTAAATGTAATTGTATTTTAATATGTCTTTGACATATTATGACTATATATATATAATTGATTTTTTACAGAGAGGAAGAGAGAGGAATAGAGAGTTAGAAACATTGATGAGAGAGAATCATCGACCAGCTGCCTCTTGCACAATCCCTACTGGGGATGTGCCCGCAACCAAGGTACATCCCTTTGACTAGAATCAAACCCGGGACCTTTCAGTCCGCAGACCGACACTCTACCACTGAGCCAAACCAGTTTTGGCTGACTATGAATCTTATAGGCCAATGGCTTGGTGTGGTGGGGTGCTTCTCCTTTTTCCACGTCCCACACGGAAAGGTTCCTGAGTGGAGGAGCTGCGGATTAAGAAATAAAAGAAAGAAAGAGAAAAGAGGCAGAAATAGACTCAAAAGCTGGATGCCAGGTAGATGCTGTCACTCTGATGGAGGGACAGTCAAAACCCACCACAGACAACACAGTGCATTTATTGATTTCCAGAAAGGGGGTTAAGGTCAAAGAAGTTTTGGGTGTGCCCAGGTCCTATTCATTCCCTAATTCCTGGGATTTAGTATATCAAGACCTGGGTAAGTCAAGGTCCTATTTATTCCTCATTCCAAGCACATGGATAAAGATAAGAAATCAGTACTAATAATAATCTCTGACATTTTGAGAGGCTGTTTCCCGGGGGGAATGGCCATGCTAGTCACCTCAGACTCAACTGACATTAATTGAAAGGTCATCCATATGCATTTCCAATGGCCCTCTACACAGCTTGGGCCAAAAACTTAAGACATAGCTCCTGTCTTCTGGGAATTAATCTATTTGGAATAGTTGACTTACCATAATCTATATATATGAAAGCCTAAGTGACCAAACAACTGAATGACCAGTCAACCAGTTGCTATAATGTGCACTGTCCACTAGGGGACAGATGCTTAATGCATAGGATTAGGTTCCTTCCTATCTGGATCTGACCAAAACCAGCTATCTGACATCCCCCAAAAGATTCTGGATTGTGAGAGAGTGCAGGCTAGGCCAAGGGACCCCACCAGTGCACAAATCTGTGCACCGGGCCTCTAATTTTTTAATTAATAAGAAGACTAAAATATACAAGGCACTGTGATAGGCACAAAAAAATGTGTTTGAATAAGGTCTAAAAAATGAATGTGTAACATGGTGACTATAGCTGATAATACTGTGTTATATAATTGAAATTTTCTAACAGAGTAGAACTTAAATGTTCTTACCAAAAGAAAAGGAAATAGGTAAACAGGTGAGATGATGTATATGTTAATTAACTCCATGGGGGAATCCTATCACAATCTATATGTATATCAAATCATCATGTTTTACACTTAACTACATTACAGTTTTGTCAATTATACCTCTACACCTGAAAAAAATCTTAGTCAATATTTATAAAATAGAATAGATGGTGGTTTTAGTGATGTAAAGGATACCTTCTGGCCTAGCCAGTGTGGCTCAGCAGTTGAGTGTTGACCCAATCCCCAGTAGGGGGTGTGCAAGAGGCAACCAATTGATGATGTTCCTATCACATCGATGTGTGTGTGTGTCTCTCTCTCTATCTCCCTTCCTCTCTCTCTCAAAACCAATTTTAAAAAGTATTTTTTTTAAAGGATACCTTCTATCCTACTATATTTGAATTTCTTATATGGATTACACTTTAACAAATAAGTAGCCATTCCTTAGGGTCAGAAGAATTAAGACAATTGATATATGGCAATATGGGGTCCATTTTGTGGGCCAGAATCGTTGTTTAGTTAGCATTGTTCTTAACAAAGACTCCAGAAGACACAGCCTGGGAAACAGGATTGTGCTCTCTGACTTCAGTCTGAAAGGTTTGGTATTTATTCCAGCTTCATTTCAGAGCCATTTATGACTGTGATTCATAAACATAAACATTTATTTTTAACTAATATTTGAAATGCTTCAAATAAATTGGATGCTGTAACAGCTGCTCTTTTGAAATGTTTATAATGGGAACCATTCCTGCTTCAATAGAAAATAATCAGGTGCTTTATTCTTCTGCCACAAGGAATATTTCATCTTCTTGTGCTTATCTATTTTTTTTAAGAAATAACAGTTAGCTATGTATTCCAGGAAAAACAATAAGTGTGTTAAACTACATAGAAAGAACTTTCTTTCTTTCTTTCTTAAACTAAAAAGAAAGAGCACCATGGGATTCCTCAAAGTCCTAGAGACCAACATTCATTGCATCTTTCCTCTTAACCCTCCTAATGCATGCTTCCATTCTTAAGGCTTATTTTGCAATTCCAATAATGGGTTAATCCCAGCAATCACATTTTCATGAAAAAGAAAAAGGAGAAGAATGCTCATCCTCTCACTTTTAAGGGGCCTTCTTAAGATCTTCCACTTAGGTGTCATTGGTCACATCAATGTGCAAGGGAAGCTGGGAAATGAAGTTCTCAGATGAGTCCATTGCAAGAAGTTGGTTACTAAGAAACCAAGGGATAATAGACTTGGGAAAGCAAATAACAGCCTGTGACAGCAGAGTTTCCACACATGCCATCGGTCAGTTTCTGACTGTCAGACTTAGAGTCACAATGACTGTGCAAAAAAATATCTCTCAGTGTGACTCAAATTTATGTTCTGTTTATCATCTTGCTTATGAGGCCACAATTAAGAAAAAGAGGAGTTCTTCTACTATTAAAATTGTAAATAGTATTTTATAAAATAATTTTAAAGTTCTGATACTTAAGTAATGATAATTCTAACAAGGTAAAAAGAAACAATAGATCCAAGAGTTAAAAAAAAAAAAAAAAAAAAAAAAAAAAAAAAAAGTCCATTATCCAGGAAGCTGTATTCAAGAGCCTTCTCAATAACTATGGTCAGATCCCAAATACAGTAAAGGTCACTACTGAGCATCATCCACTGCTGCATGCTCAGGCATGTCGAATGTGCCTGTCAAATTGAGGAGGTAGCCTGATAAAAGTCTGTTTTCAAGAGGTCCTGGCTTAGTGGCAAGAAAGGATACAGGCATGATAAGACTTACCTCTCGAGTCAAAGGAGAATAAGGATTCTGATAACTGCATGACTGAGATTATGCAAATCTGTTCTAAACCCAGCAGGAGTTTGCAGGTCTGCAGCCTAAAGAAAAAGAAAGTTAGAACTAAAAATCTCTCTCTAAACTCTCCACCACTTTGGGACCCAAGCAGCCTTTGGGACACATCTAACACAATGCCACCCTAAAAGTAGAAAGGCATCTTTTCCATTTCCACAGTAGGGCAGCCCAGAGCTTTGTTGTGCAGAGAGCTCACCCCAGACACCACTGCAGGACTGGTATGGCCATTTCCCATGGTGGAAAGCACACTACACAGAACTTCCTTGTGGCCACTCTGCCTAACCCAGCTATTTAATGACACAGATTTGTGGCTCTTGCTGACATTGTGACAGAGGGCCAAATGAGAAAAAGCACCATCCTCCATACCTGGAAGAGTGAGAATAGTGACAGGCAAGGGACTCCATAAGGGTCTAGATACTTACATGGTTAGTGGTCCATAGCTAGGATAATTAGAATTATAGATAATTATTTTACCTGGCAAGAATATACAAACATCAAAACTGAAAGGTAAAATTTAAGAGAATATTGTACGGGGAGTGATTGAGAAAGAAAAAGAGAGAGCTCATGGACATGGACAACAGTGTGGTGATTGCCTGGAGAAGTGGAGTGGGTGGAGGTAGAAGAGAGCATATAGGGGATAAATGGTGATGGAAAAAATAAAATAATGAAATTTTTAATAATAAAATAAAATTAAAGATAATATTTTTAAATTGCAATGCAACTTTAGATAATACTGAAAAATGTAATGTGGCATCTGCTGCATAATAGATAACAAAAAATAGAGTTTCAAGATGCCCTTACTTCATGTATTTGTATAGTTTCATATTGTACCCTCCCTAAACGTATAATAAAATTTACTAGTGAGGTCTGCTAGGCCTGGGCTTTTCCTTGTAGGCAGATATTCCATTACTAGTTCAATCTCTTTAGGCATTTCAGGTCTATTCAGGTTTCTATTTTTTTCTCGAAACAGTTTTGTAATTTTATTTTTCCAAGATATTAACCACTTCATTAAGTTGTCTAATTAGTTGGCATAAAGTGATCATGCTATTCCCTTAGAATCCTTTAATTTCTGGAAAGTCTGGTGATATTCTCCCTTCTATTCCTGATTTTAATAATTTATCTATTCTCTCTCTTTCTGTCCCTCTTTGTTAGTCTAGCTAACTGTTTATTGATTTTGTTGATAATTTAAAGGAACCAATTTTTAGTTTTCATGGATTTTCTCTATTGTTTCTCTTGTCTTCCCTTATTTCATGTCCGTTTACTATTCAGTACCTCTATCTATTTAATTGCAGTTTGATATACTTGGTGTACCAGTTAATAATGTGGATTTTTTTCAATAGATGGAATTACACAATTGTTGATATATATGCAATTTGATACATATGCTATTTTGTTGTATTGACAGCAAACTTCAAACTTCATATGTCAAATTTGCTGAAGGTGTTATCATAGATATTTTTATGCTTAAAATGTCGAATTTTGTGCCCCAAAAAGGAGCATTTGCAGGAAGTTTTTATTCATTTCTTTTTTTTTTTCTTCTTCTTCTTTTTTTTTTTTTTGAAGAAAAGTGCTGCTGAATACTTCAAGAAGCTTTTGGTGAACATGCTCCATCTGAAGATACTTGTGAACACTGGTTTAAATGCTTTATTTTTTTTTAAATAAATCTTTATTGTTCAGATTATTACAAATGTGATCCTCTTCCCCCCCTCAATTGCTCCCCTTCACCAGGTTCCCACCCCACCCTCTGTCCTTTCCCCATCCCCCATTGTCCTCATCCATAGGTGCACAGTTTTTGTTCAGTCTCTTCCCGCACCCCCACTCTCCTTTTCCCTGAGAATCGTCAGTCCACTCCCCTTCCATACCTCTGATTCTATTATATTCACCAGTTAATATTGTTCATCAGATTTTTAAATTTCCTTGGTTTTTAGATTCACTTGTTGATAGCTACGTATTTGTTTATCATAATTTTTATCTTTATCTTCTTCCTCTTCCTAAATAACCTCCTTCAGCGATTCATATAATTCTGGTTTGGTGATGACGAACTCTTTCAGCTTTTTTTTATTTGTGAAGCTCTTTATCTGTCCTTTGATTCTGAGTGATAGCTTTGCTGGGTAGATTATTTTTGGCTGTAGGTTCTTGTTATTCATCACCTTGAATATTTCTTGCCATTCCCGTCTGGCCTGCATGGTTTCTGTTGAGAAATCAGCTGACAATCTTATGGGTGCTCCTTTATAGGTAACTACCTGCTTTTCTCTTGCTGCTTTTAATATTCTCTCTTTGTCTTTTGCTCTTGGAATTTTAATTATGATGTGTCTTGATGTGGTCCTCCGTGGATTCCTTTTGTTTGGGGTTCTGCGGGCTTCCTGGACTTGTAAGTCTATTTCTTTCCCCAGGTGGGGGAAGTTTTCTGTCACTATTTCTTCTAGTACTCTTTCGGTATCTTGCTCTCTCTTTTCTGGAATCCCCATAATTCTGATGTTGGTTCGCTTGAAATTGTCCCAGAGGTTTCTTACACTATCTTCAACTTTCTGGATTCTCTTATCTTCTCCCTTCTGCAGAGGAGTGTCCTCTGGCTCTTTGTGTTCTAAATCTTTGTCTTGATTCTTGCGATCTTCCAGTCTGTTTTTAGGACTTTGTATAATATTTTTTATTTCAGACAATGTTTTCTTCATTTCTTGTTGATCCCTTATTATTTCTAGTTGCTCCCTTTTCATATCCTCATAGGTCTCATTTATTTTATCGGCATTTTTTAGGATATTGTTGAATAACCTTATAACTGTAGTTTTGAACTCAATGTCCAATCTTTTCTTTTCCTCCATCTCCTTCCTTTGTGTCCTTCTTCTTGTCTGCATTTTAGTTGTTTCCCTGATTTGATGGAATAGCTTTGTGTGCTAGGTGTTCTGGTAGAGCCCAGTAGCACAGCCTTCCCAGTTACCTGCAGTGGACAGTCTTGGTGTAGCCCTTTGTGGGCTGTGTGTGCAGTCTTGTTGTTAAGCCTTGCTTATTGTTGGTATCACTGGGAAGCGTTGATCTCCAAGCCAATTGGCTGTGAGGATCAACAGTGTCTAGCTAGGAGGGTTTCTGTACTCTGCTTGAATAGGGCGGAGTCTCGGGGTGGCACAGACAATCTTTGGTTCCCTGTCAGTCTCGCCTTAGAAAAGTCCTGTTCGTGGAGAGTTTTGGAATATTGGTTGCAGGCGCGCGTGCGCACCTCTTTGGTAAAGGCGCAGACAAGCTTTGGATTCCTGCAAGTCCCTCCTTAGAGAAAGCCAGCCTCTGGGAGAGCTTTTGTGCTCAGCCACAGGTAGGGCGGAGTCTCGGGTTGGTGCAGACAAACTTTGTTTTCCCTTCGGCTCCTCCCCAAGTCCCGCAGTAATGGCCTCTGGCTTCACACACCTCCAAGAGATCTCTGCCCGCTGCCTGACAGTCTGGCCTCTTCCTTTCTGGGGCCGTTTATCAGAGCAATAGGGTGATTCTGTTTTCCTCTCGGACAAGAAAGCCAGCCGCGTTAGCTGTTCGCCCTCTCTGCGCCAGGAGTAAGCCAGTAGCGAACTCAGCCTGGCCCGCCCTCTCTGCGTGCAGGGAGTAAGCCAGCAGCAATCTCCGTCCAGCCCTTCCTCTCTGCACCGGGATTAAGCCAGCGCCTTTTCGCGCACACAGTTCTCCGTACCTTCACAGTTCCTGAGGTTCAGCGTGCCTTCTCTCTCCTTCCCAGATGGCAGAGCCTCCTCTCAGCCAGCCGTCTGGCGCTTCAGGGCAATGTCTCCCCTGTTTTTCAGTTCTAAATTCAAATTTGTTGTGGTAGGCTGCATTCAGGTGTCTACCCTATTCCGCCATCTTGCTTTCTTTTTTGGTTTAAATGCTTTAAAAGTAATGATTTTTAATGTGAAAGACAAAGAACATCCAGGTCAACCAAAAAAGTTTGAAGACCAACAATTACAACCATTATTGGAAGAAGATGCATGTCAAACTCAAAAACAACTTGCAGAAAGATTTAACATTGCTCACCAAACAATTTCCTATCATTTACAAGCAATGGGAAAGATTTTTAAAGGAAGGAAAATGGGTGCCACATCAACTGAACCAAAGACAAATGAAAAACCAAAAAGTTATCAGTAAAATGTTGCTTCAATGGCACGAAAGTCTTTTTTGCATCGAATTGTGACTGGTGATGAAAAGTGGATTTATTTTGAGAATCCCAAATGCACAAAATCATGGGTTGATCAAGGTCAACCATCGACATCAACTGCAAGGCCAAATCACTTCAGAAAGAAGACAATGCTCTGCGTTTGGTGGGATCAGGAAGGTGTGGTGTATTAGAGCTTCTAAAACCAGGTGAAACCATTAATACTTATCACTACCAACAACAAATTATCAATTTGAACCATGCTTTGATCATGAAACCACCAGAATGTGCCAGAAGACACAGCAAAATAATTTTGCTTCATGATGATGCTCCGTCACACACTTCAAAACTATTTAAAGACACATTAAAAGATCTCGCTGGGGAAGTATTAACCCACCCACCATATTTACCAGACCTTGCTCCTTCAGATTACCATTTGTTCCTATTGATTGCACACGCACTTTCTGAGCAGCACTTCAAAACATACGAAGAAGTGGAAAATTGGGTCTCTGAATGGTTTGCCTCAAAACAAGAAAAGTTCTATTGGGACCGTATCCACAAATTACTTTAAAGATGGGGGAAATGTGTAGCAAGTGATGGAGATTACTTTGAATAAATCACTTTTGATGTTTCTCTTTAAATTATCCAGTTTCCTTTTATTACAAATTCTGCCATTATTAATCAGTCTACCTAGTACTCTTTCCTCTTCTTATTTTTAAATGTATTGTATCTTTATTGTTGAAAACATTACAGATATCCCCCTTTTTTTCCCTATTGACCTTCATCCCTCCAGCTTCACGTACTATTGGCTGTGTCCATGGGTTTTACATATCTATATACCAGATATATAAAAGCCTAAGCGACCAGTCAACCAGACGACTGGATAACTGGATAGTAGCTATGACATGCACTGACCACCAGGGGCAGATGCTCAACACAGAATCTGCCCCCTGGTGGTCAGTGTGCTCCACAGTGGGAGCGCCGTTCAGCTGACTGACGGGCACCAAACGCTGTGCTCATGGCTTATTTTGCTTAGCATAATACTATCCAGGATCCTTCCATACTGTTTCAAAGGGTAAAAGATCCTTTTTTTACAGCTGCATAGTATTCCATTGTTTAAATGCACCATAGCTTTTTTATCCACTCATCTACTGATGTGCACTTGGGCTATTTCATCTTAGCTATTGCAAATTGTGCTGTTATGAACATAAGGGTGCATACATTGTTTCTCATTGGTGGTTCAGGTTTCTTAGGATATATTCCTAGAAGTGGGATCACTGGGTCAAATGATATGCTCTTCTTTATATACTTCCTTGAAGTAGAAGCTTATTATTGGCTTTAGATCTTGTCTAATATAAGCACTTTAAATAAGTTGCCCTCTAAAACTGCTTTAGCTATATTTAATAAATTTTCATGTTAGGGTTTCATTTTCATTCAATTCAGAATATTATGTTATGAAACCTGTGATTTCACCTTTGATTCACTGTTTTTACAAAACTATATTTTTAAATTCAAAATATTGCAAAGTCTCAAATTACTTTCTGTTGTTGAGTTCTTATTTAATTTCTTCATAAGTCAGAAAACATACTTTAAGACTCATTTCATGAAGAGTTCCATGTGCACTTGAAAAAAATGTGTATTCAGCAGTTGTTGGATGGAATGCTTTGGTTTATGTTAAATTGGTTGCATGTTCAAGTGTTGTTCAAGCCTAGATTATCCTTATTGATATTCTGTCTAGTTCTGTCAACTACTAAGAGGGGATATTGACATTTTCAACTACTATTGATATAATATTGAATTCTCTATTTTCCTATAATCCTGGCTATCTTTGCTGTCTGTATTTTGGGCTCTGCTGTTAGATACTTATACATTGACTAGATGCCTGGTGCACAAATTCATGCATAGGTGGGGTCCCTCTGTCTGGCCAGTGATCATGGCCAATTGGGGGCAGAGGGGAAGCCAGACAGGGGGAGGGACCGTAGAAGGTTGGCTGGCCTCGGGGGAGGGACTGCTGGAGGTTGGTCAGCCACAGGAGGTTGGCTGTGGGAGCGCACTGACCACTAGGGGGAAGCTCTTGCATTGAGTTCTGCCCCATGGTGATCCTGATACATCAAAAACTTTATCATTACGAAATTCTTCCTTTATTTTTTTACCTTAGAATCTATTTTGTATATTAACAAAGCTACTAGAGTTCTTTAATGGATACTATTTGCTTTTTCAACCTTTTATTTTCTAACTACTTGTGTCTTTGAATATAAAGCATGTCTCTTATGGATTGTGCATAGTTGGATCTTGCTCTTTCTTATTAATAGTTTAGCTATATTTTTTAAAAGTTATTTTCTTAATAGTTCATCTAAGGATTACAATATACATCTTCCACTTATCATAATCTGCTTCAGGACAGCAATAAAAATAATAATAATAATAATAATAATAATAATAATACAAAGTACAGCAACTTGCTCTAATATATTTTAGTGCTGATATTGTCATACCTACATATCTATAAATTCATCAAACCATCTCCCTCAAAAAATATAGCATTATAATTGTTGCTTCAAGTAGTCTTTGTTTTTAAAGAAATTAAGAGTGGAAAAAAGAAAACATTGCATGTAGCTCCTAATGTTTCTACGTAGGTTTTTAAAAAGTGGGTTTTTTAAATTAATTTTTAGTGTGCCTTATTAAGGCTTACCCTTGTGTCACTAAAACCTTAGTGGGCACCTAATGATTTATGCAGAGGTTTGCTTAAACACCTCAAGTCCAAAGCTCTTCCACCTTCTGCTAATAAAAATGTGTGTAGAGTGGAAAATACATTCAAAGCTCAACTAGTTCTCAAATATGGCTTGGCTATTACTTTCTACTAGATTCCTTTTAGTCTTTTCTGGGCATGTATACTAGTATAGTTCATAGTCCCAGTCAGCCAGAAATATGTGGAAAGATTATTGCATGTTTGTATGCCTCTCTCACTTCCAAGATGTCCTCATTGAGTTATGAGATAGTCTGCCAGTTTGCCTAAATAGAATCAGGCCAGCAAAACTATAGGTTTTTCTCAGTTGTTTTCTACTAAGTTTGCCTCTTTAGATGACATTGCCATGGGTTTTCATCTCTACCCCTAAGCTGAGTTTGCCCACTCCAGAAGCAAACCTGCTGGAGTTCATGACCAGTGCTACCCTGGCAAAAGTACAGCCTTCACCAACCAGTCTACTCTGGGGCGGGGGGGGGGGGGGGGGGGGGGGGGGGGGCAGGCATAAAAGCAACTCCAAGCAAAAAGGCTTCATATTCCCACAGTGCTTACCAAAAATTCTTGCTGTTGTTTCATAAATAAATACTTCCCAATTAGTACTTGCTTTTGGTCACTTTCCACAGCCATGAAATGGTTGTTATTAAAAATTTTGCCAAAACCGGTTTGGCTCAGTGGATAGAGCATTGGCCTGCGGACTGAAGGGTCCCAGGTTCGATTCCAGTCAAGGGCATGTACCTTGGTTGCAGGCACATCTCCGGTAGGGGGTGTGCAGGAGGCAGCTGATCAATGTCTCTCTCTTATCGATATTTCTAGATCTCTATCTCTCTCCCTTCCTCTCTGTAAAAAATCAATAAAATATATTTTTTAAAAAATAAAAATAAATAAATAAATAAATAAAATAAAAAATTGGCAGTTTTATATTTGCTTTGATTTTGCAGAGAGGATTTTCTGACCACACTACAATAACTAGAACCATCTGTATCATGTGGCTCTGTAGTAACTCTCTCTAAAGTAATAGGGGTATATTTCTTTGCCTCATTGATGTTGGTCTTGGCCATATGACTTACTTTATCCAGTGATATATTAGCAGGGTTTTAAATGTATTCTCAAGATTTGGCTTGGTTTAGAGTCAAGAGAGAGCAACAGACTAATGTATGCCTAAAAAAGTCATTTACTTCTGAGAGTTATTGATAAAGAAGAAGAGAAGTAACATGAAAAATGCCATTGTGTCTTTTATGAGTCTGCTAGACCAAATGCAGAGCAAATTCAGCATTACTCTTTTATTCTAGCATTAAAAAATGAGGTCCATAAGCAAGAATACACTCTAAATTTCCATTTTGCTGAAAGCTCTGCATCTTTTGCACACACCACACGGAGCTTTTTAAGCAGTTCCATCATGATGTCTACATTACATCGGCAGCACAGGACATCCTAAAATCCCTCATTCAAATGACAGAACTTACCAATAAATATATTTTTATAAGGTAATACTCCATTTATTATACTGCATCATCATAGATGCCTATGTGTTAGGGAACAATAACACCTCCCAGATCTAAGAATGTTAACTTAAAAATCAGATTTCTCACCAGCATCATAGGAATATTGTCAGTGTTTGGCATTGAAATCGTCCTCCTATGGATGTTCCCCAGGAATGTGTGTTTGCAGAGAATGGAAGACAGCAGGACACTCAAGGAGCTATTGTATAAGAAAGCCAATGTCAGAAAAGTCACAAGCAAGGAGAGCAGGATAAATGCTATAAGAACATATCAAAGCACAGCATCAAGCAATGCCATAGAGCTTTGGACTGCTGGGAAATAGCAGCAGTATACAAACTAGCTCTCACTGCAATTGTGAGGACAGTGAAGAAAAGCATCAGGGAATTGCTAAACAACAATAAGCTATCCCTGCTAACCCTGGTTCACATTGCACATGTACATAGTTCATTCTACATTTGCCTGCTTAGTCTGAACATAGCAGTTGTGACTTAGACCCACAGCACTGTCTTAAAAAACTGAAATCAACAGAATAATTTTAAGCTATTGCCTAATAATTCCTTATGTATTTTAATGTGATTTTTCTCAACAATTGTATATATGAATTCTAATGTCATTGAAAATCCCACACACTGGCAGCCACAGATATCTCATTCATGACCACTAATCCAGAAGCCTAAAAGGTATCTGCCTTGCAAGAAAACCAGCTATAATAAGGCCCATGGACTTTAGTCACAGAAGAAGAGCCTGCCACCAGCTCTAAGACCTACAGTTTGGGGGGAGGGGAGCTAATAAGTGCTTGTCTGCTTTATCAAGAAAATTGTTAGGTTTTATAAAATTATAAAGGACATACAGGTTGCATTCAGTGGAAAGGGCACAAAAGTATACTTAAGAATAAATAAAATAAAAAAACATTGGGGGTGCCCTAGTTGGTTTGGCTCAGTGGGTAGAAAGTCAGCCAGGGGACTGAAGGGTCCTGGGTTTGATTCTGGCCAAATTGCAGGCTCAATCCCTGGCCCTGGTTGCAACCAACTGATGTGTGTCTCACATCAATATTTCTCTCCCTGTGTGTGTGTGTGTGTGTGTGTGTGTGTGTGTGTGTGTGTCCCTTCTACTCTCTCTAAAAATCAATGGAAAAAGTATCTTAAGTTGAGGAATTAAAAAACAAAAAAGTTGGGGAAAATATAATCAAACTCCCAACTATAATCACACACTATTTAGGGGCCATTTTATATGACAGCAATAACCCAATAAGCTTTTAACTCATGAGAATAACAACAAAAAAACACACAATATTTTAAAAATTGAGCTTCATACCAATGACATTGACCTACCAAGAAAATGCTACATTGAATTGCTCTCTCTAATAAATAAGATGCAGAAGTATAGCAAATTTAACAAGACTTTCACAAAAATAATAGACACAACGAACATTTTAGTGTTTAAATGTATATGGAAAATATAAACAAGTAAAATGCTTCATTGCACAATAGCTCTAGATCACCACTGTTAAGTAGAAACATAAATGTGAGCCACAAAGGGAAGCACATATGTAATTTCAAGTGTTCAAGCAGACACTTTAAAACAATTTTTGAAAGAGCAAAGTTAATTCCAATAACAAATGTTTTAATGCAATATAATAAAAAAATCTTATTTCAATATGTAATCAATACATTAATTACTAATGGGATTATTACAGTTTAGCTGTACTAAATCTATGAAAGCTGGGATGATTTACACTATGGCACATCTCAGTTCATACTAGCCACACATCAAGTGCTCAATAGACACAGTTGGCTGATAACTACCATATTGGACAGCACAGCTGTCAATAAAGGAAACTCAATTGATAAGTTTCTCTCATATACATGTTTCTGTCTTTCCCTCTCTCTTCCACTCTCCCTAAAAATCAGTGTCAAAGTATCCCCTGGCAAGGATTAAACTAAAAACAAGGAAGGAAGAAAAAAGGGAAGGAGGGAGAGAGGGAGGTTTATTAAAGAGCTGAAATTAATGCAATATGTGACCACAGCATTCCAATCCAATGTTCAGAACTACCAGAAGAAATGCAGATATCAAGCCACATATGTTTCCTGAGTTTCCCTGAAAGCTTGGTAAACAAAGATGAAAAATTTAATATACACCGAGTGGCCAGATTATTATAATCTCTGAACACATAATAATCTGGCCACTCAGTGTATATCCTATATAATTAAAGGTTAATATGCAAACTGTCCCCTCGACCAGGAGTTCGACCAGCAGGCAAGCTGGCCAACTGCCCATGTCCCCTCCCCCTGGCCAGGCTGGCCGGACCCCACCCATGCACAAAATCATGCACCAGGCTTCTAAATACACACATGCGTGCACACACGTACACACACACACACACACACACACACACACACACACTGAATGGCCAGATTATTATGCCTTCAGAGATCATAATAATCTGGCCACTCAGTGTATTCGTCTGATAACCATAACCAAGGCAATAAGGTTAATATTAATTCCTTGTGAAGAAAAAGAAAGAATTGTAAGATTTTCAGAAATTTAGATTTAGAAGAAATTTTCTCTGTAAAATTTTCTTGAGCACTAAGAAATGAAGGATAGTCACTGATACCATAGTTCTTTTCTTATTTGCAAAAGAGAAAGGAGAAGAGTGAGCACTTAAAACCATATATATGGTCACTTTTGAGATTAATAAGAAGTTTAATTTTCAAAACTATAATTCTAAAATTACCAAACTTTCAAGAATTAAGCTTCAATCTATGTCTAGATCACAGTAAGAAAAACTTTAGTAAATAAAATAAAGCTTTTTTTAATTTTTTTACATCAAACATCTATTGTTTAGTGTCATTTGACCGTATGATTTTGAAATGTTGTGAAAACTTGATGTTAATATTTAATAATTATAATTTGGAGCTATTAAAATTACATGTGGATTGCCTTCTGTTTAGTTGTACTCTTTCAAAAATAATGATAAAAGATAAATCTTATTAATGCAACATTAAAATTAAGCATTTTATGCACAAAGGACAGAAAATGTAAATAAAATGTTTCTTAGGGAAGTATGCTTTCTCTTTGAGATGAGTGGATCTCTCTAATTCAGATCTTGTTTTTTCCAAGTTTTTTAAAATATAATATTCCAAGTTTTTTTCTGCAAGTCCTGGTCTTTCTGAGAACTGTGACTATGTAATTCATTGTTCGTCCTCCTCTCCTCTCCAAAACCCTCCAAAATGGGTGGGAAAAGCCCTTCTTTCTCACTACATGAGAACTAGGATGAAGTTTAACAAGAATAAGACAAAGAACAACTGTGGGCCTAGGCCAAGATAGACTGTGGGAAGAAAAATTCTTAAATGTCAGGTCCTAAGTAACAGATGGAGAACAAATCTGGAATCTTACTCCATGGGGTGATAATTAAGAACAATTGGAAAATAGAGAGGTTCTGGAAGGTAGAAACTAGAGACAGAACACTCTATTTTTTTTTTTTAATAAATCTTTATTGTTCATATTATTACAAATGTTCCTCATTTCTTCCCCACCCCACCCCCATTGCTCTCCTCCACCAGGTTCCCACCCCACCCTCTGCCCTTTCCCCAACTCATTGTCCTCATCCATAGGTGCACAGTTTATGTTCAGTCTCTTCCCACATCCCCCTCTCCCCTTTTCCCCAAGAATCGTCAGTTCACTCCCCTTCCATACCTCTGATTCTATTATATTCACCAGTTAATATTGTTCATCAGATTTTTTTTTAATTTCCTTGGTTTTTAGATTCACTTGTTGATAGTTACGTATTTGTTGTTCATAGTTTTTATCTTTATTTACTTTCTCCTCTGAAAGAACCCCCTTCAGCAATTAATATAATTCTGGTTTGGCGGTGATGAACTCCTTAAGCTTTTTTTTTATTAGTGAAGCTCTTTATCTGGAATTCTATTCTGAGTGAGAGCTTTTTTGGGTAGATTATTTTTGGCTGTAGGTTCTTGCTATTCATCACCTTGAATATTTCTTGCCATTCCTGTCTGGCCTGCATGGTTTCTGTTGAGATATCAGCTGACAATCGTATGGATACTCCTTTATAGGTAACTACCTGCTTTGCTCTTGCTGCTTTTAATATTCTCTCTTTGTCTTTTGCTCTTGGAATTTTAATTATGATGTATCTTGGCGTGGTCCTCTTTGGATTCCTTTTGTTTGGAGTTCTGTGCGCTTCCTGGACTTGTAAGTCTATTTCTTTCCCCAGGTGAGGAAAGTTTTCTGTCACTATTTCTTTCAGTATGTTTTCGATATCTTGCTCTCTCTCATCTTCTGGTACCCCCATAATTCTGATGTTGGTTCGTTTGAAGTTGTCCCAGAGGTTTCTTACACTATCTTCAACTTTCTGGATTCTTTTATCTTCTCGCTTCTGCGGAGGAGTGTCTTCTGGCTCTTTATGTTCCAAGACTTTGACTTGATTCTTGCGATCTTCCATTCTGTTTTTAGGACTCTGTATAATATTTTTTATTTCAGACAATGTATTCTTTATTTCTTGTTGATCCCTTATTATTTCTTGTTGATCCCTTATTAGTTCTTGTTGATCCCTTTTCATCTCCTCAGAGGTCTTATTGACCTTTTCTAGGAAATTCTTGAAAAACCTTATAAGCATGGTTTTGAACTCTATATCCAGTCTCTTCTTTTCCTCCATTTCTTTTGTTTGTGATCTATTTCCTTGTCTCGGCATTTTCACAGCTTCCCTGAGTTGGTAGGGTGGCTTTGTGTGCTAAGGTATCCCATATGGTTCAGTGAGTCAGCCTCCCAGTTACCTGAGGTGGACAGTCTTGGTGTAGCCCTTTGTGGGCTGTGTGTGCAGTCTTGTTGTTAAGCCTTGCTTGCTGTTGATATCACTGGGAATCATTGATCTCCAAGCCAATTGGTTATGAGGATCAGAAGTGTCTCAGCTAGGAGGGTTTCTGTATTCTGCTTGAATGGGGCAGAGTCTCGGGTTGGCACAGACAAGCTTTGTTGAATCCAGCACAATTAGTTGCAGACAAGCTTTAGATTCCTGTCTGCCCCTCCCTAGGAGAGTCCTATTGGCAGCGAATGAAGAAGCTAGCCACTGGAAGGGCTTCTGTGCTCCACTTGGATGGGGCAGAGTCTCGGGTGGTGCAGACAAGCTTTATTCAGCCCCTCCTTACGAAGATCTGGTTTCTGAGTCCTGCAGTAATGGCCGCTGGCTTCACACACCTCCGAGAGATCTCTGCCCACTGCCTGACAGTCTGGCCTCTCCCTGTCTGGGGCCATCTATCAGCGCAATATGGTGGTTCCGTTTTCCTCCCGAACAAGAAAGCCAGCCATGCATTAGCTGTCCGCCCTCTCCTTGGGCAGAGAGTAAGCCAGCAGCGAACTCATCCCGCCCTCTCCATGCTCCACAAGCAAGCCAGCAGCGAACTCTGTGACTGCCTTTTCGCGCGCACAGTTTTCTGCACCTTCACAGTTCCTGAGGTTCAGCGCGCCTTCTTTCTCCTTCCCAGATGGTAGAACCTCCTCTCAGCCAGCCATCGGGCACTTCAGGGTGATGTTTCCTCTGTTTTTCAGTTCTAAATTCAAATTTGTTGTGGTAGGCTGCATTCCGGTATCTACCCTATACCATCATCTTGGTTTCTCTTCCGAGACAGAACACTTTATTGAGAAAAACTTTCTGAGTAAATTGATGACTCAAAGAAGCCTACATGGCTACATGACAAGAATGAAGCCTACAAGTCTATTACAAAGTTTATTTACCATGTCTAAATGTATTCATATTTAATAAATTAAGGAAGTTTATTCAATATTTTTATGATAATAATTTTATTTTATATTTTCTTAAGGCTAAGTGATTGTATATCTTTTCATTTTTCTCCATGACTCTCATAGTGTAATATCCAATTACTCTTATTTAAACTTTCTCTTTGGAGTTGTTGAGGATTTTAGTGCCAATCACATACATATTAAAGTCTAGCGCCATATGGGAGGGAGGGAAGGGGGCAAAAAAAAAAAAATCAATAAAATATATTTTAAAAAAAATAAAGAGTAACATGAAAGATAAAAAATAAAATAAAATAAAATAAAATAAAGTCTAGCGCTAGCTGAGTGTAAGAAGAAGAAAATCCAATGGTTCTATCATTAACTTGTTCTTACAAAAGATCTTTGTATTATAGGTTGATTTTTAATGTAAAACTGATACATGCTACTTTAGATCTGTTTTGGAGCCTCCTTAACCCCATGTTTTCTGTAAGCTTTGGAGGACCCTTTTATGATCACTAGTGTGAATATACTTTATAGTAACCATTGTAATAGATTGATGCTATTGTCCATCAGTTAGTTAATAGGAAAAAATCCTAAATGATTGCCTAAGGACACAGAAATATGTGGTAATCTTCGGTCTTCATTTTGATGTTTAGCTTCAAGATCCACTTATCTCTCAAGTAGTCCAAGCTACCCCCATCATCATCAGGGCATGAGGACAAGTATTTGGATTCCAGAACTCATCATTATTTTCCACCTGTCATTCAATAAAAAGTTCTGGCTGCCCTTCCTTTGGAGGTATTAGAAAGTAGACAGGCTTTTGAAAGTAAATGGTAGTTGGATGATAAATAGATCAACTCCACTAACTAACTAAAAGGCATATGAAACAAAAGCAAACATCAAAAGGCTGGTATGTTAATTTGCAGTGAGAAATAAAACACCATACATACAAGAAATATCTTATTGGCCTGATCAAAGCTCTTCTTTTTCTCTTGTGGTCCAAATAAGTGGAAATCAAAAGGTCATTTTGTGAGCACAACTGAAAATAATGGGAGGTAAATATAATAAATCAAATCTTTAAGGCATCATTCCCGAAAATGTATTATGTGTTGTGAGACATTTCAACAGATTGTTCAACAACAACAAAAGGTTCAGTAATCAAAAAAATTAGGAAAATGCTGGATTAAACTGAGTTAAATAGATTTTATAACTGCATATTTCTTTTGGTCCGAAAATGCATCTCATGAATCCCCAAGGGCTTAGATAGGCAGCTTTTCTAGAATAAAGTTGTCTTCTCTGTAGAGAATGCCTAACAATACGTCATGAAACAATGTTATTCTCAGATATAGTTTAGGATTCACTGTCCAAATTTCTTAGCCCTGTGGTCAGCAAACTTGAGAGCCACATGTGGCTCTTTGGCCCTTTGAGTGTGGCTCTTCCACAAAATACTCGCCTGGGCGAATCTATTTTGAAGAAATGGCATTAGAAGAATTTAAGTTTAAAAAATTCGGCTCTCAAAATAAATTTCAATCATTGTACTGTTGATATTCGGCTCTGTTGACTAATCAGTTTGCCGACCACTGCTAGCCTGATATACAATCTTACCATCAGGTTGGACTTGCCAAGGGGCCTAACCTACTTCAAATGCAAGGACTAAAGTTCGGCATCATTTATTCATAAAGGGCATGTTTACCATAAGAACTGAAATGGTCAAAGTCCAGTATCTGAGTATCCTTTCCCTTCTAGTGTTTCAGTGAACACTGCTACTATATACCTATCCTATTCCCCCTTTTCTTTCATTTGAATTCATTCTACCAGTGATACAGTGAATGCTAGCTTAGCTACAAATAATCTCATCTTCAGATGATTTTTGTGTCCCTTTATTGTAAATTAGGTGTTGATTTTCAAATGTGACTTTAACGATTTTTTTTTTTTTTTCAATTTTTAGAGTCCTGCCACACTAGATACTAATTAAGTAACTGTGGTGGAGAGAATACTACCTCCACCCAAAAGTCTACATCCTGGTATCCAGAACCTGTAAATATATTATCTTAAATGACAAAAGATACCTTGCAGGTGAGATTAAGTTAAGGATTTTTAAATAGGGAAATTATTCTGGGTTATCTGGAGGAGCCAATGTAATTGCAAGGGTCCTCACAAGTAATAGAGGAAGGCAGGAGCATCAGAATAGGAGAAGGATATGGGGCAATGGAAGCAGAGTTCAGAGGGATGCGATCACTAGCCAGAGGGGGCTAGGAACCAAGAAATGTGGGCAGCCTCTAGAAGCTGGAAAGAGTAAGCAAAGGAATTCTCCCCTAGAGTCTCCCGAAGGAATACGGCCCTGCTGACATCTTGACTTTAGACCCATGAGACCCATTTCAGACTTCTGACCTTTGGAACTGAAAGATAATAAATTTGTGTTGTTCTAATCCACTAACCGTGGTAATTTGTTAAAGCAATAATGGGAGAGAAATACAATAACCACAACTTCAGGAGACACCTGTTCCCTATCGACCTGGTCTGTTGCTACACTTCTCTAAAATATACTCCTCGGGGTCCAACCTTAATTAACACCCTAAACTACAGTATCTCTCTGTCCTTTAAGACCTATCTAGAGATTCATGTGACTCTCACTTTACAGAGCAATGGAAGCTTAAATCTAAGAACCTGAAGCAGTTTCAATAAGCATTAAATAAATTATTGAATGTCTCAGAAAGAGATTACTGTAGTTAAAGAGCAAAAAGATGAAAACTGTTAACTGAAGATGATGGCTACTTAAGAAATGTGCGTTTTCAGAGCCTTAGAGTAGAATAAACTCAGAAGAACTGATCCCTGCTAAACACTCTCAAGAAAGACTTGGCATAAATTGGATTAATCAAGATTATCCAGGAAAACAGAACCATTAGGATGCATGTAAGTCAGTCAGAGAGAGACAATTATCACCTTATCTCATTTGTAGGTAGAATCTAATGAACAAAATAACCTTATTTTCCAGTTCCCATGCCATACCCCTGATTTTTCCTTTTTGTGCTAACAATAGTATTGTGTGAATTCAAATCTATCACTGAAAAATTAAGAGCTTTAAGCCGAAACCAGTTTGGCTCAATGGATAGAGCGTCGGCTTGGGGACTGAAAGGTCCCGGGTTCGATTCTGGTCAAGGGCATGTACCTCGGTTGCGGGCATATCCCCAGTAGGGGGTGTGCAAGAGGCAACTGATCGATGACTCTCTCTCATGATGTTTCTAACTCTCATCTCTCTCCCTTACCCTTTGTACAAAATCAATAAAATATATTTAATTTTTAAAAAAAGAAAGAAAAATTAAGAGCTTTAAGATTAATTACACAGTAAATGTTAGGGTCAAATTATAATGTAAAAATCCAGGCTTATTTAGTCAATTTTAGTGTGTTCACATCGAGGGAGGAATAAGAAATCTAAAAGCTGATATCAAGGAATTCTCTGACCTTTTTCATAGTCTCCTGCTTTACAAATAGGTGAGCAACAATAGAATACAGAGGCTGGGTGAGCCAGAATTGGTGTCTCTGAGTTGAAGGGACCTGGCCGCTGCTTCTGGCCAAGGCCAGCACACACTCGGGACCTCCTGTCGAGTCACACAGGAAGGACTAGGCACATGTTGTGGGCTCAGGCAGCAAAGAGGAATCCTGCCTGAGAAAAGAATCAGAGCCATGTGTCAGGATAACATTATAGCCTGGCCAGTGGGGCTCAGTGGTTGAGAATCAACCCAAGAGCCGAGAGGTCACAGGTTAGATTACTGGCAGCCGATCGATGATATTTATCTCTCATTGATGTTTCTACCTCTCTATCCCTCTCCTTTCCTCCCAGTCTAAAAATCAATAAAAACACATTTTTCAAAAAAAGAATAAGACTATAGGGGAGCTCTGGTCTAGAACTGGGGCTCTCTGTCCTCTGCCTTGCCTTAGGGCTGGTTTATAGAGTATTGGACACATGAATTTCTGGGGGTTGTTTCTCACTGGGAAGAAAGTGTTGGTCTGCAGTGAGCGCTGTTCCTGGGGACACCTGGGAGTTCAGCGTGCCCCACTTTCTTGTCACAGGAAGCAGCTGCCACAAAAATTCTTTAGAACAGTGATTCTTTTTCTAATGCTTAGCAAAAGAACCTTTTTTAAGTGATTTTTTTTTTTTTTGGAATGTCAAATATATAAAAATAGTTGAAAGCCTATCAGCTCTGAACAGCCCAAAGCCCAAATGCAAGGCCTCCCACTGTGCCCGCCCCCATTGGCAGCCTGGCCCCTCCATGGAGCTCTGGGATTGGTGTGATACATGTGAAAGCCACTGCTTTGGAATGCCAGGCACTGTGCCTGTGAAAGCCTGAACACATAAAGTCAGGGAAACATGACATATATAAACCATGCAGCATGCCAACAACTTAAAACACCTAACAAAGTTGAATCAACTGGTTCCTGGGAAAAGCTATGGTCAATGGCATCCTTGAATGCTACCACATTAACTATGGACTGCTAGGAAAGCTCTTATTGGAAGGACACCTGAAAGCCACCCACAGCCTTAGAACATGTCATTTCCAATCCTAAACCCTGAATTTGATGACTCTGTTACTTATCAGCTGGGTAAACCTGAGAAAACATCTTAAACCATCTGAGCCCTTACCTTCTTACAGGAAGTTAAGGATAATAGGTTTCTTACTCACTTTACATAGTTGTGAGGAACCAATGAAAGAATACACTAAAGAGGCATATAAACTGTAAAGCTCTGTATTTATGAAAGGTGTTGACATTATTTTAAAAATCAGCTATCTGCAGTGTCTTTCATTTACTCTGTGAAGTTTTAGTAAATAATACTCCATCTACGGTAAGATTAATAAATTGAGTTGATTTGGATGTGACTGATCTGTATCCCATTGAACAAGGCAACAGTAAAGGGTAGCAGCCCGCTCCTACTTCCTGCCTCCTAGCGCCCCAACCTGCTACTGCAGCTCCCTCATCGCAGGGGTTACTCCCTCTCAGTCACTGCCACACTCCATTATGTCCCTCAAAGCTGGGTCCCAAAGGTTCCCTAGTCCCCACATCTATGCACAAATTTCAGAGCCAGTTGACCTGCTCATTCATTATATGATAGATAAACCTAACTTTCCCCACCACCAAGATTCTGGCAGCACTGCCCAGCAGAACTTCCTGCGATGATGGAAATGTCCTATCTGTGCATGTTTTGTACAAAGCCACTAGCCACCATGGCTACTGACCCCTTAAAATGTGACTGGTATATCTGAGGAATTAATGAAGTTAATTTGATTTCAATAGCCATGCGGGGCTGGTGGACAGCACAGCTCTAGAGAAATGGAAAAGAGCTCAAGACTAACATTATCAGTGAAATTTGGGAAAATATATTATAGGAACATCTGTAGCATTTTCAAATATAAAAATCGTGTTAAGTAAAAAATGATGGTTACACATTCAAATGTCTTGTTAAGAGTAGGTTGAGACCTAGTCGGTGTGACTCAGTTGGTTGGGTGCTGTCCTGTGTACTGAAAGGTTGTAAGTTCGATTCCCTCCTATCAGGGCACGTGCCTGGGTTGCACACTTGATCCCCTGTAGGAAGTGTGTAGGAGGCAGCTGATAAGTGTTTCTCTCTCTCTCCCACTTGCTTTCTCTCTCTCTCTCTCTCTCTCTCTCTCTCTCTCTCTCTCTCTCTCTCTCTCTCTCTCTTTCTTCAAAAAGAAAAGAGTAGATTGAGTTCTCTGTCCTAATTCAGTCTCCAATCATGCTTCTGATTACTGAGAGCTATGAGCAGAAGCCAATATCAGACAAGAAGACAGAACATGCAACTAATGATTTTTACATTGTGATCAAATAAAACTTACAATAACATTAATCTGACACCTATTAATGATGTGTATAATCGCTATAGTGCATGTTGTAATTAGTTATAAAGGGTACATCATTCTCATACATTTACAATTAACATAATTTTTATAATGTTTGTAGTATTAACAAATTACACCCCTAATCCTAGCTTTTCTAAACTATTTATAAACATTCATACCCAGACCATGTCCAGCATTTTTTAAAAATCAGAATCCTGGCTCCTGAGCTATTGCTCCATGTTGTTCTGTCTCAGCCTGCATTCCCTACCTAATACAGCCAGCAGTTATGGAGTTTGGTGCTTCTGGCCATATTGCCAACTTCTCCCTGTCCCACCCTTGAGATGTCACTGAGCAGGGCAATTTTTATTCCTCCTTTCTAGACATTTCTGCCTTTGGGGCCAGTATCAGGAACTTTGAGGCAAATTATTAATAGACAGCTCTGCCTGATCATCATGCTGCAAAGAAAAAAGGGGGGGGAGGGGCAGGAAGGAGGTTAGATGCTAGGTAAAGGTAGCCATTTAAAGTTGCCACAGGGAGTGCTGAAGACGGATTCTGCAGAATGGACAGAAGGCATTTTGGGGGCAAAGGGTCACAGGAGTAAAAGAAGACTGAGGCAGAGAGATGGAGAACCTGCACTCTTAAGAATAGGGTCCTGGTCCTGGAGCCACACCTAACAAGACTTGGGGCAGATGGGCTAAACTGGCCTCTGGGCACATGTGTTGTTCTGAACTGTTCCTGGTAATATGCTACTAGTGGCTCTCACTCAGAGTGACAGCCACTAGTAGCATATTACCAGGAACAGTTCAGAACAAAAACCAAGTAACATCACAGTAACAGTTCAGAACAAAAACCAAGTAACATCACAGTAAAGAACAAAAACCAAGTAACATCACTGCAATCTTGGTCTATGGGAAGACTAGAGAAAGCTCAGGGCAATAAGTCCCTGAAAACAAATACAGGATAGGACGGGGGTGGGGGGCGGAAAGAGAGCTAGAAAGTCTAGGAAAAAGAAAGTTCATGGTTCTCTTGACTAGAAAAACTGCAGATATCCTGCCGCATTTTTAGAAAATATTAATTCCCTGGCAAGTGTGGGAATAAAGATACCTCAAGTCGAACCTGAGCAACCCTACAGGCAGATGACATGCTTTCCAAGTTAAGGAGGTCAGGGCTTTGAGGTTAACTAAATGGTGCAGCTACCTCACTGAATTTTCTACACAAAGGGTACAGACATGCCCTGTTCAGGATATGATTTTGCTAAGATAGAAGCTGTCAAGTTTCGGCTTATTATTTTTCAAGGTCCAAAAAATAAATAAATAAATAAATAAATAAATAAATAAATAAATAAATAAATAAAGGAGGAGGGGTTCAGCAAGGTTGTACTAACCACAACCTTTTCTCTTCAAGGACCCTATCTCCATAGTTTTCAAAATACCAGTAACAACAAAACCCACCCATTGAGGGATTTGTATAAGCTGTATTAAACATTCCCACAAAGGAAACAGATCACAAACGAAAGAAATGGAGGACAACAAGCGACTGGATATAGAGTTCAAAACCACAGTTATAAATAAGGTTTTTTAAGAATTTCCTAGAAAAGGCCGATAAAATAAATGGGACATATGAGGATATGAAAAGGGATCAACCAGAAATAAAGAATACATTGTCTTAAATAAAAAATATTATACAGAGTCCTAAAAACAGAATGGAAGATCGCAAGAATCAAGTCAAAGACTTGGAACACAAAGAGCCAGAGGACACTACTCCACAGAAGCAAGAAGATAAAAGAATCCAGAAAGTTGAAGATAGTGTAAGAAACTTCTGGGACAACTTCTAATGAACCAACTTCAGAATTATGCGGGTACCAGAAGATGAGAGAGAGCAAGATACCAAAAACATATTGAAAGAAATAGTGACAGAAAAAAATCCAAGATGGCTGCTCAGGTAAACACCTAGCCGCAGCCGCACACAACAATTTCAATAAAATACAACTAAAATATAAAATGGACATTACCCAGAACTTCAGGAAAGTCAACTGACTGGAAATTCTACAAGAAAAAGCAAGGAGAAAACCAGAAGGAAGAGCGGAGGAGCTGTAAAAGCCTAAGGTACGGAGACACGGGCATGCGCGGAGAGGACGGAGCTGGAGAGGAGGGAGGCTGAGTGCCTGGCGGACGTTCCCTAGCAGGAAGGAGATAAAAGCTCCGACTGTGCTGGGCCCCAGTTCCGTCTGCTCTGAACCCCAGTTCTAGGCCAGACCCTGGGGACCCAGGCTCACACAGAGGGAGCTGGGCTGTAAGGCGGAACCCCAGGGAGCGGCGAAAGGAGGCCCCGGAGGTGCACACATTGCGCTCAGAGAAGGGACGGTCGGCTCTGCCGCGGAATTGCCCTGGTGGGAAGGAGACAAAAGCTCCAGACTGCTCTGAATGCCACTTCCAATCCCACTTCCAACTGAACTGAACCCCAGTTCCAGGCTCATTGGGAGAGCCTAGACTGTTTGGTAGCAGGCGAAAATCGAGGGTACCTTTCTCTCAGAGGCGCTTCCAACGAGTACTGAAGGACCCTGAGACCCAGGAATCGCATGGGGCAGAGCTGACAGAAGCCAAAGCTGTAGGCTCCACCCTGAAACTCAGCCCCATGAGGGAAGTTGCAAAAATGCCCAGATGAAATAGATCACAAACGAAAGAAATGGAGGACAAAAAGCGACTGGATATAGAGTTTAAATCTACGCTTATAAGGTTTTTCAAGAATTTCCTAGAAAAGATCGATAAGACCTATGAGGATATGAAAAGGGATCAACTAGAATTAATAAGGAATCAACAAGAAATGATAAGAAATCAACAAGAAATAAAAAATACATTGTCTGAAATAAAAAATATTATTCAAAGTAATAAAAACAGAATGGAAGATTGCAAGAATCAAGTCAAAGATTTGGAACATGGGGAGCCAGAAGACACTCCTCTGCAGAAGCTAGAAGGCAAGAGAATCCAGAAAATTGAAGATAAGGTAAGAAACCTCTGGGTCAACTTCAAGCGAACCAACATCAGAATTATGGGGGTCCCAGAATATGAGAGAGAGCAAAATATCAAAAACATACTGAGGGAAATAGTGACAGAGAACTTCCCCCACCTGATGAAAGAATTAGACTTACAAGTCCAGGAAGTGCACAGAACTCCAAACAAAAGGAATCCAAAGAGGACCACACCAAGACACATCATAATTAAAATTCCAGGAGCAAAAGACAAAGAAGCAAGAGCAAAGCAGGTAGTTACCTATAAAGGAGCACCTATACGATTGTCAGCTGATTTCTCAACAGAGACTGTGCAGGCCAGACGGGAATGACAAGAAATATTCAAGGTAATAAATAGTAAGAACCTACAGCCAATGATAATCTATCCAGCAACGCTATCACTCAGAATCGAAGGTCAAATAAAGAGCTTCACTAATAAAATAAAATAAAAAGCTAAAGGAGTTCATCACCTCCAAACCAGAATTATATGAATTGCTGAAGGGGGTTCTTTCAGAGGAGAAAGTAAATAAAAATAAAAATTATGAACAACAGATACATAACTATCAACAAGTGAATCTAAAAACCAAGAAAATTTTAAAAAAAAATCTGATGAACAATATTAACTGGTGAATATAATAGAATCAGAGGTATGGAAGAGGAGTGGACTGACGATTCTCGGGGAAAAGGGGGTGGGGAAAAGGCAGAGGGTGGGGTGGGAACCTGGTGGAGGAGAGCAATGGAGTGGGGGGGGAGGAACATTTGTAATAATATGAACAATAAAAATTTATTTAAAAAAAAAAAAAAAGAAAAGAAAGAAATAGTGACAGAAAACTTCCCCCCCTGTGGAAAGAAATAGACTTACAAGTCCAGGAAGCCCGCAGAACCCCAAACAAAAGGAATCCAAAGAGGACCACACCAAGACACATCATAATTAAAATTCCAAGAGCAAAAGACAAAGAGAGAATATTAAAAGCAGCAAGAGAAAAGCAGGTAGTTACCTATAATGGAGCACCCATAAGATTGTCAGCTGATTTCTCAACAGAAACCATGCAGGCCAGATGGGAATGGCAAGAAACATTCAAGGTGATGAATAACAAGAACCTACAGCCAAAAATACTCTACCCATCAAAGCTATCACTCAGAATCAAAGGCCAGATAAAGAGCTTCAAAATTTAAAAAAAAAAAAAAAGCTAAAGGAGTTCACCACCGACCAACCAGAATTATATGAATTGCTGAAGGGGTTCTTTAGAAAGAGGAAGAAAATAAAGATAAAAATTATGAATAACAAATACCTATCAACAAGTGAAACAAAAACCAAGGGAATTAAAAAACCTGATGAATATTAACTGTTGAATATAATAGAATCAGAGGTATGGAAGGAGAGTGGACTGATGATCTCGGGGAAAAGGGGAGTGGGGGGTGCCGGAAGAGACTGAATATAAACTGTATACCTATGGATGAGGACAATAGGGGGTGGGGAAAGGGCAGAGAGTGGGGTGAGAACCTGGTAGAGAGGAGCAATGAAGGGGGAAAAAATGAGGAGCATTTGTAATAACCTGAACAATAAAGATTTATTTTTTAAATAATTAATAAATAAATAAATAAATAAACAAACATTCTCACCTCTCCTCAGTCTCTCTCTCTCTCTCTCTCTCTCCCTCCCTCCCTCCCTCCTTCTATCCTTCCCTTCTTCTCTCCCCCTCCCTCTTCTCCATATGACTCCCTCCCAGCCCCTGCATGACTGCTGTACAACTCTTGACATCTCCATTTGCAGATCCAGCTCAGACAGAAATGATCATTTCTTGGTCTCATCGTAAACTCACTGGGTGGGAAAATTAACCAACCCAACTTGAATTAGAAATCAACCATGTTTAATTCAATGGATCCCAGAAATTCAGGTAGATTTAGAACAAGTGTGAATAGTGGTACCTACCTGAGGGAGAATAAGGATGTCAGCCCTCAGAGAAGAAATATGTGAGCTGGAAAGACACTTGGAAATGTGTTCACTGCAGTGCAATACTTTGGTGTTGTCAGCGTGGACTCTCCTGACCTTGGGGAAGAGTGGTTATCCCTGGAGGTGAGAAGAATGCTAAAACAGGGACTGGGCAAGGTCAAGCTTCTGCGTGGTCTCACCTAAGCCTGTCTCAGTTTCCTCCCACTGAACCTAACAAATAAAGGCCCTGTGCAGAGGAATTTGGCTGTCTGATCACATGCACACAGGGCCGTAGAGTCACAGTCTCTTTTTGATAAAGTGCTATTTTTAATTCCTCAGAAGCTAAGAGATCTGCTAGGAGCTCCTGATATCAAAGTCCTTGAGCTAAGAGATTATTGTACTCCCTTCCTTTCAGAGAGTCAGAAAATTTAATGGTAAGAAATGGCCCAGAAGGCAGCATGTGGAGCAACGGTTTTAGAGATTATATAGGGCCCATGAGCTTATGATCTCCCAGTAGGTATACTGTTAGGTTAACTCCTGATAGGTGATTAAATAACTAAATTGTCTATTGCAATTAGTTTTATTAGTTACCTTTATTAGACTGCAGCACAGACAGGAAGGACCAAAGACCAGATGATTGGGCCACCCTGGGCAACTGTGGATAAAAGGCAATTTTGCACTGTTTCTCTGATAGTGAACTCCTTATGACTAAGAAGAAAACAGCAGTACAGAAATCTTTCTGTGGAAAAACTTTCAAAAAACGGAGCCTTATCTCCTAGGAAACCAATTTACTCCTCCTCATTCTCTGTTCAGAAAGATGGCCAGCTTTCCTTTTCCCATCCCTAACCCCATTACCATTTGCTTCTTCGCAAGCTCACAGTCTAACAAAGCAAGCAGGCATTCTGGATGAGTATGCCTTTTTAAAGCTGAATTATGTCTAGCCAAGATCCAATGCCATTTCCAAAATCAGAATCCATTTGAAAAGACATTTGGGATGTGGAAATACAGGCAGCTACTGAATAATCCCTTGATATGACAAGGAATACAGGTTGAACCGAAATACAGCTGGAACCTACCTACAAAACCGGTTTTCCATAGTGTAGAGTTAAGCAAATAGCATCTCTGTTATAAGATGTCTGGTTCCTCATATCTTTTGTAAGCAGTTTCACTGGTACTAGGGCCTCAAGGCACAGTGTCTTATAGAAGCCTTCATCTACTCAGTTACTCCATGTGAACTGAGCACCCATGATAAGCCAAGCACTAGGCAGGGCACTAGGGGGATAAAGGAGAAGAAGAAACCATTAAGGAGCTCAAAGCATAGCACAAGAGGCAGGCAAATAAATGAATATTGTAGCTACTAAATAAAAAGTGGGTGCAAGGCACAGTGCTGGTACAAGA
This sequence comes from Pipistrellus kuhlii, assembly GCF_014108245.1. Lineage (NCBI taxonomy): Eukaryota > Metazoa > Chordata > Mammalia > Chiroptera > Vespertilionidae > Pipistrellus > Pipistrellus kuhlii. The sequence goes on from NW_023425529.1 coordinate 20,592,486, forward strand.
GAGGGTCAGTTCTAAGGAATAAGAAATTTCACAAAAGAGGAAAACTTTGCATTGGGATCTTAAGAATAAATAGAAGTTTGTCAAGAGGCCACTGTGAGAAGGTAGGAGGACTTTCAAGCCTGGGAAACAGTAATAGGCCAAGGTACTGAGGTATGAAATTGTTAAATGCAATCACAAAATGGCAAGAAAGGAATTCAGTAAAGATGACACAAAGGAAAAAGGGGAGCTGAAAGAGGGGATTGGAGAAGTAGGAAATCCCTGGCTCATGAAGCATGTGGTTTGTCATGAGTTGAATAGTTTAGATTTTATCCCAACAGTGATCAACAAAGAATGTATCAGATAATCTGAGGTCCTCAGAGCCATTTCCACTCCTCTGTATCCTCTCCATTTCTCAGATCTCTTGTCATAGTATTCCAGTTTAAAGTCCATGAATTTAGGCCGAAACTGGTTTGACTCAGTGGTAGAGCGTCGGTCTGAGGACTGAAAGGTCCCAGGTTCGATTCTGGTCAAGGGCATGTACATTGGTTGCAGGCACATCCCTGGTAGGGGGTGTGCAAGAGGCAGCTGGTCGATGTCTCTCTCTCATTGACGTTCCTAGTTCTCTATCTCTTTCCATTCCTCTCTGTAAAAAATCAATAAAATATATTTTTAAAAATTTATTAAAGTCCATGAATTTAGAATCCTAACAGATTGATAAGGTACAAGAAGGAAATCAAAGGCTACCATTACTCCATCAATAGTGGTGGGCAAACGTATGAGTTTCAGCAGACATTGGGTTGTTCTCAGAGCTCTACTGTGGGTGAAACATCCACTTTGGTACTACCAATAGCTATGGACTTCAGCAGTGTTCATGAAGTCCTTAACCCGAGAAACAATAGCCACTTTCTCATCTCTGGAAAGCTTACTATCTCATTGTAGACCTACTGGCAAACTTCAGAGCCATTAATAACCTTCTCTGACCTAGAGTCCTACAACTTTTCCAGTGTTTCTTAAGTACCATTTAGCAGTACTAACTCCATCCCTCCTTAAAAGACTCCATGTGGTTTCTGTTTCCCTGATCCAAACCTGGACTGGGATTTTAGAAGTTTACCCTAGTGGCTTTGTAAAGAAAGAACTGAATGATGGGAGATTAGGGGTAGGGAGACCAATAGATGAACTATTTCAATAATACAAAGGAGAGATGATGAAACTCAAAATTAGGACAATGTCACTATAATTAGAAGAGAAGACTGATTTTTAAAATGTTTAGGGAACATGACCATTTAGATGGAGGAGAAAAATACAAGGAGATTAGAAATGTTCCCAGAGTTCTAGTCTGGGTGACTATACTGACGGTGAAAAAGAATACAATACAGAGAAAGGGAGAGAGGATCTTAAGAATGGACCTTACAGATGATGAGTTCAATTTGGAAAGTATTAAATTTATGGTCTAGATATTAAGTAGGCACTTGTGTAAGTAAATCTGGGGGCAAAAGATTTAGTGTGAAAAGATTAATTCATTTTGTAGACCCAGAGCATAGAAATGTTGGTTAAACCATGAGAGTGGGTAAAATTGAAAGGAAAGTGTGTATGTAGCATGGAAGGAGGGGTAATAATAAAAAGAACTAAGGAACTATCCCTGGAAAACATAACAGTTAGGAGAAAATACTGGAAGGGAATCCAGCAGAAGAGACCAAGAGTAACCAGAGAGGTTGAAGAACCCAGAGTATGGTGCTGAGCAGGAGAAGGTTATCTGAAACCGTGGGTAAACACATGAAGACAATATAAATTGTTACTGATGGAGGACATCAAATTTTTGTTGCTTTTAGACATGGGTGCAGTTTTATGCAATGTGAAATAGAGGGATGTTCTGTAGTTCTTGGCCTCTTCACCTTCTTAGTGTGTTTTATCTCTTCTCTGTCTCCTTCCTTCATCATAAAGGCAACCTCCCCTTTCCTCATTGCTTCACCCCCTCATCTCATTACCTTGTTCTTCTCCAAATGAAGCCAATGTATTTCTGCCTTTACAAATAAGTGTTCCTGCTTACATCTCCCAGATACTTAATCTGCCTCTCTTTAGCCAGGCAATCTGGATCAAACCCTGTGGACCGTATGCCCATGCATTTGGCTTGTGGCCACACACAGACCCATAGGCAAATACACCTCTAGGGCTGTGCTGAAATCCATTCAATAGGTCATAAACCAGACTATTTTTAAATGAAATATAAGAGGGTAAAAGGGTATAGAAAACATAAGCATATATACTGACAGAAAAATATGATTTCAGAAAACATTTGTGTCAATAATAGGTTATATGTGTGTTCCTGTTTTATGCATGGTATGAGTGATAGTCACAAAGTAAAATAATGGAGCAAAGTCTCATACATGTAACATGAAAAAGAAATACCAAGGAGGATTGAGTTCTATCTTAGTCTGTACTTGGAAAGTGATCCTAGGAAACAAAGGTGAGGGAGGAGGGAACAACAGAGAAGAAAGAGTAAAAGCCAATAGAGTATGCATTAATGTGCTGTTTACCACTGTGGGTAACTGGCTCTCAAAATTGTTGGGGACACTCTGAGGAACCACATAGAGTGTGCCTCAGAATTGTCCCACTAGAATGGAGGTGGGCAAATATTTTCTGTAAAGGGCCAGATAATAAATATTTTCCTCTTTGCAGACCATGCAGTCTATGTCATAACTACTCAACTCTGCCATTGTAACATGTTGGGAGCCAGCAGAGTTGAGGTGAGCAACTCAGTCTTAAGGAAATAGAATTAAGTTCCTTCTAGCAGAAGTTATGTGGTGCCCTGAGGGCTTGGCCAGAAGATAAGATTAACCTGGGGCTTAGCATCTTCCTGTCTTCCTGCCTCTTCCCCTTCCTGATCCTCCCCCCTAGATAGCCCAGCCTTGGAATGTTGCACCTTGGAATGTTAACATCTTTGCAACTTCCCCTTCCTGATCCTCCCCCATGGACACTGCCAAAGACCCCCCTGCATAGGCAACCCTGCCCCCCTTTGTTTCTGCTGTATAAATACAGCCATTTCAGAGAATAAAAGTTCGAGGCTTGATCAGAACCTTGTCTTGCCTTCATTCTTTCGCGTTCCTTGTTTGTTTCATTCTCTTAGGTGGTTCCTGCGTGCCCCCGTTGTTGTCCCGCAGGTAGGGACAGTAACATAGACAATATGTAAACAAATAGGCAATGGCTGTGTTCCAATAAAACTTTATTTACAAAAACAGGTGGACTGAATTTTTCCAATGGGCCAACAATTATCTGCCTTGCACCATATCACAGGGAGGTTGAGCATTTCTTTTTCCACCAGTTCCCATGCCCAATGGTTGGGGATTGCTAGCGAATGATAACATTCCCCTTACTTCTGAGTGGCATAGACACTAAGAAAGCAGCACAAATGTACATCCAGTGAGTGATTGATGAAGGATATGGAAGTACACAAGAGTCAGATAGACTAAGGGAGTGTGATAAAATGCTATCTGCTATCAGGGACCAACTGAGGTTACAGAATTCTGGAAAATATATTCATACTCGCATTTGCTTGCTAAAATGACCTCACAAGGCTCTTTTAAGTCCTCAGTAATCCTGCCCATACCACCTTTTTTCTCTGGGAACACTAAAATCTGATGTTTTATATTCATCACAATCCATTCCCTAAAGAAATCAGTTTTTGTATTTTAGAGAAGTTTTTTATTTTACTTCTTCAAAGTTAACTGTATATTCAGCTCTCATTCCCAGCTTGGCACACATTCTACCATTTTAAATCATTTTCTCTTAAAACTGTCCACACAGAGGATCTCATCTAATTATTCTTACGCAGTCTAAAAGACACAGTCTCTGTTATGCTTTTAAGCTTATTTTCTTTGCCACATACTTTCCTTTTTTCCCCAAATGGATGCATCCAATTACTCTCCTCTTGGGTGTTTTAATTTTGCACATTTTAGTGCATTTAGAAAAACCATAGATTATGCTACATTCACTGGCAAATCATTCAAAAGCATTTAGATAAAAGAAAATTTTTGTAAAAACACATCTTCTGTAGCCACATAAGCCTGAGACTGTTCCTTGTTTTGAATCACATCACTAGAGGAGAGAAAGAAAACAAGGTATCACAATTTGAATTCTTTTTAATGATTTGCCATCTGTACCAAATTTTTACATCACACAGAGCTCTTTCTCATGAAAGTTATGTGATTTATACATTTTCTTATTTGATCCATGAGAAAACTGAGTCTCAGAGGGTAAGTGCCTTATAAAATTTACAGAGAAAATTGGTAACAAAATGGAGTCTATAATCCAATCCCCCTTCTCTTAATTCAGCATGTTTTTAGATGTGCATTGTCACAACTACTCTGTGAATTACAAAACTTTTAAGAGTCCCCCTTTTTTTTTGGCTACTAACTTCTCACATAGCTTTATAATACCATGTACCATGTCATTCATCTTTTTCCATGGCTGGATATTGGCTCTAAATGCTTGAGTATTGTTATTGTTTTGGTTTTGGTTTTAATGCCATAGTTTCCAACATGGTAGATTATTTACAAAAATAATCATAATAATTTCATATTCCTGTATACTCATGACTTTGCTATTCTTTTTATCAAGACATAGACTCTATTTTCCCCACCCTTGTGTCTGGGCTGACTTTGTAACTTGCTTTGAATAGAAGAATACAGCAGATATGACACAATGGAACTTCTAAGCCCAGGCCTCAAGATACCTCTTTAAACATGTGAGGAAGCCTGGCCCTCCTGATTGAGGATAAAGGATCATGGGAAAGGGGGCCCAGTCAAAGGCCAATGCCAAATGGCAGGTAAATGAAGCCACCTTAGACTAACCAGCCCCATTCAAGACTCCATGTGTTTGAGCCTCATGAGTGACTAAATGACACCAGGAAAAGAACTTCCCAGGTAAGCTCATCCTAAATGGCTGACTCATGAAAACTTCTTACAGAACTACTCAAGCTCATCAAAGAGGGATGGATTTCTGGTAGCCATCTTTCTGTTTCTTTTCTTTTCTTATATCAGAGAGGAAGGGAGAATTGGGAGAGAGAAAGATTGAGAGAGAGGGGGGCGGAGGGAGAGAGAAAGAGAGAGAGAGAGAAACATCAATGATGAGTGAGAATCATTGATCAGCTGCTGCCTCCTGCATGGTCCCCACTGGGGGATTGAGCCCACAATCCAGGCATGTGCCCTGACCAGGAATCAAACTGTGCCCTCTTAGTTCATAATAGGTCGAAACTCATTCACTGAGCCACACCAGCTGGGCCATCTTTTTGGTTCTTGATTCTGCCCCAGCGGCCACATTATAACTAATTAGACCTAGTTATAATACTAGTAGATACCTAGTACAAGTTGGGCAATGAGAGTCTCTCTGTGGTGAATATAAAATAGTGAGTGGAGACTCATATCCTGGAAATCTTTGAGAGCTAAGTCTGTTTAACAGTTGGGCTCTGGAAGGAAGCTCTATCAAGACTCTGAGGCTGGTCCCAGAACTGTGCTGGTCCTCACCCTTGCTGAACAATGGGTGTTCAGTTCTTCACTTAACCCTGTGACATATCCCAGTATTCATCCAAATAAATCCCCATTCCCACATAAGCTACCTAAAGTAGGTTTTTGTTCCTGGCTGGGGGGGGGAAAAAAAAAAACCCAGTATCAACGCGCAAGTCCTGGTCCCACCTTTGGCTGAATAAAAGCCCACAGCTGGCTCCTCAGGGTTCCTCGAAGGTCACTTGCCCCTCCCTGCTCTTCTGCTGTCTGGGGCCAGAAGAAAGCTGCTACCCAGGAAGATAATCTCATTTTACAATGAGATCAGGGAGGCTGGTGCCCTAAATTTCTTCATGGTTTCACCTACTGCACAGATCAGTACTGACATCAGATATATAAGCAAGTCTCTGTCAATACTGATTTCACTGATGAAAGCTCTCCCTGTCCCTACCTCTCTGGATTCTTATCACATGGACATCAACCCTGTGCTGTCAGGACCAGCTGCTGATGGCAGTAGGACGAAAAGAAAGTGTAGATGACAATACCTGTAATTGACTCCTCAGGAAACTGGGTATTTGGTGCTCTATGACATTAGGTACAAGGCTGTTGTTTTTTTCCCACTTTCCACCTGGGCAGCTTTTGCTATTATATAAACTTATTCCCTGTGTCATCGAAAATCTATAATCCTCTACAAATTATACTATACTATCCTGATTTTATATGAGAACTCTTAGAAGAGATGAAATGTTGTATAATTACCACAATGAAGGACCCAGAAAAACACTGCCGGTGATAAAGTCATTTGTTATATGTGCTCAGGGAAAGGTAACGCTGCAGAACAGCTCCTGAGAGCACCTTGTTGTGAGTGAAAACTCACCCATTCACGTGGCTAAATTCCACCTATTTCATTCAGGACAAGTCTGGGAATTGATTCTGTTTTGTTACTGAAGAGGAAAAGTGATATTAGAAAAAGTCCAGCAAATAAGGGTCCTAGAACTTTGCAATGTCATGAGCTGTCATTGTGCCTGGATCTCTTTTTGGTTCTCTAAAAAAATATGAACAAGGGCTCTGAGTGAATTTAAATCTAAGGCAGTTGGCATATTTTAGTAAACAATTTTGAGTTGTAACTTGCAGATTGATAGTGAATATTCAGCTTTGGATAAAAGCAAAATCCCTAGTTCTGATCATATTAGAATTTCTTCCTCCATTTTCAGAAACTAAAAAGTTGAGTTTTTCACAAAAGTTACTGATCTAAAGAAACAAATATTTTTATTCTGATTTCTTGTGAAATGGAAAAAAGGGACAGAATTATACAAATGTAAAAATAAATGGTCTCTTAATCCTACCCTGTAAGTCTTGAAGTTTACAAGAAATTCTTGAAATTTAATAAGAACTTGCATAAATATTAGTTTTAATAATCCTAAAGAGAGGAAATATTGTATATGTAAAAATCTCTATTCCAGTTTTAAAACAAAATCAAACAAAAATCCCTAAACTAAAACTATTTCTTTAGCTACAATTATTAAACTTAGAACCATTTCCTTAAAAAGGAGCAATTACAAATTGATATAAAAACAGAGAAACACACCCAATCTGAACAACAATTGGAGAAAAAAATTAGAAAGCAGGAGGAGAGCCTAAATGGGACAACATGAAAGGAAGTAACATAAGTATAAATGTCTGTGCTTAAGTGTCATGAACAAAGAATACACAGATATCAAAATATTCCAAGAAAGGAGAAATTTGGTCAATGGCAATGGCCATTTTTTCAACAACCTATACTTATAGCCTAGGAGTCTTTTTCTTTCATTCACTTATTTACTCAATTATTCATTCACTCACTCCTTTATTCACTCGTTCATTCAAAACATTTACTGATGGCTGCAATATACTAGGCAATGTGCCTAAGAGAATTAAAATACAGCTCCTGTCCTCAAGAAGCTTACACTCTGGTGTTAGAACTTTCCAGTCTTTTATCCCCTACATCCAATCATGAAAATTGACATAAATGTCTTTTCTTTCCATCTCTTCCTTGACTCTGTCATGATCAAGGTCATTACTTGACAGCTAAATGAATAAAGTTGTTTCCTAGTTAGAATTTCTACACCTAGCCTCTTCTTTCTCCACTACTTCTTTATGCCATTCATCTTCCAAAAAGATTGCTTTGGTGTGTGACATCCTGCTAAAGGTGTCTTCAACAGCTTCTCATTTTCCCTAGAAAAAAGATTAAATTCCACAACTCAGCTGTTACTAGTAGGATTATTGGTAATTACTACCGCTTACTAAGGGCTTACTATATAACAGGCACTGTGTCACTGGCTTGTCTCATTTACTCCTCATGGCATCACTTCCAGGTAAAACTAGTACCTTCATTTTATAAAAGAGAAAAAAGACACTAAGAAGTAGTCACTTACTTTCCCAAGGTCACAAAGAAAGTAAGTAGCAGACTGACTCCAAAACCCACATTCTGAACCACTGTGCTGAGTCACTATATGGCTCTTGAGGTACTTCCAACCTATCCAACCTGCCTCTATCCCTTATCTCCTGTTGGATCCTCCATGCCTTCAGATCCTACTCATATTCACTCAAAGCCAAATTTAAATCTCCTCTCCCCTGTGACCTCTTCCTAGATTGTGCTAGTATGTATGGATCTCCTTGTCCTCTGAGCTCTTATATTACTTATTGAGAGATATACTGTATCTATTTTTATAGAAATATCTATATGTCTCAGGCACAAAAGTTAAAAGCCCTTTAGAGCATGTAGCCCTCATAAATACTTAATAAATATTTGTTGGTTTTGTGGGGCTATGCATATAATAGGCACTCTGTAAATTAATGTTGTGTGAGTGACTGAGAGCTTCAACATTAAACAATAAGGGATGTTTGTCACTAACTACTCAGTCATTATGATGTGCAACCATTCCCCTGCCATGACTGGTGGAAAAGGTTCATGTTGGGGGTGCTATATCTCCCTCACAGCATGCCCGAGAGAGCTGAAACCCACAGAAAGTTACAGGGGTTCCCCAAATCTTGCCTAGAGTAGTAAGACTAAGGAGCATTATGAAAATCACACTGATCCTCAATATGAATAAGATCTATGCGGAACTTTACCCCAGAGCCTTAACGAGCTTCGGGGGGGGGGGGGGGGGGGGGGGGGGGAAGGTAGACCTCCCAAACTCTGGGCAGCAACGCAGACTGACTAAGTCTAAGTAGATTCCTGTAAAAAAAAAAATGGTTTTAATTATAGCTACAATCAAGACCTTGAGGGACCACAGAGATCTATAGCACACTAGCCAAATCCTTCCATACTGACCCCCACCCCACCCAATACATGGCAGAAAGGGATGACCACTCTACATGTCATGCATGGGGTTGGCCAGAGAGAAATGATCAACTGGACAGCAGTCTCCAATGAAAAAGCCTGGCTGGAAGAAAGTTGTGATCAATTACTTGATACTGTCTTCATCTTTGGGAATTAGTGGCAGAGCAGGATCCTTCTTGGCTAAGCACTAAATGACATATGATTGAGAATGGAACATTCAGAGCAGAACTTCAAATGCCTTAACTGTATTTTTTATAATTTTTATTTCTTTTTCTTTTTATTGACTTTACTGGGGTAACATTGAGAGTAAGCACAATACTTTCAGAGGAAGGGGAGAAAATAAAGGCATGTTGAATACCCATTTCTCGGGAAAAGAACTGACAATATATCATGTTTGGGATTAGCCATTTCCACTGCTAAAGTGTTTTCATATAACTTCAGCCTCTCACCAACCCTATCAGACAGCTTGGGCAGCTGAAAGTAACTGCCATTGTCCATAGGTGGTAAGAACAGCCCAAGCCTTGCTGAGTACCCACAGCTAGTGGTTGGCTTGGCCACCCCAGTACCTCTCCCCCTACAGCAGGGCGCCCCCCCCCAACGCACCACTGTTTTGTGTTTGTTGTTGTTGTTGTTGTTTGTTTAATTGATGAGAGAGAGAGAGAGAGAGAGAGAGAGAGAGAGAGAGAGAGAGAGATCAATGATTAGAGAGAATCACTGACCTCCTGGTTCATAGGTTGACACTCAGCCACTGAGCCACACTGGTGGGCAACAGCATTCTTTCCCATGTTGAAGGAATTGGAATATAGAACTGCTTGCTTTGATTTCATTGGTTTTTTTCCTTCACTTCCATTACTGTTTTGAAACTGTCACTTTTTATCCCTTCCTTCCCACCCTCCTATACTTCCCTCCCTGTCACAGCCTCTCTTCTAACTTGTTTCAAATGCTGCTTCACTGAAAACCTCCCAGCTTCACAAAAACAAAGATTACTAAGCGGTGACCTGGGGCTCCCTGCTACTGCTTCTTGGGGTTGGAAGAACAATTTTTAGAGGGGGAGGGGTGTTTTAGGAGGGGAGGGAAATAATTGAATAATTACAGAAAAAACAGTGATTGCTCACCTAATAATCTCATTAAGATCCCAAATGATCTCAGTCCAGCTCTCCAGACTTGTGATAGATATTTAAAGACATGTTAGGGGTAAATATCCCAGGAATAAATGCTTCCAGTGTTACAGCATTTTGATTGCCCTGACAGTCAACATCTTGGCATCTAATAATCGAAAAGATTATACACGGAGCTCTCAAGTAGCTCCCTCGTGAACTGCCACGATGTGAGTGATGGACATCGGACAAAGGGCGAGGTGTCTGGGAGCTGGGAGTCCATCTGGCCTCTCTGCTCAGCACTGAGTTCCCGATTGCACACAAAGCACAGATGAGCAGCAAAAAGGGAACGAGGGGAAAGCTGAAAGCTAAATTGTCATTCCGCTCAGAGAAAAAAGAATTCTGAGATTGTCAAAGTGCGGGTCCAACCCAGTCCTCCCTTTTCTCCACAGCAACATTGTTCAGGCAGCTCTCATCGTGACACATTTCCACTGAACCTCTCCAGGGTAAGGATTTTCACCAGCTGCATGACTGTTGCTGAGGAATCCAACTATTGCTGTCAGGCTAATAAGAGAAAAGGTTCACTCTTGTGAATCAAGTAAATAAACATGCCTGGGAAACACTGCAGCAGCAGATAACACTGAGAAAAATGAAACGTGATGCTATTTTCAGTGCTTGCTTTCTGATTATAATTGAACTTGAAGAGCAACTAGCATGAACAATGTAAAGGCAAAGTTAATTTCAGATCCTGAGCTTGCTGCACAGTTTTTAGGTTATTTGAAATGCAATGTGATCTACAGTCATTTTTCCAACCATGTGACGAGGAAACTCAAGGATACCTAAGTAGCTGCCAGGAGCCTCAGGGGCAATGGAAGTTGAGGAACATTGATTACAGAGAGATTTTTTTTTCTTTTAAAAGTCTTACATAGTGTGCCCCATTTTCCCTATCAAGCTAACATTTATTGAAGACTCGTATGCACCAGGAAATGTGTTCATCGCTCTAGTGGGAATAATCTCATTTAATTGTCACAACAACCTGTGGGAAAGCTACTATTATTGTTTTCATCATATGGAAGCCATACAACTTGGAAATATGGAGCTAGAATTGGAATCTAGTCTCTCTGATGTGAGAGCCAAATCATTGTGATATTGTAGATGAAGAGTGAAAATAAGTCACAGCTGGGACCCTCTCCCATGCTGCTTCCCTTGTGACTTTGGCTACAAACCTCCCAGCCTCACAGTCAACAGTTGGAATTCACAGATTACAGAGCTGTGTTATGTGTAGAAGATCAGGAGAGAAAAGGAGAGTAGGAACAAGCTGTCCCTTAACCAAAGGTCATAATGCCTATCAATGAAGTCCTTTCTCCATGACTCTCCCTCTGAAAGTTCCAGTAATTGTTCCCTTCTCTTGCCCCTTCAGGTCTGGGGCTAGTAATGAGCCTTTGGCCATTGTGACTCCCCTATGCCTTCTCACACCTTTGTAAATAGTCCTTTCATTAAACTCTCCTCCAGTGTTCCTAATTTGAAGGTGTCATCTATTTTTACAGGGACCCTGATTAATACATTCTGTAAAATTTTTATGGAGATGGGGAACAGAAAGAAATAGAAATGGTGGCCCTAACTGGTTTGGCTCGGTGGATAGACCATCGGCCTGCAGACTGAAGGGTCCCAGGTTCAATTGCAATCAAGGGCATGTAGGAGGGAGCTGATCGATGTATTTCTCTCATCGATGTTTCTACCTCTCTATCCTTCTCCCTTCTTCTCTGTAAAAAATCAATAATATATATATATATATATATTTTTTTTTTTTAAAGAAATAGAAATGGTGGCTAGAGACTACAGATCAAGTAGACTTAATTATCTGACAAACAATAAAATACTATAAATGGCTCCAACCAATTTCATGTTTGGATTAATTTACTTGTCATTTCAACAAATCATTTAAATCCCCCACTTAGAGATAGAAACTACAAGACGAATATCAATAGTGATTGAAAGTTTCCCACCTGCAGGAGTTTTAGCACACACCTATTCACAAATCTCTTAGCTACTTTTTTTGGTGAACCAGAAAGGTGAAAGGAATGAGATAACAATCCAGGAAAATACTAGGGAAAACAAGATTTTGTTTTTAATTCTTCCTTTCTGCTGGCTTCTTTCATAAGTACCATTCACAGCTTCCACTTTCATTCCCAACTCTGAGGAACCAGCTGTTTCTATCAGAATAATTAATGTTTTTCAGAGTGTTTTTTCCCATTGCCAATGTTCAAGCATGATTGTGATTGCAAGGAAAGGGGCAGTAAGAGCACGTTCTAGAGCAGTGGTTCTCAACCTTTCTAATACCTTGACCCTTTAATACAGTTCCTCATGCGGTGGTAATCCCCAACCATAAAATTATTTTCGTTGCTACTTCATATCTGTAATTTTGCTACTGTTATGAATCGTAATGTAAATATCTGTCCGATGGTCTTAAGCTCTACAGCAGCGGTTCTCCTAAGAGCATCAGCAAACACAGATATTTACATTACAACTCATAACAGTAACAAAATTAAGAGTTATGAAGTAGCAACGAAAATAATTTATGGTTGGGGGTTACCACAGCATGAGGAACTGTATTAAAGGGTCAAGGCATTAGAAAGATTGAGAACCACTGCTCTAGAGGAATAGAAAAGGGGTGAGATTAAGTTAAGAATGAAAAGATGGGGGGCATGAGACCACACATGAGTGGTGGGCACTGAGAGAACCTGATGGCAGATGGGAGTGAGGCTCTAAGAAGATGGAATAGACAAGAGAGAGAGGCAAAGGGACCAGATGCTTAAATAACTGAATATTATGCAAGGAGATTAATTTGAAAGGGAGAGGATTGGCAAAGACTTCATGATTGTTCAGTAGCCAGAGAATAATAACCTAGAAGCTATTTAACCTGCATTCCATTGAAAACCAGAGCCATGGTACAGTATGGTTCTGTTGATACACTCTTAGAAGGGCTGACTTATTCATACTGGTCTGCTCTTTGCCAGATCAAAAGACATTTTCTGTTTCTAAACAGAGGGAATAGGACTGTTGCCTTATGAACTAATGAACAACAAAAATGGGGTGAAGGGGGGAAATCAGAGTTTAGCTTTAACCCCCCATGCCTTTAACTTGCATCAATTTTCCTGTTCCTTTGCCTTAGGCAAGGGAATTAACTAGAAAGTGGAATCTATTATGCTTACCCTAGTCTGCAAATCCCTGCTGCTGCTGACATTTGTTGTTTATTTCTTTTTCTTTTCTTTTTTCTTTTTTTTCAGTTATTTTTTAAAGATATTGGGTAAGAGAGAGAACATATTCACTTCTTACCATTTCTTGGTCTTTCTTTTTCTTTTTTTTTATTTATTTTATTGATTTCTTTTACAGAGAGGAAGAGAGAGGGATAGAGAGTTAAAAACATCAATCAGCTGCCTCCTGCCCACCCCCTACTGGGGATGTATCCTTGACAGGAATCAAACCTGGGACCCTTTAATCTGCAGGCCGACACTCTATCCACTGAGCCAAACCGGTTTCAGCTTGTTGGCCTTTCTTAAATCTATTATTTTATTTTTTTCTGTTCCCATCAATGGTGGCTGCTTTTAGTTGCCCAATTGAGTCTGCATTTTTATCATCTTCCTTTTCAGTTTATGGTAATTGTTGCCCAGGTAAATCATTATAATTAAATTTCATTTAAAAGTGAGAATCTACCTGCAACCATATGTTAAGACTGCCTTTGATAAGAAAGTTGGTATTTTCATTTTGTACTAAATGCTAAGTTGTGTAATGGTAAGAAATTTTCAGTGAAGATGGTTAAAGAGACTTGCCTTCTTTTTAAAATGATTAATTATAATTCATATGTATGGAAAGGAAATTCATATGTAGGGAAACATTTCCATTAAACATAACTATCACTGAGCTGAGTTCTATCAAGCACATTTGGAATTGATGCAAAAAAGGAAAGTAACTGAAATGAGAAAAAATAATAAGGTGCTTTCAATAGTTATATGAAATGAAACTGAAACATAGAAGTTCCTCTAGAGAAAATTTGACATAGTTTGCCTCCTTGATATCCTTCCACATTCTTGAAAGTGTTCTGAATTTCCTCTGAAAATCTATTTTCTCATTCTCACCCAGAGTGTGAAAGGATTACACTCTTCCACACCAGATGCTGGTGTAACTTAAGCCAATCAACAATCCCATTCCCCTGGCCACAGTGATCTGATTAGGAATCAGTCAATGAGATATTTGCTAGAACTTCTGGGAAGAAGAAAAGTCTCTTTTTCAGGAACTACAGAGACATTCTTTTCCTTAGATGTACTAATATAATTTGAAGATGCAAGGTCTATAACTGCTGTAGCCATTTTGCAATCTGGAAGGAAATCTAGAGTGGCAGGGAGCCCTGGGCATGAAGCTTTTACCTAAAAGGGCAGAGCAGTGTGATCACCTTGGTGACATCATCTGAGTCATTAGCTCAAGCTATCACTAACCCTGGATTTCTTAGCCATGTATAACCAACTTTATGGCTGGAGCTATTTTGAGTTTCTGTTACCTGCAACCAGGAGAATCCTGGAGGAGTGAGTTCCCTACTTGTGTTGAGGCCAGGTCAGACGACTCCCAGTCTGTGATGCAACAGAAGAAATACCAGTTCCTGCATCACTGGACCATTGTATTAGATCTTAGGTTCCTGGGACTGCTTATCATCTGAATTACTGGAAAACTTGGCAAAAATTCTTGTAAAAAACTTGAAGATCAATAAGTTTAGGAAATTCCTTTTAAGAAATATAATACATGAAAGAGAACTAAGATAAACATAATGAGTTATATCTAACAGAAGAGGGAGAAAATGTTAGAAGATACAGGCAAATTTCATTTTCTTATTCAACTGTTATTCATTTAGAGTCATTTAAAAATAAAGTACTATGACAGAACTTGATAGAGATTACAAAACTGTATAAGAAAAAAGTCCAACTACTTAAAGAATTTTTTAACTTGATAAGAAGATAAATACGTATGCTTACAAGCCCACTGCAACTCAGTACAGGCAAGTGCTGAGAAATACTTGCTTTAGTCTTTAGCAGCTTACTAAGCATATTCACACTCATTATATCATTTGATTCTCACAACAACCCTTTGAGATAGGCAGTTGCACTTCCCTATTTGGCATACATAAAGAAACTGAGACTTAAAGTATGCAAAGATAAATGTAAATGAATGTCACTGTGGCATTATTTGAAAGAGGAGAAAACTGGAAACTGTCTAAATATCCATCAATAATGGAGTAGCTAACCATATTATATTCCTGCAGGGGAATGACAGGCAGCTGTTAAAAATAACGAGGAAAAGTTCCTGTTCTGGGTAAGATGGGGTGGGGAGAGAGTACCTTCTCTCCCACCAAATTAGGATTATTTCATTTAGCAAATAAAAATACAGAATGTCCACTTCTATTTGATTTTCAGGTAAGCAATACATTTTTTAAAGTATATACTGAATAAAATTTGTGATAAACTTATACTAAAAAATTACAGTATCTCTTGTATTTCAAGTAAAAACCTAGACAAAATGCATGGAGATAAGTTATATAAAGGCTGAAAAGTGGATGGTAGCAGGCAGATTGAGTAAAGAGAATTCAATTATGAATGATGAATTTCCTAGTTTGGTTTGCTGTTTTCCTCATCTCCCACCCTGAACTAAAAAGTGACCCAAATTCAGTACTGTGGACCCAGCACAGAGAGCAACAGCCCCAAGAGAATCTCTCTTTCTGGTCTGAAGAGAGAGGTGGGGCACTAGGACAGAATGGAAAAGATCCTCTGGTTTCCTTCCTTCTTCCTTCACTCCCTTCTTTCCTTTTTTTCTCTTTCTTTGTTCCCTTTTACTTTTACTTTTTCCCATTGAAGACCTCAAGTCAAGCCACAGTCCCAAAGCAACTGTGTGGTAGCTGGCCAGTGGCAGCAGCAGTAGCCAGGAAGGAACCTAAAACTTTGAGAAGAATTCCTCCTCTGTGGCAAGAGACACTATGATCTGAAGAATGTAGGGGAACGCCCATTGTTTTCTCCTTTGGATATGTAGCTTCCCGCTCTTAGTACATGGAGGCAGACACACTCTTCAGGAACCAGGGTGGCTGAGTGGAGTGATCAAAAGCTCTGCTTTCTAGCCAAGGACCAGAAAGAGGCACTCAGAGAGGATGGTTTTTTTGAGCTTCCTCTATTCAATCCCAAAGACTGTCAGGAGACTGAGTAGAAGCAGCTCAAAAAAAAGCATCTCCTGTAACACTGGTGAAATCCTGGGCTCATCCTTGAAATGTGAAATGATCCTAAACCATATATCAAAGCTTAAGAATTGAACTATGGTAGACCACCCCCCAGGACCCAGATTGCTCACTCCATGGGATGGGTTCAAATAGTAGTGTAAAGGTTTTGAAATAAATTGGAAAGCATAAACATAACTGTACTGAATGCCTACTACGATAGGTAACCAGCTTCCAAGATGGCCCCTGACCCCACATCATGGTATTCACTATGTTGTTCCCCCTCTCACTATACCAAGGTTGATCTATGTGACCAATAAATATGGCAGAAGTGATTATTTGCCTCTTTTGAGTTTATAAGGACTGTAGTTTCAGTCTTGGACTCACTCTTTCTTTTTTTTCTTTTTTAATATATTTTATTGATTTTTTTCTTTTTTTTCTTTTTTTTTACAGAGAGGAAGAGAGAGGGACAGAGAGTTAGAAACATCAATGAGAGAGTCATCGATCAGCTGCCTCTTGCACACTCCTCACTGGGGATGTGCCCACAACCAAGGTACATGCTCCCAACCGGAATCGAACCTGGGGTAGCCCACACTCTATTCACTAAGCCAAATCGGCGGATTCACTCTTTCTTGGATCATTCTATCTGAGGGATGCTATGTCATGAGAAACCCCAAGAAGTTGCAAGAAACTGAAGTCTCCTATGTGAGTTGCAGTCTTCCATGTGAGTTGGCAGTGGATCATCAAGACCCAATCAAGCGTCCAATGACTGCAGCCCAGGCTAATACTTTGATTGTGGCACCATAAAAGGTCCTAAACCAGAACCATGCAACTAAATCACTCCCAGATTTCTAACACCCAGAAATTTTGAGTTTGCTGTTTTAAACTACTGGCTTTGGCCCTGCCAAGATTGGCTCAGGGGGTAGAGCATCGACTCTCAGACTAAAGTGCCCCAGGTTCAATTTCAGTCAGGGCACATGTGGGAGGCATCTCACATCAATATTTCTCTTACTCTGTCTCTCCCCCTCTTCCACTCTCTAAAAAAATCAATGAAAAAATATCCTTGGGTGAGGAGTTACCAAAAAACTACTGGGTTTGTGGTAATTTGTTATATAGCAGTATATGACTAATATGTCTACCAAAACAAGAAAAAAAAAAAAAAAGGCAAAATTTCCATAGAATTCAAACAAGATAGAAATTCTCATAACAGGAAAAATGTCAATGATGTAATCTAAATTACTTGATATATGAACGATTGAGAAAAGAACTTATATACATACTACAGGCCCAGTGCATGAAAACTCATGCACTGCAGTGGGTCCCACAGCCAGCCTGCCCCCTCTCACAATCCAGGGGCAAGAGGTGACCCAGAGATCAGGGGAAGGCAACCTCTGCTGCTGCTACTGCCAGCAGTACAAGGTTTGGCCTGGCCCTGGTTACCTGTGACTCAGGCTGGCCCTGGGAAGTTGGGCAGCCACCATCCAAGGCTTGCCTACACCTCAGGCCAGCCCTGGGTAGCTGGGGGGCTGAGGACTGGGCACCATCATCTTGTGGCTGTGGGCACCGCCATCTTTGAGGCAAAGCAGTCAATTAGCATATTCGCTCTTTATTGGCTATGGGTGCCACCATTTGTGATGGTGTGGCATTCAATTAGCATATTCCTTCTTTATTAAATAGGATATGCATAACCAATGGACACGGACAATAGTGTGGTGAGGACCTGGGGTGGGACAAGGACTGGAATGAGGGGGGCTAAGGCAGGGGAAAGGGATTAGGGGACATCTTAATACTGTCAACAATTTTTTATTTATTTTTATTTTTTTAATATATTTTATTGATTTTTATACAGAGAGGAAGAAAGAGAGATAGAGAGTTAGAAACATCGATGAGAGAGAGTCATTGATCACCTGCCTCTTGCACACCCCCTACTGGGGATATGCCCGCAACCAAGGTACATGCCCTTGACCGGAATTGAACCTGGGACCCTTCAGTCCCCTAGCCGACGCTCTATCCATTGAGCCAAACCGGTCCCGGCTGTCAACAATTTTTTAAAAGGAAAAAAAGAATAATTTGCAAGGGAAAATGTAATTAACAATAAGAAACAAACAACACAATTTTAAAGTGCTGGTTAATATGCTAGATTTATACCTACGTATTTCATTTTCTTATGGAACTATTGTAAATTATATTTTTCATTTCATTTTCCAATTGCTCATTGCTAGGATATAAATATATGATTGGGTTTTTTAAAATATATTTTATTGATTTTTTTTACAGAGAGGAAGGGAGAGGGATAGAGAGTCAGAAACATCAATGAGAGAGAAACATCGATCAGCTGCCTCCTGCACACCCCCTACTGGGGATGTGCCCACAACCAGGTACATGCCCCTGAACTGAATCAAACCTGGGACCCTTCACTCCTCAGGCCAACGCTCTGCCTGAGCCAAACTGGTTAGGGCTATATGATTTCTTTTTTATGTTGAACATGTATCCTGTAATTTTTGCTAAATTCAGGTATCAGTTTTAGATGCTGATTAGTAGAATCCTAAAGATTTTCTGAATAGATGCAATGATGTGGATTAAAAGAATTCAGGCTCAATATGATATACTGCATGATTCCATTTATATGACAGTCTAAATAAGGGATAATTTTAGGCACAGCTGCCATGGTTATGGATGGCAAGGGGATTTACCTACAAAGGGGCAGCAGAAGGGAATTTTTGTAGAGATGTAAATGTTTTCTAAATATGTTGTTGGTTACACAAATCTATGTGTTAAAACTCATAGAACTGTATACCCCAAAAAACTCAATGTTTTTATTTTATTTAAAGTAATAAAAGCTATTAAAAAATTAGAAATGTCTAATATTTATTGCTTACTATAAAAATTCACAAAGGTGTATAATTGTTACAGGGAAAATGTTTGTATGAATGTGCTGGTGTGTATAGAAATACATTTTTTATTTATTTCTTTTTTAATTTTAGAAATATCTTTTTAATTTTTAATAAAAATGAATGTAGAAATATCTTTAAGGATCTAAAGCAAAACCTTAACAGAAGTAAAACTGTGGAAGAGAAGGAAATTTTACTTATGTAATATGAGTACATTTTTTTTGTTATTTTCAGTAGAAATTAGATAGATCTGCTTTCAGTATTTGCATTAAAAATGAGCATGAATGTCACAAGACAAATTAAGACCCTCTGATCTCCTGAGATTCTATAATTAAATAGAGCCTAAAATGAGATCTGAGGAATAGTAAGACTTACAAGGAGGTCAAGGTCATTACTAAATAACTGAAATTCTGTCAATTAAATTTTAACTTCCTCTTGGTTTGACTTAATCTCATATGAGCCATTTACTATCTAGTTAGTTTGAGGATGGGCAGTGGCTAGCTGTAATTTCAAGAATAGTTATCCATTTTCTCAATGACTTTTTACACTTAGGTCTCAAGAGCTGTCAGAATAATTGGTGAAACTTTATTTTCTAAATGAAGAAATGGAGGGAAAATCCTAGGCCATCACTCTTTCTACTCCAAACTACAACCACCATCCCTTGGGTTTCTTGCTCTCTGGCCACCATGTTGTGAGAGAGAAGGATGGGGCAGAAATGGCTCCACTCAGGGCAGCTCCAGCTCCATGAGGTCTACACAATCTTCCCACACTCTTCTAGATCATAGCCAGCCTCACACTGCCTGCTAGGCTTCTCAGGGAAAGAAGTCAGGTTTCAGTGTATTGATGGCCTCCTTTCAAGGGAAATAATGAATTGTTCCAAGATGGCTGCACAGGTAAACACCTAGCCGCAGCCGCACACAACAATTTCAATAAAATACAACTAAAATATAAAATGGACATTACCCAGAACTTCAGGAAAGTTTACTGACTGGAAATTCTACAACGAGAAACAAGGAGAAAACCAGACGGAAGAGCGGAGGAGCTGTAAAAGCCTAAGGTATGGAGACATGCAGCTCACGCAGAGAGGACGGAGCCAGAGAGGAGGGAGGCTGAGTGCCTGGCTGGCGTTCCCTAGCAGGAAGGAGATAAAAGCTCTGACTGTGCTGAACTCCAGACCCAACAGCCCTGAACCCCAGTTCTAGGCCAGACCCCGGGGACCCAGGCTCAAACAGAGGGAGCTGGGCTGTAAGGCGGAACCCCGGGGGAGCGGTGAAAGGAGGTTCAGGAGGCGCTCAGTAGGGGAGAGCCTAGACTGTTTGGCAGCAGGTGAAAATCGAGGACACCTTTCTCTCAGAGGCACTTGCAACGCGTACTGAAGGACCCTAAGACTCAGGAGCCGCATAGGGCGGGGCTGACGGAAGCCAAAGCTGTAGGATCCACCCTGAAACCCCACCCCATCCAAGCAGAACCCAGAGACTTTTAAGGCTACCAACTCAGGGAAGCTGAGAAAAATGCCAAGACGAAATAGATTACAAACAAAGAAATGAAGGACAAAAAGCAACTGGATATAGAGTTTGAATCTACGCTTATAAAGTTTTTCAAGAATTTCCTAGAAAAGATCGATAAGACCTATGAGGATATGAAAAGGGATCAACTAGAAATAATAAGGAATCAACAAGAAATGATAAGGGATCAACAAGAAATAAAGAATACATTGACTGAAATAAAAAATATTATACAGAGTCCTAAAAACAGAATGGAAGATCACAAGAATCAAGTCAACGATTTGGAACATAAAGAGCCAGAAGACACTCCTCTGCAGAAGCTAGAAGGCAAGAGAATCCAGAAAATTGAAGATAAGGTAAGAAACCTCTGGGACAACTTCAAACGAACCAACATCAGAATTATGGGGGTACCAGAAGATGAGAGAGAGCAAGATATTGAAAACATACTGAAAGAAATAGTGACGGAAAACTTCCCCCACCTGGTGAAAGAATTAGACTTACAAGTCCAGGAAGCACACAGAACTCCAAACAAAAGGAATCCAAAGAGGACCACACCAAGACACATCATAATTAAAATTCCAAGAGCAAAAGACAAAGAGAGAATATTAAAAGCAGCAAGAGCAAAGCAGGTAGTTACCTATAAAGGAGCACCTATACGATTGTCAGCTGATTTCTCAACAGAAACCATGCAGGCCAGACGGGAATGGCAAGAAATATTCAAGGTGATGAATAGTAAGAACCTACAGCCAAAGATAATCTATCCAGCAAAGCTATCACTCAGAATAGAAGGTCAGATAAAGAGCTTCACTAATAAAAAAAAAAAGCTAAAGGAGTTCATCACCACCAAACCAGAATTATATGAATTGCTGAAGGGGGTTCTTTCAGAAGAGAAAGTAAATAAAGATAAAAATTATGAACAACAAATACGTAACTATCAACAAGTGATTCTAAAAACCAAGGAAATTTTTTTTTAAATCTGATGAACAATATTAACTGTTGAATATAATAGAATCAGAGGTATGGAAAGGGAGTGAACTGACGATTCTTGGGGAAAAGGGGAGAGGGGGGCGTGGGAAGAGACTGAACATAAACTGTGCACCTATGAATGAGGACAACGGGGGGTGGGGAAAGGGCAGAGGGTGGGGTGGGAACCTGATGGAGGAGAGCAATGTGGGGGAAGAAGGGGGGGAAGGAACATTTGTAATAATATGAACAATAAAAATTTATTTAAAAAAAAAAGGGGGAGGGGAATAGCAAGTGTCTCCCACTATTTTGTGATTAGCTTCTTCAGAGCTCATGCTTCAAGAGGAGCCAGATGTCAGGAAGCCCTATCTCCGCATCCATGGAGCTCACTCTGCTTCTTGTAAGGGAAGCAGATATATAATGTATCCTAGAGTCAGAAGGAGTCCTGGAAATTCAACTTGGAGCACAGCATCACTCAGAAAGAACCCTACAGTATCATTGGAAACATGACAAGATAAAGAAAGTTGATGTACCAAGACTCCTCTGTGGAAATATGGCTGGAGGGAAGACTACATAAGCCAGATAGGGTGGGGTAGAAACAATAGATGGCCCCCACGCTGCCTTGGAAAAGGTTAGGTACAATTACCTGAACAGCATCTGCTGTGCTAGGGAAAAAAAAACATTGTGGGGCTGAACTGCTTTGGACAATGGGGAGGCTCATCAGCTACCTGAGAGCACATGAACAACTCCTTGATTACAAATGGATCTCTAAAATGTAGTAAACTTTGTAAACAACTGTAACTATTGTGAAAATAAATAAGTAATCTTTTCTGTCAAAGAAGGGAGTGTAGGCAGCCGCCATTTTGGCACACAAGATATGCAGCTCCCTTGTAGGTAGTCATTTTAAAATGGCAAAGGTCAACCTCTCCCTTTAAATTAGCCAATCTTGAAGGAGTGTGAGTCTAACTTCTTCCAATCAAGAGTGAGGGACAGCCGAAACCAGTTTGGCTCAGTGGTAAAGCGTCAGTCTGCGGACTGAAAGGTCCCAGGTTCGATTCCGGTCAAGGGCATGTACATTGGTTGTGGGCACATCCCCGGTAGGGGGTGTGCAAGAGGCAGCTGGTTGATGTTTCTCTCTCATCGATGTTTATAGCTCTCTATATCTCTCCCTTCCTCTCTGTAAAAAATCAATAAAATATATTAAAAAAAAAAAAAAAAAATAAGAGTGAGGGACAGATCACATGATCACATATGTCAGGAATACAAGCCTGAGCAGATCGCTGCTCAGTATGCATGCTGCCAGACTCTGTTTTGGTATGTACCCTTCTATACAAGTAAAGATATTTGCCTTGGAAAAAAAAAAAAGTTATTTCCCAAAAACATATTTTAAAGTTTTGAAGTTTATTTGTAGAGAACCTTATGTTTAGCGTTATTAGATTTAAAGAGCAAGTTTTACATGTTTAGTGTTTAAAAGAATCTTTGGCATTCAGACAATCAAGAAGTATCCTGACATTGTTCTCATCAGTTATTTAATAACAATAACCTCAGCTGTTCTAAAATTCTTATTTCCAGCACCTCCTAATGCATAATAGCAACCACACTATGCAATATTAACTAATGATAAATGCTGCTCTTTGATCATGGGTCTGTTAGTTGTATGGCAGCAGATTGTACCAGCCTATGAGCACTGTTTATTAATTATAATTGGATTTATGGTTTTGACCTGGTTTTAGTGGAGCCAGGCAGTTTTGACAGTTAAGTCTGACCACATAATGTGACTATATAACCAGCTAACTACAAGGGACCTGGACCAAGAACAGTCTTTTGGTTTCATTCTGCATATACAATATTGGTGATTTAAGATCTAGAAACAAAGCATGTCTTATTCGACCCAGTAATGGGCATACAAAGAAACATGGGTGTGAAATCTTCAGACAATTTAAATGCACATTCTTTTTTTTCTTTTTTTTTCTTTTTTTTTTTTTTAATATATTTTATTGATTTATTCACAGAGAGGAAGAGAGAGGGATAGAGAGTCAGAAACATCGATGAGAGAGAATCATCGATCAGCTGCCTCTTGCACACCCCCTACCGGGGATGTGCCCGCAACCAGGTACATGCCCTTGCCAGGAATCGAACCCGGGACCTTTTAGTCCGCAGGCCGACGCTCTATCCACTGAGCCAAACCGGTTCCGGCCACATTCTTTTTTAAATATATTTTATTTATTTTTTTACAGATAGGAAGGGAGAGAGATAGAGAGCCAGAAACATCGATCAGCTGCCTCCTGCGCACCCCCTACTGGGGATGTCCCCACAACCAAGGTACATGCCCTTGACTGGAATCGAACCTGAGACCTTTCAGTCCATAGGCTGATGCTCTATCCACTGAGCCAAACCGGTTTTGGCTCTTTTTCTTGATATTGTTGTATTGCATCCTTTGCCTATAATAAAACTGTTCCATGATTATATATGATTTGAATCCTGTTAGTCTTTTTAGGAATCAGTATTAGAACTCCTAAAGTAATGAACAGAGCAAGGACAACTGGAAGAAAAGAAGATCTCTGAGGGAAAAACTCATTTATATTCAGCTTTATTGAATGTTTATGATTCCAAAACTCTCACTAGGCAATTGGCAGACAAAAATGACTCAAGCATGACCTTTGATCATAAAATGCTCCTATTGTGAAGAAAATATAGTTTTCCAAACAAAAGATCATAACCATTTGTAATAACTACAAAAATAGGGGTATATAAAATCTAGAAGGGAAAATGTAAATGTTTGTGAGAGAGTTTATTAGAACTTTATATTTAAGCTTAGTCATAAAAAATGGGCATGAGTTATCAAGAAGTTTAAAAAAAGAAAGGCAAAGGAAAGGCAAAACATTGTTTATAAATTTTCAACAATAGAGAACTATATCAATAAATTACAGCAATTCTCATGCAACTAAATACTATGTAGCCATTAAAATAGTAAAAAAATTATCTACATACTAATAAAAAAAAATATCTACCACAATGTAGTATACATCTTTATACTCATTGTCCTACAAGAAGACTATGTTCAAGACATAATCAAGAAAGATCATGTATTTATGATCAAAACAATGAGGCAGAAGAAATAGTTGAAGAAACACTGATGGTAATCATCCAAAAAGAATTAAAGATATAAAGCCACAAATTTAAAAGTCTTCTAAATACCAATCAGAATAAATATAAAGAAAACCACACTTAAGAACATGGCAATAAAATTACTAAAAATTTTTTTAAAGAACAATCTTAAAGTAAGATATATGGGGAATAAATGGTGATGAACAGAACTTGGGGTGGTGAACACACAATACAGAGTACAGATGAAGTGTAGTAGAATTGTGCACCTGAAACCTGTATAATTGTGTTAACCAGTATCATCCCAATATTCAATTTTTTAAAAAATCTTAAAAGCAGCCAAAGAAATAAGTCTATCTTCAAAGGAGTAATTATTTGACTTTTGCATGACTTCCCACAAGAGATAATAGAAGCCAGAAGATGATAGAGTTCCGTTTTCAAAGTGTTGAAAGAAATAAACAGCAACCAGTAATTTATAGCCAGGAAAATTATCCTTCAAGAATTCAGATGCAATAAACTCATTAATAAAATATAACCAAGATAAATAGAGGGGAGGAGGCAGAAAAATAATAAGTATTCAATATAAAAGAAGTCAAGAAAGAAAAGATAAAGAAATATAGGATAAGTGAAATAAATAGAAAAGTAATAACACTGAATAATAAAACACAATATATAACCATAATTAGATAAATGAGAATGGTTTACATGTTTTGATTTTTTTTAAGAACAGTCTTTTTAGGATTTATTTAAAATTAGTAACTATATGTTACTTACAACCACCACATGTAAAATATAAGGTTATGTGTTAACTAGCCACCAAAAATACCCCCTCGCCCCCACTCCGTGATTCCCACCTCCCAGTATATGGCCTTTTGTAGTCCCCTTCCCTTGAATTCAGGATAAATTTGTGGCTGTCTTTGGACCAAGAAAACATAAGTGATGCTTTGTGGCTTTCAAGGGTAGATCAAAACAAGTCTTGTACTATGCATCTTAATTTCTTGGAAAATGTGTTCTGAGGGAAAACAGTCACCATATTAGAAGAACAAATACATTAACGTTTGTGGGATCCCTTAACACAACCCGCGTGGTTCAGGGCCCACTCAGGGTCCGGTTTCTGGAGAAGGCCGCACACTAAAATGAAGAGAGAGACTGGAAAAAAGTTAATTTGGGAAAATGGGGGCCAGGCGGGAAGTCTACCTCTAGTGGGAAGACTAACCGCTCTCTAGCCTTTTACCATTCCTTTTATTGAGATTCTGAAACAAAGACATTTCTTAAGGAGGAAGTTCCAACAGCAGAAAATCAACTTGCATTTACTTATGATTAACAAATTAAAGTTGCCTCAAGCACCACTATCTCAACTGTACAATGAGTTAATGCCTCTGACTATTCAGAGCCATCAAGGTCGGCTAGCTCTTTTTACATTTTATCTCCAGTGACAATGCTAGGTTTGGGTTCCCTGTTCCTGGTTCCCAGCAAACTTACCATGCTTTCAGAAATATTGATTCTAAAACATTATAACCAAGTAAAGTACCCTACCAGCCTAATCTGTGCACAGACAAAATTCAGATTGTGAGATTCTAGACTTTAGGACAGAACCTAGTTCCACAAAGGAATGAGACTTCGGGGACACTGTTAGAGGGGGATAACAATAGGCCAGAGGACAAATTTCAGTCCCTAGATTTTCAGAAATAGCCTTCTCTAGTGAATCATACCTCCCAGTATTTACACTCCTGCGTAGTCCCTTCCTCCTTGAATCTAAGCCAACACTTTCACTTTGGACTAATTGAATATGGCAAAGTGGTACCACATGACTTCCACTGCCACATCACAAGAAGCCTGTCGCTTCAGTGTTACTCTTTTGGGATATGCTCCTGGGGAATATATTCTGAGCTTGACATGTTGTGAAGAACCCTGAGATACCCACGTAGAGAGGTCCTATGGAGAAAGAGAGATGGCTGATCATCCCTCAGCTACTTTAACCATTTGAGTTGAGATGCCAAAAAGGTGAAGAAAAAAGATATTTTAACAAGCAGCCAAATCAAGCTCACACATGATTCCAGCATCAGCTACCACATGACTGTAACTGTATGAGAAATTCCCCTTCCAAAATGAGAGTATAGGGAGCGGCTGTAATGTCAAGCCTCAGACTAACCTATGGCAGAGCCACATAAAAGTCCCAGCTTGGAGAACAGAGCCCTCCTAGCACAATTAAGCTTGACATTGTAGTCCTCCCTTGTTCCTAGGTAGCTAATGGGCTGTGGGAGGTGCAGCAAGTGCTGCCAAAACAAGGCTTGAATAACAAAATAGATTTGAGACTCACAAGACCATTTGTAAACATGTTGACCACTCCCCTTGCTTTGCTTTGTATGATCTGACTATAAAATAAAGCTTTGGCTTACTGACTGGGTCATTGTTTCCTCATCCAGGCACAATGATCCTACCTGGTCCCAACTGTATTCTCTTGTCTGTCTTATTTAATTCTCCCTTCCTCAGGTTCACCCCTGGCCGTGCTGGACGCGGTTCATGAGAGCTACTGAGCTAAGCCAAAGAAACCCACAGGATCATGAGAGATGATAACACGTTCTTTTAAGCCACTAAGTTTGGGAGTGGTTCATTATGCATCAGTACATAACTAAAACAGAAATGAAAGGTTTAAAATTAAAAGATTTAAAATAAATATGCTACATGAACACTAGCCAGAAGAAAATTGTTTTAACTATATTAATACCAAACTAGACAAAGGGTAAAAAGTATTATTATAAATTAAAGAGGCAACTTTCACAATGATAAAATATTTAATTCACTAAGAAAATAGAAATTTTAAATATGTAGACATCTGATAACAGATCCTCAAAATATATAAAGCTAAAAGTAATATAACTCTAAGGATAAATAGACAAATCCATAAGTACTTTGTGTGACTTGAGCAAATCTCTCTCATTAACTGATTGATTAAGCAGAAGAAAATATTAAGGATAGAAGATTTGAACAATACAATTAACAAATCTGGCATACTATATATATAGAATACTGTACTCAGCAACTATAAAAGACATATTCCTTACAACTGTGCATAAAACATTTATAAAAAAAATAGATTATAAACTGAGACACAAAAATAACAGATCTCAAAAGAATAATACGGTATAAAATAGGTCCAATATCACAGTGCAATTAAGCTAGAAATCAACAAGAATAGATAACTAAAGATCTTTGGAATGCATAGTTTCAGAAATTAAGAAATATACTACAAGTAAGATATGTGTTAAAATGTCATAATAGAAGAATTGGAGCTAAAAAAACAATGAAAATATTATATTTTAAATTTTTAAGATGCAGCTAAATCATGCTTTAGTAGATATTCATGCATTTAAATGTAAGAAAGGGAATATGCTAAAAATCAATTATCTAAGTATTCATTTCAGGTATTAGAAAAAAATAGCTATAATTTATTCCTGAAAAGAGCTGAAGAGAAGAAATAATACAGGACAGAAAGTTAATTAAACAAATTTAAAATGAATAATAATGAATCCACAAAGCCAAAAATTTGTTTTCAGAAGAGGCTAAAAAAAAAGTCAAAAGTTTTGCAAGGAGAAACCAATTGTTGTGCGAGGCAGCAGTTTAGGTGTTTAAACTGCTGCCTCGCACAACAATTTCAAAACTACAACTAAAAGACAAAACATATATCACCCAGAACCACAAGAAAGCTGGCTGAGTGGAAGTTCTACAACAAGAAGAAAAGAGAAAAGAGCATTGAGATGTGCACAAGCACTGAAAAGCTGAGGTACAGAGGTGGGTGAATCAGGCTGGTGGCAGTTGATTGGATGTGCTGGGAAGGGATGGGGGTTCAACCCAAAGGGAGACAAGCTCCCAATTTCTCTGAAATCCAGTTTCTGCGGAGACGCTGGGGACCCAAACTCCTACAGGGAGAAGCTGCACTGTCGGCCAACGGGTCGGAAAGTGAGGATGACTTTCTTGCAGAGGTGCCCCCAGCAATCACTGTTTACTGCTCTGGAGTGCAGGACTCTGTTTGCCATGACCTAGCCTAGTGACGCCCTGAGACTCCACTCCACACAATCTATAAACCCACCCAAGCTCCACGCAGCGGCTTTTGCATATAAATGGCCTGTCCTATGTCAGCTTAACCAAACAAACTACAGCTCTGGTCAGACAGCTCCAAAACCTCCAAACCCCAAGCAAAGAGGAAAAAACTATAGTTCTTGCTGTAGCTCCTGCTGGGTGGCCTCAGATAAAAAAACTATGAACAACAAATACATATCTATCAACAAGTGAATCAAAAATCTGAGGAACAGCCGAAACCGGTTTGGCTCAGTGGTAGAGCGTCAGTCTGCGGACTGAAGGGTCCCGGGTTCAATTCCGGTCAGGGGCATGTACATTGGTTGCGGGCACATCCCCGGTAGGGGATGTGCAAGAGGCAGCTAGTCGATGTTTCTCTCTCATCAATGTTTCTAGCTCTCTATTCCTCTCCCTTCCTCTCTGTGAAAAATCAATAAAATATATTTAAAAATAAAATAAATCTGAGGAACAGAATAAACTGGTTAATATAATAGAATCAGGTGCATAGAATGGGAGGGGATTGATAATTCTCACGGGAAAAGGGATGTGGGGGGGTATGATAAGAGAGTAGACAAAACTTGTACACCTATGGATGAGGACAGTGGCGAGTAGATAAGGGCAGAGGGTGGAGTGGGAACTGAGTGGAAGGGAGCTAGGGGGAAGGAGAAACAATTGTAATTATCTGAACAATAAAGATTTATTAAAATTTTTTAAAAGCTTTGTAAGATTAGCAAGGTTGTAAGATACCAGATCAATATACAAAAATATACTGTATTTCTATAAAGCAGTTAGGAACACTTTGTAAGTTTAAGAAAATCAATTTATAATAGCATTAAATAATAAAATACTTAAGAGTAAACTTAACAAAAAAATACAAAACGTGCACACTGGAAACTACAAATTTAAAGCAGCCTTAAATAAATGGAAGATATTCCATCTATTTCACTTTGCCAGGTGACTGCATTTCTCAGGATTTTAGTCATGTGAATTGCTCTGGTTAAGCAGATGTGACATAGGCATAACCACGAAATAGTGCCCTTATGCTTCTGAGGTTGACACAAGAATATACCTAGGTCACTCATCTAAGGGAAATGGTGAACAACATAGACATAGTTTTTGCCTTATAGAGAAGGTTTTTTAAGTAAATGAAAATTTGCAGCCCTGGCCAATTTGGCTCAGTGGTAGAGCATCAGCCTGTGCACTGGAGGATCTCAGGTTCAATTTCCAGTCAAGGGCACGTACCTGGGTTATAGATCTGATCCCTACCCCCCGTCAGCATGCATGTGGGAGGCAACCAATCCATGTGTCTCCCTCACATGGATGTTTCTCCTCCCTCTCTCTCCCTCTTCCCTCCCCTTCCATGCTCTAAAAAAGTCAATCAAAAAAATATCCTCATTCCTCAGGTGAGGATTAAAAACAAACAAAAATTGCAAGTTGTGGAAAGAGCTATAAAAGAAGCTAGTAAGTGACCTGAGGCTAAAAATGGGGACTTGCCCAAGGCCCAGGGCTCAGTCTCTCTAAGAAGGTGGCATTTAAGGTGAGTCTACAAAAGTATCTCCCAGGTGAGGGTCACTTACATGGGAAACATGTGGGATCTAAGGGATACACTATAAGCCCCAACTCTGGTCACATTAGCAGGGCCTAGTTCTTCCTGCCCCATGGGCAAGCCTATGACATACCCATGACTTTTCCAATCTCCTCCAAAAAGTTAAACTTTCTTCAGTTTCTTAGGTCACTTCAAGTTATACTCTATTCCCATTTCAGTAATTAATGCAACTATTATAATACTAACACTTACTGCATACTTTTGTGCCAAGCCCTAGTCAGGATGCTAAAGAATAAGAAATGGTCTTGTCACCCCAAATATACCTATTCTCATTGACAAACAACTGATGGGCAATTGTAATTATGTCATTATTTACCAGATCTATATTCTTGGCTAAGATAATATTCCTGTGCCTTATTTTGCTCATTTATAATAAGAATGCCTGCTGCACAGTCTTGTGAAGATTTAAAAAGAAAGTATTTAAAAGGTCCTATAATATATGGAGTGCTCAGTGAACAATTTTTAAAAATTTCTCCCTAGCCAGTGTGGCTCAGTTCATTGGAGGGTCATCCCATACATCAAAAGGTGGCCAGTTCAATTCTAGGTCAGGGCACAGACCCAGGAGGCATGTGGATGGCAACCAATTTGATATTTCTCTCTTTCTTTCTCTCCCTTCCTCCCTCCCTCTCTCTCTTCCTCTCTTTAAGGTCAATAAAATAAAATAATAAAATAAACTAGTCCTATGTGATTGTCAAAATTCTATGTTCCAAGAATATATACAAGAAGAAAGAAAAATTCAATGACCACTTTATATCCATTGCCTAGATTTAAAAGAATTCAACAACCAGTATGATTACACTAGTGGGGTTCAAGTTGAATATCAGTGGGTCCTACATCCAGGTGGAAGGGTGAGGAGTGGGAGGAAAACAGTGAGGTAGAGGTTATTCTCATTAAATATTCCACGTGCTCCTCCAGCCTAATTACAGGTAGGTTTGACCCCTTTGACTTATTCTAGCCAATGAAGTGTCAGCAGAAATGGCATGCCACTTGTGGATCAAGGCAGTTGAGTCTGTGTGCCTCTCCCTCCCTGGGTGCCCTGCCATAGGATCCAGGAGGGCACCTCAGCTGCATAGATTTTGTGTAAATAAAAATAAAACCATACTGCTTAAGCCATTGAGATGTAGGGGTTAATCTGTTAGCAGAGCTGGCCTGGCCAGCTGCACCACAGACAGGGAAGGTCTGATGGGACTGGCAGTGCTGTAAGTTGGCAGCACTTGCACTCTGGGACTGGCAGGTGTTTGAGAAATTTCCTCTCCTGGCATTTTCAAGCGCTTGTCAGAAATGCTCCCACACACTACTGGGAATGGCTTATCTGCAATTCCTTTGAGGCAAGAACTGCATCTCCTCAGATGGGTCACTAACGCTTCCTCCTTCAGCAGCTGGACACCTGATGTCACACTTTCCACTGTGGGTTCCTGCCCTTTGTAGGGAGCTCATTCAGGCAGTGTAAAAGAGAAACCCCCGCCAGCTTTCTCGTTCAGCAAGGCCTATCTCTGCTTCCCTCTCCCACCGAGCCCCTCATGAGCCACCTCTCCTTCCTCAACCAACCCAGCAAGCACCCACAGCCTCAGCCACTTGCCTTTGTTTCACAGGCAGAAGGCAGACAAATCCATAGTGTTTCCATTGGGTTTTGAGTGAAGAGTAAGTACCCTTACTCCTCCCCACTGACCAGGTGAGTTAGCGGCTATTAAGGTGCAGAACACCAGATTTTCAACCCCTACTTAGGTAGCTCAAGCCTTCCTGTTAGAATGTGGAGAAACTTTTGACCTATTCTATTTTCAAGGCTGTTATTGACCTACTTTTTTAGGCCTTGGATAAAAAAGACATTAAGAGAGTCCCATTTTTACATCCTGTTCTACCAGTATAGTCAAGAATACATCTCTCTAGCTTGGTATCAGATCAAGGCTGGAAAAAAGAGACCAGGTCTTGTGGTGAATAAGGCAAGGCAACATTCATGAGACAGATGGTAGGTACAGAAGGGTACAGACAAGGTACCACTGCTTTCACATTCCTTTAAGGTAGGGGTGTCGAACTCAATCAGAGAAGGGGCCAAAATCTAAAATCCAGCCTAAATCGCGGGCCAAATGGTTTACTGAACAGTCATAAACTGTCATTGTGATGGAAACGCAGCGGAGTGCAGTGATGACAGCGCGGTGTGGGCCACATTGCCAGGCCTGACGGGACGGATTTGGCCCGCGGGCCTTGTGTTTGACACATGTGCTTTAAGGAAATGGGAGAGATAAATAATAAACAAACAAACAAATGACCAAGAGAGACTTACAGAGAGATGAGTGACACAAAGAAAACAAAAGCAAGGCTATACACTAAAGAGTAACCTGGGGAAGAACTAATAGAGAGCAGCAAGTCACATGAGCTGTCACTGAGTTCTGCAAGGAAACAGCAGAGAAACAGACCAGAGAGAGCACGCGTGCACGCGCGCGCACACACACACACACACACACACACACACACACACAGATTTATTGATCTATTTCAAGGAATTGCCTTATGTGGTTGTGGGGATTGACAAGTTCAAAACCTGTAAGGCAGGCCAGCAGGCTGAAGCTCTCAGGCAGGAGCTGATGCTGCAATCTTGAGGTAAAATTTCTTCTCCCTCAGAAAAACCTGTTTTCTTTTTAAGGTCTTTCAACTGATTAGATGAGGCCCACTCACATTATTAAGGAAAATCTCCTGTAATTAAAGTCAGTTATTGTAAATGTTAACTCTACCTACAAAATACCTTCACAGAAACACCTGTATTGGTGTTTGATTGACTAACTGGGCACCATTGCCTAGTCAAGTTGACACATAAGCTAACCATCACACTGAAGATGTACAAATTAACTGAGATTTGGTTAACAAGATAGTGCCAGCCATGTAAAGAACTGGGGAGGTGCATTTCAAGCAGTGGGAAGAGCAAATGTTAAGGCCTTAAAGCTGATATGATCTTAGCACATTGTTATGGACTAAATGTTTATATCTCTGCAAAGTTCCTATGTTGAAATCAGATCCCTAATGTAATGGTATTTGGAGGTGATTAGGTCATGCAGGTGGAGACCTTGTGAATGGGATTAGTGCCCTTATAAGAAGAGGCCAGAGAGCCAGGCTGGGTGTGGCTCAGTGGATGAACATTGGTCCATGAACCATACAGGTCACAGTTTGATTCCTGATCAAGGCACATGCCTGGATTGTGGGCTCAATCCCCAATAGGGGGTGTGCAGGAGGAAGCCAATAGATGTTTCTCTCTTATCAATGTTTCTATCTCTCTATTCCTCTCCCTTCTTTCTCTAAAATCAATAAAAATATATTTTATGAAGCGGCCAGAGAGCACCCAAGAGAAATTATCTAACCTGCTAGAGTTTTATCGGTGTCTAACCAATCTGAAAAAAAGGAAAATATCCAACTCTATCCCAATGTAGCCATCCTGTCCCACTTTGGAAGGGAGGTGAGGGGGATGAGTGGGGTGAGAATTGAGAAGTGCTGCTGAAAAGTTCACAGTTCAGGAGCATAAACTCCCTAAAAGACTGAGACAGGATCACAGGATGAGAGAACACTTCCCTCCCACCCCCTACCTTAGGCCTGTTTGCTGCAGTTCTTTTTACTCAGTACATCATATCCAGCTATCAAGAATAAACTGCAAAGCACAATTTGAACAGACAGAGCAAACAGCAGAACCAGACCAATATGACAGCAATGTTGGAATTATCAGACATGGAATTTAAAATAGCTATGATTAATATGCTAAGGGCTATAGTAGATAAAATAGGCAGCATGCAAGAGCAGACTGGCAGAGAGATTTTGAAGAAATAGGTAAATACCTGTACTTACCACCACCCACAACCACATCAAAATTACAACTAAAATAGAGAACGACCATCATCCAGAACCACTGGAAAGCTGGCTGAATGGAAGTCCTAATTCTAGAGAAAAAAGAAAGAAAGCACAATGAGACTGGTAGGAGGTGCAGAGACCCAGAATTGGCTGATGCTGCTTTTTTAATCAGGAGGAAGATCATCTCTGCAGAGGCTGCCTGGAGGAACAAGGGGTCTCAGACCACACCAAACCCCCAGCCAAAGGTCCCAGAGCTAGTAAAAAAAAAAAAAGTCCCTACAGGCAGTAAGAAATAAGGGCTGTAAAAACTAGTGCGGATTGGGGATTAGGGGCACAGAGGCTGCCAGAGACCCAGCTATTCCTCTTAAAAGACCAGCACCATGAACTGAATTTACTAAGTCCTGCTTCCTCTGGACCTCAGCACTAGGGCACCCTCAGCACATATGAGAAGGAACTAGATTGTCTGGCATCAGGGCAAAAACTCAGGGGCATCTTTCTCCAATATGGAAGTGCTTGCAGGGATCACTGTTCCTATGCTGGGACTTCCCAGTCATAGGACTGACTGAGAGCCATTTCTGTTTGCCCTGCCCTGGTGATTCCCTAAGATTCCACCTCATCCAATTTATAGCCTTACCCAAGTTGTGAGCAGCAGCTCTTGTATATGAATAACATATCCTTTCTCGGGCTAAAATCTCTCAAACTAGCTTCAGCTGGATCAGGAAGCTCCAAACCTATCAATAAAAGGCTCAAGACCTGGCACCAGCATCAGCGTGCCTTGCTTCACAGCTGGGCCTCATCTGGATAATTCCAAACCCAATACAAAGAGAAGGAATCCACATCTCTCTCTGTAGCTCCTGATGGATGGCCCGAGGCAGTAGCTGACTTTGCAGTTTCCTGGAGACCCAAGAGCCAATGTACCCAATGGTCAGATCATACTAGATTATAATTCTTCACATCTGTAAGCAACCCACTCAAGGGACAGACTCATTGAACACCAAAGCCCCACTAAAGCAAGACCTGCTCCATGGGGGTGTCTCCTGCATAGTAACTCTGCCACTTGCAGCTGGTCCTCACAGCCAATGGGTCTGGCATTCAATTATTCCCAGTGACATCAAAAGCAGTCAAGTCTCAACTACAACAAGACTGTGCACACAGCCCACAAAGGGGTTCACCTAGCGTGTCTAGCTCAGGTGACTGGGGAGGCTGAACCATTAGGCTCTTTAGAACAGTGGTCACCAACTGGAGGTCTGTGAACCACTGGTGGTCCAGGAGGTCTGAAAGGTTGACAACCATTGCTTTAGAACATCTACTATATAAGACTACTCTACCAACCCAAGGAGACATAGCAACTCTACCCAGCACATAGAAACAAACACAGGGAAGCAATGTAGAGACGAAGAAACATGTCACAATGAAAGAAATGGAAGAAAGCAAACTACTGAATATAGAGTTCAAAATCACAAAATCTTCTAGAAACCTAAAAAAAATGAAAAAGGACCAGTCATAAATTAAGTATACACTGACTGAAATAAAGAATAATATAAAGAGATTCAACAGTAGACTAGAGGATTCCAATAATCAAATGCAAAGATTTGAAATATAAGGAAACAAAAAACACCCAACCAGAAGAGCAAAAATAAAAAAGAATAAAAAAATAAAGATAGTGTAAGAAGACTCTGGGACAACTTCAAGCATACCAACATTCGTATTATGGGGTGCCAGAAGAAGGAAGACAGCAAGATATTCAAAACCTATTTGAAGAAATAATGACAGAAAACTTCCCCTACTTGGTGAAAGAAATAGACTTATAAGTCCAGGAAGCACAGAGAGTCCCAAACAAGAGAAACACAGAGAAAACCACAAGACACATCATAATTAAAATGTCAAGGGCAAAGGACAAAAATATAATCTTACAAGTAGAAAGAGAAAAGTGGTTAGAGTGCCCATACAACTGTCAGCTGATTTCTCAACAAAAACTATACAGGCCATAAGGCAGTAGCAAAAAATATTCAAATGAAATATCAATCCTAAATGACTCACTAGACCAGATGGAATTAATCAACATTTTCAGAACATTTCATCCCAAAGCCACAGAATATACATTCTTCTCAAGTGCACATGGGTCATTTTCAAAGATAGACCACATGTTGGGACATAGGCAAAGTCTCTTCAAATTCAAGAAGATAGAAATCATATCAAGCACCTTCTCAGATCATAGTGGCATAAAACTGGAAATTAACTATAATAAAAATAATCCAAAGAAATAAAACCCATGGAGACTAAACAGCATGCTATTAAACAAGGACTGGGTTACCAGAGAAATCAAGGAAGAAATTAAAAACATCCTGGCAACAAATGATAATGAAAACACAACAATCCAAAATCTATAGGACACAGCAAAAGCAGTTTTGAGAGGGAAGTTCATATCTCTACAAGCCTATTGCAAAAAATAAGAAAAAATGGTAACAAATTATCTAACTCTACAAATCAAAGAGTTAGAAAAAGAGCAACAAGAAGAGCCCAGTGTAAGAAGAAGGAAGGAAATAACAAAAATCAAAGTGGAGATAAACGACATAGAGCCAAAGAAACAATACATAAGATCAACAAAACCAAGAGCTGGTTCTTTGAAAGGATAAACAAGATAGATGAACCTCTAGCTAGGCTAACCAAGAAACAAAGAGAGAGGACCCAAATAAACAAAATCAGAAATGAAAGAGGTGAAATAAAAACAGACCCCGCCAAAATACAAAGGATTGTTACAAAATACTAAAAACAACTCTATTCCAACAAACTGGACAACCTGGAGGAAATGGACATATTCCTAGAAAAATACAAACTTCCAAAACTCAATCAAGAAGAATCTAAAAATCTCAATAGACCAGTGTCTTGGGAAGAAATTGAAACAGTCATCAACAAGATTCCAGCAAACAAAAGCCCAGGGCCAGATGGCTTCACAGGAGAGTTTTACCAAACATTCAAGGAAGAATTAAATCCTATCTCCTCAGACTATTCCTAAAAATTCAAGAGGAAGGAACACTTCCAAACTCTTTCTATGAAGTCAGCATCACCCTAATACCAAAACCAGATAAAGACAACTCAATGAAAGAGAATTACAGGCCAATATCCCTCATGAACATAGATGCCAAAATCCTCAAAAAAAATTCTAGCAAATCGGCTCCAGCAGAACATCACAAAGATCATACACCATGACCAAGTAGGATTATTCCAGGAATTCAAGGATGGTACAATATCCACAAATCAATAAATGTGATACATCACATAAACAAATTGAAAGATAAAAATCATATAGTCATACCAATTGATGCAGAAAAAGCATTTGATAAAATCCAACACTCTTTCCTGATAAAAACTCTCAACAAGGTGGGAGTACAAGGATCATACTTCAACATAATAAAAGCTATATATGATAAACCCACAGTCAATATCATACTCAATGGGCAAAAACTAAAACCATTCACTCTAAGAAAAAGAACAAGACAGGGATGCCCACTCTCGCCACTCCTGTTTGACATAGTACTGGAAGTACTAGCCATTGCAATTAGACAAGAAGAGAAAATAAAAGGCATCCAAATTGGAAAAGAAGAAGTAAAGTTATCCTTATTTGCAGATAACATGATATTGTACATAAAAATCCAAAAGACTCCATCAAAAAACTAATTGGCTGAATAAATGAATTTGGCAATGTATCAGGATACAAAATTAACGCCAAGAAATCTATGGCATTTCTATACACCAATAGTGAACTTACAGAAACAGAGACTAAAAAAGCAATCCCATTTACCATCACACCAAAAATATTAAGATACATAGGAATAAACTTAACTAAGGAGGTAAAAGACCTATACATGAAAAACTACATGACACTGAAAAAAGAGATAGAGAAAGTTGTAAACAGATGGAAGAACATACCATGTTCATGGATTGGTAGAATCAACATCATCAAAATGTCCATATTTCCCAAGCAATCTATAAGTTCAATGCACTCCTTATTAAAATACCAATGACATATTTCACTGACCTAGAAAGAACTCTCCAAAAATTCATTTGGAACAATAAAAGATCCCGAATAGCCACAGCAACCCTGAGAAAGAAGAGTAAAGTAGGAAGGATCTCAATACCAGATTTCAAGCTGTATTACAAAGCCACTGTTCTCAAAACAGCCTGGTACTCGCACAAGAATAGACATATAGATCAATGGGATAGAATAGAGAATCCAGATATTAACCCAAATCACTATGCTCAATTAATATTTTACAAAGGAGGCACAAATGTACAATGGAGTCAAGACAGTCTCTTCAATAAATGGTGTCGGGAAAATTGGACAGATACATGCAAAAGAATGAAACTAGATCACCAACTTACACCATACACAAAAATAAACTCAAAATGAATACAGGACTTAAACATAAGACAGGAAACCATAAAAATGCTAGAGGCATCCACAGGCAGCAAAATCTCAGACATATGCCAAAAGAACTTCTTCACTGCTACTGCCCCTAGGGCAATGGAAACTAAAGAGGAAATAAACAAATGGGACTACATCAAAATAAAAAGCTTTTTTACAGCAAAAGAAACCATCAACAAAACAACAAGAAAGCCCACTGTATGGGAGAACATATTTGCAAATGTTATCACTGATAAAGGTTTAATCTCCAACATCTACAGACAGCTTATACAACTTAACAAAAGAAAGATAAATGATAGTTTAAAAATGGGCAATGGACCTAAATAGAATCTTCTCAAAAGAAGGCAGAAGGAAGGCCAAGAGGCACATGAAAACATGCTCAAAGTCACTAATTATCCGAGAGATGCAAATCAAAATAATAATGCAGTACCATCTCATACCTGTCAGAATGGCCAACATCAACAAATCAACAAAAGACAAGTGTTGGCGAGGTTGCAGAGAAAAAGGAACCCTCGTGCACTGCTGGTGGGAATGCAGACTGGTGCAACCACTATGGAGAATAGTATGGAGTTTCCTCAAAAAACTGAAACTGGAACTCCCATTTGATCCAGTAATCTCACTCCTAGGAATATATCCCAGGAAACCAGAAACACCAATCAGAAAGGAAATATGCACCCCTATGTTCATAGCAGCACAATTTACAATAGCTAGGATTTGGAAACAGCCTAGATGCCCATCAGCAGATGATTGGATCAAAAAACTTTGGTACATCTACACAATGGAATACTATGCTGCCAAAAAAAAGAAGGAATTCTTATCATTTGCAGCAACCTGGATGGAATTGGAGAACATCATGCTGAATGAAATA
The DNA here is from genome assembly GCF_014108245.1 of Pipistrellus kuhlii. NCBI lineage: Eukaryota > Metazoa > Chordata > Mammalia > Chiroptera > Vespertilionidae > Pipistrellus > Pipistrellus kuhlii. The sequence continues at coordinate 20,631,901 of NW_023425529.1, forward strand.
AGCCAATATATGAAAGAAAAATACCACATGACCTCACTCATTTATGGATAATAAAGAACATTATAAATTGATGAACCAAAAGATAGATATAGAGACAGTAAAGCAACAAGCAGTCTGTGAGATTACAGCGGGGAGGAGAGGGATATCTGGGGAAGATAGGAGATCAACCGAAGGACTTGTATACACGCATATAAGTACAACCAATGGACACAAAACTCTGGGGAGGGAGGGCGAATGGGAGGGAGGGTAATGGTAAGATGTGTACACAGATAATAATTTAATAAAAAAATAAGAGGGGAAGAAAAAAGACTTGTATGCATGCATATAACCATAACCAATGGACAAAGACAACAGGGGGATAAAGACACATATGTAATACTTTAATGAATAAAGAAAAAAATGGTGCTAGAACAAATAGACATCCACAGATAAAATTATAATAATAAAGTTTGACCCAAGTTTCACTCCTTATACAAAATTAACTCAGAATGAATCACAGATTGTCTAGCCAGTGTGGCTCAGTGGTTGAGCATCAACCCATGAAACAGGAGATCACAATTAGATTCCTGGACAGGGGGGTCATTCCTAGCAGGGGGCTTGCAGAAGGCAGCCAATCAATGATTCTCTCTCATCATTGATGTTTCTATTTCTCTCTCTCTCTCTTCCTCTCTCTGAAATCAATAAAAACATTTTTTTAAATGAATCACAAAGTTAAAACATAGAACTATAAAATTTTAGGAAATAATATAAAGGAAAATCTTCAGGATCTAAGGCAAGGCAAAGAGTTCTTATACTTGCCCTAACTGGTTTGGCTCAATGGATGAAGCGTTGGCCTATGGACTGGGGGGTCCCGGGTTCGATTAGAGTCAAGGGCATGTACCTTGGCTGCAGGCACATCCCCAGTGTGCAGGAGGCAGCTGATCAATGTTTCTTTCTCAACGATGTTTCTAACTCTCTATCCCTCCTCTCCCTTCCTCTCTGTAAAAAAAAAAAAAAAAAAAAAAAAAAAAAAAAAATCAATAAAATATTAAAGAGTTCTTATACTTGACAATAACAGTATAATTTGTAACAGGAAAAACTGATAAATTTGGCTTTATCAAAATAAAAAATTTAGTCTGTGAAAGACCCTGTTAATAGCCAAAATGGGTTTGGCTCAGTGGATAGAGCGTTGGCCTGTGGACTGAAGGGTCCCAGGTTCGATTCCAGTCAAGGGCATGTACCTTGGTTGCAGGCACATCCCCAGTGGGGGGTGTGCAAGAAGCAGCTGATCAATGATTCTCTCTCATCAATGTTTCTAACTCTCTATCCCTCTCTCTTCCTCTCTGTAAAAAATCAATAAAACATAGTTTTAAACAAAGACCCTGTTAATAAGATAGAAAAAAATGATATTAAACTGGAAGAAAATATGTGCAAAATACATATCCAACACAGGACTAGTAGCTGGAACATAAAGAACTCTCAAAACTTAAACACACAAGTACCCTGTGATCGAAGCAATCACAGTCTGAGTATTTATATTTTTAAAAATACCTTATATTCATACAAAATTTGTACATGAATGTTTATTGCAGCTTCATTCATAACTAGAGGCCCATTGAATGAAATGATTCTTGCAATAATAGGCCTTCCTTCCCTTGGCTTCCAGCAACAGTTTTCCTCCGGCACCCAGGACCCAGGCCTTTGCTCCAACTGGAGTCTGCCATTTTATCTTCACTGTTTCCGTGCAGACTCCAGCTGGAGTCTGCCATCTTCCTTTTCAAGGCAGATTCCAGAGTCTGCAGTCTTCGTCTTTGCTGCACTGGAGTGCCACTCCTGTAGATCCCTTCACTCTTCCTTCCCTCTCATAGTAGGCAAACTGCCCTGCCCAGCCACTTTACACCTGGAGCAGTTGGGCAGCTGCCATCTGTGTCCTTCTAATTTGCATATTTCCTCCTGATTGGCTGGTGGGCATAGTGGAGTGATGATCAATTTGCATGTTTCTCTTTTATTAGTGTAGATAGTCCCAAAATGAAAACAAACAAGATGTCCTTTAATGGATAACTGGTAACATACCTCAGAATATTATTCAGCAATAAATAGGACAAACTAACTGTTGGTACACATAATTCTTAAGAGAATTATGATGCATAAAATGGATAACCCCAAAAAGTTACATACTGTATGATTCCATCTATATAACATTCTTAAAATGACAAAATTATAAATATGAAGAATAGGTTAATAGTTTCCAAGAATTACAGAGTGGATGGGACAGAGGAAAGGAAGCATGGCTATAAAAGGGCAACATGAACAGTTTTGTGGTTATGAAAATAGTCAGTGTCTTGATGTCAATAACCTGATGGTCATAGTCTAGAATTGTTTTTGCAAAATGTTACCATTAAGGGAAACTCAGTGAAGGGTACTCAGGATTTTTTCAGAATTATTTCTTGCAACTGCAGGTGAATCTACAATTTTCTTCCATTTAAAAAGAGTGTTTGGACATTTCTAAAGGGCCTTCTGAATCTGACATTCTAATTGTTGCCTGATTTGTCTCTATGAGAGTATTTTCAAAAATATAATCTATGGAACATGGGTCTACCTCAAAATGCTAGTAAGCAGTCTGTGGTTAAGAAGACTGGTTCTGTTGTCAAACAAGAGTGGACTGAGCATGAACATAATAAAGAAAAAAATTTTAATCATGTCCTTCTGGTGGCTGCCCATCACAGACTATCACCTCCCTAACCTGAGACACAACATAGTCAGTGACAGTATCCCATTCTCATGGCCAAAGTGATTGGTCCAGTGCGAGCATAAGACCCAACCCAAGTTAACCAAAAGATTTCTGCCCCTGAAACTCTCCAATTTGGAGTTGGAAGAGACTCTTGCCTCTTAAGTCATGGAAGTTGGGAAGATGTACATCTGAAACCATGTCACCAATTTTCTGTCTGTGGTAACCAAAGATAAAGCCACTCGGAGACAAGCAGAGCTAAGGAACAGAGAGAGTTCTGATGCTAGCCACTGAGCCTCTGGAATCCCTGTGGAAAATCCACTCCTGACTTTCCCTTTACTTTAGCTCATGTATTCTTTCTTGCTTAGGTGAATTCAGGTTGGATTTTGATCACTGTGACTAAAAAATGATTTCTAATACACTCCCAGTCAGTTTCTCATTCATATCTGATCATCCTAATAAGCAGCCAAAATTGGAGCTTTTCATGTATCCTTTTAACCCATGTGGATACACTGAACACATTTTTACATTTTCATTTAAACTGATTAGCTCTGCAGGCACCTACTGGGCTCTTTATGAATGGAAAAGATGAAAGATGTGTTGTGATGAGAAGGAGTCGTGAAAGGTCTGAAGCATGGAGGAGTGCTGTGTGAGGACACAGGCCGCCTTGTGGAGAATGAGGACTGTGGGGAGTTGAGAAGAATTAGGACGAGAATTGGGCAGAAAAAGATCCTGGAAAGTGGATATGCATCCACATCAGAGTGTAAAGAGCACTGGCCTGGGATGCTAATAGAACTGGGCTTGAATCCTGAACCCACCACCTTGGGCTAACAATTACCTGACATTTCTAAGCTGGCTGTAAGAGACAGCATACCTAAACAGCCAGCACAGTGCCTGGCAGGGAGCAGGCACTGATAAATATTCATCCTTTGCACTTTTTCCTGAATCTGCCTGTCCATCCACATCTCCTCCTCCCCCTGCCCTGCTCCCGCCATTGCAGGCTCACTCTCACATAGCATTTTTAAAGAGCTATTATATATTTAAGGGGTTACCCTCTCTTGTATCCTTTTAAGGTCACAGCAGCAGAACCAGGTCATCTTCATAATGACTTAGCAGATTCCACCCGCACAAGGGCTGCCTTTCTCTTTTCTGGAATACAGGGAAGCCCAGGGGTCTCCTGAGCTGGGGAAGCAGGCTGCAGGAGCCTGGAGCATTGGGCATTGGGAGACCTGACTGAATTGGCAAGGCGGGGAGGGGGAAGAGACACGCCAGTAATATTTCTATGAGACCAGGGTATCAAATATTAGGGAAGTGTTCCCCTAGCAAGTGTAGCTCAGTTGGATGAAGTATCATCCCATGCATGGAAGGATCTTGGGTTCCATTCTCCATCAGGGCACATACTCAGGTTCCACATTTCATCCCCAGTGGGGCATTTATGGGAGGCAACTTATCCATCTCTCTCTCTCCCCACCCATTCTTCCCTCTCTTCCTCTTCCTCTTTCTCAAATCAAATTTTTTTTTTTTTAATCCTCAGGCAAGGGTTTTTAAAGATTTTGGGAAAGTGTTCAAGAAAGGCAGTACTGTACATGGAGGTGGGTGTTATCATAATCTTTTTTCAAGGTCCCCGCAAAGCCAATGACCCTAAGCTGTTCACAGTAAGGAGAGGGCAGGCTTAAAAGGGAAGGGCATTTTCATACAGAATGGTTGACTCCGGAAGTAAGGAGTGAGGTTCCATATTATATAATCTAAAAATGCCCCCACCACCTACCCCCACCCCCACGCACAAGAGAAGGAAAGGGGGAGAGGAACCTCCCAAATATCACACAGTCAAGGCAAATGCAGCGAAATGGCTCATTGGTTACTGTGGCAACCGACTCTTCCCTGCTCCGGCTGCTTATCCCACGATCCCTCTGTCACCCTATTTTTAGACTGAAGACAACGAATGAAAAATGGCTTTAAAATATTTTTTTCCTTTCTGTATGTTTAAGACATGCTTAACCTTTGAAAAGGGCTCCGATGCCCACGCTCCAGTGTAGGGGCCAGACCCCTAGTCCTGATATGAACTGACGCTTCTCTGAGACCCTCACTCCTGAGCAAGGAGGTTGCAGGTTTCCTATTAGTTAAGAGGCAACAAATAAAGATAAGAAACCTGGAGATCCAGGCATAGAGAGCATGGCTACACATGCAAAGTAAGGTGAAGACCAAAGTTGTTAAAAATAAGTAAAATAACCATTTTGAGACTGTTTTGAATTCTTTGGCTAAGAGTGACTATGTACCCCTTCTCACTTTCAGATTTAATTTTCCTCAACTGTAAAATAAAGGAGATAATGTCTTTCAGGATTTTGAGGACCCCCAAGATTCTTTCAATTTTAAACGTTGGTTTCACCAGTCTTACAGAGGAACCAAATTAGAAGAATCTACTAGAGTTTTTCTGAGAAACAGCCCCAAATCTTATTTTTTGTTTTTTCAATTATGATATTTGGAAAATGTTATTATGGACCATCTCTGTCTTTTATTCTGAAGGAAAAATAATTTACAAAAATGCCTTTTTGTGCTGATGAAGATGAGAAATAAATAAATAAATAGCCACCTTTTCTTTATACAACACAATAAATGAGTGCAACATACATTGAAGATGTTTTCAACTCACAAAGAAAAGCAGCAAGAAAGTAACTACGGTACTACCAAACAGGCAGGAAATAATAAAAAGGCATTAGTAAGTCCTTACCTATTTTTTTTAAAAAAAAGATATTTTCAAGAGAAAAATAGCCTTCCACAATTCAATGGCAAACAAATTATCCACTAGCATGCAAAGCAATAGGCTTGCTATGTGGCAGAAAATAGAGTAGGGTTGGGGAAAAGGAAAAGTTGGAGAATGTTCACTGAAGGAGGAGAAAAATCTAAATTTATATAAGCAACATGTTTTATTTAGGTGCTTGCACACAGCAGTGGAAAGGGGGTCCATGTGTCTAAGTGGGAGGCTCAGTACTCATGGGCTTCTCCACCCTGATCCAATTGACAGGGCTGAGTGGGAGAGCAGAAGGAGAGAGGTCTTCCCCACAGGTGGTTGACAAGGGATTCTGAGGTCCATTTAGGGTCAGCTAATGCCCCAGAGCAATGATTCTCAAAGTCTATCGTGCATGAGCAACACCAAAGCACTTGTTAAAGTGCAAATTCTCATACACAGCACTAGGTGGTATAACCTAGTCTTTTTACTCTGCACCTGGCTAGTTTCTATTTTCTGTTTGATTTCAGCTTAGATGCTCCTCCCACTTGCCATTTTAATTACCCTCCAACCACCTCAGATGGTTCAGGTCTCTTCTCATGCAATATCATTACCTTCATAATTTTTTTGTGCTAATAAACATCTGTTTAGTATTTGTCTGGGCTATAAGGACTATAAACTTTATATAGGACATGAGCCATAGCTGTCTTGTTCATCACTCTATCCCTAATAACTAACACAGGGTCCTAGCACACAGGCACTCAATGGGTACTTGTTGAATGAATGAATGAACACTATGAACCATAGTGGCACCATGTTGAATAATGTCCCCCCCAAAACTTATGTATACCCAGAACTTTAGAATGTGACCTTACTGAATTAGGCAGGTCCTAAATCCAATGACTGGTGTCACAGGAAGGCCATGTAAAGAAACACAGGGAAGAAGGCCATATGGAGACAGAGGCAGAGATAGAAATGATACATTTACAAGCTAAGGAACACCAAGCATTGCTGGCAACCATCAGGCATGGAACAGATTCTCACTCAGAGCTCCAGAAGGAATTAACCCTGCTGACATCTGGCCTCCAGAACTGTGAGTATAAATTTCTGTTGCTTTAAGTCACCTGGTTTGTGGTAATTTATTATGGCAATCACAGGAAACTAAGAAATATTCTAATAAGAAAGTGAGGTTCAAGGAGGATGCTGCACAGACATGCTCCCAGGAACAAGATGGAATTACAACTGAAATACAGAAAGGCTTCCTGAATAATCAATGGAAAACCCACAGAAGAAAACCCTGATACCCAAGGACCAAAGGTGGAAACCACATAAAGACTGGTAGGAGTGGTGGATTTGTGAAAGGGCTGGCTGGACACACACAGATGGCACTGAAGTCCCAGGGAGATATCTCAGCTGTGTGTGTGTTTGGGGGATGGGGGGTAGGGGGGAGAAGGCGGTGAGGAGGCTACTGAGAACTCTGAGACCTAACCCCAAAGCTGGGTTCCCCAGCAGAGAGCACCAAACTGAGGAGGGTACCCACATAACATCTAGCTGTGAAAAGTAGTGCAGTGCTATCTGCCAGGGAATGGCAGCTGAAAGTTCAGGCATCCTCTTAAAGGGCCAATGCACAAAAATTCCCTGTGGAGCCATCCACCTTATGCTCTGGCAGAGAGAAGGTGAAATGGACTAGAGCTGTGAGAACAGAACCCAGGGGACTTGGGGAATAGAGCTCAGAAAGCAGACACCCCAAGTTTCCTGGGCTGTCATTCCCTCACACAGCAGAGGACATCTTTCCCACATAGACATCTACCTTGACTGCGGGGGAAGACAGTTGACACACCCTATTGAAAAACACTTTGCCCTGAGGCCACTTAAGAGATTAAAATTATCTTCCAGACAGAATAAACTGCCCCACTGTGTTGAAAAAACTCTCAACACACCTGAGGATGATTGCCTGGAGGCAATTCAAGTAGGAATCCTATTACAATAGGTCCTATAGCACAACAACATAAATTTTCACCATAAGTTAGAACCCACCTACATAAGCACCTACGTCACTCACATGAAGCACAAACATAGCAGTAATGAAGGGAAACATCAGAATTATGGGGGTGCCAGAAGAAGAGAGAGAGCAAAATACTGAAAACCTATTTGAAGAAATGATGACAGAAAACTTCCCCCACCTGATGAAAGAAATAGACTTACAAGTCCAGAAGTGCACAGAAACCCAAACAAAAGGAATCCAAAGAGGACCACACCAAGACACATCATGATTAAAATGCCAAGAGCAAAATACAGAGAGAATATTAAAGGCAGCAAGAGAAAAACAATTAGTTACTAACAAGGGAGCACCCATATGACTGTCAGCTGATTTCTCAACAGAAACTATGCAGGCCAGAAGGGAGTGGCAAGAAATATTCAAAGTGATAAGTAGTGAGAACCTACAACCAAGACTACTCTACCAGCAAAGCTATCATTCAGAATTGAAGGTCAGATAAAGAGCTTCACAGATAAGAAAAAGCTAAAGTTCATCACCATCAAACCAGTATCACATAAAATGCTGAAAGGTATTCTGTAAGAAGATGAAGAAGAAAAAGGTAAAGATAAAAATTATGAACAACAAAGTGCCAACAAATACATATCTATCAACAAATGAATCTAAAAATCAAGTGAATAAAAAATCTGATGAACAGAATAATCTGGTGAATATAATAGAATCAGGGTCATAGAAAGGGAGTGGATTGACAATCCTGGGGGGAAGAGGAGGAAGGAGTGTGGGAGGTGCAGGAAGAGACTGGATGAGGACAGTGGTGGCGGGTAAGGGCATGGGATGGGGTGGGAATTGAGTGGAGGGGAGCTAAAGGGGGGAGAAAGAGGAACAACTGTAATAATCTGAACAATAAATATTTTAAAATAATAATAAATAATAGATGTACCTAAATATGATTTTCCTATATAATGTTTGTATTGTTTTATTATTTTTTAATTAGGCTCCTAATGAAGTCCAAACACTGCATTTTGGTTGATGTCTTTACGGTCTCATGTAAACCTGTATATTTTTCCTTTAAACCTTTTTTCCTTATAATTTATTTGTTGAAGAAACAAACTCATTAATCATGTAGAATTTCTCACAGTTTGGATTTTACTGAATGCATTCCCATGGTGTCATTTACCATGTTCCTCTGTCTCCAATATTCCCTGTCAACTGACAATTAGACCAACAGGATTCATCAGACTCCAGCTTTATTTTTCTCTTGCCAAATATACTTTATAGAGAGTGCTGTGTGTGGCAATATGCAGTTTAACAAATTCATATTTAACAAATATGCCCTTTTAAAATAAGTTATCAATATTAATATTAGATACTTATATGGAGAGGAGAAAGCTTCAGTGTGATTGTAAAAGTCTTAACATTGATCAGAATCAACTGGGAAGACTTATTTAAACTGATCACTGGAAATCACTCCAAAAAATTTTATTTAATAGATATGAGATAAGGCTTGAAATCTATATTAGTGTCAAGCTCCTAGGTGATGCATTGCATGTTGTGAAACTCTGATTTAAAACGTAGTGAAACCTGGGTGAGTGGCTCAGTTGGTTGGAGTGTCATCTTGTACAAAAGGTTACACATTCGATTCCCAGTCTGGGGACATTCCTAGGTTACAAGTTCAAATCCCCATAGGAACGTGTATGAGAGGCAACCAATCAATGTTTCTCTCTCCCTTTTTCCCTTCTTCTCACTTAAAAAAAAATTTAAAAATCAATAAAAACATATCCTCAGGTTAGAATTCTTTTTTAAAAACATTTTTAATGGTTTAGAGAGGAGATTCTGACATCTGAACACCTAAGATGGAATTCTGGTTCTACGATGTAACAGCTGAACAGTATTGGAAAAACCACTTAACCTCTCTGAGCCTCAATTCCCTCATCTGTAAAATGGGGTTAATAACAATAGATACAATGTTACTAAGATTAAATGAGATAATACATGTAAACCTTAGATTGGGCCTTTTGAATCATCAATATTCAATAAATCGTGTTAGTGGTAGTATAATAATTATAATTATTATCAATATTATTATTACTTTGCTAGTTTTACAGTTGCAGTCAGGTATAAGAAAGAAATTATTGCATTATAGTAGTAATGAGGAATCAGCCTGCAGCCTGGAGACAAAAATCTTTAGTCAAATTTGGCTGTGAATTATTTCAAAGCAGAGAATAGGAAGAACAATGGATGAACATTCTATGTAGCATCAGAGATGTTCTTCCAAGTGAAGCAGTCCTGCCTATTACAAACATCAGGCCCACCATGTAGATGGCTTTTCCCAGTACCACAGATAAAGGGACTCATCTCTCAAACATGAGCAAAATAGTTTTAATGTTGTGCAAGGTGTACAGACACAAAGGCAAGTAAACTGAAAAAAATCAAAGGTATTTAAGAAATTAATAAGAAAATCACGCCAAAACTGGTGTGGCTCAGTCGATGGAGTGTCGGCCTGCGGACTGAAGGGTCCCAGATTCAATTCTGGTCAAGGGCATGTACCTTGGTTTCAGGCACATCCCCAGTAGAAGGTGTACAGGAGGCAGCTGATTGATGTTTCTCTCTCATTGATGTTTCTAGCTCTCTGTCCCTCTCTCTTCCTCTCTGTAAAAAATCAATAAAATATTTTTTTTTTAAAAGAAAATCGCAATGAGTATTTTGAAATTAGGATTAAGCATGTTTTGTAGGTTCACCAGCCATTATGAATAATGCTAAGGATTCACTGGGTCACTGTAACCTCCTTTGTTCTATCCATCACTTGATTAGACTGCCAACCCAAAGCAGACTCTAGGGGACTCAGGCCATTTTGAGTGAGGAAAGCACTGAAGAAGGAAGATGATACAGGAACAGTTATGAGACTTGAATTGAGATTAAAAAGAGGTGCTGTGTGGCTCAGTTGGTTGGGTGTGGTCCTGTGCACTGAAAGGTTGTTGGTTTGATTCCCAGTCAAGGCACATGCCCAGATTTGGGGCCCCATCCCTGGTAGGGGGTGTGTAGGAGGCGGCCAATCAATGTTTCACTTTCACATCGATGTTTCTCTTTCTGTGTCTCTTCCCCTTCCTCTCTCTCTCTCTAAAAGAAAAAAAATCAATAAAAATATTTTTAACTTAAGTAATATTTTCAACAATAAAGATTTATTTTAAAATATATAAGAAGGTATAAGAGGTCAAAATAAGAAGTATATATATTAATGAAACTTAACTCCTGTTGGGAAAGTAATATAAAATGATGGCTAAGAATCAACAAGCCAAGCTTTCAATTATATCCCTGATGTTCCTGGGCCGTGTGACCTTGGAAAAGTGGCTCAGTTTCTCTGTATCTATCTCAATGTCTTCATATATGATGATGAAAAGATTAATTGTTATTAGTACTATTAGTATTACTAGAGGCCCATTGCACGAAGAGATTCATGCAATAGGCCTTCCTTCCCCTGGCTGCCGGCACAGGTTTTCCTCAGGCACCTGGGACCCAGGTGGGCAGAGCGCCGCTCCTATAGCTCCCTCTGCCCCCTGCCCTCCCCCTCATTGCAAGCTTCTTGCCCCGCCCATCCACTCCATTCCTGCATTCATGCTGCCCAGAGGCCTCAAGCAGCTGGGGGGCAGGGACCAGTATGCATCTTAATTTGCATACTCATTCCTTATTGGCTGGTGGACATAGCAAAGTGATGGTCAATTTGCATGTTTCTCTTTTATTAGTGCAGATCATTTTTGACAAGAATATTTGTGGACTATATATTCTGTCCAGGCTCTCCTATACTATCACAATTCTCACTCAAGGTGAAAAATAGAACTCTCAGTCATTGTGGCTGTGAATAAAGTAAAGGGAAAGTAAGCTTGCCAGTTGGAGGAAACACTCTTAGAGGTAATGAGTATAATCAATCTTCCTCTAAGGAGCAGTCTACAGAAAAAAAAGAAAGATTAAGGCATGATGACAGGGGAAAGCTGTCAAAAGCTGTCAAGAGTCTGAGATTTTCCCCTACCTGTGAGCTACATAGGTAGTCTACCAACCATGGTTTCACAGACAGAAGACAAAAGATTTCTGGGTCAGAGTCAAAGGGCTTTATCATCACAGCACAGTGGACAACATGAGCATCAGCTCACCTTGCCCTCAGATTCAGCAGGGGTGACATGATGGACCAAAAGGTAATTGCACACACAGTGGGTTGCTTTACAGGAGTGGAACCCAAAGCCTAAGGCCCAGAATTTTTTGATCAGACAGCAAACATTGCAGCAAACAGAAAAATAAAGATATTTACAATAATAAGAGCAGCAATGTGTACACTAAGGTTAGTTAATCTCCTTCCATCTAGAGAGCAAGCAGTCACAGAGTAGTCACATTGTAGTCACCTAGACCTACCTAGTTGCCTGTGTGACTAATCATAAAATTGTTCAGTAGCAGGAGATGGAGATGAAGAAGCCTTGCAATGTGGCACACTTGGCGTGAATGTATAGCAATACTAGAGGCCCAGGGCAGCTTACTTCTACTGACTGAGCACTTATGCTTACTGACTGCTTTTTAAGTCCCCATCAGTCTACTAGGTACTTTATTAATATTTTTGCAGGTATTTTTTCATTTATTCAGAGTTGCAGTGGTTCACCATCAGGATAGGAAGACAAATTGAGTCTTTAAAATATATGATAAAACACCAGATCACCATACTGGAAAGGACACAAACGTTATTTCAAACAACACAGGACACCTGGAGTTCATGTTCCCACCAGTACCTCAATTCTGAAGTGCCTTTTATAAGTTCCTGACCAAAACCCAGTGAAGACTGATGCTCAAGAAAAATAGCAATGTTTACTTTTCATTCTCCTTGTATTTCTTTCAGATTTCTAAGTTATATTACACCATCTCAGAAAAAGAGCAATTTTTATTTTTCATTCTCCTTGCATTTCTTTCAGACTTCTGAGCTACATTATAGCATCTCAGCAGAAAGTTATGTACTTAATACTGCTCTAGTTCTTTTTAGTTTCACAAACTAGGATTTAATACCATGTCCTCATTTTTTTAAATAAATTCAGCAGGTTTCTTAAAACTTTTTATTGATTTGAGAGAGAAAAACAAACATTGATTTGTTGTTCTACTTATTTATGCATTCATTGGTTGATTCTTTTATGTGCCCTGACCAGAGATCAAACCCTCACTCTTCGCATATGGGGGTGGCACTAACTGAGCTACCTGGCCTACCTAGCCCTCATTTTTAGGTTAAAAGTTGGCATTATTGTAAGGTATATAAATGATGAATCACTATGTTATAAACCTGAAACTAATATAATATTGTATGCCAACTATACTTTAATAATTTTTAAGTTTGTATAGTTAATTCTAAATAAAGAGTGTCTTATTTAGTTGAAGATGTACCCAACATCTTGATCAGCATCCCCAAAGATGCACAACATAAATAATTTTTTATTTTTTATTTTTTCGAAATTAGCTCCAGGAAGACATTTGTCCAATATGCTTATTCCTGTTAGCTATGAGAGCTTTGTAACCCATTGTGCTTCTCTCTCTGCGGTGGCTTTGGAAAAACCTGGAATTAAGTCTTGGACTTAAAGTAGACATTCCATCGGTCCAAGTTTTCTAGAATAATTATTCAATGCCCTTCATTGCCTAGACTTCATCCTTGTATTTTTATTTCAGTGCTTTTAAAGAATTATGGTACATTGTCAAACCATTTTTTGAAAGTAGCCAAAGTAATGAATAAGTGAACAAAACAACCCACGTTTTGGGTCTTTTAAAAATGTTTTATTGTTAATATTTTGCCAAAGTACCCATAAAGCTTTTAAGTTTAAGGCGTAATCCTCGAATTAGTTTAAGACTTACAAAATGTAAATTGAGCTTCCACGAGTTAGTTAGCATGCCTTATACTATGAATTTTCCTGACTGTGCTTTTATTGTGGTTTAATGAGACCATTGTAAGAAATTCTAATCTGGGTTCTAAGCATTTGACATTGTTAAACAGCTGAATGAAAGAGAACATAAGTGTTGCAAAGTAGAAAATACATTTATTTTTAAATTGAATAACATTATGAATGTAACAACATTGAAATGCTAAGAAGCATTAGGCAGCTCCACCAGTTCCTGCTTCATATGGTCTAAATGAATTGGAGAGCAATTTCTGAGAAGCCAAGGGGGTAAGGATCTGGCATCCATCCTCGGTCACTTCCCAGGAATAACAGGGCAGAAGTTCCAATGTCCAAGTAACAGACAGTCTGAGGTTATGCTGCTAGCTGCTGGGTTTGCCCCAGGCACACGAGGGCTAAATGGTTGGTCAGGGACCAGGCGTTGCACAGACGCTCATCACCTTGGCAAGGCCTCGAGTGTGCCTGGAACTACTAAGGTGGGCCATTAAGGCCCCCGTGGAGGACCACACCTGGTCCAGTACATCTGAGTGAGGTTCTTCATGAAGCCCAGAGGAATGGACTATCATGAGCTCCCCCAAATCCTTAAAAACATACACCTTCTATCTGGAACCCCAACACCATCCCATCTCTGTAGGTGGCCTAAAAGAGGATAAAGATTCAGCTGTCTGTCTAAAGGGCAACAAACACATCTAGTTGCTACATGGTAGAGCAGTCATCCTCCACTCCTGTTTTGTGAGTCTTTAACTCCACCTGTGGATTTAGGGGTCAAAAATTAACTTCTTAATACTAATTTTAATAAGTTTAACCTTTAATTTATAAAATAAACAATCGTCATCCAGTAGTATATGGCACTGTGTGAAAAACCAGAAAAAAATAATTTATTACCAACAGTTATCTTGAGAATGGTTGAAAATGACCAACCTCTACAGTGAGGCAGGTGCCCAGCACAGCATCCTCTGTTGAACAAAAGGGGTCCCTACAACCCTTCAGCACCGGCAGCGCTGTATGCAGGAGAGTGACCCTCCAGGCTGCTTTGGTTACCCAAGCAGCTTAGCCAGTGGCAACCTCTTGGCTAATTTCCCAGCTTTGGGTATAAACTCAACTAATACACATGAGAAAAAGAGAGTACCAGGAAGCCAGAGCCATTTCAAGAGGAGAAACGCATTGTTCTGCTTCTCTCTCCTGTTTGTACCAACTACTACAGCTCTAAGTGCAGGACGAGTGAGGAGGGCAGACCTGCAGTTTGTATTTGCTCTTCTCATCTCCCCTTCCATCATCCCTCTTTCCTACCTCCACTCCACACTGAGGGCTTCATCCTAACAGGAATCTGCTGGTTCCTCTATCTCTTCCTACTGCAATGTTGATCTGGTTAAGGTGCCAGCAGATGAGAGATAAGTTACAGTCTCTCCCTGAGACATCAGAATTCAAAGCTGTTAGGTCTGATCAAATAATTGAATTGATACCCCTTCCCCTGGGAACTGATCTTTAGGCCACTTCAAAATGGACATTCCACTTACTTAGATCATATTCCACTTGCTAAGACCATTATCTCTCCCCTCCGGAGTATCCCAGAATCCAGACCTGCACAGAGAATTCTCTGCCCAGAAAAACCCTGCCTTCAGTCCTTTAAAAACCTTGATTCGCCCTAACTGGTTTAGCTCGGTGGATAGAGTGTTGGCCTGAGGATGGGGGGGGGGGGGGGGGGGGGGGGTGTGTCCCAGGTTCAATTCTGGTCAAGGGCATATGCCTGGTTATAGGCTCAATCCCCAGTAGGAGGGCATGCAGGAGGCAGCCAATCAATGATTCTCTCTTATTGAAGTTTCTATCTCTCTCTCCCTTTCCCTTCCTCTCTGAAATCAATAAAAATATAATTTAAAAATAATAATAGAATAAAATAAAATAAAACCTCTGATTCTCTATCTTTGGGTGCTGGTGCCATTTAGGGGTTCAGTGCATCTGGTCATCCAGATGACCTAATAAATTCATAATTCTTTACTCCTGTTGGCCTCATGGGTTACTCCTTCGGCGACCCTAACAAAAGCTAAATCCAAAATCTCTAATGAGAAAGGGTTTGGATCTCTCTGAAAAGGGCCATACCTGTGAGGGAGAGGTTTTCCAGGCACACCTCAAATTACATTGCTCTGGGCAGGAGGGCTTTCAGATAGTTCCGTTCCAGTCAGACTTAGGGATACAGAATCCTCCAGGGATAGCATATGATAGCCTGAACAAATGAGAGTCCCTATCTCTAACTCACAGAAATACAAAAAGATCTTATGTAAGAATGATCACTTTTGGGAAGAGGATACTTTCATCTAATATTCCAAATGACACAAAGAGTTTGTCCATTCAACTTGACAAATATGTCTGGAGCTCCTCTTAGGAGCTTTACTGAGATACTAAAGTACAAAAGAGTAAGATGCAAGGCCCACTCTCAAGGTACTCAGTCTAATCAGAGAGATAGACATGTAACTAATGCAATGTGGTGTGTGCTGTAATAGCTTTGTGTGCAAAGTGCCCTCATCGGAGAGGGAAGTGTGGAGAAGGCTGCTTCAACTATTAGCAAGTGTGTGTGAAAGAGACATCTTCATTCTAGAAACGCTGAGATCTCAAATAATTTTTTTAATGAGTCTAGTACCAAATAAGGGAAAGAAATGGAGAGATGAAGCAAAAATGAAATCTGTTGTTTAAAGAGGACCTATTGTAAAGGGGCTTTTACTTATACTTTTTAAACTAGAAGTCATTTCAGACACATGTTACCCAAATAGAAAATAAACAGAGCATGGAAGATGATAGTGCAAGTTTGTATTAGAACTTAATATCCATGAAACCTTGCCCATCAGTACACTTAGGGCTAGGGTCAGGGAACCAAAAGGAGAACAGAAAAAAACAAAAAAACTACAATACAGAAGGAAAACTAGATGAAAGCATTATTGAATATTTCAATAGAAGTGGAACTCAGGCAATGACACAAAAGGGAGAGCTATAAAGATAGATGATTTATTAACAGAGCTACTAAATTCTGTGTCAAGGATAATTCTAAGTTACAAAAACTGAAGTTAAGAGAGGAAATGGAAAGTACAGAGAATGGGGAGTTTAGATGCCAGAATCTAGTCTTAGCTCCACTGCTAACAAATCAGCAGTCCTTTATATGTAAAGAGTTTCCATATACCAGAAGCTCTCTAAGTTTCCTACCATCTCTTAGGGCTGATACATAAATAAAGAATAGTTCTCATCCATTCGTTTCATTTCAACAAATGTTGAGCACATGGCACATGCCAGGCACAAGGGGATGTAGTGGAGAATAAGGATCTCACACTCTGGCATGGAAGGCAATCAAAAGAGATGACAAAGGGTATGAAGAATACTTGAGAATACTCTTACTTCTTCTGTTGAGCACTATGGTACCCAACCTCCAAAATGGTCTCCATGATACCTGTTTTGGATATTCACCCCCTTGTATAATTTGTTCTCATACTGTGTCAGGGTTGGTCTATGAGACTGCAGCTTCGGTCTTGGCACCCACTTCTTCCTCATTGATCTATTTCTCTAGCTCCAGGTCTTGGAGCTCTTGCTCTGGGGGAAGCCAGATGTCAGGTTGTGAGCAACCCTGTGGTGAAGAACTGAAGCCTCCAGCCACAAGTCACTGAGGAATTGAAGCCTGTGATAATCACTGAATGAACTTAGAAGCTCAAGCTTTTCCAGCCCCCCTGGAACCTTGAGAGGACTGTAGTCCTTGCTGACTCAACAACTTGATCACAATCTTGTGAGAGATTCTAAATCAGAAACTGCCTGAGATTGTAAACCTTTGTTCTTTTAAGCTGCTAAATTTTAGGGTAATTTGTTACACAGCAATAGATAACTAATCCAAGTACTGCCCCCCACCCATAAACACTTGCACATATAACATACATGGTTTGGGTTTGAATTATTTTAGAGTTAAAACTGGTACACACAGAATTGTATAGCTAAGGCTTTAAGAGGTCAAGATGACACTGCTAACTGACAATAGAGCAGGGACTGGAATCAATGCCCTGATTTATGTTCAATGCTCCTTTCACTATATTGTGCTGACTCTCCATAATAGATTAATTTCATAAAGAAATAATGTCTAAGTTGATTAAGGAATTTGCTCAAAATTCTACAAGCAAGTAGCTGAGCCTCTGCACTAACCTATTGAACATGATTCCATTGTTTATAATAATCTTTCCTACTCTCAAGTTTTGCTGACCTTGATTAAGATAATTAGTTGAGTGAAGATTTTAAAAAACCAGAACTATCCTTAAAAGGTAGTCTAGGGTGTTTGTCTCAAGCTTTTCCATTCAAGGAGAATTTTATGTTGGTGATTTGTACTTAGCAATATATTCATCCATTTACTAAATAAGTATATTTTTAATATGTCTTTATTGATATTTTTAGAGAGAGAGAGAAGGGAGACAGACAAACAGACAGAGACATCAATGTAAGAGAGAAACATTAATCCCATACACACCCCAACTGGGATCAAACCTGAAACCTGGGCATATGCCCTGATTGGGAATAGGATCAGCAATCTTTTGGTGCATGAGACAATGCTCAGCCAACTGAGCCACACGGGCCAGGGCTCAACAAGTTGTTTTCTTTTTTGATACCTGCTTCAAGCATAGCATAATCTATGGGTCATGAGGAATATAAAATGCTAGGACTTAAAAATCTAATTAGGGAGAAAAGACAAATATGAAAAAAATCATTGTAAAATTAGTATTTGTTTACCTGCTGAATGAACAGGAGGAACAAAATATGCAATCGAATTTTAAATCATAGACTAAAATAATAGAATAAAGGAAAGTCATTGTCATGGTAAAATCTATCCTACCCTCAGGCAATGTAATCTAGACCCAGAAATGCCTACTTTTATTCCTTAAAAGTCTCTTTCTCCACTGGGAATAGTCCACTAATTACCATTATAAACACCAGCAGGCCTCTGAAAATACTGCTTCCTTCTTCATGGTTTTGAGTGTGACTTGGTTGTCAGGCTAAGAAATTTGAACTCCATTTCTAGAAGTGTTGAAGGTTTTTGAGCTAAGGGTACATCAGGGATGAGAACTGAGGGGGTGTGAGAGGCAGGGGGATTAATGTCAACACCCACAGTTTTATAAGGGGTCAGTTGGGCAGGACTGCCACCTTGTGACAGGTAGGGGCAGCATGCCCTCTGAAGTGGAGGCTGGAAACTATTATATTATATTATATTATATTATATTATATTATATTATATTATATTATATTAGTGCATGAGACAACCCCGATAGAAGAGGTTGTGGGAGCTTATCAGTGCTTGACTGGCGGGCAGCTAAAGGCTTTTTCAAGTCTGGTTTAAAGGGACCTTGTTTTCACATGATAAAGAGAGAATAGAAACAAATGTGTGCCTTTTAAGAAGATCAATATGGCCCTGAGTACTGGGTATTTTTAATTATCTGGCTCTCTTGGCACAAAGTCATAGTAAAGATATCAGAAACTATATATTTCCCCACCTAGGCATACATTTATTTTCCAAGAGGACTGTGGGAGAAGGACTGGAAGAAGTAAAAAGTGCAACTTCTGAGCAATCAGGAACTTTGAGCTAACATGTTCTTCAGGTCAGTAGATGAGAGAGAGCCCCTCTCTACTCCCTAAGGCCCCCACAGGCACCTTGAAAGATATCAAAAATATATAAATATATAAAATATATACCAAAGTATATTTTTTATATTCTCCTTAGTACCTGTTCTTCCTTCTTTATTCTGTAATTTAGTGAATGATACCTGGGTCCAAAGCCAAGGAGTCAAGCTAGATGCTGTCTTCTTCCCCATGGCCCTATCAGTCACTCTGCACTCCCAGTTCTCCTTCCTGAGCACCTCTCTGGTCAATGTCCTCTTTATATTTACTATGCCAACCTTGGTTCAAGCTCTCATTCTCACTGCCCCAGATTGAAAACAGTCCTTGAAACAGACAGACATTTCTCAATGCAAGAGCTTCACAATTGTATTAGCCAGGGTCCCAGTAGGAAACAACCACACTCCAAAGTGGTAACTGGAGATACTCAAATGAAGATACTATAAAAGTGTGAGAAAACTAAGAGAACTAGCAAAAATGGTGATTCTCCTCCCCTAAGTCGGCAATGGAAGGAAGTCATTGCCGCTGCTGGGTCTGAAGTAGGGGTGTCGAACTCAATCAGAGAAGGGGCCAAAATCTAAAATCCAGCCTAAATCGCGGGCTGAATGGTTTACTGAACAGTCATAAACTGTCATTGTGATGGAAACGCAGCGGAGTGCAGTGATGACAGCGCGGTGCAGGCCACATTGCAAGGCCTGACGGGACGGATTTGGCCCGCGGGCCTTGTGTTTGACACATGTGGTCTGAAGGAACAAGGGGAGAGAGAGGACTGTAGCTCCAGAACCCAGAGTGAGCTGTGACTATAGGGACCTTCAAACTAAAACTGTAATCTCAGATAGAACCACTGGCCAACTGAAGCCCAGTGGAGGGGCTTAAAAGTTTCCTGCCCTGTCTCTTTGCCACCCTGTAACCTCCTGCTGGTTCCTTCCATTGGCTGCACCCAAGAAGCCAATGTGCTGGGGACATTTTCAGAAGGTCAGCCTCCACCAGTCAGGGTAGAAAGTGAATCTAGATGGGCAAAGGGAGAATACCCACAACAAAGGTACTCACAGTACTCATTGAACATGAAAATATTTTAAAAGAGCCCTAGAAAAGAAATATCACCTAAGTTGTTTTTATTCAATGCTTTCCTATCTTTCTGCATATAATCTTGCCACCAGATGTGACTTCTTAAAGAACAAATCTTAGCAGGTTACTCTCTTATACATCTGTCAGGGGTTCCATCATCCATAGAATGAACATCCTTCCTAACCTTATACCATAATTCCACCTCCAACATACACAGAGAGCACACCATCACTGACTCCTACCTGTCTCTCCAACTTCATCTCCCCCAAAAAAATCCATATTCCATGCTTACTGAATTTCTGTGTTTCCATGATCCCATGCTGTCCTTCTAATTGGAAGGCACCCAATGATCTTGAAGCCTGCATTAGTGTGATCAAGTGAGTCCTCTTCCAAAAAACCTTTTGTGATGCACCAGACTGGGTGGCACCGATTTTTGTGCTCCTCCTGAACTTAAAGCCTACATTTGTTATAACACTCATTCATCACATAGTATTAACTATTTGTATGATCTCTGTCCCCTCAATTATGTTAAAGAATTTCTTGAGGTCAGGGGTAACATAGCTCTGTACTGCTAGTACTCTGTACAATGACCAGCACACAATTGGTACCCAGTGAATATTATTGTAGTTGAATTCAATTCCTCCTCTCTGTAAGTGGCCAGCAATCAAGGTGGGACCTTTCCATGACACCCCCGCCCCAAAATCCTAAGCAGAAAGGTAATCATTATGAAGAATAAAATGCCTGCAACTTGGGTTCTTTGCATTTGGTTCTTTTTTTTCTTGCTTATAGACACTGATACAACTACTAATAAAAGGCAAAGGATTGAAGTAAATGTCTCAGTTCACAGGGAACTTATTTCTTGAGTAACTTCAAAGTACTTGTTTTCAATCATCAAACCAGGAATTATGGTAGAAACTCTCCACAAATAGGTCAGAATACAAGTGCCCTGAAGAGAAATTGGGTTTTCACAATCTCGGCCTTTCTCTGAATGTCTTGCACTAGACTAATCATAAACTCAGATTTTCTCAGGTAACTCTACCATGAAACAATCAGTCAACAGGGTCAGAAATGGGTATGTATCTTTTCATACATGTTCTGGAAGTGTGACTAGCTTGTTACAGATACAATTCCAGACATGTTCTGAAGTGGCAAGAGTCATTGCTCCAGCAGTTACAGGCCTACTACAGCGCAGAATGATGAGAAATGCACCATCAGACAGAAATAAGCTGAAGGGAATGTTTCATTCCTAAATCTGCCCCTTATTGGCTGGGTGACTTTTGCCAACTTACTCTGTGCTTCTATGTATGTTTCCCCATTTACAAAACAGGAGTAAGACCTACCCCACATAGTTATCTTCAGGATTAAATGAGATAACACCAGAAAAAGATTATTAGTAAGAACTCAATAAATTTTTATTTCCCTTTTTACTACCTTAATTATCTCCTCCTTTAAGGGGCTGCCTTTCTCATTTTAAAAGAGGTAGGTACTGTAAGATATGCTGCCTTATTTGTTTAAAAAAATTTTAAATGCTTAATTGCTAGTGGGCACACAATGCAGCATATAGATCATGTACCATAGAAATGTATATTTGAAACCTATACGATCTTATTATTAATCAATGTCACCCCAATAAATTTAATTAAAAAATAACATAAATTAAAATAATTTCAAAGCTTCCTTATGGCAATACTGTGACAGAAATAAAACTAGGCAGTTGTTGCTATGCAACATCAGTAGTTTGCCGAGGGACTAGATATATCTTTGCTGTTACTTATCTTCAGTTGAATTTT
The DNA here is from genome assembly GCF_014108245.1 of Pipistrellus kuhlii. Classification (NCBI taxonomy): domain Eukaryota; kingdom Metazoa; phylum Chordata; class Mammalia; order Chiroptera; family Vespertilionidae; genus Pipistrellus; species Pipistrellus kuhlii. The sequence continues at coordinate 20,653,727 of NW_023425529.1, forward strand.
GAGCAACGTTTTTCTGATGACCCAGTGTTATCCTGTACTTATTATGTAAGGGGGATCTGAGGGTCAAGGGGTAATGGGTGGTCTGCAGCCACCTTGATACTGGACATTTTGTGTCCTCTTAATTTTTTTGTTCTTTTTCCTTAATCTGTTTTGCTTCTCTTTTTTTTTTTTTTCACTTTCATAAGGAAAGATAATGTTTCTTTTAGCCATTCTCTAACAGCAGTTTCAGTTGGGTTTTGAACTTTGCCCTTTGAAGCAATAAATATTAGGAAAAAATGTATTCATAGCCAGTTTATCTAATAAATGTCTCTACTTTTCACTTGATAAAAGACATCAGAATTAATACAATGCCTTTTTAAAAAAACATTTATCTTTATGCTCTTGAATAGCTCTGATCCTAAGTCTATGCGCTAACGAGCAATCCTTATACTTTATTTTGTCAGAAAGCTCCTTTAAAAAAAAAAAAAAAAAAAAAGTCTTTTCTACAGCAAATCTGCAGTGAATTCCTAAATGCATCTAGTTCCCAAGCCCTCCTTCCCTTTCTGTTTTCCATATCCTCCTCTGACTCCTGAGCTCTCACTCTCACTCAAGTACATGCCTGGGTCCATCTGACCCTGCTGCTCTTTCCCATTCTGACCTCACTGCCAGTAACTTCTGGGGAGGTGCAGGAAGAGCGCTCAAGAATTAAAGGGGGGATGTTCTGTGACCAGGCTTAAGGAAAAACTTGGGGTTAGCAAGCAATATGGGGAAGGGGTAAGCATTTTGAAGATGTGTTTTGAGCTAGGAGGGTTGACTCTGTGCTGAGAAAAATGATTAAAGAACATCATGGCTCTCTAATTTGAAAGGAATTCCAGGGTTTTCGTGCTGATGCCTGTCCTACCCACTCCCACCCCCTCTCCTACCAGAGTGTCTATGGTATATCTTTCTGCCCCGGCTAAAATAGATTTGCCTTTCATTTGCCTCATTCAGTTTTCCCAGGATCAACTAATTAGATGATACATGGTCAGGACTGAAAGGAACCTCTGCAAATTAGTCTAATTCCCTGATTCCAAAACCAGGAGGCCAGAAACTAGGAGAGACTGGCTACCATCATATGGCTTATTAGTATTATAAGGAGAGAGGGACCTGGTATCCCCGGCCCTAGCTTTCCAGCTAATGGACTAATTGACTAAAAGAGATTGCCCGAAGGGTAGAATTTTCAAGCAAGGCCTTATTTTATTGTCTTATTCATGTCTCATTAACAACTAGAAGATGGTGAAATCTTTATAGTCTAAGGCAGAGGAAATGGAAGGCCCAAAGCAATAAAGGGCAGAATTCTACAGTTATAGGGATTGATGGTGAGCTTTCAATCAGACCATTCAAACAAATGCCTGTTTCTCCTATCAGTATATCTTGCCCTACAGCCTTCAACAAACATTCACGTACCAAATGGATAAGCATTTGCTGTTTCCACATATGGCATTGGGCACTGGAATACAGAGCTTCAAAGGGGTACAATTGTGGCCCAGCCCTCAAAATGCTTATGCAATAATGGCTAGGCAAAATCTCAAATGAAACAGAACAAAGCAGAAGACAAAGCAAGCAAAAAACACCTTCTTTCCTATAGAGAAGGTATAATTCATCACCATGATCAGGAAGAAGAGGTCAGAGATGGTTTCACAGAGGAGGTGGCCTTTGAGCCAAGTGTTAAAGGAAAACCAGGAAAGTGGTAAGTAGGCAGAAGGAGAGGAGAAGGCCCTCCACACAGCTGAGGCCACAACAAGCAGGTGTCTGTGGATCCCAGTGATGAGCTGAGGCGCATGGGTGTGTGGGAAAAGGAAGCAGAGAACACAGGTAGGAGCTGGAACCTCGTGGGCCTGCATGCTCATGATAGGATTTTGATTAATAAATGCATGACATATTTATAGTCCTCTTGGATAGGAAAAAGATTTGCAGCGGTGGCGTTTGGACTTTATCCTGTGAGCCACAGGGAGTAGAAAGGTTTTAATAACAAGAGCATCATGACTGGATTTGTGTGTTGGAAAGATTTTTAGATTTTCACAACCGACCCTTCAAATGCTAGGTGAAATGAGCAAATGTTGCATCTTTCCACGGGTGAAAGAACTGTAAACGCTATGTTTACAAAGCAGGGAATATTTCAAGAAGACTTAGCTTGTTGTGTCTGTGGAATTCTAAATAATAATGCTTCTGGGTTAGAAGAAAACGGAGGATGACATCAGCTTTTACACTGCAGGAGCCCTTTGAAGCTCGCCTAAGCTTCTAATGCCATTAAACCTTATAAAGTCTTATTTATAATATACAAAGGAATGACCCCCTGCCTAGACAGCCAGATAATAGCAATCACAAACAAGTGTATAACTCTCTATATTCACAAAAGACTGTTATTCCATTTTCTGTTTTGTCCCACAATTGGGTGAGAGCAGCATTCTTTTTGTCTCCATTTTACAGATGAGGAGACTGAGACTCAGGAAGATAAAGGGACTTGCCTAAGATAACATCAGTCAGGGGCACAGCTGGGAATTGAACGTGGATCCTTCTCACTCCACATTCTGATGTTCTTTCCACTGCAACTTACTGGTAATCAGCAATCAGCCAGTTTGCCCTCACAGAGAAGGACCATGACCTGCACCAAAAGCTGCCATCAGTTATGCTGATCTTGGCCATGTCCTCACCCAATAGGAATAGTAACACCTGCTCACTGATGGTCAGGATGTTGTAAGAATATGATACCACTTTGTGAAGTGAAGGTGCTAGACAAGCACAATGCTCATCTATATTTACTTAGTATCATAGCCTAATCCAAAAAGCCGAGAAACCATCCATTTTTAGAGTTGATGAGGAAATATTTTCCCCTTGAATCTACCTCTATCACATGGAGAAATAGGTCAGATTGCTAATGTGTTCCTCTTCTAGACCACTTTGCAACTGTAGTGACACATAAACCAGGCATTTAAAAAAAATTTTCTCAAAGCAGCAAAATAGGGAGCAGAGTGACTTCACGTTTCAGGAGCTGCAATGCTTTATCTGTGCAGAAGCATTTTGATCCATAAACTCTAGACTCATTTCCTGGCCTCAGACTGAACTGTTCTATGCATAAATAAAATAGGTTTGTGCAAGATCTGATCAAGATCTTTTTGAGCCTTAGAGGTGATTACCGGGAACCTAGTTTTTAAAGCCTGCTTCTTGCTGTGAGCCTCGCTTTACTGCACCCCACCCCTAACTTCGGGGGCAAGAGAGCCTGAACTGACTCACCAACAAACAGCCTCAAGAGGAAAACCAGAGGCATAAGAAGTTGATCTCTTGGATAATGCAGCAGCAGGAAGAGGTCTCCTCTTCCTTCTCCCCTTGTGGCAGCTACAAGAAAGAAGGGAAGAGCGCCATCCCCCCCACCCCAAAAACGATAAACAACCTAGGGTGTTTTCTGTAATATAGTTTTATTGATTTCAGAGAGGAAGGGAGAAAGATAGAGAGATAGAAACATCAATGATGAGAGAGAATCACTGATTGGCTGCCTCCTGCACACCCTCACTGAGTATTGAGCCTGTAGCCTAGGCATGTGCCCTTTACTACAATAGAATCAAACTTGGGATCCTTCAGTCTGCAGGCCGACACTCTATCCACTGAGCCAAACTGGCTAGAGCCAAACAACCTAGTTTAAAACAATATATCAGTGTGTTGCATAGACATTTCTCTGAAGAAGATATGCAAATGACCAATAAGCACATGAAAAGATACTTTGCATCAATAATCAGGGAAATGTTTATTAAAACCACAATAAGATAGGACTTCATATCCACTAGGATGTCTATGATCAAAAACGTGCACAATAGTAAATGTTGACAAGAATGTGGAGACCCTTATACACTGCTGGTATAGATGATGGAAACAGTTTGACAATTCCTCAAAAAGAGAAACATAAAACTCTCATGTAACCCAGCAATTCCACTCCTAAGTATATACCCAAAAGCACTGAAAATAGGAACACAAACGGAAGCTGGTGTTCTTTGCAGCATTATTCACAACAGCTAAAAAGTATGGTAAGCAAAAATGTGGTGTATGCATACAATGGAATATATTGTCAGCCATAAAAGAGACTGAATACATGCTATAACATGGTTAAACCATAAAAACATTATGCTGAGTGAAAGGAGCCAGACAAAAAAGAACAAATATTCTATGATTTCACTTATCTAAAATACCTAGAATAGGCAAATTCATAGAGGCACAAAGTAAATTGAGTTCATCAGGCATTGGGGGTCAGAGGGAATGGCGAGTTTTTGTTTAATCAGTACAGTTTCTGTTTGGGTGATGAAAAAGTTTTGGAAATACCATAGATAATAGTGATTACTGCACAACATTTTAAATGTAATTAAGGCTACCAAATTAAACACTCAAAAAGGGTTAAAATGGCAAAAGTTTGTTTATATGTATTTTACCATAGTGAGAAGAAAAAAAGAAGAAAAGAAGAAGAAGAAGAACAACAACAACAACAACAACAACAACAACAACAACAACAACAGAAGCCCTAGCTGGTTTGGCTCAGTGGATAGACTGTCAGCCTACAGACTGAAGGGTCCTGGGTTCAATTCCAGTCAAGGGCACATGCCTAGGTTGCGGGCTCAATACTCAGTAGGGGTGTGCAGGAGACTGCCAATCAGTGATTCTCTCTCATCATTGATGTTTCTATCTCTCTCTACCTCTCCTGTCCTCTCTGAAATCAGTAAAAATATATTTTTTAAAAAAGAAAGAAAGAACAGAAGAGGTCAGAGCTTGCTGTCAGATGTCTAAGACCAGGGCAGAAGAAAGCAGCACGTGGTAGGACACAGAGGCACAGCTAGGTTGGGAGGGACAGGTGTCCCCTCAGGTCCTGTTTCCTGATGTGTGCAGAAGATAACCTCCACAGCTGGCTGCAGGCCCTGTGCAGGGAGCTGCGTATGGGTAGATAACCATGGAGCTTACAGAGAACTATCAACACCAGTGGAGCATCAGGATGAAGCCTTATTAACAGGGCCCAAAGCAGGGTAGGAAGATGTCACCCTGTGGGTTCCTTACCCCATGCCTGATTCAGTCTCAGGAGGAAGATGGAGGGAGGTGAAAGACAACAAGTAATGCCAGAACTCCTTCCCTCTGGACCCCTGGAACTGCCACTCTAACCTTAACTGGAGGGAGGAGGAGGAGAGCTTTGAATTAACTGTAATATAGGTGTTTTTAGATGGAGAGCCTAGGGCTCAAATTGAAACAAGACTATTGTGAATAACCCAAAGTGACCAAAATATAAGGAACCATACTGAAATATCATTAAGGGAGCTGGATCTCAGGAGGAAATGGTGGTTTGGCAAAATTAGTAGAAGTTATTAGACAAGTAAATCACATTTATATTACAATGAGATGAGTCGATTTAATACATAAGTTACATATTGTGGGAGATGTTTGCCAGTGCACCCCAGTATCCATTCTCCCTCTTCCTTCATAGTAAGAGGACGTGCAGTTCTAAGCTTAGCAAATATGCCCTCAGAACAGAGAATACATGCTCTAATCCTCCACTGAAGTTAGGTTTGAATATGTACCTAAATTCTGGATAATAGAATAAACATGGAAATATGTGACAGTTTTGGGAGATCAACCTTTTTTCTTTTTCTTGTTTCAATTTATCTTTATCGTCAAAAGTATTACAGATGCCCCTCTTATCTCCTTCCCTCCTTCCCTGCCCCATTAACTCCTCCACCCTCTATCTTCCCCTCCACAAGCCTTCTCTACATCATTGCCTGCCATGGGCTATGTATATATGCATGTAAGTTCATTGTTAATCTCTTCCTGCTTCCCTCTGAAATATATCAGTTTGTTGCATGTTTCAATGGGAGATCACCCTTTAAAGTCCACTCCCTTGTCTCTTTCTTTTTCAAGCATTCTTACGATATCCATTTGATGACTGGAGCTATAGCTAAAGATCATGAGGATAATGACCACAGACTCAAAATGGCAGAGGAGTAAACTGTAAGGATTCTAGATTCCTGGGAACTTTGTGGAATACAACCAGTACACCAGTCCTGGATATCCTAACTTTTACATTAAGGGAGGGGAGTATATTCTTATAGCCACTACTATTTTAAGCCTCTGTAACTCACAGCTCAACTTAATTAATATGAAACATGCAAAATAGTCTAAGTTCAAATGTAGAAAAAATAAAGACTATATCATACCTCTTGCCCTGACCAGGTTGGGCGTTGTCCCATGCACTGAAAGGTTGCTGGTTCAACTCCTAGTCAGGGTACCTGCCCAGGATGCAGGCTCTATCCCCAGTGGGATGCGTGCAGGAGGCAGCCAATCATTGTTGTGCTCTCACATACACGTTTCTCTCTTCTCCCTTCCTCTCTCTCTAGAGATCAATAAACCATTCTTAAAAAAAAAAAAAAAAAAAAAAAAAGGCAAATGATACCTCTTTACTTTAATTTAGTCAACATGCCACAGATAGTAAGAAACAACATTTATGGAGACCTTATGCAAAGAATTTTACCAAGAGCTTCATAAGCTGAAATTTTAAGATGTTAAATAACTTGTCGAAGGTCACACAGTATCTGCAGAGCCATGATAGAAATCCAGTCTGTTACTCCAGAGCCATGCTCTTAACCAGTTTACATCACACTGGCCTAAAAATTACACTGGCAAAAATCTATTTTTGTAGAGATCTGGGATACGATTGAACTGCAATAAAACTTCTTTAAATTGTCATAATGTGTAAAAAAGGAATTTGTTGGCATTTGGTATAGATAATATTTGGTCATTAATAAAATAACAAAAAGTTATAGGATTTGTTATCTTGGCCACTGTAACTCATATTATAGTCTACAATACTGTTGTTTCAATAAAATGTAATTAATCCTCAATTTGTCTGAAAATTGAGTAATGCTATACTATAATGTGAACCCAGATATATGTTGGAAAACAGCCACCAAAAGATGAATAACATTGAAAAAAATACTGTGACAACAAACCTACAATTCTGGCTAAATAAAGAACAGAGTTGCTATTTGTGATAAATCCAATGATGCAGATTATCTGAGCTTATTTGTATTGTTATTGTAGAAAGTAGAATTGCTCTGAGAATATACTCAATAAAAGGTTTTTCAACTTAAATGCCTTTTATAAATAGGCTAAAATAAGCATTAAAATAAGACAGTTACCTTTCATGACCAATTAGTTTGCATACACTGATTAAATATGTTTGAGAGAGTAATGAATATAATTCACTGGCGTTGCTTCAGTAAATGGTATTTAGGAATATTCATCAGAGAACTAATAATAATCCCTTATACTGAGTCCATGCACACAAATTGACACATTGTAGATATTTAATAAATATTTGCTAAATAAAAGAATAGATGTATCAAAGTGGATTGATGTATCAAGGTTGAATGGATGAATAGATGGAAACTGAATAAATTAATATGAATAGTGATTTACTGGTTTCAAAAAAATTTTTCACATTTGACCCGCATCTTGTGAGCAAGATGGTGGAAAAAGACATCGCTCACTTGTATCTCCCGCTCCACAACAATCTGGCATACATCCATGGGCAACGCCTTTGTGGGAGCTGTGGGATCCAGCACCATATGCCATGGGCCTCTGGACGAGTCTCACCCACCCATGCATCAGGTAATAGGCATACATACCTTGGCTGTGGACCCTGCAGTGGCCCATAAACTGGCTCCAGACCTTCTCAACCATAGTCCAGGTGTCCCTGGAGAACAGTCTTAGACAATCACTCAAAGAGCGAGCCCGTGTAGAAGTTGAAATATGTATCACAGAAATTTTAGCACACTATTGGAGAAAAAATACAAGTTTTGGTGCATTGGAGAGGATAAGAGGACATTTTTACTTCACCCACATCTGCTGTCTCCACAGCGCCCTTCCTTATTGTGGGGAAAGAGTGTATAAATGAGCACCTGACTTCCAGAGATGTGCAAGAGTAGCTAAGAGGCCCATTTCTCTCTTGCCTCCCTAAAGAGTACTTGAGTTGTAATCTGCATGCCTGGAAAGGAGAGAGGAGGCTTGGAGAGTGGAAGACAGGAAACTAGCAGGGCATTCAAGAGATGTTAATCCTACTAACTGTGCTGTGGATTCATCAAGAAGCCTGCCCAAGAGCCACAGGAGTACCTTGCCCATAGGATCACCACAATTGGCCAAGAGACACCCCCAAGGCTCCACACACACTTCCACCCTGTGGCTGGTTCCCTGTGCACACTCCTGATGGCAGCAAACATAAGCTTTGGAAGATGACTTAGTAAGTATGCACTGACAGTAAACCTCAAAATGTGGGCCAGAGAGAAAGACCACAAACTTGGTCCTTGGGAAACCAAAAGGAATGCTGTCATATAAACAAACTAACTTTACAACTCAAGGAACTAAAAAAGAACTAAGCCCAAAGTTAGCAAAAGGAATAAAACAATAAGGATCAGAGTAGAAATAAATTATTTAGAGTACAGAAAAACAATGAAAATGATCAATGAAACAAAGAGCTGATTTTCTTTGAAAGGATTTTTTCTTTATAACAAACTGGCCCTGGCTGGGCAGCTCAGTTGGTTAGAGCAGTGGTCAATAAACTCATTAGTTAACAGAGCCAAATATCAACAGTACAATGATTGAAATTTCTTTTGAGAGCCAAATTTTTTAAACTTAAACATCTTCTAACGCCACTTCTTCAAAATAGACTCACCCAGGCTGTGGTATTTTGTGGAAGAGCCACATTCAAAGGACCAAAGAGCCGCAAGTGGCTCGCGAGCCACAGTTTGCTGACCACGGGGTTAGAGCATCATCCAAATACATCAAGGCTGCAGGTTTGATCCCTGGTTAGAGCACATACACGAATCAACCAAATTCATAACTAAGTGCAGCAACAAAGCAATGTTTCTTTCTTTCTTTCCCTCTCTCTCTCTCTCTCTCTCTCTCTCTTAAAAAAAAAAAAAGACAAGCTCTTAAAAAAAGACAAGCTTACAAAAATAAGAGAGAAGACAAAAAATAAGGGGAAAGATTTTACAACTGATATTATAGAAATACAAAGGGTCATTAGAGATTGCTATGAGCAATTATATACCAATAAATTAGATAATCTAAAAAGAAACTGATAAATTCCTAGAAAAATACAACCTACCAAGCTTAATTTTGAAAAATAGAAAATTGGAATAGACTAATAATGACTAAGAAGACTTAATCAGTACTCAAAAACTTTCCAACAAAAAATAGCCTAGGGTGAGATGGTGAATCCTACAAAATGTTTAAAGAAGAATTAATGCCAATCCTTCTCAAACTCCTTCCAAAAAATGAAGAAAGGAAAAACTCCAGATTCATTTTACAAAGCCAGCATCACCCTGGTGCCAAAGCCAGATATGAACAGGAAAAGAAAACCACAGGCCCAAATCCAGCTGAATATACACAAAAAAATCCTCAACAAAATATTATCTAACTGAATTTTAATAGCTTATTAAAAGGATTACACATTATAATCAAATTGGATTTATCACTGTGATGCAAGGATGGTTCAACATATGCAAATCAATAAATGTGATAAACCACAGTAATAAAAGAGTAAAATCATATGATCATCTTTGTAGATGCAGAAATAGAATTTGACAAAATAGAACATCCCTTCATGATAAAAATGTTCAGTAATTTGGGTATAGAGAGAATGTACTTCAACCTAATAAAGGCCATATATGACAACTGACATATATTCAATGATGAAAGTTGAAAGTTTAAGATCAGGAGTAAAACAAGGGTGATCACTCTCACCACTCTTATTCAACACTAGAAGCCCGGTGCACAAAATTTGTGCACAGGGAGAATGTGTCTCACAGCCAACTCCAATCTGGAAGCCTGAACCCACTCTAATCTGGAAGCCTGAACCCACTCCAATCTGGGACTGCTCGAGGGATGTTCAACTAAACGAGCAGTCAGACATCCCTCTCAAAATCCAGGACTGCTGGCTCCCAACGGTTTGCCTGCCTGCCTGCTTGCCTGATTGGCCCCTAACCACTACCCTGCCAGTCTGATCAATGCCTAACTGCTCTCCTGCCAGCCCAATTGCCCCTAACTGCCCTCCCCTACAGGCCTGATCCCCCCAACTGCCCTCCCTTGCCAGCCTGTTCCCCTCCAACTGCCCTCCCCTGCAAGCCTTATCCCTCCTAACTGCCCCCTCCTGCAGGCCTGATTCCCCCCAACTGCCCTCCCCTGCTGGCCCAGTCGCCCCTAACTGCCTTCCCCTGAAGGCCTGGTCTCCCCCTCTCCCCCCGCAACTGCCCTCCCCTACATTCCTGGTTGTACCCAACTGCCCTCCCTTGCTGGCCATCTTGTGTCCACATGGGGGTGGCCATCTTGGTTGTTGGAATGATGGTCAATTTGCATATTATCTCTTTATTAGATAGGATAGTATACCAGAAGTCCTAACCAGATAAATGAGCAAGAAAAAGAAATAAAAGGCATTCAAATTAGACAGGAAAAAAAGTAAAATTAATTCTGCTGCAGATGATATGATCTTCTATACAGGAAATCCTAATGACTCCTCCAAAAAATTATTAGAATTAATCAACAAATTCACCTATTAGATACTGCTAATCACTCCTTTAATTACACCTCTCTCCTGGCTTTTGGGCTGTCATGTATGTCTGGTTTTCCCTTTCTCTCTATTTCTGGTACTTATTCTCCTTATCTGATTCCTACTTATTGAAGTTAACACTCCCTAGGATTTTTTTTTCTTGGATTTTTTTTTTCTCATCCACATTCTCTAACTACACAATCATCATTCTCAAAATTTCAAAACTCATATATATCATATATTTGGAGCAGACAACATAAATTTGCAGTATTAATAAACACAGTACAGTACATTAAATGTAATTCATCTTATAATTTTATTAACATTTATTTTCTTTAGCTTACTTTATTATATAGTGTACAATACATTATAATATAAAATGTGTGTCAATTGGCTGTTTATGTTATTGGGAAAGCTTACAGGCAACAGTAGGCTATTAATAGTTAAGTGTTGCAAAAGTTAAAAGTCACATCTGGATTTTTTAACTGCATGGGAGGTTGCTTATACTTATCTGTAAAATGAGAAAGACCAATGATTATATTTAGGGACCTTTCAGAAATATTATTTGATGCTTCTATACTTGACTTGGAAAGCACTCTATTTATTTCATGCATTTTTCTAGGTACTTGTACCAACCTCAAAACCACATTTTAATTATAACATGGAATAAGGTTTGAAGCCATGCCTTACAGATTTCTTGATTTATTATAGATTTATTTTTAAATGTTTTGTGTAATTGTCCAGTATATACTTACCTATTCATCAAGGTTTCAGGGGCAGAAGAGAAGATGAATAGATTGCTTTTACTAAAGTTGAAATGAACAGCTCTGAATTCCAACAAATACAGCAGAAGAAACTCTATTTTCCCTCCAAGTCCAGCAGAGAATTATTTGCTTTCTTTTGATGGTTAATTTTATGTCTCAACTTAGCTAGCGCACAGTGCCCAAATACTTGGCCAAACATGTTTAGATGTTGACAGATTGACATTTAGGCTTTGAAATGTCAAGCAGATTATTCTTTATAACATGGGTGGGTCTCACCAATCAGTTGAAGACCTTAAAAAAAAAAGACTGAGGAAAAGGAAATTCTGCCTTTGGACTTGAACTGAAATATCAACATCAACTCCTCCCTGTGTCTCCACACTTGCCTGTCCTGCAAATCTTGGACTTGCCTGTCGCTATTGCTGGCCTTAAAGATGGAAGGAAGAAGATCATGAGCCAATGAACAAATGTGCGCAGCCTCTAGAAGCTGGAAAAAGACTATGACCCTCAGCTAAAACATTAGTCTTGAGGGAAAAGAGATTTGTCTGACCCTTGGTGTGATTTTCAGGAATGTATTGTGAACACAAATAAGGACTGCCTGTACTGTTATATAAAATAGAAACAGCAAACTAGCGATTGAGTGGACTCTGAGATGTACCCTGCAACCACCCACTGGAACCGGTACAAGTCAAATAATGATCCCAATGGAACTTGGGAAAGAGCACTAAGTGGAATTTAATATTGTTCTCTGACTTATCTTTGTTTATAGAGAGTTAATTGTTTTCCTCAATCCTGTGACAAAAAAGAACTGGAAGAGACAAGAAGAGCAAGAGTGATTTGGGTCTCAGTGAATTCTCAATAAATGACTGTTGAACTGCAATATATATCCATCCTTTTGGTTCTGCTTCTCTCAAGAACCCAACTATAATAACTTCTTAGACACAGAAGAAAAGAGCAGCCCCATACCATACTGCTCTTACCCCCTGTCCTGTGATCCAAGAAGGGCTAGCCTTGGCCAGAGGGCTCATCCACTCAAAGAGTGAAAATAAATGGGATTTGCAAACTTTAAAGCAGCATGTGCATGCATGCTAACATAACAATTAGTGTCATCACTATCATAATTTTAGAAATTCCATTTGAAACACCAGATACAAGTATGTATGCTCAGTATTATATAATGTGAAAGGCTGGAATCTCTAAGAGAAGGCAGACCACACAGGCAGGGTGATATTTTGCTCTGCTTCCACAACCCACCAGCCCAGCCACACATCAGATTATTAAAATCATTCCTGGGAAAGAACAGAATTCGTTGATTATGCATTCATCCCACATAGCTCTTGGCTCTAGCAAGTTTCTACACCTCCAGAGACCTCTCATATTCCTCTTCATCTACTTTATCCAGAAAAGAAAAAAGTCAGTTGTCATAGGGAGTGATCTTTTTAGCACTTTCCAATCAAAACCAGCTTTTGCTGACTTCCTAGAATAAATCCTGTCCTAGTCTCCGAAAACGTCTGGTGCCTTTTTAGTGCACTAGCTCCACCTAGTGATTGCTGAAGAGAATGCACCCAAATTTTGGATCAAGTTTACAAAATTGACAGCTAAATCTCAGACAATGTATTTAATGGCCAGATGAAGATTTTCATGCCAGAGACTTTCAGGGAACACTGTTCATTGCTCATTTAGGAGTACCTAGCATAAGGGTAATAATATGAACACTGAGTTTGGTCACCTCTGAGTTCAAATACCTGCTCTATTTCTTACCACTTTTTCCTGTGTGACTTTGGACAAGTCATTTGCCTTACTTAAGCTTTTTTTTTTTTTTTTTTTTTTGTAAAAATAAGTAATTCTTGATCATTTCTGGCTGAGAAGGTGGCAAGAAAAAGCCCCTGAAGCATCCCAAGAAGCAGGCCAAGGAGATGAACAAGGAAGACAAGGCATTCAAGCAGAGGCAGAAAGAGGAGAAGAAACTCCAGGAGCTGAAAGCGAAAGCCAAGCCAAGAGGAAGGGCCCCCTGGCCATAGGTGAATTAAGAAATCTGGCAAAAAGTGAACTGTTCCTTGTGCCTGGGGAAATGGTGATCCTTAATTCCATTCCTATTTTAACATCAGGATTCCCTGTCATCACATCTCCTGACACATAGCTAAAATGAAGTGTTGTCTTGGAGGCTGTGGAACATTTAAGAATAAACTTTTATAAAATAATAATAATAATAATGATAATCATGCATTGGCTCATCTCTTAAGCTTTTCTCATTCTGCCATTTCATCCTTAGCTGTGTGGTCTGAGTAAACCCAGCTCAGAATCCTGTCAAAGTGTGTTCTTCAGGATATTCTGTACCACCTGGAATTAAGACAATTTTCTTGAAAAAAAAATAATTCTTATTTAAGCTTTGTTTTAAATCCCCACCCATGGATATTTTTTCCATTGATTTTTAGAGAAAGTAGAAAGAAGAGAAGAAACATCTATGTGTGCTGAGAACCAATTCCAGCATATAATAATTACAAGAGTTCCTTCAAAAGATTGATGGGACTTGGGGGAACTCAACAGGGTTGAGTCATATGTAGTTTACCTGTTGGAAATGGCTAAAAGGCACTTCCCCCAAACCTGAATAGGATGACTGTCTGCTGCCAGACAACTCAGGGCATTTTTTTGCCTCCTGTTGGCCAAACACCTGAACAGCTGTAGGTTATTCCCCAAAATGACAATAACCTTTGAAACCTTACCCTTTGAAGTATATATTTCCACCTTGCCTTGGGACAAATTGTGTTTTAAGCACGGATCCTGAGACTAGGAGAGTCTTCAGTTCCCTTTAGCTGAAGCTCCTCTGGCCCCCAAAACCTTCCAAAAATATATTTTGTCCTTAGACTCTTTAATCATCTATGCACAGCCCCTTTCTCCAGAATTCTGAACACTTTGTAAGGCTGGGGGGGTGGGGGGGGGGGAAACTTGGCATTATGGTACCCTAACAAGGGACATCAACAATTGGTTGCCTTCCACATGTGCCCTAACTGGGGGACACCTGTAATACTTGCAACAATAAAGATATTTTTTTTAATAGAAATGCCATACAATCCAGCAAATCCCATTTCTAGATATTAATCCAAAGAAAATAAAAACACTAATTCAAAAAGATATATGCATCCCTATGTTCATCACAGCATTACTTAGAATAGCCAAACTATCAAAGCAACCTAAGTGTTAATTGACAAATGAATGGTTAAAGATGTATTACAGCCTGGCTGGCATAGCTCAGTGGTAAGTGTCGACCTATGAACCAGGAGGTCACAGTTTCATTCCTTGTCAAGGCACACGCCCAGATTACGGGCTCAGCAGTCTCCAGTGGGGGCCATACAGGAGGCAGCCGATCAATGAATCTCTCTCATCATTGATGTTTCTATCCCTCTCCCTTCCTCTCTGAAATCAATAAAAATATTTTTAAAATAAAAATAAGAAAGATGTGTTACATGTATACAATGGAACACTACTTAGTCATGAAAAAAAAAACGTGAAATCAAAAAAATAAAGAATGAAATCTTGCCATTTGTGACAAAATGGATGGACCTCAGGGGTGTTATGCTAAGTAAAATAAGTAAAACAGAGAAAGACAAATACCATATTATTTCAGTTATATGTAAAATAAAAACAATTAAACTAAACAAAACAGAAACAGACTCATAGATACATGGTTGCCAGAAGGGAATGGAGGTGAGGGGCTGGGTGAAAAAGTAAAGGGGATTAAAAGGTATAAAATTCCAGTTATAAAATAAAATAGCCACAGGAATGAAATGTACAGGACAGGGAATATAGCCAATAATATTGTAATAACTCTGTACGCTTGCTTGACAGATGGATACTAGATTTATCACAGTGATCACTTCATACGGTACATAAATGTCTAATTATGTTGTATACTTGAAACGAACATAATATTGTACTGTATCTAAACTACGCTCTAATGATAAGAAGAAGAAATCATAGTTATTTCTTTTATTAGCTATATGGAGGACTTTCATAGAATATCCATTTTTCTATGGGTTGTTACTCCCTACTCTTCTAACTGAACTAAACAAGAGATCACGATCAATTTTTTAAAATACTTTCATTAGCACAGTTTGGGTCTGATAGATGCAGATTTCCCTACAGGAATTATTCATTCTATATGATGATGATGATGCCTAGAAAAATATTCTAATGATTCAAAAAAGACACTAAATTTTTTATTTTCTTTGCTACTAGAATGGAAGTTTGAAGTTCATTCTTTGATTGACAAACTTTTCAATTATCTCTATCCATTCTCAAAATAAATCTTCAACACTATAATTCTGGACCTGACTCAAAGAAAAAAAAACTTCTTAATAAATGGGGAGGATTTTTTAAAGCACAACTATTTGTGGTTAATTGGCCATAACATACCTTTGTTCAATTTCATAACCAAGGCTTACTTCCAGAATCCCTTACTTTGCAATAGCACTGTTAAACAGAAGGACCCAGCCTTGCTTCCTGCTCAGTTCTTGCTTTTCTTTGGTTCCTTATAAGTACATATTATACTATATCTGCTCTCATTTTTCTCTATCCTAGGTGCTAGGTATTTTTTCCAACCGAGATTTCTTTGTGACTCAGACAAGCAAGCCATGGAATTTACAAACTCGTTTTAACTGAATCCATTAAACTTACGAGACCACATACAACTCAGCCTCAGTTTCTACATCTGAAAAATGGGGATATGTAACCATCTAACCCTACTGAGTTATAGTAAGTAAAAGGTCTTTATAAATTATAAGGTACAAATACAAAATTAGTGCTTCTGGCCTAGGCTGGAATCACTAATTCCTTCAGATGTGTTTCCAATCTTTCAAGTATGAAACTTCTTATATATCAGTTATTGTACATTTTTAAATATAATATATTTTTATTGATTTCGGAGAAGAAGGAAGAGGGAAAGAGAGATAGAAACACCAATGATGGGAAAGAATCACTGATCAGCTATCTCCTGCATGTCCCACTCTGGGGATCATGCCCACAACCTAGTCATGTACCCTGACTGGGAATCGAACTGTGACTTCTGGTTCAAAGGTTGATATTCAATCACTAAGTTGCACCAGCTAGGCAGTTATAGTATTTTTACTATCTATTAGTTAAGAAAATACAAATTTTCATTTGGATTTCAAGTCCTTTACAGTAATTTCAAGGCCTTCTAGAGGGACATTGTCAGATGTTAAGAACCACTGCCTAGAGTAGGGGTGTTGAACTCAATCAGAGAAGGGGCCAAAATCTAAAATCCAGCCTAAATCGCTGGCCGAATGGTTTACTGAACAGTCATAAACTGTCATTGTGATGGAAACGCAGCAGAGTGCAGTGATGACAGCGCGGTGCGGGCCACATTGCAAGGCCTGGCGGGACGGATTTGGCCCGCGGGCCTTGTGTTTGACACATGTGGCCTAGAGCAATCGGTGAACCAAAGGTGACTGCCAACACATTGGGCTGCTTTATTCCTTTATTATAAACCAACTACTTTCCTTTCCTAAATGTCCTCTACTTCTTGCTCTTACTCATTTTCACCTTTATTTTCTGTTAAGCCCATCTGTCATTACTTTCATCACTAGTAACTATAAATTCTTAACAATTACTCATAGGTAAGCCTATATAGGCACATACCTTAATAGAAGAAAATAAAATTGTTACCACACACAAGAATGGAAAGATTTGAGTCCAAAGTATCGGTAAAAAAATATATATATTTCTCTCCCCCAACCCTTGAGTTATTAATCATCTTGAAGCTGCAGTACTAAGACATCTGTTGGATGAAAGAACAGATTAGAGGGAGGCAAGGAAATTTGCCAAGACCTGAGGCAGATGCTTCCTCTTAGATTTGGACCTAGTAGCAATGCTACATGTTCTGACTCTTTCCCACAGATTTAAGTTTTAACATCACATTCTCTAATGCATGAAAACAACTCTAGTAGGGGTAGAACTTGAGCATAAGAAGTCCCAGGCATTACAGGACCACTTCACTCATTCATTCATACGCATTAGTTAAGAACCTATATTATTCTAGGACTGGACATTTGCTCTCAGAGTGTTTGCTGTCACTTAGAGAGTCAGCGTACAGAATGACTTCAATTCAATAGTGCAAGGAACCCAAGGTGTCCTGGAGATTTAAAATATAAACAAACTCATCGGGTGAAAAAGGAATAACTTGTTCCAGGTTAACTAGCAAGGCTCTGAGACTTGAAAAGAACTAGAACATAAGATGCAAATTGGGGGAGCCAAGAGATAGGAGAAAGAGTAGCTGAAGGCCTTTTAATGAAGGGCTTTCTGTTCCTGGCTGATGATTTTATATTGTGTCTGAAGGCTACTAAAGGATTTTAAGTGGGAGGAGCAGTATCATGGGACTTGCTCAATCATTCTGAGATCCATATTCCTCTTACACCTCTTTACAACCATCAGGAAGTTATTATAGTCTCCTTCTTCTTATGCTAGCCTTTACCAGTCCTCAGCCTCCCACTCATTCAATCTATCCCCAACACTTCCCAGACTGGTCTTTCCAAAATACATTCAGTCGTGTTATTCTCCTGTTTTAAGCCCTAAAATAGAATCTGGGGCTAATTTTTCACACTCATTTTGCCACTAGTCGCACTCTTCATATCTTAACCTCTGGTCAACTTGACTGCTACTACTTCCCCAACATGCCATGCTATTTCATGCCTCTACTTTAATCATGCTTCTATTCTTAATGCCTCTGACACTCTACCTCCACTATTTTGCTGATGAATTTTTGCTTATCTTTTGAAACCCAAATCATCTGCCCCTATCTGCCTGGGCACCCCCTCTTCTGTTGTCAATATCATACCTTGCACAAGCTTCTATTAGTATATTTATATTGAGACTGGTCTCTATTTTCTTGATCAACCTTATTCTCCACTTTTGTCCCATGAGCTCCTTGGGAGAGAGATGGCACCTTTTTACCTTTATATCCCCAGTGTTTGGGACTTAGTTAAGCACTCAGTACAAAATCAGCAAAGAAATAAATCAATGAATGAATGTTCCTTCTTAGAGATAGAAGAAAAATGACCCCAGCCTATTATGGAAGAAAAATCTCCTGGATTCCAAGAAGGTAGCTATACTTGAAAAAGTCCAAAGCTATGTTTGTTACTATGGCAGAACACTGCAGTCAATTTCTTTAGTGTTCTACCTCCCAATTTCTTTTATGAAGATAGTTCAGACTTTAAAATGCATAGATGAACATAGGTTGTGTAGTAATATTCTCATACACTGAGAAATGTTCCCAGTACATAGATGTGTGTATACCTAGAGAATATTTATAACTAACCTTCTTTTTCTATAATTCTATCTAAATTTTTTGCAGCAGTTAAACTACCTAACATGCTCCACTGAAGTAATGAAAAAAGGAGCTCAAGTATATATAAATATTTCCTTTTCTGTAAAACATGTCTAAAAAGATACAGCTTTTGGTAACCTACATCTAAGTAATATAAAGGCATTTGTGGAAATAATTTATTGAAAACTGAACTTGAAGTATAGGGTTCAAGCCTTGCCAAGGATCCTGTGACATGAAAAAAATAGCATCACAGGTCCTAAAAAGATCATGTCCCCTGGACTCTGCCTCCATGTTAACCAGCAGTGATCGATAATAGAGAATCAGAGGGGCTTCTCCAATATTTGACTTGTACATGACCCTGCTGCCAGGGCACCACACTGAGGCTAGGATGATGGTGAGTGAATTTCCATGATCTTGGTGGAATGGGAGTTTGGAGTTGGAATTAATTTAAAGTATATTAAGAAGCAAAAGGTTAAAAAAAATAGTCATCAATAGAGAGCTGATAAAAAGAAGGAGGAGGAGAAGAAGAAGAAGAAGAAGAAGAAGAAGAAGAAGAAGAAGAAGAAGAATTATTGTTATTATTATTATTATTATTATTATTATCATTATTTATGGTAGATTGAATTGTTGGTCCCAATTCTATTCCTTGTAGTAATATTATACATCCATGACTTTGCCATTGCCTCAAGGTGGATGAGGTATACTTTCTAACTTCTTGACTATGGGCTTGACCAGGTAGATTGCTTTGACCAATGAGATGTTAGTAGATATGTGAGCAGAGGCTTGATGTCAGCTTAAATTTTTAACCTTGTTTACTTGCACATTTGTCATTACCATAATACCAGTCTGTTTATCCATGGCCCTTCCATGTGCAGCAATTTGGCCACATCTGATCTGCAGGCTTGTGGTGTAATGCAGAGTCATCCAAGACCACCCATGCATTGACTGAAATAAATGCATGCTAAGGTACAAGAGAGAAAAATGAATGCTCATTGTTAGATGCTGCTGATATTTTGGGATTGTTTGTTATCTAGAAAAAGCTGACAAATACATTACTTATCTACATAATAGAATATTCTCTAGTTATTAAATGAGGCAGCTGTAGCTTGGCCAGTGTGGCTCAGTTGGTTGAGCATCATCCTGAGAGGCAACTGATCGATGTTTCTCACATCAAAGTTTCTCTTTCTCCTCTCTCTCTCTCTCTCTCACTCTCCCTTCCTCTTTCTCTAAAATCAATAAAAACATATTTTTTAATAAATGAGGCAATTCTTTTTTTTTTTTAATTAATCCTTATTGTTCATATTATTACAAAGGTTCCTCATTTCTTCCCCCTTCCACCAGGTTCCCACCCCATCCTCCGCCCCCTCCTCACCCCCCATTGTCCTCATCCATAGGTGCACAGTTTATGTTCAGTCTCTTCCTCCCTCCCTTTCCCTGAGAACAGTCAGTCCACTCCCCTCCCATATCTCCGACTCTACTACAATGAACCGCTATTATTGTTCATCAGGTTTTTCAATCTCCTTTTTTTGTTGTTGTTGTTTTTGTGTTTTTTTTAATTAATAAACTTTTACACTTCTAAGAATAAATTTTAAAATCTAATAATTTTAAACCTTGTTTTTTTTCTGCCCAGGGAATTGAGAGCAAACTTGTTTACATGTAAACTTGCCCTTAGGCTATCAAAAGGTGTAGCCATTCAAGTGTAAATGGGCATGTTGTTTAAACATAGCTGCTGGTTGGAATTGGATTACCTGTTCTGAGTGGGAAGGGCTTGTCATTCCTTTTCTCCATTAAAAATAAGGTGTTAGCTTTAAAACCTCTTTTTGGCAAGAGACCTTAAACTTTCAGAACTTTAAATTTTTCAGATAGTAAATCAGTTACTTAGCATTTTCTCAAATCAATAATACCTCCACATGCCCAGGGATACACTTCACACAAAAGACATTTCCAAATAAATAGATCAACCAACCTCATCCAGGCCTCACACAAGGCACTCACAGATCAACACCCCAGTGCTATACTAACTCAACACATCCAGATCTAAGCCTTCCTCATTTGATTCAGCAGACCCTCAAGTTCCCCCAAAAGTTTCCAGCCATGTCTGAGAGGCAGCCTTGGGGCGGAGGCAGGCGAGGAGCGAGCTGTTCTGGGCCTGGCTGCTCTGGGCTTGGCCTCTATTGCTCTGGTCCATTCCACAACCAGCTGCTCCGGGTCTGGCCACTGCCGCTCCCGACCTGGCTGCTCCAGGCGTGGCTGCTGCTGCTCCAGGCCTGGCCACACCCAACCCGGCTGCTCTGGGCCCGGCTGCAATGAGGCAGTTCTTAGTGAATTAATATAGGAGAAACTCTATGATATACTTTTATTTATTTTTTTAATATATTTTATTGATTTTGTACAGATAGGAAGGGAGAGAGATAGAGAGTTAGAAACATCGATGAGAGAGAGTCATTGATCAGCTGCCTCTTGCACACCCCTCACTGGGGATATGCCCGCAACCAAGGTACATGCCCTTGACCGGAATCGAACCTGGAACCCTGACGCTCTATCCATTGAGCCAAACCGGTTTCGGCTGATATACATTTAAATAAATATAACAAGGAGCAGAGCAATATGTATAAAATGCTATTATTTGTGGGGGAGAAAAAGAGCTCATGTTTCTATATTTGTTTGAATAATTGTAGAATACCTGTAGAAGAATGCATGAGAAGTTGTTAACTGTAATTGTTCCCAAAGAAGAGAACTGGAAGGGCTAAGGGTCATAAGTGAGAGTTACCAACCAGTGGGAAAGTATTTTGGTGTTTAATAACCAGTATATTTGCACTGACGCACTCCAGCTGAGTATCCACCCTGGGTAGACACATTCTGGAAATAGCTTAGATCCACCTTTCACAGTTTTCAGTATGGTCTATTCAGATTGAAGTGATTTCAAGATTTAAAGAGAGTTGGATTTAGTTGAGTTATGGAAATCAGAGTAGGAAAATGCAGAAGAATAAAAGGAAGTATGTGTTTAAATGAGTTTGCCATCTATATATTTTTAACAACCCACCTCTATTCTCCGCTTTTCTCCCTACCATGACTAATACCATTCCTAAATTTGATGTCATTGCAGTCCACAATATACAGTAGATCACTGATTTAACTACTTAGCATAAACACTTGTAAGATGAGAAGGATAGAAATGCTGTAATACAAAAAAATTTCTTGCAACGTGGGAAAAAGTACATATTTTTTCCATATTTCACATAGTCCAAGAAACACTGTGAGAATAAGTGCATGTTACCATGGGAACTAGATGTCATCATTAACATCATCAACACTCACTGAATGTTAAATATTGTTTTTAGTTACTTGCTGCTTGCACTAGAAAGGAAAGATATGATTTGCTATAACAAAATTTCTAATTCAAAGGACTTTTGGAACAACACACATTTGGTAAGAATGGGGTACACCTTTTATCATTCATCATTGCTAGGGGCTAGGTAGGAATACAGAGATTAATAATATTCAGTTCCTATCTATAAGAAGTTCAATCTGGTGTAAGGGGACAGATGCACAAATGATTATTAGACAATGTGAAAATGCAGTGGCAGCGATGTTTGCAGGATGTTTTGCATAATCCCCAAAGCAATCAAATGCTGACACAGAAGAACACATGCTTACTCAAGAAAAAAACAAACTGTTAATATACCTATTTCTTGCCTAACTGTTTATCCCAGAATACATGCTTTAAGTTTTGGAATGCATAGGTGAGAAAACTCCCTGTGTCCTCTCCCTAAATTTCTCTCACTGTTCCTAGTTTTAACTTTAATCAGTGATATCTCCCCTTCACATGCAGAGCTTCTATGAAAACTATAAAAACAAGAATTGTGGTTTCTACAGGTTGCTAAGTCAAAGGCTGAATGAATAATTTAGACTCCACCAACTGCCAATGATCCTGGGTTCCAAAACTCAGGATCCACGGAGCCAATAGCAGGCAGGGCACCTGGGATAGATAACACAGTGCCCAGGAGAGTGATTAATCTTTATTTCCCTCGTGTTGTCAACACGCCCTGATGCAAAGGGATGATTGCCTGTCTGGATCTGCAGTATTCTTGGATTGCTCTCAGAGGCCCCATTTGCTCCACCTGTTTCTTCTTGTTGGGCCTCCACAAAATGGCCAACTGCCTAACCTTCTACACCCAATCTGTACCATCCACCAAATACTGCTGTGCCTGTCAGCCTTTTTCCTCTCTTCTGCAATAGAATCTGCCTTCACATTTCTACTCTGCCAGTAGGATATAGAATTCTCATATCCCAGTATAAGTGCAGGATTCTCCAGAGAAGTCAAAGCGAAAGAAATCAAGCTTGCCACATGCTGTGGCCAAGGACGTGGAGTGTAGCATCCTAATTAATTCCAGGGGGTCCAGAGTCTTAAAGAGCTTTACTCCTAAGTGGATCACGGTTTTCTGAAGCCCTAACATGTGTCTCCCTCCTAGGCAACAGCATGGTGGTGTTTAAGGGGCCTCTAAAAGTTACTCTCAGTTTTATGAAGAAAGTGAATGATGAAAGGAGTTTATAAATTGCATATAGTGAATTTAGGGACAAAAATATTATTGGGCTGGCTGACATTGCTTGTATGTCAGCCTGTGCAGTCACTTATTGTGCTCAATACATGTTCATTTTCCTTCTTCAACCCAACCTCTAATAATTTTTCTCTTTCTCTAAGGCTTTTATACGTGATCCAGTTCTCCCCCACCTGACCCACCCCCACCAAAATAAAAGTTCCTCAACCTTGCAACCTCCTCAATCCACTGTCCTCTCACTGATGCCTGCATATCCCACCCATTCCTCTGCCAGGCAATTCTTCCAATTTTATTTGCATGTGAACATTGCTACATGTACACCATGAAATTTCAGTTTCTAGACTGCAATGTAGAGACCAGAAACCCAAGCAGACTTGGGTCCTTTATATGTCCTAGGACCAGGAATATGATGATAAATAAGATTTCTGTATTCAAAATGTCAATTATGCCGAAACAGGTTTGGCTCAGTGGATGGAGTGTCAGCCTGCAAACTGAAGGGTCCCGGGTTCGATTCCAGTCAAGGGCATGTACCTTAGTTGCGGGCACTTCCCCAGAAGGGGGCGTGCAAGAGGCAGCTGATCGATGACTCTCATTGATGTTTCTAACTCTCTATCTCTCTTCCTTCCTCTCTGTAAAAAAGCAATAGAATATATTTTTTTTTAAAAAGAAAAGTGAAATTTGAAATTAAAAAAAAAAATCAATTATTTCCTCTCTGACTTCATATCTCCTAAAACATATCATGCCAGGTCTCCTTCTCTAAGAGTCTACTCCCAGTCCATCTGGATTAGCTCAGTGGTTGAGCATTGACCTGTGAACCAGAAGGTCATGGTTTGATTCCTGGTCAGGACACATGCCCAGGTTGAGGGCTTGATCCCCAGTGTGGGGGTGCAGGAGTCAGTCAATCAATGAATGTCTCTCAACATTAATGTTTCTATTTCTCTCTCCCTCTCCTTTCCTCTCTGAAATCAATAAAAATAATTTTTAAGTCTATTCCCATAATCTCTGTTATGTGTCTTTTGTCCTCTTGGCCTCAGCTAATTGGTCCAAAGCTTCTAATTGGACCCATCTGCACCAATCTGATTTAGAACTGGCACATATGGACCCAAGTCAGACTTTTACATTTGTTTAGCTAGAAACCCCATATAAAGCCAAGGCTGCAGCAGAAATAACTGGCTTTTGTGCCCTGAAAAACAGAGAAAACAAATGGGGGGAAAAATAGCATAAGATAGACTTGCAGAAAGGAGCTATGGGAAGATCATGAATATCTGTGCCAAGATCATTCTGGCTGCAAGTAATTGAAAATCCCAACTCATCAATTCTTAAACAGTAAGAGAAAGTATGACCTTATGTGTTAGTCTGACAGGGTCACCATGACAAAATATCACAAACTGGATGGTTAAAACAACAGAAATTTACTTCCCAAGTTCTAGAGGCTGGGAGGCCAAGATCACATGTGAGCAGCTGGTTCCTCCTGAGATTCTCTCCTATGTTCAGAGGCCTTCTTCTATCTGTGTCCTCAAGAAGCCATTCCTCTGTATGCATGTATCCCTGGTGTCTCCCCCTCTTCTAAGGACACAAGTCATATTGGATTAGGGTCTACCTTTATGACCTCATTTAACCTTAATTACCTCTTTAAAGCCCTATATCCAAATAAAGTTACATTCTAAGATACTAGGGGTTAGGATTTCAACATCTGAATTTGGGGGGAACATAACATTTTATATAACTAAAATTTCTCTTGATTTAGGTTCCAGATACAGCTCCATGATATGATCAAGATCTCAGATGTCTGCTCCTCTTGGCATCAGGTTCATACTAAGGCTAGTTTCCCTTTCAGTTGAAAGATGACTACCAATGACCATAGGCATTATAGACTCTCTTTTAAAGCTTGGCAATGAAGAAAGATAACTTCTCCAAGTGTGGAATGTAAGTCCCACCCTTCAATCTGTTTGAGTAAACTTAAGTCAGTGGTTGAGCCATGCTTACCACAGGAACAGTAGTAGCCAGAGGAAAGTCACATGTTGACTGGCTAACACTAATGAAGACTTACCGCTACCACCACCCTCACCCCAGAATTAGAAAGGAAAGGATGGTTATCCTATATATAATAATAAAAGGTTAATATGAAAATTGTCCCCTCAGGAGTTTGACTAACCAGGAGTTCGACCACCGCTATGACATGCACTGACCACCAAGGAAGACCCCGGCCTGCAGCCAGGGGAAAAAAGGACTCATCAGCCTTGATCACCAGCCAGGCCTAGGGACCCTAGTAGCCATGCACGAATTTCATGCACCAGGTCTCTAGTCTGAATATAATCAAGAATCTGTTAGGAAGAAAGGCAGGAGAGGTAAGATTTTTGGATAGCTTTGGGGACAAGAAAGGCAGAGAGAATCCTCTGTTACCATTATCTGCCAGCATTATTTTTCTTCCCCTTATCTCTTTCCATCCATGCATCTCACAATAAATCAGGATGAAAGGGAAAACAAATTAAATTATACTTTCCATACCCATGTCTTTCCCCTCTCCTCCCAAGACTCTCTATCCAGTAACTTGTCAATGCTCTACAGACCACCTCCAAGGAAATATAATCTTCTCTCCCCATCCACGATGGAATTCAGTTTCAACTTGTGTTATAGAAAACATTAGAAAATAGCCCTAGCCAGTTTGGCTCAATGGATAGAGCATTGGCCAGCAGACCCAAAGTCCTGGGTTTAATTCCCGTCAAAAACGTGTATCTCAGCCGAAACCAGTTTGGCTCAGTGGACAGAGCGTCGGCCTGTGGACTGAAGGGTCCCAGGTTCGATTCCAGTCAAGGGCATGTACATTGGTTGCAGGCACATCCCCGGTAGGGGGTGTGCAAGAGGCAGCTGGTCAAGGTTTCTCTCTCATCGATGTTCCTAGCTCTCTATTCCTCTCCCTTCCTCTCTGTGGAAAATCAATAAAAATATATATATATTTTAAACAAACAACAAAAAAATGTAGACCTTATTGCAGGCTCCTCACCAGCCCAGGCCCTGGTTGGGGCACACGCAGGAGGCAAACAATTGATGTGTTTCTCTCACATCAATATTTCTCTATTTTTTCCTCTCTCTGAAAATCAATGGGAAAATATCCTCAAATGAATATTTTTTTTAAAAGAAAAGAAAATGTTAGAAAACAAACGATGTTTCAGCCGAGGCCGGTTTGGCTCAATGGATAGAGCATCGGCTTGGGGACTGAGAGGTCCCGGGTTCGATTCCGGTCAAGGGCATGTATCTTGGTTGCGGGCATATCCCCAGTGGGGGGTGTGCAAGAGGCAGCTGATCGATGACTCTCTCTCATCGATGTTTCTAACTCTCTATCTCTCTCCCTTCCTCTCTGTAAAAAATCAATAAAATATATTAAAAAAAAAAAAAAAAAAAAAAAAAAGAAAACAAACGATGTTTCAGAACACGTGTTCTTCAGGACTTTTCAAAGCTCTTGCCCAAACATACAATAAATATCGGAGAAAGCCAGGTTTTGGATCACTGGCACTCAGTTCTTCTGATGCTGGGTTCAGTTCTCTTTCCCCCTAACTACACTTCTCACATTGGTTATATGGAAACTAGACTGTGGATTCAGAAACCTTGCTTTTCCTCTCCCTTAAAGAGGCAACTGTTCAACAATTATCAGTATGCTCACACTGAAATATTAACATATATAGTTCAGTTCCCGAGATCATATATTATGATAAGATTTAGAGATTTTTTCTCTTTCTTTTTGGGTGAAAATTTCAATAATCCCTGAATTTGTGTATATGTGAAGTCATTCCCACATTGTTTCGGTTATTGGCTAAAGATTAATTTTTCAGATGACTTTTGAGTCAAGGCAGACTAAAGGACTTTGTCTTTTGTGAGCATTTGCAGCAATAAATGTGTACTTTGTATATCTAATTGGGAGTGAATGGAAGGGGAGCTCTACTGCAGGTGTGCATTTGCAAATATCTGAGATCACATTGCTTTGTGCTGGCAACATGGGTGTGGGTCTGTGGGGAATTAACATGGATAATAAGGTGGATGTGAATGGAAAAATCAAGGTTGGTGGCTTTAAACTGAGTCAGTACAAGTCTTCACTCTTGAGTAGTATGCAGGTTACTTTTCAGCTTCCCAGTGACCTCAGTACAGCCTGTTGAAAAGCTATTTGGCTTCTCATATTGCCTCAGGTTTCTATCCTGGAAACTCCTTTCTTTCAGCTTCACTTGCCCGAGAATTCCTTGCCTATTTCTTTTACTTCCACCTCAGTGATGCCAAAACCCAGCTCTGCTTCCTACATGGCTCCAGAGCAGGCTTCACTTTTTAGAAACTGGTAGAAACAATAGGAAAAAGGAGGGAGGAGGGCTATGTGACTCATACTTTCCTCCCAAACCTGACCCACATCCACCACAAACCAAGTCCCCATTACATTTCCTAACTACAGTATACTCTGTGGTAGCCAACATGTGGTATGAACTGCCCAGGGGAATCCAAGGTCTGGTTCTCCTCTAAATGCAAATGAATATCATCACAGTCCTTACTTTACGCTGAGTCACTCTTAAAATCTCCACTATTCACCTGGCTGGTGTGGCTCCATTGGTTGGGCTTCATACCTTGCACTGAAAGATCAGGGCAATGCCTAAATTATGAGTTTGTTCCCAGGCATACAGGACTCTCACATTGATGCTCCTCTCTTTCTCTCTCTCCCTCTTCTTTTCTCTCTCTAAAATCAATTTTTAAAAAACATATTTTTTTAAATCTCCACTACTCAACGTAAGTAAAAAAGAAGGAAGTGAGAATACAAGATAAAATTGGGGGGGAAGTACATGGGGAAGGACTTATCATTTGTTTTTATTGTAATTAGCATTAAAATAAAAATCATTGTAAAAATTAAAATGAAAAAACAAACAAACATGCTTCAGGATCAGGTAAGCAGGGGAAAGGTTTTAGATTTTTCTATTTGAGTTCTGTATGCTTCTGGGCAATAGTGAGCAAGGAAAGGTGCAATACCGGTGGAAGAGGAAAACAAAGAAGCCTCCCCTTTCCTACAGTTCCTACCAGTTTCTAAAAAGTGAGGCCTGCTTTGGGGCTATGTATGAAGCAAAGTAGGGTTCTGGCCTCCCTGAGGTGAAAGTAAGGAATAGGCAGGGAATTACAGATTGAAAATTATCACCAGTAACAACTGGCCTAAAATAGGCATTGAGATTGAGTCTACCAGATTATAATATAAATCATGGTAATGCCATCCTCTTTGCTACTGCTCATTTTGGAAATGGACTAATGAACAAATTCTGGCCAGTGAGACATGAAGAGAAGTTTGCTGTGGGAATTCTGGGAAACTTTTCTTTTGTCTTGCTACTGGATTGGAAATAAAGTCAATACCTGGAATAGCAAGGCTTAAAAATTGGGCATCTGGGTCCTTGTTAAAATAATTAAACCACTGGGAAAGTACTTCCCTGGACTTATTGTTATGTGAGATAATAACATTTCTTATTATGTAAGACCTCTGAAGGCATCCTGACAGATAGATATGCTCCTTTCTCATAATACCTGGGAACTCTCACCACATCTACCTCCTGCCCTGCTGTAGACTCGAGAGCTATCACCAATGAGTTAGAATCAGAGTGTCTCTTACTATGTCCCAGAGATGAAGCAGGATACATCAGGGAGCACAGTGTTGTACATAAAAGCCAAGTTCAGCTGTAGTAATAATAATGCCAGATATATGATGACAGAGGAAACCTGACTTCGGGTAGTAAACACACAATGTAATATACAGACGATGTATCATGGAATTGAATCCTATACAATTTTATTAACCAATGTCACCCCCAATAAATTTAATAAAAAAACTAAAAATGAAACATTTAAGAATGTCTTTAAATTAAAGAGTCATAAAAAACTAATTGTTTCCTCTTGAGGGCCTATCTCCTAGTACTGATGTGATAAAAGAGATGTACATAGGCTAATTGCATGTGTGTGAATCATAGTTTTATCTTTAGAACCAGCTAGAAATATCCTTCCCCTGTTTGCCTGTTCTGTTACTACCCAGGGTGCAGTGCCTATGAATAGGAGAGAGAGTGTGTGTGGCTGACTCAATCAATTATCATCTACAAAGAGTAAACCAAGTGGGAAATTACCTGATTTTCCCATAGTCCTCATGACCAGGATTTCCCCTTTGAGTAAATTACTAGCCTATGGAAAGTAGTCTAAATAATCTTTGTATTTCTACACCTTTTTCCCCAATATGATAATAATCTAACTAAACACATGAAAGGCACATTATTTACATTATCTCATTTAATCATCATACCAACACTGTAACATAGATGTTATTGTTCTTGTTTTAATTATGCAGAAACAGAAGAATGATTTGGTTCACTCACTTAATCAAGATCACACAGAAAGCCTGGCCAGGGTTGCTCAGTGGTCAACCTATGAACCAGAAGATCACAGTTTGATTCTGGGTCAGGGTACATGCCTGGGATTGTGGACTCTGTGTCCAGTATGGGGTGTGCAGAAGGCAGCCAATCAATGATTCTCTCTCATTATTGATGTTTCTATCTCTCCCTCTTTCTTCCTCTCTGAAATCAATAAAAATATATTAAAATGAATAAATAAATAATTCATATACAAAGGTGTAGAAGATACAGAATCAGAGCCAAGTCAGATATATAAACATTTATGATGGAAGGCAGTATGACAATACTTTTGAGTGGTATAGACTGAGTATTGTGAGAATGCAAAGACAGGATCAGGGGAGAAATTATGGAAGATGAGGCAAACTGGGGAAAGATAAAAGGAAGAAAAAAAGTCTCAATGGTAAAATGCACTAAATGCATCCTGGCCCATCTGGTTGGCCTGGACCAATCCCCTTTCTGAAACTGTTAGCATTGGTGCTAGAAATAAGGACTTTGCTGAAGTAAGATTTACCTAGATGGGATCTCAAAAATGCTCTTTCCAGTCAAAACACTCCTAGGGCCTAATTTCTTAAACCTTTTTCTATAGAGCTATGCCACCAATTATTGCTATTAAAGGCATATTAAAATGAAAGGAGCCTGGGTTATTAAGTTAAGAGAAACCTGGACTTTATATTCAGCGTTGGCCACTTGCTGAGGCAAATTACACACTGTATGTGCTGTGAAATTGCCATAATCAGACCTACATCACATCTTAAGTGTATTAAATAAAACACTTAATGATAAATGTAGGAGCTCAACAGATATTTGTTCCCTTTATTACTCATATCCCAATTATGCCTACAATATAGGAAGATTGGGGGTATGACTAGAATCCCCACAGACCAGTCATTACAGATTGATCAATTATACAGGTTATGTTTGCACATGCCCTGCTCCTGCCAGTCACTGGATACTGGAAATACTAAGTTGATTAAGACATGGACCTGATCTCACACAACTTACAGTTTGATGAACAGGCAGGGAGGGCAAAGTGTGTGTGCCACCCAAATTATCAGTAATTAGAATACAACATGGCTATTCCTGAAACCTATATAATTTTATTAACCAATGTCACCCCAACAAATTCAATTTAAAACGTTTTTTTAGAAAACAAATATAGTATGGTTAGTGTCAGGGTAAACCAAGTTGGAATTCAGAAGAGGGGTATCAGAAAATTGGGGTGCTAAAATGCCCTAGAGAGCATGACCTTCATCAAATCATTTGAACATAGAGAAGCTGATACAAAAAGAAGCTAAGTGACAACTCAAAGTTACACATTTACTTATTACCAAAGTTTGACTAAAACCAAGGTTGTCTAAGCCCAATACTTTCTCGCTCAAAATTAAGGGGTTGTGGAAGGGTTTCCTCCCTTCAGGTAACTTGTCTAAGTGTCTAAGGCCCTGTCATCTTCAGGTGGTCAAAATCTTTCCCTGAACTTACTTTCTCTGACAATACCTCACTTTCATTCCCACTATATATCCAGCCAACATACCCAAGTGAGAAAAGCCTAGGAAGGCACATTTTTTTTTTTTTTTAAGAGAAAGAGAGATATTAGTTACATCCTGCACATACCTTAACCCTGACCAGAAACTGAACCCACAACCAGGGCATGTCTCTTGACCTGAACTAAACCTGCAACCCGCCGAAACCGGTTTGGCTCAATGGATAGAGCATCGGCTTGGGGACTGAAAGGTCCCGGGTTCAATTCCGGTCAAGGGCATGAACCTTGGTTACAGGCACATCCCCAGTAGGGGGTGTGCAAGAGGCAGCTGATCGATGACTCTCTCTCATTGATGTTTCTAACTCTCTATCTCTCTCCCTTCTTCTCTGTACAAAATCAATAAAATATATTAAAAATAAATAAATAAATAATAAATAAACCTGCAACCCTTCAGTCACTAGATGACACTCAACCAATTGAGCCACACTGGCCAGGGCCAGAAAGGCATTCTTGAAGAAAGCACATATTGATAGTCTTTATATTATACTTTTGGCTCTATGTTCATTGTGCTAAACCAGCAATAAAACCACTGGGAATAAGCTACAATTTCCATGACAGAACTTTAAAGTCTTAGAAGTAAAGGAAATTACAAAGAAGAAAAACAAACATTCATGCTCTTTTTTTTCCTTTCTCCAATTAACTCTAAATAGCTGTAGCACAAAGAGGGGTGTCTGCAGCAGTGACTGAATATTTGCACAAACTATGCTTCACTACAGAAAGACAGTAATAAACCATCTGCATTTACAGTACAGTGACTGAACATAGCTTTACTGAACTGTCTAGTTAACTTAGTGTCATGTATTTCATTTGAGAGGCATTTAAAAATGTTTCATTATATTTTTAAATTTCGATGTCAGAACTTATATTCAATAGAATGCTCTTTGCAAATATGTGAGAATAAGACTGACCCTAGCCAGCTTGGCTCAGTGGATGGAGCATCGGCCTGTGGACTGAAAGGTCACAGGTTTGATTCCAGTCAAGGACATATGCCTGGATTGCGGGCTTGATTCCCCAGTAGGGGGCATGATCAATGATTCTTCTCATCATTGATGTTTCTATCTCTCTCTCCCTCTCCCTTCCTCTCTGAAATCAATAAAAATATATATATTTTAAAAAGAGTGGATGTGTGTTCAAATATTTAATTAGATAATTAAATAAGAATAATATACTAATTGAACTTATGAAATTGTTACAGTGATTTATGACTCAAATATTTATATCTGCTGAGGTTAGCACTTGTATGCACTCTTCTCAGGATCTAGATAAATTTTGTATTCTGACTTTAACAGCAATCCATACAGAAACAGATTAGATTGTTTTTCCTGACCGTAAAGAAATATATTTTCTCTGCAAGTTAATAGAAATATTAAAAAATCAAAAGTAAAAATTATATAATATCCATAATCATACCAAGTAATAATCATTTCAACAGAATAATAAACATTTATATGCATATTACATAAACATGCATATATTTAAATATTATATTACACATAATCATTTCTAACTAATTGCTTTTTATTATATTTTGAAATTCTCTGGAGGGAATATCAGAGATTAGTGCTATCATCAAAAATTGGGAAGGTTCTAGGGTAATGATTCCTATTATGTTACCATTTAACTTGCCTACATGGCATTTTTTTAATCTTTTTTTATTATTATTAAATTATTATATGTGTACATATCTTACCATTGCCCCCCCTTCCCATTCATGCCCTCCCTCCCCAGAGTTTTGTGTCCATTGGTTATACTTATATGCATGTATACAAGTCCTTCGGTTGATCTCTTATCTCCCCCAGATCTCCCTCCCCTCCCCGATGTAATTTGACAGTCTGCTTGTTGCTTTACTGTCTCTATATCTATCTTTTGGCTCATCAGTTTATAATGTTCTTTATTATCCATAAATGAGTGAGATCATGTGGTGTTTCTCTTTCATTGACTGGCTCATTTCACTCAGCATGATGTTCTCCAATTCCATCCAGGTTGCTGCGAATGATAAGAATTTCTTCTTTTTTATGGCAGCATAGTATTCCATTGTGTACATGTACCATTGTTTTTTGATCCAATTATCTGCTGAAAGGGAACGTAGGCTGTTTCCAAATCCTAGCTATTGTAAATTGTGCTGCTATGAACATAGGGGTGCATATTTCCTTTCTGATTGGTATTTCTAGTTTCTTGGGACATATTCCTAGAGTGGGATTACTGAGTCAAATGGAAGTTTCATTTTCAGTTTTTTGAGGAAACT
The DNA here is from genome assembly GCF_014108245.1 of Pipistrellus kuhlii. NCBI lineage: Eukaryota > Metazoa > Chordata > Mammalia > Chiroptera > Vespertilionidae > Pipistrellus > Pipistrellus kuhlii. Next base: position 20,687,172 of record NW_023425529.1, read on the forward strand.
CCATACTGTTCTCCATAGTGTTTGCACTAGTGTACATTCCCACCAGCAGTGCACAGGGTTCCTTTTTCTCTGCAACCTCGTCAACACTTGTCTTTTGTTGATTTGTTGATGTTGACCATTTGACAAATGTGAGATGGAACACCATTGTCATTTTGATTTGCATCTCTTGGATAATTAGTGACTTTGAGCATGTTTTCATGTGCCTCTTGGCCTTCCTTCTGTCTTCCTTTTGAGAAGATTCTATTTAGGTCCATTGCCCATTTTTTAATTGGGTCATTTATCTTCCTTTTATTAAGTTGTATAAGCTGTCTGTAGATGTTGGAGATTAAACCTTTATCAGTGGTAACATTTGCAAATATGTTCTCCCATACAGTGGGCTTTCTTGTTGCTTTGTTGATGGTTTTTTTTGCTGTAAAAAAGCCTTTTTATTTTGATGTAGTCCCATTTGTTTATTTTCTCTTTAGTTTCCATTGCCCTAGGGGCAGTATCAGTAAAGAAGTTCTTTTGGCATATGTCTGAGATTTTGCTGCCTGTGGATGCCTCCCTACATGACATTTCTAACCACAGAAATATCTTGGAGAATGACCATGGATTATCATAAAATTAATTAGGTGGTGACTTTCAATTTCACCTGTTTTAGTTTTGGCTTTTTTTTTTTTTTTTTTAGCAAGAGGAAGGAGAGAAACATCAATGTGAGAGAGAAACATCAATTGGTTGCATCCCATATCTGCCTCAACCAGAGATGGAACCCACAACCTAGGTATGTGTCCTGACTAGGAATTGAACCCACAGCCTACTGGTCGATGGGATGACATTCCAACCAACTCAGCCACCTTGTCAGGGAAGATTTGGCTTCTTTAATGGAGTGAATCAATATAGCCTCTGCCATCTAGTACAAAGCTACTAACATGTCATATACTTATTTCTGTATAACAATGCATAAGGTAAACCAGGAACAGTGTGCTTTCATCTGATAGGGTCAACAATATACGTTCATGGTTTTACTTTCATTGTTTATGTTAGTTGGCATCAGAAAATTTTAATCTGAAAAATAAATAAATAAATAAATAAATAAATAAAAATTTTAATCCACAGGCCAGATCTAGCTGCCACTTCTGTTGTTATTGCTGTTAAACCTCACCTGAGGATATTTTTCTTCCATTGCTTTTTAGAGAGAATAGAATGGAGGGAGGAGGCAGGGAGGGAGTTAAGGGGAGGGAGAAAGAAAAAGAGACACATTGATTGGTTGCTTCCTACACACACCCTGACCAGGGGTAAGGATGGAGCCTGCAACCCAGATAAGTGCCCCTGGCAAGGAATCGAATGTGTAACTCCTCAGTGTGGGTGTATTGGCCGATGCTCCAACCCCTGAGCCATACCAGCCAGAGCAAGCCTGCCAATTATTTTTATATGGCCCACAAGCTAAAAATGGTTGACATAAAAGCCCAGGGCCAGATGGCTTCACAGGAGAGTTTTACCAAATATTCAAGGAAGAACTAAAACCTATCCGCCTCAGACTATTCCAAAAAATCCAGGAGGAAGGAACACTTCCAAACTCCTTCTATGAAGCCAGCATCACCCTAATACCAAAACCAGATAAAGACAACTCAATGAAAGAGAATTACAGGCCAATATCCCTCATGAACATAGATGCCAAAATCCTCAACAAAATTCTAGCAAATTGGCTCCAGCAGAGCATCACAAAGATCATACATTACGACCAAGTAGGATTTATTCCAGGAATGCAAGGATGGTACAATATCCACAAATCAATAAATGTGATACATCACATAAACAAATTGAAAGATAAAAATCATATAGTCATATCAATTGATGCAGAAAAAGCATTTGATAAAATCCAACACCCTTTCCTGATAAAAACCCTCAACAAGGTGGGAGTACAAGGATCATACCTCAACATAATAAAAGCTATATATGATAAACCCACAGCCAACATCATACTCAATGGGCAAAAACTAAAACCATTCCTTCTAAGAACAGGAACAAGACAGGGTTGCCCACTCTCACCACTCCTGTTTGACATAGTACTGGAAGTACTAGCCATTGCAATTAGACAAGAAGAGGAAATAAAAGGCATCCAAATTGGAAAAGAAGAAGTAAAATTATCCTTATTTGCAGATGACCTGATATTGTACATAAAAAAACCAAAAGACTCCATTAAAAAACTAATTGACTTAATAAATGAATTTGGCAATGTAGCAGGATACAAAATTAACGCTAAGAAATCTATGGCATTTCTATACACCAATAGTGAACTTACAGAAACAGAGACTAAAAAGGCAATCCCATTTACCATCGCACCAAAAAAAGTAAGATACCTTGAAATAAACTTAACTAAGGAAGTAAAAGACCTATACACGGAAAACTACACAACACTGAAAAAAGAGATAAGAGGAAGGCGTAAACAGATGGAAGAACATACCATGTTCATGGATTGGTAGAATCAACATCATCAAAATGTCCATACTTCCCAAAGCAATCTATAGGTTCAATGCACTCCCAATTAAAATACCAACGGCATATTTCACTGACCTAGAAAAAACTCTTCAAAAGTTCATTTGGAACAACAAAAGACCCCGAATAGCCAAAGCAATCCTGAGAAAGAAGAGTAAAGTAGGAGGGATCTCAATACCAGATTTCAAACTGTTATTACAAAGCCACTGTTCTCAAAACAGCCTGGTACTCGCACAAGAACAAATATATAGATCAATGGAATAGAATTGAGAACCCAGATATCAACCCAAATCACTATGCTCAGTTAATATTTGACAAAGAAGGCACGAACATACAATGGAGTCAAGACAGTCTCTTCAATAAATGGTGTTGGGAAAATTGGACAGATACATGCAAAAGAATGAAACTGGATCACCAACTTACACTATACACAAAAATAAACTCAAAATGGATACAGAATTTAAACATAAGACGGGAAACCATAAAAATACTAGAGGCATCCACAGGCAGCAAAATCTCAGACATGTGCCAAAAGAACTTCTTCAATGATACTTCCCCTAGGGCAATGGAAGCTAAAGAGAAAATAAACAAATGGGACTACATCAAAATAAAAGGCTTTTTTACAGCAAAGGAAACCATCAACAAAACAATAAGAAAGCCCTCTGTATGGGAGAACATATTTGCAAATTTTATCACTGATAAAGGTTTAATCTCCAACATCTACAGACAGCTTACACAACTTAATAAAAGGAAGATAAATGACCCAATTAAAAAATGGACAATGGATCTAAATAGAATCTCCTCAAAAGAAGACAGAAGGAAGGCCAAGAGGCACATGAAAACATGCTCAAAGTCACTAATTATCCAAGAAATGCAAATCAAAACAACAATGCGGTACCATCTCACACCTGTCAGAATAGCCAATATCAACAAATCAACAAACGACAAGGTTTGGCGAGGTTGCGGAGAAAAAGGAACCCTCGTGCACTGGTGGTGGGAATGTAGACTGGTGCAACCACTGTGGATAACAGTATGGAGCTTCCTCAAAAAACTGAAAATGGAACTCCCATTTGACCCAGTAATCCCACTCCTAGGAATATATCCCAAGAAGCTAGAAACATCAACCAGAAGGAATATATGCACCCCTATGTTCATAGCAGCACAATTTACAATAGCTAGGATTTGGAAACAGCCTAGGTGCTGTTTGGAAACAGCAGATGATTGGATCCAAAAACTATGGTACATTTACACAATGGAATATTATGCAGCCATAAAAAAAGAAAAAATTCTCATCGTTTGCAGCAACCTGGATGGAATTGGAGAACATCATGCTGAGTGAAACAAGCCAGTCAATGAAAGAGAGACACCACATGACCTCACTTATTTATGGATGATAAAGAACATCATAAACTGAAGACCCAAAAGACAGATATAGAGACAGTAAAGCAACAAGCAGACTGTCAAATTACAGCAGGGAGGGGAGGGAGATCTGGGGGAGATAAGAGATCAACTGAAGGACTTGTATACATGCATATAAGTATAACCAATGGACACAAAACTCTGGGGAGGGAGGGTATGTATGGGAGGGGGGGGAGACATTGGTATATGTACAAAAATAATAACTTAATAAAAAATAAATAAAAAATAATAAAAAAATAAATAAAAGACAAGCTTTTCATTAAAAAAAATAAAAAAATAAAAATGATTGACATAACCTAAAGATAAATAATACTTCATGACATGTGAAAATTATATGAAATTCAAATTTCAATGTTTATAAATAAGTGTTATTGAAGCATAGTCTCATTCATGTGCTATCTATGTGTTATCTATGGCTGTTTTTAAACTACAACAACAAAATTGAATAGTTGACACAGAATTCTAAAATATCCACTGTCTGGCTCTTTACAGAAAATGTTAATTTCTTACCTGGTTCAGAGATACCATAATTATCTTGAAATACCACAGAATACCATGCTAGCCCAGAACATGGATGATATTATGCCGAGTGGAACTGGTGAGTGAAAAATCTAAGTATCCGATTTGTCAGAGTGACACACACATGCAGCAATGGATGGGAGATAAGGAAGGCCCATTAAATTCCTACTTCAGTGAAGTTGCTAGGGATTGAGTGGTCTGTGTTATGTTAGGACAGGTCCTCTTAAATAAAGAACAAGTTGCTGAACACTGCACTTTCCATCAAGAAAAGGCGACCACTTCCACCCACCCGCAAAAAAAAAAAAAAAAAGAAAGAAAGAAAGAAAGAAAAAGGAGACACTTTATGGGGGGATATAGCTTGGTTTAGAGGGCAATAAATACATATTTAAATGTGCTGCCAGTTTTAATGGACCTAAAAGCAACAAAAAGCTCTGAACCATGTAGGTTCTATTCTGCCACTTAGGCCTTAAGGCCTGTCAGATCCAGTATTCAGCTCGTGCAGCAGATTAGATGCTTTTCAGTCACTAGAAAGTGGCAATAAGAGAATCACAGCGCAGCCGTCTAAAGTATTGGAGAAGCCATATTTTCTTCTGCAGATAACATCTCTTTGGAGAAATATGACCTACAGTTCTACTGAGCCTTGGTAAAGATTAAATAACTGATCATTATCCCTCAAATAACCAAGGGAACTGAGCTTCCAATCACAAATGCTGTGTTGAGCAGACCCAATGGTCATGTATATACAGTATAGATCTCAAAAGAATACTGAAGGAATAAGCTATTTGTTTGAACAGGTGGTGACTGGTTTCCAGACCACCTATTTGCTTCGTTGCCTATATCTTCACATCTATTATATACAAGTTTGGTCCAAATTTTCTCTTCTTATAAAGACACCAGTCATTTTGGGTTAGGGTGTACCCTAATAACTTAATTTAAATTTAATTATCACTTTAAATACCCTAGCTCCAAAAACAGTCATATTCTCAGGTACTGAGGTTTAGGACTTTAACATACAAATTGAGCATCAAGGGTTAGGGCCACAATTCAGCCCAAAGAGCTGGCTATAATTTTGTGTGTATATTCCTATTTATTTGGGTCCATATTTACATACTATTTAATAGAGATACGTGGGCATAAACAAGTAAAGGAAAATACACATTCAAATTTTTGGGTCTTTTTTATCACAACCAGACATGATATCCCTAACAAATGGTACAAATCTCCGAAGGTTGAAGAAAGGGGGTGCATGCCTTTAAATACATGCCTTAGTTCACAAACTATCGGGTCTAGTAATAATTAATGTCGTTTTTAAACATTCGTTTAGAATCTTGCTTGGCGTTGACTTGTATTGACATAACCTTCAAACACGTGGTATCTACAGAACGTGTGAAGTGCAATTAACAAGTTTTACTTGAAAAAGTTTGTGTTTGGTTTGGTTTTTGTTGCAAAACTAGGGCTAAGAAGATGGCGGATGAAGAGCATATTCGGCACTGCATGCTTTATGAGTTCCAATTAGGAAGAAAAGCAAGTGAGGCTGCAAAAAACATCTGTAGTGCTCTTGGTCAAGATGAAGTTAGCGCCAGAAAATGCCAGCGTTGGTTTGAGAAATTTCGCGAGGGAAATTTTTTGTTAGATGACAAGAGTGGTCGAGGCCATGTGTCCAATTTTGATCAAGAAGCTCTTCAAGCTCTTTTGGTGCAAAATCCTCAAATTACCCAACAAGAGCTTGCGACAACTTTAAATTGTTCACAAAAAACAATTTCCAATCAATTGCGTGCACTTGGCAAAGTCCAAAAGTTTGGAAAATGGGTTCCTCATGAGTTGACCGACAACAACCGTAATCAAAGAGTCACAATTTGCAGTTCGCTCCTCTCTCGTCAAAACCGTTTGCCGTTTTTAGAGCAAATTGTTACCGGAGATGAAGAATGGGTGCTGTATGTTAATTTGAAAAGGCGACCTCAATGGTTGGACAAAAATGAGGCTCTGCAGCCAACGCCAAAACCTGACTTGCATGCGAAAAAAGTGATGTGTGTTTGGTGGAATTTTAAAGGAATTCTTCATTATGAACTTTTACCATCTAACCAAACCATTACAAGTGCAGTGTATAGTGCCCAATTGGAAAGGTTAGCCCAAGCTTTAAGAGAAAAAGAACCCGCGCTGATTAATCGGAAGGGCGTAATTCTTCACCACGATAACGCACGACCACATACTGCAAGAATCACTGCTGAAAAACTGCGCCAGTTGGAATGGGAAGTTCTCCCTCAACCTGCATATTCTCCTGATATTGCCCCTTCCGATTACCATTTGTTTCGTTCTTTGCAAAACTTTCTTCTTGGAAAAAAAATTTAATAATGAAGAATGCCTCAAAAATGCATTGACCAAATTTTTTGCATCAAAATCACAAGAATTTTACAACAGAGGGATTAAAATGCTTCCTGAGCGTTGGGCACAAGTAGTAGAAAACAACGGCAACTATATTGTTGATTAAATTTTGTTGTATTGTTTAAATAAATTCGACTTAAAAAAGTATTAGAAAACGACATTAATTATTACTAGATCTAATACAACCATTTTGTTACTTTACCAGGTGTTTTCTAAAATCATGTTTATAATTTGTTTAAAAGATAAACTTTTACCTTTATGAAAAATGTTTATTGGTGACCACAGGTAAAAGACTACCTTAGGAATGACTAGTGCAAAATACAATATTTTAGGCATTTTTAATCAAGGAATTCCCTGACACTAAGAAAAGCTTGTGTTACATTTCTTTCCCTTAGAACTTTGTAGACCTAGATGTTTTCTGAAATTAAATACTAGTAAAAGACCAATATTTTATTTGTCTTCCTTTTAGGGGACTTTTTCTAAGGGGGCTGGTTGAGTAAAGAATTATCTTTTTCTCATGTCTAATTGTTAATCATTCTTATATCAGTTTTTCATATAGTGTGAACTTTTACTAGTATATGATGATTCAGCTATTCTTTTTATCAGAAGTTTTTTTCTTTTATATCTCTGAATCTTTTATATAAAGATATTTTAATATAAATATTCCACTGGGGGGGAATCTGTTAAAGAAATAGCAATTATCCTAGTATTAAATGATCTTTGTTTTCCATCACTATCATTTTTTTTCCAATTGCTCTTATCTTGATCTCATTTCAACCATTTTTTTAAATTTATCTTTATTGTTGAAAGTAATGTCCCCTTTTTCCCCCCATTGGTCCCCCTCCACCCCATTTCTGACCCCTCCTCCCCCAGGCCTTCACAGTACTACTGACTGTGTCCATGGGTTATGCATACATGCATATAAAGTCTTTGGTTAATCTCTTCCCCTTTCCCCTTCCCTCTGAGATTCCTTCATCTGTCCCATGCTTCTATGTCTCTGGATCTATTTTGTTCATCAGTTTATTTTGTTCATTAGATTGCATATAAGTGAGATCATGTGATTCTTATCTTTCTCTGACTGGCTTATTTTGCTTAGCATGATACTCTCCAAGTCTATCCATGCTATCTCAAAAGGTAAGAGATCCTTCTGTTTTACAGCTGCATAGTATTCCATTGTGTAAATGTACCACAGTTTTTTTGTTTACTCATCTGCTGATGGGCACTTGGGCTGTTTCCAGATCTTAACTATTGTAAATAACACTGCCATGAACATAGGGGTCGATACACTCTTTCTGATTGGTGTTTTGGGATTCTTAGGATATATTGCCCGAAATGAAATCGCTGGTCAAAAGGCAGTTCCATTTTTATTTTTTTTTAACTCCATACTGTTTTCCATAGTGGCTGCACTGGATGGCATTCCCACTAGCAGTGTACTAAGGTTCCCTTTTCTCCACATTCCCCACAGCATTTGTCATTTGTTGATGGTAGCCATTCTGGCAGGTGTGAAGTGATACCTCATTGTAGTTTTAATTTGCATTTCTCTGATGATTAGTAACTTGGAGCTTTTTTCATGTGTCTATTGGCCATCTGTATGCCTCTTCGGAGAAGTGTCTATTTAGGTCCTTTGCCCATTTTTAATTGGGTTGTTTGTCTTCCTTTTGTTAAGTAGTATAAGTTTTTTATATATTTTTGAAATTAACCCCTTATCAGCTGTATCATTGGCAAATGTGTATTCCCATACTATGGAATCCTTTTCATTTTGTTAATGGTTTCTTTCACTAGTGCAGAAGCTTTTTATTTTGATATAGCAATTCCTTTTAAAATACTAACAGCATATTTCACATATCTAGAACAAATACTCCAAAAATTTATATGGAATCAAAAAAGATCCTGAATAGCCACAGCAATCTTGAGAAGGAATAACAAACTAAGAGGGGTCACAACACCAGATACAAAATTATACTACAAAGGCACTGTAATCAAAACAGCCAGGTACTGGCACAAGAACAGGCATATAGATCAATGGAACAGAGAACTCAGAAATCGGCCCAAGCTATTAGACACAATTAATATTTGACAAAGGATGCAAGACAGCCTCTTCAATAAATAGTGATGGGTCCGGCTGGTGTGGGTCAGTGGTTAAGCATCAACCCATGAACCAAGAGGTCACTAGTTCGATTCCAGGTCGGGGCATGCAGTAGGCAGTAAATGGATGATGTTTCTCTAGCATGGATGTTTCTGTCTCTCTGACTCTCTCCCTCTCTCTCTAAAATAAAAACACATTTTAAAAAATAAAACTTGAGCCCTAACCGGTTTGGCTCAGTGGATAGAGTGTCAGCCTGTCTAGTGAAGGATCCTAGGCTCGATTCCAGTCCAGGGCAGGCATGTACCTTAGTTGCAGCCATATCCCTAGTAGAAAGTGTGCAGGAAGCAGCTGATCAATATTTTTCTCTCATTGATGTTTCTAACTCTCTATCCCTCTTCCTCTCCTTTTCTCTTCCTATCTATAAAAAAAAATCAATCAGCCGAAACCAGTTTGACTCAGTGGTAGAGCGTCGGTCTGTGGACTGAAAGGTCCGGGGTTCGATTCTGGTCAAGGGCATGTACCTTGGTTGTGGGCACATCCCCGGTAGGGGGTGTGCAAGAGGCAGCTGGTCGATGTTTCTCTCTCATTGATGTTTCTAGCTCTCTATCTCTCTCCCTTCCTCTCTGTAAAAAATCAACAAAATATATTTTTTAAATAAAATAAAACTTGAAAATAAATAACGTTGAGAAAATTGGACAGGTACAAGTCAAAAAAAAAATGAAACCAGACCACCAATTTACACCATACACAAGAATAAAGTCAAAATGGGTAAAAGATTTAAATATAAGTCATAAAACCATAAGTATCTTAGAAGAAACCATAGGCAGCAAAATCTCAAGCATCTCTTACAGCAGTAAGTTTGCCCATATTTCTCCTAGGGCAAGGGAAACAAACGAGAAAATAAGCAAATGGGACTACATCAAAATAAAATAAAAGGTTTGTCTTGGCCATTATTTAAGCACTAGTCAGGTCTTACTTTATTTAGCCCTTATAACACACCTATTGACTAACTGCTGTGATTGTTCCCATTGTTTTGGTTAGTGGCCCAACAGGAAATATACTCAAGCTGGATTATTTAAGGAATCTACATATATAAAACCCTAATATGCAAATAGACCAAACAGCGGAACAACTGAACAACTGGTTGCTATGTTGCTGACCAGCAGAACATGGTGGGCATCGGGCATGGCAGGATGGTGGAAGAGGTGAGCTGGGGCGCCAGGCCAAGGTGTGATGCCGGTCGCTGTCATCAGGGTGAGCCTCTGGTGGTTACTGAAAATTCTTTGCTCCCACATGCCACGGTCCCACCTGGCTCTCGCATCTGCTACCACTGCCGGCCCCGCTCGCACCCGCTGCAGGTGGCTCCGGTGCCAGCAACAGGTGCAAGGAAGGCCATCACCAACAGTGACTGCCAGCCCCAATTACCAGTCAAGGCTTCTCCACCTCCTCCTGCTCCTGAGGGGTGACTGGGGCCAGCAACTGCCTCTCAAACCCATTGCTGTTGACAACCCCACTCAAACCAGCTGTCGGCTCCCAGCACCAGTTGCTTGGTGCCATTGGTGGGTATGATGGTGGCTGTCAGCCCCATGACCCCTGAGGGCCCCACTCGCACCCATTGCTGGCGCTGGCCCCAATTGCTCCGTGCCATCAGCTGGTGCGAGCAGGGCTGGCACTGTCAGCATGTGGGAGCGGTGGTGGCAGGAGCAGAGCTGCAGGCAGACAAGGGACCAGGGTCCATGGTGGGAGGAGCCAGGCAGGGGTGGGGCAGATGGGCCAAGATGTGCCCCTGTGCCCACCGCAGCCTTGCGGCCCACAGTCCCTTTTAAGGTGCATGAATTCATGCACTGGGCCCCCGGTGTATATAATAAAAGCCTAAGTGACCATTATGGTGGAATAACCAGAACGACCAGTCTCTATGATGCACACTGACCACCAGAGGGAAGATGCTCAATGCAGGAGCTGCCCCCTGGTGGTCAGTGCACTCCCACAGGGGGAGCGCCACTCAGCCAGAACCAGGCTCAAGGCTGGTAAGCACAGCAACAGTGGTGGGAGCCTCTCCTGCCTCCACAGCAGTCCTAAGGAGCAGCGAGACAAACTGTAAGGAGCAGGCGATAGGAGCAAGGGGTCCTGGGCTGTGAAAGGACACAGGCCAGGCTGAGGAATCCCACTCCCCGACCCCGCCCAGTACACAAATTTCATGCACCAAGCCTCTAGTATTTAATAAAAGAATCATTTATAAAGGTATGGGCAGGATGTAGGGTAGCCACAGAGGACAGTGAAGTGCTCTAGGTTTCATCACTCCTAGGTACTGTTACCCTCCTTAGCCTGAAGAACACAGGGGAAAAGCCATTGCTACTTCCCTGAGAGTGGACTATCTCTCAGGTAAGGGCCCTTGCCAGTAGATATGACCTTCAGTTACAGGAAAAGTCTTGTGACCTCACAGGGAGGGAACTGGGAAAATAAGCACCCCACCTCTACTCTCTTCTCGTCCTTTGATTTCCTCTCAATACTTCCTATTGCCCAAATCCAATTAGAAATTTTTAAAAAAATCAAGGAAGCTTGTTGATAGTCTATATAAGTCAGCCTTTGGCCCCTAGGACACAAATCAGAGTAGCGAGAGTGGATAATAAATCTAGAGAAGCAAAAGGAAGATATTTAGCATATCCATTTTACAACCTAGTACCATTACAGTCTTGTGCCACATAATGACATCTCAGTGATGGACTGCAAATATGACGATAAAAAAAAAATAGTCCCCCAAGACTATAACAAAACTAAAAAATTCCTTTTGCCTAGTGGCATTGTCATTACTCATGTGTTTGTGGTGATGCATGTGAAAACAAACCTACTGTACTACCAGTTATATAAAAGTATTGCACATACAATTACGTATAGTACATAATAACACTTGGTAATAATAAACTACTATATTACTATCTTATGTATTTACTATACTGTACTTTTTATCATTATTTTACAGTGTACTGTATCTATTTACAAAAACAATGTTTGCTATAACACAGCATGCTGTCCTTGACAGAAGCCTCATACATCTTGTGTTTATTGCATCTCTTGGTTGCATCATTTTGGTGCTTGCTTTTATCTTGTGTTTTATAAATTTACTGTAGCCTAAGTGTACAGTGCTTAAAAGTTTACAGTAAGGGACAGTAATGTCCTAGACCTTCACATTCACTTGCCAGTCACTCACTGCCTCATCCAGAGCAACTTCCAGTCCTGTAAGCTCCATTCATGGTAGGAGTCCTATATAGGTGTATCGTTTTTTATCTTGTATCCTGTATTTTTACTGTTCCTTTTCTAGGCTTAGAAATGGTTGTATATCCAAATACTTACCAATATGTTATAATTGCCTACAGTATTCAATACAGTAACATGCCATACAGGTTTATAGCCTAGAAGCAATAGGCTATACCATCTACTAGTAGGTCTCTGTAAATACATTTTATGATGTTTGCACAATGCACAATCATCCACTGATAGATTTCTCAGAATGTATCCCTAACGTGAAGTGACCCATGACTGTATAACTTTCTGTCTCCTGTAGTAGGTTGTTGAGAAGTAGGTAGTCAAGTATTTCATGGGGTAAATAAAATATATATATTCTTTTTCAAACTAAACCCAAAAAATAAAATCAAAGAAAAAATATGAAGGTCTGTTTGCTTTTTTATAGACATATACCACGTTATTTTTGGAAACCACTATGAACTTCCCGTAAGCTTCTTTAAGTATTACAATGCTTAACAGCCTCCAGGAGATGGCAGCATTGGTAAAGTATAACACTATTTTTAACAGTTCAAATGATTTTTTACAATTATCACTGGTTGGTAACAAACTTCCTAAATGGAAATAACTTTTTAAAGCATGGTTAGTCCTAATAACAAAATGCAAAAATTCTGAATTATTATCTCTAGAAAGATAATTATTCAAGAATACATAAAATCCTCAAATCCAAGAGACACATATCTGTTTCCCCAAAAATAAGACAGTGTCTTATATTAAATTTTGCTCCCAAAGATGTGCTAGGTCTTATTTTCAGGGGATGTCTTATCTTTCCATGCGCTAGGTCTTATTTTCGCAGGATGTCTTATTTTTTGGGAAACATGGTAGTATTAAGTAGACCCCTCTTATCAATGGAGAATACATTCCAAAATCCCTAGTGTTTGCCTAAAATTGAGTATAGTACCAAACTATGTGTGTGTGTATGTGTATAAACTTTACCATAGGTATTTGTGTATAGGAAAAAACATAGTGTGTGTTTTTTATATATATACACACTATGTTTTTGCCTATACACAAATACCTATGGTAAAGTTTAATTTATAAGTTAGGCCCAGTAAGAAATTAACAAAAATAACTAATAATAAAATAGAACAATTATTGCTATAACACAGTATCATTTTGTTGCATGAATTCGTGCACAGTGGGTCCCTCAAATTGGCCTGCGGGGATCAGGCCCCAGCTCACGCCCCCAGCCTTGCAACCCCGTAGCCCCACAGCACTGCTTGTCACCTCACCTGCTTCACCGATCAATCAAGGCTGGGCCCTCTCCACTCAGCTCCCTCAGTGCCTAAGAACTGGGCAGCAGCCCCACACCTCCACTGCCACCACTGGTCACCATCTGCGGGGTGATTGATGGGTAATCAGGCCCCCACTCACACCCTTCTTGGCCTGGCACTGCCCACTCACCTGCTCTACCATCCTGCCACAGTCCCACTCTCATCAGGGCCCAGAGGGGCCAACAGTGCCTCCACTGCTGCCCACTGTCATGACCATGTAATTACCACCTGGCATGTTCCACGCCACCCCCTAGTGGTCAGCATACATCATAGCAAGCGGTCAAACTCACAGTCAAACTCCTGAGTGGACAATTTGCTTATTAAGCTTTTATTATATAGAATACTATAATAAAAGTTATATAAATGTGGCATTATTAAGTAAAATAAAGGTCACTTGAACACAAACACTGCAACACTTTGACAATTGATCTGATAACCCAAACAGCTAATAAGTGACTAAAGTCCAGAATGGATATCCTGGACAAAAGGATGATTCAGGTCTTGGACTGAATGGAAAAGGATGAAAGATTTCATCATGCTATTCAGAACAGCACACAAATTAAAAGTTATGAACTGCTCATTTCTGAAATTTTCCATTTAATATTTTTGGATTGAAGTTGATCATGGATAACTGAAACTGCAGAAAGCAAAACTGTGCATAAGAGGGTATTACTGTATATAGTTTCTTTATAAGATTTATATAAATTGCCCTAGCCATTTTGGATCAGTGGATATAACGTCATCCTGCAGACTGAAGGGTCCCAGGTTCATTTCCAGCCAAGTGCATATGCCCAGGTTGTGAGCTCAATTCTCTGTAGGGGATGTGCAGGAGGCAGCCAATCAATGATTCTCTGTCATCATTGATGATTCTATTTCTCTCTCCCTCTCCTTTCCTCTCTGAAATCAATAAAGATATATTTTTTAAAGATTTACATAAATTATTAAATTGAAAAAGCTTGGATTGTAGATATGTGACTTAACTATCAATATAAATTGTATTCAAGAGCAACTTGAATAACTAGAGGTAACTAGTCACAAAATATATACACAGTACCATATTAAGATGTGACAAATTAAAACCTGGATATCATAGACATCATATAGACTATAAGGAAAAATTTTATGTTATTAAATGTCATTTCTAAACTGCTTTCATCATATCCAACATCTTAAACTTGTGAAAATGTTAAAGATGTACTTAGATATTGTCAATATTTTGGGCCAGGTACTTAGCTAGGTATAGAGGAGAAAATGTTAAAAAGCAGTCTGACCCACTAAACCACTGGTGTGATAGGGGGATAGACAAACCCAACAAATTAGAATACAATTGGGTCTTGCTCTGATAAAGCAAGGCGCTATTGTAACTGGAAAGGTCAGCTCACCTAACTCTATCTTGAGAATTATGGAGGACTTCACCAGAGAAGGAGGACTGAGCAGCAATAGAGGCTGAAAGATGAGCAGGTGTTTGCCAGGACAATCACCAGGTGACTCCATGCAGGAAGAACAGCAGACATGCTATCCCAGTGTTTAACCAAAAGCGAGTTTGTCCCTCAGGGGCATTTGTCAATGTTGGAAATAGTTTTGGTTGCCATATTGGGTGGACTTACTACAGTAGAAGTCAGTAGTGAGTAGAGGTCAGGTATGCACAAGACAGCCTCCCACAACAATTAAATTATCTGACGCAAATAGTGCCACTGTCAAGACACTCTGTTCTAACTGCAAATTGCATCTCTTCAAATGGCCAAGTTACAGGGAGGGATAGAAAGAAGCTAGAGATGAAGCCCAAATGATAAAAAGGACACAAAATTAAGAAAGCCTCGTTGGAAGAAAAAAAATAGATTTTATCCTCAATGTGAGTGAAAGCCGAACATATCAGATTTGCATAGTAGTGAAATTGCTGTGGCTACAAGAGAATAAATAGGTTGAGAAATGACAAACAAAATGGAATTTAAACAATTTCAGTTGCATTTTCTTTATAAATGGGAATATCTTCGGCATGAAAAAAGTGAAAGACTGAAAGAAGCAATTGAAATCCAGGATTGATGATAAGACTGTGAGAAAACAAGTAGCTGTAATTTCAAGGTTTCTGGTGCAGATAAATTAAACAGTTACATCTGCACCTCATTTCCTGAATTCCTCCCTTCACTGGCCAGTACACTGCCCCTTCCTCCCTCTTGCTGAGCCTGGTGCCTCAAAGCCCATCCATCCCTTGGTTCCTTATCTTCCCTGCCTTTTTTCTTTTTTCTTTTGTCCTGCTAGACAAGCCACCCCCATCAGACTTGTTCTTCCAGTTCTAATTGGAAACTATGCGTCTTTTGTGCGACTAAGGAAGGTTAAAGAAACTCCACCCCTTAGCCTCAAGCACAGTGAGACTGACTCATAAGAGTGGTAGAGAGAGGGAAGAAGAGGTTTGACAAATTACCTCCCAAGTGATCAGAGGATTTGCAGACTGATTTTGTCAGTTCAGAGTAAGAGCCAAAATCCTTTCAATTTCTCTTGGTATCCCACTTCACCCACCCTGCCCTGACCTCTCACCCTCCACTTCTACTACCCTGTCCCTCAGTCACTCAGTTCCAACCCCACTGTCCTCATTTAGCCCCAAAGAGTTTGCATTAGCCGTTCCATCTAGATGAAAAACAGAATTCCCCATGGAGCTTGTTAAAATGAAAAAGAGGAGGCCCTGGCCAGGTAGCTGAGTTGCTTAGAGTATCCTCCTGATACACCAAGGTTGAGGGTTCAATCCCTGGTCAGGGCACTTACAAGAAGCAACCAATAAATAAGTGGAGCAACAAATCTCTCTCTCTCTCTCTCTCTCTCTCTCTCTCTCTCCCTCCCTCCCTCCCTCCCTCCCTCCCTCCCTCCCTCTTTCTCTCTAAAAATCAATCAATTTTTATTTTTTTTTTAATGAAACCACAGGCCCAAAATGGAGTAACTTGTGGTAAGCCCTACCAGGATTTACTACATAATCTAATTGCAGTTTCAGCCTCTCCCAAGCGTGGAATTTAAACTAATCAGTCTAGAATATCCAGGTCAGTTCTAGTGAGGTAATCCACATGATAAACCCCCATTGCCCTCCCCCAAGGGAAATAATCCACTCTTTTAACTTTCTTGCCCCGTCCCTGCCCCAACCCTGTGTCTGCCTATAAAAGCCTTCCATTTTGAACAGCTCCCTGGAACTCCCTTTTGTCTGCTGGATGGTGTAGTAGGCAATTAGACAGACTTGAGCAGAGCAAGGACGATGGACCAGGTACAGAAGGTCATCAGGGCCGAAAACCCTGGGTGCCTAGCAAAGGAAATTTGTAAGATGGGACCCCCAGAGTGACCTTTCCTCCTATAGCATATCACTGGTCATGCAGTTTGGACCCCTTGACCTTTCTTTCCCAAAGATAACATTTAGACCTCAGTTGTATTTCAGCACCCAGCCCTAAAAAGCAGCAAAATCTCATGGCTGCCGAAACTGATTTGGCTGAGTGGATAGAGCGTCGGTCTGCGGACTGAAAGGTCCCAGGTTTGATTCCGGTCAAGGGCATGTGCATTGGTTGTAGGCACACCCCTGGTAGGGGGTGTGCAGGAGGCAGCCGGTCAAAAGCTATCCCTTTCACTCCCTCTCTGTGAAAAATCAATAAATATATTTAAAAATTAAAATAAAATAAAAACCACCTGGCTGACCTTAGGAACTATCTGTATTGAATAATGACCCCTGCCCTAATGTGCACCAATCAATCAGTGGAGACCACAACTCTGGAAAGGACACACATGGAAAGCTGCTGAATATTCTATTAAGATCTTCCTCAGAAGATCCACCCTTGCCTGAGGATCCACTGAGCTCTCCCTCCCAGGAGTACCCAGCACCTTTCCTTTTCCTTTCCCTCTTCCCATTCCACCAGGCACCTTACCATCACCTTCCTCAATCCCCCGCTCCAAGGGCCCTTCCTTTAACTTCCTATAATTTGTTTCCTAGACCCATTTCTTCTATGATTTACTTCTACCTCTGTGGTTTTCCAAATAAATGTTCTCTTATATTGTAGTTTCATTCTTGACTTTGAATTCATTCCTAGCCAGAACTCAAGTACTGAGGCTGCTGAACTCAGGTTTGGTCTGACCCCACCTGGTACCTTTCCCAACACCTACAATGGGATGCTGTCAAGTTCATAAATCATTCTATAAAGCCAATCAGTTCTTCAAATTTACTCAGTTGAATTTTTGTTCTTTAACAAGAGCTTTAACAAAATACCCAGATCCAAACTTTAGAACTTTTTTCAAAGGGCAGATATATTTTTCCTTCCACGTTTGGCTCCCCTTCCTTCATCTTCTTTCAACCCTATCAATACCTCCACACCATCTCACCTCCACCACAACCCATCACAACAGCATAGTCAGTATCATGGGTAAGTAAATAAAAAAACACTAACCAAAATATAAACATTCTTACATCTGAGCTTCACTCTTTTCCTGCCCACTGATCTCCTTTGAATGTTCCCCATTATCAGGACCCAATAGAAGTTAGAGAGCAAGGAAGCTCATTAATACTGTTCATGTGCATCAGCCTCTTACTTCTTAATGCACAGAGAGAGCCAGAGAAGCTCACCTTGAATCAAGAGATGAAAATAAAGGCATTAAGCAAGACCTTTTCCAGATCACTATACCTGTGCTCCACCACACAACTTAAGAAATAAAGCATTACTTATGAAAACCAAAATGGCAGCATAGTAAGCACCTAATTTATTGCCTCGTACAATAATTTTAAAACTTTAAATAAAAGACAGAACAGACAGCATCCAGAACCACAGGAAAGCTGGCTGAGTGGAAATTCTACAATTAGAAGAAAAGAGAAAAACTCAAACTATTCCAATTGCAATGAACCCGAGTTCTGGGTGAACCCCCTGGGGACCCACGCTTTTACAGGGGGAATCTGGACTGTCAGCAGAAACTCAGGGGAGCCAAGGAAAGCAGAGGTCTGGAGGCACATGTGCAAGAGCAGGGCTGAAGGAAGCCAAAACTGTCTGCTCAGCCCTGAGACTCCACCCCATCCAAGCTAAGCATAGAGGCTTTTGCAATTTTGCAAGTCTAGTCCTATAAGGCTGTCTCCAGCACAGAAGGTCTCCCGGCACAGACACAGCTTATACTCACAGCCAATTGGCCTGGAGGTCAATTCCTCCCAGTGATACCAACAACAATCAAGACTTAACTACAACAAGGCTATATACACATTCCACAAAGGGGTGTACCAAGAGTGTTCACTTCAGGTAACTAGGGAGGCCGAGATACTGGGCCATATAGAAAACCTAACACACACAGCTACCCTACCAACTCAGGGAAGCAGCAAAAATGGGGAGACAAAGAAACAGATCACAAACGAAAGAAATGGAGGAAAATAAATGACTGGATATAGAATTCAAAACTATGATTATAAGGTTTTTCAAGAATTTCCTAGAAAATGCCGATAAATTTAGCGAGACCCTCAAGGATATGAAAAAGGACCAATTAGAAATTAAACATACACTGACTGAAATAAAAAATATTATAGAGAGATCCAACAGCAGACTAGAGGAATGCAAGAATCAAGTCAAATATTTGAATACAAAGAATCAAAAAACACTCAACCAAAAAAGCAAAAAGAAAAAAGAATCCAAAAAGTTGAAGATAGTGTAAAAAGCCTCTGGGATAACTTCAAGCGTACCAACATCTGAATTATGGGGGTGCCAGAAGAAGAGAGCAAGATAGTGAAAACCTATTTGAAGAAAAAATGACTAAAAACTTCCTCCATCTAGTGAAAGAAATAGACTTATAAGTCCAGGAAGCACACAGAACCCCAAACAAACGAAATCCAAAGAGAACCACACCAAGACACATCATAATTAAAATGCCAAGAGCAAAAGACAAAGAGAGAATATTAAAAGCAGTAAGAGAAAAACAGTTAATTACCTACAAGGGAGCACCCATACAATTGTCAGCTGAAACTATGCAGGCCAAATGGTAGTGGCTAGAAATATTCAAAGTGATGAATAGCAAGAACCTACAACCAAGATTGCTCTACCCAGCAAAACTATCCTTCAGAATTGAAGGTCAGATAAAGAGCTTCCCAGATAAGAAAAAGCTAAAGAAGTTCATTAACACAAAACCAGTATTATATGAAATGCTGAAAGGTATCCTTTAAGAAGAGGAAGAAGAAAAAAAGTAAAGATAAAAATTATGAACAACAAATACATACCTATCAACAAGTGAACCTAAAATTCAAGTGAATTAAAAATCTGAGGAACAGAATAAACTGGTCAATATAATAGAATCAGGGGCATAGAAATGGAGTGGACTGATAATTCTCAGAGGGAAGGGGGAGTGGGGGTGCAAGAAGAGACTGGACAAAATTCATACACCTATGGATGAGGACAGTGGGGAGGAGTTAAGGGCAGAGGGTGGGGTGGGAACCAGGAGGAGGGGAGCTATGAGGGGAAAAAGGATAAACAATTGTAATAATCTGAACAATATTTATTAAATTTTAAGAAACTAAATAAAGCATTACAGGTATAATTAAAGTTCCCAGGCTTCCACTCATATCATTTCCCTTCCTCTCTCTCCAAAGACAACAACTATTTTGAAGAATTTGCTTCTTATTCTCAAGAATATTTTTATATTTCTATTACAAATACATGTATCTAAGAATTTACATGATGCCATTTTTCTGAATGTAAATGCAATATAAATGTTTATATATGAATTGCTCTACTTATTTTTTTGCTCCATTGTATGATTTTGATAACAAGCCATGTTATACGTGCATCTTCAGTTTCTTTATTTTCAGTGTGATATATTATCCCTCTGTATAAGTCACCACAGTAATATCTAATTATTCATAAGTTTTTACTATTACAAACAATGCTATGGTTAATATTATTATAAATTACTAGATGCCAGTGCACAAATTTGTGCAGCAGTGGGATCCCTCAGCCTGGCCTGCAGGATCAAGCCAAAACTGACTCTGTGACATCCCCTGGATTGCAAGAGGGCACAGGCCAGGCCAAAGGACCCCACCAGTGCATGATCGGGGCCCAGGAGGAACCACAGGAGGGCTCCATCTCTCTCAGTCCCAATTGGCTGGATCCCAGCAGCAAGCCAACCTACAGGTTAAAGCATCTGCCCCCTGGTGGTCAGAGTGCACATCATAGCGAGCAGTTGGGCAGCCTTAGCATATCATTAGCATATTATACTTTGATTGGAACAGACAACTGGACACTTAGCATATTAGGCTTTTATTATAAGGATGTCTCTCTGAGGTTTGGAACTAGAGTAGAACTGTTAAGTATCTTAGCCTGTGTCATTTACAAAACAGAGCCTGAGGCAAGGGTTAAGGTATTGTCACTTTATTTAGAAGGTACAAGCCCAGAGCAATGAGAAAAGGGAAACAGAAAGTGAAGAAAATAAATAAAACAGTACAAGGCAATTCATTATCATGCTCACCCCTGCATCACAACAAGCTACAGTGAGATAGTTTATCATTTGGCAGATATGTTCACACAACATGTGAATCTTTTTCCAGAATGTCTGAAGAACAAAGCACATCACAGCATAATTTATAGAATGAAAAAGGCAGCGGAGAAACAAAAAAGAAAAAGAGACAGATTTATCTGCCCATCTCTCTCCCCTTCTCCCTCTTCCCTTAGGTCAAGGTTTATCCCACAAGAAGCTATTTTTCCTACCCCTGAATTTCAGGGTTGCTGCATCTAGTTTCATGGAAGTGACTCACGAGGCCAAATCCTACAACTCACATGTATTATGCCCAAGTCTGGAAGTGAAGAGACACTCACTGTGAAGTGGGCTTAGCACAAGCAGTTATCTGGGCTTTTGACTCAGACTCCAGCCAGCTTGGGGAGTCTGGCTAGGTCATCAGCAAAAGCAGCAGTATCAGTGAAATTAGAAGATGGCAGTGCCTTTAATTTTTTTTTTTTCTTTTAATCCTCACGTGAGGATATTTTCCATTGTTTTTTTAGAGACAGTGGAGGAGTCAGGAAAAGACAGAGAGAAACATCGATGTGAGAGAAACATATTGATTGGTTGCCTCCTGCACGAGCCTCGACCAGGGCCCAGACCAGGAAGGAGCCTGCAACCAAAGTATGTGCCCTTGACCAGAATCAAACCACAGGCCAATGCTCTATCCACTGAGCCAAACCAGCTAGGGATAACATTTTTATTATTATTATTTTTAGAGTGAGAGAAAGGAAGAGAGAGAGATAGAAACATCAGTTGGCTGCTTCCTGCACATCCCCTATTGGTGACCAAGCATGCAAGCTGGGCATGTGGTCTGACTGGGAATTGAACCAGGGACCTCTTGGTGCATGGGATGATGTTCAACCAAAAATTCCTGGCCAGGGCAGTAGCAGTGCCTTTAGAAAGAAGGATGTGGTCCCAGGAATCTGAGGGACTGCACAAGATTTGTATCAACTATAGTATGCATATTTTCAGCTTTAACTGATGCTGCCAAATTGCTCTCCAAAGTGATAATACCAATTTATACTCTACAAGAATTCCACTTCTACATACTTGTCAACAATTAGAATTACCATGCTTCAGAAATTTATCTAATCTAATGGATATGTTATGATATTTCATCTTGTTTTAATTTGCATTTAACTTATTCACAGTGACACTGAATATCTTGCATTCAGTGAATTATCTGTTCAAATCTGTTTTCAGTTTTTCTTTCAAGTTCTTTACCTTTTACAGACTGATTTGTAGAAGTTCTTTTAATCTTTTAAATAAGAATCCTTTCTTATATTGCAAACTTTTTCTTCCAATCTGTAGATTACATTTTCACTTTCTATATAATATCCTTTTGTTAGTGTGGAAGGGCACATAAAAAGAATAGAGCCACAGTTGTTTAATAATTATTCACCTTACTAACTTTAGATAAGATGTTTTCTTACAGATGCTGGGAAATTGGAGGATGAAACAAGGCTGTGAAAAGATAAGATGCCTGAATGAATCCATTACTCAGAAAAAGAAGAAAAAAAAATTGAGAACAGACCAAGAACAGAACATGCTTTGATTTGGTTGCTATGATCTCTCCGGGATTCTGATTTCTCTCGGAGTTGGCCTCAGGAAGGCTGACCATTCTCTGGTCCCAGAAACAGGCTGAGCTATTTATAACATCATATAAGATTAGCCAGATACCTTGTTATTGGACTTTAAGCTCTTAAGGTTGGACTGCAGACCCTCCCCTCCCCTCTCCCTTCCATGTTACACTTGCAACTTGCAGCTGCACATAGCTATCTTCTCCCTTATGTGTAAAAAATCAACCAACTTGCAAGGGGGGGGTCAGTGCAGAATTCTCAGGGTGACCAAATGCTCTCCCCATACTTCTTGCATTATTGGAATAAATGCTCATATATGATTCAACCTTGCCTCTGCTTAATTTGGCTCAAGTAGTGACAGGAGGCCTTGGACCCATTGTGTCCGGTTTCACTTCAATGAAGAAAAATTTTAATTTCATTATAATCAAATATATCAACTTCAGAGTTTTATTACAAATGATTATTGCAATTTATCAACTGTCTCTTCAAAATCTATTGTTAAGATACGATTTCTTAAAACTTAATATAATTCTATATAATAAAAGCTTAATATGCTAAGTGTCCAGTCATCCAGTTGTCCATTCAACCAATCAAAATGTAATATGCTAATGATATGCTAAGACCCCTCAATCACTCACTATGATGTGCATTGATGACTAGGGGGCAGACACTCCAACCTGTAGGTTAGCTTCTACTGGGGTCCAGTTGATATGGACTGAGCAAGACAAGTCAGGTCCCTCCCCAGCTGGCCAACCTCCAGAATCTCTCCCCAGCCCTGATCGTGCCTCAGAGAGGTCCCTCGGCTGTCCTGAACCCTCTCGAAATCCGAGACTGCTTGGGAAATGGAGAACCTATTTCAGCCTGATCCCACAGGCCAGACTGGGGGACCCCACTGGTACATGTGATATTGATAGTGTCACTGATGTTGAACTATCCTTGCATTCCTACAATAAACCCTAATTGGGTATTCTTTATTATTAATAGAATATATTTCTTTATTACTTTTATTGATATTTTTGCATCTATACTACTGATAATAGTCTCTAATTTTGTTATTTGTAGTATCCATGTCAAGTATTGGTATTAAAATCAGCCAGATTCAAAAAAATAATTAGAGAGATTTCCAATTTTTATGTCTGCCTGATGCCAAAGGCCTTAGTTAAATTAAATATAACTATATAAACCTACCTTCCTAGAATTTTGTCTGTTTCTTGCAAATATCCTTCCTCTTTCTTCAAATTCCTGTTCTAAAAATAGTCTGTTCAAAATACACTTTGAAAACATCTCTTCTTAGGGAGTCTAGCAAAACATACCTTTCACTATAGTAAAGAAGACATCCTTTCAACAGTAATCTAAGCAGTGATATATGCCTATATGTTTAATTGTGTCTCAATAACAAGAAAAACAAAACAAACAAAAAAGCATGATCTGATAAGCCACCATGGCAAATTTCAAGCTATCAGTATAACCACTGAACATGGAGCTGGGAAGAAACACCCACCAACTAGCTTTTGGGAACCAGACATAACTGGCTCCAGTGTACACTGAATCAAGGTCCTTCTTCCACACCTGTTAAAGAACTATGCCAGACTGTAGAGTAATTAAAACATTAAACAAAGCGGGTTGGACTTTACCCTGTACATAATAGTAAAACCAGTATCACCCTTCAACCCAGGCAAGTAGAGCTTCTTCCCTACATCCTAAGCCTCATGGCCTCCCTTCTCTGCCACCCATGTTTGAATTGCCTTCTCAAAGTTTTCCAAGTCCCATCCAATGCCTGGGACCATCCAAGGTAACAGTGTTCCCGTGTCAATTTCTTCTCTTCAGGACACTTTCCAACACCCTACCTGGCATACCTTCTCCCCTTTTCCCACCCCTAAGTTGGGTTGCCCAGATATCTAAAGGAATTCCTGGATTCATGCCAATGGGATTATACAGGGTCCCATGGCTCAGCCTATAGCCACTTCAGTTCTGGAAAGGTGCCTGGTGACAGAAGTGTTATTTTGTGGGATTCCATAACATTGAGCTGCCAGAATAAGGTGAACATGCTGATTTTTGGTAACTAAAACTGTTTATATGAACAGGGACTCGCATAAAAAAATGTTTTCCTTTCACAATTAAGCCAGATAACAAAGTCTCAGGGTTAGAGCTAAAACAGTGTAAAAGAAAGAAAAGAAGCCCTAGCCAGTGGGGCTCAGTGAATTTGGAGTTGTCCTATATACCCACTGGTTGCCTGTTGGATTTCCAGCCAGGGCACATGCCTGGTTTCAGGCTCAATCCCCAGTAGGGGGCATGCAGAAGGCAGCCAATCAATGTAGCATTGATGCTTCTTTCTCTCTTTCCCTCTCCCTTCCTCTCTCTCTATAAAAGTCAATTAAAAACCTTTTTCTTTTTTAAAGGAAAAAAAAAAGATGAGTACTAAAATGAAATGTAGGTCTTAACGGTTGGCTAATAATGAGTGCTAACGTGGAATGGGGGAAAAGACAGAGATTTAAATCGTCTATCTAGAAGAAATATGAGAAGCCCTTATAGCAAATCATTCTATAAAGAAGCTAGTGTAGAAAAGGAAAAGCAACAGAGGTTAAGGTTTGACCTTAAACTTTAAAACACATTTGAAAGAAAAAGAGAAACTGGAAAAGTATATGAAGAATGGGCAGCTAAAAGGTTAAGAATTGTAAAGGATACACAATTCTCATCAATTATCGTTTGTTTTATTTTGTTTTGTTTTAACTAAGTCATGTTTGCAGTTAACAATGAATTAGTATAAACATTTATAAAATAAGATTATAAAAAACTGTTCCTAGGAGCACTGTTTATAAAAAATAAAGGCCCGAAACAATTAAAAAATAAATTGCGGATACAATACAAAACTATACACCGAGGAGTATGTGAGTGCTTGTAACAAAAATACATCTATTCTCACAAATAGTATGTTGACTAAAAAATAACACACTAGAAAAAAAAATCTACATAAAATTCCCAAACAG
This sequence comes from Pipistrellus kuhlii, assembly GCF_014108245.1. Taxonomy (NCBI): domain Eukaryota; kingdom Metazoa; phylum Chordata; class Mammalia; order Chiroptera; family Vespertilionidae; genus Pipistrellus; species Pipistrellus kuhlii. The sequence goes on from NW_023425529.1 coordinate 20,712,679, forward strand.
GCAAATTAATCTATACCTGTTAATAGTCAGAATAGTTGTTTACCTTTGGGGAGAGACAGTAGTGATTAAAAGGGGCACAAGAGGAGCTTAAGGTACCGTTGTCTTTTTTCCTGAGTTGGGGTGGTAAAAGGAATATGTTCTCCTTACAAAAATTCATAAAATGATTGTTCTGTATACTTAAAATTTGTATGCATTTGTAAATATAAATTACTAGAGGCCCAATGCACGAATAGGGGTCAGGGAGGGACACAGGAGGTTGGCCAACAGGGGAGGGCCCGCAGGAGGGTTCAGTCCTAATCAGCCGGACCCCAACAGCAAGCTCACATACCGGTCACAGTGTCTTCCCCTTGGTGGTCAGTGCACATCATAGCGAGCATTTGAGTGGCCTTAGCATATTATTGGCATATTATGCTTTGATTGGTTGAATGGCCGACCAGACAACCCAACATTTAGCATATTCATTAGGCTTTTAATATATAGGACACTTTAATGTGGAAGTTTACTTTTTAATGGAAAACGTATCACTAATTTTCCAAGTCACCCTAATCACTATTTTTTTATTAAATCATTATCTGTGTACATATTTTACCATTGCCCCCCCTCGCATACATACCCACCCTCCCCAGAGTTTTGTGTCCATTGGTTGTACTTATATGCATGTATACAAGTCCTTCGGTTGATCTCTTATCTCCCCTAGATCTCCCTCCCCTCCCTGCTGTAATTTGACAGTCTGCTTGTTGCTTTACTGTCTCTATATCTATCTTTTGGTTCATCAGTTTATAATGTTCTTTATTATCCATAAATGAGTGAGGTCATGTGGTGTTTCTCTTTCATTGACTGGCTCATTTCACTCAGCATGATGTTCTCCAATTCCATCCAGGTTGCTGCAAATAATAAGAATTTCTTGTTTTTTATGGCAGCATAGTATTCCATTGTGTAGATGTACCAAAGTTTTTTGATCCAGTCATCTGCTGATGGACACCTAGGCTATTTCCAAATCCTAGTTATTGTAAATTGTGCTGCTATGAACATAGGGGTGCATACATTCTTTCTGATTGGTGTTTCTAGCTTTTTGGGACATATTCCTAGGAGTGGGATTATTGGTCAAATGGGAGTTCCATTTTCAGTTTTTTGAGGAAACTCCATACTGTTCTCCACAGTAGTTGCACCAGTCTGCATTCCCACCAGCAGTGCACAAGGGTTCCTTTTTCTCCGCAACCTCGCCAACACTTGTCGTTTGTTGATTTGTTGATGTTGGCCATTCTGACAAATGTGAGATGGTACCGCATTTTTTATTTGCATCTCTCGGATAATTAGTGACTTTGAGCATGTTTTCATGTGCCTCTTAGCCTTCCTTCTGTCTTCTTTTGAAAATATTCTATTTAGGTCCATTGCCCATTTTTAATTAGATCATTCGTTTTCCTTTTATTTAGTTGTATAAGCTGTCTGTAGATGTTGGAGATTAAACCTTTATCAGTGATAACATTTGCAAATATGTTCTCCCATACAGTGGGCTTTCTTGTTGTCCTAATCACTATTTTTAATCCCCAGAATAAACGGTGCTAAGGGGCCCGAGCCAGTTTGGTTCAACAAATAGAGCATTGTCCTGGGGACTAAAAAATCCTGGGTTCAATTCCAGTCAAAGGCATGTACCTGGGTTGCAAACTCCTTCCTTCCTAGCTTGGGCCGTGGTCAAGGCACGTGCAGTAGGCAACCAATCGATGTGTTTCTCTCAAATCAATATTTCTTTCTGTCTTCCACTCTCTTCCACTCTCTCTAAAAATCAATGGAAAAACATCCTCTGGTGAAGATTTTAAAAAAAACAGGGCTGATGGTATACTGCCCATCGTTTCTGTTCACAGATTATTCTAGACAAAGAATTATTTAAGGTTTTAGGCTAAATTTCATTTCTGTCCAGTTGAAGGTAACCAGTCAGTATAGACAAACAAAGAAAATAAGGAGGGGGGGGGGGGAATAATACTCCAAATAATGTTCATTATTTTCCTAAATTTATTTAGGGATGCAGCTCTTGACAGAGTACATTTTACTCAAGAGACATACCTCTTATCCTTGGTCATGTAGAGAACAGAAAGGCACTGACAACACATAAGTGAAGGATAAGATTAGGTATTAAATTTACAACTTAAGAAAAGGAGATATGGCATGAAACTCAGAGGACAAGAAGTGAAGCAACCTACATTTATAAACCTTTGTCCAAACATGGGACATTCCATATAACCTGTGGACCTCAGAATCATTCTACTTCTATCTAATAGCTTACCCTAGGAATAACATGAGTGATAAAAAGAATAACTATATCCTAATGGATTTTTTATAAACATTAATAATTCTATGAACAGCAGGCAGACAAAAACATCATGTGATATGGAATAGTTTTACAAAACAAAGGTGGAATAGCAAATATCAACAGAATTTGTAACCCAAAGCTAAAGCTGAAAAAGAAAGTAAAAGATTAACATTTACCTATACAAATAAGCACAGAGATTTTTCAGAAAAACAGAATAATTGTCAACAGACTATCTCTGAATATAAAAAATAGCAACAGCATTATATTTGGGGGGTTTTCGTTTTTGTTTTTTGTTTGTTTGTTTGTGGGTTGGTTTTTTTGTGTGTTTTTTGTTTGTTTGTTAGTCCTCACCCGAGGATAGAGGATATTTTTCCTATCGATTTTGAGAGAGTGGAAGTGTGGCAATGAGAGAAACATTGATGATGTATGATAGAGAGATACACTGATTGGTTGCCTCTCACACTGGGATGGAGGTCAAACTTACAACTCAGGTATATGCCCTTGACTGGGAATTGTACCCAGACCAGACCGTTTGGTGTGCAGGCCAACTTCAAAATTAATTGAATGTTTCCTTTACTCTTCCAAAGATTATGTAAATAATTCTAAACTTTATAAATAATGCCAGCATTGTCTTATAAAATAATAGATCAGCATGGTTAAAAATAGTGATTCAGTATTGTCATACCATATTGGCATTAGAAGAAAATTTAGATGTCATGGAGTAATATTTGTTGGATTTTGCCTGCCATCATCTGTTCCCAGTCTCTTTATTTTCATTTGGAAAAATACCTTCTTCCTCACTCTGAGTTCCTGTGGTTCAAGTTGGAGCACTTCACCCCATCCCAAGTCCAATTATAGTCATAGGACCCAGGATTGAACAATCAACATATCCTATTCCATTGTACACATGTACACATCTTTATGCAGTCATCAATCAAAGAACATTTACACTGTTCCATGTCTTGGCCACTGTGAATAATGCTGCAATGAACACAGGGGTGCATATGTATTTGTGAATGAATGTTTTCCGATTTTTCAGGTAAATACCGAGAAGAGGGGTGATGGGTCATATGATAACTCTATTCTTAATTTGTTGAGGAATCTCCATACTGGTTCCTATAGTGGCTGTACCAATTTAAATTCCTACCAACATTGAATGAGAGTTCCTTTTTCTCCACAACCTCTCAAACACTTGTCTTGATAGTAGCCACTCTAACAGGTGTGAGGTGATATCTCATTATAGTTTTGGTTTATATTTCTCTAATAGCTAGTGAAGTTAAGCATCTTTTCATATGCTCCATTGGCCATTGTATGGCTTCTTAGGAGAAATTTCTGTTCAGTTTCTTTGCCCACTTTTAAATTGGATTGTTTGATTTTTTTGTTGTTGTTGTTGAGTTGTACAAATTCTTTATATATTTTGGATATTAACCCCTTATTGGAGGTGTTGTTTCCAAATATCTTCTCCCATTGAGTTGGTTGCCTTTTTGTTTTGTTGGTGGTTTCTTTTGCTGTACAGAAACTTTTTAGTTTGATATAGTCCCATTTATTTATTTTTCTTCCCTTACCTTTAAGGTCAAATTCATAAAATCCTCTCTAAGATTAAGGTCCATAAGTTCAGAAACTATGCTTTCTTGTATGCAATTTGTTTCAGGGCTAATATTTTTTTAAAATATATTTTATTGATTTTTTTACAGAGAGGAAGAGAGAGGGATAGAGAGTTAGAAACATCGATGAGAAAGAATCATCGATCAGCTGCCTCCTGCACACTCCCAACTGGGGATGTGACTACAACCAAGGTACATGCCCTTGACCGGAATCGAACCCAGGACCCCTCAATCCGCAGGCCGGTGCTCTATCCACTGAGCCAAACCGGTTTCAGCAGGTCTAATATTTTGGTCTTTGTTCCATTTTGAGTTTAATTTTTGCATATGGTGACAAATAGCAGTCTAGTTTCATTCTTTTGCATGTGACTTTCCAATTTTCCCAGCACTATACTATTTATTGAAGAGGATTTCTTTTCTTCAGATTTTTTTGTTTGTTTTTTGTTTTGTTTGGCTCCTTTATCAAAAAGTATTTACCGGGGGGGGGGGGGGGGGGGGGTGTTGAAGAACCAAGATGGAGGCATAGTCAAATTAGGGGAATACTCACTGCCTCCCACAACCACATCAAAATTACAACCAAAATACAGAACAACCATCACTGAGAACCGCTGAAAAGCTGGCTGAATGGAAGTACTACAACTACAGAAATAAAGAAGAAAGCATACAAGACTGGTAGGAGATGCAAAGGCACGTGGGCTGGTCCAGCACACTCATGGGCCACTTTTTTAATCGGGAGGGAGATTGCCTCTGCGGAGGCTGCACAGAGGAGCAAGGGGTCCCAGCCCCACACCATAAGCCCAGCCAAGGGTCTCAGAGCTGGAAAAATAAGTCTTTATGGGCAATAAGAACTATGGGGTGTAAAAACCAGTGCAAATTGGAGTAACACACAGGCTGCTGGAGACCCAGCAGCTCCTCTTAAAAAGCCAGCACCATTAACTGAATTTACAAGCTTCTGCTTCCTTTGAGCTCCAGTGCCAGGTGAGGCTCTGGGGGACCCAGACACATATAAGGAGAAACTGGTCTGTCTGGAATAGGGGAAGGAACTGGAAGGTAACTTTCTTCCATATGGAGGTGCTCGCCACAATCATTATTCCTGTTCTGGAACCTCCCCTATTGCAGCGCTTGATTGGCAGCCATTTCTGTTTGCTCTGTCCTGATGATTCCCTGAGACCTTCCCCCACCCAATTTACAACCCCACCAAGCTGTGGACAACAGCTTTTACATATGAATAGCCTGTCCTTTTCAAGCTAAAAACCTGTCAAACATGTTGGAGTTGGGTCAGGGAGACCCAAACCTATCAATAAAAGGTCAAAAACCTGGCACCAACACCAGCACCAGCCTGCCTTGCTTCACAGTTGGGCCTCAACTGGGCACTTCCAAACCCTATACAAAGAGAAGGAAATCTGCAGATCTCTCCATAGCTCCTGCTGGGTGGCCCCAAACAGTGGCTGATTTTGCACTTCCCTGGAGACCCAAGAGCCAGTGTACCCAATGGTCAGTGTCAGACCATACCAGATTACAACTCCTCACATCCATAAGCAACACACTCAAGGGGCAGACTCAGTGAGCACCAAAGCCCCACTGAAGCAAGTCCTGCTCCAGAAGAGTGTCTCCTGCACAGCAACTCTCCCACTGTAATCATAGCTGGTCCCCACAGCCAAATGGCCTGAAGGTCAATTCATCCCAGCGACAGCAAGAGCAATCAAAGCTTAACTACAACAGGACTGTGCACACAAAGGGGTGCACCTAGAGTGTCCACCTCAGGGGATTGGGGAGGCTGAGGCACTAAGCCCTATAGGGCACCTACTACACAAGGCCACTCTACCAACTCAGGAAGACATAGCAGCTCTACCCAATACATAGAAATAAACAAAGGGAAGCAGCCAAAATCCAGAGACAAAGAAAAATGTCACAAATGAAAGAAATGAAAAAAAGCAAACTACTAGATATAGAGTTCAAAACCAGTTATAAAGTTTCTCAAGAATCTCCTAGAAACTTCCAAGGGACTTAGTGAGACTTTCAAGGATCTTCGTGAGAATTAAAAAAAAAAAAAAAAAAAAAAAAAAAAAAAAGTAAGTAAATAAAATAGAAAAGGACCAGTCAGAAATTAAGCATACATTGTCTGAAATAAAGAATAATATACAGAGATCCAACAGCAGACTAGCGGAACACAAGAATCAAGTCAAATATTTGAAATACTAAGAAGTAAAAAACACCCAACCAAAAGAGCAAAGAGAAAAAAGAATCCAAAAATATGAAGATAGTATAAGGAGCCTCTGGGACAACTTCAAGCATACCAACATCAGAATTATGGGGGTGCCAGAAGAAGAGAAAGTGCAAGATACTGAAAACCTACTTGAAGAAATAATGACATAAAACTTCCCCTACCTGATGAAAGAAATAGACTTAAAGACCAGGAAACAGAGAATCCCAAACAAGAGTAACCCAAAGAGGACCATACCAAGACACATCATAATTAAAATGCCAAGGGCAAAAGACAAAGAGAGAATCTTGAAAGCAGCAAGAGAAAAGCAGTTAGTTACCTACAAGGGAGTGCCCATATGACTGTCAGCTGATTTCTCAACAGGAACTGTGCAGGCAAAAAGGGAGTGGCAAGAAATATTCAAAATGATAAATAGCAAGAACCTAAAACCAAGCTTACTCTACCCAGCAAAGCTATCATTTAGAATTGTAGGTCATATAAAGATCTTCAAAGATAAGAAAAAGCTAAAGGATCTCATCAGTATATAAAATGTTGAAGGCTATTCTTTAAGAAAAGGAAGAAGAAAAAGGTAAATATAAAAAATATAAACAACAACAGCCCTACTCGGTTTGGCTCAGTGGATAGAGCATCAGCCTGCAGACTGAAGGGTGCCAGGTTGGATTCTGACCAAGGGCACATGCCCAGGTTGCGGGCTCAATCCCCAGTGGGGGTCGTGCAGGAGGCAGACAATCAATGATTCTCTCTCATCATTGATGTATCCATAGCTCTCTCCCTCTCCCTTCCACTCTGAAATCAATAAAAGAAATATATTTTTAAAAAATATATAAACAACAAAATGGTAACAAATACATATCTATCAACAACTGAATCTAAAAATCAAACAAATAAAAAGTCTGATGAACAGAATAAACTGAGGGATGGAATAGAATCAGGGGCATGGAAATGGAACAGACTGATGATTCTCAGAGGGAAGGGTGTGGGGGAGCTTCAGAAAGAAATTAGACAAAGATCTTATATGCATGTATGCATTACCTATGGACACCGAAAATAGGGTGGTGAGGGCCTGGGGTGGGGTGAGAATCGAGTGGAGGAGTGCTATAGTGGGGGGAAAGAGGAGCCTCTTTAATAATCTCAATTTTAGCCAAAACCAGTTTGGCTCAGTGGTAGAGCGTCGGTCTGTGGACTGAAAGGTCCCGGGTTCAATTCTGGTCAAGGGCATGTACCTGGGTTGTGGGCACATCCTCAGTAGGGGATGTGCAGAAGGCAGCTGGGTGATGTTTCTCTCTCATCAACGTTTCTAGCTCTCTCTCTCCCTTCCTCTCTGTAAAAAATCAATAAAATATATTTTAAAAATAATAATAATTATTATCTCAATTTTAAAAGTCATTTGCCCATACACTGTAGGTTGATTTCTGGGCTCTTAATTCAGTTCCCCATTAGTCTCTGTGTCTATTTTTCTGTCAATATCATGTTGTTTTGATTATTGTCACCTTGTAGTACAACTTGAAGACAGGGAGTGTGATACTTCTGTTTTCATTCTTTTTTCTTGGGATTGTTTTGGCTATTTGGAATCTTTTGAGACTCCATACAAACCTGATAATTTTTTTGTTCTATTTTTTTTTTCCCTCTAATCCTCACCCAATGATATTTTTTCCATTGATTTTTAGAGAGAATGGAAGGGAACAAGGGAAGGGGGGGAAGAAATATCAATGTAAGAGATTGGCATCAATTGATTGCCCACTGCATGCAACCCAGGTACATGCCCTTGACTAAGAATTGAACCCTTCAGTGCTCTGCCTGACACTCTAACCACTTAGAAACACTGGCTAGAACTTCGTTATATTTCTTTCTTTCTTTCTTTTTTTTAATGCCATTGGGCCCTGGCTGGTGTGGCTCAGTTGGCTGAGTGTCCTCCATGCACTGAAAGGTCATCAGTTCAATTCCCAGTTAGAGTCAGGGTTTTAAACTCAATCCTTGGTCAGGGTATGTTCCAGAGACAGCAGATCAATGTTTCTCTCTTTCTTTCCCTCTCTCTCTCTGTTCCTTCCACTCTCTCTAAAATCAATAAAAACATATTAAAATTAAATTTAAAATGCCATTGAGATTTTGATGGGGATTGCATTAAATCTGTATATTGCTTGGGTGATATGGCCATTTTAACTATATTAATTTTATAATCCATGAACATATAACATCTTTCCATTTCTTTGTGCCTTCTTCAATTACTTTTAATAATGTCTTGCAGGTTTTGGTGTATAGATCCTTCACATTTTTTAAGTTTATTCCTAGGTATTTTATTCTTTTCATTTCAACTGCAAAAGGAATTTTTTTTTTACTTCTTTTTCTGAAATTTCATTGTTAGTACTATATAGGAATGCATTGGATTTTTTTTTTTTTAAGAAAGAATTAGTGAGGGAAGGAGATAAAAACAGAGAAAGGGAAAGACAGAGAGAGGGGGAGATCAGTTACTTCCTATAACCAGGGACAAAACATGCAACCTAGGTACATGCCTTTACATGGAATCAAACCTGCAACCCTTTGGTGTATGGGATGACATTCCAACCACCAAGCCACACTGGCCAGGGCAGGAATGCATTGGATTTGTGTACACTGGTTTTGTATCCTGTCACTTGACTACATTTGTTTATTGTTTCTAATAGTTTTTGGTGGAGACTTTAGGGCTTTCAATTTTACTCCTTCATTACAAATTTGGATGTCTTTTATTTATTTCTCGTCTGATTGCTCTGGCTAGGATTTATAGTACTACTAAAGGCCCAGTGCAAAAAAATCCATGCACTCGGGGGGAATCCCTCAGCCTGGCTTGTACCCTCTTTTAGTCTGGGAGCCTTCAGGGGATGTCTGACTGCAGGCTTGAGCTGTCAATTGAACATCTATAGCACTGCCACAGAGGCAGGAGAGGGTCCCACCACCACTGCTATGATCACCAGCTGCTGAGCAGCATGATCCCTGTGGGAGCGCACTAACCACCAGAGTGCAGCTCCTACATTGAGCATCTGCCCCCTGGTGGTCAGTGCACATCATAGCAACCAGTCATTCCGCCATTCGGTTGATTTGCATATTGGTCTTTTATTATATAGGATGCTGAGTAACACTGGTAAGAGTAGACATCCTTGTTTTATTCTTGATCTTAAAGAAAAAGCTTTCAGTTATATATATCTACACTAATGAAATAGTAATATGCAAATTGACCATACCTTCATGACACCCACCCGCCAATCAGGAATATGCAAATTTACCCAACAAGGATGGTGGGTTAATTTGCATGTGCAGGCGCCAAGTGGCCAGGGGCAGGGTGGGACACTTATGTCATCACTATAGCGACAATGCAGGCATTCTGCACCGCACCAGCCACTCTGGGTCTCTGGGCAGCATGGGAAGGCGGAAAGGCAGCTTTGAGTCAGAGCAAAAAGGCAGCTCCACTCGGAGCAAAGGTGGTGCCAGCTGCCAGGGGAAGGAAGGCCTATTCTTGCACAAATCTTCATGCATCAGGCCTCTAGTTGGTATGATATTAGCTGAGGGTTTGTCACATATGGCCTTTATTATGTTGAGGTATTTTCCTTTTATATTCATTTTACTGAGTGTTTTAATCATAAATGGAGTTGTATCTTGTCAAATGCTTTTTCTACATCTAATATGATCATATGATTTTTATCCTTCATTTTGTTAAGGTGATGTATCACTTTGATCAATTTGCATGTGTTGAACTATCCTTGTGCCCTACTTGATTGTGACATATTATCTTTTTAGTGTATTGTTGTATTCAATTTGCTACTATTTTGTTGGAATACCTTGTTCTTGTTCCATTCTTGTCAATGCTGCTAATCTAGTTGGGTCCAATTTTGCTTCTCAGAAGAAAAGGCAGAAAAGAAAAAGCAGATAAATCCAATAATCTCAAGTTTGCTTCCACCATTCTAGTATATTTATGACACTATAAAAACTACTGTAGCTCTAGTTTTTAACAATATTGAAGCCCTCAGAATTGATTGAAAGTAAAATGTCTAAATTTATTTAAAATTGAATTCTGTATTTACATAATTTACAACAAAAGTGATTATAATACTAGAAGGAAAAGAATCAGAAAGTCTGGCACAAAGATGTTGTTTACTCTTCATACATGAAGAAAGTGACATAATTTTGCCGTTTTCAAATTTTGGAACAATTCATTGTGAAAAAGAGATTTTATTTTGGGGTGTTGTTTTTTGTTTGTTTGTTTTAGAGTAAATTAAAATATTTAATTTTTCAGGGTTTATTTTCAACTTTTATTCCAATCCAGAAACTCTTCTTTCATTGCATATGTGCCAATCCTGCTAATCTCGTAGTATAATTGTTCTTTTTGTTGTTGTTGTTTTGTTTTGTTTTTGGCCTAGCTGGCATGGCTCAGTGGTTGAGTGTCAACCTGTGAACCAGGAGATCACAGTTCGATTCCCAGGCACATGCCCGGGTTGCGGGCTCTATCTACAGTGTGGGGCATGCAGGAGACAGCAGATCAGTGACTCTTTCTCATCATTGATGTTTTTATCTCTCTCTTCCTCTCCCTTCCTTTCTGAAATCAATAAAATCAATAAAAGTAAATATTAAAATATTAAAAATTTTTACTTTTTAATTCATTAGGGTGACATTGTTAATAAAATTATGTGGGTTACAGTATACAATTCTATAGTACATAATATATATATTGTATTGTGTGTTCACCACCCCAAGTAAAGTCCTTTCCATCATTTATCCCCCTATACCTTCCTCTACTCTCCCTAAACCCCTTTGAAAAACAGATTTTGGAAGAACATGAGAAGTTGCTGCCAGCTCCTCTATTCCCCCAGTCAGTGTAATCTGCTTATAACTAGATTTAGCAGTAAAGACAATGTTGTAAACTAATTAGGGGGAAAGCTGTAAAGATGTGATTTATGGATTCAGCCTCATTAAAAATCTAATTATAAAAATGAAGTAGGCATGTGAAGAGAAGATGGTAAAAAGAAAAAGAGTTTGATGGTCTTAATGTATTTCATTCTATCATATCTTAAGGCCACCTCCATGCCTATACTTTCTACAGTTGGTTATATAAACTGATAAAAATCCATTTTTCTCTTAAGCTACTTTAATTTGTATTTCTATTCCTTACAACCACAGAATCTTAACTATTAAAAATGGCTTTCCATTACTCCTGGAATAAATTCCAGAACCCTCCTCTAAGGACAGAGCTTTTTTCTCCAGTCTTATGGGTCACTCTCTCACTTGCTAGACTCCAATCAGTCAGGCCTCTTGCAGTTCCTTGAACACCTGTGACTCTTTTCTACCTTAGGGCAAATACTTGCTATTCCTTTGTCCTAAAATTATCTTCTTAAATCCTACTTATATTTCAGATTTCAGCTTAAACATCACATCATAGAAAATGCTCTCCTTGGGAGCATTTGAGATCTTGCTCTCTGACATATGTCATCAGTTTAGTTCAAATAAAGTCTTGTAAAAATTAAAAAGAGAAAAAGAAAATAAAATGCTTTCCTGATCTCCCAATCCAAACAATGTATGCCTTCTGTGTTGAATTTGCTGTCTTGTCATTTGGTGGGAGAAGGAGGATTGATTTGGTTTTCTTGCCCTCCTAGCATTCATAAATTTTTTAACTATATTTGACTATTTTTTAATCATCTACCTCCCTCTCGAGATTATAGTCTCCTATCCATATAAGTGCTGTTTATCAGTTTGTTCCCTAAATTAAGCCTGAACACGTAACAGGGGCTCAATAGGTATTTATTGTACAACTACCAAACTTTTTCAGAGAGTAATTTCTAAAATTATTGTATCAGCAGTCACAGTTCAACCAAAGAAGTACAATCGCTACTAGATTAAATAGATTGATGCCTACATACATAGTTGGATACATAGGCACATATAGACTAGATAGGGGTTGAGACATAGAGATATATACATACATACACAAAATATGGATCTTATATGATTGTGAGATCTAGGTAAACAGTCTCTGTAAGGCTGCTGGCTTTGTGTCTGCTGCTGGTATTTGACAATTGCAGGTCAAGCAATTACTAGAACCAGAGGTTGGATGCAAAATAAGGGAGAGTAAGGGAGAGCAAGGACGAGCTGAAACCCACAGCACAAACTGGAACCACTGTCAGTTCTTAATACCTTCAATCTTGGTGATGTGTGTGTTCTGTGGAAAAAGCTGGTATTCTTCATTACAGAGTTAAACACAGTGGTGCATGACTCTGAGAAGCTGAAGGATTTAGGGGACAGTGGAGCTGTAAGGGAGGAAAAACATTTTTTTTCTGCCTTTCTAAATTGTTCTGGCTGGACTAATAATCAAATTGACATGAGGCAGATTAACAAGAGAACATGATCAATTTATTATGTATGTACATATAGCAGTTTCCTAAGAATATGGGCTCCAGGACAAATCAGGCAGTTGAGGTTTACATATTACCTTGAGCTTAAAGAAGGGGGGGATGGGCACAGGCAGGCAGGTAGGAACACAAGTCAGTGGGCAGGAAGGCAATTTATATGGAGATGATAATGCAAATGTTTAGTAAACAAATGTTTGCTAGGCCATCTTTAACACAGAGATGATTTTGATCAAAGGGCCTTGTTAGGTTCCTTCGTGTCTATCACACACTAATTAACTATTAAGTTTAGTTACCTATGATGATAGCCCCCTTCCTGGAACAGGTCCTCTAAGTTCTTAGGCAGTTAGGAAAGAGGTCAAAGATTCTTTCTGAGTCTTTGTTTCTTGAAAATAACCAGCTTAAAATAATCAATATTCCATAGACATATTTTGAGGTGGCAAACACTACCTTGCCTCAAGCAATTGCAAGCCTGGCTGCTGTCCCATGTCAGTGAGTGAGCCAGCAGTTAAGAGACAATTTGTGTTAATAAATCCTCCTTCCTCCAATTGATGGAGGAGGTAAGCTCCACCTGCAGCCAGACATTCCTGAGCACCGAACCACAGATCAGCACCTGCCAAATACCCTAAGCCCCTGATTCCTAAGTCTCTAGGTTCCTAATCATAGGCCTTACATGAAACCACCAATCAGTGTATGCTGAGTGCCCTAAGCCCCATCCCTTCTTTCCTCCCCTTAAAAGGTGCATGAACCCCGGCCCTCGCCCTCTTTCTTTTTCTCTGGAAGTAGCCGGCAATGGTACTCTTCAATAAAGCCTGTGTCCTGGCATCCCAGTCTCCAGCCCCTTCCATTTCATCTTTCATGTGTGAGCCACAAAAGTACTTGCCAGCCCTAGCCAGATTGCTCAGTGGTTAGAGTTTCTACCCAAAGACTGGAGGTTCAATTCTGGTCAAGGGCATGTATCTGCCTGGTTGCAGGTTCAATCCCTTGCATCGGTCAGGGTATGTAGGGAGAAAACCAATTGATGTGTCTCTCTCACTTGGATGTTTCTAACTCTATCTCTCTCTTCCACTCTTTCTAAAAATCAATGGAGAAAATATCCTCGGGTAAGGATTAACAACAACAACAAAAAAGTACCTGCCTCCATCTTCTGAAATAAAAAAACAAAATGGCTGCTATTTCACTTCAGTTGTCAAAATCTTCCAGGTTAATATCTCTTGTGGCCTACCTTTTTTTTTTTTTTTTTTTTTAATGAATTTATTTGAGCCAAAACAGAGGTCAACTGCTTGGAAGCAAGATCTCAAATGCTCCCTCCTGCGGCCCACATTAAAAGGGGAGAGAAAGAAAGTGAAAGAAATATAGTTCATCCTCACCAACTTAACAACATTGCAAAGCTCTCACTCTCAGTCCAAAGTGGCTTCCGCCTGAAACAGTTCATTCACAACCTCCAGATACCAACTCTAGTGATCTTTCCACAGTTCTCACTGTCCTCAGCTTCTACTGTACTTGACACTCGGCACATCCTTTCCTTCATGAAATCACCTTCCCCATTTGTTTTGATCAAACTATACTCTCCTGGCTTCTACTTCTCTCTTTGCATCATATGAGATATGCCTTCTTTTTCTCTTCCCACCCTAATGTAGATATTCAGCATTATTTTATGTTTTCGCTCTCTTCTTCCCCTACATTTTCTTTTTTATCCTCACCTGAGGACATGTTTCGTTGATTTTAGAGAAAGTAAAGGGGAGAGAGAGAGAAACATGAATCAGTTGCCTCCCGTATGTATTCTGACCAAGGGTCAAATCCAAACCTAGATAAGTGCCCCAATTGGGATCTAACCCGCAACCTTGTACAGAATGAGACTCAAACCAAATGAGCTATGCGACCAGGGCTTTTTCCTCTACATTTTCATTCATCCTATAATTTTTACAGTTTTAAGTAGGTCTCTCCCTGCCTCCAACAACCTCCCCTCGGAAAAAATGAGTAGAGCTTGGGGCATTGAATTCAAACAGCCCTAGATATAAAGTCCAGTACTGCCACCTTTGGCTGTATGACTTTGCACAAATTAAACTTTCCGAGTGCTTCGATTTCTGTTAGTAAATGATGCCTAGCTATAATACCAGGAGGGCATGGAACACTTCTCTGGGCCATATTTCCCATGTTAGATCCCTTGCCTTTCTTCCCCTTACTTCCCATTCCACCCTCCAAACTATAACTAGAGTCATTTGGATGCTAGATGTTACATTCCTGCCTAAAACTACAGGTTTTAAAATTGAAAGTTCCTCATGCAGGGACTCAGTCCTGGGCAAACATAGAACTCTTCAGACTCCACTTTGCCTACTATAGTTAAAGCACTATATTAATCAAACCTCTAGGGTACTGTGAGGATGCTTCAGTTGCTTCTGTAAGTGAATGTATTGGAATTCTATAAAATGTCTATGTTTTAGAAGTGCTCTGCTGCTGAAACCAGTTTGGCTCAGTGGTAGAGCGTCAGTCTGCGGACTGAAAGGTCCCAGGTTCGATTCCGGTCAAGGGCATGTACCTTGGTTGCGGGCACATCCCCAGTAGGGGGTGTGCAAAAGGCAACTGGTCGATGTTTCTCTCTCATCAACGTTCCTGGCTCTCTATCTCTCTCCCTTCCTCTCTGTAAAAAATCAATAAAATATATAAAAAGAAGAAGAAGAAGAAGAAGAAGAAGAAGAAGAAGAAGAGCTCTGCTGAAAACCCCAGGCCTAGAGAAATTGCATGGCATCCAAGATCCTTGGTAATCTAGCCTGAATGCCTCTTTGATTCTGAAAAAGGGCACATAATAAGAATAGAACCACAGTTCACCTTACTAACTATAGATGAGAAGTTTTCTTACAGCCCCTGGGAAACTAGGGGTTAGAATAAGACTGTAAAAAGATAAGATAATTCAATGGGTCCATTATTCAGAAAAGAAATACATTTTGAGAACAGACCAAGGACAAGACACACTTTCATTTGGTGGCTATGCCCAGACCCTGACCCCTGCCAGGAGTTGGCCTCAGAAACGCTGGGCATTCTCCAGTCCCAGGAACAGGATGAGCTGTTTGTAACATTATAGATTAGCCACCTTGTTACCAAACTTTGAGCTCCTGAAGGTGGGACTACAGACCCTCCCCTCTCTTTTCCCTGTTACACTTGTAGCTCAAAGCTTCACAGAGTTATCTTCTCCCGTGCCCATCTATAATCAGCCAACTGATGGGGGAGACGGGGTGCAAAGCAGAATTTCCAAGGTGACCAACTGCTCTCCCTATACTGCCAGCATTATTGGAATAATCACTAATATATGATTCAACCATGTCTCTGCTTAATTTGGCTCAAGTAGGCATCCTTGGGCCTATTGTGTCCAGTTTCATCTTCAGCCTCACTTTCCACTGCCTTCCCCTATTACTCTATATACCGTATTTTTCGGACCATAAGACGCTCCGGACCATAAGACGCACCAGTTTTTAGAGAAGGGAAATGAAGAAAAAAAGATTCTGAAACAAATAGTGTCCTAAAATATTTTATGTGCATTAAAACCCAACATCACAGTCATAAACACATGTAATCAACCCTGTAAAGTAAACAGCAGCATTTAGAACCATTTTAGAGCCGGGCAAGCACACAGAGACCACACAGAGCCGGGCAAGTAAAAAAACTTTTTTTTTAAAGTATATGTGTAGGCTATATTTGGACCATAAGACGCAGGGACTTTTTCCCCCCACTTCTGGGGGGGGAAAAGTGTGTCTTATGGTCCGAAAAATACGGTATCACTCATATGGCCTTTTATGTTCCCCAGGTACAACATTCTATTTTAAATGTCTGTACTTCTAATATTCCATTTCCTCTGACCAACTGACATGTCCCCACCTACCTTGTCATTAGTACAAACGCCCAATTCTCTTTTAATACCCTGCTCTAGCAACACTTCTATTAAATCTTCCTAAAGATTGCCTTTCCCGTTCTACAATATTTCTCAGAAAATCATCTGAGATCTTCATTCCCTGCATTGTGACACACTTAGTTTGAACCTGTCTCTATTATGTGTCAACAAAAAAGGAGCCCTATAGAAAGTAACCTCACAGGGCGATCTGACTATAAATCCCTAACTGGTGCCCTGGCCTGTGAGGCTCAGTTGCTTGAGCATTATTTTATTCATCAAGAGGTCGCCTGTTCGATTTCTGGTCAGGAATTGTGGGCTCAATCCCCAGTATGGCGCATGCAGGCAGCATCCAGTTTATATTTCTCTCTCTCCCTCTGTGTCTCTCTAAAATCAATAAAAACATTTTTTTTTTAATTTTTCTAATTCCTAACTGGGTAGATCATGGGTATTCATGCTCCAGGCATATAACTTTGAAAAATATTGTTAAAGTTAACTTAATGGTAAATGCTAATAAAGACTAGGTATTCTCAAATTCTGATAAATATAGAAACTAACCCAAATGTTTTTCAAGTTCACATAATCAAAAATTAATCTTTAGTAAATAAAAGCTAGCTTACGCTTGTTGGTTGAAGTAAAACAGACATGCCTTCGTTGTGCCCAGGTTTTATAAAATTACGTCCATGTTAACAATTGACTTTGATGTCTATAAAATATACGTCTAGAAGTTATAAAGTATCTTCATAAATTTTCAAGCCAAAATAAAGGATGTTAATTGCTTACTTTTTAGTTTTCATTACAAATTGAGGTTAAAAGTTTTTAAATCTCAATATATGTAGGAATTACTTTTCAGTGTTCCAGAAGGGGCCCTGGAATACCTCTAAAGATTTGAAATTGCATACCAAGCATTGTAAAATAAGTGATAAAAAACTTTTAGGGTATACTGTACGAGTAAATAATACTTGTAAACACACACACACACACTCTCACACATACAAAACACATAAGTTGATGCTTTGAGAAACCCGGTAGACATTTGGTTCTTCCATGCTCTCTGGCTCTCTGTTTTTTAGTTTCTGTATTCCTTCATCCATCATAGTGCTATCGGAGAATTGCACAGGTGGAATTTCTCCAATGCTTGTGGTAGTGGGTTTCTTATGATATCTTGAGAAAAAGAATTTTCTAAAACTAGACTTAGATGAAGAAACTTATCAGCTGACATTATTGAAAGGAGACATTTTACACTATTGCCAAGGTTTGAGAAAGTCACTTCAAGAAAAAGTCAAGTTGGTAACTGCTTCCTTTCACAGTGAGCTCCCAGAAAACAGCGGCTTTAAAAATAATTGATTTTCACCTGGAGATTTTTGTTTATTGGAAAGGACATCAAATAAAAGACACTCTTCAACCTCATTGGAAAGGACCCTATCAGGTGCTTAACAGCAAATGAACATCTACTCTTGCCTCTGGCACTCAACAAAGAACATTAAAGACTCCTTCACAATGATAAGCCACTAACATCAGGGTAGACAGTTTTCCCAAGACATCAACAAGGCCAGTATACCTATATGAATTCATATGGTACTCAGAATCCATTTTGTTTGATTGTCTTTACCTACCTGCTAATAATATTATCTATATACTAGAGGCTCAGTGCACCAAATTCGTGGGGGAGAAGGGAAGGCGGGCATCCCTCAGCCCGGCCTGAACCCTCTCCAATCTAGGATCCCTCGAGGGATGTCCAACAGGCAGACATCCCTCTCACAATCCAGGACTGCTGGCTCCTAACCATTCACCTGTCTGCCTGCCTGACTGCCCCTAACCACTTCTGCCTGCCAGCCTGATCACTCCCTAACCACTCCCCTGATGGCCTGATTGATGCCTAACTGCTCCCCTGCTGGCCCAATCGCTCCAACTGCCCTCCCCTGCCAGCCTGGTTGCCCCCAACTGGCCCCCATGCTGGTTTGGTTGCCCCCCAACTGCCCCCTTTGCTGGCCTGGTCACTCCTCACAGATCCCCCCTGGCCTGCAGCCTGCTGATCAGTTGTTTGGTTGTCCCTTACTAACCCCCCCCTGCCAGCCTGGTCATAGGCAGCCATCTTATGAGGCCATGAGGGTTCATTTGCATATTACCTCTTTATTATAAAGGATGACCAGAATGACCAAAATGATTGGTCGCTATGACATGCACTGACCACCAGGGGGCAGACATTCAATATAGGAGCTGCCCCCAGCCCACAGGCCCAGATAGCCAATGGAGCTTGCAGGCTAACCTCTCCGTCCCTCTCCAAAGTGACAGTTCCCTGGACTGGGAAAGGGAACCAGGAGTGGGTGGTGGCAGACACAGCACCTTTCCCAGGGGGGGGGCAAAGGCCAGCTCCTCCTCTGAGCCAGTGGCCAACCTCCTGGTCCCTCTCTCTTGACCAACAGGTCCTGATCGCCTGATCAGGGCGGGGCCCCGGGCTAGGATGGGAACCGGGGGTGGGTGGCATCAGATGCAGGCGGCAAGGGAAGAAGGAAGGGGGAGGTGGGGAGGTGGGGAACTGCACAGGGGTTCGCAGGCAGCAAGGGGAGGAGGAGGCAAGGAAATGGGGAACCTGATCTACTCTGATTACTGGCCAGACCTAGGGACCCCACCCATGCATGAATTTTGTGCACCAGGCCACTAGTTCCTAATAATAGTCCTACTTGTTCTTTGGGGTTTTTTTTATATAGTTCAATTGTTTATGATTACTGAATATGTATAAGATAACTGTGAATGCTCTTTTCATGGCATTATACTAGATGCCAAGTATAGAAAAATGAAACAGCTAGCAAAACTCAGATCATTAATAGTTCAAAGGGTTTTTAGAATGATCCAGAGTGTTTTTTCACAATGAAGGCTATAAGACCTAACTGCCATCTTCCATTTACCTGCCCTTCCCTTTTGAAGAAAATTCAGTCTCAAATCAGATCCCATGATTACAGAATTCCCTCATCTCCAGTGGTCAAAAAGACAATGTTGATACTGAGATTTCCCAGAAATGAGCCTTACTAGCACTGTGAGACTACATTATCAATGATCCTTCAGATTGATTTATGACTAAAAGAGGGAACTGTTGATTTAAAAAAAAAAAAAAAAAAAAGTGGTTCTAAGAAAAGTAACCTTACAGGGTGATCTGATCATAAAATCCTAACTGGGCAGCTCTAGGTAGGTAGTTATGCCACAGGCATATGATTTCTTTAGTAAAAGGCTTATCTGGGCCATAAGATGTAGCCACTCTCAAGGCAACAAATAATCTTAACTGTCCTGTAATCCAATCCCCACCTTGCTTTCTCCCACCTTCTTGTAATCTTTCTTACACCCCTTTTTAATCAAATACATACAGGAAACTGCAATTGTTATTCTCTGGAGAATTTGAGATCTTGCTCCCCAACATACATCATCATTTTGGCTCAAATAAACTTATAAAAATTATCTGCAGGTTTGGAAATTTCAACAAGCATACTAAACCTGACAAGCTCAAGGAGGTCCTATGAGATGGCCTTACAAACTCAGAGACCTAAAATAACCACAATGAATGTTCTGAAATTAAAATTTTTTAACTAAAAGCAGTTTATGGTGGGTAGTCATATCCTAGGCGGATATCTTCCTTAAGGTCAAGCTTTACCTTAATTGAGCCTATTGTCTTTTTTAATCTATGATAGCATATCTTTGGAATGTCAAAGTAGTTTTCCTTTCTTACGGACCACGCCCTGTCCATTGTTTCTATGCATATAGGTAAACACACCTTTGAAATGCCCCCTTGTTAAGCCCCTCCTTAATTATCCTGTAATCTAATCTCCACCTTACTTTCGCTCACTTTCATGAAATCTTTCTTGATTTCAAATGCTTTGAAAGCACTGACACCACTCTGCAGAGACCACAAATCCTCTCATTGTTACTGAGTTCTTTACTGTTAACTATCCTGATCCACCTGTGTAAAAGATATTATGTATCTATCATTTTACATTTCATCCAATCCCAGAGATTTTCCTGCTTTGCTTTCTCCCCACTTCTCTATCACCAATGAATTTCATGTAATCCACTTCTATCTGCTCTTTTTATTTTTAATATATTTTATCGATTTTTTACAGAGAGGAAGGGAGTGACATAGAGAGCTAGAAATGCCGATGAGAGAGAAACATCAACCAGTTGCCTCTTTGCACACCCTTTACCAGGGATGTGCCCGCAACCAAGGTACATGCCCTTGACCGGAATCGAACCCAGGACCTTTCAGTCCGCAGACCGACGCTCTACCACTGAGCCAAACCGGTTTCGGCTGCTCTTTTTATTTTAAAAAATATATATTTTATTGATTTTATATAGAGAGGAAGGGAGAGGGATAGAGAGTTAGAAGCACTGATGAGAAAAAAACATCGATCAGCTGCCTCCTGCACACGCTCTATGGGTACTCTGCCTGCAGCCAAGGTACATGCCTTGACCGGCATCAAACCTGGGACCTTTCAGTCTGCAGGCCAACACCCTATCCACTGAGCCAAACCAGTTAGGGCTACTTTTTTTTTATTGTTATCCTATTTAATAAAAGGTTAATATGTAAATCGACCAAACGATGAAATGACCAGCCGCTATGACATGCACTGACCACCAGAGGGCAGACACTCAACACAGGAGCTGCCCTGTGGTGATCAGTGCACTCCCACAGGGGAAGCACCGCTCAACTAGAAGCCCTAAGCCAGCAGCAGCACTAAGCATGTCCAACTGACAGCTTAGGCCTGCTCTCCACCCCTCCACCCCACCCCACCCACGGGCTCCCAGATTGCAAGGGCGTGCGGGCCGGGCTGAAGGGCCTCCCCAAATGCACGATTTTTGTGCCACCAGGCCTCTAGTGCAGCATTTTTCAACCGCTGTTCCGCGGCACACTAGTTGCCTGGTGTGCCGTAGGTGCAGACAAGACAAGAATTTTATAATTTTTCACTATTTTGTTTACTTAATATTTCATAATAAAGTAATTATAAAATACTTTCTTTGTGTTTATTTGATTCCTATTCAAGAGAATTACTTTATATATAGTCAATATAGGCACAGAGTTAAATTTTTTAACATTTTCTAATGGTGGTGTGCCTCGTGATTTTTTTCATGAAACAAGTGTGCCTTTGCCCAAAAAAGGTTGAAAAACACTGCTCTAGTGTATAAAATAAAGGGCAAAAATGCCATTCTCCAGAGCATTATCTCATACCGTTGAGATTTTGCTTTCTGGCAAGTGTCAACAGTTTGGCTCAAATAAGCTCACAAAAATTCTTAACGGGTCTGAATGTTTTACATTGACAGACATATGGAAAGTAACCTCACAGGGAGATCTGATCATAAATTCCTAACTGGGCAGGTCATGGTGGGTAGTCACCTTCAGCAAGCCCTGTCCATGTTTCTATGCATCTAGGTAAACACACCTTTTATATGACAACCTTCAAGAGAACATATAATCTTATTATCCTGTAACATGATCTCCACCTTACTTTCACGCAATTTTTCTTGATTTCAAATGCTTAAGAGAAACTGCAAAACTGTTTTTCTCCAAAGCATTTGAGATCCTATGCCCTGGTATATGTTGTCAATTTGGCTCAAATAAACTCATAAAAATTCTCTACAAGTTTAGACATTTCTAACATTGATAATTATAGCCCTTAAGATGAGGTAAAATTTGGGCCTATACTATCGTATACTTTATATACTATAAATTCCTACAAAAGAATTGTGCTTTCTCTGTGAAGGCTCAAGCAAGTTGCCCAACTCTCAGTTTCCCCATCCTTCAAGTTTTGTGTGATGATTACATTATATAGCATTAGGACTTACAAGGCAACATTATCCTTAATGGACATTTTGTTTTGTTTTGTTTTTATTGATCTCAGAGAGGAATGGATAGGGAGATAGATAGAAACATCAATGATGAGAGTGATTGATCAGCTGCCTCCTGCACACCCTACACTGGGGACTGATTCCGCAACCCAGGCATGTGCTCTGATGGGGAATTCAACCCTGACCTCCTTGTTGATAGGTTGATGCTCAACCACTAAGTCATGCTGGTTGGGCTTTAATGACCATTTTGTAAGCTTCTCACCCAAGGAGAACAAAGTTGTTAGGCAGGAAATGCCAGACACTAGGAATCAAACCATATAAGGAACTAAAACTACCCAGAAATCAGTATTTTTATTGACTTCAGAGAGGAAGGGAGAGGAAGAGAGGCAGAAATATCAATGATGAGAATTATTGATTGACTTCCTCCTGCACACCCCACACTGGGGATCGAGCCTACAATTGGGGCATGTGCCCTGACAGGGAATCCAACCTTGACCTCCTGGTTTACATATCAACGCTCAACCATGGAGCTATGTCAGCCAGGCCAAACTTACTTATCACTATTCCTCATCATGCAACAAATAGTCCAGCAGAAGCTCCCTGTACTGCTCCCTTCACATCTCCAAGGTCCAAATCATAGAAAATTTGCTAAGGAAATGAGGAAGAAAAAGAAAAAACAAAAAACAAAAAAACACCAATTTCCTCTTCTGTGATAGTAGAAGCATGAATTTCCTTTGACATCTATACTCTCTGTGTTTATAGCATAACACTACATATTGTAGTCTTTTAGAACAGTGCTGTTCAAAGACTGTGAAACTTGAATTTCTTAGAATTTTTATTTTAAATTGAACAAAATAAAGCAAAACAACTACCATTTATTAAGCTTTATCACAGTACTTCATGGCAACGGCAAATTCCTTGTGAGAAAACAAGAAAGATAATATTTCAGGCCTGGCCAGGGAGGGTTCTGTTGGTTGGAGCATTGTTCCATATACCAAAAGGTTCTGGGTTCGATTTCCAGTCAGGATGTGCATGGAGACTACCAATCAATCTTTCTTTCTCACATCAATGTTTCTCTCTCTCTTTTTCTCTCTCAGTTGTTTCTCTCTCCTTCCTTCCCTTTCTCTCTTCCTCTCTTTCTCTAAAAATAAAACAACAAAAACATATCATTGGGTGAGAATAATAAAAATAAAAACGATAAGCGCTAGCTGGTTTGGCTCAGTGGATAGAGTCGTGCAGGAGGCAGTTGATCAATGATTCTCATCATTGATGTTTCTTCTCTCTCTCTCCCTCCCCTGCCTCTCTGAAATCTGTAAAATAATAAAATACAATAAGTAAATAAACTATAATATTTCATATGAAGGTAAAAAAATTATGGCTATCACAGGTTACCTAAATTATACAAAGGCATGTACTGAGATAATGGCACAATGAAAACAGGTATTTAGGACTTTATTATTTTCATGGGGGGTGGGGGGGAACTAGGCAGCTACTGATAACCAAGCTTACTACTCCAGTCTCTGTTTAGGATTGGATTTTTATTAGGGTGGTTGATACTCCTAATCCAGGGAAGGGAATAGCGAGCTAGAGATAGAAACAAGTCCGGAAGTGGGTAAAGGAGAACAAAGGAGTGCTGACTAATTTTCCCCTTTCCTGGCTTTGCCCAGGACAAACCCTCGCTTGCTTCCTCTGTGTGCTCTGGCAGAGAAGCAGCACATTCCATCTAGCTAAGTCTGTGCTAGTGCAGCATGTTATTTAATTGCAGAAAACAAGGTGGGGGTAGGAGTAAGATTCACAAAAGGAATTCTTTTCCTTTTCACAAATTATAAGAAAAGAGAACAAATTAATATAAAGAACCATTATTCCCTCACAGACTGATCAGCAGAACTAATAACTAGTCCCATCCAGCTGAATGGTACAAATGATTCAAGCTCTTTGGACTTCTATTTCCTCATCTGAAAAAGAGATTACGTTGATTCTGTGTTGACATATCTCAAGGAAATAATATCATTTTCATGGAAATAAGAAAGGAATATTTAACATTTATCTTGTGCTAGGTAAATTGAACTAAGGTTTTAAAAGCATAAACTTATAACCCAAACAACTTGGGTTTCTCTATGTGCTCTGCCACCTACTTACAAGCTGTGTAACTTTGGCCAAGTTACATAACCTCCTCTGCGCTTCCATGTCCTCAGCAGTAAAATGGAGACAATGGTACCTCCCCAAAGGATGGCTGGGACCAATGAACAAGGTGGGGTATATACAATATAAATATCCTATATAATAAAACCCTAGTATGCAAATTGACCAAATAGCAGAACAACTGATGGAACAACCAGTCGCTATGATGCACACTGACCACCAGAGGGTAGACACTCAATGCAGGAGCTGCCCCCTAGTGGTCAGTGCACTCCCATAGGGGGAGCACCACTCAGCCAGAAACGGATCTCACACTGGCTTGCATAGTGGTGGTGGTGGAAGCCTCTCCCACCTCTGCTGTAGGCAGGTGGTAAAGAGTAAGAGGTCATGAACTGTGAGAGGGATGTCTGACTGCCATCTTAGGTCAGATCCCTGGTGGGATTGGGCCTAAACTGGCAGATGAATATCCCACAAGGGATCCCAGACTGCAAGAGGGCGCAGGCCAGGCTGAGGAACATCCCCACCCCCATCCAAGTGCACAGATTTTGTGCACCAGGCCTCTAGTATATGCATAATCAGATATTTTATATGTACAAGATGGTCCTCAACTTAAAATTGGGCTACTTCCTGATAAACCCACCACAAATTTAAAATATTATTAAGTCAAAAACAAATTTAATACACCTAACCTAACAAACATCATAGTTTAGCCTAACCCAGTGGTCGGCAAACTCATTAGTCAACAGAGCCAAATATCAACAGTACAATGATTGAAATTTCTTTTGAAAGCCAAATTTTTTAAACTTAAACTTCTTCTAACGCCACTTCTTCAAAATAGACTCGTCCAGACCGTGGTATTTTGTGGAAGAGCCACACTCAATGCGGGCCAAAAAAGGGGCCAAAGAGCCACAGTTTGCCAACCATGGGCCTAACCATTTTGCATATCACTTTCACATTATCATAAGGTCCGTCTATAGATAGGTAGATAGATAGGTAGATAGATAAGATAAACAGTAATATTATTTATGTGTATATATAACAGTAACTGGCATAGAGTAATTGCTCTATAAATGCTATTATAATGATTATTACAACTCTGTTAAGTAGACATCCCCTTTTAATTGTTGAAAAAAAATGAAAAATAAAACAAGACTTCAGAACTTTGAGTTTTTCTGACTTCCATGTTTAGTTTCTTAACTATTACCCTAAACCAGCTCAAAGAAGTGAAAAGTCACAGCATTTGGTAGGCAGCTAGAAAAATTCTACTAGTTATACAACCATCAGTCAATGAAAACAGAATAAAGCCACATATCACAAAAGTCCTCCAACCTCTAGCACAGCTCTCTGGAACAGTGCAATAGCTAATAGGTTAAGAAATCCCCAAAGGGATTACTCTTGTGTTGGGCTGAATTCCAAACAAGCACTGACATCTAAGCTAAAGGTTCTCAGAGATGCAAAGAGACTACTTGAGCTTTCAGGGAACTTATTTAATTACTTATTTTATTTTTAATTGAATTTGAGATTCCAGGGAGTTTAAATCTATAGAATGAGCCCTGACTGGGTAGTTCATTCAACACTGTCACTATAGCCAAGGTTTTGGGTTCTATCCCTGATCAGGGTACATACAAGAACCACCCAATGAATGCATAAATAAGTGGAAACAACAAATCAATGTTTCTCTCTCTCTCTCTCTCTCTCTCTCTCTCTCTCTCTCTCTCTCTCTCTTTCTCAAATTAATTTTTATAAAGAATCTGTCTTTATAAATGAATGAGTCTTTCTCTGGACAGCAGAATGAGTCTTTCTCTTGACAGCAGCAAGAGACTTTTTTGAAGAAGAAATTGGAAGACCATTCTTTCCCTCTGATGATAGGGAAGGTTTTGTGGGGAGGGTAGAGGAACATCAATCCATGTGGACAAATCCAGATTCAGAAATCAAAACCTGGGGGAACTCTATCTCAGAGTAAAATCAAGCACTACATATGAGAAAACAGAGTTTGTTTATATAAAGCCTAAGTGACCATCACAACTGAAACAACTGAACAGAACAGGCTGCGTAGGGTGAGCAGGCCAGCAGGGGGAGCAGTTAGGGATGATGAGGCCAGCAGTGGGGAGGGGGGAGTATAAGGCAGTGAGGGGTGACCATGATGGTGGCGGGGAGGGGGGAAGGCAGGAGGGGAGGTAGGAGTTATGGGCAACCAGGCCGGCAGTGTGGGTAGTTGGGGGTGACCAGGCCATGGTGGGTGATCAGGCAGGCAGGTGAGCAGTTAGGAGCTAGTGGCCCCAGATTGTCTCTGTTACATAATTTCTCTGTTTAGGATTGTGAGAGGGATGTCCTGGATTGGAGAGGATGCAGGCTGGGCTGAGCTGAGGGGAACTGCCCCCCATGTACGAAATTAATGAACCAGGCCTCTAGTATGATTAATATTTCTTTTTTAGAGGGATACAATTTGAGGAACCATGAAGATTCCATTATATTCAATAGCTTTCACATTACCCAAAAAGAAGCCCTAAAATAAATCAGTAGTTACTGCAAGTTCACAAGAGAAAAAGAACACAGACTAAGTATTGAAAAAGCTACAAGGTATAAAGAATAATCTAGAAATTATAGGACTACAGATATGATATTTGAATTTAACTTATCTGTTCAACAAATATGTAGTCCTTGTTATTTTCTTGCCAGATACTATTCCAAAAGTTGGCTATATCATTCTGATCAGACCTAGGAGCTTTAGAAAGCCAGTCAGGGTGAAAGAGAATATACAAGAAAACAAATATATATATAACTGTAAATTTAGTGGTCATATAATGGGGGTGGGGTGGGGAGAGATGCCACTTGAGAAGATAAGGGTGTAAGGAATTACTCTTTTTTATTGATTTTAGAGACAAGAAGAGAGAGAAAAAGAGAGAGAGAGAGAGAGAGAGAGAGAGAGAGAGAGAGAGAGAGAAACAATGATGTGAGAGACATTGATAGTTGCCTTATGGAGTAGGGAGAAGGGGGATCAAACCCGCAATCTGGGTATGTGCCCTGACCGAATCAAACCCTCCCTCCACCTTTTGGTGAATGGGAGGACACTTCAACCAACAGAGCCACACCAGCCAGGGCAGTAAGGAAGGTGCTATCCACCACGTGTTCAGGAAGGTTCTCTGAGATGATACACAAGATCGACAGTGAAGCCTGACCTGTGAGTAGGAGGAGCAAGCATTTCAAGCTTGTGAAACAAAAGGTGTGAGGATCCTAAAGCAAGAAAGATTTACTCTAACGATGAGAGGGCTAACCTGGATTACCTGACTTCCAATAGAGCATATACTATTTTTCTTTCCACAATAATTAAGATTTTCAAATGTCATTTAAAAAAAAAATTCATTTGATGGATCCACCCTTTTTTTTTTTTTTTTTTTTTTTTTACATACATCTGTAAGATTACCTTGGCCCCAACCTGAGTCTTTCTTAGAGTCCTGACTCACAAGACAAAGCCAGCCCCTCCCCTCTTGTGGCTAAAAATAGCTTTTTCCAGATCTGCTGTCATAGTTGGCTTTTTTCCAGGGCTTTATGCTTTACTGAAATTAAACTCTTAAATGAGCCATTTAACTGTAGTGGTTAGCCTGGGGAAAATGACATTTTTGGTTTTGCTTTGAGATTTAAAAATGAATCTCAAGTCGTTCACTTATAATTAGGCCTTTGTAACACCTTGGAAGCAAAACCTCTGTGACCCGCATTCAGTAAAATAGCCCTGTCCATACACCTGAGGCAAATAAAATGAGCTTCTTAGTAAACCACTTTCCTGCTTGCGCCCCGACAGGTCATGGCCCTGGAGGCACCGCTGACAGCGGCCAGCAGAGGGCGCCCGGCGAGCCGGCCAGCACCCAAAGGAGCCGCACCCAGATCATGGCTGCTTGGTATGCTTTTTCTCTCTGATTTTTTTTTTTTTCAAGAAACACAAAAAGGAAATGAAAAATTCTTGTCAAGAAAGGCTTAAGAACTGAGGTGAAATTCACGTCCCATAAAAGGAAGTATTTTAAAGTGTGCGATTCAGTGGCAGTTAGCCCATCTGCCATGGTGTGTAACCACCCCCTCTATCTGGTTCCAAAACACACACTTTATGCTTCAGTTCTCTAGAAAGAGAACTTACAAAAGCCCACCCCTCGTTTGATGTGTATTCCGGCAGGTTCCCGGCCCTGTCTCCACGTGTGCGCCCAGGGCGATTCCCGCGCATCCTCCTCCCGGGTCGGAGCCTGGCCCCGGTTCCCGGCACCCCGGTTCCCGGCACCCCGGTTCCCGGCACCCCGGTTCCCGGCACCCCGGTTCCCGGCACCCCTTGGGGCCGAGCTGTCTCCATCCTCCGGCCCCTCCTCACACCGCATGGCTGTGGCAGGCACATGGGCTGGGTGACTGTTTAAAATCCTACACCTACCCTGTCCTCTCCTGTCTCAGGAGAGACTCGAACACACTGTTTTCCTGAAGTATAACCACAAACCAGGCCATGGGCCAGGTACGGCACCAACTCCCGTCAGCCTCTGGTGTGAAACGTGTGTGTGTGTGTGTGTGTGTGTGTGTGTCCCCGTGTGTGTCCGTCCGAGGTGAACATGTGAGGGCGAGAGCCAACCTTTGGAGGGGACAAAGTCAATTGGACAGGTGACGCCTATGAGACGAGCGGAACTAAACAGCTCAAGTAATAAAAGCTGAAGGTTTGCCACCACCTAAACCCAGTATTTTGTTAAAGAATTTAACCTAGTCCATGGGGCCTTGGCCCAGGTAAGGTTAAAAAACAAAACAAAAAACTGGAGAGGCGGGGGAGGGGTGAACTGCAGTTGGTGGCTGGGAAACAGGGGAGGCAGGGAACTGAAGAGCAGACGAGGCCGGATACGCCCTCACAAAGAGGCAGATACTCTGTCTCAACAGCCACCAAATCCGGTTCAGGGCGGTTTGAGCCGGTTTCTGAGCTGGATTGAGAACAACAGCCTCCCTGAGAGCAGGCCAGGGTGAGACAGAAAATGCAGCATGGACTTCGCAGAAAGAAGCGGATTGGGCCTGCCCCCGCCGGAGCCTCAAGCTGTTTCCTGGAGTGGCAGAGTCCGAGGCAATACCAGGCCTGGATCCGCACCCCACGGCCTGTGACAGAAGGAGAAATGACAGAGCCCTGCCTCGGTGCCCTAATCCAGTCCGCATTTTCCCTCTCGCCGCCCCTGATGGTGGCTGGTGAGGGGAACTGGGCCTCAGGGTATCAGTTTTCAGAGGAGCTCGCTGCGGCGTGGGGGAGGGGAGGGTTGGGTGTGTGGCGGGGCGGTTTCGTGTGCGCGCCCGGGGACGGGATGTGCCCTCGGAGGGTCTGAAGGAGCGGCAGCCACGCTTCACACCCTGCAGTTCACACCAGCTCTCCGCACCTCTGCCGCACGATGGCACAGCCGCAGACGGCACCGCCCCTGGGTGCTGTGGGAGCGCCCCACTTACAACTGGCACTTTGTACACACAATTACCAGGCTTCCTCGGCCCTGGTGTGGCCTGACTGACAATCCGTCCCCAATGGACCCAACAGGGCCTGCTCTTTTCATTTCGTGTGCTGAAATTCACATACCTTCTCAACCAGACACCCAGCAGCACTAGGGAGCCGTGGAATGGCCCTCCTGGCCGGGCCTCCCCTCCCCCAGGGGCCACGACCTCTTGACCTCGGGTCACGCCCACCCTCCGTGGCCTCGCGAGACTCGGCCTCTGCGGCCGAGGGGGAGCGCGTCCTGCGGCCAGTCCCATAGCTTCACCCCCAGGCTCCCCCGACTCCCTGGGAAACCCAGGCCGCGGCCGGGCCTGCCTTGGGAAGGAGAGGGGAGCAAATCTAAAGTCCCTCTCCCCCAGAGTGTGCCAGGGAAGCACCCCCATACCCCAGGCCTCAGACGCTTTCGAAGGCGGCCCCGGGGTGTGTGTGGGGGGTGGGGGGTGGAGGGCGCCTGGGGGCCCCCTGTGGAGTGTAAACATCCCCAGGTTTGTAGGTTTTCAGAAATCCCCTGAGAGCTGGGGGGAGGGGAAAGTGAAGCTGAAAGATGTCGCCGTGTTATTTTCCTCTTTTTCTCCGTGGACGTGTGTGGGTGGAACCCGGGACACACCCATTTTGCATTGTTTATGGGCGACAATCCACCATAAAGTAACCTTGTTCCAGTCACGTGCTCTCCCCCACTGAGGACACAAACTGGCCCAGCACTTTTAACTATTAACTGTCAGGCTTGGCTGCTGTAGACGGTGCTAGAAGGTTGTTTGGTGGTTGTCTGGGTTGCTTTGTTTCCAACAGGGGATAAGGCAGGAGGCCCCAGAAGAGAAAAGGACAGGAACGATCATAATCATCGTCATACGATCATAATCATCGTCATACGTAATAAGCCAGGCAGTGCCAAGTCTTTCGTGCATTATTCCGATCCGCAACGCATTATTTTTTAGGTATGACTTGTCCCCATTTTAGGGATGAGGACAGTGAAGCTTGGAAAGACTGGGTATTTTATATATTTAAGTGGCAGACGAAGCGTCTGGCTCCAGAGTCCTTTCTTTTAAGCCACTGCTGAACTGCCCCCTCGCTGACAAATGATTACGAACATTTGTCCAGATCCTTCTCCGTGTTGGCCTCTGGGGAGGAGGGTGGGTAGGGTCTGAGAGAACGGGGATTGATTCGGTGATGAGAAAGAACAGGATTCCTACCTTCAACAAGCTTTCCATCTAATGGTCATTTTTTTTTCTTTTTTCCCGAGGACAATTCAGGACTGCCTGACAAGGGATTTTTTCTTTTTTTTTCCTGCCGCTGGGCCCTGGAGGCCATCTGGGAAATAGAGTTTGGAATTTCTCTACCATTTCCGTGCTGCGCGAGAGGAATACTCGAAGCCAGTGCAGCCCGGGTCCCAGCAGCCGGCACTGGCAGGGGTGTGGGAAGGGGCGGGGCCAGGCCCCAGGGGAGCCGTAGCCATGGCAACACAGCCTGCTTTCCAGAACAATGTCTCTATAACCAGGAAAACAGCTCCAGAGAGCTCTCTCTTCATAATCCCCGGGGCCAGCTGGGCCGGGGAATGCACAAAGGGGGTTATTTCTTTGTAGAGAAATGACTCTTTACAAGGCCCAGGACAAAGGAAGACATTTGTTGTTGTATAGGGTCTGTCTTTGAATTCGGCTGGGAATCAAATCAACAAAGTGCAGATACTTAGTTCCTCTCCGCTGTTCACAGGAAGTGAATGCAGCTGTTATGCAAGCTTCCTTTTTTTTTTTTTTTTGGATAATATTTGTTTTATTTTATCCCCATTTTACAGATGAGAGATTAGTGAGCAGGAGTGGACTTGCTCTCGGTAAAACAATAATTAAGACACCAGGCCGTCCTTTCGAAAAGCTTGGTGAAGCTGTCCCCGGCCCTGCCTTTTTAAGGATAATCCTACTGATAGAGTGAAGCTCCTTCAGGTCCACGTGCTCAGAGGCCTGAGAGCTACCATGGCTCCCAGGACTTGGATCCTCCCCCTCTCTGCTTCTAACCACTCGCCCCTCCCCCTCCCCGTCCCAGCAACCGCAGCCGGGACGTGGAAAGGAGAGGGGGCAGGGAGGAGAAAGGAGAGGGTGTGGGGGCGGGAGGAGGAGGAAAGACGGGGAGGGAAGGGGGAGGAGAAAGAGGGGAGGGAAGGGGGAGGAGAGAAGGGGAGGCGATGAGGAGCGGAAAGAGGCAGGGAAAGGGGAGAGGAGTGGGGGTGGGGGCGGGGGGAGGAATGCGGAAGACATTACAAGCCCCACCCCTGCGAATCTCTCCAGAGAATTTGGAAACTCCTCAGAGGGCTAAAAGAAGACAGTGCTCCTGAGAGTGACTGTACTCCTCCAGGCATTCAAATGAACTACAGCAGGACTACTTAACACCCTGTGCGTAGAAGAAGGTCTCTAATTTTGCTGTGTCAGCGATGATCTCCAAGACAATTACTACAAGCTTAATAACAAACCATCTTCCATAATTGCCCACATCTATAATGTAATTTTGACAATTATATAAACCAGAAAGAATAAGAGTTCAGCAACCTCATGGTAATAAAATTGCCCTGGCTGCCCTGCAGGAACCCAGTCTAACATAAAATCTCCAAGATCAAAATCAAGTAGTTGTACACCTCAACATCAGTCTCCACGCAGTGGTGAGGCAGGAGAAAAAATGGGTTGTTTCTCCAGAGGTGATTTATAGGAATTGCCTGAGGGGCTTGCTCAAACAATACTTTCTACAACATTCCTGGAAATTCTGTAGCCAAGAGTCACCCACTCCGGACCCTGAACAAAGTGGAGAACCTGTACTAGGTCACCTTTAGGAGTTAATTGGGGGATTGCAGGGAGTAGTGTTAAAAGTCTGTTTTCCTGCTTCATGCACAATTTCTGGTCATGGCAAGCAGGTTTTGCAGACACTGATTTTCTTTTGTTGGTAACTCATCAGTGTTGTTCACCAAATATCTCTGCATCTCCCATTTCTGGTTATAACCTCAGATTGTATTATTTGATCTTTGAAACAGAGATAAGAGTACTTACTTTGGTCAATAGGAAAGAAGGTGATGTGTGTCACATTCAGGCAAAAGCTATAGGTCCCAGTAAACAATTTTCTATTTTCCCATCCTCCCTCTAGGGAGATTATAAAAGCAATTGTTGAGCTGAAACTTCTTTCAGCCAGGGTCTCCTTGCCAAACCACACTGGAGAGGTGGTATGAGAAATGAACTTTCAGTGTGTTACACCATTGAGAATTGGTGGATTATCTTGATTAAATAATCTCAATATCCATTTATCTACTCTGTTTTTAACAAAAGTCACTATCCGTATACAGAGTTCTGTTTCAGGGGAGCTAGCTCCAGCTCCAGCTCCAGAGGCTGCTCTTGTTCAGCATAAACCAATCATGCTCGTATTCTCTTATCAGTCATTAAGACATTGGATATGACCCAAGTCTGCCCAGTGAGATACTTAAAGAAGTCTGCTGGGAAGTCTCAAAAGTTTCCCCTCAAAAAAGAGTTAGTTGCTCCCTTTTTTCTCTAGCTGTTATATAGAAATATTACACTAGTTATCTAGTGCTATGTCATGATTTACATTTATTAGCTCAACAAATATTTTTATGGGTGAGGAATTCAGGAGCAGCTTAGCTGGTTGGCTCTGCCTTAGGGTCTCTCATGAGATTGTAGTTGATATTTTCCTAAGGCTGCAGTCATTTGAAATCTTAACTGGACTAGAATTTACTTCCAAGATGGTTCCTTCATATGGCTTTCATATTGTCAGAAAATCTCACTTCATGCAGCCCTTGGCAGGAGGCTTCAGTTACTTGCCATGTGGGTCTCTCCATGGTGTTAACTGAGTGTCCTGGTGACGCTTTCCCCAGAGTGAAGGATCCAAAAGAAAATGTAAAGAAGACAGCATAACACCTTTGTTTCCTAACTTCAGTAGTAGTAACACTCTGTCATTTCAACCACATTTTATTTATTAAAAGTGAATCATAAGTAAATACAGCCCATATTTAAGAGGGGTGGAATTAGGCTCCACTTTTGCAAAGAATTTATGGGCATATTTTTTTTTAGATCAACCTTTATTGTCATATTACTGTATTACAAAGGTTCCTCATTTCTTCCCCCCTCCACCAGGTTCCCACCCCACCCTCTACCCCCTCCCCATCCCCCATTGTCCTCATCCATAGGTGCACAGTTTATGTTCAGTCTCTTCCTCCCTCCCTTTCCCCGATAATAAATCCCTTTTCAGATAGTAAATCAGTTACTTAGCATTTTCTCATATCAATAATACCTCCACATGCCCAGGGATACACCTCACACAAAAGACATTTCCAAATAGGTCAACCAGCCTCATCCAGGCCCCACCCAAGGCACTCACAGATCAACACCCCAGCCCTATACTAACTCAACACATCCAGATCTAAGCCTTCATCCCTTGATTCAGCAGACCCTCAAGTTCCCACAAAAGTTTCCAGCCATGTCTGAGAGGCTGCCATGGGGCAGGGGCAGGTGAGGAGCGAGCTGTTCCGGGCCTGGCTGCTCCAGGCCTGGCCTCTGTTGCTCTGGTTTGTTCCACAACCAGCTGCTCTGGGTCTGGTCACTGCTGCTCCAGACCTAGTTGCTCTGGACTTGGCCAGGCTGCTCCGGGCCTGGCCACTCCCAGCCTGGCAGCCGCTGCTCCGGGCCTGGCCGCTCCCAGCCTGGCAGCTGCTACTCCAAGCCTGGCCCCACCAGACCTGGATGCTCCAGGCCTGGCCGCTCCCAGCCTGGCAGCCACTGCTCCGGGCCTGGCGGCACCCGACCAGGTTGCTCCAGGCCTGGCCGCTCTATGGGCATATTTTAAACAAACAAGATGTTACAGTGGGAACTACTATGCCATAGTGAGACCATGAGGGACTCCAGCCTACAGGTCTCCTTGCTGAAGAAAACAGAACAGATATGAAAAGAACCTTGATGGCATTGTTGGGTATAAAATAGCTAAGAAAATATTCAGACCCAAGACTCAAACTATAAAAGAAAGTTTATTTAGAAAGTCACAGAGGTAGAAGTGTTATTGGTGGAAGTGGTGTTCTTAAGGTGCCGCTGGAATATGAATTTCCACAGTCCCTCGTAGGAAGATAAGGTATTGTAGAAAGCTTTCTTTCTTTCTATGGAATTCCCCCTTTGAGTTTCGAATGTCCCATTTCCCTTCATCCCTTCACAGAAGTATAGCTGTGGATTCAGCAGAGCTAGGACCAAAGTCAGTGTCCAGAGTTTCCGTCCATGTTGCAACACAGGTCAATTCCAGCATCAGGCTAGTTTATTTTATGTTTCCCTCTAAAACCCATCAGTCCATTGCATGTGGGGTCCACATAAGCCATGCTACAGAGGGAACATGGGCAGGAACAAAGCCAGAGGAACAAGAGAACATGAACTCCTTTGTCTAGCGGATTACATTCCCAAATTTTCCTGGGTTC
This sequence comes from Pipistrellus kuhlii, assembly GCF_014108245.1. Classification (NCBI taxonomy): domain Eukaryota; kingdom Metazoa; phylum Chordata; class Mammalia; order Chiroptera; family Vespertilionidae; genus Pipistrellus; species Pipistrellus kuhlii. The sequence goes on from NW_023425529.1 coordinate 20,747,962, forward strand.
GCAGTGGCCGCACCCCCTCGGGCCAATGATTTCTGTTCCCAGGTTTAACTGACAGGCATCTTCCCTATGTGATCCAGACTTTCCTGCACATACATCTATCTCCCCTTTGTTGGACCCCTTCCTCCAGTAATCTATGAGGAAAGGGCCATTGGTTCCCTGGGAAGGGTAAAATTACAGCTTCCTGGTGAAACTGCCCAAATGACATGCCTAAAAATATTTCCCCCTTTGCTGCTTTCCTCTTATCAATAACTATTTACAACAGTATCAGAAGAAGTGAGCCGTAGAATAAATGGGCTCAGGAAACAAGTTACAGAAGCAAAGAAGGGCCCTTGGAGCTTAGGAAAGAGAGAGATATGCCTCTTGAGAGACAAAAGAGGGAAGAAATGCATGGGTATGCTCTGGATAAAGAGAGAGGGCTTTTATTTGGAGGTTTGTGTCTTCTCAGGGTTGTGGTCTCTGATGATTGGTCAGCACCAGGGCAGGGGATCCTTAGTCAATGCAGCTACTCTTGACACCATGGTGTCACTCTGTTTGATTTTGCTGCTTTTCTGGGCCTGGAGCTGAAACACAGCTGAAGCCTAGTGTTATCTCCAGGGGTTAATGTTTAAGGGAATGAATGGTTGTGCAAGGGCTTATGCTTTTTTCTTATTGCTAGGCACTTGGGCTGTCTGCCCTGGTGACCCTCTGCACCTAGCCTATCATTCCTACTCTGCTCATGCCTATCTGTCTACTACAACATTACTAAACCTGCAACCTACCCCAGATTACTAATTATGTGAGAAAAAATACATTTCTTTCCTTAACATTTCAGCCTATTTGAGATGGGTTTAACTGATATTTCCACCCAGGGTTAATAGCATCCTTAATCAACATTATAAGTTATAAATTAACCTATATATCAATATATAAATGTAAAAATTAAAAATATAGTTTCCTCATTTCTAAATTATTGAAGTTACTAGTGGCCCAGTGCATGGATTTATGCACATTGAAAGAAAATTAATTAGAATAAATATTTTAATATCACTATTCACCCTTTCTCTATAATAGAAGTGTCAGAGATGAAAGAAAATGAGTAAAATGTATATGAAAATAATATATAAATTGATTATTAACAACATGATATGACAACAACAAAGATATGACATAAAAACAACAAAAACATGATATAAAAACAACGTGGATAAAAATAATGACTGATAAATTGATTAAACTTATTCTAATGTCTCCCTGTATACCACATTAAGAGTAAAAACACTTTCAGAGTGCTTGATTAATTTCCCTTGTGATGAAGTTTTACAACTTTAACTTTAATGTCACACGCTCTTCAAACTTGAGAGAAAGCAACATATAACTGATCATGTCTGAAAATGGTTTCAGATAGGAATATTCCTACTATGTCTAGAGTTTGTCCTTGTGATTTATTAGTCATTGCAAATGCTGGCATCATGAGAAACTCTTAGAATTAATTTAAATGGAAGGGGTAGCAGTGGAAATGGGGCTGCTGACAGACAGGGGACCAGGGCTGTAGCAGGAGGGGCTGGGTAGGGGCATGGAAGATGGGCCGAGATCCACCCCTGTGCCCACTGCAGCCTCTCGGCCCACAGTTTCTTTTAAGGTGCACAAATTTGTGCACTGGGCCCCTAGTCATATGATAACAGCTTGGTATGAATTGTTTTCAAAATTATTCTAATAACTAGAGGCCCAGTGCATGAAAATTCATGCACGGGTGGGGGAGGGGTGCCCTCAGCCCAGCCTTCACCCTCTCACAGTCCGGGAGCCCTCAGGGGCAGGAGGCAACCCGGCAACCAGGGTAAGGCGATGACTCCATCACACCTCTGCTGCTGCCACTGCCAGCAGTGCAAGCCTCAGCCAACCCTAGTTACCTGAGCCTCAGGCAGCCCTGGGTGGCTAGGGGGCTGAGGGAACTGGAGGACTCCAGAGGCAGGCATGAGGAGCAGCTGGACCTGCCTAGGGGCAGGCCCAACCATGCCACACACCTGCTGCCCCAGTGGGGCTGAGGGGATTGGGTACTGACATCTTTGAGGGCATGGCAGCCTATTAGCATATTCCCTCCTTATTGGCAATGGGTGCCTTCATCTTTGTGAGGACATTATGGTCAATTAGTATTGTCCCTCTTTATTATATAGAATTTCCACATAATTTATATATATATTTTTTATTAATTTTCCACAGAGAGGAAGGGAGAGGGATAGAGAGCTAGAAACACTGATGAGAGAGAACATCGACCAGCTGCCTCCCACACATCCCCTACTGGGAATGTGCCCACAACCAAGGTACATGCCCTTAACCAGAATCGAACCTGGGACCTTTCAGTCCACAGGCTGACACTCTAGCCACTGAGCCAAACCGGTTTCAGCTCCATATAAATTTTTAAAACTATTTTATGTTATTTTGCAATGCAGCTCTCACTAGCTAAATGATGCTGCAGTAGGAGCCATGATTTCATGGAAAGAATTGCACAAAACTGCACAAAGCAACATTCCAATTGAATTGATAGTCATTAAGTGGAATCTAAGTTTTCAATTTGTTTTACACCAGCAGTATTATTCATGGTACTGTTTTCTCAGTTTACACTGAACTAAAAGTGATTCTATTCAAAATATTTCTACTAAAATGTTTTTTGTAATACTTAGATTTTTATATTTTCAATATAGATATTATTAACAAACAAATTAAAAATATCATTTAAAAATGAAACAAAGAGAGAAAATCCAAGATGGCGGCAGAGGTAAACACCTAAACTTGCTGCTGAGCACAACCATTTCAAAACTATAACTAAAAGACAAAATGGACATCATCCAAAACCACCAGAAGGGTGGCTAAGTGGAAATTCTACAACTAGAAGGGAAGAGAAAAGCACACTGAGACTCAGAGAAATTATGGAAGTAAAGTCCAGGGGTATGGAAGTGCACGCACAGAGAGGGCTGGGAACTGAGTACATGGCTGGCTTTTTCAATCTGAAGGGAGACACAAGATTTTGACTGCTCTGAATTCCAGTTCCAGGTGAGACTCTGGGGACTCAGACTCATATGGGGAGAAACTGGACAGTCTAGCAGTGGGTGGAACTTGAGGGTGGCTTTCTCAAAGAGGTGCTTGCAGTGATTACCAAAGGGACACTAAGATCCAGAGGCCTCTTAGGGCAGGGCTGACAGAAAGCCATTGCTATTTGCTCCACCCTGAGACTCTGCCCCATCCAAGCTGTGCACAGAGAATTTTTCATATGAATGGCCTGTTCCTTTGAAATCTAAACTTATCTATCAAACTGCACCTGAATCAGAAAGATCAGAACATCTAAAAGAAGGCACAAGGCCCCACAACAGCTTGCATTGCTTCACAGCTGGGCCTCATCTGGGCACCTCCAAAAAACAAACAAAGGAAAGGAATCTGCAGATCTTTCTGTAGCTCCTGCTGGGTGGCCTCAGGCAGAGGCTAAATTAGGACCTCCTTGGAGATCCAAGAGCCAGTGTACCCAGTGGTCAGAGTAGGACCATCCAGATTACAACTCCTCAGATCCATAAGGGTCACACTCAGGGGGCAGACTCAGTGAGCACCAAAGCCCCATTGAAGCAAATCTTGCCCCATAGGGTGTCTTCAGCACAGAAGTTCTCCCATTATAGACACAGCTGATCCTCACAACCAATTGGCCTGGAGGTCAATTCCTCCCAGTGAGACCAATAACAATCAAGGCTTAACTACAATAAGACTGTGCACACAGCCCACAAAGGGGTGCACCAAGTGTTTCCAGCTCAGGTAACTGGGGAGGCTGAGCCACTGATCCCTGTAGGACACCTAGCACACAAAGCCACTCTATCAACTTAGGGAAGCAGCCAAAATGAAAGAAACGAAGGAAAGCAAATGACTGGACATAGAGTTCAAAACCATGGTTATAAGGTTTTTCAAAAATTTTCTAGAAAAGGCCAATAAATTTAGTGAGACCCTCAAGGATATGAACAAGGAACAACTAGAAATTAAACATATACTGACTGAAATTAAAAATAATATACAGAAATCCAACAGCAGACTAGAGGATCCTAAGAATCAAGCCAAGTATTGAAATACAAAGAAGCAAAAAACTCCCAACCAAAAAAGCAAAAAGAAAAAAAAAATCCAAAAATATGAAGATAGTGTAAGGATCCTCTGGGACAACTTCAAGCATACCAACATCAGAATTATATGGGTGCCAGAAGAAAAGATAAAGCAAGATACTGAAAACCTATTTGAAGAAATAATGACAGAAAAATTTCCCCACCTGGTGAAATAAATACGTTTACAAGTTCAGCCGAAACCGGTTTAGCTCAGTGGATAGAGCGTCAGCCTGTGGACTGAGAGGTCCCAGGTTCGATTCCGGTCAGGGGCATGTACATTGGTTGCGAGCACATCCCAGTAGGGGGGTGTGCAGGAGGCAGCTGGTCGATGTTTCTCACTCATTGATGTCTAACTCTCTATCCCTCTCTCTTTCTCTCTGTAAAAAATCAATAAAATATATATATATATTTTTTAAAAATAAAAAACCAAGTTCAGGAAGCATACATAACCCCAAACAAAAGGAATCCAAAGAGGACCACATCAAGAAACATCAATAGAAAAACATTCAATAGAAAAACAGTTAGTTACCTACAAGGGAGCACCCATATGATTGTCAGCTGATTTCTCAACAGAAACTGTGCAGGCTAGAAGAGAGTGGCAAGAAATATTCAAAGCTATGAAGAGCAAGAACCTACAACCAAGATTAGTCTACCCAGCAAAGCTATCATTCAGAATTGAAGGTCAGATAAAGACCTTCACAGATAAGAAAAAGCTGAAGGAATTCATCACTGACAAACCAGTGTTACATGAAATGCTGAAAGGTATTCTTTAAGAAGAGGAAGAAGAAGAAAAAAATAAAGATAAAAATTATGAACAATAAATACATATCTATCAACTAGTGAATCTAAAAACCAAGGGAATACAAAATCTGATTAACAGTACTAACTGGTGAATATAATAGAATCAGTGGCATAGAAAGGGAGTGGACTGAAAATCTTTTGGGGGGAAAGGAGTGTGGGGTGTGGGGGAAGAGACTGAACAAAAATCATACACCTACAGATGAGGACAGGGGCTGGGGGAGGTAAGGACATGGGGTGGGTGGGAACCGGGTGGAGGGAGCTATGGGGGGAAAAAGAGTAACAACTGTAATGGTCTGAACAATAAAGATTTAAGTCTTTATTGTTCAGACTATTACAGTTGTTCCTGATGCTATATATAAATAGAGGCACAGGTTGCAAATTATAACCATAATGTCATGCAGATAGTTTTTGAATGCCTTGGGCAGAAACTCAAAAAAAGCCAATATTGGACAAACAGTGATTCTCTGCCATTATTATGTACCTTCTAAAAGATAATAATAAAAAATAAAAATGAAACAAAGATAATACTAAAGGCCAGATGAAAGATGGCAATTAAAGTGTGTTCATGTGCCAGGTTACTTGGGTTCAAATACTGACTTGCCACATAAATTGTATTCTATTTATTTTTCAGTATATTTTTATTGATTTTAGAGAGGAAGGGAGAGGGAGAGAGAGAGATGGAAACATTAATGATGAAAGAGAATCATTGATTGGCTGCCTCCTGCATGTCCCAACTGGGGATGTAGCCTATAACCTGGGCATGTGCCCTTGACTAAAATCAAACCCAGGACCCTTCAGTCTGCAGGTCAACATTCTATCCACTGAGCCAAACCAGCTAGGGCCCCATAAATTTTAAATAATGTTCTGCACTTCAGTCTTCTCATCTGTAAAATATGGTTTATGAATTTCTGTTTTTTAAATATGTTTTAAAATAAACCTTTAAAACTGATTTTCATTGACTTTATTGTTTTAGAGAGAGAAAGGGAGAGGGAGAGAGAGAAAAAAAAAATCAACCTTGACTTCGGATCAAACCCACAACCTAGGCATATGCCCTGATCAGGAATCCAACCACCCACTTTTTGGTGCTTGGGATGATACTCAACCAACCGAGCCACACCAGCCAGGGCTGGTTGATGAATTTCTTAAATAAGCTAATATACTTTTAGAATATAACCTGACACTTAGAAAATACTATGTAAGTATTAGTAACACTTTTGTTAATGAAATTAAGTTAATATCCTTGATCAATGAGCATTGAGTGAATTTTACTGAAGTCATCACATTAAATGGAGCTGATATTGAAGTGATTTCCATACTTCAGGTCATCCTTGGCTCTTAAATGCCCCCAAGAACATTTTCTTTTCCTTTGTCCTAGCCTCCCTTTTCTTTTGGGAGTATCTGAACCGCCAATAGAGAGTACAAAGCTTCATCTATCTGGGGTTGCATTTATCAATATTATGACCTGCCCAACTGAAGTTTCTCATTTTGCTCAGAGTCAAAATTCTACAGAGTCCGCAACTCCCATAACCAGTAATGTGAGAGTCATTAAGCGGGTCCCTACAAGGACTCTAGGTTTTTGACACTGGAATGCCAGCATTACATCAGGGGCTCTATGTTTCCCACTGGGCTTAACATAACTTTTTATTTTCATTGCTGGAAATGTGGGCTATACAATGGGTGCCAGAGCCCAGCCCAGTAGTGATTGGCATGGACATTAACCAATCAGAAAGAACTGTGTTCTTTCTGAAGCAGGGTCATTAACGCTTTAGTTGCTGGACCTTAGGAAGCAACTTGAGGAGAAAAGGAGCAGGGATATCAGGGCCCCAAGGGAGAGAAGAGACTCCTGAGCTTAGGTCAGCAGTTCTTTGCTTATAGGCAAAAAGTTTTTTTGTTGTTGTTTATTTTTAAACAGCCAGTGATTCCACATTAGTGCTTAACAGGGCTTCATATAGAGGGAAACTGTTTGAGGATGACAGATATTAATTTACCTTCACAATCCTTCAGCATACCTCAGACTGCTGAGAAAAACCTGTATAATGGGAGATATTTTTAAAAATTGACTTGAAGAGAGAGAGAGGGAGGAAGGGAGAGTGAGAAACATTGATTTGTTCTTCCACTTACTTATGCATTCATTGGTTGATTCTTATATTCCTGAGTATCAAATCTGCAAATTTGGCATATTGTGACAATGTTTTAACCAACTGAGCTATGTGGCCAGGGCCTATGGGAAATATCTTAGAACATCTCCACATGGGGCTTAGCCCTGACCATATAATCAATATTTTTATTTATCTGCTGTTTTATTATTTACATTTTTAAAATTTATAAACAAAGAGTACAAAGTCTAGCAGGTGTTCTTTTAAAATATATATATATTTATTGATTTCAGAGAGGAAGGGAGAGAGAAAGGGATAGAAACATCAATGATGAGAAGAAAAAAAAAAAGAAAGAAACATCAGTGATGAGAGAGAATCATTATCAGCTACCTCTTGTATGCCCCACATTGGGGATCAAGCCCAAAACACAGGCATGTGCCCTAGCTGGGAATCAAACACTGAACCAGACTTCACCTGTCTTTTAATTCCCCTTCATTGACAGAATCTGACCACAAACCTGTTGGTAAGTGTAGATTGCAGAAACTTATCACCTTACAATACACAGCAGAGCAAATAAGTGTGAGAATGAGGGTTGAGAACAAATAATAACCAACCTGAGAGTCCTAAGGCAGTTATACCACATGAACTCTAACAGAGTGGAGACACTACTCACCTCCCAAGTTCTCTAAAGATATTAAACAGTAAAGCTGTAGCAGTTGCTCAAGAGTCTTTATTCCTCTGACACTGAGGGGATGCTTAGGGGGCCAGGAAGCTTTGGACACATGAAGATTCCCACCTTGAACAAAGGATAAGGGATAAAAGTATGTTATTGGAAAGGGACCTGCCCAGAGTCGATCTGCCTTAGGTGGCCTGTAGTGTGTGGGTTCTTGACTTCAGGCAGGAAAGATTTCACAAGTCCAGTGATTTTTTTTTTTTAATCAATCTTTATTGTTCATATTATTACAAAGGTTCCTCATTTCTTCCCCCTTCCACCAGGTTCCCACCCCATCCTCCGCCCCCTCCCCAACCCTCATTGTCCTCATCCATAGGTGCACAGTTTATGTTCAGTCTCTTCCTCCCTCCCTTCCCCCCCCCCCCCCCCCCCCCCCCCCCCCCCCGAACAGTCAGCCCACTCCCCTCCCATATCGCCGACTCTACTACAATGAACCACTATTGTTGTTCATCAGGGTTTTCAATCTCCTTTTGTTGTTGTTGTTTTTTTAATTAATAAACTTTTACACTTCTAAGAATAAATTTTAAAATCTAATAATTTTAAACCTTGTTTTTTTTTTCTGCCCTGGGAATTGAGAGCAAACTTGTTTACATGTAAACTTGCCCTTAGGCTATCAAAAGGTGTAGCCATTCAAGTGTAAATGGACACATTGTTTAAACATAGCTGCTGGTTGGAATTGGATTACCTGTTCTGGGTGGGAAGGGCTTGTCATTCCCTTTCTCCATTAAAATTAAGGTGTTAGCTTTAAAACCTCTTTTTGGCAAGAGACCTTAAACTTTCAGAACTTTAAATTTTTCAGATAGTAAATCAGTTACTTAGCATTTTCTCAAATCAATAATACCTCCACATGCCCAGGGATACACCTCACACAAAAGACATTTCCAAATAGATCAACCAACCTCATCCAGGTCCCACACAAGGCACTCACAGATCAACACCCCAGTGCTATACTAACTCAACACATTCAGATCTAAGCCTTCCTCATTTGATTCAGCAGATCCTCAAGTTCCCCCAAAAGTTTCCAGCCAGATCTGAGAGGCAGCCTTGGGGCGGAGGCAGGCGAGGAGCGAGCTGTTCCGGGCCTGGCTGCTCCGGGCCTGGCCTCTGTTGCTCTGGTCCGTTCCGCAACCAGCTGCTCCGGGTCTGGCCACTGCCGCTCCAGGCCTGGCCGCTCCAAGCCTGGCTGCTGCTGCTCCAGGCCTGGCGGCACCCAACCCGGCTGCTCTGGGCCCGAGTCCAGTGATTTTGAGAGTATGTTTATTATGGGACAGAAGTGAGCCGAGGTGGGGCTGCTGGGAAGCTTGGGGACAGGTTCAAGGGTTTAGCCTGAGATGAGCTGCTGCTGCCCATTGCTCCCCAACTTGCAAGTCTCATAGGATCCCTTAGAGTTAGGGGATCTATGACTGTGGGAAAAGAAGTGGGGGAAGGGAAAGGCAGGGGCTTACTCCCAGAGGGGATATTTCTTCTTGAGGGTTTTAAAGGCTAGGCTTAGGGGCAGTCTTAGGGAAGGATCTTAAGAGATTATCAGCTTTTCCTGGTATGTCCTTTCAGGGTCATGGTCTTCACTGATTGGTCAGCACTGGGGCAAGGTGTCATTAGTCATCCATGCTAGTCCTGGCGTCAACCGCCTGATTTTGCTGCTTTTCTGGGCCTGGAGCTGAAATACAACAGGTCTGATGTTATCGCTAGGTAGGGTCTAAACTGCATAACCTCTGATATGCCAGGGGTGGTAAGCCACCATCCAGGCAAGGTCTGGCACCGGTTTTGGCTCATTGCTGAACACCTGGAGCCTTTTGCCCTGGTGACTTCTATATCTGGTTGTAAATTGTTTGGCCAGTTTGTTCAGCTGTCTGTGTGAGTTTCCTCATTCTACTAGCTAAGGAATTTTCCTAGCTTCTTATTATCCTGGCTCAGAAAGATCTAAATATCGTTTTTGTGAGTGAATTTGATAGAGGGGAAAGGACATGTGAAAAACCTATGACCTTTTCTCTTGGTGTTTTAAAATTTCTGTCTCGCCAAGATTTTTAAAAGTGCAGACTTTATTAAAATCGAAGTGCACTAGATTTATTGTGACCCTTTTGTAGTGTACACAAGTACCAAGTCATTATGTCATATTCCTAAAACTGATATGCTATATGTCAGTCATACACAAATTAGAAACACATGCACACAAAAATAAACAAATACATGCAATCTTATCCAGTTATGAAAAGCATCATTATATTTGAAACTCTAAAACATCATGCCATTCATAATACAACAGTGTAGATGAGAAAACAAGGTATATTAAATACTAGCCCCAAATGGAAAGTTGCAAGGATAGACACTCTGTGGAAATAAACAAAGACCAACCAAATGAGAACAAGCAAAGGTTATTTATTCAGAGCTTGCTAGAGCAAGAGAGTCAGCCACCATTACTTACATTTTGGCAGAAACTCAAAGGCTTGCAGAGGAGTGAAAAAGCTTCATAGTGGAAAAAAGAGAAGGCTTCAAATGTGGCCTGAATAAAGGCTGTTGGAATAAGGAAACTCTAGGTGAACTATAAGTGGGACATTCTGTGTGATTGGTTAAAGGTGTATATGGCTTTTTCTAATTGGTTTTAAGTTGGAAGAGGGGACAACAGCTTGGGAAGCTGTTGGTTATTAATCAAGCCTTAGTCATTTGGGGTTAGTTGTCACCAGGGTTATTGTTTGGCCTCCTGGACTATCACTAGAGATAGCAATCTGACTTCCTACAAGTCTGACTTATAGCTAGCTTTCTGAGCTGCTTATCTATACTATTGTAATAAAAGGGTATTATGCTAATTAGACCAAATCTACTGGCCATTTTCCTGCTGTCCGACTTCCTTCCAAAGTCATGGTAGTGGGCCTGAGGCAGAGAATGCAGTTGGGAGTGAGATCAGGCCGGCAAGGGGGGCGGGGGTAGGGGGGCAGTTAGGGGCGATCATGCAGGCAGAGGCAATTGGGGGCAACCAGGGCAGCAGGGGGGGGCAATTGGGGGCAAGATCAGGCAGGCAGGGGAGGAAAGTTAAGGGCAATCAGACAGGCAGAGGCAGTTAGGGGCAAACAGGCTGGCAGGGGAGAGCAGTTGGGGGCAAGATCAGGCCAGCAGGGGAGGGTCATTGGAGGTGAGATCCGGCCAGCAGGGAAGACAGTTGGGGGCAAGCAAGGCAGCAAGGGAGGGCAGTTGGGGGCAACCAGACTGGCAGAGGAGGGCAATTGAGGGCGAGATCAGGCTGGCAGGGGAGGGCAGTTGGGGGCAACCAGGCCAGTGGGGGAGGGAAGTTGGGGGAAACCAGGACATCAGGAGAAGGTAGTTAGGGGCAAGTTCAGGCAAGCAGGGGAGGGCAGATAGAGGTAATCAGGCAGGCAGAGTCAGTTGGGGGCAAGATCAGGCCAGTAGGGGAGAGTTGTTAGGGGTAATCAGGCGGGCAGACAGAGGCAGTTAGAGGCAATCAAGCAGGCGGGTAGGTGAGCAGTTAGGAGCCCAGATTTTGAGAGGGATGTTTGACTGCTGGTTTCGACCAGATTCCTTGGATCAAGCCTAAATTGTCAGTCAGACATCTCCCAAGGAGTCCCCAACTGGAGAGGGTGCAGGCTGGGCTGAGGGATGCCCCCTCCCCATGCATAAATTTTGTGCACCAGGCCACTAGTTGTAAATAATAGATTGGTTTCCTGAACAAGTCACGTTGTGGGTGTGGGGGAAGAAAATTTTCTTCACCATGTTAGGTTCAGGGACTGAGCCCTGAGAATTAAGCTGACGACAAACTAAGGGAGAAAAGCATACAAATTGCATTTCATGTTCTGTTTTTATTTGGGATGGGGTGAAAATCCCAAAGAAGTGGCTGACATACCATTTTAAACAAGGGCTCTAAATAGGGATGACTAGATAAAGGAAAGGGGTTTGGTTGGGCTTCTATGGGCAGTAAATTTTGGGAAAGTGACTATGCAATAAATGGGAAAACTAATGGAAGATAAGGATTATTTTAGTAAGGTTTGTTCATGCAGACTCATGTTGGTGTTGATTCTCTGTCTCTAATAATAAGAATGTTTTCCCTTCTTTCTTATACCAAGAAGACCCCTTTCTCATGGAAATTTAGGCCTGCTTTTAGGTAGTAAGGGGGAAGAAAGTTTCTCAATTGCTTTGAGTTCAAAATTATCAACATGCCCAAATGGCATATTTTAGGTGGCATGTTATAATCCCCTTCATGGATCAGAGTTATTATATATATGTGATTTGGCCATTGTCCACTTGTATATTCAGTCTCTCAACTCAAAATTTCAGGTGTAGAGTTCAAATTATACTCCTTCTGAGATAGACAGTTCGATTAAGCTTGCCCGAGATGAGGCAGTAAAAATTTACTCCATGATAGTTAATGATTCTTCTGAGAAATACTTAGGACAGTCTGAATATTAATAAGAGGAAAGCAATGAAACCAATTAATTTTCCCTAAGATATGAAAAAAGTAATAGCCACATTTTAATCCTGCAAGGGGTATTTTAATTTCCCAAATTAATATCTGACACTCTATATGCATCTCTAATGGGTAGAATTTCAAGCATGATAAAATGGAGAATTTTAGGCAATTATTTTCGGGCATAACTAAGTTGTCTTAGAATAGATTCTTTTTTTAAAAAAAAATATTTATTGTTAGGATAGATTCTTTAGATTTCTAAGCAAAAGTTTTCAGTGCGAGCAGTTTGGGACATAATCCTAGAAAGCGTTGATAAAAGATAAGGGAAATAACACAGGGGAAGGAGGAAATCTAGACCAGTTACATTAATTAGCAAGTTACCACTGGGGCAACTGAAGATCAATGATGCTACTTACCAGGAGAGGAAGCTGGGTTATTCTATAATTCTTAACAGTTATTAGCTGAAGATTGCTCCCAGAGGTGTTAACTCCTCAGCACTTAGAAGCTAGTCTATACCTGGGCTGAGAAAAAGCCATCAGGCTGAGCCATGTGTTAGCAGGAGAAAACTGTCTGCATATATATATATATATATATATATATATATATATATATATATAGTATTATTGTTAATGGAGAGGCATGTGCCTCATCTCCCCAGTTACTGCTGCAGGTGCAGTTCTTACTGAGAAAAAGAATTATCTGAAACTGAGAAAAAGAATTTTCTGAAACTTGTATGGAAGAATGTGATATAGTAGAAAGCTTTATTTCTGTGGAATTGTTACCAGACAAGCAAGGGGTCCTGTCACTACTTGAGCCAATTAAGTGTAGACAGGGTTGAGTCATATGTGAACATTTATTCCCATAATGCCAACAGTTTGGGAGAGCATGAGGTCATCCACAAAAATTTGCTTTGCAACCCCCCATAAGCCAACTGCTTATATTGGGTACAACAAAGATTATATGGGAAGTAGGGGTTACAAGTATGGGGAATTCAAGATGATTTAATAAACATTATGAGAATTAGTGCCTCTTTGGTGTGTGTGTGTGTGTGTGTGTGTGTGCGTGCACAAGCGTGTGTGTGTGTGTGTGTGCGCGCACACACACACACACAATGTTGGGGAGCACACAAGACTTGGTTGGAAAGTTTGTATGGAGAACATTCTGAGAAAAGGGAATTATACAGAAGGCCACCCACCCTGTTTATCAGAGTTCCAACTTAGGGGAGTGCTGAAGGTGGTGCCCTTAATTATTCCTTGGCCTTTCCAAACAAGTCTGTGCACAAGCAGACCCCTGGATGTTTACTGGAATCCTTATGTTTAATCTTTTGGGTACTCTTGCTTAAAGGACATTACAAACACATGGGTCCTCCTCATATTATCCTGCTGATTGTATCTAAAAGATAAACTTTTATCTCAAACTGCTGCTATAATAAAAGCCTAACAAGGCAGGCAGTTGAGGCTGCCTGATTCCTTTATCCAGGCAATCCCTTAGCTCTCTATTTCACAGCAAAAGTTGTGTTGGAATAATCCATTCATCCATTGATCAGGGTCTGCTGGTCAGTTCTGACAAGGTGGTGCCCCATGTTAGAACCAAGGAATGCAATGAGATGCAGTGGAAACCTTAAAAACGAAGAGGAAGGAAATGAAGAGTAACTGTGCAGTAAGACACAGGAGTATGCTTGAGACTTCCAAGTTTGAGGGTATGTTTTTCAGCTAAGGTTTCACAATAGGAGAGCAACTGTCCACCGAGTAACAGATCTTTGTTACTTAAAAAGTTATTAAAAGCAAATGGTGCCTTGGTTATAGAAGAACAATTAAAGAGTCTGTAGCACTGTTATAATTTATAATCACTGATTCCCTTGGGATTTTCAAATTCAAGGGAATTGTTTTTCAGCTAAGGTTTCATAATGGGACAGAAGAAGTCCATAAAACAGCAACAATATATAACAGTGCTTAAATAGTTGTTAAAAGTAAATGGTGCCTCAATTACAAGAAAACAACTAAAGGGCCTTTCATAGATTATTATAATGTATAACCTTTGGTTCCCTGATACTGGAATATTAGACCGAGATTTCTAGGAACAAGTAGGAAGGAATTTAAAGAGAAATCAGGCCCAGGGAAAATGAGTGTCTTTATCATCTTTAACTATGTGGCCTCTTGTTCAAGTTGCATTATGCCCACTTCATTTGGAGGATCAAAAGCCTACAGATCGCCAGGAGGATTTACCTCCATCCCCTCCTCCTAAAGTAGAGCCTATAAAGCCTGTAACATTTAAGGCCCCTGATGCTCCGCCTCCTGTATGAGAAGACTCATCAACTAGATAGATTCCCAGTTATGGTATCATGTCTGGCAAGCTATGTTAGAAGAAGAGCTTTTGGCTTGCCCAGTTATGCAAGATCAGCAAGGTAATCAGATACACGAACCACTTTCCTTTAATACCCTTAAAGAAATAAAGAAAGGTGTTAGAGAGAATGGGGCTAACATTCTGTTTATAAAAGGACTCCTTAACACTTTGTCTGAAAATTACCACTGATGCCTTGGGACTGGCAGGTTTTAGCTAAAACAACTTTAGATGCCAGTCAATATTTGCTATGGAGAACAGAATATGATGAGCTCTGTGAACAACAGGCTGTTTGTGGGTGTTCACTGGCAACCCCATCCTGGAGCCTTCTGGACCATATCTGGCTGTAAGTCCTGGGCAATGTAAAACATCTTCTGAAAGATCCATGAAAAGAACTCTGATTTATTTCGTATTGTCTCTGTGTTATGCATGCCAATAAATATCGTATACGAGTGTCTGTTGATGGTTGTTTTATGTGACTTTGTTGTTTGGTTTAATTTGTTTAAAGATGAGGCATATTTCACTTTGCTAAGGGCATCAGCTACTTGTAGCAGGCTGAACACATGGCTGCTGCCAAGAATTCTTAATTTTGGGGATTTTTCACACTCTCCCTCTCAAGTTATCAGGCACAGGAAACTCTTAGCTGGTTAAAGTTCTTGTTTGTTTGTAATATAACTTAGTTATTGATGTTCTTTGCTTGCTTTCTTACTTTGGGGAACTTTAGTTTATGCTTTGCCATTCTATGAACACAGGGAATCTTCTATCTCTGCTGTTTGGGCTTTATGCTACTCAGAAACTTTTTGCTGGGTTAGGTCAGTGCGAGATAAAGTTCTAGGGCTAATGTCCCAGTCCACTCTTTTATGAGTGCTCATTTATTTACAGTAGGGTTTTTTTTTTTCTGTTTCTGTTTTTAAGATCTCTTTTTATATGCAAGATTTGTTAGTCTATTTATAAAGAAATAATATGTGAAATAATAATTTTAAAACTCCCAAGTCTTTTTCCTAGAAGGATCAGACTTTAGAAGTGTCCTTCAGTAGGCTGCAGAAATAGCAGCATGGGGGCCACTCCCACTTTTTTAACAAAAAAGAAAAAAAGAGTATTTTAACATTAAAGCCACTGAAGGCCAGTGAGTTATCCCTGTTACAAAATTTTCCAAGGAAATGCCTTGGGTAATAATAATTGGCTTTAAAAATCTCAAAGTTATCAATGCAAAATAAATATAACTAAAATGAAGGAAACTTATGAGAAAACTTTTTCAATAGTAATTATATATGCCTAATATAGTTTTCCAAAGTCTTTGGTAACTTAAAACTTTGGGGTTTGCTGAATTAAATAGTAAAAATTATTAAATATCTAGGTATTTTGAAATAACAGGCTACTGAAATATTAATCTGAGTTTGCCTCCTATGGAGAATCTAAAGGAAGGATTTGAATCTGTTAATGAATAAGTCTTGTATTTTATTTGAAATAGCTCTTAAAATGTGAATATATTGCTAATCCGAGCAATGTTAATTACTTAGATGTCACTAGAAATTAAGGTTTCTAAGGGTTAAGAATTCTAATTAATTAGAAAGAAATTATGACTTTGGTGTAATAAAGCATGAGGCATGGAGATGCATTTTGAAGGAAAAATAAAGTGAATTCTAAAGCTAGTTATTTCTGGAAGTTGTAGGGTTCTGAAGGAAGGTTTGTAAAAGTTGTAAAATGCTTGTAAAGAGAAATGTTGAAAGGAAGTTATATAAATGACACAGGCCAGTTAACTAGAGCAAGTAGAATGGTTAAACAGCAATTTGAAGCTATCTAGTAAATCCTATCTTTCCTAAACCAAGGACATTTAAGAGTAAATGATTTGTATTTTACCTCCCTAACTGGAGGGTAAATAGCTTTTATAAAAGTACTCAGGGAGATTGATAGCAGAAATCAAATTAGTGTCATTTGCTGCTACACCCAAGGACAAATGAAGATAGAAAATAAACCTCAATTTAGTTAGTCCTTTCCTAGACCTATAAATTATTAAAATGATTATAAGTTATATTAATCAGGTATTTTTTTAAAGCCATCTTTTAATCATGGAAACTGAAGTTTGCTAGTCTATGTTTGTGTCTAACATACTTTGATATAAGATTTTTTGACAAAATAAATTTGACAATCCTTCCAGGTTTTAAATTTTAAGAAACATTTTCTTGACCTAGAATTGGCTTTAGATCACTCTAATAGTCTCTAAATGCTTCGAATATTTGTTTTCTCTAATGAAGAAAATTTTTCTGCTTAAGGTACATAAGAAACTTTGTCAAAAAAAAAAAAAAAAAAAAAAGCGTAGGAGAATCCAAAATGGCTGCACAGGTAAAACACCTAGCCGCAGCCACACACAACAATTTCGATAAAATACAACTAAAATATAAAATGGACATTACCCAGAACTACAGGAAAGTCGACTGACTGGAAATTCTACAACGAGAAGCAAGGAGAAAACCAGAAGGAAGAGCAGAGGAGCTGTAAAAGCCTAAGGTACCGAGACACGCGGAGCTAGCGGAGAGGCCCGAGCCGGAGAGGAGAGAGACTGAGTGCCTGACTGGCATTCCCTAGCAGTAAGGAGATAAAAGCTCTGACTGTGCTGGGCCCCAGTTCCGACTGCTCTGAACCCCAGTTCTAGGCCAGACCCCGGGGACCCAGGCTCAAACAGAGGGAGTTGGGTTGTAAGGTGGAACCTTGGGGGAGCAGCGAAAGGAGGTCCCAGAGGCGCACACATTGCGCACAGAGAAGGGACGGTTGGCTGTGGCGTGGGATTGCCCTGGCGGGAAGGAGACAGGGGCTCCAGACTGCTCTGAACGCCACCTCCAACTCCACTTCGAACTGAACTGAACCCCAGTTCCGGGCTCATTGGGGGAGAGCCTAGACTGTTTGGTAGCAGGCGAAAATCGAGGGCACCTTTCTCTCAGAGGCGCTTGCAATGAGTACTGAAGGACCCTGGACTCAGGAGCCGCATAGGGCAGGGCTGACAGAAGCCAAAGCTGTAGGCTCCACCCTGAAACCCTGTCCCATCAGGAAAGCTGCCTGCGAAAATGCCGAGACGAAATAGATCACAAACGAAAAAAATGGAGGACAAAAAGCGACTGGATATAGAGTTCAAATCTACGCTTATAAGGTTTTTCAAGAATTTCCTAGAAAAGATCGGTAAGACAACCTATGAGGATATGAAAAGGGATCAACTAGAATTAATAAGGGATCAACAAGAAATGATAAGGGATCAACAAGAAATAAAGAATACATTGTCTGAAATAAAAAATATTATACAGAGTCCTAAAAACAGGATGGAAGATCGCAAGAATCAAGTCAAAGATTTGGAACATAAAGAGCCAGAAGACACTCCTCCACAGAAGATAGAAGTCAAGAGAATCCAGAAAATTGAAGATAATGTAAGTAACCTCTGGGACAACTTCAAGGAAACCAACATCAGAATTATGGGGGTCCCAGAATATGAGAGAGAGCAAAATATTGAAAACATACTGAGGGAAATAGTGACAGAGAACTTCCCCCACCTGATGAAAGAATTAGACTTATAAGTCCAGGAAGCGCACAAAACTCCAAACAAAAGGAATCCAAAGAGGACCACACCAAGACAAATCATAATTAAAATTCCAAGAGCAAAAGACAAAGAGAGAATATTAAAAGCAGCAAGAGCAAAGCAGGTAGTTACCTATAAAGGAGCACCGATACGATTGTCAGCTGATTTCTCAACAGAAACCATGCAGGCCAGACAGGAATGGCAAGAAATATTCATGGTGATGAATAGTTAGAACCTACAGCCAAAGATAATCTATCCAGCAAAGCTATCACTCAGAATCGAAGGTCAGATAAAGAGTTTCCCTAATAAAAAATAAATAAATAAATAAATAAATAAATAATAAAAAAAAAAAGCTAAAGGAGTTCATCACCACCAAACCAAAATTATATGAATTGCTGAGGGGGGTTCTTTCAGAAGAGAAAGTAAATAAAGATAAAAATTATGAACAACAAATACGTAACTATCAACAAGTGAATCTAAAAACCAAGGAAATTAAAAAAAAAATCTGATGAATAATATTAACTGTTGAATATAATAGAATCAGAGGTATGGAAGGGGAGTGAACTGACAATTCTTGGGGGAAAGGGGAGAGGGAGATGTGGGAAGAGACTGAACATAAACTGTGCACCTATGGATGAGGACAGTCGGGGGTGAGGAAAGGGCAGAGGGTGGGGTGGGAACCTGGTGGAGGAGAGCAATGGAGGGGGGCGGGTGGTGGAAAGGAACACTTGTAATAATATGAACAATAAAAATTTATTAAAAAAAAAGCATAATAACCATATTATGCTTTCATTTATAGCGCTGATTGTTATTGTGGAATATTGTATATTGCAGAAAAGACAAGATTCCAAGTCATTTGCAAGTATTGCTGATTCTTAAACCTTTTATTTTTCAGAGATAAGGAAGCATTTTTAAAGCAATTTGATAAATTACATATTTCTCTCCCTACCTGTCCCTCCAGTATTTGGCAATTCTTAATAAGTGGGAATACATTTGTTTGCATGAATTCAATAAGACCTGTTTCCAATTGTACTATATTAGCCAAGATAAAAACTGATAATGCAGCCATGGCTTCACCACCTTTTGCAGAACTTGGTCTATCCTTCATTCCATAGAAATTCCTTATAATCCACAAGGTCAGGCCATCATTGAACATGCCCATGCTACCCTGAAGTGTATGTTAGTGAAACAAAAGGGGAATATTGAACTCAAGGATCCTGCTATACAAGTATTGAAACATTCTTTATCCTTAATTTTTAAAATCTGAATGATCATTTTCAATTCTTAATAACCGCACCTCAGAAACCACAAGTCTTGTGGTGAGATGTGGATAATAATAACTGGATAGGACCCAATGAATTATTAACATGGGGGAGAGGATATGCGTGTGTTTCTACCTTCAAAGGGCCATGTGGATTCCAACTCATCAGATTAAACTCTATCATGGCATGACTGGACCAATCCTCTTCCAGAAATGAAGAATTTGGGCCTGGAGACACCACAGCACTGAAAGTTGCACCATCCTTGGAACTTGATGGCTCCAGGGATAACCTGAGGAATGATGAAGCTGATGGCAGAGGCTAATCAATTATTGGACTGTAATAACACTCCATGCATTCCAGATAACTAACCAGTGCTCTTTTTGTTTTTCTTATAGTCTGTAAATTCAGAAGCAGAGCAGTAAATATGCTTCATGGACCCTGACATTACAAAACAGAAAGTTAACCACCTCCCTCTGTCTTCTACATTCAGCAAAACAAAAAAAGGGGCATATGTTGGTGAGCACACGAGACTTGATTGGAAAGTTTATAAGGAGGACATTCTGAGAAAAGGAAAGTATACAAAAGGCCACCCACCCTATTTATTGGAATCCTGACTTAGGGGAGTGCTGAAGGTGGTGCCCCTAATTATTCCTTGGCCTTTCCAAACAAGTCTGCACAAGCAGACCCCTGGATATTTTTTAAAAATATATATTTTATTGATTTTTTTACAGAGAGGAAGGGAGAGAGATAGAGATCTAGAAATGTCAATGAGAGAGAAACATCAACCAGCTGCCTTTTGCATACCCCCTACTGGGGATGTGCCTGCAACCAATGTACATGCCCTTCACCGGAATCAAACTGGGACCTTTCAGTCTGCAGGCTGATGTTGTATCCACTGAGCCAAACTGGCTTCGGCATAAGACCCCTGGATGTTTATTGGAATCCTTATGTTTAATCTTTTGGGTGTCCTTGCTTAAAGAACATTACAAACACATGTGTCCTCCTCATATTACTTATCCTGCTGATTGTATCTACTAGTAAAAGATAAACTTTATCTCAAACTGCTGCTGCAATAAAAGCCTAACAGGGCAGGCAATTGAGGCTGCCTGGTTCCTTTATTCAGGCAGTTCCTTAGCTCTCTCTTTCACAGTAAATGTTGTGTTGGAGTAATCCATTCATCCATTGCTCAGGGTCTGCTGGTCAGCCCTGGCAACTCTAGACTGATGGTGGCAACTTAACCTAAAGTCTCTGCTTCAGTAGGCAATATACTAAGGGCATGTCATTAATCTTTCCTCATAAGTGGAAATATTAATAAATATTAATAAATATTAAACTCATAAGTGGACCATAACCCTTGCCTTGACTGGAGCTCCCCCGAATCAGGGGTTCTACTTTGGGGGAGCTGAAATGGAAACAAACAGAATTTCAATAAAATTGATTCTTTCCCAAGCTAGTATTAGTTTGTACATTGGTGACACATTTGCAATTTTTATTATTGTTCATATAATATGGTTGTCTGATCAGGTAGCATGATCAACTTTCAACATAAAAATTATTTAAGAACAGATAAGAATCACAGTAAAAGTCATTTGCCCAACCTGCTCACTCATACTGAATATTTAATGTTGAAATAAGAATATAATAGCCTTAATTAAAATTTTAATTTGATAAAGAAAAAAACACAAAGCTTTTACACAACACTCACTGGCATTGGTCCATAGAAATTATCAAACATTACAAAAACTCCCCAGCAGGAATGGAGTTTCTTTTCTTTTCTTTTTAAAAAAATATATTTTATTGATTTTTTACAGAGAGGAAGAGAGAGGGACAAAAAGTTAGAAACATCAATGAGAGAGAAACATTGATCAGCTGCCTCCTGCACCTCCCCTTCTTGACTGCAATCGAACCTGGGACCCAGGCTGACACTCTATCCACTGAGCCAAAGCAGTTTCGGTGGAATGGAGTTTCTTAATTAACCTATCAGACAGCTCTTGGTTCTGCTCTCTGTGATGAACTCCTTTACTTATTATTGTTGTTACTAGAGGCCTGATGGATTCATGCAAGAATGGGCCTTCCTTCCTCCGACTGCCGGCACCGCCTTTGCTCCAACCCGAGCCACCTTTCTGCCTTCGCACACTGCCCAGAGGCCCAGAAATCCTGGAGCAGTACAGAATACCTGCATAGTCACCATGGCAATGATGCAAGCATCCTGCCCCACTCTAGGACACTTGGTGCCTATGTTTGCAAATTAACCTGCCAGCTTTGTTGGGTTAATTTGCATACTCACTCCTGATTGTTTGGTGTCATGAGGGTATGGTCAATTTGCATCTTACTCTTTTATTAGTGTGGATAGGCTAAATTGCGTGTCTGCCTCCCCATCCCTAATTCACATGTTGAAGCCTTAACCCACAATGTGACTGTATTTGGAGATAGAGACTTTAAGGACAGGACTAAAGTTTAAATGAGATCATATGGTTAGCCCCTTAATCCATTATGGCTGATGTTCCTAAGAAAAGAGAAAAACATCAGAGGAAAGGCCATGTGAGGACACAGTGAGAAGATAGCTATCTATACTCCAAAGAGAGATGCCTCAGGAGAAGCCAAATCTACAAATACCTTGTCCCTGAGCATCTAGCCTCCAGAACTGTGAGAAAATAAATTTCTGTTGTTTAAGCCATCCAGTCAGTGGTATTTTATTTTGGCAGCCCTAGAAGCCTAATTCAATACTCATGGTACCTAGTTTTGCTATCTCAGAAATTCTTCCAATATAATTATTTCAAATAGGAATTCCTTTTAATTTATCTTCAGTCAATTCCTTGTCCTTAAGTCGCAGCCAAAGATCTTGGCTAGACATCTTTTCCTTAAGCCAAAACTCTGGAATTTTGCTTATTAGTTATAGTATTCTACCCATCTATTTCTCTCTCAATTTAATGGAGCTATTTAGAAGTCATTTAAAACAGGCCTTGGTGGGAAGAAAGAACCTTTAATTTACTCTTTGCAGCCAATTGATGCTTTTGTATGAACAGGCACTAGTTTTATCTCCTGTTAAAGCTTCAGGATTTTAGCCACTGTTTGTAACTGCTTCAGTTTGGGGTGCAGTGCAGTTGTCCTTGTCATCCACAAAAGCCCAAATTAGCAACTTATATTGCAGGCCTCATACAGGTTGCAGCTCTCTTAGAAAAGCTGTAGCCCCTTCCCTCTCTGCTTCTTTACTGCCTGTCTCTACACTGGAAGGATTTGCTAGAAGTGTCAAGTAGCAGCCAATACACACCAAAATCATTAATCTTTCCTATAATTTCCCCTAAAGCTATAGCATCAGTCAGTGCATGGTCTGCTTTCAGCTAGGTATGGGAATATAGCTGAATTGCCAAGCTATTAGGAAGAAGAGACCAAAAAGTGGCATTATTCCCTTACCTCCCTTTCCTTCCCTTCCCCTCCCCTCCCCTCCCCCTCCCTTTCCCTCCTTTCCCCCCCCCCCTTCCTCTTCCCTTCCCCTTCCCTCCTCTTCCCTTCCCCTCCCTTTCCCTCCCTTCCCCTCCCTTTCTGTTCTCCCTTTCCCTTCCTCTCCCCTCCCCTTCCCACCCTTCTCCTCCCTTCCCCTCCCCTCCTCTTCCCTCCATTTCCTTCCCTTTCCCTCCTCTCCCCTTCCTTTCCCTCCCTTCCCCTCCATTTCTCTCCCCTCCCTTCCTCTCCTCTCCTCTCCTCTCCTCTCCCCTCCCCTTCCCTTAGCTCTCTCGTTACATTGTCCAGAAACAGTACTCACCAACTGCAGTTGTGCTCTATGGGTAGAAACATAGTTACTTGCCATACCTACCTGCAAGGGCAGCTAGAAAATAAAGCCTTTATTCTAGGGAACCAAATGCCCAGCAAAAAATTAAGAAATTGAGAGTTTTATTACTAAGGGTAAGCCAAGAACAGATATCTTGTAACAAAGGGCAGTCTTGGCTATGGCATGTGAATCATATAGCACAGTGTCTATTATATGGGTGAAACTTCAATAAATGTGAATTACTATTAGTGTCAGAAGGTGGCCCAGGGAAGACCCTACACAAGGTGCCTTGTTTCACTCCTCAGATAATTTTTTCTCATTTTTTTTTAATTTCAAGAAAAACTATTTTAAATATAATGTTACATATAATAAACATTAATATTTCAAAAAAACAATTTTAGCCGAAACCGGTTTGTCTCAGTGGATAGAGTGTCGGTCTGTGGACTGTAAGGTCCCAGGTTCAATTCTGATCAAGGGCATGTACATTGGTTGCAGGCACATCCCCAGTAGGAGGTGTGCAAGAGGCAGCTGGTTGATGTTTCTCTCTCATCGATGTTGCTAGCTCTCTATCCCTCTCCTTTCCTCTCTGTAAAAAATCAATAAAATATATATTTTAAAAAAACCTCAAATTTTTTTTTAAATATGATAATGTTACATGCAATAAACATCAATTATTCAAGAAATATTATCTTATATTTGATATTACATGCAGTATACATTAATATTTCAAGAATAAACAGATTTTAAGAATAATAATGTTACCCAAACTACATTAATATATTATGATATCACAAAAGTTCTAAGAAATATTAAAAATCTGCAAATAACAGGATTATTTCTATTATATTTTAGAATATTCCCCCTCCCCCTCTGGCTCTATTTTTGTTCATCAGGTTATGTTGTTCATTATATTCCAAAAATGAGTGATATCATATGATATTTATTGTTCTCTGACTTGCTTATTTCACTTAGCATGATGCTTTTAAAGTCTATTTTGTCAGATATGAGTATTGCTACTCCAGCTTTTTTTTTCTTTCTATTTGCATGGAAAATATTTTCCCATCCCTTCATTTTTATCCTGTGTGTGTGTGTCTTTTGTTTTGAGGTGGGTCTCTTGTAGACCACATATAGTTGGGTCATGTTTTTATATCCATTCAGCTTCCCTACACCGTTTTGTTAGAGCATTTAGTTTATTTACATTTAGGGTTATTATTGAGAGGTAGTTATTTATACAGTATGGTAGGTTTCTCTCTCTGTTTCTTCTCAACAATCCCTTTAGCATTTCTTGTAATGCTGGCTTGATGGTGATGAACTCTTTTAGCTTTTTTTTTTTCTTTTTCCCTGGGAAACTCTTTATTTGACCATCTATTTTGAATGATAGCCTTGCTGGATATAGTAATCTTGGTCTCAGAGCCTTACTTTCCATTATCTTGAGTACCTCATGCCATTCTCTTCTGGCCTGTAGAGTTTCTGATGAGAAATCAGGTGTCAGCCTTATGGAAGCTCCTTTGTAAGTAACAGTTTTCTTTTCTCTTCCTGTCTTTAAGATTCTCTCTTTGTCTTTAATTTTTCACATTTTAATTATGATGTATTTTGGGGTGGGTCTGTTTGGGTTCTTCTTGTTTGAGTTCTCTGTGCCACCTGAACTTGTGTGAATTTTTCCTTTACCAGGTTAGGGAAGTTTTCTACCATTATTTATGGTAGAAACACCTTCTCTATTCCTTGCTTCCTTTCTGCCTCTTTTGGAACACCTACTATTCTAATATTGTTAGATTTCACATTGTCCCACATCTCCCTTAAGCTGTACTGTTTTTTAATTGTTTTTTTCTTTTTAGTTCTCTAATCGAGTGA
The DNA here is from genome assembly GCF_014108245.1 of Pipistrellus kuhlii. Classification (NCBI taxonomy): domain Eukaryota; kingdom Metazoa; phylum Chordata; class Mammalia; order Chiroptera; family Vespertilionidae; genus Pipistrellus; species Pipistrellus kuhlii. The sequence continues at coordinate 20,772,902 of NW_023425529.1, forward strand.
TATTTTCAACTCTGTCTTCTAATTCATTAATTCGATCCTCAGCTTTCCCCCAATCTACAGTGTATTTCTTCCAATGTGTTCTTTATTTGTGTTATGCCATTCTTTATCTCATACTGTTCTTTTTTCAGTTACTATATCTTTTTCATACTGTTGAGCATTTTTAACATCATTACTCTGTTTCAGATAAATTTCTTAACTCTGCTTCATTTATCTCTTCTTCTAGAGAATTCACTAGTTCTTTCATTTGGGGGTTGTTTCCTCATTTTGGTTATCTGTTTGGGTCTGTACCTATATTTTAAGTAGATCCTCTATACCCCTCAATCTCTAATGCAGGACAGTGTTAAAGGCTGTTTCTGACTATTTAGATCAGGCAAAGACTCAAAGCCTCCAGAAATAGCCTCTACCTATAGACTAATAGGATTCTGACTTGAATTGCCCCAGGCAACTGTCCTCAGGTGAGGTGAGTTTATTCAACAGGGTGGGGCAGTTGCTTCTGACTAGAGGGTAATTGTTACTTTTAATCTCTTAAGTGGCCTCAGGGCAAGGTGTTTTTCAATAGATTGTGCCAACTGTCTTCCCCCTAGGCAAGGCAGATGTCTATGCAAAGAAAGATGTCCTCTGCTGTTGACTAAGCCCAGGAAACTTGGTATGTCTGCCTTCTGAGCTCTATACTCCAAGTCCCCAGTCCTCGGTTCTGCTCTCACAGCTCCAGTCCACTTCACCCTCCCTCTGCCAGAGCACAAGGTGGGCAGCTCCACAGGGAATTTTTGTGCATTGGCCCCTTAAGAGGGTGCTCAAACTTTCAGCTGCCACTCCCTGGCAGATAACACCCCAGTGCTTTTCATAGCTGGATGTTATGTGGGTATCCTCCTCAGTTTGGCGCTCTCTGCTGGGGAGTTCAGCTTTGGGATTAGACTCCAGAGTTCTCAGTGGCACCCCTCCATGGCTGAGACATATCTCTGGGACTTCAGTTGCCATCTGTAGGTGTCCAGCCAGTCATTTTGGGTCTCCACCCCTCCCACCAGTCTCTATGCGATCTCCACCTTCAGTCCTTAGTTATCAGGGTTCTCTTCTATGAGTTTTCCATTGATTATTCAGGAAGCTTTTCCATACTTTAGTTGTAATTCCAGCTTGTCCCAGGGAGCATGTCTGTGCAGCATCTTCCTACTCTGCTGCCATTTTTAAGCTTGCATAATTTTTTTTTAACAGACTTTTTAAGAGTTGTTTTAAAGTTTACAACAAACTTGAGCAGAAAGTATAGAAAGTTCCCATGTACCTCATGCCCCCACATATAGCTTCTCCCATCTTTAATGAATAATATTTTTTTGTTCACTATATAGAGGTGAAACCTAACATTCTACTTAATATTCTTCTATTCTCACCAGCACAAAAACAAACAAACAAACAAACAAAAAACAACAAAAAAACAACAACAAAACAACCCAGCTGATATTTTGAGCATGAAACTACTTGAAAAAAATATTAGGATACAAACTATATACATAAAGAAAACTGGCCCAGCCAGCATTGCTCAGTGATTGAGTGTTGATCTATGAACCACGTGGCCACAGTTCAATTTCCCATCAAGGCACATACCCAGGTTGAAGGCTCAGTTCCCAGTGTGGGGCATGCAGGAGGCAGCCAATCAATGACTCTCATCATTGATGTAATATCTATTCCTCTTCATTACTCTCTGAAATCAATAAAATTATAATTAAATAAAAGAAAACTGAAATGGAATTCTAAGAAATGAAACCCATGTTCTCTATACTTTCTTAAGTTTATATTATTAGCATATCTTATGAATGTTAATAAAAGCAAAGTACAGATGAGTAATATATTTTTTATACCTCTGAGGATATGTACAATGTAAATAAATATATTCTATATAATACTATTCTACTTGGAGAGCAAATAAAAGTTGATATGGATTTAATAACACAAAGAACAGTATGTTAAAATTGGCCAAATCTTTGCTAATGGTTAAAAAAAGAAAAGATTTCATGATTCTTAACTGGTGCGTGCACAAGCGTGTTTCGGGGAGTCTTTTTTATTCTGCTTCTTATCAACCAGTTTTATTTATTTTTCTCCTTTCCTGTCTTCCTTTATTTATTTATAATTCTTTGTTGTTGAAAGTATCACATATGTCCCCCTTTTTTCCTCCATTGACCCCCTTCAGCTCACCCCAAGCCTTCAGCCCCCTATAGTCTGTGTCCATGGGTTATACATATATGTATACAAGGTTTTTGGTTGATTACCCACCTATCTTCCCCTGCCTCTCCTCTGAGATTTCACACTCTGTCCCATGCTTCCATGTCTTTGGATCTACTCTATTCATTAGTTTATTTTGTTACTTAGATTCATATATAAGTGCTATCATGTGATATTTCCTTTTTCTGACTGACGTACTTCTTTTAGCATGATACTGTCCAGGTCCTTTCATACTATCTCAAAGGGTAAGAGATTCTTCTGCTTTTTTTTTTTTTTTTTTTTTTTTTTTTTTTTTTTTTACTGCTGCATAGTATTCCATGGTACGAATATACCACAGCATTTTAAAAAATATATATATTTTATTGAATTTTTACAGAGAGGAAGAGAGAGGAATAGAGAGGGATAGAGAGAAATGTTGATGAGAGAGAATATCATCAACCAGCTGCCTCCTGCACACCCACTACTGGGGATGTGCTCGCAACCAATGTACATGCCCTTGACCCGGAATCAAACCTGGGACCTTTCAGTACACAGACTGATGCTCTATCCATTGAGCCAAACCGGTTTTGGCTACCACAGCATTTTTATCCACTCATCTACTGATGGGCACTTGGGCTGTTCCCAGATCATAGTTATTGTAAATTGTGCTGTTATGAACATAGGGTTGCATACATTCTTTCTGATTGGTGCTTCTGGTTACTTAGGATATATTACTAGAAGTGGGATTGCTGGTCAATTGGCAGTTCCATATTTAATTTTTAAAGTAAATTTCATATTGTTGTCCATAATGGTTGTACCAGTCTACATTCCCACCAGCAGTGTACTAGGGTTTTCTTTTCTCCACATTCTTGCCAGCACTTGTCATTTGTTGATGGTAGTCATTCTGACAAGTGTGAGGTGATACCTCATTGTCATTTTAATTTGCATCTCTCTGATGATGAGTGACTTTGAGCATTTTTTCATACGTCTCTTGGCCATCTGTATGTCCACTTTGGAGAAGTGTCTGTTTATTTCTTTGCCCAATTTTTAATTGGATTGTTTGACTTCCTTTTGTTAAGTTGTATTAGTTCCTCATGAATTGTTGATATTAACCCTTTATCAGATGTATCATTGCCAAATATGTTCTCCCATGCAGTGGGCTCCCTTTTCATTTTGTTGATGGTTTCTTTTGCTGTGCAGAAGCCTTTTATTTTGATGTAGTTCCATTCATTTTCTTCTTAGTTTCCTTTTCCTTAGGAGATATATCCATAAACATATTGCTAAAGGAAATGTCTGAAATTTTGCTGCCTATAGTCTCTTCTATGATTTTTATGGTTTTACAACTTACATTTAAGCTTTTTTTTTTTTTTTTTTCATTTGAATGGAAAATATTTTTCTACCCCTTAATTCTCATTCCCTGTGTGTCTTTTGTTCTGAGGTGGTTCTCTTTTATAACATATAGTTGGGTCATTTTTTGTATCCATTCAGCTACCCTATGCCTTTTGATTGAAGCATTTAATCCATTCACATTTAGGGTTATTATTGACTAGAGGCCTGGTGCATGAAAATTCATGCACTGGAGCAGGCAGAGTCCCCTTAGCCCCACCTGCCCTTCTCACAATCCAGGAGCCTTCAGGGGTGGGAGGTGACTGGGAGATCAGGGGAAGGTGATGCCCCATCACACCTCTGCTGTTGCCACTGCTGGCAGTGCAAGCCTTGGCAAGCCCTGGTTACCTGAGCTTCAGGTGGTCCTGGGCAGCCAGGCAGCCAACATCTGAGGCTTGGCTGTGCCTCAGGCAGGACCTGTGCCTCAGGCAGTCACCATTCAAGGCTTGCCTCTGCCTCAGGCATCAGCTGGGCAGTTGCCATCTGAGGCTTGCCTGTGCCTTAGGCTGGCCCTGGGCAGCTGGGGGAATAAGGGCACTGGGGATTCCAGAAGCAGGCATTTTTGGAATTTTAATTATGATGTGTCTGGATGAGGGTCTTTTTTGGTTTTTCTTGTTTGGGGTTTTCCTGAACTTGTATGACTTTTTCTTTACCAGGTTAGGGAAGTTTTCTGCTATTATTTCTTCAAACATACTCTCTATCCCTTTTCCCCCTTCTGTCTCTTCTGGCAGACCTACTATTCTAATATTATTATGTTTTACATTGTCCCAGAGCTCCTTTAAGCTGTCCTCCTATTTTTTAATTGTTTTTTCTTTTTCTTTTTGGTTCTCTGATTGAGTGATTTTTTAAAATCCTGTCTTCTTATTCATTGATTTGATCCTCAGCTTTCTCTAATCTGCTGTGTATTTCTTCCAATGTGTTCTTTATTTGTGCTATTTGTCTTTTTAAAAATATATATATTTTATTGATTTTTTTATAGAGAGGAAGAGAGAGGGATAGAGAGTTAGAAACATCAATGAGAGAGAATCATCGATCAGCTGCCTCTTGCACACCCCCTATTGGGAATGTGCTCGCAAACAAGGTATATGCCCTTGACTGGAATCGAACCTGTGACCTTTCAGTCTGCAAGCCCACACTCTATCCACTGAGCCAAACTGGTGTAGGCTCAGTCTTTTTTCTGTTTTCATAATTACTACATCTTTTCTCATGCTTTTGAGCATTTTTACCATCATTACTCTGAACTCTGTTTCAGATACATTTGTTATCTCTGCTTCATTTATCTCTTCTTCTGGAGAATTCTCTTATTCTTTCATTGGAGGTTGTTCCTTTGTTTCCTCATTTTGGCTGCCTGTTTCGGTTTGTGACTATGTTTTAGGTAGATCCTCTATGGCTCTCAAGTCTCTAGTGCAAGATAGTGTCAAATGCTGTTCCTGACTAATTAGAAATGGCAAAGACTCAAAACCTCCAGAGACCACCTCTGCCTATAGATTGATAGGATTCCTCTTGAATTACCTCCAGGCAATCATCCTCAGGTGTGGTGAGAGGTGTTTTTTTTTTTCTTTTTTTTTTTTTCTTTTTTTTTTTTTTTTAAGGGTAGGGGAGTTCTTCTGCCTGGAGGTTATTATTTTTAGTCTCTTAAGTGGCCTCTGGTAAAAGTGTTTTCCAGCCTTAGCTGTTTTGGCTCACTGGTTAGAGCATCAGCCTGCAGACTGAAGGGTCCCAGGTTCAATTCTGGCCAAGGGCACATGCCTGGTTTGTGGGCTTGTTCCCTAATAGGGTGTGTGCAGGCAGCAGCCAATCGGTGATTCTCTCCTATCATTGATTTTTTTTATCTATCTCTCCCTTTCCCTACCTCTCTGAAATCAATAAAGAAATATATATATAAAAAGTGCTTTTCAATAGGGTGAGTCAACTGTCTTCCCCCAGGCAAGGCAAATGTCTGTGTGGGAGAGATGTCCTCTGTTTTGTGAGGGAATGACTCAGCACCGGAAACCAGAGGTGTTTGCCTTCTGAGCTCTAACCCTTTAGTCCCCAATTGTTGAGCTAATGCTGATTTATTTATTTATTTATTTATTTATTTATTTATTTATTTATTTTTTGACATTAGCCTACACTAGTGATCAGCAAACTGCAGCTCTTTGCCCCTTGAGTGTGGCTCTTCCACAAAATACAACATACGGGCTCGCATATGTAGTGCAATTGAAACTTCGTGGCCCTTGCGCAGAAGTCGGTTTTCAGCTCTCAAAAGAAATTTCAGTCGTTGTACTGTTGATATTTGGCTCTGTTGACTAATGAGTATGCCAACCATTGGCCTATATAATTGATAGTGAACTATTATAAAAATGATTCCTTTTGATTTGTTTATAGTGTACATACAAAAAGAAACATAATGGATTCTATTATTCCAATCCCATTTCTCTTATTACTGAGTGGCACTTTTCATATCAATATTAATATTTATAATTTACTGAGCATTTATTTTGTAATTAAGTACCTATGCACTAAATTAATTATAATACATGTTATAATTGAGCCTCTATTTGAAATTTGTTGAACACCTATATACTATGTTCTTTGTTAAGTACTTTACAAAGTTTAGCAATTAAGCAATGAAAATTTAATTGTTATACCTAAAACACTAATTTGAAAGAATATATGCACTCCTGTGTTCATTGCAGTGTTATTTATAATAGCCAAGATTTGGAAGCAGTCCAAGTGCCCAATAGTAGAGAAGAGGATTAAAAAGCTGTGGCATATTTACATAGTGGACTACTACTCAGTCAGAAAAAAGAAGGAAAAGAAGGAAAGATTACTTTTTGTGACAGCATGGAAGAACCTGGAAATTATTAGGCTAAATGAAATAAGCCAGTCAGAGAAAGACAAGTTCCATATCATTTCACTTATATGTGGAACCTAATGAACATAATAAACTAACAGTGAAGACAGACTCATGGATGCAGAGAACAGACTGACAGCTGTTAGGGGGGCAGAGGTAGGGGCTAGGTAAGATGGGTGAAGGGATTAAACAAAAAAAGAAAGACTCATGGACACACGTAACAGTATGGTGATTGCCAGAGGAAAAGGGACTGGGGGAAGTAGAAGAGGGCTTAAAAAGGGGATAAATGGGGAATGAAGGAGACTCGGGTGGTAAACATACAATACAGTATACAGAGTATGTATTATAGAATTGTATTCCTGAATTTTATATAATTTTATTAAACAATGTCACCCCAATAAATTAAATTAAAAAGTCTAATTGTGTTTTCCTGACTTAAATTTTTAAGTGATTCCTCATTGCTCTCACAATAAAGTTCAGCTTTTAGGTAAGAAATCTCTTAAATCAGTTCTCACATTAGAGATGACCTCTTCTAGGAAGGCATTACTGATTATCCAAGTCTGAATTAGGCGAATCTCCTATATTAACTAAATTGAGAGGCCTAAATTATAAAAATAAGTACTATTTTGCACTAATTTCTTACTACTTACAAAAATTTCCTATTTACTTTTCTGTCTCCATCTTAGTACAGATTTCCTGAGGACAGGCGCCTAATATAGTTCTGAAACATAGTGATTATTAACTAAATATTAAAGGAATAGATTAAGGGAGAAATTATATTAAAAACCAACAACCAAACTCTATGATCTATTTTGTCAGGCTCTTTTTTGCTTTACCAAACATGTTTTCTTTTATCCTATCTTTTCGTCCTCCCAATGGATTTTAACTGTAGGCATTATCACCATTTTAGAGAGGAAAAAACTGAGTGACACTAAATTCTGAGTGACAGGCAAGTACCTCCAGGTACTTGGATTTGAATCCAGAAGTCCCAACCGAGTAGCACCTTCTCCACTCCATCCCACTGGTTTTCACAAAGGGTCAGCTCCCAGTGTAAAACTGAATTTGAGGGATACTTCTGGGGGAAGGTGCTTGCTCTGGCCCAGAAAAACTGAGAGAAAAGATGTGTTTTCCTCATCCCCCTCATTACTTGTACAGTTTAAAGCACACTTTGTGAATTTTCAATAGAAACAATGGACAAATCAACAAACTCTAGCCTTTTTTTTTGAAAACCTTTCCCTCAGCTCTTTAAACTTTCACCTATTTTCCCACTTCCTTCTTTCTAAGACTCATAGAGGGCGCTCACTGCGAGAGGGAGGTTCTGACAGCGACACCTCACACTGCAACGCAAAGGCACAGCGCCACCACCTCAGGCCTCCGCTTTTTCTACAGCAGGAGGCGGGGCCAATGTTCCTCATTCAAATAAAAAACCAGGCAATTTGCATGGGGATCAGCCAGTCTGTGAGCCTATTGGATGACCGCACAGAAGGCGTGGCCAAGAAGACGTCCACCGAGCCCCGCCTACATTAATTTGCATAACGGCCTCGCGTGCAAGGGAGAAGCGGGTTTGTTTTTGAATCTGCGGCAGCGGCGGCGGCGGCGGCGGCGGCAGCTTCGGAGGCGGCGACTGAGGCGCGCGAGCCTGAGGCGGCTGCGTAGGGGACGGCAGCGCGGAACGGCGCTGTGGGGAGGAACTTGGTTCCCCTTCCCTCATCTTCCGCCCGGAAAGGTATCTGTGCACCCTAGGGGCTGTTATAACCCTGTTTCCCTGAATTACTATTGTATTTCTGAAGAGTCAAGACCGCATTATGGCGGCCGCGGGAGTTGTGTGTGCGCGTGCGCGGCTGCGGGCGCGCGCTGCATGGGAGCACGTGATCTTGCGGGGTCGGCCTGTAGCTGCAGTTGTGCAGCTGGCGGGGCGGTGGCTGCGCAAGCGCAATATGCATTTTCAAGATCTAATGTTCTTGGACGCCATTTGGGTTCTAGATTTAATTTTCCTCATTCGTGAGGGGTTTGCATTTTGTTACCCTCACGTTCCCACATGGTTTTTCAAGAAAAACGCTTCACTTACGTTGTAGTTCTATACCGACCTTAAACTGTTTTCTTCTAATTCTCCGGTTCTCTGAGAGGCTGTGGACTTTTGTTTTCTGTAAAAGGGATTGTCACCTATGGTTCTGGATTATAATTTCACTTTTAGAGTTTTGCTGGATTCAGGTTTATATTTGGGAAGGTGAAGATCATCACCTAGCGGTGGCCACACAGGAAATGCATTTATTTGAACTGCATATTTGCAAATACATTTTTAACCCTGTTTTTACCAGTGCTGTTCTGAGTGTTACAAAATAGAAACAATTTGAGTTTGGGAGAAATGAGGGGGAGGGCCCATTGGAAAGACAATGTGATTGATGCTGTTTAAAAAGAACTCTCAATCTCCTTGGATATTTATTTTTAGAAAATATTTCATTCTGTGTCAGTGAAGATTTAATTTTAGTCAGTTTGTGTGCTTCTTCTGATCATACTTAGTTTTACATTTTTTCAGTCTCTGATCACTTGTCCATTATTACTTCCGTTAGATCATTTTTGTTACTGTTTTAAAATTAAGTCATTTTCTTACAATTTTGTTTTATGATGTGTAAAATATAAAACTTGGTGAATTTTCCTGATAATTCTGTAAAGAACTTTCAACTACACTGAGGCCTTATGAGGAAATTAAGTGAACCTTCAATAAAAAAAAATCAGCTGATTTACAAAATAACACTGACCATTGGCATATATATAAGATAACATTGTGTTTGATTTTTTAAATTGTAAGTATGTTCCTGGTTTTACTTTCCTAAAGAAGATAGTTATAAGTATGCTATTGATTATTTTAATTTAAAGTGGTAGTGTCATTATATTTTAATCTTACATAACACTCCTGGGAGAAGTTTTATATGATTTGATATAATTCTACCATTGTGCATATTATTTCTTACCGGGTTAAAAACTTGTAAATGGTTTTCCTAAGTTTCATCTATACATAATAATTCCTTTCTTGATAAGTTTAAATAAGTCCCCTGTCAAATGAAGAAGTGGCTATTGTTTTGTAATCTTGGTTGCTTTAGGATTGTTTTTATTGCCTAAAACAAGTACCATTAGAAGTCTAACAAAGTGTAGCTGAAAGGAATACTTGTGGTTGCTGGATTTTAAAAAAATGATATCACATATGAGATAGAATGGAGTGATAGGAAATATTCTTTTTTCTTCACAGAAAATTTGTTGCTGATATAATTCCTGGGCTTCTGGAGTCTTCTACACAGAAATATATTTAGAGGGCACTTGTGCAATTTTCCCTTTTATGCTTCTGGAGTGGTTTACCCAGCAGACCCTTCTCCCACCTCCTTTGACATCGTTTCTGATGTTTTCTTAGAGTTAAAAATATGTTGTACTTTCTATATTTGTGCGTGTATATGTGTGTTATTTGTACACACATACAGATTTAGGTAAGGAAAAGAACATTGATCTTAGAGCCTGGTACACTTTGCATTTCCAGAAAAGTGAAATGTTTTGGCTTATATATTTAAGCTGATGCTTTCATTTGAATATACAAACGATTACCTCTTAGGTTAATGCTGAAGATCATAAGAGGTACTTGAAAACACTGAAGAACGTAATGAACAATGTAAATATTTATTGGTGGGACAATTTTGCTGTCATGTTTGTTAGAAAGGCAAATACAGTTTTATAAACTTAAAACTAAGATGAATGAATTGTCTGAACCTCCACTCTTTGTTCATCCATGCTCTGTCAATACAAGCTTGTTTTGAAATTTTACTTAGTTACAGTGCCGCAAAATTTTGATACGTATGCAGCATGTATAAATATTAAAAGTAGGTTACTCCAGGAATGCATAAAAGTTACTGGGGTTATTTTGTGAATTTTAAGCACTGTAGAGTTTAGTTCAGATAAGGTTTGATTAAACCATAAGCCAATAAAATTGGGTTTTTAATAATTTAAATGTATGATAAACATTTTTTTTTTTTTTTTTTTTTTTTTTTACTTATAGCACATTAAGAACATATTGAAATTAATTAACATTTAGAAATAAATGCTCTAAATATTTTGGTGATTTTTGTGACCTTTGTGATAATTGATTGACCTGTTTTTAATTTAGTGTTATATTGTGGACATTTTCCCATTTTATTATTCTACTTTAAAAATGTTCATATTATTTATTTTTAGAGAGAAGGAGAGGGAAATAGAGAAAAATCGATGAGAGAGGAAAATCAGTTGGCTGCATCCTGCTTGCACACGCGCTCCTCTCCTCCCTCCCCCCACTTACTTGGGATTGAGCCTGGACCTGGGCATGTGCCCTGACTAGGAGTAGAAACATGATGCTCAACCACTTAGCCACATTAGCAAGGCTTATTATTTTTTTAGGATGTGTTTTTTTTTTAAGTTATATGATATAGTGTGGAAATATCCCAAATTATTAAATATTCAACAAATGTTTTTAAATGGTCACATAATATTATCACTACTAGAGGCCTGGTGCACAAAATTATTGCATTGGTGAGCAGCTGCACCCTCTCACAGTCCAGGACCCCTTGCTCCTTACTGCCCACCTGCTCACTGCTCCTTAGCGCTGCCTTAGAGCTGGGAGAGGCTATCGCTGTTGCCGCTGCACCACCAGCTGTGAGCCTGGCCCCTGGCTGGGAGTGCACTGACCACCAGGGGGCAGCTCCTGCATTGAGCGTGTGCCCCTGGTGGTCAGGGTGCATCATAGCGACTGGTTGTTCTGGTCACTTCGCTTTAAAGGTTGCTTAGGCTTTTATTATATAGATTTAGAATGTGCTGTGACTTACTAAACCTGTTTTGTTGTTGTTAGTCCTCACCTTAGAATATTTTCCCATTGATTTTTAGAGAGTGGAAGGGAAGGAAGGAGGGAAGGGAAGATTGGTGGGGGGAGAGAGAGAGACAGAGAGATTGAGAAAGAGAGAGACATTGAGGTGAGACATTAATTGGTTGCCTCCTTTACATGGGATTGAACCTGCAACCCAAGTATGTGCCCTTGACCTTTCAGTGTGATGGTTGAAGCTCTAACCACTGAACTATGAAGCCTTTTTTTGTTGACCATTTTGCTTATTTCCCATTTTCTATTACAATTGATATTATAATTGAAGTGAACATTCTTATACATGAGTCATTAACTACATTTTATAGTTTATTTGAAATTACTGTTTCAAAGGGCTTTTAAAGTAATTTACAAAATTGATAAAAAGATGATTTGAATAGCATTTCCCATACCACTATCAGTTTGGTGGTTGAAAATAGTATCTCATTAGTTTCTTTTTTTTTTCTATAATTAGTGAATTTGAACTTTTTTTGTTTTTACCTGTGCTCTACATGTGAGTCTGTTTCAATTGGTTGGTAATTCAGTTTCTTCATTAAATTGCACATGTAAGTGAAATCATAATGGTACTTGTCTTTCTTTGACTGGCTTATTTCACTTAGCATAATATTTTCCAGGTCCATTCATGCTATTGCAAATGGTAAAATTTCCTTCCTTTTAATGGCAGAATAGTATTCCATTGTATAAATGTACCACAGCTTTTAATCCAATTATCTAATGATGGGCACTTGGGCTACTTCCAGATCTTGGCTATTGTAAATGATACTGCAATGAACATTGATCTGTTGCCTCCCCTTGATCTGGGATGAGACTCAAAAGCTGGGTATGTGCTGGGACCAGAAATTGAACCTGAGACCTTTCAGGTGTGTGTAATAGGACTACATTTCTATTTTTAATCTGCTTTAGGACATGAAGACATGAAAATAGTGCAAATTATGAAGTTATAAATAGGAAAAATGTGGTAAAATGTTCTACAATACTAGAAACCAAAATTTTTCTTCTTTGTTTAACACAGACCTTGTTTTTTTTTTTTTTTTTTTTAGGAAACAATGTTATTTCTCTTTTAAAAAAAAATATATTTTATTGATATTTTACAGAGAGGAGGAAGGGAGAGAGATAGAGAGCTAGAAACGTCGATGAGAGAGAAACATTGACCAGCTGCCTCTTGCACACCCACTACCAGGGATGTGCCCTTGTCCGGAATTGAACCTGGGACCCTTCAGTCCTCAAACCGACGCTTTACCACTGAGCCAAACCGGTTTCGGCAGACCTTTTTTTTAATGGAAGAATTTTGAAAAGTTATATTTTTGTTTATTTTCTGGTTAGGTTGGGACTTAATCCTATATAATAAAAGCCCAGTGACTGTAATGGCCTAACAACCTGAAGACCACTTAACCAGTCGCTATTAGGTGCATTGACCACCTCTTGACCCCTCCCCCCAGCCTGCGTGCTCCGATCACTGGATGGCGAAAGGGGAACCAGGTTGGGTGGAGAAGGTGGGATGGGACTGGAGACTGGTGAGCGGGCAGAACAGCAGACCTGTTGGGCCCTCCCCCCTGGCCTTCAGGCTCCAATCACCAGATGGAAAATGGGGAACCAGGGTGGGTGGTAGTGGTGGGGCAGAACTTAGGACTGGTGAGTGGGCGGATCACAGGTTAGGCCTAGGGACCCTACCCGTGCACAATTTCGTGTGCTGCGCCTCTAGTACTGTAATAAAAATAAAAAATTTTGGTTTTGGTCTTTTTGGTAACATCCTTGTACATGAGTCATAAAGATGTTTCCGTGATTACATCCTTGTACATGAGTCATAAAGATGTTTCCGTGATTATTTTAACTCATTCGCCATTAAATCTACTGTTTGAACTGATTGTACTGAAAAATATAATCTTGATTAATAGTGATCAAGATTATAATTCTACTTTATCACTTATATAATGAGTTTAGGAAAGAAAGTTTATTTCCAAAACATTTTTTTTTTTTTTTTTTTTTAAATATATTTTATTGATTTTTCACAGAGAGGAAGAGAGAGGGATAGAGAGTTAGAAACATCGATGAGAGAGAATCACCGACAAGCTGCCTCTTGCACACCCGCTACGGGGGATGTGCCCGCAGCCAAAGTACATGCCCTTGACCGGAATCGAACCCGGGACCTTTCAGTCCACAGGCCGACGCTCTATCCACTGAGCCAAACCGGTGCCGGCATCCAAAACATTTTTATTGAACTCTTTAAACTTGAAATTAGTGAAAAAAGAAAACAAGGAAGTAAAGATAGAACTCAAAATACTATTGGTTTTATAAAAATAAACCCAGGCAATTGGTAGAAATGTTAAGATATTATTGGTTTCCCTTAAGCATTTTCTTTTTCTTTTTAATGAAAAATTCCCATTTTGGGTCTTTTTTCAAGGAAAACTAAGAATTTTTAACTTAATTTTTATTTAAAAATATTTTTATTGATTTCAGAGAGAAAGGGAGAGGGAGAGATCAGTGATTAGAGGGAATCATTGATCAGCTGCCTCCAGCACGCCCCCTACTGGGGTTTGTGTCCGCAACCTAAGCATGTGCCTTCACCTGGAATTGAACCATGACCTCCTGGTTCATAGGTCAATGTTCAACCACTGAGCCACGCCAGTGGAGCAAGAAGTTTTTATATTTTATTGTTTTTGTGTGACCTTTGCTCTTACCTGAGAATTTCCCCTAGTTCTGACAAATGATACTTGGTTTTAGCAAATTCAGAATGGGAGAAGTGCTACCACAGAAATATATATAGATAGAGGCAAGAGATGATGGCTAGCATCTTGATAGTGTAGAGGTATCAGATTTCAAGTGTTAGAAGCAAGAATTTAAAATTTTAGTGTTGAGGTTATTTACTTTTGGAAATTTGTATTCCTAGAACTGAATCTGTATTTATTATGTAATAATTACGTAATCATTTTATAATCTATAATCATGATAATTGACAATCTCATTAACAATTATGAATTACACAGAATATTTAGATATGTTTAACTTGCTCAGCAAGGCAAAAAAGTATATGATTTAGTTTAGAAAGATTTCTGTTATAATATTTTTAAGTTTTGAGAGATATGGAGAATTCATACATTGGCATACCTAGTTTTTCAAGGAAGTCATATGCTGAAAGAATTTTGAGGATAAAATTTTTACCTTTGAGTTTCTAATATTTGTGGGGCATATTTTAGATAAAATTATGTGATGCTTTAGCAGTATTTATGTAATAGATTATAAGTATATCATCAAGTAGCTCTTTGTTCTTGTCAGTTCCCTAGAGTATCTAGAAATTACCTATCTATTAGAGGAGCTTCTTTAAAAATAATAGTCTTGCCTATTTGATCTTACTATGTGTTTTAGAGAGCCCCAGACTTCAAAAATTATGTCATATCCTTGGCTGGTGTGGCTCAGTAGGTTGCCAGTTTGATTATGGGTCAGGGCACATGCCTGGGTTTCGAGCTTCATCCCCCTATAAGGGGATGTGCAAGAGGCAGCTGATGGTTTCACTTTCATATCCATGTTTTTCTCCCTCCCTCTCTTCTTAAAAATCAATAATAGAACCTTTAAAAAAATTAAGTAATATTATTTTACAGTGTTCTTTTTCAAATTGTCTTATAATCTACAAAGGAAATTCAGTAGTTTCTCCTATGTCATGTTAGTTTGTTCAACAGGGAACAATGAGTTCCACAAAATTAAACTTTGTTGTTATATATGTTTCAAGTTGTAGGGTGGAAACCATTCTCTAATAGATAAGAGTATGAGTGCTGGGCAGCATTTTCAGTTTTTTAAGTCCTGTAAAATGAGAAAGGGGGAGGGGGGAGAGACAGCAGCGGCTAATGCTTATTTATACAATAAATATATTGTTTTCAGTTTTGAATTTTAATCATTTGGATTTTTGAGTCTTTAAGGTAATGATTGAAGCATCTTCTTGGCCACCTTTCCAAAAGCATGGCAGGCCTAGGCCCATGGGTATAGTTGTCAGTGCCTCCCTGGCCGTCTTTATAATTGAACTTACATAAACACACAAGTCTGGGAAATGAAGATGATCTATTAACTTTACCATCAGAAATCTTTACTTATTCATGGCTGCAATTTTACATTGCTCAGAATAGTATAAAATTGTTGTGTATTTTGTATCTAAAAGCTAGGAATAACTAACTTGAACCCTATTGTTTGTGTGAGAGGGCCCCTTTATATGATGGTGATGTGAGGTGGCAGTGTCAATTCTAACTTCCTTTGTTTGTATAACCCTGTGTTACTTTGGGGAATTAGTGCCTTCGTGGGTAACCAAGAATTATGTGTGTAGCACTCTATGGCACTTTTGCATTCTAATGAGAAATTTGAATTGTATGTTATAATAGTGATTCTCAGAACTGACATGATGTAAAAAGAATTCTCTTGGAATTTGTAATTCTCAAAGATAATAACCTTGCATTTTGTAGAAAGGTAAACCTAGAAGGTGGAAAGAGAATCTGCTCTTTTGAGGACCAGGATAAAAAGCATTTGGTGAAACAATAATGACTTGATTGCTTCAACCCATTTGCAACTAAGGCTTTGGAGCTTAAGGTGTATCTGCCCTGTTACCTAATATTAGATTAAATATCTTAAGGAAAGGAAGAAATAGAGGAAAGCAAGGAAAAGAAAAAATACTGTCTTTGAACTTTTATTTCCTTTCAAGTGGTAAATATAAGGAGCTAATTGGATTACAGTAAAGACTAAACTTCTCGAAGAAACTCTATTACTATTGTCTAAGCATGAAAAATGTTTATTTCTGTCATATAACAATACACCAGAAGACTGTTTAGGATTTACAACTGCCTTTGGATTAATATGGTTTCCATATGTTGAAATGGTTTGTAGGTTGAACTATTATACTACACAGTTTCACTAGCCAGGGGCAAGGGAGAAAAGACAGTGAGTGGGAATGCCCATTCATTCTTTTGAAAACATGATTTGGAAGTAGCACATACTACTTTGACTCATGTTTTATTGGTGAAAATTTAGTCATTGGAACATATTTAGCTGGGAGAGGAAGGTTGGGAAATGTAGTAAACATTTGGACAACCATGAGATTGGCTAAAATTAGAAAGTTTTATAAATGAAGGAGAGAAGTAGAGAGAACAACTAGCTTTTCTCCTACAAAAGGAAGCTGCAGAAGCCAAGTAACTCATAATTTGATATTGAAAACTTTTGTTTTCAGAGTTAGATAAGTTTATAACTATCTTCTTTTGAAATGGGATTTTGAGAGCTTTGTGTTCATGATTTGTGGCTGAGGTTCTAGCTATTATAAATATTTATCTTATTTGGTAGAATTCTTCCTCTTTTTTGCTTCCCTTTGAAAACATAAAAACATCATTAGTTTTGCAAGAATTGGAATTTTAATTTAATTTTTAAAACAACTATAATTTTTTTAACCTTGTCATTTAATTTGCTTATTTTAAAAGGATGAAGGACAGTGGGTAAATTGTCTCCTGTGGACTGAACCCACAACCTGGGTGTATGCCCTGCTGGGAATCGAACCCTTAACCCTTCGGTGTGGGATGACACTCCAACCACTTAGCCACACTGGCCAACATGAAAAATAATGATTTTTGAAGGCCTTGTAATATACTTAAATAAAATATTGTGGTGGTGAATCATTTGCTTATCAGGAAAGTTTACATGATTAATTAATTAAAAGTAGCTTTCTGTAAATGATAAATAAAACAATAGATGCTTGTGCAAGGCACAGAATGTGGGACTCTGTTCTGTGGAAATCAAGGAAATGTTATGTTAGGAGAACTCAAAGTAGTTCCCTAATATAAGTTCTTGATTTTTGTAAATAAGAGTCATTGCTGCCATAGTACTTATGTAATAAGCCTAATAAAGGATCTGTTAATTATTCTCAGCTGGAAGTCCTCTAATTTCTCTTAAGTTGTTTTACTTTGTATATCTTTTAAAGGCATTTCCTTCTACTTTTATGCCTAGAGTTATTTGTGTAGTACTTTATAAGTTTCCTGCAGTTAATAATATCTTATTGATGTATCTGAAATAGTATAGGCAAGGAATGAAAAACATATATTAAGAACATGATAGCACTAGACAGTATGGCTCAGTGGTTAGAGCATTGGCCCTTGTACTAAAAGGTCTCAGGTTTGATTCTCAGTCAAGGGCACATACCTAGGTTCAGTCCCCAGCCCAGGTTGGGGCAAATGGGAGGCAACCAATCGGTGTATTTCTCTCATCAATGTTTCCCTCTGTGCCCTCCATCCCCATTCCTCTCTCTCTTCCACAATCTCTAAAGATCAATGAAAAAAAAAAACCTTGGGTAAGAATTAACAACAAAAAACATGATAGAAAAAAATAAAAATCTCAATAGAAAAATTGAATGATAAAGCTGAACAAATCTAAATGAGCAAAGATCAAGTTGTAAATAAGACAATTGGAGTACCCAACCAAAAATTCACACTGTAATGACAGAATGGTAGAAGAAAGATATCACCAATGAAACTATTTAATAAAAAATTTTCAGGTAAGAGTTACCAAACTGAAAGGACCTGATGACAAATGCCAGCCAACAATAAACTTTCAGAATACTGGAGACTAATAAAGATTCTATAAGCTTATTTCTGATTTTCTCCTTAATAAGTATGCTTTCATATTTCTCAGGAGTAGAAGCAAGATAATGAAACAGTGCTCTTAAAATTTCTGGAAAAAATTTTTCTAAACTAGATTTCTATACCTAGCCAAACTATCATGCATAAAAAATACAGGACAATTTTCAGACATACATAGTCTCAAAAAAATATACCTCCCATATATTGTTTTTTAAAAAGTTACTACCCAATATAGTCCCCTTCCCTCTAATGGTAAAAGTCAATAAAAAAATATAACATAAAAAACAAGGGTTCTGCCCTAACCAGTTGGCTCAGTGGTCAGAGCCCCTGGGTTTGATTCCAGTCAAAGGCACATACCTCAGAGTTTCAGGTTTGATCCCTGGCCCTGGTCAGGCCTCTTGTGGGAGACAACTAATTGATGGATCGCTCTCACATCAATGTTTCTGTCTTCCCCTTTCCTTCCACTCTCTAAAAATCAATGGAAATATAGCCTCAGGTGAGGATTAACAACAACAACAAAAATAAATAAGTAAAAATAAAAAACAAAGCTGCACAGAAAGGAGTGAAGGAAATCCCCACAATGATGAATAAAATTCTAAGATGACAATGATATGCCAAATGTAGAGAATAGGCTACTCTGAAGCAATGCTACTCAAGAAACAAAAATACCATGGACACAGACAGTAGTGTGGTGAAAGCTGGGATGGATGGGTGTTGGGTGAAGGTAGTCAATGGGGATAAAAACAAAGGACTCATCTGTAAATTAAATAAAAAAAAAAAAAAGATAAAAATGAAACCAAGATCCTTTCTGCCACTATACCTAAAAGTGAAAATGTGTCTTCTACTTAAACATCAAAAGATCTTTAATGAAGGACTTTAACAAATCATCTTAACTATTACCGTATTTTTCGGACCATAAGACGCACTTTTTTCCCCCCAGAAGTGGGGGGAAAAAGTCCCTGCGTCTTATGGTCCAAATATAGCCTACACATATACTTTAAAAAAAAAGTTTTTTTACTTGCCCGGCTCTGTGTGGTCTCTGTGTGCTTGCCCGGCTCTAAAATGGTTCTAAATGCTGCTGTTTACTTTACAGGGTTGATTACATGTGTTTATGACTGTGATATTGGGTTTTAATGCACATAAAATATTTTAGGACACTATTTGTTTCAGAATCTTTTTTTCTTCATTTCCCTTCTCTAAAAACTGGTGCGTCTTATGGTCCGGAGCGTCTTATGGTCCGGAGCGTCTTATGGTCCGGAGCGTCTTATGGTCCGAAAAATACGGTACTATATACAAGAGACGCATAGATACAGACCTCCTGGTATAAAGTTGACATTACCTCTATGAATGACATATGTCAAAACTCTATCAAGAGAATGGTTCAAGATTCCCATGATTCTGTTTTGTGTAGACAATTTTGTGTTAAGTAGATTAACTTTAGAGCAGTAAAACAAGAATTACCTATCTCCCAAAGTTTATTGTTTTTTTTACTTTTCTACCCATTCTTGAGGATTTCTACTTCATATATATACTTCTACTATAGTTTAAATGGGATTTGAGGGAGTGAGATTAGGTGTTTTTCAGTTTACCATCTTAATACCCTCCTGATGTTTCTTTTCTCTTCTAATATGTATAATATTGATAATAACTTGTGTGACTAAAATATATTAACTAAATGAATGAAAAGTGTGTTAACTTCCTACCAAACACAGCGAAACCTTTTATTTAGGACCTATGGAATTTTCAACATATAGAAAGCTTTCTAATAGTGTGATGTATAATATGTAAAAAAGTATAGTAATTGACTAGAAAAAAATAGTATAGTAATCTTCCAGTTTTCTTTCATTGCTATTTGTGTGACCCGTGGCAAATGATTACATTCTCCAGTCATAAAAATTTGAGTTTATAGGACTGTTATTTTACATGGTCATTTTAAGAGTCAAATGAAACTGTGAAAAGTACTAGGTTTTTTTTTGTTTGTTTGTTTTTTTAAGGAAGAGCTAAAACATTGGGCAATCATGGAAATGTATAACTTACATTAGAACTAGCTTCCAAATATTTTTGCTTTTACTAATAAACAATGATTAGGATTATTATGACTCGCTTTATCTAAAACATATTTCTTATAATCTATGATATATAATCAAGCTATATTCTTTCTTAGTAATATTAAAATTTAAAGGTAAATAATATACTTATGTTTTAAAATTTTCTATAGACTTTCTCTAGAGTCAACTCTTCTAAGCACATAGTAGCTTCTATGTAATGACTAAAAACTAAAAACTGAAAAATGTTCTACAAAGCATATATTTTTTTTTCCATCTTGGGTTTTGAAGTGCAGTTTTTAGGCTAAGACTAAAAAGGTTAACTTATTATCTTCTTACTAGAACGTAAGAGTTGAGATCTTAAAAATGAAGGTTCTTAAAGATGTAGAATTTTCTGAGATTTTTGTGATTGAAATGAAACACTGGGAATGTTTCAACTCATCTATTAATCAAATAAATACTAATGAAGTGAATGGGAAACAATATGTGATTTCTGTCCTTTAGAAACTCATATCTAAATATATAGATAATGCAATATAATAAGTAAAATTATGGTATCTATAAAAGATCTTGAGAGAGCAATTTGCACCTTGTTTGGGGGTAGGCATAATGAGGAGAAAGGAGAGTAAGGAAAGAATTGTCAATGAACAATGTTATTGGTGAAAGTGGGATCCCTGGGTTATCACTGGGATTAGAGATCCCCACGGAAGGATGAGATATGGTAGAAAGCTTTATTTTCGTGGAATTATATTTCTGAAGTAAAGCTAAAGTCAGAGCTAGTGTCCAGAGTTCTCTTTCCATGTTGGAGCTGAGTCCACTTTAGTATCAGGCTAGTTGTAGTCCATTTAGTCACTTGGGTGTGAGGTTTGCATGGCTGTGGACCATGTGAGCAAACGCAGAAGAGCCCACAAGCCAGAGTCACACAGTCCCATGAGTCTCTAGAGTAGCAGGGACATAAGAGGAACCAAGAACAAGAGAGTGAGTTCCTTTGTTCTGAGGATTAAATATTTCAAATTTTGTGTCCTTGCAGTGGCCATACCCATTCTGGCCAATGACCTTTGTTCTCATGTGTGACTTAACAGTAAGCATCTTCCCGGTGTCACCCCAACTTTACTGGCATGTGTCTGTTTCCCCTTTGTTGGACCCCTGGGGAGTGTAAAGGAGCTTCTCAGTGAAGCTACTTTACTGCCTGGCCTCGCCTTTGCTCCTTTCCTGTTACTAATAATTAGCTTAATTATAACGGTACCAATAAGACAATTTAGGTTGGATCATGACTAGAATATTTGAGGGTGTGTTACATAATTTAAATAGTTGTGGAACAGACTTCCAAAAGAATGTGCTTCCTGAATATCAGAAACTGTTCGTCAGGGACCTTTAAATGTTTTGGCTATTTGTCTCCCTGTTAACTCTAGTTACATTCCAATAATGTCTATTCCTTAGAATCTTTTCCAGTTTACCAACCTCTTGCTTTTGATGAATATATTTGAGCCACCTCAGAGAATTGGTTATAATTTTTGAAGGATTAATATGGCTTGAATCAAAAAAATTTTTCTGATAAAACAAAGCAGTTTTTACATACTTTATCCAGTTTGCCCCCTGGAGAATAAATAAGGACCTTTTAAAAGCTGAGTGTTTTGTGCTTTTTAAACTTTTATTATTGGAAAATGTTGAATGTATGAATAGAATGAGAAATAATGAACTTCATGTGCCCATTACTCAGCTTGAACAATCATCAATTTATAGGGCCAGTCTCCTTTTAGCTATACCCCTAATACTTCTGCCCCCTTTAAACAAGTTTTAATAAATACCTATTGTACATCAAGTAGCGAATAGAGACAAGATAGCATTGGGCAGCTAAATTTTAGGAATGTAAACAAAGGAAGAGAGAAGGAAAAGCTGCATTTCCTATCTGATGTGACCTACCAAGAACACAGGTTCTTTCTTTTTGTCTTTCACTCTTCTTGATGGATGTTATTGCTAAGACACATTTGTTGGGATCACTCTCAAATCTGTCTCATTAATATACCTACTTTCAGACTGAATTTCACCCTTTTGATTTCCGTATTTGTTTTTTCCCCAAAGGTGTCTACTTCATTTTTATTTGCTTTTCACTTATATTAAAATGTTGGAGGTCTGTGACAGAGCATGAAATTTAATTTGCCCTGGGACCAAACACTTGCCTGGAGATGTGTTTTGACCACCTTGATTCCCGAAGAGAATGACAGATAAACCAAAATAAGTTTTTTTTGCCATTATATCTTTAATGATTCTAGCTCCTCCCAGCAGTTATTTAAAATTATTGTCAAGATTCAAATACTTGATTGCAGCCGTTAACCATTCTGCTAGATTTGAGCACATTGGGGCTTAGATTCTGGGGGGAAAATTCTTTAATTAGTATTCTAAAAATGGATATTGATTATCAGGATTTAAATAATGTAATTTTCCAGAAATTATAAAAATTGACATTCTTTTTGTAATAAAAGTACTATAAATGATTTTTAAAAAAGGGCCTTGAGCAGAGTTTGACTTTTTTTTTTCTGGACTGAAATGGAGGCTTTCTTTCAAGCGAATTCCCTGATGTTTGCTGTGGGTGATTTGGCTCCATCTCTGTAGCTGCTAATATATGGCATGGATTTCCAGCTGTCTGGGATCTGGATGTGCCCAAAGTCTGTACTGCAAGTCCGGATTCACAGGCAGTATGTTACAAAACTGGCTTGCTGCCTTTCTGTTTTCTGTGTCCTGAGTAGCTGCATTGTTTGTTGCAGTATATGCATTAGCTATTGTCTGTGTTCAGTTTCCTGCAGGCTGACAAAGTGGGAGGGGCTTTGTGTGATACAGAACTGAGTTTTCACTCTGAGTTCTTGAGTGCACATTGCAGCCATCTTAATTACACTTTAGAGCAACTGAGACAGTGCAGCTCTCTCAAAATGGCTGCTAACCTGATCTTTGTAGCTGCTTAGGCAGCAACTATGCCAATGTGGAGGACTGTCAATGCATCAGAACTAGAGGTAAGAACAATTACTCTTTGTTTTTGAAGATTTTAATTAAAAACATTTGAATTTTACTGAGTTTATACAGGAAGGTGAACTTAGAGCTTGCTTGCTAGGAAGTTGAAGTGTTTTCTGCTAGAACCTTTAAGCCTCCATTTAAGAAACAGTGCATAGGAAGGTGAGGTCAAAGGTTAAATTCACGTAATTTCTCACCATTTTATGTTCTGTCATTGCCAGAACATTTGATCACTCAGTAATGTGTTTCTGGCTCTAATTAACTTAATATTCCTTTTGTGTTGAATATTTTAGTTTGCTTGATATTTATTTATAGAAATTAAAAACTATATTAATCTGAATAGATTTTTTGAAAAGCCATAATTAAACCTTGTTTTGCAATTTTTCTTGGGGGGGTGTGTGTGTGTGTGTGTTTTGGAGGTATTGTTTGGTAGATTTCTGGGAAGAATGTTAATTCTTGGATATAAATAATAGTTACAGACAGAACTTTTTTTTTTTAAGCACTGTTAGACTTATTTGTACTATTGATCCCAATCTTTCTCATTATGCTGCCTCCTCTCAGCCATCCAATTTCACATTTTTAATGGTTCCAACTTTGTATCCTAATTAATTTTTGCTTAAATTGGCATTCAAATGTAGATTTTGAACGTAGAAATTAAGATCACATCTTCTAGGTCTGGTTATCCCTTTTCTTTATAGCTAATGTATTCTAATGCAACAAAGCTGAAGCAAATACTCAGTTGTTTTAATTCACTGATTAATTGTTGATGTTTACTTTAGTCTTAGTTTAAAGTTATGGTATACTTAAAATTAATATAACTCAAAAGTTTTGTAAGGTTAGTTTTGAAATTTTCAAAAAGCTTTCTTAGTATTCTGAAGTAGAAACATTTATTGAGATATTATATATCCGCAATGATCTAGAAAGTTAGAATGAAATTCTTATTCACGTAATATTTCAGCAGAACAGGTATATTAGCACTAATGTTTAAACTGCAGTACTTAAAAAAAATTTTTTTCTATGTGGTATAGTACATTTCTTTAGGTTTCTCAATACAGAATGAATATGTCCTTAACTAATATGACGTAGAACAGTAAGTTTTAAACTTTCTAAATACAGCTACTTTTAAAAAACTAACTTTTGCACATTAAATTCTTACGAAGGCTCCTATTATATAAAAGGGATACATGTTATTTTATTTCTGTGTACTTATTTTATAATGTAAACTTATAACAGTTCTTATAAGCCTATTAGTAAAATGAGAGCAGTAGGCTGTTATGATGAAAATAAAAGTTTGAAACCGGATCATATATGACAGTTATGGTCTAATATTAGTGTTAGGATCTAAGCTGTTATTTGTAAAGCTCCAGGTGCTAAGGAACTGGAATTCAGTTTTAAGAGTATTCTAGCACATATATTATTTGTTCTTTTGTGATTTTTATGAAGGTAGAGTACTATATCTATATCTATATATATATCTATATCTATATACTATTTAACAGTTTAAAGTTGCTGCCTTACCATAAAACTGTGTTTATACCTATTCTTAGTTTTTCTTTTAATATGTTTTTTTCTAACTTAATGTTGAGTGACTTAAAATGTTTGGGATCACTTGCTCAGTTTCATCAACATTTTAAGCATGTTTATTTCACATTCAGTAATTACTTTGTGAAGTTTCGGGAATTCTTATGTAACATGGTAAATTCTCATAATCTGAACATTACGAAAGTCTAAAAGAGAACAAAAAGAAGAAATTCAATAGGTGTGAGAGATTCTAGCCATCATGCCTTTCATTAAGGTTGTGCCCTTGAGTATAAGAAAGTGAATGTGCTGTGATCTTAATCTTTATTGTCATGCCTCTCGTAGTATGAATAACTCACTGTATTTCAGAAATTTCAAAAATACAAGTCATGTACTTGATGTGATATTTTTACTGCTGGAGAAAAACTGGCTAGGTTGAAATTACTGGTCAGTTTATGTTGATCTTTAGAGTAGGACCTCAGGGAAATTTTAATGACCCACTCTTTTTGCCTTCTATTGTGGAATATAAAATTTACCTCCACCCTCCACAAGGTGACTCTACGCAGGCGTCTTCAAACTACGGCCCTCGGGCCACATGCGGCCCGCAGAGGAGTCTGATCCGGCCCGCCAGGTTTTTTGGGCAGTGAGCGCAGCCGAGGTGTTACAGTAGGAATTAGTAGTTCATATAGTCCGGCCCTCCAGCTCTCTGAGGGACCGTGATCTGGCCCCCACTTTAAAAAGTTTGAGGACCCCTGCTACTGACTATTACGTGTACATGGGGAAACTCCAACACTCTGTGGTTACTCAGGATATTGTTAAATTTTTCAGTGCCATGTTGCGTTTTTGCAACCGAGCATAAACTAGACCTCACTGGGATTATTACTTTGGGATTGGTAACAGTTTCAAATTTTCTATGCTGAATTCCAAGTTATTTATTATGTTGAATAACTGAGGATAGTAAATCTGGGAACTGGATAATTGAGGTTTATGTTGTTATTATCACTTGTTTTCCTTCTCATTTGTTTACCCTTTGTCATAAGCCATTTCATTAACATAGGCCTTTAAGAGGAATGTTGAGATAGTGGGAAGAACATTGACCAAGACTTCAAATCTAACTGTAAATTGTGTTTTTGCTACATTTTTCTTATATTGGCCAACATATTCCATTTTTTAACTGTTGTTTTCTTACCTATGAAATGGGGAGAAATTCCTATTCATTTGGCAAGGATATGCTGAGGATCAATTCATTTAAGTTTCTAAATAGTACCACGAAGTACTGCACAAATACCTGGCATGCTAATTTTCCAGTAATGAATAATTTTCAGTTTGTTTCTCAGATGTCATATGCTTTATCAAATGTGATTGGATCAGGGAATGTAGTATTTTTTTTTAAATATGGGGAATTTCTTATATAATGTGCTCAGAAGCAGGAAGTGCTAACTAACATAAGTATATTGACTTAGTAATATGATATATTCACTACCGGGCTCTACTTTTGTGAATAACTTAGCGAGTATAGAATGCATTACACAGAGGAATAGAAGAAATGTTTCACTTCTGGTCTGGCTGAGTGCTGACAAAAATATTTGACAAAAATATTTCTGTAAAGAGATGACTTGAGCCTAGCTGGTTTGGCTCATGGATGGGGCATAGACTGAAGGGCCCTAGGTTTGATTCAGGTCAAGAGCACATGTTGGGGTTGCAGGCTTGATCGCTAGTGGGGCATGCAGGAGGCACCCGATCAATAATTCTCTCTCATCATTGATGATTCTTTCTCTCTCCCCCTTTCCCCCTCTAAAATCAATAAAAATATGTAAAAAAAAGAAAAAAAAAAAAAAGAAGAAAAAAAAAGAGATGACTTGAATTCAGAGCCTAGAGTTTTCTGTTTCGATACAAAAGAGAATTGTAACAGTGTAGTTCTCTTTCAGTGGTCACAAACTGACAGCCAGCTGAATTGTTTTATCCCTTATACCCGTATCGGCAAATTACGGCTCGAGAGCCACATGCGGCTCTTTGGTCCCTTGAGTGTGGCTCTTCCACAAAATACCATGGCCTGGGAGAGTCTATTTTGAAGAAGTGGCGTTAGAAGAAGTCTAAGTTTAAAAAATTTGGCTCTCAAAAGAAATTTCAATCATTGTACTGTTGATATTTGGCTCTGTTGACTAATGAGTTTGCCGACCACTGCCTTAGCCATTACCCAATTTCTCTAGTTGATAAATAAAGCTGTCAGATTTTACACAGAAATGTGGTTGTCTCATCTCTTGAAAAATAGAAGATTAAGCAGTACTAGGAGTGTGTTTCTGATTGAGAAAATAATTAACAGTTGAGTAGCTACTGTCTCTTTCAAATAGGGCCTACTCTTCACATCTGGTCTTCTCTTCATTAATTCACATTACCTGCTGGGCTTTGTAAGGGATCCTTTTACTTAGTTGACAGATTGTTGGCAGCCTTTGATATTTAAAATACGGTTTCTAGAACAGAAGAAAGTAAGCATAAGTAAAATCTAGTGTACTTCACTTGGTGGGAGAGAGAATAGTATGTGTAAAATCACTTTACTCTTTAGAAGATATGGTACATTTGCTAACTTTTAGCTTTGTCCTAATTTTTATGTTGAAGTACTACGTTGGCTGTTTGGAAGAGATACAGTGACAAGAAGAGATTAAAGAAATACTAATTAGAAACAAATAAGTACATTGAGAGTCTTTTAATATAATAAGTTACTTTTTTAATATTATCACTGTGTTAAAGACATCACTTGTTTTTCAACTTGATGTTCTTAAAAAATAAATTATATTCGTGATATTCAGTTTACTGAACAGTTAAATGAAATATAGACAAAAATCTTGAGCTGTCAGATTTTAGCACTTAAAATGAGTAAGATCCTAATAGAAGTTTTCTTAACTGCCTGAACGTAGATTATGTCAGGGGCTATTATAAACTTATTTGTATTAAAAGTTTGCATTCCATTCATTGCCTCAGCTCTGTGAATGAAGATTACCTTGATCCTATGAAAAATGGTAATTTATAAAAATGATCTGATGTGAATTTGAATTTCACATTTTCCAGAGTGAAAGCCAGCTTCTTAGCATTCAGGTAATGCCATGACAGTGGTAACTCTAGGAAAGTGCTAAAAGAATGTTATTTTATTTTTTGAAAATGCTTTTCAAGTTAGAAAACTTTAGTGAAAACTGAAAAAGCAGTTAACTTGCACAGGAAACATTGACTTCCCTGTTTTCCTACTCCTCACACTCCCAAAAGAAAAAGTGATTTGGGAGAAAGATTTAAGTTTATTCAAAAAGGATTAAAAAAAAATGGCTCAGGTTAAACTTTCACAAAATGTTCTTTATTAATAATTTGTTGTAACAGTATATTATTAGTCATTAATGTATGAATATGGAAATGATGAAACAGTGCTGTTGATTCAATGAATCTTTGAGTTTAATGAAAAGAGGGAGTTGAATTAACACCAAGGGAGAAATCTGAGTTGCTTCAGCATTTGCCTAAGGGCTTTAACCTTGTCTGCTGAAGTAAACCAGACCCAACTGCCCAGCAGACCATCTCACCTGGTGCTTTCCTTTGTAGACACAGAAGAATCATGGCATGTAAAGTGGAACGAAAGTGTTAGTATAGAAGTCAGGAAACAATTATTTTTAGTTCTGGTACTGTTAAGTAATCTGTTTTGGGTAAATTATTTATGCTTTTAATGCCATTCCTTGACCATTAAATGTGGGAGGTGGTTGGACTAGATAAGGAATAGAAAAGAACACAAATTTTGGTGTTAAACAGAGTCAAGGTGAATTCATGTTCTTACACCACTAGTTAAAGGTTTATATGAGAAGTGTATATATAGTGCTCAAAGTATAATTACTATTTATATGAGTGCTCAATAAGTTTTATGCATTTTTTTTTTATAGAATGAAGCTAGTATTTTCAAAACCTGTTTTCGTAACTTTAAATAGGGATAAGTCTACCATACAGAGTTGCTATTGGAATTTAAATGAACAGAACAAATATAAAGCACCTAGTGCAGTATGTAGCACAAATAAAGTTGTGAAAAAATATTGATTGGTTTTTCTTCACAAGGTTCTCTCCAGCACAATTTATTTTCTTTTTTCCCTTTCCTCCCAATCATAGAATTGGGGGAAATATGGACTATTGGATACTTAGAAAAGGCTCTTTAGAGGTTGTTAGGGACCTGGCTGATTTATATTAAAAATAACAGAGAGCAAGGTGTTTATATGTCAATGCGAATACTTTAAAGATCCCAAAGGGGACAAAACAAGAATTCTTATTTATGCTAATGTAACATGATAGAGTGAAAACAAAAATGGACTGTGAATTAATCAATTGATTCAACAAATTTAACAAATACTTATTATGCACCTATTATTTGCTGGGCACTATTTTCATGGTTGGTGTATTATATAAGAACCCTGCCCTCAGTAAGTTTACATTGGGTTAGGGCAGTGATTAGCAAACTCATTAGTCAACAGAGTCAAATATCAACAATACAACGATTGAAATTTCTTTTAAGAGCCCAAAATTTTAGACCTAAACTACTTCTAAAGCCACTTTTTAAAATAGACTCTCCCAGGACGTTGTATTTTGTGGAAGAGCCACACTCAAGGGGCCAAAGAGCCACATGTGGCTTGCGAGCCGCAGTTTGCTGACCAAGGGGTAGGGACATGTAAAGACAGTAATATAAGAAGGTTAGAATACTGAAGGATTGAGAATGCTGGGGGTTGAGGGAAACAGGCAGCCAATAGTCACATGAGTACTAGTAATGTTTGTCCTTGTCTTTTCATCTGTTTGTGGAGCACAGATCCTGACAAAACAAAATAGTTATTACTGCTTATCAAAGATAGCCAAAGTAACGTTTAGGATTATCCAGTTATTAGAAGTCTACCAGGTCCTGTTGATATGTAACTTTATCATTCCCCTTCTTAGAACTGGTTTCATTTTCTTCATTGTGTAATAAGAATAATTTAGTCTATGCTTTAAGTGGACTGAAAATATCTAAATTAGTGACTGGATTATTATTTGAAAATGAAATTTAATATATTTATACTCAATAAAATAAGTGAAAAATAGAAGTGGAGTTAAAGTGGAGTTATTTATTAGTAGGCCATAGGTAATAAAATTTTTTTTAAAGGACTTTATAATGATTCAACTCTTGCTCAGTCATATTAGGCCAATTAAGACAATACACAAAATTTTTTTTAAAAAATATATATTTTATTGATTTTTTTTTACAGAGAGGAAGAGAGAGGGATAGAGAGTTAGAAAATCAATGAGAGAGAATCATCAATCAGCTGCCTCTTGCACACCCCCTACTGGGGATGTGCCCGTAACCAAGGTACATGCCCTTGACGGGAATCGAACCTGGGACCTTTCAGTCCGCAGGCCGATACTCTATCCACAGAGCCAAACCGGTTTCGGCACAATACACAAAATTTAATATTGCTTAAGTATAATATTGAGCACATGCCTTAGTAATATTAATGAGTGGTAAATATGAATTATTTGACTATCATAGTAGTGATACCTGAAGATGCATTGTCTTATTATTTGGTGAAACATAACGCACTGTGGTTCTAGAAGCAAATCTATTTAATGATCACTAAGTGATTAGTTAAAATTTGAAAGGTAGTTGTAGAATAAAATGAGGACAGCTTTTAGCTAATGTAAATTATTTATATTTTAATGATTATTAAAAATAGGAATCATTGGATTTATGTAATTAATATTGGTCCATGTCACAAATAAACTAAGGGTTTTGAATATTTATGAGGGTTAAACATTTTTGGTATAGTGGGGGTAGAATTTCATATTACATAAGAATTATAAATTGACATTCTTCTATTACCTGGGTTTGAATCATATTAATAACTAGATAACTAGATACATTCTAGAGCCAGTCAGTGTCTGAGGGTAACGAATGGGGGAGGTTTTACTCAGCAGTATTCTCCTTTAGTTTGGTCATGAAATGAGGTCTGCTTTATGTAAATCAGTCTTACTGGCGCCAGCTAGCTGTAACTGCAGTCTGCCTGAGCTAGGGCAGCAAATAATATGTGGTGTGGATTTTTGGTTTGGAGTGTATAAGAATTCAGCCTTTTGGACTGAAAGAACAGAGTTGATACATTAGAATAGGAGTACTGAGACCTCCACAGTTGATACATAAATATGTGGAATAATGAAAAGGTATAATAAGCCTTTTAAAATTTAGTTTTTCTTTTATATAGATTTATGCCTATTGATACTATTGGGTAATATGTGGGAGGTACTTCACTGCACACAGTTGCTGCAAACCTAATAGTTGGTAGCATGGAAAGCAGTACAAAAGAATTCTGATTCTAGACATCTTCATTTAACAACAGTCCTTTGGAAAAATGTACTTTATGTGTTCTGTGAGCTTCATTGACATATTGTCTGTCAGGTTTTTTCTTTTTTTCTTTTGTGGTTAATGGGATGTTTGCTGCACAAACTACACAACAGATGTGAACCACTGTTTGAAAGGAATTTTAATATGTAGCCAATCTACTGAATTCCTGTTTTTCTTATGAATATGAACCAAACAAGGAATTTAGGTTCAAGAAGGCTGATCTAGAAGTCTGCATTAGCTTTTAATTTTTATATAAATGAAGTAGCAGTGGTACAGAAGAGGAAATCCTTTTCACAATATCAAGCTGCCCACAGGTAAGAGATTCAGGTCCTTTTTCTGTAATCTCCTCCTTCTCCCATCCCCAACCTTTTCCCCTATTCCTTCAGGTCTTATATCTCTATCTCACCACTGGGAAGTTTTTTGTTTTAGTTTTAGTAATAATAGGATTGGTAGACTGTTGAATATTAATTTCTAGGAATTTTGAATGCCATATTTGAATTTGATCTTAAAAATTATTTTTATCTTGTTTTCCCTCGGGTTTAACTTGAAGTGAACTAACAGTGGGTTTCATATATGAATATTACTCATACATACAATATGTTTATATTACATAGAAATCAGTTTTAGATCTCTCTTCATTATAGTCCTAATGCTCTGTTCTCAGTTGTAGTAACACCAACTGGTACATATAGAGAGATGACAGTTTTGTGACCTTAAACTATAAAATTTTAGTGTAAATGTACCACTTTGAATTCATCATCAAAACCAGTGCTTATGTTTTCACAAGTGGCTCATTGACATTCGTTAGATATGTATATATTTATACATATAACATGGCCAGGTTTTCTAATACTACCCTTATCATTTCTATTTCCACATATTTAAATTTATTACCATTTTAACAAAGTGAACTTAAGAGTCTAAAACTAAAGTGAATGTATTAAAAATTCCATTAAATATAATATTGTACTTTGTTCCTTAAGTTAGGTGAAGGTTGCATAGGCATTTGTTATATTATTCTTTATCTTGTATCATGAAAAATATCATACAAAAATCTAATTGAAATAAAAATAAAGAGCATTATAAAATAAAGAATATATGATCATTACTGTAAATATATGAACTTTTATGTTTACTAGTATAAAGAAATGCAGGGGTGTGTGTGTGTATATGACCAATGATAAAATATATTACTGATTGATATCATTTTGGAGCTGAGTGTGGAGACAAGAATAAGTAGGGTGAAGTGAAGAGTGGTAGTGAGGGTAGCTTAGAGGAATGGAGGAGGAAAGTAATTATAGTAGGCTGTTCTCTGCTTTTTGCACCCCTTCTATGTAAGTTAAGCATTTGGCTCTTTCTGCAATATAAAACTGTTAGTTTTAGGTGGGACTTCCATTTCTTTTGATTCTGAAAGACAATTGGTCATTTATTACTACACCAGAGGCCTGGTGCACGAAATTCATGCACTCAGCAGAGGGGCGGATGTCACTTGGCCCAGATTTTGAGAGCACGCAGGCCAGGCCAAGGGTCCCACTGGTGCATAATTGGGACTAGGGAGGGATGCAGGAGGTTGGCCAGCTGGGGAGGACCATGGGACATGGGAGGGCTCCAGGGCATGTCTGGCCCATCTCGCTCAGTACTGATTGGCGGGACCCCAGCAGCAAACTAACCTATTGGTAGGAGCAACTGCCCCCTGGTGGTCAGGGCACATTATAGTGGCTGGTCGACCGATCAACTGTCCTCTGGTGGTCAGTGCACATCATAGTGAGCAGTTGAGCAGCTTTAGCATATCATTAGCATATTACACTCTGATTGGTTGACCAGACACTTAGCATATTAGGCTTTTATTATATAGAATGACTGGCTAATTAAAAACTAGAGACCAACTATGAAGAAGCCACAATCGTGTTTCAGAAGCACGATTCAGAAACTATATTCTGTTGCCTTTGAAAATTGTTGCTTTGCTTTTTATTTTTTACTTATTTATTTTTTTCCCTTTTATTTATTTATTTATTTTTACATATTTTATTAATTTTTTTTTGCCCCCCTCCCTCCCTCCCACACATCCTCTCCCTCCCCAGAGTTTTGTGTCCATTGGTTGTACTAATATGCATGTATACAAGTCCTTCGGTTGATCTATTATCTCCTCCAGATCTTCCTCCCCTCCCCACTGTTATTTGACAGTCTGCCTGTTGCTTTACTTTCTCTATATCTGTCTCTTGGTTCATCAGTTTATAATGATCTTTATCATCCACCAATGAGTGAGGTCATGTGGTGTTTCTCCTTCATTGATTGGCTTATTTCACTCAGCATGATGTTCTCCAATTCCATCCAGGTTGCTGCAAATGATGAAAATTCCTTCTTTTTTATGGCAGCATAGTATTCCATTGTGTAGATGTACCATAGTTTTTGGATCCAATCATCTGCTGATGGGCACCTAGGCTGTTTCCAAATTCTGGCTATTGTAGATTGTGCTGCTATGAAGATAGGGGTGCAAATATCCTTTCTGATTGGTGTTTCTAGTTTCTCGGGATATATTCCTAGAAGTGGGATTACTGGGTCAAATGGGAGTTCCATTTTCAGTTTTTTGAGGAAACTCCACACTGTTCTCCACAGTGGTTGTACCAGTCTGCATTCCATTTACCATTGCTTTGCTTTTTAAAAATTGTTTTAATGTATGTTCTTTTAAATTATAAAATTTATGATTTTTTGTATTTTTCTTCCATAAATAATTCCATTAGGATTGAAGAAATGGTGATAGTAAAAAGATAACAATTTTAAAAATATGTTTGTTTATTTTAGAGAGAGGAAGGAAGAGAGAGAAAGAGAGAGAGAGAAACATCGATTGGTTTCTTCTCACACGCACCCCAACAGGGGATGGAACCTGCAACCCAGGCTGGGAATGGAACCTTTTGGTGCAGAGACAACACTCAACCAATTGAACCATACCAGCTAAAGCGAAAGACAACAGTTTTGATAAATGTGCTTGAGGTTGGATGGAGAGAAGGTTGTACTTTTCTTGGTGTGGAGAACACACAAATCTAAAACAGTTGGGAAATATTTTTAGACTTCTCTTGAGCCATTGTTTAGGAAAATGTTGGGTTGGGAAGATAGTTGAGATGGGATGACTGTTTTTAATACAAAGGTAAAAAGACAAGAAGTTGTTAGACCAAAACGGAGGAATTTATTGAATGCTATTGTAATTGGGGTTCATAAGACAGTGGAGTATTATAAATATAGACAAACCTAAAAGGAAGCATATATGACAATGATAAAAGTCATGAGCATAAAGATATATAATCTTTGATACTGTTGAAGTTGATTAAGTGTGAATGATCCAAAAATCTGATGGATAAAATTCAAGTTTTTAGTTTTTGTGTTCCTCTTTAGTCAACAGAATTTATTTTAGCAAAGCAGTGTAGAATCAAAATTTTCAATGTAAATGGACCTAAGTGGTCAAATAGTTTAACATCTCACTTTGCAATGGAGTCTACTGTTTGATTTTCCCATCAGGTGATGATCTAGTTTCTGCTTTAGCATTTACAATGACAGAAGGGAGCATCTCTGATTTCATAAGTTCTTTTTTATTTTTAATCCTCACCTGAGGATATTTTTTCTATTGATTTTTAGAAAGAGTGGAAGAGAGGGAGGAAAAGGTCTCTCTCCATTGATGTAAGAGAGACACATTGATTGGTTTCCTCTGCATGCGCCCTGACTGGGGCTGGGAATCGAACCTATAACTACAGTATTTGCTCTTGAGCAGGCCAGCACTCTAACCACTGAGCAACACTGGCCAGGGTAAGACAACTTATTTTATTGAACATATGAACAAGCTAACCTTTGTTGATTTTTAGACAGAGTTAGCCTTTTATTGTTTTTGTTATTGCCCTTTCCCACCTATGTCTGTCTCTGTATCTGTATCTCTTTTATCTCCAGATCTGCATTATTTAAAGACAGTCATACAAATTCCCTTGTGTTTTCTAGGCTATATAGCCTCCATTTTCCCACATGTTGTTTTATTTCATTCTTTAGCCTGGTCATCCTTTTGTTTGATTGTTTGTTTGATTGACTATTTTTAAAAGTCCCTGTTTATCATGCTGCTTAGAACTTAAATGGTAATACTAGATCATGGCCCCCTTCTCTTTGACTGTATACTTCAGTTCTGCACCTTAATGCTGCACTGACATTTTTGTCAGCGACCCAACACTATTGAATTTTCTTGTTTGCAATAAGTTAAAAATCCCTTTCCTTTGAGTATCGATTTATTTATTTATTTTTCCTGTTGAGACTTTATTTCTCCACCCCTTACATATACAGCTGTCTATGGCTCATTTCTTGAGTCTTAAAATGTTTCTACGTTTTAATCCATTGATACATTCATATAAATAATTCCAAAGAAGGAAGAACCTTCTTGGATCTCTCTCCTTTTTATCAACGAGTCCAAAGTGCTGTGAGACAGGCTACAAAAGAAAAATAAAAAATACAGAAATAAATAAAAAGAATAGAATTGTAACTGCAAAACCTACATCTAACTTAGTATTTTGGCTGCTTGAGGCCTAACTCTTCTTCCTGTACTTCTAATAAGAGGATTCATGGTACTGCTACATTTATATCATCCTAGGTTCAGGGCTAATCTGAATATGATTTTAGTTTAATCCCTAGGTTATATTCTGTTAATATTTTGTTGTTGTTTCACCACTTATTTTGTCCTTAATCCAAAAGATGAAAAAAAATTTATAAGGAGATATTTTTCCTCTCATTTTATTGTTTATCTAACTTTATCATATGGCCAGAGAATGTGGCTTATGTGATTTATTTATTTATTTTTTGTCTTTGAATTTATTAATTCCTTGTCACTACATGAATGGTCAATATTAATGTATATTGCATGTGTTCATAAAAGTGCACATTCTGGGTTTGTTGAATGTACAATTCTATCTTTTGCTAGCATGTTTGGGAAATGCATTCTTCTTTTAAAAAAAAATATTTTATTGATTTTTTACAGATAGGAAGGAGAGGGATAGAGAGTTAGAAACATTAATCAGGTACATGCCCTTCACCAGAATTGAACCGGGGATCTTTTAGTTCACAGGCCAATGCTCTGTCCACTGAGCCAAACTGGTTAGGGCTGCATTCTTTGTATTTTGTTTCTTCATCTGTAGGATTTAGAAAGAAATGTGTTTATCTCTTATTGTGGATTTGTTAGTTTTCTTCTTGAAAATTTTAAACCTGTTTTGCTTTATGTGATTTAAAGTAATATTATTTAGGTGCATCAAAGATACATATTTCTAGTGTATTGTAACTTTTATCAATCCTATATAATAAAGAGATAATACGCAAATTGGCTGCCAACACAAGATGGCTGCCTCTGTGTGGTCAAAGATGGACACCCCCATGTGGATCATTCCAACACAAGATGGCTGCCTCTGTGTGGTCAAAGATGGACACCCCCATGTGGATATAGGATGGCTGCCACAAGATGGCTAGCAAGGGAGGGCAGGCGACCAGGCCTGTAAGAGATGACAGGGGTGACCAGGCTTGCAGGGGAGGGCAGTTCGGGGCATTCAGGCTGGCAGGGGAGTGGTTAGGGGGTGATTAGGCTGGCAGGCAGAAACAGTTAGGTGTAATCAGGCAGGCAGGCAGGTGAGTGATTGGGAACCAGCAGTCCTAGATTGTGAAAGGGAGGTCCAACTGTTCATTTAGATCCAATCACATGGGCAGTCGGACATCTTTTGAGGGGTCCCAGATTAGAGAGGGTGCAGGCTGGGCTGAGGGACCCTCCCCTCCCTCATGCACAAATTTCATGCACTGGGCCTCTAGTAGGGATTATATTTTTTATTTCATTATTTGATTTTCAGTTTGAATTATTTTTGAATGTTATATATGCATACTTTTTATTAGCAATTGCCTATTGTATCATTTTCTATTTCTAAATTTTCAGTCTTTCTGTGCTATTACATGGTACCGCATTTCCCAGCATATAAGATGACTTTTGAAATGAAAAAAAGTTAACTGAAAATTGGCCAGAGTCAGAGAGGCGGTCTATTAAAAAAAGAAATGGTGTTGCCTCGGAAGTGGGGGGTAGTCTTATACAGCGAATATAGGCTTAAACCTGTTTTAACTGTAAAATTAGGGGGTCGTCTTATACACCGGAAAATACGGTATGTCTCTTGTTTATATTATAGTACTTGCTTCTTATGGGATATGCTGGGAATTTATCTTTTGGATGGTAACCGTCCTTCCGTGTCTGTTCCGGAGTGTAGTGTCTGTGTGGGTCACTACTCTATCCACTACCCATTACTAGTTAACTAGGAATTTGAGAATAAAGCAATTTGCCATTTTTTGTCTCCTGGCCTAAAAGATCCAACATAGAAAATCTGTCATTTCCCATAGACTACTCTCCTAGTGTAAGAGCTATATTTTACACAATATATTTATTAAGTCAATTGTTATGCCATTAATGATGATGTGGCTAGTCATAATGTCTTCCATTTTCCAGGAGAATAGCTTCACAGTTTTAATGTGAACATTAGAAAGATGATAAATTTAATAGAGAAATATAATAAATACCTGTAAATACATAATAAGGTTCTTCATCTCAATTTGTGAACCTATGCAAAGAGCTTACTGTATTTCTTTCATATCCTCCCTCTCTATTCTTTTCTTTTTTAAATTCTGGAGGCGCTAGACTCAGTTAAATATTTTCATGTGGCAGAAAGCCAGATTTCCAATAGCCCTGAACTCAGCATGTTGCTGTTGCTTAGCAACTACTTGTGAAGTCTTGTAGATATAACTGAATTATAAATAGAGTTATGAACAGAAGTGCAATTGAAATTGAGATTGGAAAGAAAGGCATACTCTTATTTTTCCATCTATTTGAATTTGAGTGATTCTTCATGCACACTTAGTTTTCTGAACTCTGGTTCACAAAAATTGGGAGTAAGTACTAACCCAATCAGGAAGACAGTAAGGTATCTGTAGAGATC
This sequence comes from Pipistrellus kuhlii, assembly GCF_014108245.1. Classification (NCBI taxonomy): domain Eukaryota; kingdom Metazoa; phylum Chordata; class Mammalia; order Chiroptera; family Vespertilionidae; genus Pipistrellus; species Pipistrellus kuhlii. The sequence continues at coordinate 20,810,741 of NW_023425529.1, forward strand.
TTGTTTGTAATTACACATGTGTTTTTTATTATTAGGATTAAACAGTCTATATTGGAGAGATGTCAGTTAAAAGGAAATAGAGAACTTCTGATTTTTATGGTCATTCATGTAGAAAGATACCCATACATTGTATTAACGTTTATATATCTCTTCCACATTTATATGAATGTCTACATATAGAAACACTTTTTTTTTTTTTTTTTTTTTTTTTTTTGTGAAAGTGGAAGAGAGAGGGGAAGACAGAGAGAAACATTGATATGAGAGAAACACATACCGTATTTTTCGGACCATAAGACGCTCCGGACCATAAGACGCACCAGTTTTTAGAGAAGGGAAATGAAGAAAAAAAGATTCTGAAACAATTAGTGTCCTAAAATATTTTATGTGCATTAAAACCCAACATCACAGTCATAAACACATGTAATCAACCCTGTAAAGTAAACAGCAGCATTTAGAACCATTTTAGAGCCGGGCAAGTAAAAAAACTTATTTTTTAAAGTATATGTGTAGGCTATATTTGGACCATAAGACGCAGGGACTTCTTCCCCCCACTTCTGGGGGGAAAAAAGTGCGTCTTATGGTCCGAAAAATACGGTAGATTGTTTGCCTCCTGCATGAACTCTGACCAGGGCCCTGGCTGTGGAAGAGCCAGCAACCAAGGTACGTGCCCTTGACCGGAATTGAACCTGGAACATTTAATCCATAGGCCAACACTCTGTCTACTGAGCTAAACCAGCTAGGGCTGCAGAAACACTTTGTTTGTCTGTGCTTTTTTGTATTTTCGATCACGTTTTTAAGAGTGTCTTAAAAATTATGCTGTAATTGTGATCTACATGGCATTTGATAAATATGAAATACATGAACACACCAACATGTCTTTACCATTCCTTAGTAGAGCAATGGAACTTATTAGGTCTAGTAATAATTAATGTCGTTTTCTAATACTTTTTAAAATCGAATTTATTTAAACAATACAACAAAATTGAATCAACAATATAGTTGCCGTTGTTTTCTACTACTTGTGCCCAACGCTCAGGAAGCATTTTAATCCCTTAGTTGTAAAATTCTTGTGATTTTGATGCAAAAAATTCGGTCAATGCATTTTTGAGGCATTCTTCATTATTAAATTTTTTTCCAAGAAGAAAGTTTTGCAAAGAACGAAACAAATGGTAATCGGAAGGGGCAATATCAGGAGAATATGCAGGTTGAGGGAGAACTTCCCATTCCAACTGGCGCAGTTTTTCAGCAGTGATTCTTGCAGTATGCGGTCTTGCGTTATCTTATCGTGGTGAAGAATTACGCCCTTCCGATTAATCAGCGCGGGTTCTTTTTCTCTTAAAGCTTGGGCTAACCTTTCCAATTGGGCACTATACACTGCACTTGTAATGGTTTGGTTAGATGGTAAAAGTTCATAATGAAGAATTCCTTTAAAATTCCACCAAACACACAACGTCACTTTTTTCACATGCAAGTCAGGTTTTGGCGTGGGCTGCGGAGCCTCATTTTTGTCCAACCATTGAGGCCGCCTTTTCAAATTAACATACAGCACCCATTGTTCATCTCTGGTAACAATTTGCTCTAAAAACGGCAAACGGTTTTGAAGAGAGGAGCGAACTGCAAATTGTGACTCTTTGATTACGGTTGTTGTTGGTCAACTCATGAGGAACCCATTTTCCAAACTTTTGGACTTTGCCAAGTGCACGCAATTGATTGGAAATTGTTTTTTGTGAACAATTTAAAGTTGTCGCAAGCTCTTGTTGGGTAATTTGAGGATTTTGCACCAAAAGAGCTTGAAGAGCTTCTTGATCAAAATTGGACACACGGCCTCGACCACTCTTGTCATCGAACGAAAAATTTCCCTTGCGAAATTTCTCAAACCAACCCTGGCATTTTCTGGCGCTAACTGCATCTTGACCAAGAGCACTACAGATGTTTTTTGCAGCCTCGCTTGCTTTTCTTCCTAATTGGAACTCGTAAAGCATGCAGTGCCGAATATGCTCTTCATCCGCCATCTTCTTAGCCCTAGTTTTGCAACAAAAACCAAACCAAACACAAACTTTTTCAAGCAAAACTTGTTAATTGCACTTCACACGTTCTGTAGATACCACGTGTTTGAAGGTTATGTCAATACAAGTCAACGCCAAGCAAGATTTTAAACGAATGTTAAAAACGACATTAATTATTACTAGACCCGATATTAAAATTTTATATAAGGTCTGCTGAAACAGGTTTGGCTCAGTGGATAGAGCACCGGCCTGTAGACTGAAAGGTCCCAGGTTCGATTCCAGTCAAGGGCATGTACCTTGGTTGCAGGCACATCCCCATTAGGGGGTGTGCAAGAGGCAGCTGATCAATGATTCTCTCTCATCAATGTTTCTAACTCTCTCTCTCCCTTCCTCTCTGTAAAAATTCAATAAAATATATTTAAAAAAAAATTTTATATAAGGTTTAAAACTTAAAGGATCCTTTCAGGTCTTCTAATAAAATTTCCTTTTATTCCAGATAGAAAACTTTAGTCCTAAAGATGTTAAATGATGTGCCTAAACCAAATCCCCTAAGTTGTGTTTTTTTTTTCCTGATGCTTATCTACCAGTTCTTTATTTTTTGCACTTATATTTCATCAGTTTACACAAGATTTAATTATATGATCCTATTTAATAAGGAGGTAATATGCAAATTGACCCTTATGATGTCTCACAGGATGTCTGCCCCAGTGATCAAAGATGGCCATCACAAGATGGCTGGCAGGGGAGGGCACTTTGGGTCAACTGGGCCTGCAAGGGAGGGAAGACAGTTGGGGGAGGGGGGCACCAGGCCTGCAGGGGAGGGCAATTAGAGGAGACCAGACTGGCAGGAGAGGACAGTTAGGGGTGACCAGGCCAGCAGGGGAGGGCAGTTAGGGGTGACTGGATTGGTAGGAGAGGGCAGTTAGAGGTGACTGGGCTGACAGGGGAGGGCATTTGTGGTCACCAGGCTTGCAGGGGAGGGCAGTTAGGGGCAACCAGGTTGGCAGGGGAGGGCAGTTAGAGGTGACCAGGCTGTCAGCGGAGGGCAGTTGGGGGCAATCGGTCTAGCAGGGGAGCAGTTAGGCATCAATCAGGCTGGCAGGGGAGTGGTTAGGCATCAATCAGGCTGGCAGGCAGGTGAGCGATTGGGAGCTAGCAGTCCCAGATTGTGAGAGGGATATCCGACTGCCAGTTTTGGCCCTATCACTGTTGGATTTGGCCTAAACTGGCAGTTGGACATTCCCCAAAGGGTTCCAGATTGGAGAGGGTGCAGGTTGGGCTGAGGGATACCTGCCCTCCCTCCCATGAATTTTGTGCACCGGACCTCTAGTTTATAATAAAAATGTACAACTGAATTCAATAACCGGTATAACTAATATGAATAAATTTAGATGAGGGCAGAGGAACATGAGATCTCATTGTATTTGTGATTATTAGTCAATATGTTTATAGAATGGATAGAGAATATTGGTTCATTGGGACAACAGTTAAGAGAGTTTCCTCTTGCTCAGATCTCTGCAAATTTTTTAGGTTCTAAAAAGATGAAATAGAATGATAAATCTTTGTTTTGGATATTGGAACTCTGTATTTTCTTAAAATACATCACCAACATATGAAACTAAAATCTCCTTAGTTGCATAGGTTTGCCAGAAACAAGTAGATTGTATGCTCATGCATTGTTTGCCCTAAAAGGTTTTGAATGGGAATGTAATTTTTCTCCTTTTGCTCCCTGGGGAAATACTGGTCCATAAGTTCCATCTGAAGAAAGATACATATTTATAAATAGGACTAGAGGCCCGGTGCATGAAATTTGTGCACAGGGTGGGAGACAGGGGGGAGCCGGCGGGGAGAGTGTCCCTCAGCTTGCCCTGCACCCTCTCCAATCTGGGACCCCTCATGGGATAACCGGCAGTTGGACATCCCTCTCACAATCCAGAACTGCTGGCTCATAACTGCTTGCCTGCCTGCCTGATTGCCCCTAACTGCTTCTGCCTGCCACCTGATCATCTCTAACTGCTCCTCTACTGCTTGATTGCCCCTAACCACCTCTGCTTCGGCCCTGCACCCGGGACCCAGGATTTCCTCCTCCAGACGACCACAGGCACCCGGAATCCGGGCTTCCCTCCCTCTGGTCAACCATAAGCACCCTGCTGGCTGCAGCCTGAGGGGATGGTGGGCAGGTGGCTTTGCCTGTGCTGCAGCCACAAGTGTTGGTGCCTGGAACTGCAGGGTAGGCAGCTTCTCTGTCTCCCATGCCACAGCCAGCCACAGGTGCTGGTGCCCCGGACTGCGGGATGGGTGGCTTCTCTACCAGGCCGTAGCCAGCTGCAGGTGCTGGCTCCTGGACCACAGGCTGGTGGCTTCTTCATCTCCCTCTATGCAGACAGGGCGACTTCTCCGGTTGGCTGTGGTCTGGAATCATAGGGCAGGTGGCTTCTTAGTCTTCTAGGTCACATCCAGCCTCAGGCACTGGGGCCTGGTTTCTCAGTCTCCCCCAGGACATGGGACAGGGGGATGTCAGGTTTCTGCTGCTGGCTGCGGCCTGAGATCACAGGGCAGGTGGCTTCTTCATCTCCAGGGATGCAGCCAGCCTCAGGTACTGGGGTCTGATTTCTTCGTCTCCCCCAGGACGTGGGGCGGGTGGACATGGGGCGGGCAGCTTCTTCAGCTGGCTGTAGCCTGGGATCATGGGGCAGGTGGCTTCTTGGTCTCCGTGGCTGCAGCCAGCCTCAGGCCTTGGGAGGGGGGCGGGGGACACCAGGCCTGCAGGGGAGGGCAGTTAGAAGAGACCAGACTTTTCCAACTCCCACAGGCCCAGAGCGGCTGGGGGGCAGGGCTACCGCCAATTTTTTGGTTCAATTTGCATACTCACTCTGACCGGCTGTTGGGTGTAGCAGAGTGGTGGCAGTTTGCATGTTTCCCTTTTACTAGTGTAGATTAGCTCAAAAAGTTGTGGCAAGTATAATTTTAATTAGATCTACAAGGAGGGATAACATATCATCAATATTTCTTTGCTACAGAAGAGGAAAATAATAGGTATAAAGAGGAATTTGAGTTTCCTCCAGGGTATGAAAGAAGATTAGGGTTCTTGCTTTAGTTATGTTTGTTATTAAAATTAGACTTCTGTACACATAGGCTAAGCCATGGAACATCTGGCTCTCAACTGACATTTTGAACTCTGGGTTCTAATGGGAAAGGGTTGAAGAGAGGGGAGAGAATGGAGTGAAGTTTTTGGAACTACTGAAACTTTTACAAGGTATTTTATCTGCTGTACTAATTGTTAATACGAAGGTGCCATTAATTATTCAGCCCACCCAAAATTCAGATAACATGTGTGACTACTTGAAATAATGTTTTGCAGATACTGGCTTTTTCTGTTTTCTTAAAACTGGGCAGTGTAAGTAAAAATTAAAAAGTATATACTGTATTTTTCGGACCATAAGACGCTCCGGACCATAAGACGCACCAGTTTTTTAGAGAAGGGAAATGAAGAAAAAAAGATTCTGAAACAAATAGTGTCCTAAAATATTTTATGTGCATTAAAACCCAACATCACAGTCATAAACACATGTAATCAACCCTGTAAAGTAAACAGCAGCATTTAGAACCGTTTTAGAGCCGGGCAAGCACACAGAGACCACACAGAGCCGGGCAAGTAAAAAAACTTTTTTTTTAAAGTATATGTGTAGGCTATATTTGGACCATAAGACGCAGGGACTTTTCCCCCCCACTTCTGGGGGGAAAAAAGTGCGTCTTATGGTCCGAAAAATATGGTAGCTGCTTTAAATAATACATAAGAAAGTATAAAATGCTGAGCTTTATATTTAAAGTGATATTTGATCTATACATCTGGAATTAAAAAATAATTTTTCTTATACTGCCTTGTTAATAAAATTTGACCTATTTGTTATATTCTTCCACACTAATTGTAACTTGGGATAGTTCATATTACTTTCCTATCTGGTAAATCATAGTTTATTTGTTCTGATAAGTAAAGATCTGTGTGTATAAGATTTCAATTACCTTGAAGATGCAAATACAATTGTAATTAGAGTCTGGATATCCAAGTCACATATGAATACAACATTAATAAACTAAGACAATAAGCAAAATTACTTTTCATCCAGACCAGTGTTTAAAGTAACAGTATATTTCAGAAAGCTTGGTTAAACTTAATTTTAGAATCTAGCTATCCTTAAATGTTGATTAAAAGTATTGTTATTTGGTGGATAGCTCACCTGATTTTTCTCCATTCTTCACTGGAACTCTTTGTTACTTAAAACTGCATTTCTATGTGTTTCAAAGGAATTGTTTATAAGCTTTTTTCATGATTAAGTAAGTCCTTTATATTATCATTTTTATAATTAAATTTTTAAACTTTCCTAGTATTGAACATGTGAATTCATTTTGCATTAACAGTGGCCAAAAAATATCTTAAAATTAATTTGTAGTTTCATTAAAACACATTGGTGGAAGCTGATATAAGAAGTGCATAGACCATGTACTTTATAATAAATAATTTTGTTTTAACATGACTTAACTATCTAACCAGCCTTTTATTTATTTTAGACGCTATTATTTAAATTATTAAAATAAATTGTTTTAATCCTCACCCAAGGATATTTTTCCATTTTATTGATTTTTTTTTTTTTTTTTTTTTTTTTTTTACAGCGAGGAAGGGAGAGGGATAGAGAGCTAAAAACGTTGATGAGAGAGAAACATCAACTATCTGCCTCTTGCACTCCCCCTACCGGGGATGTACCCGCAACCATGCCCTTGACTGGGACCTTTCAGTCTGCAGACCGACGCCCTACCACTGAGCCAAACCGGTTTTGGCATATTTTTCCATTTTAGAGAGAATGGAAGAGAGAGGGAAAGACAGAGAAACATTTATGTGAAAGAAACACAATTGGTTGCTTCCTGCACATGCCCTGATAGGTCCCGAGCAAGGAAGGATCCTGTAACCAAGGTACATGCTCTTGCCTGGAATTGAACCCCGGGCTCTTTGGTCTGCAGACTGACACTCTTATCCACTGAGCCAAACTGATTAGGGCTAAATTCTTGAAATTAAATAGTTTTTTGTTTTGTTTTTCCTTATCCTTCTTTTCTCCCCCTGATTTGGTCATTTCTTACTGGCCCATAATCTTCAAAGTTATTACATTAGACTGTACATTGTTTGCCTCAAAATTTGTTGTCCTCACTGACAGGAATTATTTTAATTTGAGAAAATAATTACTGAGTAGTGAGTGTATAGAAAACACTACTATATGTTGTAACAGCTTTGTATTACTGTATAGAAGACATTACTATATGTTGGAACAGCTTTGTATTAAAAATGAATAAAGCATAATTCTCACCCTATTTAAAGATCTGCTGTTATTTAATCTTTTTATTTTTAATGCACAGCAAACAATCTCTTACATGTAACTCAGATTCCCAAATATTTGCAGGGGAAATGTGCTAGAAAACAAATGCAGTGCTATTCAAATTTTGAGAGACTTTAGATATTAGAGATACTAGAAGTGTGATTAAAGTATCTTATTATTTTTCTGAAAACAAAATACAAAAAAAAACAACAAACTTAAATATTTATGTGTACACACACACACACACACACACACCCTATATAATAAAAGGATAATATGCAAATTGACCCTAACATTGGAACAACCAGAATGACCGCTCGACCAGTCACTATGAGGTGCACTGACCACCTCTTGTTCCCTTTCCCTGGCTAGCAGGCTCCTGGCAGACTCCGATAGCCTGATGGTGAATGGGGACTTGGGGGTGGGTGGCAGCAGGGGGGCGGGGCCAGCTGTAGGCAGCTGGGAAAGATGGCCCTGATCTCAGGCCAGGCCTAGGTTCTGTACCCTCACATGAATTTTGTGTGCCAGGCCTCTAGTGCACATCCTATATAAGAAAACTTTAATATGCAAATAGACCAAATGGAGGAATGCTATGATGTGCACTGACCACCAGGGGCAGACACTCAGCACAGGAGGTTGGTGGTCTGTGTGCTCCCATAGGGGTAGTGCCGCTTAGTCAGAAGCCAGGCTCACAGCTGGTGAGCCCAGTGGCGGTGGCAAGAGCCTCTCCTTCCTCTGTAGCAGTGGTAAGGATTCCTTAGGGGATGTCCAACTGCGGGGAGCAGGCCTTAGCCGGCATGTGGGCACCTTCCAAGGGGTCTTAGACTATGAGTGGGTGCAGGATGGGCATGAATGTCGTGCACCCGGACTCCAGTATAAAATACCAAGAGGTGGTCAGTGTACCTCATAGTGACTGGTCAAGCTGTCATTCTGGTCGTTTCAATGTTAGGGTCAATTTGCATATTACCCTTTTATTATATAGGATATGGACCATGGTATGTAATGTGAAAGTACCTATTTATTTAGTTTAGCATTAATTTTCTTTAATTGCCACTTAGAAAAGGTTAAGTTAAATTTTAGGTGATGAAATATACAAAGCACATATTTTTTCCACTAAGAAAATAGTGTTTTTGCAGATAGTTTTGCTTTTATATTAACATTTGTTCTGGGATTCATACTAGCATATTGTTTCTATTTTTAGGCTGTTGCCAGGCAGATTTAAAATTTGTCCTCGTATGGTTGCCCAATTTGTAGCTTTCTGATTGGCTACAAGAGCTTGCTTTCTTTAGCTAACCACAGTGACTATGCCAATTGTCTTTCAGTTTCTGTTGCTGTGAGAGAACTGCTAAGATGGCTGCAGGGGGCTCAATTTGGGGTATGTTTATTATTTTAAAGAAGATTTTCATTATTATGTAGTTATAAGCAAAAGTAGATGTCTTTCAAAAAAAATTTTTTAAAAAATATGAAATCAAACTCCCCAAACAAGTTTTATAAAGGCTGAAAAATGATTCTCGTGTCATATTTGATTAATTTTAATGGTTTTATGTATTGTACTTGTCAGAGTGCAATAAATATTATGTACACATAGGCATACATAGTTACCTTTTTTATTTATTTATTTTAAATATTTTTTTGATTTTTTTTTTTACAGAGTGGAAGGGAGAGAGATAAGAGAGTTAGAAACATCAATGAGAGAGAAACATTGATTAGCTGCCTCCTGCCCACCATCTAATGAGGATGTGCCTGCAACCAAGGTACATGCCCTTGAACGAAATCGAACCTGGAACCTTTCAGTCCGCAGGCTGGTGCTCTATCCACTGAGCCAAACCGGTTTTGGCCTTGGTTACCTTTTTTAGTAAATAAGTATCCTGACTCCCCAAAGAGAGATTGTCCTTTGTGTGTAAACTTATTGTATGTGAACATGCCAGCCTGGTTGTTTACAATTTTGTCTAAAATTTTCTAGATTACTGCCTTTGTTTCCTAAAAGAATCAGTTTTCTCATTTAATAATTATTTGAGATGTTAGTTATATATAATTCATCATTTTTAAAATGAATATTTACTAAGTATATACTATGTGCCATACTGTGTAGCTCATTAACAGACTACTTATTATTTTTTTGGTAAATTACCTCTGAAGCACATCATAATGATATCAACATATTTTAAGATGTTTTATGAAAACAAAACTTTAGACACTTAACATGTTTTAATCTTATAATAGGTACATGATGAGATGTGCCAAAGTGTTTGATTAAACAATACATAAATATAGATATTAAAGTCCATTGATAATAATTATTTCTAAAGAGATACATTTAAAGTACTGGCAAATATGGTAGATGGTGGCCATATACATCATATGAAGCAATATTGTAAAATGTGACTAAGCCTTATGTAACCCCAGAAAGTTTAGTGAGTCTATCTCATTTTAAAATAAATTTATGAACATTAATTACATATGAAGCCTTTGGTTACAATACCAGTTTAAAATAGGAGAGAATGCTTCTGTTTCACTTAAGACTGTCTAGTGCTTCTGGTAAAAGATAGTTAATTCCATTTTCTGTGTGTATAAGACGTTATTAATATAGGTACATGAAGGGTTCATCTGCACCATTGCTCAGCCCTGTTTTTTGGTTGATAAAATTTGTTGTGTGTCTGTTTTTTAAATCCTCACCTGAGTATATTTTTTTCTATTGAATTTTAGAAGGTAGGGGGAGAGACACAGAGAGAGAAACATTGATTGGTTGCCTCCTGCATGTGCCCTGACCAGGGATCGAGCCCGCAACCAAGGGACATGCTCTTGAGCAGAATTGAACTTGGAATTGGAATCCTTCCGTCTGAGGACTGACACTCTAGCCACTGAACCAAACTTGCTAGGGCTGTTGTGTTCTTTTATGAGTATCTCATGCTCATTGCTATTCTCATATGAGATAAGCATATTATAGGACTATGTCCCATTTAGGACAGGAGAAAAGAGGAACTGTTTCATGTTAGATGAGCACACAGAGAACAAAGCTGCTGTTCTTTTATATGTATTCCTTTCATCACCATGAAATCACAGGTGTACCTATTGGCCTAGAAATGTAAATTCCCTAAAATATGAACTAATACTTGGTTCTCTGTGTATAGTTGTTTTGTCCATGTCAGAAGTGTGATCCAGTAAAGGGAGGTTAGGTTAAAAACAATTGAAAAACAAAAAATATTCAACTGTAGTTCTGTTATTTCTTGAAAAAACAAACTCCAAACAAGTTTATTGCGATGCTGTACAACTCACCTGTCTAAAGTGTACAATTCAATGGGTTTTAAATATTTGTTTATTCATTTATTTACTTTAATTTAGAGGTTTATAAAAAATATTCAGTTCACCACTACAGCTAATTTTAGAACATTTTTATTAGCCTATAAAGAAACACTGTACCCTTTAGCAGCTATTCTTCATTTCTTCCCCAACCCTCCATTTTAGGGCTCCACTAATCTGCTTTCTGTTCTTATAGATTTGCTTTAGCAATTATATTATACTAGAGGCCTGGTGGACGAACTTTGTGCGGGGGCGGGGGGGGGGGGTCCCCTCATCCCAGCCTGCACCCTCTCTAATCTGGGACCCCTCAGGGGATGTCTGACTGCCAGTTTAGGCACGATCCCAGGGATATCCCTCTCACAATCCAGGACCATTGGCTGACTTCTAACCGCTCACCCTGCCTGCTTGCCTTATTGCCTCTAAGTGTCCCCCTAGCCAGCCTGATCACCCCTAACCGCCTCTGCCTACTGGCCTGATTGCCCCTCACTGCCCCTCTCTGCTGGCCTGGTTCCCTCTCACTGACCCCGCCTGCCAGCCTGGTTGTCTCCAACTGCCCCCCTCTGCTGGCCTGTGGGCCCCCCTGCCAGCCTGGTCACCCCATGCAGCCTGCTGTTTGGTCATCCCTCACTAATCCCCCTGAGGCCTAGTCACCCCATGTAGCCTGCTTGTTGTCATTTGGTCGTCCCTCACTAACCCATCTGCCAGCCTTGTCACCCCATGCAGCCTGCTTTGCTGATCAAATAGAACACGCCCTGGTAGCAAAGCTGATGATAAGAAAAACAACTTCATGTTGAGTTAGGCGTCCTTACTAAGTTAAAATTATTATTTATTTAATGGAATGCATGATAGCAGCATGGCTATTGATGTATTAATTCAGATAATTTGTAAAGTTGAATTTGTAAAAATTGTCACTTAAATGAGAAGAGAATATGTCTGGATATAGTGTCTGACATATAATTGCCCCTTGATAAGTATCAGTTAAAAAATGGCCTTCTGTTATTTCACTCATTGCCAGCCTAGGTGGTATTGGCTTTTGGTAGTGGACAAGTTAGAAGGTAGAGCCTTGATAAATAACTGGCTAATTTTTCTAAGATGATGTAATTTTATAAATGTCTTCTAGAATTGCATTTTGAAAAATATTGTCAATTAGTTTTAATTTGTTTGTATAATAGCATGATACCCAAAATACACCTGGAAAAGTGAGTTAAAAGTGATTTTAAGGAATTTTTTTTCCATGTATTTCTCAAAAAAAAAAAAAAAAAAAAAAAAGAATGACTACAACAAACTAACATAGTAACCATTCTGGTTTTTATGTAACCTAAATTTCAAGAGCATGATTTACTCCTGCTTTGTCCAAGGAATTGTTAGTAAAGCAAATTTATTTCCTTCATTGTTGATAATTTTAAAAAAATTTACAGCATATTCCATTCCACATTTTGATAACCACATAATATTAATAGATTAACTACAGATTATTTGGTTATTTGTAGTGTCAGGTATGACCACCGAGTACTGAATTTGTGAATACTTTGGCTTCTCAAGTAAATATTGCCAGTGCTTTGTGATTGAGAAAAGAGAACATCTAGAAAGCAAAAGAATCGGAATATGAAACAGAAGTAGTGAAAGTAATGATAATGTTTTATTAAAAGTTTTGGAAAAATAGCCGGGACCGGTTTGGCTCAATGGATAGAGCGTCGGCTTGCGGACTGAAGGATCCCGGGTTCGATTCCGGTCAAGGGCATGTACCTTGGTTGCGGGCATATCCCCAGTGGGGGGTGTGCAAGAGGCAGCTGATCGATGACTCTGTCTCATCGATGTTTCTAACTATCTCCCTTCCTCTCTGTATAAAATCAATAAAATATATTAAAAAAAAGTTTTGGAAAAATAAGTATTAATAGATGATGAGATATTCAGTGTTCAAGATAAACATTTTGAAAGTCTGTAGTATATGAAATTTGAGTAGGTAAGTATCAAAGTGGATGAAACATTGCATTATCATCAGGTTTAGTAGTCTCACCAGTGAGCAGTATACAATAATCAGATTATTAACTTTTATTGTGCAATATATTGATTATTCTTAATGATTTTATTTTTAGGGTTGTTGTGAAATACTTAAAATTAGGGATGCAAAGTAAAATCACACAGTTCTCAATCTGAGCAATTAAAAATATAGTAGCAGAATTGTATTTCTAAGAGTATAGAAATCATCAGCATGAAGTGATTATTTATGAGTAGGCTATGATTAGTCAGGTCTATTGACTAATATTTATTTTAGCCATTTAAGGAAAATGCAATTTAAATAAAATTATTTTTAGTACACCTTTTAGAATAATGTTATATTAATGTCAGTTAATAATATGAATGCAATTGGAGTGCTGTGTCAAAGATAGGAGTGTCAAATCCATTTAAATGGCTTTGCTCAACATTTTGTAAGTTCTTTTTTCAAATGTACTTCAGATATCCATAACCTTGAGTTAATATATTATTTGTATGTATGTGCATTTTGAACCAACAGTCCTGGAACTTCCTATTGTTTTGTCAGTTAAGCTGCTTGGAGAGCAGTTGTATAGACCTTGCTTATTTAATCAGGAAAATCCTGCTTTAGAGCATTATTCAGACAATGAACTGAGGATATTTTACAAATACGTTTCAGTTTCATTGTTCACGTAAGTTTTTCACATTTCACAATATTTGGATTCTTGATAAAAGCACTTGCCCGCATCTGCTTCCTCTGTTGCTGGGCAAGGTTCTGCTGCATATATTTGATTGGTTTTAGGCAACTACTGCTTTGAGCCAATCAGACAGTGAATTTCATGTCTCTCAGGACTGAAGCATTCAAGCAGCTGCTGATTTATTTTGCCTATGGAGAGATTATATAAACTAAGAGTATGGCTGCAGCAAGTTCCCTCTTGGGTATGTTTTGAAAAATGACAAGGTTCATCTGTAACAGAAGGAGAAAAAAATGAGATTTAAAAAATTTGTTTATTAAGAAAATTTGATAGGTAGTGAAGTTGAGAAATATATTCTTTGAATGGATTTCCTATTTTTATTCTACAATTGTGTTTTTAAAGGAATGTAGAATTTTGTATATAAGAAAAAATTCTCTTCCATTTACATGAAGGTTTATTTACTCTGTAATCTACACATTTGCTTTATTGCTTTCAAAGGGGGAGAGCTCATATAGTCTTTTTCAACCTGCTGTGAAAGGCAGTTAAGGAGAAAAGGATGTAGTAATTGTACTTATAACACAATACAGTAGGTTGTTAAGAAATAGACATCCATAGTTCAGTAGACAACAAAACATTATATTGCTATCCATAATAAACCTTTGAGTTCAGAATACTATTGATTTTTGGAATTGGCAATCTTTAGCAATAGTAATAGGTGGGTATGAAAATAATCTTGTGTTATTTAGGTTTAAGGTTTCGCTGGATTTTTAGTTGTAAATGTTTTATAAATAATAGTGACTGGTTTTAAAAAAGAAATTTACATTTGAAGTTTGCAGATTCTAACCTGTTGTGTAAAAAAGTATGTTCTTGTTATGTATATCCATGTTTGACTCATTCCCCAGGTAGGGATTTGATTTGTATTTCTGGAAACATGCCTGGACATTTAAAGGAAGATAAATTAAAATAGCATTAAAGGTGTGAATCTTATTTACTTAAAGGGTATATTTAATGTTTTTTTTATATGTATTTAGGGATTTATGCAGTTATGTTCTAGATTACTTATATCAGACAAAGAAAAAGAACCTTACCGAATTATTTCAGGTCCAGGTTTTAACTATTTCTCTGACCTTATTGTCTGTCTCCTGTTGCTGGGCAGGAATCAGAATGCTGGTTACTGATTGGCTGAATTTGTGAGCAGCTCTTGAACAACCACTTAAATTTTTGAGCTTTCTGAGCAGACAGATTGTAGGCTAAGACATAACAGCTTTTGGAAATACTTGTCTTTCTTGGTTCATAGCTGTGATCTCTGCTAGAAAGTACAGTGAAAGGAGTAGGTGGAGGGGGATGAAGCAGAGAAGAAAATAATGTTTTCACTTAAAGAAGAGGCTCATTGGGCTTTCCTTAAAAATAATTTACCCTAAAGTTGAAAAATAATTCCAAGATATAGAAACTTAATTGCAGGTAACACACCTTTCTTGGTTATTTAAATATAAATTTCTTTGGTAAAGGTGAAACTTTTATTAATACTGTACAAAAATATTTTATTAGTGATGGTATTTCCCCAGAGTTCTTGAATCTAAATATATAAAGACTTAAAAAATTAAAAAACATTGTTAAAAACTATTTTCTTTATGAAAATATATTTACCTTAAAAATTTTTTTTGACTATCTTCCTCATGAAAGAATGTTTTTAGCAGAAAGTTCATCACTTTTTACACATTTACATCTAGAAATGGCAGACATTTTCTACTGTAAAATATAAATGCTTTTTCTCTGGGAAAATGAATTACAGGCATGTGAGAGCTTCATGATTTTAGTGTTGCTACCAAAAAAAAAAGTAGTATTTCTTTTATAGAATTGTTTTGTGTATAACATCTCAGTTACAGATGACGGTACTTAAAATGATCCTTAAAAATCTTTTGTTCCAGTAATACAGCCATGGAAACTTATTTGCAGATAACACACCCTTTTCTAATGTGCGTCTTTCTTAAATATATTTTGCTTATGCAAAATAGATTTTTAAAAACATGCTGATTGGTTTGCATGGATTTGGCTGAACTAGTTTGAACTGGTTGTTCATGCTACTTCCTAATTGCTTTGTCTGTTTTTCATTGTACTTAGAACCCATGAAGTATCTGGTAAATGGCTGTAGAGTGCTCCCTTGTGGCTATAGATGGTAGTTATTCTGTACTGTACTTTATTATTTTTGAATTGAATGGCAATTTTGTAGATAAAACCAACTTGCTTGGATTGTATTTACTTTTATTAAATTTTATTTGGTGGTGGCAATTTATTAAATGTTACTTGGTGCTGATGTTTGTATGTTGGATTTTCTAATTCATATATAAAATAAAAATAAGAGAAATTTGTCTCAGATTATCCAGTTTATGCCTTAAAACATTCTGAATATACATAGACAATTATGATAGTATTTTTTGAATGCTTACAACGTTCTAAGTGCTTAATATATAGAATCTCATTTAATTATCACCACAACTTCTATTGCAGATACTGATATTCCCTTTTTAAGGTAGCTGAAACTAAAAATGGAAATGTTAGTTAACTTACCCTATGTCATGTAAGTACATAGGAGAATTGGAGGTCAAATCCATGTTTCTGTCTATATAACCTATGTTATTAATGGGGTTACTAAAAATTATAAAAATAAACTTTTTTAGAGGAATGCTTGCTTTTAATGCAACTGGTAATAATTGCCAACTATTCATATAACAGCTAAAAAATGTGGATATTATGAGGTCAAAGTCCAAAAGAATTGCCATTCATTATTTGAAAATATTTAAAGGATAATTAAACTTCTATAATAAATGTAATTCTTTTGTATCTTTGTAATCAGCAGAGAAAAGTGACTACAAAATTTGCAATGTATCATCTTTACAAAAAATTTTTCATTTAGCATGAGTTTGGAATATGGATAGTGGGTGGGGAAAAACTTGAAATTTAAATTTTAGACTGCAATTAATAATCCTTAAAATAGTGCCTATAATAATTTTGCATTGAAGTTTCTGCTTAGTTTCAAGATACTTCTTTTAATAGTTTTGCTTAGTTCCATAATTTAAATTACAAGGCTAGCAAGACTAAGAAATATATAAGTAATTTTCTTAATTTGACAGAACAAATGCATAATGTATCACAATCTAGAAGTACTATGACAAGTGGTAGATTCTCAAGCTATACTGACCTCCAGCAAACAGGCTAGGCCATTGTTTTATGACTTGCAATTAAAGGGAACAATGGGACACCAGGAACATACCTGTAATTGAACAAGTGGGTTTATTATTTGTTGCAGTGACAGAGAATGCTCACCAGGGGAAACTGTGAGGCACATTAGTAAGAGAGTGTTAGAAGAAAATCTAATAGTATAGGATTCTGTCATAGGTTGGGTTATTTTGGGGAAGGTTTGAGGAACTAGAACCTCACTCTGGATTGGGTGCTGTCAGAAGTGGGGCTGTTCTGTGCTTGGATATCTCAATAAGTCTTTTCTATAGTGAGGAGAGGCTACAATGAGGGTAAAACTGCAGTTGATAAAGAAGTAGCTTAAGAGGGAGATGGTTGATGTTTTATAGGTTGCCTTGTGACCTTACCTAATTTGAATGTAGTGATGGTTTTATGTCCAACAGAACAATATGACTTAGTCGTAAGCATCAAGTCAGTTTATAATAACATTAAGGTCTTCCTGTGAGCCTCAGATAAGTTCCGATACCTCAGAGGCTGCTTTATTCCCTTCTCCAGCCAAAGCAAGTGTTCTTGCTCCCTTACATTTTAGTCCTTAAAGGACTTTTATTTAATTCCAGTATAGACTGGTGACTGTTTTTCTCTGGGACCAAATCTATTGCCCTTTTTTGCTTGCCTTACTGGACTGGCTGGAGCATTCTTGTTTTGGTTCAGTTCTTATTACACAATTAAGTATGATTTCTGTAGTTATTTTTTTATAGATATCCTTCATTATATAATATTTGAGTTGTTTCCTTCTATTAAGTTTTCTGAGAGAGTAATTATGAGTCAGTGTTGAATTTTGTCAAATGAATGTATATTCTCTATCTGTTGAGATCTTTTATTTCACCTTCTATTCTGTTTATGTGATGAATCACATTGCTTTTCCCTCCTTCAGTAACAGAAATTTAGTGTCTCACAATTTTAGAGACTAAAATTGTAAAATCAAGGTTGTTAGCAGTGCCACATTCTCTCTGAAGGAGCTAAGGAAGAATCTGTTCCATACCTTTCTTCTAGTTGTGGCTTGTGGCAGCCTAACTAATCATCTCATGGTGTTCTTGCTATGTGTGTCTCTGTACCAGTCCTATTGGATTAGGACCTATTCTAATGACATTATTTTGATTATCTCTGCAAAGACCCTCTTCCAAATAAGGTCACATTCTCAAGATATTAGGGCTTAGGGCTCTAATTTTTATCAAGTGAACACCTTGGTTGGGCCTGAAAAAAAAGACATAATGCTTTATGACTCACTTGTAATCTGTACTGCTTGATTTTTGAATATGAAAACAACCTTGTATTTTTTAATGAGCTTCACATGATCATAATGTGTTACTTTTTAAAGGAATATACTTCTAAATAACCGATGAAAGAAGTTATAATAGAAATTAGAATATACTGTAATGAAACAACAATGAAAATATAACACATAAAAATGTGGGATGTAGCTAAAGCAGTGCTTAAGGGGAAGTTTATAGCTTTACATAATACTTTAAAAAATGGAATGATCGAAAAATAATGTTTAATGTTTAACCTGTTGAAGAACTGCCAGACTGTTTTCTAAGCCAGCTCTACCATCTTACAACTTTGTGTGACAGTTCATAACCATTGTGTGAGAGTTCCAATTTGTCCACATCCTGTTTTTCTCTTTAATTGTAGTCACTACTAGTGGCCAAGTGCACGGATTTGTGCACATTGAAAGGAAATTTATTAGTAGAAATATTTTAATATCACTATTGGCTCTTTCTCTATAATAGAAGTGTTAGAGATGAAAGAAAATTGTTAAAATGCACATGAAAAAATAATATATAAATTGATCAATAAATAACAACAAAGACATGACGTAAAAACAAAAACATGATGTAAAAACAACATTAATAAAAATAATGACATAAATTGATAAAATTTATTCTACTATCTCCCTGTATATGACATTAACAGTAAAAATACTTTCAGAGTGCTTTACTAATTTCCCTTGTGATGAAGTATTTACAACTTTAATTATAATGTCAACAAAAACAACCAAATTCATGATCGACAGTGACAGATCAAAACACACGTGTATGATTGGCATAAAGGAGAGCTTTATATGTATTGTGCATGCACAAATCAACATTTATTTTTAAATTGCCAGTGCGTGTCATATGTATCGGATTAATACACCGTTGGTTACTTAGCCTTTTATTTATACAGACGAGGCCTGGTGTATGACATTTGTGCACGGGTACATCCCTAGGCCAGGCCTGTGATCGAAGCGTGAGCATGTGGCATAGAAGGGCAGGTCTCCATGGCAGCTGACCTCTGGGCCATGGGCAGCACCTGGGCCTCTGGGCCCCCACACTCCCCTCCTCCGCCTGAGTCACGATGCTTGAGTCCTCACGTAGAGATGTGGTGAGTGCAACCGGATGCTGCAGGCTGGGGCACAGCGTGGGCCTCTGGGCCACCCAGTGGCACTGCATGGAAACCGGGCAGACAGCATGCTCTCTCCCGGCCAGTCTCACAGCCTGGCTCTTGTGCAAACCCATGGGGAGTCCGACCAGCCTCTTTAGTCCTGGCTGTGGCCCGGCTCACCTAGAAGGTGCTACGTGAGTGTGGGGAGGGCTCCTCATGGGCACCTGGCACCTGAGCCAGGGGGCTTCCCTGGGGCATGAACCCTAGTATCCCAGGGAAGAGTAACAAGGGGAGTGAGAGCAAGCTCAGCAGACACGTTGGGTTCTCACCGAACCTCTGTCCCCTTCACCCCCGCCCCCAGGTAGCTGGCGAGAGGTTGCAGCCCCCCACCTGGGTACCAAGGGAGGTTGGTCACTGCCACCCAGCCCAGCCCAGGAACTGACTGCTGGTCACCATATGTGAGTCGATCGATCGGGGTTCCTTCTGTGCTTAGGAGTCAGGCAGCAGTCCCGCCCCTCACTGCCATTGCTGGTTGCTGTCTGTGGGGTGATTGGGCCCCTGCTTGCACCCACCTTGGCCTGGTGCCTCTTGCTCACCTGCTCCACCATCCTGCCATAGTCCCTCTCTCGTCGGGGCCCATTGGGGCTGACATTGCCTCCACTTCCACCTGCTGCCAGCACTGAGTCACTGATACCTGCCATGTTCCATATTGCCCCCTGGTGGTCAGCGCACGTCATAGTGAGTGGTCAAACTTCTGGTTGAACAATTTTTATATTGGGCTTTATACAATATTATATAGGATTGTTTTCATTTGCATTTCTCTGTTAACTAATGATGTTAAGCCTCTTTTAATATTCCTTATTTTATATTGCCTTATTGGCTATTTGCATATCTTTTAGAGCACTGTCAATTTGAGTCCTTTGCTCACTTAAAAATTTTTGTTATTCAGCTATAACAGCATTTTGAATTTTTTAGATGCAAGTTATATTATCAGATACATTATTTGCAAATATATGATTTGCAGATATTTCCCTCTATTGTATGAGTTGCCTTTTCAGTTTCTTGACAGTCTCTTATTGCTATATATTTAGTTCTCTTAATCTAGATCTGCTTGGTTGTAAACACAATACAATCTTATGTGTTTCTTAAAATTTCTTCCATTGTCCTTTATCTCTGTACCTCTTCCCCATTCCCCTATTGTTTTCACTCTCTTTCACTTTTCTTTTTCTTTCTCCGTCTACTTTTTTACTTTCATCTACTTTCTTAAGCTTATATTTACCATCAGACTTTCTAAACCCACTAGCTTACTGAGAATGAAAATTAGAAGTTAGTCAACTTTTTTCTAATACTTCCAGTAATTGATCTTTTGTGGACTGTACATCTTCTCAATGTTATAATACATAAGTCTAATAAATATAAAAATTAATATGCAAGCAAGGATTATTATGCTTTCTTTAGATCATTATTTCAAAAGTACATGAAGTGATGCTTGCTTATAAGATCTATTTGCAGTGAGTCTATAATTAGGTGGCTTCTGTTTCAATTAAAAAAAAATTATTGTTGAGAGTATTACAGACATCTTCCTCCTTCCCCTTCTCCCCTCCACTGCCCTGCTCAACCTGGTTGCTGCTCTGCCACACACCTCACCACGGTATTGTCTATGTCCATAGATAATGCATATAAATTCTTTGGTTAATCTCCTCCACAACCACCCTGCCTCACCTCCTTCTCTCTGAGATTCATCAGTTAGGTTTAATGTTTACGTGCCTCTGGTTCTATTCTATTAGCTTATTTTGTTAATTTGACTCCTTGTTTGTCTATTTTGAGTTTCAGATTCAGTTGTTGATAGGTATGTATTTATTGCCATTTTATTGTTCATATTTTTGTTCTTGTTCTTTCTCCTCTTCGTAAAGAATACCCTTCAATATTTCGTGAATTACTGGTTTGGTGATGATGAATCCCTTAGCATTTTCTTGTCTGTGAAGTTCTTTATCAATTCTAAATGATAGATTTGCTGGGTAAAGTAATCTTGGTTGCAAGTCCCTGCTTTTCATCACTGAATATTTCTTGTTACTCTCTTCTGGCCTGTAACGTTTCTATTGAGAAATCAGCTGATATTCATATGGGTGCTGTCTTGTAGGTAACTAACTGCATTTCTCTTGCTGTTTAAGATTGAATCTCTTTACAATTTTCTCTTTGTATATAACCTTTGGCATTTTAGTTATTGTATGTCTTGGTGTGGTCCTCTTTGGGTTCCTCTTGTTTGGGACTTTGTGCTTCCTGGATTTGTAAGTCTTTCTTTCACCAAGGGAAATTTTCTGTCATTTCTTCAAATAAGTTTCAATATCTTGCTATCTCTTCTCCTTCTGGCATCACCATAATTCAAATTTTACTATGTTTGAAGTTGTCCCAGAAGCTCCTTACACTATCTTCATATTTTTGGATTTTTTCTTCTTCTTATTGGTCTTCTGATTTGGGTGTTTTTTTGCTTCCTCTTATTTAAAATCGCTGACTTGATTCTTGGCATCCTCTACTGTTGAATCTCTGTACATTATTCTTTATTTTAGTTAGAATATGCTTAATTTCTGACTGATCCTTTTTCATGTCTTTGAAGTTCTTATGAAGATCCTTGAGCATCTTTATAAGCATTGTTTTGAACTCTGTATCTAGTAGTTTGCTTGCTTCCATTTCATTTAGTTCTTTTTCTGAAGATTTCTTCTATTCTTTCATTTGTAACATATTTCTTTGTCTCCACATTTTAGCTGCTTCCCTATGTTTGTTACTCTCAATTAGCTAGAGCTGCTATGTCTCTAGGAATTGGTAGAGTATCCTTTTGTAGTAGGTGTCCTGTAAGACCCAGTGATTTAGCCTTCCTTGTCAACTGAGCTGGGCACTCTAGGTGTGCCCATATGTGGGCTGTGTGCACAGTCTTTTTTGTAGTTGAGCCTTGATTGCTGTTGTCATCACTGGGAGGAGTTGACCTCCAGGCCAACTGGCTGTGAGGATCAGCTGTGACTACACCAGAAGAGCTGCTGTGTATGGGACACTCCTATGGAGCAGGACTTGCTTCAGTGGGGCTTTGGTGCTCATTGAATCTGCCCCTTGAGTTTGTTGCTCATGGATGTATAAAATTATAATCTGGTGAAATCTGAAGCTGTCTACTGGGACCTCCAGGGATTTGCAAAATTAGCCACTGCCTGGGGCTACCTGTCAGGAACTACAGAGTGATATGCCAATGGCTGCTACTTGTGGTGGGCTTGGAAGTACCCAGGCAAGGCCAAACTGTGAAGCAAGGAAAGCTGCTGCTAGTGTTGGGTCTTAGGCCTCTTATTGATAGGTTGGTGGCACGCTGACGCCTGCTGATGCTTGTTTGAGAGATTTAGCTAAGTCTGAGGCCTAGCCAGGGCAGGCCACTTATATGGAAAAGCCTCTGTAAACAGCTTGAGTAAGGCTGCAATTTGATGGTGTGGGGTCTCAGGGAATTACCAGGATGGAGTGAACAGTGTGAGCCTGTGAACAGGATGGAAACTCAGATATGGCTGCCAGTCAACCCTGTGACGAATGAGGTCAGCATGGGAACAATGACCCTGCAAGCACCCCTGTTTGGGAGAAAGCTGCCCCCCAAGTTGTTGCTCTTATGCCAGACAATCCAGTTCCTCTGGGTTCCCCCAAGCCTTATGTTAGTGCTGGTCCTCAGAGGTAGCGAGTTTGTGTGCTAGCCCTTTAAGAGGAACTGCCTGGGTCTCCAGCAGCCTCCGTATCATGCAACCACATTCCCTGTTGGTATGTATAGCCAAAAGTTACAAAGACTTTCTTTCTAGCCCTGCAACCCTGGGCTGGGACCCCTTGCTCCTCACAGGAGACCTCCACTTCTAGATATCTCTCTGATGACAAAAGTGTCACATGTGGATGTTGGACCAGCCCGGACCATACCTCCGCTCCTCCTACTGGTCTCGATGTACATTCTTTTTTACTTCTCTAGTTCTAGAACTTCCATTCAAGCAGATTTCAGGCAATTCTGAATGATAGTGATTCTGTATTTTAGTTGTAATTTTAATGTGGTTATGGGAGGCGGCGAGTACTGGCGTTTACCTACGCCATCTTGGTTCTCTTGTTTCAATTATTAAACTCTGTCTCTCTCTTTTTAAAGATTCAAAATGGATAGTATAGAAGAACCACAGAAAAAAGTCTTTAAGGCTCGAAAAACAATGAGAGTGAGTGATCGTCAACAACTGGATGCAGTGTACAAGGTCAAAGAAGAACTCTTGAAAACTGATGTCAAGCTTTTAAATGGCAATCATGAAAATGGAGATGTGGACCCAACCTCACCTTTGGAGAATATGGATTATATTAATGACAAGGATGAGGTGAATGGCCTTGAAGAACTTTGTTTTAATCCTGAGAAAAGTAAATCAGAATGGAAAGAAACACCTTGTATTTTAAATGTTAATGTAAAAAACAATCAGGATGATGATTTAAAGCATGAATCTTTGTCTCCTAGTAGTAAAACTTCTGAACTAAACTCTAAAGTGACCACTGAACCTGCTCCTGGTGATCCACCTTTAGGTGATTTGGTTATTGGAGATCTGCCAAACTCTGGAGATATGGTCTCTGATGATCCCACCTCTAGTGATCCCACCTCTAGTGATCCCACCTCTAGTGATGCCACTTCTGGTGTTCCAACCTCTGATGAGCCTGCCTCTGGTGATCCTGCCTCTGGTGAAACGGTCTCTGATAAGCGGGTCTTTACTGAAAACTTAGATATGGCTGCAGGTCAACACTCCATTGAGCTGGTCTCTGGTGAACTGATGTCCGGGGAGCCAGTCTCTGGTGAACCGGTCTCCAGTGAACCAGTTCCTGGTGAACTGGTTTCCAATGATCCAGTCTCTGATAATTCAGCTTTTGATGATCTAGCCTCTGGAACACTGGCTTCTGATGATGCAGCTTCTGGTGATCTGGCTTCTGGTCCGGCCTGCGATGATCTGACCTCTGGTGATCAGGTCTCTGGTGATCTGGCCTCTGGTGATCTGATCTCTGATGAACCATCTCCTGATAAACCAACTTCTGAATCAGCCTTTGATTCCACTTTTGAACCAAGTTCTGTACCAGATTGTGTGCCAATTCCTGACACTGACAGTACAGAACCTAGTAGCAATAAAGGTGATGATTTTCTTGAACAAAATGGGGATGATGAAAAGTTAGATGAAATGTTCTCATTTGATGAGAGTAAAAAAGTTGATAGTGATACTGCTGCTGCTGAAGAAATTCTAGAAGCAGGTGATACAATTGTTTGTTCAGCTCCACCTCCTGAAAATGAAAAGGTAGAGGAAGATGCTGTCACAGAACCTGTTTCTGGAGAGGAGGATATATCTAGCAGTATGGAAATTGACCAAAGTGAAAAGAATGACGGTGAAAATTCTACAGACCTTGCAGAAACCATTAGTGAAAATGTTTTAAAAGATGACAAAAATGAGAATATATTAGAAAATACAGATTCTATGGAGACAGATGAAATTATTCCTATTTTGGAAAAGCTTGCACCTGCTGAAGATGAACTTACTTGCTTTTCTAAAACTTGTCTTCTTCCAATTGATGAAACAAATCCAGATTTGGAAGAGAAGATGGAAAGTTCTTTTGGTTCACCATCTAAACAAGAAAGTAGTGAGAGTTTGCCAAAAGAAGCCTTTTTGGTCCTCTCTGATGAAGAGGATATTTCAGGTGAAAAAGATGAGTCTGAAGCTATGTCACAAAATGAGTCATGCTCTCCAGGTTAGTATATTATTTACATTAAAATTTTTTTGATTAGCTTTAATAAACTTAAATAAAACATTCTCATAAAGATCTATATTTCTTCTAGTTGCAGAGAAAGTTGAGAATGATGATGGCTAGAATGATCTCTTAACTTGATAAATTCTTAACTTCAGGGACCGGTTTGGCTCAATGGATAGAGCGTTGGCTTGGGGACTGAAGGGTCCCGGGTTCGATTCTGGTCGGGGGCATGTACCTTGGTTGCGGGCATATCCCCAGTAGGGGGTGTGCAAGAGGCAGCTGATTGATGATTCTCTCTCATCGATGTTTCTAACTCTCTATCTTTCTCCCTTCCTCTCTGTACAAAATCAATAAAATATATTTTTAAAAAAATTCTTTACTTCACAGAATTCAGAATTACAAAGTATCCACTCTGATTGGCATTGTGTGAAGTGCTTAGGGAGTTAAAGTAAGAAGAAAATATGCCCCTTGCCTTTAATGTATTTATGTTTAGGAGAGAGATAAGATAACACTATGAGACAACAATTTCAAGTCAGTATATACTTGATCAAAGTCCTAGGAATTGTTCTTGCTATCACTTAGCAACCACATAACCTATAATATAAAAACCTACTAGTTTATTTGCTTCAAATGTTACAAATGACATTTTACAATTAATTTTCCCATTAACATCTGATTTCTTTTAATATTCTTTCGTGAATGACACTACCATTGCTAGAAATGTTCAGATTGGCCAAAGACTATTTGTGGTACTTCTGGGATTTCGTTATAGCAGTGCAATTGTGTGGATACTTTTAGAAATATTTTTGGGTAGCATTCTTTAATTGTTGTACTTTAGATGCCTCTAGTGAAAATAATTTAGCTGAATTTTTACTTTTCTCATTTGTATGATGACAAAAATACTATTTATAGTATAAGATTATATTGAGGTTATGAAATAATATATGTTAAGCACCTAGCTTGCAGTTGGGACTGGTATCAAAGTAGCTATTACTTTTAAGTAAAATGATCATTATTTTTAGGGTAGCTTTTCCATTTCTCTTTTATGAACTGTCCCATAACCATTGAATAACAATGGTTCAATCTGGCCAAAATAATTAGGTGTTTAGGCCGTAGTTTGCCAGTGGTTTGTAATAGTCACAATCCCTGTTTTAGTTTTATTAATTAAATGTAAGGAGTCAAACTCCTTTATGGTAGTTCTTAACACATTTTAGTAATCTGGCTGACAGTAAATTACTAAGTAAGAGTATTTATTTTAAAAACTCTGTACTATTAATTTTTGTCCATGTTAAGAGATTATTATGTATTTGTAGGAATACTTGAAAGTGGACTTGGTCATTCATTTCTACCAGTTCATGCTCCCTTTTAATTCTAATATTTCATATCTTGAGATTGATTTCATAAATAATTATTAACTGGATATTTATACCAGGAGTGTAAATTATTATGTGCTGTTATGAATTCTAATGGAAGTAATGTTTCCTGTTCTCTTTTTTGTCCCAGAGATACAAAATAATGAAAAGAACAGGAAATTAGACAAAGAAGAGCAAATAATACATGAAGATGAAAGACCGTCTAAGAAAAGTAAGTATGTATAAAAAAACTGAACTGATTTGAAAAATAGTAAATCATTCATTCTAGTTTGAAGACTGTGGACTATACTTTTATGTCCATGAGATGATTATGAAATTTTGCAATTTAAGTAAGCCACCGTGAAGTCGTTTTGTTGATGGCTAAAGATCTTTGAAAGGATTAATTACTTTATAAACTTCAGTGTTTTATTTTATTTATACTTTTCTTGTTTCATAAGAAAGATTTAAGCTTAATTTTAAGGTACTGTCTGAATATCTTGAGAGAAATTGTTTTAGATTCATGTTTAAAGCATGGGACTATAAAGATTTTTTTCTGAGGGTGATATTAGTGTCTCGGTCTGCTTAAGGCTCTAAAACTTCATGGGAAATGATGGGACTAAGTATCATTAAGTTTATAGGAAGATCATTGGACTAAAAGTCAGGAAACCTGGGTTCTGTGCCTGTCCCGTCATACTGCTCTCTGTGTATGATTTTAAGTTCTGATTATAAGTGAAGTCATAGAGTATAACTGGATTTTTAAAATAGGCATGTAGATATGGATAGAGAGTAAAGTGGAGAGGGATAGGTGTGGTCACATAAGGGCATTTGCCTTTAATAAGTGTAAAGATTTTAGTATTTTCACTTGATTTTTAAAAATCCTCACCCAAGGTTATGTTTTTATTGATTTTTAGAGAGAGTAAGGCATGTGGGGGGAGAGAAAGAGAAAGAGTAAGAGAAAGAGAAAGAGAAACATCAATGTGAGAGATAAACATTTATAGTCTGCCTCCCAGGAGCACCCTGATGGGGGATTGAACCTGCAGCCTAAGCAGGTGCCTTGACTGGGAATTGAACACAAAACTATTTGGAATACGGGGTGACACTCTAACCAATTGAGCCACCTGATCAGGGGTCACTTTTTATATATTGAAAAATAAACCAGTTAAATTTTGCTTATGAGCTCATGAATATTAGCACTATTTGAAATAGAAATTTTCTAAGTGAAGATCTTTGAATATTCTTTACCAAATATACTTTTATAATTGTCATTAATTTTATTATTTTTACATATTTGAAATTCATTGTGATATGTTAAGAATGACCATTATTTTTTTAAAAAAAAAGAATAATATCATGTTATTTGCCTGAGGCTGATGTATAAGTAGGAGTTTTTTCTAGATTTATTGTGGGAAATATTTACTGAAAAGGAAGAGTTAAATAGAGCTGTGCACAGTTGTTAAAAATCTGTGACATGAGACTGAATACTGTATGTTTTCAGAGGATTAGTGATCACTATAATATTTAGCAATGGGAATCAGTATGAGATTATTTCCTCTCATTTCATATTCACATTTTTAAGTGATTCTCCATTTTAATAGAAAGATTTCAATGATAAGATATTCTGTATTTACAGTACACATTGCTTAACCTATAGGAAATTCTTATTTAGCATATTGAAAATCATTTCAGCCGAAACTGGTTTGGCTCAATGGATAGAGCGTCGGCTTGGGGACTGAAAGGTCCCGGGTTCGATTCTGGTCAAGGGCATGTACCTTGGTTGCAGGCATATCCCCAGTAGGGGGTGTGCAAGAGGCAGCTGATCAATGACTCTCTCTCATCGATGTTTCTAACTATCTCTCTCCCTTCCTCTCTGCACAAAATCAATAAAATATATTAAAAAAAAATAAGAAAATCATTTCAAGTTGAAAGCTAAAAGCTACCTGTCTGTTTTTCTGATCTCAAAAGTAATTCATAAAATAATTGATTGACAATGCTATTGTGATAGCTAGAAATAATATTTTGCTGAGGATGGAGAATTGGCATTAAGGTATTTAATAAAAAACACCTGACAGATCATTATGCTTTTTGTCCTCAGTTGAATATTCCAGAAGAAAACGTTCTAAATCTGAGGACATGGACAATGTACAGTCCAAACGCCGTCGATATATGGAAGAAGAATATGAGGCAGAATTTCAAGTAAAGATTACAGCCAAAGGAGATATTAATCAGAAGCTACAAAAGGTGTTATAGATTATAAATTGAAAATCCTATTAAGTAAAAAGCACCAACATGTTTATTTTTCTAGGTTTTTGAAAAAAAAATTTGTTTTTTACTGAAATATTCAGGTCACAGAAAAAGAGAACTTAAAAGTGGTTGAGCTTATTATCTTTAATAATTTAATTTTAATATTTCTCTTTTTAAAGCTACATATTTTATTTTAGATATGGTAGTAATTGTCAAGTTGGAAGAGAGACTTGATGTCTTTTATTTACTTCAGTAACAAAACTGAACGTTTTCAGGTTTTATTTTTTCTGTTATAATTGAACTTAATTGTAATAGAAACAGTCTTATGTTACTACTTTTATCTTTATAACAAGCTGGTTTCATGGTTGTAAGTTCCTACATTCTAAATTTTTGTTGTGTACTTTAGACTTAGTATTAAAAATGGTAGAGACAAGGCTTTCCAAGGACTAGGGAGAGAGAGTAAACTACAGATATTGACATCCCCACAATCTACTAAACTATACATAGAACTGAAAATATGCATTATTTAATATTTTTTCAAAATTTTTTCACCCATGCTTATGACAAATTCCTTTTTAAGAGAGGAATATGCAACTCAGGTGAAATTAATTTTTCAAGTTATCAATTTAATGATAAAATTATAAATAAATTAGTTTTTAGACCAATATTCTTCCACTAAGATAAATATAAATATCCATACTAGGAAAAGGAATAGTGAGGCAGTAAGTAAAGTAGATTTTTTTCTTCCAGTTTCTTTTTAATTTGTCATATGAAGATAAATAATGTTTATTTAGTATTTCTTATAGAGTTGTTAGAAAGATAAAGATATCTCTGTGAAAGAATTTTGAAAACTTTTATGTGTATTGAGAGTTTACTCCTCTTGAACAATGTCATTCAAGTATAATCCATGGACATGTACCATTTTTATTCTTTGTTATGGGTCCATAATGGGATAAAAATGGAAATTGTGAGTACACATTTAGAAATATTTTATAGGAATTTTATAGTGCACTGTAAGTATCTCACAAAAATATCTGGAACAGATTAGAAATGTAAAAATCTTGTTTTTTAATTTGTTTCCTGTAAATTAGATTGAGTGTATGGGAAGAAAATATTAAAACTTCAATTTCAAATTATTTTTAAATTTCACCCTCTGGAAATTTTCTTCTTTTTGTATATATTCTTTTTCAGTAGATATATATGTAGAAGGGGAGGATTTCAGGGCATCCATTGTGTTATGGATTCCAGCCTAGTTTTTTCATTAACCTAGTTTTACATAGTACTTAGGAATATTTACTGTTCAGTGCTTGCTGAAATGCCTTCTTTGCTGTAACAAAGGAATATGTATTTTTTTAGGTTGTACAGTGGTTGCTGGAAGAAAAATTGCGTGCCCTGCAGTGTGCTGTGTTTGATAAGACTTTGGCAGAATTGAAAACACGAGTGGAAAAGATCGAATGTAATAAGAGGCATAAAACAGTTCTTACTGAACTACAGGTTTGTACACTGACTTGAATTGTATGTGCATTTTATAACATTGTTTGTGATACATTTTTGAACTTGTCAATAAAATATATCTAATTTCTAAATTTTAGAAGTAAGAGGAGCCTCTGTTAGTTTCCTAGGACTGCCATAAAAGTGGTGCCATTAACTGGGTGGCTTAAACAACAGAAACGTATTGTTTCATAGTTCTGGAGGCTAAAAGTTGTATATCAAGGGGTTGGCAGGATTGTTTCTTTCTGAGGGGTATGAGGAAGAATTTGTACCATGTGTCTCCTCTGGTTTCTGATAGTTTGTTTATTGACAGTTATGAGTGTTACTTGCCTTGCAAATGTATCACCCTGATCTCTGGCTTTATCTTCACGTGACTCTGTACCTGTTTGTGTCTGTGTCTAAATCTCCCCTTTTTACAAGGATACCTATCAGTTATATTGGATTGAGGACCACCCTTATATTAGCATGACCTCATATAAACTAATAACCTCTGCAACTACCTATTTACAAATACGGTCACATTCTGAGATACTTGGGTTTCAGATGTAGTATATGAGGTTTGGATATAAACAGTTTAACCCATAATACAGCCTCAGAAATTATATACTTAGTACTTCCTAAATACTTTTTTAGTCACCAAAGAAAGACTGGCATCATCTCACTTGTCATAAGTATTAAGTAATATTTGTTGAACGTTATTCCTTATCCACTTTGTTAAACAAGGTCCAATGTGTCTGAATCCCAATAGTTGTGTAACTTATATTTAAATAGCTACCATTGTGCCATTACCAAGAAATTACATATATGCCCGAATGGGAAAACCAAGGGCAAATGAAATAAAAGTAGTAATCAAATACATTATAACAGAATATGACTGTCCTGAACTAAAAAAAAAAAAAAAGTTCATGGCTTTTATTTTATTTTTATTTAAATATACTTTTATTGATTTCAGAGAGGAAGGAAAAGGAAGAGAGAGATAGAAATATCAATGTTGAGGAGAATCTTTGATTGGCTGCCTCCTGCATGCCCCACACTGGGGATCGAGCCTGCAATTTGGGCATGTGCTCTGACTGGGAATCAAACCATAATCTCCTGGTTCATAGGTCAATGCTCAACTATTGAGCCATGCCAGCTGGGCTGTTCGTAGCCTTTAAAAAAAAATCTCACAGAGTACTTGCCAAAATAGAAATCCAGTATTAGACATATGATGGCAGATATTTAGAATTATAATTTAGAAAAAATTGTTCATTTTAAAAACAACTTTGATTTTTAAAAAATAATAAATGACAAAAGATAAGTCCATTTTCAAAACTTGGTTTTCATTCTCTGCTAATCGTTTACTTTTTTAAGTGATAAAAAAATTTTTTTTTTAAAGTGTTTGAATACTACAGATATATATGATATGAAAATGAAGTCCTTCTCCATATATTCTCCCTTAAGGTCTGCCGATCCTAGTCTGTAGAGGTGACCACTTTTACTTTGGTATTTATCCTTCTAGACATTCCGTCATACATAACAAACAAAAACAAAATTAAAAAAATAATTTTTTAATTAGTTTTCATTTCTTAGTAAAAATAGTATTGTTACAAACAAAGCAATTTATAGAATACTCCACTAGCTAGTCTGACTAAATTCACAATGAAAGATTCTTGTATAAGTTGGGGTATAAAAACACCTTTTAACATACTTTTCTTGAAAAAGTTGCATGAAATATTTTAGTCACAGAAAGGTAAATTCATATTAAGAATATAAAATCATGCTGTTCTGTCCTTGGGTGTTAATCATAAATAACTTAACTCCTGAGAAAAATCTTCAGTTTGGGAATCACAGGTGATTTTTAGGCTTTGCGAGTGGACTTAAATAAGTTGGAAAGTTTGGGGTCTCCTTTAGAAGTGACTACTTCCTGAAAGGAACTTTAAAAATAGATAATACCATTTTTTAAAGTGATGTGTTTATATTAGATATAAGAAATTCTCTGGAGGAACTCTTCCTTAGTCAGGCCTCATGAATACATTCAGAAGCTTAGTTTATAATTTTTGAAAATATATTTGATATAAAATTGCAATAGCAATAGTAGTAAAAAGAATTGACTTCCCTGGCTAGATGGGTCAGTTGGTTGGAGTTTTTTCTTACACCAAAAGGATTGATTCCTGGTTTGACCCCTGGTCTGGGCACATACAGGAGGCAACTTATCAATATTTCTCTCTCTCCCTTCCCCTCTCTTCCTCTCCCCCTCCTCATCTTTCCCCCTCCGTCCATCTCCCCTTCTTCCCCTCTATCCCCTTCTTCATCTTCTCTCTCAAATCAATAAACATATCCTCAGGTGAAGATAAAAAATAAAAAATAAATTGAATATCACATCTATGCCTTAGTAAAAGACCTAAGGGAAATATAAAGTGTTTACATGTGGTGATGTGATAATTTTTTTTAGTTTTTTTCTTTCTGTTCTAATTTAAAATTTTCTGTGAATATGTATTTGGGCAAAATATGTGTTTAGTCAGTTTATGTAAGCAGTACAAATGATTAAAATAATTTCTCTGACAAATATTAATACTAACAAGGTAACATTTTCCTCAGATTATTAAAGAATAACAGAATAATGAAATTAAATGTTTCAGAGTAATATTACATGAGCACTCATATAACTGCTATTGAAATTAGAAATGAGCAAAGCTTTTCTGAAAAACATTTAGACAAGAGCCTTAAAAATAGTCGAAGCTGGTTTGGCTCAGTGGTAGAGCATCGATCTGCGGACTGAAAGGTCCCAGGTTCGATTCCGGTCAAGGGTATGTACCTTGGTTGCGGGCACATCCCCAGTGGGGGGTGTGCAAGAGGCAGCTGGTCGATGTTTCTCTCTTATCAACGTTTCTGTCTCTCTATCTCTCTCCCTTTCTCTCTGTTAAAAATCAATAAAAATGTATTATAAAAAATAAAAAAAAAGAGCCTTAAAAATATACTCTGACTTAGGAATTCTGTTTCTGTGAATGTTGCCTACGGAAATCATGTGAAAGAACAAACATTAATTGCAGTGTTATTTGACTCTGGCAGTACATTCGCGAAACATCAATCAGGAAAGTGGAATATATGTGATTTAATATATATGATAGTCTATATAATAACGAGGTAATATGTAAATTGACTATCACTCAACACACAAGATGGCCACCCTCAGGTGGACACAAGATGGCCGGCAGGGGAGGGCAGTTGTGAGTGATCAGGCCAGCAGAGGGCAGTGGGAAGGACCAGGTCTGCAAGAGAGGGCAGTTGGGAGGACCAGACCTGCAGGGGAGGGCAGTTGGGGGGAGGGAGGGACCAGGCCTGCAGGGGAAGGCAGTTGGAGGGGACCAGGCCTGCAGGGGAGGGCAGTTGGGGGGAGGAGGGGACCAGCCTGCAGGGGAAGGCAGTTGGAGGGGGGACCAGGCCTGCAGGGGAGGGCAGTTGGGGGGGGACCAGGCTTGCAAGGAAGTGCAGTTAGGGGCAATTGGGCTGGCAGGGGAGCAGTTAGGCGTCAATCAGGCTAGCAGTTGAGTGGTTAGCAGTTGATCAGGCTGGCAGGCAGAAGCGGTTAGGGACAATCAGGAAGGCAGGCAAGCAGTTGGGAATCAGCAGTCCAGATTGTTAGAGGGGCAGTTGGACATCCCTCAAGGGGTCCGAGATTGGAGAGGGTGCAAGATGGGCTGAGGGTTACTTCCCCCACCCCCTGTGCACAAATTTTGTGCACTGGGCCTCGTGTGTGTGTGTGTGTGTGTGTGTGTGTGTGTATATCAATGGTATATATTGATTCAATATATTACACCCATAAGTAGTATTAGCAAGGGATCTTTATTACTTATAGATATGCTTATTTTTACTACTGCATAATTCTCTGTGAGAAAATTAAATGTGATTACAACTATGTTTAAAAATAACAAAAAACAATCATAGATATTAAAAAATGTACTGGTTTGTGAGCAAACATCCACGGTTCTAGGAGGAAAAAAGCTAACCGTATAAAATTAAGAGTGTTTACCTGCGGGTATCAAATTTAAATCTATTTTAGTTTTCATTACAATTTTGTGTTTTTTAAATATATATTTTACAATCAGGTTACTTTATTTATTTTTGTTGTTAGCTATTGTTTGAGGATCCTGTTACCTATGAGTTTCTCGTTATATATGCTCCATTTTAATGCCATAATGCCACTTGATTTCTGTTCCCATGTTTGCTTTTTGTAGGCCAAGATAGCCAGGTTAACCAAACGCTTCGGAGCAGCCAAAGAAGATCTTAAGAAAAGACAAGAAGTAAGAATTTCTATTCTTGCACAATTAATATTTAGCTCTAACTGACAATCTTAGGGAATGCTGAATTAGGAGGAAACATTTCCTTTATTATAGTTCTGAAATTTGCTTTCATTCACTATATCTACTGTATGTTGTTTCTACAGCTCTATGATTTTTTTTTTTTAATATATTTTATTGATTTGTACAGAGAGGAAGGGAGAGAGATAGAGAGTTAGAAACATCGATGAGAGAGAGTCATCGATCAGCTGCCTCTTGCACACCCCCTACTGGGGATATGCCCGCAACCAAGGTACATGCCCTTGACCGGAATCGAACCCGGGACCTTTCAGTCCCTAAGCCAACGCTCTGTCCATTGAGCCAAACCGGTTTCGGCTACAGCTCTATAATTTTTAACCCTTTCCTAATTTTCAATTTTCAATTCTTATCAATTACTTTTATCTTACGGCATTGTTGAAGCCATATTTTCTATGCATTTTTAAAATTATGTTTTTTGTGCCCTAATTTGTTTGGCTCAGGGGATAAAACATTGGCCTGCAGACTGAAGGGGCTTGGGTTTGATTCTGGTCAAGGGCACATGCCCTGGTTGTGTGCTCGATCCCCAGTAGTGGGTGTGCAGAAAGGCAGCCTATCAATGACTCTCTTGCATCATTGATGTTTTTATCTCTTTCTCCCTCTCCCTCCCTCTCTGAATTCAATATATGTTTTTAAAAAGTTACTTTTGTTTTGTTTTGTCCTAGTCTAATCTGTTATCATTTTAGTATTCCACTGCCTTCAATAGTCCTGTTCTGCCTTTCCTTTCTTACACGATGTAAGTTAAGTCCAAACATGGTAGCATAAGATAAAAATATTCTGTAGTCTAGTTTTTCTTTTTGTTGTTTCCTTAGTTACTCTGTAGTACATTATTTAAACATTTTAAAAATATGTTTTTATCGATTTTTACAGAAAAAGAAAGGGAGAGAGAGAGAGAAACATGGATGTGAAAAACATCGATTGGTTGCCTCCTGCACGCATCCATTCCAACAGGGATCGAGCTTGAAACTTGGGCATGTGCCCTCCCTATTGGGTATCGAACTGGCTACCTTTTGGCGCACAATGATGACATTCAACCAAGTGGAGCATGCAGTACATATTTTTAATATAGCATTTGCATGTTGCTTTATAGTTTTTCAGTTGAATTTCTTTCTCTTCCTCTTGACTTTTATACCCATTTGAGCAATTCACATTTCTTTTTGTCTTGATAGATCCATTGTCTGGCATATGATAATTGCCAATAATAATTATTTCATTAATAATCACTATTTCTACAGGATTTTTCTCTCTTGATTCATTTTCCTATCTCACTTGACTTAAAAACAATTTTATAATTTCAACCTTACCTTGTCCCTCCACCCCCACTCACTCTCTTATCCCAGCAGCAAATAATTTGTTCTTCATCTTTTTTTTTTTTTAATATATTTTATTGATTTTTTACAGAGAGGAAGGGTTAGGGATAGAGAGCTAGAAACATCGATGTGAGAGAGACATCGATCAGCCGCCTCCTGCACACCCCCTACTGGGGATGTGCCCGCAACCAAGGTACATGCCCCTGCCTGGAATCGAACCTGGGACCCCTTAGTCCGCAGACTGACACTCTACCACTGAGCCAAACTGGTTTCCGCTGTTCTTCATCTTTATATTGTTTTTACTTAACTTTTAAAATTCTGTTTTTTTCTCTTTTTTCCTTGAGTAACTGACAGTTGGGTTTTTTCCTTTGTTCTATATAGACTAATTTCCCCAAACTCACTTAGGCATACCCAAAGATTTTTTTTATTATAGTTTTCTTCAATTATGTAATTTCATGATTTTAAATTCCACTTTCTCAACTTGGTTTCTTTGTCATAATGTGTAAAATGAGCTATTTTATTTCTTATATTAGAAAATTTGTATAAATTTTTTGGAACCATTTTTATTTGCTCTGCCTGCTATGCCTAGTAAAGTATATATACACATTCACTAGATATTTATTGAATGAGAATATCTGGTTTATTATTAATATTTTTATTGTTTTGTTTATTGAGCCCTTAAAGCATGTAAACCATTTTCATAGTCTTCATTTTATTGGCTCATCTCAAAAAACTGAGGTATCACAATTATTACATTTGTCTTTCATATAATAAACAGTTTCCATTAAGTACTGTGCTTAAGATACAGCTAACAAGTGGTAATTCCAAGATTCACATTCTTGTCTGAACTAATAATATTTTTCACGGAATTATAGAAGTAACAGATAATATATTGATAAAGTATTTAAGGTCTTGTTTTTAAAGATTTGTTTTATTTTACCTTGGTATTTTTCTCCCTCAGAATCCACCAAATCCACCCGTACCTGTATCACCAGGAAAGCCTGTAGTTGAAGTCACCAGCAATAATAATGTGCCCTATAGGTGAGTATAATAAACAGGCTATTTGTCAAGTTTTTTTTTAAACAATATCTTTTATTTATTTTTTATTTTTTTATTTTTTAAAATTACTTAATTGATTAAGGTCTCACATATTTGTCCTATTTGTCAAGTTTTTATTTCTCCCTCACTGGGGGATATTTTTCCATTGCTTTTAGCTATAGTAGAAGGGAGAAAAAGAGGGAGGCGGGGAGGGAAGAAGGGTTACTGTATTTGGGGGGAGAACATCGATGTGAGAGAGACACATTGACAGGTTGCCTCCTGCATGTGGGGACTGAACCTGCAACCCAGATATGTACTGTTGACTAGGAATCGAACCTAGAACCCTTTGATGCATGAGCCTACTCTAACCACTGAGAACACTGGCCAGGCCCTCTTTTTCTACCTTTTAAAAATAAAATTCACTCATTTTTCCCACCCACCAGCCCCCACTTTTGGCAACTATCAATCTGTTCTCTGTATGAATTTTAAAATTACATATATTTTTTTAGATTTCTTAAAATAAATTTTATTTTTTTTAGATTTCTTTCTCTGTTTAATTTTACTTATCAGAATGTCATCAAGATCCATCCATGTTGGGGGTCAAATGGGAAAAAATTTTTTATGGCTAAATAATACTCCAATGTGTGTATGTATAAAAGTTTGTTTATCCATTCATCCATAAGTGAACATTTAAGTTGTTTCCATATCTTGGTTATTTTAAATAATGCTGCATTGAAAATGGTGGTGCATTTATCTTTTCTAATTAGCGTTTTTGTTTACTTCGAACAAATATCCAGATGTGTAATTGCTGTATTATATGGCAGCTCTATTTTTAATTTTTTGAGGAAGCTTTGTACTGTTTTCCATAGTGGCTGCACCAATTTTCATTTGCAGCAATAGTGTGCATGATTTTTTTTTTTTAATATATTTTATTGATTTTGTACAGAGAGGAAGGGAGAGAGAGAGTTAGAAACATCGATGAGAGAGAGTCATCGATCAGCTGCCTCTTGCACACCCCCTATTGGGGATATGCCCGCAACCAGGGTACATGCCCTTGACCGGAATCGAACCCGGGACCTTTCAGTCCCCAAGCCGACACTCTATCCATTGAGCCAAACCGGTCCCGGCAGTGTGCATGATTTTTAAGTAGCAAGTCTTTCAAGTTTCCAAATAAATCATATATAGGATCTAATGAACAAAATAAACTCAGAGACATAGAAGCATGGTACAGACTATCGAATCTCAGTGGGAATTTGTGGGTAGGTGGGAAGAGATCAAAGAGCTTGTATGCATGTAACCCATGAACACAGACAATAGGGTGGTGAAGGCCTGGGATGAGGGGTGGGACGGCTAAAAGGGGTCAGTGAGGGGAGGAGGGTGGGAAGAGGACATATGTAATACTTCCTTTTTTGGTAATATTTTCAGCAATAAAGATTTTTTTTAAACTAATAAAATAATAAGAAAAAGTTTCTGATTTTATTTTGCAGAAACATCTTGGAATCTAATATTATATATTTGTATAGATGTAATAAGTAGTATACTGAATTAAGTGTATTTTCTTCCTTTTTGCTTTGTTATAATTGGTCATTTGTGGAAAGTTTATTATAAAGCTTTCTTTGGTCATTTCAGATTTCTTTTATCACTTGTACTAAATAGTATTCTCTCAAGTAACCGAGAAATGCTTTGGTCAGGGGTGATAAAAACTAGTGTCTGCAGATTTTAGGACCTACATTTGGTTTTCAGGTAAAAGTATTGAGGACATTAGAATATAAGGGAAGACTCTTTCCTAATGTCATAGGACACCTCCCCTCCTGCCCCTAGCGTTCTGAATTCTATGTGTTAGTTTTTCCTCAGTGCATTCACTTGAAGTTTAATGCTGCAATGCCTGTCTAACCACTCTTTTTTTCCCTATGGGCCACTACTTTTTCTATACATAAATTGATGTTCCCTACAATGTTATATTTATGACTGACTATTTTTGTGTGTATATATATATATTCCATAGAAATGCAGGTACAGTGAGACAGTTGCTCGAGTCCAAAAGAAATGTAAGCGAGAGTACACCACCATCCATTCAAACCCCTGTGAATACAGGTAACAATATTCTTTAACAATGAAATACATTTTCTTAGTGTAATTGAATGCTTTGGTTTCTTTTCTTTTAAGGATGAAATTTGATAAGAAACTGAGCATACTGATCTAAATTTGAATGCTTAAGTATATAATTTTATTTAAACACTAGTGGCTCAGTGCATGAGATTCGTGCACGGGGGAGGGGAGAAAGTGTTCCTCAGCCCAGCCTGTACCCCCTCCGATATAGGACCCTTAGAAGGATGTCCTACTGCCAGTTTACAGGGATTGGGCCTCTCACAACCCGGGACTGCTGGCTCCACCCGCTCACTCGCCTGCCTGCCTGCCTGATTGCCCCTAACCACTCTGCCTGCAAGCCTGCTAACCCCCAAATGCTCCCCCTGCCAGCCTGTTCATCCCCAACTGCCATCACCCTTTGCTGGCCTGCTCACCCTCACTTTCCTTCCCTACTGGCCTGCTCACCCTCACTTTCCTTCCCTACTGGCCTGCTCACCCCCAACTACCCCTCTGCTGGCCTGCTCACTACAAACTGTCCCCTTCCCCCGCTGTGCTGATCACCTCCAACTGACCCCCACTGACAGTCTGCTCATCCCCAACTGGGCCACCTGCTGGTCTGCTTACTCTCTCAATGGGCCCTGCCATCTCATCTTGGCGTGATCACCCTCCAGTGACCCAAGGTCCCAGCCCCTCCTTTTTTTTTTTTTTTTGTTTTCCCCCCCCTCAATGCCTCCTTGAGTGGAGGCCAAGGCTGGCTGGAAGCAAGTATCTAGGGTTAATTTATCTTTTATAATTGAAACTTTATATCCTTGAGCGGAGGCCAGAGCTGGCCAGGCCGGGGCAACCCAAGCCTCCTGTTTGCTCCAGCTCCGTGGCCAGCCACCATCTTGGTTGGGTTAATTTGAATACCCACTCCTAATTGGCTGGTGTGTGTGGCTTTTAGCTGTAGCAGAATGATGGTTAATTTGCATGTTTCTCTTTTATTAGTGTAGATTAGAGGCACAATGCACGAATTCATGCATGGGTATAGTCCAGCTGACCCAGCCCAAATTGGGTGGCTGGCTTTATATATATATATCCCAGTGCATGAAATTCATGAACTTGGGAGGGGGTCTCTCAGCCCGGCTGCACGCTCTCATAGCCTGGGAGCCCTTGGGGGATGTCAGACTGATGGCTTAGGCCTGCTCTGCTCTAAGCCATCAATTGAACATCCTTAGTGCTGCCACAGAAGCAGGAGAGGCTCCCGCCACTGCCAATGTGCTCGCCAGCCATGAGCCCGGTTTCTAGCTGAGTGGCGCTCCACCTGTGGGAGCACACTGACCACCAGGGGGCAGCTGCTGCATTGAGTGTCTGCCCCTTGGTGGTCAGTGTGCATCAGAGCAACGGGTCATTTTGCCATTCAATTGATTTGCATATCAGCCATTTATTTGTTTGTTTGTTTGTTTTTAAAGTCACCGTTTATTTATTTGTTTGTTTGTTTGTTTGTTTGTTTTTTAAAGCCGATGCTCTATCCTTTGAGCCAAACCGGTCTCGGCAGTATTTGTAATGTTTTAAATGTAGTTTCAAAAATATCTAGATAATATTACCAATTTTTCAGTTATTTTTCAGGTATGCTATAGTTATTACAATAATTTTCAGACACTGTTTTGATAAGAAGATAGCAGTCCTCCATATTAATCATAAATCATGTGATGTTTTCATAATATACTGATCATAGGTGCAAAATGCTTCTACAAATTTAATTCTAAGAAGTTCAAGAATTTAAATCTGGAAAAAATTTCATTATGAAGGACTTTACTGTATTTACTGTAATCCATTAAGTTTTCATTGTGTTATCCTACCTGATAAATGGAGATAGCCATTTAAACTGAGATTTCTTTTTTCTTTCTATAGTGTCTTCAACCAATCTCATCACTCCTCCAACAGTTGTCAGTAGTCAACCTAAATTGCAGACTCCAGTGACTTCGGGTTCTCTGACACCAATTCTTCCTGCACCCAGCACAGCTACAGTAGTTGCTACTACGCAGGTGCCTAGTGGAAATCCCCAGCCTACAATATCTTTACAATCATTACCAGTGATTTTGCATGTACCTGTTGCAGTATCCTCCCAACCTCAACTCCTACAGAGCCATCCTGGGACTTTAGTAACTAATCAACCATCTGGCAACGTTGAATTCATTTCTGTACAGAGCCCACCTACAGTGAGCAGTCTCACCAAAAATCCAGTATCCTTGCCATCCTTGCCAAATCCCACTAAACCAAACAACGTTACTTCTGTGCCCAGTTCTAGTATTCAAAGGAACTCTCCTGCTAGTGCTGCACCATTAGGAACAACACTTGCTGTACAGGCTGTTCCAACAGCACACTCTATTGTACAAGCCACAAGGACTTCTTTACCCACAGTAGGCCCATCAGGACTCTACAGTGCATCAAATAATCGTGGTCCTATACAGATGAAAATTCCAATTTCTGCTTTTAGTACTTCATCTCCTGCAGAACAGAGCAGCACTACTGCCCCAAGAATTGGTAAGTCAGTGTCTAGATTTAATAATAGAAAAGAAAGCTTACTAATGATCTGTAGATAATTGATCTTTTATGTTTGTCTGTAGAAGTGGCTAGCATTATTGGAAAAACAGT
Source organism: Pipistrellus kuhlii (assembly GCF_014108245.1). Taxonomy (NCBI): domain Eukaryota; kingdom Metazoa; phylum Chordata; class Mammalia; order Chiroptera; family Vespertilionidae; genus Pipistrellus; species Pipistrellus kuhlii. The sequence goes on from NW_023425529.1 coordinate 20,851,979, forward strand.
AAATACAATAGAATATCCTGCAGGTTATTTTTAGTAAGCTTTTAGTTACATAAGAAATTACGTTGTTAAAATGGGATTTGAGAGAGAGATTGTTTTGAGTGAGAGGCTAGCATTCATAATTTAACTTTTAGGAATTTTTCTAATATGGATGAATTTTTTATTTAGGCTTTGTAGCAAGCATTATTTTATAATACATTTCAGGATTATATGAATAGAATGAATTTATTTTAAAGTATATAATTCACCTAATATATGCTTAAAAGAGGAAAATAAACATCAGATATTTTCCCTACCCATTTGTATGCTCATCACTCACATCTTCCAAATTTGAACAGTTTAAAAATAGGTTCTGCCCTTTATAGTTTACTACACAATACTTGATTGTTTTTTGTTTTATATTTTTCCCTTTGACATATTATGATTATGTATGTATACATGTGTACTTTGAAGTATTGCAAAAGGAGAGCTTGATTGTATCTGCATTTAAAACCTTTTAAACACTTCTTTTAACTACATTTTGTATGCATTCTTTTTTTTCAATTATAGTTGACATTCAATATTATTTTATCTTAATTTCAGTTATAGAATAGTGGTTAGACATTCATATAATTTATGAAGTGATTTCTTTGATAAGTCTACTAGCCACCTGGTACTATACATATTGTAGTTATTACAATATTATTGACTATATTCCCACAATATATATTATATCCCTATGACTAGTTTGTAACTACCAATTAGTATTTCTTAATCCCTTTAGCTTTTTCACCCAACCCTCATCCCATCTGGCCACCATCAGTTTGTTCCTTTGAATAATTAACACTTAGCCTAGAGAGAGGTTCATGCTGGGTAACAAATCTCTTATAGTTATTTAAATTATAAGTGTCTGTGCGCACTCACGTGTGTAGGTGTGTGTGTGTGTGTGTGTGTGTACATGTACGTATGCATGTTTATGTATATAAAGCACAACCCAACTTTTCACATTTTTAGGTGCTTTTAAAAATGGCTGACTTTTTAAATTTTGACTCCTCAGAAAGCCAGACAAACAAAACAATCGATACTTCTGTTAAGAAAGCAGCTGATAGCACATCACAGGTAAGATTTTCCTTCTGTTTCAAATTAAAATTCTAATAATCCATGAAAGAATGGATTTCTACCAATATTCTTTAATACAATGAAAATTATTCTGTGTTCTTTACAACTCTTCAAATATTACCAAACAGCTTCTCTATAATATTGTACAAGAACTGACTTTCTTTGCTTAGTAATTCTTCTAGAAATAATGTTAGTTTATTATTGTATATTGACTAACTGCTTGGCTTATATAATTGACAGTCCAGCTATTTGCCTAAGTGACAAATAAAAAATAGTGTGAAATAGCCTGTGATTCTTTAGAATATCCCTTTCTGATTACTTATGACTAACATTTTTTTCTGTAAGAAATCTCTAAAGTTAGTAGAGTTTCAAAGAAATCTGAATGGCCAGTATGAAATGGTGGTTGTTTAATCAGACCTAGTTAGGAACTCTTTAAATATGTAAAATATTATCTTTTTTGTAGTCACTGAATGAAATTTCTCTAATGTCCTCCTAATAATTATTTGTCAACATATTTCATGTAAAATGTATTATTATAACATATATTTTATTCACATATCTCATTTCACACAATAGATCATTAATATATTTAATACTAGAGAATTTTGTGCACAGGGTGCCAGGAGAAGGGGGGTCCTCAGCCCAGCCTGCACCCTCTCCAATCTGGGATCCCTCTCACAAACCAGGATTGCTGGCTCCCAACTGCTCATCTGCTTGCCTGCCTGATTGCCCCTAACTGCTTCTGCCTATCATCCTTAATCACTCCCCTGCCAGTCTGATTGATGCCTAACTGCACCCCTGCCAGCCCGATTGCCCCTAACTGCCCTCCCCTGCAGGCCCGGTCTCCCCCAGCTGTCCTTCCCTGCAGGCCTGGTTGCCCCCAACTTCCCTCCTCTGCTGGTCTGGAAGAAGCCAAGCTTTCCACCTGCCCTTACCAGCCTAAGCCTCCACTCAAGGCTACAAAGTTTCAAAAAAAGGTAAACAAATCCAAACAGAAATGGCTGCCGGCCACTTCTTGGGTCCACTCCAGGCTACTAACTTTCAATTGTAGAAGGTAAATAAATTCCAGATGCTAGGGCCTCCTCTTGGGTAGCCAGGGTGCGTGGCTGGCCTACAAACCTCCACAGGCCCCTTGTTCAGGCTGCCCCATGTCCCAAGGGAACCCCCACCCTGATCCCGGACACCCTTCAGGGTAAACCAGCTGGCCCCCACTCGTGCACCAGGCTTCTATCCTATCTAATAAAAGAGTAATATGTTTCTATCCTATCTAATAAAAGAGTAATATGTAGATTGACCATTACTCCAACACACAAGATCAAGATAGCTGCCCCCCTGTGGTCAAAGATCCTGCCCCCATGTGGACACAAGATGGCCACCACAAGCTGGCCAGCAGGTGAGGGCAGTTGGGGTGACCAGCTGGCAGAGGAGGGAAGTTAGGGGCAAACAGGCTGGCAGGGGAGCAATTAGGCATCAGTCAGGCTGGCATGGGAGTGGTTAGGGGGTGATCAGGCTGGCAGGCAGAAACGGTTAGGGGCAATCAGGAAGGCAGGCAGGCAAACAGTTGGGAGCCAGCAGTCCTGGATTGTGAGAGGGGCAGTTGGACATCCCTCGAGGGGTCCCAGATTGGAGAGGGTGCAGGCTGGGCTGAGGGACACACACCCTCTGTGCATGAATTTCGTGCACTGGGCCTATAGTAATCTTATAATTGCTATTAATTATTGAAATAATTACCAATTTTATTTCTCAAGAAGAAAACATAGCCAGGGAACTGCCTGTAATATGTAATAATAGATAATAAGTCAGGTTATGACCAATAAAAATAGCAGATTAGATTTTATTATAGACCTTCTTGTCCTATTAAAGAGTATACATTATAGGAAAATATGCATCTTACAATAGAGCATCAAAACATGACATGAAGGCTACCAAATTTATTGAAGAAATAGACAAATAGGCCATTTTATTATTATGAAGTTTCCCTCTTTGTATCTTGGCTAATATTTACATGGTCACAGCAGCTTTTTTATATATTTTTTCCCCCAGTGTATTTATGTCTTTATATTTAAAGTCTATGCCTAGGAGAAAGAAACAACATTTCTTTATATCTTATCTCATGTGACAATCCCAGTTTTTTTTATAGGAAATTTTAGTGTACACGTGGTATAATTATTGATATGGTTGTAGTTAGGTCTGCTGTGTTTTTGTTTTTCTTTTAAATATATTTTATTGATTTTTTACAGAGAGGAAGAGAGAGGGATAGAGAGTTAGAAACATCGATGAGAGAGAATCATCCATCAGCTGCCTCTTGCACACCCCCTACTGGGGATGTGCCCTCAACATCTGGTACATGCCCTTGACCAGAATTGAACCTGGGACTTTCAGTCCTCAGGCCGACTCTATCCACTGAGCCAAACCGGTTTCAGCTGGTCTGCTTTATAATTTTAAAAATTTGTTTAATCTAAATTTTATTTCTATGGTTTCTTTTTTCCCCCTTCTTTATTTTGTGTTAATCTTTTTGGGGTTTTTAAAAACATTTTATCTTAATTCTTTTGTTTCCCTTTTATTTTTGTTTCTCAGTTTCTACTTCTTAATTCCACACTCATTAATATATAATTCTCTTCTTGCTCTCTCTTTCTCACCCGAGAATACTTTTTCATTGATTTTTAGAGAGAGTGGAAGAGAGAGGGAAAGACAACATCCATGTGAAAGAAACATATCAATTGGTTGCCTCCTACATGCACCCAAGGAGGGCCCAGGCCAGGGAGGAGCCTGTAACCTAGTAGGTTTGGTTGATGGGAATTGAACCGGGAACCCTTTAGTCCGCAAGCAGATGCTCTATCCACTGAGCCAAACTGGCTAGGGCCTTTGAATATTTTTTTAACAGCTACTTTGCAGTCTTTGCTAAATTCAAAATCTGGCTTTACTTGGAACCATTTTCTATTAACTACCTTTTGTCTTTGGTTGTATTGTGGTCTTTGCCTATTTGTCTAGCAATTTTTGTTGTTGGTTTTGTTGTTGTTATCTTGAGGGCCCCCTGGATATTGCACTATTCTCATCTGCTCCCTGCAGACACTTTTAACTGACCCTCACCTACTTCCTCCACCTCCCATCAGGTCGCCAAGTGTAATATAAACACTAAACCTCGGTGTTTACAGGGAGTGACCTGTGGTGGGTGGAGCTCCAGGGGAGCTAGTATTATTGTGCAGGAGGCTTAAAGCTCACAAAGGCGGTGTGGTGGTTGGCGTTCCAGGTTTGGGGGCTCTGAGTCCAGAAAACTCTGAGGATGAAGAGAACTTGTGTTTGGGGACAAAAGGTCAGTGACTTCCAGATTTGTGGTGGGGAACAGAGTCGGTTGAAATACAGGACTGGGGAGTCCGGGAGGACGGATTTGGGATCCGGTACTTGTAGGGGTGCTGTAGTCTGAGCCCGAGGCCATATTGTGGGGGAGGGGATAGGAGGCTGGCAAGGGTGGACTGGGGCAGCCCCGCGGTGGCTACGCACAGAGACACACAGTCACGCACAGCCACACACAGCCACACAAAGGGCTGGGAGTCGAAGCTGTCCACAGTGATGGTAAGCAGCTCCGGCTCCTTAATCCTAATCTCCTGCCTCTTAATTCTGATCTCCAGCTCACAGAGCTCCAGGATTGGAGACAGAGGCGGGATTGGAGGTAGAGGCAGAGCGAGCTGGAGGTTGTACGGGGTGTGGGGTAGGGTGAGGTGAGGTGAGGTGGGGTGGGGGTGGGGTGAGGTGGGGTGGGGGTGGGGTGAGGGTGAGGTGAGATGGGGTGGCGGTGGGGTGAGGTGAGGTGGGGTGGGGTGGGGTGAAGTAGGGAGAAGTGAGGTGGGGGTGGGATGGGGTGGGGGGGTGCAGTGGGGCGAGGTGAAGTGGGGTTGGGGGTAGGGTGGGGTGAAGTGGGGGTGGGGTGAGATGGGATGAGGTGGAGTGGGGGTGGGGTGAGGCAGCCACCTTGGGCTTGCGGCGGTAGCGGTAGAAGAAGCGGAGAGGCTCCCCAGAAGCGGAGAGGCTCCCGGGGATGAAGGCCAGGCCGGTGGGGGCCTCGGGCCTCCGCCTTCAACAGCATCAAGAGCTGCTTTTAGTGTTGAAGTAGACGGGCGGGGCTGGCTACTGGCTCACTGTGGGGAATTTTTGATAAATATAAAATTTAGTAAATTTTGAAATGTGTCCCTTAGAGGTATATTGTGGTGACTAGATTCTGTTACATTCTTTGAGGCTTTGTTAAATACTTTTAATAAGAATTTTTACAGATTTGTCGTGTTTGTTAACAAGTCACTTCCTATAAAATCATCGTCATAGGAGGTTTTTAATTGTAGGACTTAGAATTTATATCATTGTCTTGGGATTGGGCCTGCATTTTTGTAACCTGAAGAAATAGTTTTAACTTCACAAAATTTGAGTTTTGCAGATGAAAAATTGATCTTAATCTGCAGTGTAATATATCAAAGTTATTATGGTTAGCATTTACAGTCATGCTCCACTTAACTAAGATTCCTTCTGGGAAACTCGTCATTAGGGGATCATAGAGAATACTCACACAAACTAGATGGTAGAGCTTGCTTACTGCACACGAGGCTACATGGTATAGCCTGTTGCCCCTCAGGTGCATCAAGTCCTGTACACAAGAGGAAGTCATGCAGTCATTGAACCATGTTACCCATTACCCTCGTTTCTCCTCGGTATTATTTCATTTTTCCTTTTTTGCCAAAGTTTCTTTTGCAAAATAAAAGTGTGTTGTTTTTCAGAGTGGAAAAGCCACAGGAAGTGATTCAAGTGGTGTCATTGATCTTACAATGGATGATGAAGAGAGTGGAGCTTCACAAGGTATTTAAATATAAGTAATCATACTAAGTGATGCTTTGGTGCCATTTTTTTTCTCTTAACCCAATATAATACTCAGTGAAGATAGTTTTTTCTTGGTGTATATGTATCCTTTCTAGGATGAGAGTTTTTTAGATTAGAATTAAAAAATAGAAATCAAATCTTGAGTGAATATGAAAAGGCATAGTGGAAAATGGAGCAATTAGGAGAAATTTATCTTATGGAACATCTCTCTTTTTATGTCTGTTATTTCACTTGATCCTTAAAATAAATATGCAATACCCATTTAAGAGTTGAGGGTAGATTGATAGAGTATGAGTCAGTAAGGGAAGTTAATTCAACCCAGGACTTCTGACTCTAAATGGTGTTGTGCGTGTGTGTTTTTATCTAGGTACTTTTAAGTGCATATAAACTTAATTTGGTTATTTGAATTAATTTCCTTTAGTGTTGTTTAAAAGAAAATGAAAGTAATATTAGAAAGCATGCACACCCCAATATTGCTCTGAGTTATATTTAGAAATAGTATTAGATAGATATTACCCAATATTCCACATTATTCTTCTGCTTTTTTTTTTTTTTTAATACATTTTATTGATTTTTTACAGAGAGGAAGGGAGAGGAGATAGAGAGTTAGAAACATTGATGAAAGAGAGACATCGATCAGCTGCCTCCTGCATATCCTTGGGGATGTGCCCGCAACCAAGGTACATGCCTTTGACCGGAATTGAACCCAAGACCATTCAGTCCACAGGCCGGCGCTCTATCCACTGAACCAAACCGGTTTTAGCTCTTCTGCTTTTTAATAGGCATTCTATGAGTAAAAAGTTTCATGGTTAAATATGCTTGGTAAATGCTTAGTAAAATTATTTTTTCCTTTTTTTTAAAATTAATTTTTATTGTTGAAAGTATAATATTTCAACAATATTTCCCCCCATTGACTCCCTCTACCCCACTCCTGCCCCCCTAATGTTTTTTCTTAATACAGACTTCTCTAAGCCTTTACCCTGCTAATTTATAATGTAATTTTCAATGATTCAAAATATAAAGTAATTTTCAAACTTATTTGAATGCACAAAATAACTTTGTTCATGAACATAGCTCTGGTGATAATTCTATAATGCATGTGGAAAATCTAGTATCATCAGGTACTAAGTTAATTATTACCTTAAAGACATTAAATTTTAACCTAAACATTTAAAAAATTGCATTTTAGGGGGTAAAATGGTTAATTTGATTTTAAGAAAACAAAATTAAGTGTTTATACAATTGATTATGGGAAAGGAAAGTCAGATTTTTTTTGGTATAAAACTGCTCTAATTTTGGAACTTTTATACCATCATTTGTCAAGGTTGAATTCTACCAGTATTGCTATTAAAGAGTTTCAGGTTATCTGTAATTTTTTCACTATTATTTCATAGACAAGTTAAGTATAATGAATTCCTAGAGGGCAAAAATAAATCAGGTTATTTTTGAGAAGACACAGGTAGAGTTATTCTGAATTAAAAGGGAAACGACGTTTATTATCACGTGGTCTTGCAGTTTCTCTTTCTAGCATCTCTGCCTCACGGGGACTGTTTCCATTTTCACATTTGAATGTACCTTAAATTATCTTATTCTGAGGTGCATTGTTCTCCATCAGCACCCAATTAAAATTTTACTTGCTAAACCCTTAAATTTTATTTACAATTCATAATTTTGTTTACATAGAAATTTATTTACATTTTAGAATTCCATAGGACAGAAATCAGTGGGAATCATTTTGGATAGCAGAAGTTTTGGCTTACCCTCTTTATGATACACCATATAGTGGTTACCTATTTTCAAGGACTTTTTCTGAGATGCAAACATTAATTTCATAGGCTATTGTAGACTTTTTGAGATAGACACTCTGTGTGTATATGTGTATTATATTTTAAAGACTAGATAGTATAAATAGCTATCAGTGTTAAGCAAGAGAATCAACAACAGAGTAATTGGAATTCAAGATCTTTGGTGAAAATTTCATCAGTTTATAGGTATTTGTCTAGGAGAATCTCCTTGGTATAGCTTGCGTACACCTGCGCTCGCTCTCTGTATATATATATATATATTATATATAAATATTATATATATAGTACATATGTATTATTTACATAGAGAGAGATATTAGTGGAGGAAATGAAATTATTGTAATTGACATGATATTGAATTGTGTTCAGAAAAAGGATTGTTTTATTAAGATGTCAAAACATAAAACTGTATTTTTGTACATTTTAATCAGAATCTGTGATAGTACAACAGTGAGTTATTTAAGGTCCTGACTTGGTTTTCAAATTGACAAATACACATAGTTAAATAGAAAGAAATTGTTTTGTAAGCTTTAAATGTGACTTGGTGGCAGGCAAAATAAATTTTACCCCTAAAGGAAATCCTGTATTTCTAATTTTTTTCTATCAATAATCATAATGTCTCACTTTTAATTAACAGACACTAAAAAGCTAACTCACACTCCTGTGTCAGCCATGAATTCTTCTCAGTCTGTGTCTCGACCGTTACAACCTATCCAGCCAGCACCACCTCTTCAACCATCTGGGGTGCCAACAAGTGGACCATCTCAGACAACAATACACTTACTACCTACAGGTAAACTTTGCTGAGTCATTAAACCAAAGCTTTAGTTTTATCTACAGTGAAACAGGACTATGGAATCAAGTGGAAAGATTAGACAAAAAATTCTTACTGTTATTTTGAAGATACCGTGCCTTTTGAATGCTGTATAACTTAGTTTTCCTGCCGTTAAGTAGCAGCACTTATAGAATGGTTATATATGCCTTTGTCATTTGCTACTGAAAACAGCAGAAATGAATATCCTTTCTTAGGAAGGATGGGTGTAATGATGCATTCTGATTATAATCAAGAAAGTTATAATTGACTAATTAAATAAGAATTTAAAAATAATTCTTAACTTGAACTAGTTTAAAGTGGCTTAACACTATCATTAGGAGATATAACACTAATATTTTATTTGCATCTTCAAGAAGCTGTAAATCACATATTTTTAAGGAATAGCTTCTGTCTCCTAAACTCTTTGGAAGACAATCAAGACAGTTTTTCTTCATACAATAAGCTATTGTTTATATATAGATTTATCTGCAAAATGTTTACATAAGCACAATTTTCATTAAGGAAAACATTGAACTCAAATGAAATTGTTTCCTGTGAAATTAAAATGACAGTTACCTAATTTAGAAAAATATATATTTTTAAAAAATATATATATATTTTATTGATTTTGTACAGAGAGGAAGGGAGAGAGATAGAGAGTCAGAAACATCGATGAGAGAGAGTCATCGATCAGCTGCCTCTTGCACAGCCCCTACTGGGGATATGCCCGCAACCAAGGTACATGCCCTTGACCGGAATTGAACCTGGGACCCTTCAGTCCCCAAGCCAACGCTCTATCCATTGAGCCAAACCGGTCTTGGCAGAAAGAAATATTATTATGTAAACCCAGGTGCAGTATAGGTAACAAAAATGGGGACTAAAGACTGTTCATTTTCTAACTCAAAAAATTAGGATATATAAAGGCTAAGGAGTCTTTAGTAAAGAAACCTTTTTATCTTTGTTGTACCCAGCATTTACCTCCAAATTTATCCTATTTATAGAACCCATTTTTTATATGAAAGATTTATTGTTTTTATTATAAGTTAATACATGGTTATTTGTAAAATGTGATTCTAATTCAGAGAGTTATTAACAAGAAGCTGACTCCTAAAATCATAATTGTAGTCCATGCTGTGCGTGAACATTTAGGAATCAGTATTGATAAATATATATTAACACCACTCAAAAGATTAATGTTCTTGTGCCATAGGTTAGGAAGAATGCCAGAGTAGAGAAGGAAGAAGTGTGTATTTTAATGGATATTTTATTGTTTTGAATATAGAGATGGTTTGGCTCACCTAAAGAAAATGTCAGTTATAATACCCAACCAGTTTCTTGAACTGTGGAAATAGAGTTACTCTTGGATTATACTCATTTGCAGATAGTCTGGAGAGCCTAAAATTCCACTCTGCTAAGAACATTTTAACATAGAGAGGGAAAATCTGCTCTTTTAAGTAACTCCTATAAGTTAGTAATTTTGAGTCTAAACCTTTTGTTTCATGCTTTTTAAGTAGTCAAATTAAAGAGTGTAAAGGGCACTCTGGCCATTGTGGCTCACAGTGTGACTACACACTAAAGGGTCTCAGGTTCATTCCCAGTCAAGTGCTCATATCTGGTTTGTAGGTTCAATCATTGGCCCTAGTCAGGGCATATGCAAGAGGCAGCCAATCAGTGGGTCTCTCTCACATTCATGTTTCTCTTTTTTCCCTTTCCTCTCTCCCTCCCTTCCACTTTCTAAAAATCAATGGAGAAAATATCCTCAGGTGAGGAAAAACAAAAAAGTGGAAAGGGCATTAGACAGAGTTGAGATGCTTTTTTACTCTGAAGTTTGTAGTAATACCGTGTTTCCCCGAAAATAAGACATCCCCTGAAAATAAGACCTAATGCAACTTTGGGAGGAAAAATTAATATAAGACACTGTCTTATTTTCGGGGAAACGGTATTATTAATTTTGGTTGGCTTTATCAAGATTGCAAAAGGAGACTGTTGTCTCTATATCTCTATTATTAGAGTTAGTACAAAGTTAATTAACATTTAATACTCTTCATTTAACATAGATTGTACTGTATTCTTATTATATTTTTCTGCTTTTGATTAGCTCCAACCACAGTGAATGTAACACATCGTCCAGCATCTCAGGTGACCACGAGACTTTCTGTACCAAGAGCTCCTGCAAACCAAGTGGTTTATACAACTCTTCCTGCACCAACAGCTCAGGCTCCCCTGCGAGGGACTGTCATGCAGGCTCCTGCTGTTCGGCAGGTCAATCCCCAAAATAGTAAGAGACTCTTTTCTTGTATATGGCGCAAGTTGTAAGTTCTTCAGCATGTAGTTGGAGTAGCTTTTAAAATAAAATAAAAATAATAAAGTGAACCACCATTGAACTCTCCACCAGGCTAAGAAATAAGCTTTATCAGAATCTTATAAGCCTGTTTTATGTCCTTCCTTAATTGCATCTCTCTCCCTTTCCATCAGAGGTAACTATCATCCTTCCTTTACGTTTTTCTGTATAGTTTTGCCTCTTATGTAGGTTTCAGTAAAAATCTTTAATTTTCCAAAACTTAATAGGTAGGACAAATTTATCTATTTAAGGATTATGCAATAATGAAATTTCTTTCAAAAAATAATTTTTATTAAATTGATTGGGGTGATATTGGTTAACATGAACATACAGGTTTTAAGTATGTGTTTCTATGTTACAAGATCTGTATATCCTCCACCCAGAGTCACATGTTCTCCTATTACCTTATATTAGTACTCCCTTCTCCCCATCTCTTGAAGGCAGCATATGGTTGGGGTGGTTTTTTTGTTGTTGTTGTTGTTGTTGTTTTTTGTATCCATTCTGCTGCTCTGAGCCTCTTTATTGGTGATTTCTGACCATTTACATTTGGGGTAATGATTGATGTATGAAGATTTCCATAGCCGTTTCATCTTTTGTTTTCAGGTAGTTCCATGCCTCCATTGGTTCTTTTCCTTTATGTTTCTGTCTGTTGCTTTTGTTTGGTGACATTCCATACATCTTTCTTCTCTTTTTAATCTATATGGCCTGGTTTGGGGATTTTTTGTGTGTGGTTACCATTAGGTTTATAAAAATAAAGTTGCATATATACCATAGTTTTGTTCCTTTTGAGTGCATCTGATCTTTATCTTCCTTTGCCAGTTCAGACCTTTAGCTTCCTCCCCTTTATGTTTTTGTTGTCACAAATTATCATTGTTTATGCTTTAAGTTTTTTGGTGATTTTACTCATAGTATTAGGTCTAGTAATAATTAATGTCGTTTTCTAATACTTTTTTAAATCGAATTTATTTTAAACAATACAACAAAATTTAATCAACAATATAGTTGCCGTTGTTTTCTACTACTTGTGCCCAACGCTCAGGAAGCATTTTAATCCCTCTGTTGTAAAATTCTTGTGATTTTGATGCAAAAAATTTGGTCAATGCATTTTTGAGGCATTCTTCATTATTAAATTTTTTTCCAAGAAGAAAGTTTTGCAAAGAATGAAACAAATGGTAATCGGAAGGGGCAATATCAGGAGAATATGCAGGTTGAGGGAGAACTTCCCATTCCAACTGGCGCAGTTTTTCAGCAGTGATTCTTGCAGTATGTGGTCGTGCGTTATCGTGGTGAAGAATTACGCCCTTCCGATTAATCAGCGCGGGTTCTTTTTCTCTTAAAGCTTGGGCTAACCTTCCCAATTGGGCACTATACACTGCACTTGTAATGGTTTGGTTAGATGGTAAAAGTTCATAATGAAGAATTCCTTTAAAATTCCACCAAACACACAACATCACTTTTTTCACATGCAAGTCAGGTTTTGGCGTGGGCTGCGGAGCCTCATTTTTGTCCAACCATTGAGGCCGCCTTTTCAAATTAACATACAGCACCCATTCTTCATCTCCGGTAACAATTTGCTCTAAAAACGGCAAATGGTTTTGACGAGAGAGGAGCGAACTGCAAATTGTGACTCTTTGATTACGGTTGTTGTCGGTCAACTCATGAGGAACCCATTTTCCAAACTTTTGGACTTTGCCAAGTGCACGCAATTGATTGGGAATTGTTTTTTGTGAACAATTTAAAGTTGTCCCAAGCTCTTGTTGGGTAATTTGAGGATTTTGCACCAAAAGAGCTTGAAGAGCTTCTTGATCAAAATTGGACACACGGCCTCGACCACTCTTGTCATCTAACGAAAAATTTCCCTTGCGAAATTCCTCAAACCAACGCTGGCATTTTCTGGCGCTAACTGCATCTTGACCAAGAGCACTACAGATGTTTTTTGCAGCCTCACTTGCTTTTCTTTCTAATTGGAACTCGTAAAGCATGCAGTGCCGAATATGCTCTTCATCCGCCATCTTCTTAGCCCTAGTTTTGCAACAAAAACCAAACCAAACACAAACTTTTTCAAGCAAAACTTGTTAATTGCACTTCACACGTTCTGTAGATACCACGTGTTTGAAGGTTATGTCAATACAAGTCAACGCCAAGCAAGATTTTAAATGAATGTTTAAAAACGACATTAATTATTACTAGACCCGATATTGTGACCTTATTTTCTTTGTTTCAAGGAGTAGAATAAAACCCCTTGATTATTTCCTGCATTGGAGGTTTTCTAGTGATAACTCCTCAGCTTCTGTATGCCTGGGAGCATCTTTATTTCTCCTTCATATTTAAAGGATAATTTTGCTGGATATATTATTTTTGGCTGGTAATTTCTCACTGAATATTTGGTTCCATTCTTTTCTGTCTTATAGAGTTTCTGCTGAGAAGTTGGATGGAATTGTGATGGGTTTTTCTTTGTAGGTCACTTCCTCCTTTTCCCTGGCTACTTTGAGAATTTTTTCTTTGTCATTAATTTTTTACAGCTTCAATACCAGGTGCCTTGGAAGAGGCCCTCTTTAGATTGAAGTAACTAGGTGATTTGTTTGCTTCTTGTATTTTGGGATCTAGTTCTTTCCTTAGATTTGGGAAATTCTCATTTATTATTTGTTTTAATAAGACTCTCCATTCTATGCCCTCATTCTTTCTCCTCTGCAATGCCTGCTTTTTCTTATGAAGTCAAATAGGTCTTTTCATTTTTCTTTATTCTCAGGTCTTTCTTCTTTTCCTCTGCATCATTTCTTGATTCCTATCTTCGATATCACTCATTCTTTCCTCTATCTGTTTGGTTCTGTTTTCTGTGCTCAGTATATCACTCTTTTTAAGAACATATATTTTAATTGACATCAGAGTATCTGGCAGAATTATAGTATGGGCCAGGTACTGAATATATGTCAGGGTTTATGGTTGGGGAAGTAGGTAGCTCTAAATTTTCTGCTTCTGTTGCCCTGATGTATGTCAAAACATTTCCTATTGGGTAAAGTGAGTATCCATAGTTAATTAGCAGAGGGCATGGAGAGCAAGAGAACTTCATAACAGAAGGCAGGAATAACTTAGTAGGGTTTTTTCTTTCTTTTCTTTTCTATTTCCATTTTTTTGTAGTGAAGAAGACATAACCTGACCAGTTTGGCTCAATTGGCTGAACATCAACTTGTGTACCCAAAAGGTCACTTTTTCGATTTCCTGGCACTTGCCTAGGTTGTAGATTCAGTCCCAAGTCTGGATGCTTACTGGAGGCAACTGATCAATGTTTCTCTCTCTCCCTCCCAACCCCTCTCTCTCATTCTCTCTAAATCCAGTAAAAACATATTTAAAAGCAAAACAAACGAGACAGCAGAACTTTTGTGGAGATAGCTTTATTTTACCTGTCCTTAAAGTCACACTGCTTCATTCTGGGCTGTTGCCTTCTACATGTGAGCCACCAGTGTTCCAGTGTTCTGGAATTTTGCTCATATTTCTTTTAATAGGGATTCTATTTATTTTTCTCCTGTGCAGGAACTCTTGTTCCTTGTGTCTACTGTTTTCCTCTTTATTTTCTCTTTTATATTTGTGATACACATCCTCTGATGGCTACTTAAATAGATTTTTGTTGTTTGCATATATGAGAACTTCTTTGTCTTCATGCTGGAATGATACTTTGGCTGAATGTAGACTTCTACGTTAGAAGTATTTTTCTTTTTATATTTTAAAATATAATTTTACTGACATCAGGTGTTTAGTCAGTGTTCTGCCAAACTTAAAATAGTATTGTAATTTATTAATTTTCTTTTGTAGGTGTCACAGTTCGAGTGCCTCAAGCAACTACATATGTTGTAAACAACGGAATAGCCCTGGGATCCCCAGGACCTCAGCTCACAGTGCATCATCGACCACCACAGGTGCACACTGTAAGTGACTACAAAATTCTTAGCTATGAAACTGTCAGATCTTATTTTTCTTTAAAGTAGTTATATCAAAAGGAAATGACAGTTCTTCTGTTTTTCCTGCAGAAGTTTATTTAAGAGACTAGATCTTATCATTATGAACAAATGTTCTTCAGGATGATAGTTGTCAAGGATCATAGAGCTTATGGTGGCTTATAATATATAAAAAGAGTCCACAGGTAGAGCATGTGAAATGAAAGAGAGAGACCATTTTAACTCATAGTTAAATTAAAAATATTTTGGAGATTAAAAAGCATATTTTAAAAATAATTTTTTGATACTCTATAACTTTATTCTTTTCTTCAAAAATTATACCAGTTCTGCTATATTGCTGCCACTTTATTGTCTTTAATAATTCAGTGGTATTCGAAATTCATTATTCAGAGATAACAGAAAATCACAAGATTTCCCCTTGGATATAATGTAGTTTCCAAAATAATGTCACATTATCCTGTGACATAATTATAACAGTATTTGGTTTGGTATATCATGTAAATGGAAATATATCGGCTTTATGAGGAGGGAGGAGATTGAGATATATCACTTCTTATCAAATAATGGATCATTCCTTTTTTTTATTACCTGTAATAATGGCTAGCATTTATTAAGTGCTTACTATGTGCCAGGCACTGTTAATATACTTAGTTCTCACACAGGACTCCTTTAGGACTCCTGCTCTCTTTTTTTTAATGATATGACAGCTAATACACAGAGAAGCTGATTAAGCAGCCCAAGGTCATACTTTGTAGAAACCCAAGTTCTAGGGCCTGTGCTCTGAATAGCTATTATTTTTATTGTTCTACAATGAAAACATAATATTAATGGAGCACTTACAATATACCAGGCACTCCAATTTAATTTAATGTGTTTTAATTTAACCCTCACAACTTTACGAGGATTATTGATTTCTTATAGAAAAGGATACTGTGTCACAAAGGTGTGTTAAGTGATTACTCTGTGTCACTACCCAAGCTAGTGTCAGAGGCAAAACCATTTTATAACTCAGGCTGTCCAATCCCAGTCCCTCTAGTCTGGCCCTATTGGGCTATGTGTTAAATATACCATTACTGTTGTTTGTGTCTGTAAATAATTGGTTTCATTCATTAGTCTTTCATAAAAAGTATAGGAAAAATCTCATTTTAGTTTTGCAAATTTGATAGCCTATCAAAGTTGTGGTGTGTGTGTGGTCATTTGTTGTTGTTTTTTTTTTTTTTTTTTTTTTTTTTACTGGGTTCCATTCATGTGTATTGTCTAGAATAAACTGCATCTCACAGGAGGAATATTCTTTTAATTAATTTAAAATATATTTTTAAATAGCAATTTTCAAATGTATGCAGAAAAAAATAGAGTAACAATTCCTATATACTTGTCACATATCTTCAACAATTATTAGTGCTTGGCCAGTCTTATTTCATCTATGCTACCAGCCACTTATTTCCATAACCATGTACATGCTATTTTTAAGCAAATTCCTGATACCACGTTATTTTACCTATAAAACTTCAATAAAAGCCATTGCAACAACAAAAATATAACTAACTCAGTTGACTTGGTTTTCGGACATGAGCAGATTCAGAATCCTAGAATTTTAAGACTAGAAGGGATATTACAGGCCATTTAGACTTCTTAAATTCTTTAAAATTCTTTAAACTTCTTATTGTTATACTTCTTAAATTCCTATGCTCCATCTAGTCAAGTTACGCATTAGACATTGTTTATTACATTGTTAGCTATATGTTTGTTTAATATTACTTATAAAACAATTAAGTCTCTTTCAGAAAAAAAGACAATTTGAGTTAGGAATTAAAGCCACATGGTTAGCATTCAAATAAGTCTTACTTTTTAAAATACTTTTTTATTGATTTTAGAGAGATAGGAAGGTAGAGAGAGAGAGAGAGAAATATAGATGTGAGAGAAACATTGATTGGTTGCCTTCTGCTTATACTCTGACAAGGGATTGAGCCTGCAACTTAGGCATGTGTGTACCCTGATTGGGAATCAAACCTTTTATTTGAAGCCGCCCAACCAACTGAGCCACACTGGCCAGGGCTCAACTCATTTCTATTTCTTCAGCTTTCAATGTTTTATCTAAGTTCAAATATTTTCTCTCTTTATATTTATTTTAGCTTTTAAATTGAGGTTGTACCTTTTTCCAGACATGTTTAAATTTTTTTCAATTAGGTATAAGAATTTCAGCAGATTTATATTCCTTGACATTATTCAGCATATCCTTTCTGAGTTCTTATGTACATGTATCTGGTACTAAGTTTTGAAAAGGCATGGGAATTAAAAAGATGGCATCAGACTATAACAGAATTCACTATTTAATATTTGCAAATTATCCATTTAATAAAAAGTATATTAAAACAATTTTTTGATAAATGAATTTTAGTTAAGGAAATCTTATTTCTTGACTTCCAATTTAAAGTCAGTGAGCAGCCCTGGCCGGTTTACTCAACGGTTAGAGCATCAGACGGGCCATGGAAGGGTCTTGGGATCAATTCCTAGTCAAGGGCATGTACCTGGGTTACAGGTTCACTCCCTGCCCGTCAAGGTGCATGTGGGAGGCAACCAATTGATGTGTCTCTCTCCCATTGATATGTCTCTCCCTCCCCTCCTCCCTTTCATTCTCTCTGAAAAGCAATAGAAAAAATACCTCGGGTAAGGATTAACAAAAAAACTCCAAAAATTCCACTTTCCTAAAGCCAGTGAATAATGATGTTTCACTTGGGGGGAAAAAAATCACTTATATCCCTGTTTCCTGGCTCTCACTTGAATCTTGTTTGGAAAAATTGTCACTGTAATCTTAAAACCCAAATATAATAATACTGATGTTCAATGTTCAATAAGTGAATTTGACTTCTTAAGCTTAGTATTAATCCTTTTTCATTATCTAGCTTTAACCTACCTTTCGAAATTTAACTTTTCTTTTTCAAATAACCCTATGTCTGAGTAAAAAGTTAACACTGGTTTTTGCCCATAAATCATACCTTTTCTCATGCTTTACCTATTGGCAGTAAGGTACACAACTTTTTCTGTATTTCTGAATTCCCTCTTTCTAATTTAAATGTCACCTATTTCATGTAGCCTGATCAAGAGCATAATGTCCACTTATTATTAAATGTGCTTATTTCTTATTTCTAAGAATATGCTAATCTTTATATGGAAAAACAGCTTTAAAATGAAAGTAGAGTTAAAAACTCAAATTTGATAGAGTGACACACATAATATTTTATTTTTAAAGTTTTTTTAAAAAATGTTATTGATTTTTGAGAGAAAGGTAGGGAGAGGGAGCGAGAGAAACATGACATGAGAAACATTGATTGGTTGCCACTTATACACACACCAACCTGGGCACAACCTGGGTATGTGCCCTCACTGGGAAGTGAACCAGCAGCCTTTCATAGCACAAGATGACACTCCACCAAGTGAGCCACACTGGCTAGGGACACATATTATTTTAAAATGTTACATTGTACGAAAAAAAGAAGCTGCGCAGCATATAGAATTAAATCATTTTGTTAGAAGTAGGTAATTATTTCAATCTGTCAAGATGATGTCTTATCAGCAAGGGCTTTTATTTTCCAAGGAAAACTGTAGGTCTGGAAAGAATAGCAGGGGTTACTTCAGCATCATTGTTTGGGGTACAGTTGGTTACACTGTAAAGGCTTTCATACATATTCTCATCAGTGGCTTTACTTTATCACCAAATAAAACTTGCCAAATATTTGATATTTCCCTGTATTTTAATATAAAATGTTCTCAGTAAGTCACCTCTAGGATGTCTTCGTTCTAATTCTCAAAAACAGCCCTTTGTGTGGTCATTATAAATCAACATGGCTCTTCTTGGTTAGGAGCCCCCACGCCCTGTGCACCCAGCACCCTTACCAGAAGCCCCACAACCACCGCGCCTGCCCCCAGAAGCTGCCAGCACATCTCTGCCTCAGAAGCCGCACTTGAAGTTAGCACGAGTTCAGAGTCAAAATGGCATTGTACTGTCATGGAGTGTCCTGGAAGTGGATCGAACCTGTGCCACTGTTGACAGCTACCATCTCTATGCTTACCATGAGGAACCCAGTGCCACTGTGCCCTCACAATGGAAAAAGATTGGAGAGGTAAAGGCACTTCCTTTGCCAATGGCATGCACTCTGACCCAGTTTGTATCTGGCAGCAAATACTACTTTGCCGTACGGGCCAAGGATATTTATGGACGTTTTGGACCTTTCTGTGATCCTCAGTCAACGGATGTGATCTCTTCTTCCCAGAGCAGTTAAACCTTGGAGCCTTTCTCTCTTCTTTGAAAAGTTCCACTTTTTTGTCTTGTTTTAATCTTGTGCATGATACCCATTGTAAAAATCTACATTGTGCGAGATTTCTTGGACAGATGTGTATATACACTACGTTTGTTTATAATCAGAGAATAAAATAAACTTAGCTCATAAAGCAAGAACCTTTTCCTGAACAATTCAAACTTCAAGGTTTTGAAATGTAAATGTGCATCTTCCTTTAGTCTTGAGGCTGGGGAATAATATGTGTGGGTGTTTGTGTGGTTTTATTTTTTCCTATTTATATATGTTTGTTGCAGTGAAATCTTCCATTTTCATTCTCAAATTCCCCTCTTCTAGTATAAAGTAAACAGAGCAAAGCATCTGAGGTATGTAACTGGCATGATTCTATTACTAAGGGATCTGTAGTTTCATAGTTAAACAATTTAAACAGAATCTAAACAAAACCCAAAGGAAAAAAATAAAAAGCAAAATGGTTCAAGAGCTTAAAATAGGTTAATTTGAACACAGGAAAGGATCGGTTATCTTTTATTGTCTCTTCTGGGTTGTTAAATAGGCGAAAACCTCTAAATGGCCCCTCCCTTTTCTAATCTTGGTTTTATATTTATTTTGTGCCTTAAACATTAACTGCAAAAATAAAGGTGGCCATTTGTCCATTGTTGTTTCTTTCCTTTCAGCTTTTAGCCCTTCATTTTTTCTTTAATGCCACAATATAGCACACTCCCTCAAGTAAATGTTAAAACAAGGCTTTTATACGTATTCTCATCAGTGGCTTTACTTCATCTAACTCCAAATTTTTAACTTGCTATTTTCTCCCAAGAATATAAATGCTTTTATTTTTGGTCACCATTTAAATTAACTTTATGTAAAGTAGGTCAAGAGAAGACCGTACTATGTAAGAAACTTTTATTAACATATTTCAGTATCTGTGCTCACACTGTTAGAAATTATGAAAGCAATTACAATTTACTTTATCACCCAAAGTATAATATTTTTTCAAAGGAAATAGTCAAATTTATAAAATACAGTGAGCCAAAATATTAAAGGGAAAGATCCATTATCTCTTTATTCTTTTGTATCGTTCTTTTTGTTAACTTTTAACTTTGTTTTGATGATGCCAAGTTTTGTGTAATTTATCCTATGTCAGCTTTGGATAGAATTTAAAGCACATTCTTTAGCGTCAGTTTATATAACAATTAGGTATAACTTAGTGTGCATCTCTGTTCCTCTTCAAAGTTAAAGTCAGCTTAGGTGTCCTGCATTTTCAGTACGAGTGCGAGGTCTAATGGTATCAGGTGGTTGAGTGTAGATAGTGGAGGACAGGACTTCCTGGGTACACTTGGGGTTGAGAGTGTGGTTGGGAATATTTTGAAAGGAATTCATGGAGTTTGTGAAATAATTTATTTTCCTTTATCATATTTGAATTCATATTTCTACCCTCTCAAATTATACCTCTTGAAATTGTAGGAGGGAACTATCCCATTAATGTTTTGTTTGCCACATGGGTGGTTTGAAACTGGAAGCATTCTAGTTGTAAAATCTTTAAATAGACTTTCACCAGTCAGTGTATGTCATGTTAAGAGTGAAGTTTGATGGATTCTGAAGAAAGCCTACAGTTTGCCAAACTATAAATACTCCAAAACCTTCCTTTCACTTTCAGAAAATAAGGTCACAATGAGAATTAAAGTTTTCATGAATCAAATTTGCCAACCATGTAGCTATCACTCATTCTAGGACTAATGACACTGGTAAAGAAGTTGCCAATGTCATGCCAATGAAAATTTCAAAAGGGAGATAGATATATATGAACACCTGTCGATATCTGCATGTATAATATATATGTTTCTGCCTGCAGTGGATGCAACATTGATTATGTGTTCAAGATCATTCCTGTCTACAGAGTAGAAAGCTCATGTTCAAAATAGTTTTTTATTGTGTTTTTTTTTGTTTGTTTGTTTTTTGTCATGTGATAACAATTTGCCTACTTAGCCTTGAAATGGTTTCTTTGGTGAATGTTTCTATTTATAGTCACTAGTCCTTTTTTTTAAAGTTTTTTAGCACTATATAATCCTGTGAAGAATACCCAGTTGAATGCAAATATTTCATTATTTTAATGTATACTGTGTTTTCTGTCAAAAATTTTTCAAACAGTAACTCTAAAATATTAACTTTTATTTTGGCACAGTAAAATAACTTGTTATTCCAGATGGTGGAAGGAAGATACAAAGAAATATTGTAATTATTTGAGGAAAAAGCATATTATAAAATGGCCTCCGAAAATTAGACTGCTGTGGCATTTGTAGGCAACAGCAGCTATATTGGATTAACTGAAAGGTGGTAGGCTAGACCTCTAGTCTTTTGAGACAGGTTTTATTGTTGATGGACACTTTTTATTTGGAAGAGAGAATGGAAGATTCAGCTAGAAATCGTTACGGATTAGAGTTTTTTGTAGCAGTTCACACCCCATGATATCTTTTTTATTTTGTTGTACCTTTTCACAAAGTATTATAAATAAGCTTGTTTATCCCATTTTGGGATAAGTTTACTAAACTTTTTAGCTTGACAATACTTGTGTTAAATGTCACTTTATTGGAAATTCTGGAAATTTCTGAAATTTCAACCCAAAATGTAGGGTGGTTATGTGGCATTTAAAGGTAACAGAGATGTTTGTTACTCTTTACTTGGTACTGTGTTAATTTTCACCCTATTTTAAGTGTGAGTAAGCCTCTTTCCAAAATTGTTATTGCCAGTAAATTTAAAAATTACATATAAAGATAACATCTGTTATTAACAGTTAACTTGATGAGGTAACTATATCCCTCTTTCTCTGGACTCACTTTTAAAAATATACAGAATACTGTGTACTGTTCAACACAGTAGAAGTCAATGAGAAGAGTGAAGAGAGCTTTCTACCTTGAAAGGTATTTATTGGGATACCATTTGCCTCACAGTTAGATGTTCCCCATTCTCCCCACCCCCATTGTCAGATAAATGAAAGGTTTATTTGAAAAACAAGTCCTAGAGCAAGAAGCTTAGAATCTTAGGGGTATATTTCTGCACCATACACAATTCTCTGACTGTATTGCATAAGTGTTAGCTAAGTTTTTGTTTTCTTTTGTTTATATTTTATAAATTATTATTCATGCAACAAGGTGAGTGTTAATATTGCATGACATGCATTTATCTTGTTCCACGAATTTCCCAGTACTATACAAGATCAACAAAATAATGCCTGTGGTATCGTCCTCTCTTGCTTTTATACATATGATCTTAGCACTGTTAGAGTACTGCAAAGTCCTTGGGTTATTTCAGTATCTTATAATTGATTTGTTATTTTATTAATGACCAGTTGTTGTCATTGGCCTGTTTTATTCTAATTTCCAGAAAAATCATGTCTCAGTGTTAGATTATTGCAAATAACTTTTATCTAAAACCAAGGTATGATTCTGCCTTCCTTACTGGGCAAATGAGGTGTCCCGTTCTCCTCCATCTCCCACCCCCTTTTTTTACATTTTGGGACAAAGGAAAAGATTAGAACAATTCTTATGAGGTGTTTTGTTAGTATGGTAGATTTATGTAATTCCTAAAATCTTTTTCTCTTGAGCCAGCCAATGGGGAGGAATAGGACCATACAAATAGTTTTATCATGCTAAGTAAGTTTTTTAATTTGTAGATTCAGCTGAATACCAAGCATTTATATTTAAATGCTGTCTTTTTTATTTTTTGTTTGTAAATAAGGTAACTGGGCAATCAAACACCTTTTGGAAAACTTGGCTTTAGTATTTCATCAGCCATTTCAAAGTTAATATAAAAAATTCTTTGTAGGAAACTTGCATTCTGATTTTTCTTTATTGCAGTTGAAAGTGTAAATACGACAATGTTAAGATCTTCCTAATGTCTAATATAAACTGGGCTATAGCAGGTTGTCCTATTTTTATTAGGTTTTAAAGATTTTTGTGGTTTTTTTTTCTTCTTTTTTTTCCTAAATGTACAGTATACTGGTACCTGTTTAAGTGTTAACTGTAGTGGGATTGGTCCAGCAAGCCTGAAATTTATACTTTGAAATAAACTATGGGTTTTTAACATTCTGAGTACTCTTGATTCATTCTGATTATTCTTGCCCCTTGTGTTTGTTTCTTTCAAAAGTCTCTTACTTTGCTAAGGATCATTCATTAGGCTGTACAATATGGTTTATTTAGCCTATTTGACAATACCCCAGCACTAAAAGTACACACAGTTTTCAAACTTTGAAAGAAAAACTATTACACAGAGTTGCTCTCAGATTAGATATGCTTCTTTTCAGTAATGGGAGACAACATTAAGGTCTGCTATATTGTGTGCCTAGCCTGCACTACAAGAAGACTCAACTGATACCTGTTAATGCCAGAAATATCACTCACTGAATTTCTGTTAGAGGTTCCATTAGAAACACAGCTCCACCTTTCTTTTGGGCTTTGTCAGTAAGTATATCCACCCAGGGGAAGGAAGGGGAAAGAGCATGAAGGAGTACAGGTTCTTAGGGGCCAAGCCTGAAATAGGCACTCATCTCACATTCCACTAACAATAACTTGTCATGTGGCACAACTACCTAAGGGAACCTGGGATATGTGGTCTGATTGGCCAGGCATAAAGAATATGGATTTTGATGAGCAAAAATCATTGATTGGCTGCCTCCTCTACACCCCCTACTTGGGATCTAGCCCACAACCCGAGCATGTGCCCTGACTGGAATCAAACCCAGGACTCTTCAGTCCACAGGCCGAAGCTCTATCCACTGAACCCAACCAGCTAGTGCTGCCATATTCTCTTGTATGTAAATTTGTATGCTAAAGTCTAGTATTGGTAATCATATGTAATGTTTCTTCTACAATGAATGCTAGTGAACTACACAGTCAACAGTGGGGAATAACAGTAACAGACTAATAACATTTTATTAAGACTAATTTTGAATGGAAAAACATAGCTAAAATAATGCCTTTGGTATCTTATTTGCAGCCTTCTATTTTCTTATCGCCCTTCATTTTATGTCAGGTTTCAAAATTGGCTTCATGGTAATAAAATCAAAGTTGTAAGCCTCTGGCATGCCCTCATGAAGAGTTTTGTTGAACTTATTCCAGTGAAAAACAGGGAGGCCACCTTGTACTGTGGGACCGCTAATGGCATGTGCTGTGTACTCTAATGCTAGGTACATATCTGCCACCTGGAAAAAGAGAAGAGGAAGACATTTTAGAAAAACCATTTGGAAAAATAAATTGACTAGATCCCTATCCCCACCACCCACCCCCATTTCCAAAATCACAATATTAGCCCCTTTAAAACAAAATCTTGCCAACTTCCACAATCTGCTATTCTGTCTTTATTTGGCATTCAAATGTGAATTGAACAGTAGGAGGGTATTAGCAATGTAGCCAAAGTGAGATCTGTAATCAATTATTCATAATCAAAATTCTAGCTCAAAAATTTATTAAAAAGTAACCTCCATATGGCTCAGTTTTCTCAGTTGTAAAGCAGGCTGATAACCCTACTTCATAGATGAGTTGTCATGAGGATTTATGAAAGCAAGTGCTTGGTGCAGTGCCAAAAAAATGTTAATTCCTCAATAAAAGTTTTATTAATAAAGTATAGTAGCAAGATATAAAGTAGAGCTCAATGTCAAAAAATGCCTAAATAATGGATAGCATTCTCAGAGGAGAAAGAAGAAAATGTCTCATAACTTAGGATTTTCCCTGTGTTCAAAATGGCTTAAGAGAAATATTTTTAAAGTATATCCTCAATATAATTTTTTTTTTTAAATGAAAAATTGGCAGGCTCCTGTGTTTCCAGAAGAAAGTAAAATATGACAAATGACAGGTCGGCTTGGATTCTATGCAAGGCAGCAGAGGGTAATTCACTTTGTATATTCTGGGATGGATATAACATGTCGCACACTTGAATGAATGTTTGCAAATGCCATAAAAAATACAAAAACATTCATTGGGGCTTCTTGTGTACCAAGCTCGGTATCCACTAATCCCCTCCCCCCGCCCCTTTATTGAATTTTTTAGGGTGACCTGATTAACAAAATTACATAGGTTTCAGGTACACAGTTCCACAACTCATCTGTACACTGTATTGTATTCACCACTCTAAGTCAAGTATCCTTCTATCACCATTTATCCCCCTATACTCTCCTCCACCTTCCCTCTCCCTGGCAATTCACACAGTGTTGCTCTTGACCATGAGTTTTTTTTCTCTTTTTTCCCTCAATCCCTCTTCCATGCCCCACTATTCCTCAAATACCCCTCCTCTCCAACAGCTGTCAGCCTTCTCTGTTTGTGTCTATTTTGCTTGTTCATTTTGTTCATTAGATTCTACTTGTTTTATTTTTTTGCATTTCACAACATAGTGAGAGTCATTAAGGCTAAAGTTTTGCCATCATCATATAACTATAATATAAGGTGAGTTGGAGCTCAGACTATTCTAAAGCATCTCCTATTTAGGCTTTAGGCTGATAGAAAAAAAATAATGTGTGTTTGGGCTATTGACATTCAACAGTTTAAGAGCTAAAGATGGAATAGTTAATTCTTCTCATACATTTCTTCCAGAATTTAGGACTGGAGTTGCAAATGAAAAGACACATGCCCAAACCAAAAGTGCAAAAGTATGTGGTAAAATGATTCTCTCCACCAACTAAAATAACTAGCCCACCCACTTGGATCTCCCAAACCTATGAGTATTGGAGTAAATTTTTTAACAACTAACACTCTGAGGGGAAAAAAAAAAAAAGGCCCTGATTTGTAATGTTTGCTGATTTCCATGCTGTAAATACTCCCACCCTGGCTGAATTCAAGCTATCAACACAATCAACAGATTTTAACAACTGGTCCTCATATGAGCTATTTCAGACCACCACTGCAAACATAAGATACATTATAGCACTTATCAATTCAAACATGCTAAAAACTAAAAACTCTTCAATGATTTTGTGTCTGGTCCAATACTTGTTCTTTCAGCTATTATAAATTAAATTTCTATTTAATGTAAAATCACACTGCTCTTAACATGTTCTTTGGACATTAGGCCAGTCTAAATAACTTTACACATTCACATTATTACCACCAACATCATAGTGATGTGTACATTTTCAAGTAGCCCACTAAGTACTGCTCTAGACATTCTATAGATATTAAATGTCCTCTACAATCATATGAAGCAAGTAATGTTACTTCCATTTTTCAGAGGAGGAAACAGAGGCATTATAAGATTATGTGATTTACTGTTAACAGGTAACTGCCACATGTCCAAAACAAACCATTCCCACATGCCATGATATTTTGAATTGAATTAAAAAAAATCAATTTATAAGGATATATATATATATAGCTGATATGCAAAGTGCCCCCTCAGAAGTTCAACCAGGAGACTGGGAGTTCGATTGCTTGCTATGATGTGAGCTGACCACCAGGGAGCAGCGTGGAATAAAGGAAAGCCCCAGCTGGCAGCTGGAAGGCGCCAATAAGCCTGATTGCTGGCCAGGACTAGGGACTCTACCCATGCACAAATTTCACACTGGGCCTCTAGTTATAAAAATAAATATATTACAATCCGGGTGTTCTTGAATATTTCAGCTGAAAATTCTCATGAAAAGTATTTTAAAGTTGGTCAGGGCTGCCACTTAAGGAAAACTTTTATTTTTAATAAGCGCGCGTGGTATTGGGGAAGGTCCGCTGCTTACCTCTACAGATGCTTATGGTGTACAACAGGTTAAGTGGCAGAGGAGAGATTTAAAGTTAAGCAATGGTACTTATCACCAGAATATCTGAAAAACTGAATCCTGAATCAAGTAATGGGTAGAAACATTGTTGTGCTCTATGCCACCAAAACTTTTGCAGCTTTGCCTTTAAGTAAGTGTAGGTGCTGGTGGAAATTAAATTCAAAAGTCAGTAGCATGTACCTTTGTATCATAGCAACCTCCAGGACTTGGTCCAAATGAATTCAGATCTTCACG
Source organism: Pipistrellus kuhlii (assembly GCF_014108245.1). Taxonomy (NCBI): domain Eukaryota; kingdom Metazoa; phylum Chordata; class Mammalia; order Chiroptera; family Vespertilionidae; genus Pipistrellus; species Pipistrellus kuhlii. The sequence continues at coordinate 20,879,129 of NW_023425529.1, forward strand.
GCAGCAGATAGTGTTGCATGGATCACCCTTACTGTAAGGATCCTCCTTATAATCTAGGAAACAGAGATTGGGATAAGAGTGAACACAGACTATTCTGAGGTAACACTGATCCACAATAAAATTTTTGAACCTGTTAAAGGCTACATAATCAGTGAAGCCTCTGCATCCCAGTGTGCTCCTGGATACAGAAATCTCCTTTAGCTTGTACTAGGAAGGGGCAACTGGAAGTTCCCTGTTCCAGGCCCAGCCTGTTCTGAAGAACCTTGCACAGCAAAGAGTGGATGAAAGAGAGATTAACAGGATAAATGTGCATAAATTCCCCCCACCCCCAAAAAAGAAATGCAAATTTGACTTTGATACTGTTCAAAAATAAAGTATTTATGAATAATTTTTGTTTTATTGGCTGCTTTTGTCCTTGGAAGGAAATCTGTGTTTGGGGGTGGGAGTAATAGTAAAAACAAAAACAAAAAACACAAAAAACTACATTGTTTGGGTTATTGCTTCTGTGTTTCACATAAAAGTTTTTCAATGAAAAAAAAAAATCCATTGAATCTTTTTCCTGTCATAAAGGTGGACAAAATTTTATTTGTGGGGTATAAAATATGTATAATATTGACTACAAAATACTTAATTCATTAACTTCTTATAATTCCTTCTAGTACAGAGATAATAAACTTACATGGATTCTTTATCCATGGGGAAGAAAAGGAGATTTGAAGAATGATTCCTAGAAATGTGCTACGTACTGTTGTATCGCATGATATATTTCATAGATGCCATGTCAGTCACTTTTCCTTGGTCACGCCGGAAGATTTTGGCTCGTGGAGCCAGATCATATGAGTAGTCCATACCCAGCTTCTGAACTAACCATGGATAGCCACTCCAGTTGTAGATATTTTCATGGAAAGGAATGTTGTAGGAAGGCCAATATCCTGATTTGGAATGGAAGGGATGGAAGAGTGGCATTGACAGGGAGGGAGACAAAAGGAAAGAGAGGGAACAAAAGAAATGTTATGAAACATGGCAAGGTGTGTAATGACATGATACTGATATTATATAAAAAGTAAAACTTTGTGAACCCTGGCAGTCAAACGATTATAATGTACAGAATTGGTATTATTCCATTAAGCCGCAGGTGTCTTCAAACTACTGCCCGCGGGCCACATGCGGCCCGCAGAGGAGTCTGATCCGGCCCGCCAGGTTTTTTGGGCAGTGAGCGCAGCCGAGGTGTTACAGTAGGAATTAGTAGTTCATATAGTCCGGCCCTCCAGCTCTCTGAGGGACCGTGATCTGGCCCCCACTTTAAAAAGTTTGAGGACCCCTGCAAGGGGAAAGAGCACCAGAATTATTTGGTTTTCACCCAAAATTCTTAAAGCAATCTCTTGACCAGGTAATAACCTTAGCGTTTATTGAGCAAAGTGGAGTATAACACCAAGTGGGCTGGGGTGCTCATTTCAGTGGACTTGGTTAGTGAAATGCCAAACGATGGTTCCACTATGTGGTCCTCACAGGGAATAATGGGGATCAGAAAACCTGGATTCTAGGCTCAGGGCTGAATAACCTGGTCTTAGGCAGTGAATTAACATTGTGGGGGTTTTTGTTTGTTTGTTTGTTTGTTTGTTTTGTTTGTTTTGTTTGTTTTCATTTCCTTTTTTTAGCAGTGGGAGGGAAAAGGAGAGTCAGTAATATGAGGGGAATGGAATTGATCTTTAAGGTTCCAGTAGGCTTTCAACTCCTTTGACTCGAAGCATTCAGAAAGGCTCAGCTTCATTCAAAACTAGGAAGTGTGCCAAGGCCACTAGTCACTAAGCATCAAACATGTGACACAACCACTGTAAAATCTTTTCAGGAACATCCCAGATTATAGTGGCCTGGATGATCAGTCAACACCGGGACATCACCACTCAGAGTTCTCTCTTTGGAGGCCTGCTGTCATTGTCAGGCTCTTAGGAGCTGGATGGACCAGCCTTCAAGGTCAGACCACGAGGGTGTCAGTTTCAAGGTGCCATGCTAACCAAGTAATCAACTAATGATTTAACTTCTCAGGTGAATTTTCTTCCCAGAAAAGGGAAGAAATACCTAATATTAGGCCTAGTAATAATTAATGTCGTTTTCTAATATTTTTTTTTTAATCGAATTTATTTAAACAATACAACAAAATTTAATCAACAATATAGTTGCCGTTGTTTTCTACTACTTGTGACCAATGCTCAGGAAGCATTTTAATCCCTCTGTTGTAAAATTCTTGTGATTTTGATGCAAAAAATTTGGTCAATGCATTTTTGAGGCATTCTTCATTATTAAATTTTTTTCCAAGAAGAAAGTTTTGCAAAGAATGAAACAAATGGTAATCGGAAGGGGCAATATCAGGAGAATATGCAGGTTGAGGGAGAACTTTCCATTCCAACTGGCGCAGTTTTTCAGCAGTGATTGTTGCAGTATGCGGTCGTGCGTTATCGTGGTGAAGAATTACGCCCTTCCGATTAATCAGTGCGGGTTCTTTTTCTCTTAAAGCTTGGGCTAACCTTTCCAATTGGGCACTATACACTGCACTTGTAATGGTTTGGTTAGATGGTAAAAGTTCATAATGAAGAATTCCTTTAAAATTCCATCAAACACACAACATCACTTTTTTCTCATGCAAGTCAGGTTTTGGTGTGGGCTGCGGAGCCTCATTTTTGTCCAACCATTGAGGCCGCCTTTTCAAATTAACATACAGCACCCATTCTTCATCTCCGGTAACAATTTGCTCTAAAAACGGCAAATGGTTTTGACGAGAGAGGAGCGAACTGCAAATTGTGACTCTTTCATTACGGTTGTTGTCGGTCAACTCATGAGGAACCCATTTTCCAAACTTTTGGACTTTGCCAAGTGCACGCAATTGATTGGGAATTGTTTTTTGTGAACAATTTAAAGTTGTCGCAAGCTCTTGTTGGGTAATTTGAGGATTTTGCACCAAAAGAGCTTGAAGAGCTTCTTGATCAAAATTGGACACATGGCCTCGACCACTCTTGTCATCTAACGAAAAATTTCCCTTGCGAAATTCCTCAAACCAACGCTGGCATTTTCTGGCGCTAACTTCATCTTGACCAAGAGCACTACAGATGTTTTTTGCAGCCTCACTTGCTTTTCTTCCTAATTGGAACTCGTAAAGCATGCAGTGCCGAATATGCTCTTCATCCGCCATCTTCTTAGCCCTAGTTTTGCAACAAAAACCAAACCAAACACAAACTTTTTCAAGCAAAACTTGTTAATTGCACTTCACACGGTCTGTAGATACCACGTGTTTGAAGGTTATGTCAATACAAGTCAACGCCAAGCAAGATTTTAAATGAATGTTTAAAAACGACATTAATTATTACTAGACCCGATAGTATCGTATCTGCTTGGCAATGGAAGTTTCCACCTTAATTCTGCTTTATGCATATAATGTACATGTCACTGATGTGAGCCATTCCTGCTGAGATGGCTAACGCTAGATGTCATTACAAAGTTGACTTGGGGACCTGGGAAACAGGACCAGGCCATGATCCCCAGGGTCCATACCTTATCTTGGTTCTGTACCTACTGATTGGTCAGCCCATCTATTATATTTTAATAGTTTCCTAATTGATAGCCTGTCTTCTCTCTGATCTCCAGTTTACCCTCCCTTTTCAGAAACGTCCATGTTTCTGAAGCAGTGTTTCCCAAACTTTTGACATATGTGTACCCCTTCTACAATTTTTGTAAAGCTGAGTACCCCTCGTACTCATGAGAATGTAGAATTAGGTGCAGCTAAGCACGGTGAAGTGCATATCCCCACCAAACTCCGCTGCAACGCATACCCCCACCAAACTTTTCCCGTACCCCCGGGGGTACGCGTACCACACTTTGGGAAATACTGTAAAGTAGGGGTGTCGAACTCAATCAGAGAAGGGGCCAAAATCTAAAATCCAGCCTAAATCGCGGGCCGAATGGTTTACTGAACAGTCATAAACTGTCATTGTGATGGAAACGCAGGGGAGTGCAGTGATGACAGCGCGGTGCGGGCCACATTGCAAGGCCTGGCGGGACGGATTTGGCCTGCGGGCCTTGTGTTTGACACATGTGCTGTAAAGGATAAAGGCTAAACTACTTAGTGAGGATTAATAACACACACACACACACACACACACACACACACACACACTGTAGCCTAATATATAAACAATCTTTAGAGAAGAGGGAACAAAGATATAAATAGACAGTTTAAGCTCTTCCAAATGAGTTCAGATCAGGTCATGTTTTGCTATCAAGTGATTAGGGACACCTGCTCCCAACCCGCCCACCCACCCAAACAAACCTTGGTTTTAGAGTTTTGAGATTTTGAGAATTCAAAATTATAAATGTGGTTGTGGACCTGTTCCATTACTGTCATGTTTTGCCAATGAAGAAAGTAAGACTTGGAAATAGTTTGCCTGAAATTCTGAGGAGCAGAGATTCACATCGGGACAGTGTGACTACAAAACCTGGGCTTCAACATCTGGGCTTCGTTCTTGTCTTCCAGAACCACCATCATTGACTCCTCCCACTGATAACAGCTCCTTTGGTTTCACCACTGGGGTTTGTGAAATCTTTAGTTAAATCTGTTTATCATCATTCTTTGGTGTCTGGGTGCTAGAATGGCTGCTTTCTGTCCCTTTCTTCCCTACCAGATTGTGAGTTCCTAAAGGTCAGGGATTTTGTACCTGCATCTGTGCTCTTCTGGTCCCTGGGCCAGCCTGGCACTCCCATAAATATTCGCTGAATTGAACTAAAAACTTAACTTGGGGACCCAGGAAAAGAGGTAATATTAGAGCCATGAAAGTCATAAGATGATGAATGGCTGGCTCTGTCCCAGCCTACACACGGTCACTTAAGAGTTTGTGCTGAACCTGGAAATTCTTTCCCAGTGTAACTACCCTATTTCCCCGAAAATAAGACAGTGTCTTCTATTAATTTTTCCTCCCAAAGTTGCACTAGGTCTTATTTTCAGGGGATGTCTTATCTTTCCATGCGCTGGGTCTTATTTTTGGAGGATGTCTTATTTTCAGGGAAACATGGTAGCAGTGGCATTCCCATGCTTTCTTCCCCAGCACACGCTTCTTCATCATACACTCACACATCACACGTTCCCCACCATGTATGTATACACACACACAAACACATACACACACACACTCATCATCCTTCCGACTTCTACTATGAAGAAGATACCTTTCCGTAGAACATCAGTTTGTTCAGAATATTCTACGTATGTTGGAATTTGCTCCACAATGTACAGAGTGCCTGTGTCAAGGCTGCGCCCCAGCTTTACCTTCTTCAGGTCCAGGACCATGTACTGATTATTATAGGTGCCTGAAATATAGGGAGAGACAGTAAGCAAGGCATGGATATGACTCTACTGGTTCACTAGAAATCCAAACATATCCACATTCCTGAAAAGTTACTCTGCAGGGCCACTTACCAGAGTTGTACTTTGAAAATATCTGTGCCCACTGCTCGCCATCACTGGCCATCATATTGGCCAGACGGACTCTCTGCCAGGCCATGAGAGACTCGGGTGTCACAAACTTTAGTAGGGTTTTGTTATACACGCTGTTGGTGGTCTGCAGCATTACCAACCCACTACTAAGAATGTAAAAGTCGTCCAGAGATACTAAAAACCCTGCAGGAGAAACAAATAGGCAAGTCAGCATACATATACATGAAATATTTAGCCACTGTTATTAGCACAGAGCTTCAGACATGTGATGCACTTTGCAAAGAATATCAGTTGTTATTATCCTTGACCTGCAGTAGCCTCTCCCAGAACGGGTCATCTCTGTGGCATTTATTTAACTGCTGCATATAAGGATGCCATTGGACCCCATTCCTGGATTCTGCATTGACATATTTTTGACTTTATGATTTGTGATGACAAAAATATATTAAACCAGGAATATTCCAATTTCCCATAACACTAAACAGAAATAGATTCCCATTTACTAGGATTTTTACAGGACAACTTCCAATTACGGAGGGACAACAGGGTTCATTTTGGGATCATAAGAATATAGATGCTGCCTTTCTTCTCTTTCTGCTGCTTTGTATTTTCCAAATTTTACATAAGGAGTCTAAATTACTAAAATCTAGATTTATAAAAGTGAACATGGTTTTGAAACACTGGGTTAATGCTTTTTATAAACGATGGAAGCAACACAAAGCTCAGTGAAGACAATTCTTTTTTTAAAGACCTACTTTGTTAGCCTAATAAATGCGGGAAGTTCAGTCAGAAGTCAGAAGGCTGATGAACTCTTCAGCAAGGCTGAAGATCTGCACATTATTACCTGCTGCCAAACGGCTGAGGGCAATTCCCCTAACCTGACGGTCCTTTGTTGTTTACCAGGCCTTACCTTTGATATGTATATCTGCCTTGCTAAAGGGAAAAATGTGTGAATAAAAAGTCATGGGTGGCTGAGACCGGTTTGGCTCAATGGATAGAGCATCGGCTTGGGGACTGAAGGGACCCGGGTTCAATTCTGGTCAAGGGCATGTACCTTGGTTGCGGGCATATCCCCAGTAGGGGGTGTGTAAGAGGCAGTTGATCGATGACTCTCTCTCATCGATGTTTCTAACTATCTCTCTCCCTTCCTCTCTGTACAAAATCAATAAAATATATTAAAAAAAAAAAAAAAAGTCATGGGTGAAGACATTCAGGTCCCCTAGAAAGTGGAACCTCCATCTGGCTCCCCCAAAATGCCTTCCAAATTTATATTTCATGTCTAGTCTCTAGTATATTCATTTATGTTGCAGCCCCTTCTCCAGATTTCTGAACCCTAGCTGTGAAAAGACCCTAGCAGTACTTTATACCACAATCAGAGTGGTGAAGATCAGAGAATACCAGACACAGCTATAACAAGGAGAGAAAATATATTGTCATCAGCCACTACCAGTGATAAACTCCTTGCTAAACAATTGTGAGAGAAGGACCCCAGCCAGAGTGAGAAGCTGGGTATAGGCTCCTCTGGAGCTTAACAAACCTCCACACTTTGATACACCTTATCACTTCTGTCACATGATTACTACTTGTTTGCATCAGAATTTTCCTTAAATCAAACTTAAAATATCTACCCTTGTCACATATAACCATATTAGGGAACTATGGGTTTAATGAAGCAAATTTATTTCTACTAATGTGCCCAAAATACTTGTCCATGAACCACTTAATACCACCTCACCAGCTCTATGCATGCCACACACTCAACAACAAACACATGTAGTTCGATGCTTTCATAATTGGGCAGAGCAAGATTAGGCTTAGAGAGGTGGGGGCTTCTATTCAAGATCAAACAAATAGTCGTCTCCTGACAGACCTAGAATGAGGTCTTGCATCCCAGCCACTGCTCTCCAACTAAGCCTGAACACCTGTGCTCAGCCTCATGGCCCTTCCTCTTCTGGCTTAGTGAAGGTTGAAGGAGGAGAGCATCTCAGAGCAAGTGGGCCTGGGACTAAGTATTGATCAGGTAAAGAGCAGTGAGCATTACAGTTAGGAATAGTAAATATGAACCAAGGGGTATAATAGGAATAGGTATGGCATGGAGAAGTGGGGGTTTTGGGAGGTGGAGGCAAAGAAACATTAGAAATACCAGTTTGGGTTGTCATTCCTCAACAGGCACATGGATAGGTAGGGTGGTTCAAATACAGGGATCACATGAAAGTAAAAGTCTTCAGACCATGAATTGGGAGCCAGAAGGCCAAATTTTAGCATTACCACTAAGAAATCTGCCACTTCTCATTTTGCCTCTCTGTTCCTTAATCCCTTCCTCTAATAACATGGGGCTAAGTGATGTCATTAAGCTCTAACAGTCTAATTTTAATTTCTGAGCAGGAAAGTGACATGTGGAGAGCAGTCTCCAACTAACTCATTTGAGCCTCCACAAGGCTGTACAGAAGTTCGTATAAAGGAGAGAAGGTGGCTCACTCCAGTGGTACAAGCCTGGATGGCAGGCACCCCTGAGTGGAATTTTAATGGGCAACCCCTCTGGGAAGGTACAACCTGGACATAGGAGGATACATGGCTTAACAAATAAAACGTGGAGAGGTTTCAATGACCTTTCCTTTACCTCTTGGGCTGGGGTTGTTTCTGAGTATTTACTAAGCTGTACAATCATATTTGGCAGCCGCGAGAAGGCTCTCTAAGCAGAAAAGGCTGTTTTTCTGGCATGATAAACTTGCTCATTCACCCCATAGAGATTGCTACAATCTCTGTGGACACAAGAGGGCGAGTGAACAATACATGTAAGGAGTAATCTTTCATTCAAGAGAAAGACTTGACTAAAGATGGGAAAATGTAGGCCACCCAGAGTTCTAGAAAAAAGATGAACTGGCTTGTAGACATTCTAGTCAAGGAGTCCAATTCTATGGTTTAGAATTTAAGATTTTTTTTTTTTAAAAGGAGCCCAGCCAGTGTGTGTCAGTGGTTGAGCTGCAACCCATGAACCAAGAGGTAACTGGTTTGATTCCTGGTCAGGGTATAATTAAAAAAAAAAAAAAAAAAAAAAAGGAAAAGGCCCAGAGAGGGGACCAAGTCAACCACTGCACTGTAAGAGAAACAGATGTTCTTTGTGTAAAATTACATTCTTGCTCATACCTGCAATGGGGAGTTTTGGAAGGTAGACTTTTTTTTAATTAAAAATTTTTTCAATGACAGTTTATATTCAATATTATTTTGTATTTCTTTCAGGTATGCAGCACATACTTTACAAAGTGTTCCCCTGCCGGGCGCGGTGGCGCGCGCCTGTAGTCCCAGCTACTCGGGAGGCTGAGGCTGGAGGATCGCTTGAGCCCATGAGTTCTGGGCTGTAGTGTGCTATGCCGATCGGGTGTCCGCACTCAGTTCGGCATCAATATGGTGACCTCCCAGGAGCGGGGGGGCCACCAGGTTGCCTAAGGAGGGTGAACCGGCCCAGGTCGGAAACGGAGCAGGTCAAAGCTCCCGTGCTGATAAAAGTGTTCCCCTGATATTTGCAGTACCCACCTGGCACCATACAGTTATTACAATATTATTGACTATATTCTCTATGCTGTACTTTACATCCCTAGGACTATTTTGTAACTGTCAATCCCTTCACCTTTTTTATTCAGTCCCCCAACATCCTCCCCTCTGGCAGCCATCAGTTTGTTTTTTCTATGTAGAAGTCTGTTTCTGTTGGAAGGTGGACTATTTTAGATCAGGAGAAAATAAAACACTCCAGTATCAAAGCCACCCTGCAAATAGCATTTCATAGTAAGGTTCTTGCTTAATTTAATTAAGAACTGAAAGGGAACTCTTATAGTTAATAAATCACATTTCAAGACAAAAAAAAAACAAAAAAAAAAAAAAACACACACAACACCTACCATATTTTTCGGACCATAAGACGCACTTTTTTTCCCCCAGAAGTGGGGGGGGAAAGTCCCTGCGTCTTATGGTCCAAATATAGCCTACACATATACTTTAAAAAAAAAGTGTTTTTACTTGCCCGGCTCTGTGTGGTCTCTGTGTGCTTGCCCAGCTCTAAAATGGTTCTAAATGCTGCTGTTTACTTTACAGGGTTGATTACATGTGTTTATGACTGTGATGTTCGGTTTCAATGCACATAAAATATTTTAGGACACTATTTGTTTCAGAATCTTTTTTTCTTCATTTCCCTTCTCTAAAAACTGGTGCATCTTATGGTCCGGAGCGTCTTATGGTCCGAAAAATACGGTACTTGAATCAGAAAAGTAAACAGTGACCACTACCCTCTGATGCCACTAGGTACTGTTCATAACAACCCAGAAATGTTTACCCTTATTAGCCTATCAGTGCAGCCAAAATGTACCCATTGGCACACCTCATGCATGAATTGCTCCAAAGCTCCGAAGACCAAAACGCACTACTTTTTTTCCAAAAGAGCAGCATCCGTGTTGAACACACATGAGTAATGCACAACTCAGAGTCAGTGGTATGACTCATGCTGGTACAAATAGCTGTGCTGCACTTCTGCACGGCTCCCTCTTACCCATTTTCTCTGCAATGAGACTTTGCAGCATCTCCCATCAAGAGGCCTGTTTCCCCATCTCTTAAATCCAGGCTGGATTTGGAACCTGCTTCATCTAACAGAATGTGCCAATCCTGAGGCTAGCTCTCAGAGACCTTGCACACTTCCGCTCTCTCTATTGTAGCCTGGTTACAGCTGTGGAAACAGCCCAGTCTAGCCTGGTCTCTAGGATGAGAGACCACATGGAGGAGGTCTCGTGGCTGGCTAGAGACTGGTCATCTCGGCCCGTCTCTAGCCAGCCAACCCACCCCAAATGTGCAAGAGTTCCTCCAAGAACAGTAGAGCTGCCCACCAACCCACAGCCAACCACAGATGCAGGGAAGGTGCCAGTTTAATTCTCTAGAAAGAATCACTTAGCTATCCTGTGGATTCAAAAGCAGTAATATTCACATATTGTTTCCAGCCACAAAGTGTAGAAGGTTATTTGCTATGTTAACCTTTATTATAGTTAACACACAGTCATAGTAATACATTTATACAACATTGCTTTAAAATGCCCTGCTGCCATTTGACTTTAACAACGAGGGATGGGACACTTTGGGAGCTCTCTGTTCATCCCTGTTTTTTAAAAAGAAAAGTAACAACTTTGTACACACTTAGCCTTTCTGCTCAACTTCTCACTGCTGAATACAAGTATCACTTCTCAGACCTGTGGAAAGCACCAACCTGTGGTGGGCTGTCTGATTTTCTCTAAGCAAGTCCTGACAGTCAATAAATGTTTACGAAACTTACTATATCCCAAGCACTGTGCAATGGTTTCCAGCACAGAGACTGAATTCCATCAGGGGATTTTTTTTTTTTTTAATTGATTTCAGAGAGGAAAGGAGTGGGAGAGACGGAAACATCAACGATGATAGAGAATCATGGATCAGCTGCCTCCTGCATGCCCCACACTGGGGACTGAGCCTGCAACTCAGGCATGTGCCCCAACTGGGAATGGATGCTCAACCACTGGGCCACACTGGCCGGGCTCTCAGGAGCTTTTCTAAAAGGCACAAGCCCAGACTGCTCTTCCTGCTCCCCTCTGCGTGTCTCCACCAGAACCCCTGTTCTCACATTGCTGTACGTACAGGAGAACCTTCTGCTTTCTCACTCTATGAAAAGGAAGCCTGTGAGTGCCCTGTTATCCCAGGACACGAAATCCTACAGCTGTTTATTTTATCAACACCGTAATGGACCCATCTTCCCACCTTCCAGAATGGCATTTATTTGCTTCTCTTCTCGCCAAGATCCTAACTGGTACCAATCAATTCCCACTTCTCCTCACAGTGATTATTCCTCAATCAAGTAAGTATTTTTTCTTTTTAATTCTTTATTGATTTCAGAGAGAGTAAGGGAGAGGCAGAGGGAGAAATATCAGTGATGAGAGAGAATCATCACTGGCTGTTTCCTGCACTTCCCCTACTAGGGATGGAGCCCCAAACCCAGGCAAGTGCCCTGACCGGGAATCAAACATGTGCGACTTCCTGGTTCATGGATTGATGCCACATCGATCAGGCAAGTAAGTATTTCTTGAAGACATTTCTGCTTAATCTTGCCCTAGGAATGTGATCAATGGAGGACTCATACTATTATGTATTCAAACACAGGAAACCTGTGCTGTGGATGCCAAATATCCTGCAGGGGTTCCACTACAGTAAAGAATATGTCTCTTAAAGCTTATATGGAATCAATAGAAGGTGGGTTTGTATTTAATCAATAGTCTGCTATCATCCACATCAAAATGAAATTTGTTTTTGGCAAATAATAAATTATTTTATCTACTTTATATTATACGAGAGGCCCAGTGCATGCACTAGGGGCCGGGGGTTCCCTCAGTCTGGCCTGTGCACTTCACAGATTGGGAGCCCTTGGGGGATATCTGACTGATGTCTGTGGGGAGAGGGCCTAAGCCATCAGTTGGATATCTTTAGTGCTGCCACAGAGGTAAACCACTGAGCTCACCAACTGTGAGCGTGGCTTTTGGTTGAGTGCCACTCCCCCTGTGGGAGCACACTGACTACCAGGGAGCAGCTCCTGCATTGAGTGTCTGCCCCCTGGTGGTCAGAGCACATCATAGTGACCGGTTATTCTGCTGTTTGGTCAATTTACATATTACCCTTTTTTTATATAGGATTATTTGTTTACTATTTTCTATTTCTCCCTATAGCATGTAAGCTCCCTACTTTTTCTGTCCCAAAGGAAAAGGATTTAACACGTGGTAGGTGCTCCATAAATCACTATTGAAGAGAAGATGGCGGTGATTAACATTTATTGTGTGCCCACCGCACACCAGATACCTTGCTTCAGAAGGATGGATACCATTATTTGATCTTCACAAAAGATTGATTAGATGAGCTATTTTTATGTTTTATTCTTTTTAGATGAGCTATTAAATTTTTTGCTATTTAAAGTGAATAAACAGCATTATCAGAAATAAATCTAAGACCAAATCTTAACATCTGCCTTTCCCACTCTTCCATATGCCCGAGAAATGTGATAGGAACAGATATGTAGTCATGTAAATGGGGATGACACAAACGATGGAGCAAATGCAGTAGAAGCAATTAGGAGAGAGTGAGTCATGGGGAATTGCATGTTTAGATAGGGTGGAGTTGGAGAAAATCACCTTATGACCAGTTAGTCAAGAAAAGGATGGAGAATAAGGTGGGATTTCTGGAAAGATAGAAGGGAGGAAGCTTCCTGAGTTAGCTGGGAACGATGATCAAGGAAGGTGTGGCTTGGCAGAAGTCATTAGTGTTCTGGGATGGTGACAAAGAGGACAAAAAAATAGATACTTAAGAAAGTAGAAAATAAAGTGCTATAAAAATCTAACTATAAGCCTTTGTAATAGGTGCCCTGGTTCTATTTTATTTCTTTTCCTCCCTTGGTTCTACTTTTTAAAGGTGGAAGACAGTTATTAACTCACAGATTGTATATATTTCAGTTTTATGTCCAAAATGTCTAGCACACCCCAGGTGGCATGGCTCGGTAACTAAATGTTGACCTGTGAACTGTGCTCTGATTCCAATTCAGGGCACATGCCTGGGTTGTGGGCTCGGTCCCCAGTCGGGGGAGTGCAAGAGGCAGCTGGTCAGTGCTTCTTTCTCATCATAATGTTTCTCTTTCTCCCTTTCCCTTTCTCTCTGAAATCAATAAAAATATATTAAAAAACAAAATAAAGTATCTAACATAAAATATGTAATGTGAAATTAATAAAAGCAATAGTACATTAAAATATTAACAACATACATAGGCAGTTTTGTAACTATGAAAGTAATAACCTTATGGATTATGAAGGACTCTTGACTAAATAATCTTGGGGCTTTGAGACTATTCTTTTTTTCTTTTTTCTTTTTTTTTCCCAACAGGAAAAGGCTGAGCAAACTCTTTGCTACCCAACCTAGTAGTGCTGCCAGAGTTGAAAAGGATGGGCTTGGACCCAGTATGTTAGAATCACTGAGGTTCTTTTTAAAAATATATATATTTTATTGATTTTTTTTTTTTAAAGAAAGGAAGGGAGAGGGATAGAGAGTTAGAAACATTGATGAGAGAGAAGCATTGATCAGCTGCCTTCTGTACACTCCCTACTGGGGAATGTGCCTACAACAAAGGTACATGCCCTTGACTGGAATCAAACCTGAGACCCTTCAGTCTGCAGGCAGATGCTATATTCACTAAGCCAAACCAGTTAGGGATCACCTAGGGTCTTTTATACAAATGCCCAGATCAACTGAATAAGGTTTCTCTGAATGGCATTAGGAATCTGCATTTTTTGCAAGCTCCACAGAAAATTTTAAGTTTATGGGGTGGGTATATCTGTGTGAGGGAAGTGATGAGGTGCCTGGATGTAATACAAAGTAGGAACACATGCATGCTGGTGAAATGCACTAAGTGCATGCCAGAGAGCCTTGCTGACAGATAATTAAAATAAATTAAAGCCTAAGCCTTATGTAGATAATTATTACTGGAATCCTCAATTAAAACACTTTGAATAGATTCCAACTTTTGTTCCCATGCAAACACTCCACCCACCTGGTGTGACAGGTAGCCCTTTGAGTTCATGGTTTTTTCAGTTTTAATCATTTAACTTAAATGCAAATGGAACCATTTCTGGAAGGGGGTGGGGAAATGGATTTTTATAGAGATATTATTTTGAATCCCGGTCCCCAATTCTGAGTGGTATGATTTTGAGCATGCTATTTAACTTCTCCCAACCTGTTTCTTTATTTGAAAAATGTAGCCCGGCTAGTGTGGCTCAGTGATTGACCATCAACCTGTTACAGGATTCCAAGGCCGGAGGAATAGGGAAACAGACAGGAAAGTTAAAACAAGGCCAAAAAGTGTGGGCAATCTGCAGCCAGCTTGTAACTTAACAAGCCATTATCTTCCCCAGCCAAGGACAGGAGAGCAAATGGTTAAAAACCTTCCTAAGGAGAGAATGAAGAAAGGAGGGGAAAGGAGAAAGGAAAAAAGGGCAGTTTTACTCCCTAAATAGAGAAGACAGCAGTCTCAAGGTTTGGCAAGGTTTATGAGAATCACCTGCAACTTCACCAAATTCTGGGAAGGCCATAACAAAGTAAAATGGGGGGCCTTGAGAATTAATCTGCACCAAAATATTCAGCGAAGGGATTTTGAGACCTATAGACAGGAGGGTATATAACACCTTGGACCCCGACCCAATGTGCTCTTTAGCTGAGAGCTCATCTGTGCTTTGTAAGCCAGATATATAGGTTTGCTTGCTTTGCTTTTTCAATAAAGGTGCATACTTTTAATAAATTGACTTCTCATAACACAGTCAAGGTCTCTCATATAAACTCATTTATATGAGAAGATAAGGAATGAGGTTGGAAACAGCTCCCACTGACTCAGGGGGCTATCCGGTAACACCACTCTGGTGTTGTTGAGAGGTACTTATAACAAACCCATGCACCAAGAGGTCATCAGTTCAATTCCCAGTCAGGGCCTAACTAATTTTACGTGCCTGATTGCAGGCTTAATCCCCAGTGAGGGGCATTCAGTAGGCAGCCAATCAATGTTTTCTCTCATCATCATTTCTATCTCTCTATCCTTCTCCCTTCCTCTTTAAAACATTAAAACATATTTTTAAAAATGTAGATACAGCCCTTGCTGGTTTGGCTCGGTGGATAGAGTGTCAGCCTGCAGACTAAAGGGTTCCAGGTTCAATTCTGGCCAAGGGCACATGCCTGGGCTGTGGGCTTGATCCTCCCCACCAGCCAATCAATTATTCTCATTATTGATGTTTCTATCTCTCTTTCCCTTCCTCTCTGAAATCATTAAAAAAAATAATAATAATAAAAAAAAAATATATATATATATATATATATATATATATATATATATATATATATATCGTAGATACAATACAATACCTTATTAGGTTTTTATGAAAATTAAATGACATATTATATACCAACTGTCTAATATAATGTCAATCACAGAGCCAGGGCACACAAGTAGGAACTAAGCCTAAAGTATTAGGGTGTTGTTTTTTTTTAAATTTCAGTAAAAAGTGAGCACAAACAAGTTTATAGTAATTTATTTAAAACTTGAGTGCCGCCTAGTTCCCATAAAATTAGTTAGGTCCTAGTCATGCCATTTATAATCAAGGTGATTACAATGGTTGGCTTCATGTCCAACTCTTGTGCTGAATATATAGGTCTCCATATCAATACTTTGATAACAATTCCTGAACAATTTAGCCTCTTGTTTTAAAATCAAGGGTATAGAAGGGAGAGCAGCACAAATAGAAAACAATGAGGTTGTGATGGGGGCCATGATGTCTTAGGCAGACCTCATCTTTCTCCCTTACAGTTCCCACATGTTCATGTCAGAGGGAGTCATCCATGAACTATCTGCCTGTCTCCTTCCTTTCCTTTTTTCTTCCCATTTTCTTTCTTCTTTTTTTTTAAAATCCTCAACTGAAGATATTTTTCCATTGATTTTTAGAGAGTGGAAGGGAGGGGGAGAGCCACATCAATTGGCTGCTTCCCGCATATGCCCTGACAGTGGGGCTGGAGATCAAGCCTGCAACCAAAGTACATACATGCCCTGGACGGAATTGAACCTGGGACCCACTGAGCTGAACCGGCTAGGGCAACATGACCTACATGTTAAAAAATTAATAGAAACTGTCTCCAAGTAGGCTTAGATATTGGATTTAGCAGACAAAGACTTCAACTTCAAACAGTTCAGAAAAGGAAAATATGGTATTAAAAGTTATCAGACGGAATATTAACAGAGAAATGGAAACCAAAGAAAGAACAAAATGCACATTCTAGACCTGAAAAGTACAATAATTGGGGGGAAAAATTCACTGGATGGATTCCACACTAAATTTGAGATGGCAGAAGAAAGGTTCAGTAAACTTGAAGTAGATCAATAAAATTATCCAATGTGAAGACTAGAGGGAGAAAAAAGACTAAAGAAAAATGATCAAATCCTCAAAGACCTATGGGATAAGATTAAGCATTCTGACATATAAATAATAGGAATCACAGGGAGAGAGAAGAGTGGAAAGGCAATGGAAAAAAATATTTGAAGCTTTAACTGCTGAAAATTCTTAAATATAAGGAAAAGCATTAATATATAGATATTATAAACTCAACAAACCCCAAATATAATAAATACAAAGAAAATCAGAGCTATGTCACAAAGTCAATGATTATCTGAATATATATACACACACACACACACACACACACACACACACACACACACACACACATAGATGGTCTGACTTACAATGACTTGATTTTTCAACTTTACAGTGGTGTGAAGGTAATATTTGAATTTTGTTTTTTCCCAGGCTAGCAGTATTCAGTATGATCTTTCAGATGATGCAATTAATTTCCGTTTAATGCTTCAAACATTTTCCAGGCCCAGTGTGCTTTCAGCTGTCTATGTCAGTGGTTGGCAAACTGCGGCTCACAAGCCACATGTGAGCCGTGGTTTGCCTTCTGTTGACTAATGAGTTTGCTGACCACTGGTCTATGTTAATGGTGAATACCCAACAATGATTCTGTTTTTCCCTTTCTGTACAGTATTCAATAAATTACTTGAGATATTGAACACTTTATCATAAAATAGACAATGTGTTAAGTGACTGCCCAACTGCAGGCTGATATAAGTGTTCTGGGCAAGTTGAAGGTAAATTAGGCTAAGTTATGATGTTTGGTAGATTAGGTATATTAAATGCATTTTGACTTACAATATTTTCAATTTACAATGTGTTTATTGAGAGGTACCCCCATCGTAGGTTAAAGAGCATCTGTATAATTCTTTCCTACTTGGGATGATAAATATACAATGCAATGTACAGATGATGTATTATAAAATTGTACACCTGACACCTATATAATTTTATTGACCAATGTTGCCCAATAAATGCAATTAAATAAATAAATAAAATAACTACAGACCTTGCAGACATCAAAAGGTAATAAAAATACTATAAATAACTTTGACAACAAACATAACTTAGAAAAAGTAGATGAATTCCTTGAAAGACACAAATTTGCAAAACTGACTCAAGTATTAGAAAACCTGAATAGTCCTATAACAATAAAAGAAATTGAATTAATAATTAAAAACTTTCCCAACAAATGAAACTATGTCTAGGTAGCTTAATCAATTAATTGTATTAAACATTTACCAGTCATACACAAACATTTTTTAGAAAACATAGAAGGAAAAATTAATTCCAAAGTCAGATTATAAGGATGAGGTTACCCTGATGCCAAAACTATTACAAGAAAAGAAAACTACAGACCAATACCTTTCATAAATATAGATGAAAAAAATCCTTAACAAGATAGCATTAAGCTTAACCAAAAAAATTTAATAATATATAATGACTAAGTGGGGGGTTATCCCAGGAATGCCAAGAAGGTTTAAAATCTGCAAATCAATAGATGAAACTAATCATATTAATAAGCAAGAAAATTAATGACCACTTTTATAGAAGCAGAGAAAGAATTTCACAAAACATTCATAAAACAAACATTAAGCTAGTAAATAGGAACAGAAGGGATCTTCTTAACCTTATAAAGGATATCTATAAAAATCCTACAACAAACATACTTAATGATGAAAGACTGAATATTTTTCTCTTAAGATCAGGAACTAGGAAAGGATTATCATGCCCTCCTAGTCTACATTGTCCTGGAGATCTTATGCAAGAAATCAAGGGAAAGAAGGGAAAGAAGAAGTGATACTGCCTTTATGCAAAGATGGCATGATGATGGATTTTGAAAAATCCCAATCTATAAAAAAGCTATTAGAACTGATATATGAATTTAGAAAGTTCCTGGGATAAATAGTAAATGTACCAAAATAATCTTATTTCTATTATATACTGTGGTGAGTTTTATATTTCCATAATTTTTTTGTCTGTGGGTTGATCATAATAATGTGCTTCTAATGAATAGAATGTAGTGGAAGTAACAGTACATGACTTCCGAGACTAGGTCATAATAGGCATTCCTGTTTCTGCTCTGTTCTTGGATCATTTGGTCTGGGGAAAGCCAGGCACCTTGCCATGGGAATACTCAAGCAGTCCTGTGGAGAGGCCCAAGTGGTGGGAACCAATTTGTCAGCTCACCTTGTCAACCATGTGAGTCACCTGGAAATGTATCTTTCAGCTTCAGTTAAATTATAGAGAGTTCAGTTCCTCAGTCTGTGAGTCTTCTAAGGAGACCCAGACATGCCACCCTCACTGTACCCTATCTAAATTTCTGATCCACAGGAACTATGAGATACTAAATAATTATTGTCTTTTCAAGCCACTCATTTTGGGGGTGACTTGTTATGTAGCAATAGATAACAAATGCATATATATAAGCCATGAACAATTGAAATAGGGAGTCGAAAATTCAATTCGGATTACAGGAGCATCAAAAATTATTTACGATTCAAACGAATTAAAAGTATGTAAGACCCATATACTAAAAACTATAAAACATTGTTCAGATAAAAGAAGATCTACATAAGTAGAGATACTATATTCATGGACTGGAAGACTCAGTATTAGTGACACCGATTTTCTTTGAATCTGTTGAAGGACTGCATGCAGCTAAAGTCAGTAGACCTTTGTGAGGAGGTCTTCATACAATGGTGTTGGCTACCTTTTCAGTGGCTGTCATTCCCTATGGGATTTCTCTCCATGTCTTACTTCCTTCAACACTGCGGCTGGCGTTCCTGGGGGGTAGGGTTAGTGTGGGGATTTTATCTTCCTTAGCCTTATCAGTTGTTAGGTAAAATAGTCCTTGCTATTCAAAACCCTTGTGAGGGACAGAAAACTTCTAGAACAACGTTATCCAGGGCCACCTTCCTTTGAGTTTTCAGAACCTCGGGCAAGTATATCTTTCAGAACTCCTGCCTTTATAAACAATTACATTAAGAAATATATTCCAAAATTCATTGGCCTAGGTAAGATATAGGGATTTATTAATAGTAGAGAAAATGTATTTGCCCAATCGGTGCACGTAAAGATTCTTTATAGTATACAAGTACCATCTCTCTATATTATC
Source organism: Pipistrellus kuhlii (assembly GCF_014108245.1). Classification (NCBI taxonomy): domain Eukaryota; kingdom Metazoa; phylum Chordata; class Mammalia; order Chiroptera; family Vespertilionidae; genus Pipistrellus; species Pipistrellus kuhlii. Next base: position 20,898,720 of record NW_023425529.1, read on the forward strand.
TATTCTAACTCCCACCATGAGAAAAAGGTAGCAACACTGTTATTACTCACAAAGCCATGACTTTGTAACCTACTTGTACTGAAACAACATGGATTTCTTTGCCTCTGCAGTTCCCCATCACCATTTACTTACTGGCTCTGCAATATCAATGGTGCCACCTGTGAATACTGGCTGTTATGACCGTCTCAAAGGTCTTTACTGTGATTTGTTAATAATGACCTCAAATCCAAGTATTACACAGAATGTTAAGAGAAATGTGAATGGTTTTTTATGGTCATTAAAGTTAAATTCAGATTTTTATAGCATAAACGTAGCTCAGCATAGTTTCCAACTCTCTGCTCTTGCCTCTCTCAGCTATAACCCTTGCGTTCCTGGTCTGTGATCTCTTTACACACCTCCACCTTTCACACACCCCCACCAGTGGGCACAATTAGTTGAGAGCCTGTGGGCAGAGCCAGAAGAGCCATTCCAATCGCACAAGGAATATCCTGGCAGGTTAAGACTGGCCTGGGACAGTGGGAGGCTACCTCATTAGCTAAAGGCATGAGATCTGCTGAAAGGCCCATTTGTGCTGGGGAGCAGGGTGCTCAAAAGCCCTTGTAGGGGCCAGGTCCGGCGCTCCCCAGGGGACTGCAGCGGAAGGTGACAAGCAGTGGAGCACACCAAGTAAAGATCAGTAGTCACTTCCCCTGCTGCCCTTGGGTGCAGTAGAAGGAAGGTGGCACTGCAGTGACAACACATGCTGAAGCCCAAGGGTAAGCATGACCTTGGGTAGCTTAGAGCCGAGAACACATGCTGTGTCTGACACAAGACTCACCTAAACTCGTCATGTTCCCAACATTCTGTCCACTCAATGCTATAAAAATTACAATATGAGGGCCAGCAGACAGGATCTACTCCTCAGAACCCCCTCATAGTCTTGCATCCCAAAGCTACTCATAGCATCTTGTTGAACTTGCCTGTGGTTCTCCTCCAAATGAGAAATCCAGGGATGAGGACCCACATGGGTCTCTGTCCGAACGTGGCCCCATTTGAATGGCATTACCATGCTGGCTGGTCTTAGGTACTAGAAAGACATTTAGTAAATTCTGGAAAGGTGCTTCCTAAATTAGGTACACATGACACACTGGTTGCAGCCAGGATGCTCCAGTACTTCTAGCCCAGTGGCCGGCAAACTCATTAGTCAACAGAGCCAAATATCAATAGTACAATGATTGAAATTTCTTTTGAGAGCCAAATTTTTTAAACTTAAACTTCTTCTAATTGCCATTTTTTCAAGTAGACTCACCCAGGCCATGGTATTTTGTGGAAGAGCCACACACAAGGGGCCAAAGAGCCGCATATGGCTCGCAAGCCGCAGTTTGCCGACCACAGTTCTACCCTGCCTGGTCTCAGGGGGGCTGGAGAGGGAAGGCAGCTGGAAATCACTGGCTAGACTTAAGAGCACGTGGAGGTTATCAGCACCTGGTATAATTCTGGTATGCTTTTGACTCCCTCAGGACATTTCATGTTAGCATCTTTAAGTGAAACAATTTCCCCAAGGGTAAAGGGAAACTGATTAAAAAAGACTGAGCCTATGAAGCTACTGAATTGCTTAAATCCTTTCTAGATTAAGATGGGGTTATTGTAGTAATGCAATTCCTTGGCTGAACCACCTCTGTTTGCATGGAGTCAATTGGGGTTCTGGAGCTCATGGAGCATGAGATCGGCTTAGATAAGTCTGGGCGTGCTGGAGACAGTAAATTCTTTTGTAATACTGATGAATGTACTGTGAAGGATTACTGCTGTTCCTTCTATTCCTCTGTGCTGGAATCCAATTTTGGGAGTGCTCTTCTGGCAATTTTTACTAGGTAATTATCCCGCAAGTATTCTGGTTAGGGTAACAGGAGCACATAGAAAGTCATAATGAACCGAAACCAGTTTGGCTTAATGGATAGAGCGTCGGCCTGCGGACTGAAGGGTCCTGGGTTAGATTCTGGTCAAGGGCATGTACCTTGGTTGCGGGCACATCCCCAGTAGGGGGTGTGCAGGAGGCAGCGGATAAAAGTTTCTCTCTCATCGATGTTTCTGGCTCTCTATCCCTCTCTCGTCCTCTCTGTACAAAATCAATAAAATATATTAAAAAAAAAAAAGAAAGTCATAATGAGCTACAGTACTTTAGCAGTCATTTTTGACATTTTGTTTTCTTCTTGAACATGGATACCAATCTCCCATTCACACGTTGATTGACCATCAATAAAACATGTGGTCTGAGTCACCTGGATCAGCCTTCTAATGTTCAGTTGGCAGCCTCTCTTATCCTCCTTCTCAGGCCAGATAATTCTAAAATGCAAATCTATTAATGCCTCCACCCCTTGTTACATTAATGGTCTTGCATTGCCCTTCATTCCTTCTCTCTGGCCTTCTCCACAGTTTCTCTTGCCTTCAGGCCATTGCACACATTCTTTGTTTCACATGGAACATTCTACCACCCCACTATGCCCATCTGATCGCTGGTCTAGCTAATTTATACTTTTCTTTTATGCCTCAACTTAAATTCTCTTAGAGTCCATCTCAACATCCCCAGGCTAGTCTTTCCTATTATTTATTATACAAACCATACTTTATCATCATTGCTTTTTAATTTGCCTCTATATTTCACCGGAATGCAAGTTTTGTTAAAGTAGAACTTTTATTTGGCTTGTTCTCCATTGTAAATATTTTGCATAGCACAACAATTTAACAAAAAAATTGTTGATGAATAAATCACATAATGTTTACAATTTTATGAAGCATTATATTAGCCTCATTTTACAAATAAGAAAGCAGGTTTATCAGAGTAAAATAGTTAGACTCCATAGATTGAAAAATAATTTAGCAACTGGCCACACTCTACCCTTTTCCTTTTTGGAAAGCTAAATAAATAAATAAATAAATAAATAAATAGGTCATGATATAGATAACTGACTACAAAGGTACATTGAAGTTTTAGGGTTTTTCATGGCGACCATCTTGGTAGTCAGAATTTGGCAGGAGGGTCATGCTGTATTGGAAAAATATAAATGGGTAAATGTGAGATCTTCAGATGTTCAGTATGATGGTATCTGCCATCCCAGTTAACATCAGCTTTAACTTGAGCCTCAGCCAAGTCACAAATCTTTCATGGCTTGACCTGTCTGTTCTGACTCAGCAGTTCTAAATATACTTGCCCATATCACGAAGAGCATCAGCCCTGCCTCCTTCCATTCAAAACTAACACCACGCTTTTAATCCACTTAATCTACCACGGCACTCCTCCACCAAAGGAAAACAAAGAAGCCATCCAACTCTGTTCTGGGATCGACAGCTCCCATGGCACAACATTGGTGGTGAAGTTTGGTTCCTATCTATTGGATGAATCAAATGTGGCACACCCCTTCATCAACACTTGGTAACAGAAATGAGTCTACATGTATTTCATCTATATTCTTGAGAACAAAGCTGATCAGTTAGAGAAAACATGAGCCACATTGCTCCACTGGATCCTGTTAAAACACATTGGGATTAAAAAAAAAAAAAAGTAACTTTTGTTCTGCCCCAGTTTAATTGCTGTAAAAATTTCTATTGTCTATATAGCTACCTATTCTGGAAGGATATATATATGGAAATGTTAACAGAGTCATGAGTTTCACAGGAAATCCCTCATGTCCTTCCCCATCACTGTCTTTGAGATCCAGGACTTTAAAAAATATATATATGTATATATTTTATTGATTTTTTTACAGAGAGGAACAGAGAGGGACAGAGTCAAAAACAACGATGAGAGAGAAACACTGATCAGCTGCCTCCTGCACACCCCCTACTGGGGATGTGCCGGCAACCCAAGGTACATGCCCTTGACCGGAATTGAACCTGGGACCCTTCAGTCTGCAGGCCAATGCTCTATCCACTGAGCCAAACTGGTTTCGGTGAGATCCAGTACTTTTAATACTCTTCTCCAGAGATTCCAAAGCAGTGCAGGTAACATGTGAACATTGCATTATATTGTAAACAAGAGGAAGCCGAAACCAGTTTGGCTCAGTGGTAGAGCGTTGGTCTGCAGACTGAAGGGTCCCAGGTTCGATTCCGGTCAAGGGCATGTACATTGGTTGTGGGCACATCCCCAGTACGGGGTGTGCAAGAGGCAGCTGGTTGATGTTTCTCTCTCATCGATGTTTCTAGTTCTCTATCTCTCTCCCTTCCTCTCTGTAAAAAATTAATAAAATATATTTTTTTTTTAAAAGAGGAAGAATATTTGATAGGTTTCAGTCTCTTGCTGTCCTTAAGTTTTGGTCTAAAGGGACACAAAAGAATCAAATCACAGAGCAAGGAGTCCCCACACCTCCTCAACACCAACACAAGTAAGCAAACTATGACAAAGATGAAATCAAAATGGTCTCAAAAGAAGGGTCAGGCGTCAGCCGGTTTGACTCAGTGAATAAAGCTTGTGGGCCAAAGGATCCTGGACTCGATTCCAGTCAAGGGTACGAACCTCGGTTGCAGGCTCCTCCCCAGCCCAGCACATGCAAGAGGCAACAAATTGATATATTTCTCTCTGTTTTTCCCCTCTCTCTTCTATTCTCCCCAAAAAATCAATGGAAAAATATCCTTAGGTGAAAATTAACAGCAACAATAAAAAAAACCACACACACACACACAAAGACAACAATAACAAACAAACAAAAAGAAAGAAAGAAGGGTCAGTACACAAGGACAGAAAAATAGTGAGTTATGCCCCTTGTCAGCATTCCTGATAAGGCGGTGATAATACTATCAGGAACAATAATACCAGAAGGGGCAAAATATTCTAACAGCGATAAATAGATATGACAGTTATAACTACCCTACAAGTTACAGATAGGTAATTAAAGGTCAAAAGTGCCCACGTCACATCTCCTTAGACTCTCAGGTGTTTGGTAAGAATTTTCCCCTAGCCTTTGCTCATGATGTTTCCTGAAGAGGTTGCAAATATGCAAGTAAGGGGGCAATTCCAACTAGCAGATATACTTTCTTGGGATCAAATAATGGGTTTTATTTTTTTCTTGAGAAGTTGGAGGATCTGGAAACACTGATCTTCACATGGTTGGTAACAACAGTCAGTGGGAGCTGAGCAGTTGGCCTCCTTTCCAGTTAATAATATTATTCTTATCCATATTGTATTTATCTTGTCAGTATCACATTTATAAGTTTGCACATTCATTCAACAAAAACAAATTAAGTACTAACACTAGATTAGGTGTTGTGCATACTGCTATGAATAAGAGAAGCAGGGACAGACCCTCAAGGAGATAAGGCGAGCAGGATCTGTCTTGCTCATCTTTGCTTCCACAGCAGAGCATAGAAAGAGCCTTGTACTTAATAAATAACTCAGTTGCATTTATTGAAGTGAATTTCTGTCAACTCTATTAACTAACTTTATGCCATTCTATTTATTTTTATTTTTAATATGTTTTTATTGATTTCAGAGAGAAGGAAGAGGAAGAGAGAGACAAACATCAATGATGAGAGAGAATCCTTAATTGGCTATCTCCTGCATGCCCAATACTGGAGATTCAATCCAGGCATGGGCCCTGATTGGGAATCAAACCTCCATCTCCCAGTTCAGGGGTTGACACTCAACCACTGAGCTGCACCGGCTGGCCTATGTTATTCTATTAAAAAAGCCATATTTCTTCAAAAAGCATCCTGAAAATTAAATTTCATTAATGTTTACTAACCACTAAACACTTCTCTCATTCCAGTTATTTTGAATCACCAGAGTTTCATCCTAAAATAGTACTCAGATGTCCCTCTAAATTTAGTTACCTGGGTAGCTGCTGAAAGAGAGGCGACTACTGCTGGTGTCTTTATCTTTGATGTTGAAGTCCCAGTGTTTATATATCCTGAGCATGGCTGCATATGTGTACCAGCTTGAGTGAGCAAAATAGATGTTCTCAAATCCAGGAAGAACCTATAGCCAGAATCATAGTGAATGATATAGATAACTGACTACAAGTAACATACAGATATTTGTCATAAATGATTAACACAATTGTGACATAAATTGGCACCATCCTATACAGTAAGTGTATAGGGAGATATATATCAATAACTGATTACAAGTGAAACAAGTGTATAGGATATGTCAATGCAGGTATATTTGTTATATTTATTATCAGGAATTAACCTTTAATGTGCACAAAAAAGGCTCAGAGCTAGCATGCAAGATGGAAGGTTCTAGAAAGTGGGAGTGGCACGTACATACAGCATGGGAAGAATCGTGGAAGAAACAGAGGTAGCATCATGTACAGCCAATTCCATCAGTTCCTTCTAGTTCTTAAAGTCCACAATAGAGGAGCCCATGAGCTGATCTATAGCCTTAGCAGTGATGAGACGTTGACATACTTGGGTGTCATATGGAAAAAGTCTGTGTGGACCAGAACCAGGAAAAAGAGAAAGGTTGTATGTCTCACCTTGATAAGAGCAGAGCAGTGTCCCTGGTCATATCTCTTCAAAGCATCCTGGCTAGAGTTTTCCGTCTTAGAGAGTGCGGGAATCAGATCCAGCAGATCTCCAACAGCATTCAGGAACTGAATCTGGAATGGGGTCATAGGCTGGGAAAAGACAGAGCATGCACTTAACACTGATTTGTGACAGGTGTCATTTTCTATTGTTTCTCTCATTAGGGATCCATTAAAGCATTCCCTTATGAAGGGTTTCTATGTAACAGGTGCAGTAGATTTATTATAACTTACTAGAGGCTTGATGCACAAAGATTCATGCAAGAATGGGCCTCCCTTCCCTTGGCTGTCAGCACCGCCTTCGCTCCAGCCCAGAGCCACCTTTCTGCTTTCGCTCTGGCCTGGAGCCACCTTTCCACCTTCCCATGCTGCCCAGAGGCCCAAAGTGGCTAGGGTGGTGCAGAACGCAAGCATCCTGCCCCAGGCTGCTTGGTGCCGGTATATGCAAATTAACCTGCCAGCTTTGTTGGGTTAATTTGCATACTCACTCCTGATTGGCTGGTGGGGGTCGTGAAGGTGTGGTCAATTTGCATCTTTCTCTTTTATTAGTATAGATGATTTTTTAAAATGTTATAGCTTATGAGATATTTTAGCGTGCTTTAATACCCACAGTCTGGGGAGATTCTCCCAAGCAGCAAGGCTCTCCAGTTTTTTTCAGTCTTGGCACTAGTGATAATCTTTTTGGGGCTAGGGTGGGGGGCACCATGCATTGTAGAATGTTTAACAGCATTCCTGGCCTCTAGCCACTACACATCAATAGCACTTCCCAGTTTTGACAACCCAAACTGTCTCCAGGCATTGCCCAATACCCTCTGGAGGAAAATCGCCTCTTGCTGAGAATCACTGCTTTACAGTAAAAACATTCAACTAAGATGCTTTTGATTCTGATCCTGTGTTTAACATAGAACAGACTTTACAGCATTAACCTTCAACATGAACATGAACTTTGTGCTAACTAGCCAGCATTGCTCCAGCAAGATTCAATCCACCAGAGTAGCCCAGCGATGGGCAGCTATGTACAAACTGTTTTTCAGGAACAAGTGGTGGGAGGACAAAAGACATTTTAACAAAAAAATAAAAACAAAACCCCCCAATATAGTTATTTAACTTTAAATATTACAGGGTCTTCACTGATTTTTAAAAATTCTTTATTGTTTGGGGGGTGAAGGCGGCCGGGGAGAGGTCAGTGGGGGGAAAAGAAGACTTACATAATATTTTAAACAATAAATAATTTAAATTAAAAATAATATTCTTAAAAGTATTACAGATGTCCCACTCCTTCTCCCCCACCCCCTATTGCCTCCCTCCATGCAGTTCCTGCCCTGCCCCAGGTCTTCAACACCCTATTGTTTATGTCCATAGGAAATACATATATACATATAAGATTTTTGGTTAATCTCTCCCCTTGCCCCTTTCCCTCTGAGATTCATCAGTCTGTTCCATGTTCCCATGCCTCTAGTTCTATTTTATTCATTAGTTTATTTTATTCATTAGATTCCTTGTTTATTTTGATTTTTAGATTCAGTTGTTAGGTATGTATTTGTTGTCATTTTATTACTCATATTTCTTCTTCCTTCTTCTTCTTCTTCTTCTTCTTCTTCTTCTTCTTCTTCTCCTCCTCCTCCTCCTCCTCCTCCTCCTCCTCCTCCTCCTCCTCTTTCTCCTCCTCTTCCTTTTTTTCTCTTCCTCTTCTTCCTCTTCTTAAAGAATACCCTTCAACATTTCATGTATTATAATACTGGTTTGGTGGTTATGAACTCCTTTAGCTTTTCCTTATGTGGGAAGCACTTTATCTGATCCTCAATTCTAAATGAGGGCTTTGCTGGGTAGAGTAATTTTGATTATAGGTCCTAGCTTTTCATCACTTTGAATATTTCTTGTCAATCCCTTCCGGCCTGCAAAGTTTCTGTTGTGAAATCAGCTGACAGTCTTATGGAAGCTCCCTTGTAGGTAACTGCTTTTCTCTTGCTGCTTTTAAGATTCTCTCTTTGTCTTTAACCTTTGGAATTTTAATTATGATGTGTCTTAGTGTGGGCCTCTTTGGGTTTCTCTTGTTTGGGACTCTCTGGGCTTCCTGGACTTGTAAGTCTATTTCTTTCATCAGGAAGGGGAAGTTTTCTGTCATAATTTCTTCAAATAGATTTTCAATATCTCATTTTCTCTCTTCTCCTTCTGGCATCCCCATAATGCCAACGTTGGTATGCTTAAAATTGTCCCAGAGGCTCCTTATGCTATCTTCATATTTTTGGATTACTTTTTCTTTTTTTGCTCTTCCGATTGGGTGTTTTTTGTTTCCTCATATTTTTCATAAATCTTGAATAAATTAGTTTCTTAAAAATCTTACCGTTTTCCCTTTTAATATAGCCTTCTTCACTACTCCTAGATGCAACCCATCCATTTGTGTCATTACATAGCCTGTATGTCTCCAAATTGGATCATCCTGATAAGATCTGATGTTATTCCGTGTCCACTGTTCTTGCTTCCTGAAAGACAAATTAGATTTGTTCTATAGGTCTCTATGGTTGCTCATCAAAAGCTAAGTTAAATCCAGGGATTTAGTGATAATATATTCAGATAATTATGGTAGTATAATTTAAACCCTGAATCTTGTAACACTCCTGATAGTCTTTAAAAGACTATCAGAGAAAATCTGAAATGATTTTTAATTCCCCCTAGAACTATGACTCTTTCTTTAGAGTTTCTCAAAGCTCTCTCTGGAACCAAAACACGGGTGTAATGTTTTTCTATCTGTGATACTGAGACCTAAGAAAGTCAAAGATAGACAGTCCAAACTCATTCATATAAAATTATAACATCTCATTAAATCAGTAAGGATAAGTTTACTTTGGTATAAACAAGAGATAAAGTTAAACTACAGGAAAAAATAAAAACTCCTAAGGGCTGGATCATTTGTATATGTTTATTTTTTATTTAGATCATTTTCATAGTTTCTGCTTCATTCTATTTCAAATGTTGCCAATAACTGCATCAATGCCTCTGTCCTGGCATGCTTAGAAAAAAAAAAAAAAAAAAGCCTTGTTTTTTATTGTATCTCTCATCTTTTAGTTCTCTGCCCTTCATAGGGGATGATTTAACATAACTGTAAACTGGAAGTCATTTCTGATTTGTTTAAGTTGCCTCTAGATCATTTTTTTTTTTTAAAGAATATAATGTTATTACTTCATGGGATCTAGCCCAGTGGTTTTTAACAGATGCTCTGTGGGACTTTAGCAGGCAATGAAGATGTTCCTTAGTGTATAATTTGGAGGGCCAAAATTAGAGCTCTTCTATCCTCAAATTAGTTTCATAGCTTGTCATTCCACAAACATATACATTTTCTGAATATTGATCATTATTAGCCTTCAGAAAATTGTATTAAAGTGGAAATATTCTCAGAGAATGTTAAGAATTAAGACTTTAGATATGAGCTAACACTCCAGCTCAGATTAGACATCTGGCTGGTGAAAAGGAAACATTTTACAGAGGGAGGAGGAGGAGGAATCCCTGCAGGAAAGAGAGGCTCCCCCACCAGGGAGGGAAACAATCCAGGGATTTGACTTTGCCTCTTTTCGCTGATGGTGTCCTCCCCGAGCTGTGCCAGCAATCAACAATGTGATATTTAACCTGACCTCCAAAAGGGCCCGAATTACAGAGCATGTTGTCTGCAACCAGTTTCCATGCTATTACCAAAAGGTAATTACCTCACTACAAGAACAACTCCAGAGTCCTGCCTGAGAGACAGAAAAAAAAATCGGCAAAGAAAAAATCGCTGTTTGAAATGACACATCCACATCCTGCAGCCTTATAATGATGAGAAGAGAAGAGCTATTATACATACTTCATGAACTTCTGCACTTTATTTGCCATGGAAGGTGCCTTAATCAGCTGTGGGTAGAGGTTTATGAAGTGGTCATATACGTGCCTGAAAAGAAAGACCAAAATGGTTACATTTCTATTTTTCTTCTTGGATTTCTCCATCATAATCAATGACCCAACCCTTTAGCTAACTAGGATGTCCCTTGTTGCAAACCTCTAATATTTTTTTTAAATAAATCAAACACACAGTTTAAAATTGGGAAATATTGCCAATGTATAAAAAAACATAGAATATATCAAACACTCAAGTATCCATTATATAATCACTCTATTTGGCCATATTTACTGTATCTATATTTTTCATTATATAATTTACTTTTTATTTGCATTTATTTTTTATTAAATTTATTGCTGCATATATTAAAAAAAATAAACATTAGATGGACTTGAAGTCACTGTGCACTTTCTTGGAACTAATTACTCTCCCTTCTCCCTAGCGGTGAGAATAATAAATCACTGATTCACTACAATCCTGAATCAGTGATTTATTATGCTATGATGTTTTTATACCATCACTACATATATATATGTATCCATAAATAATGTATATTATTATTTATTATGGTTCAGAACAAAGTATAAATATGACCATATTATCTATCCCATTAACCTGTTTATTTCTCTCAATATTACATTTTTAAAGAAATATCTATGTTGTCATCTGCAGCTTAAATTTATTCTTTTCATCTGCTGGTAATATTCCATGGTATGACTACTATAACAATTCATGTATACATACCCATGATGAACATTTAACTCGTCTTTAATTTTTCACTATCATAATGTATCATCAAATATTGCTGTAAAAGGTCTCTTTTTACACACTTGGATGTTTTTCTAGGCTATTTAGAATATATAAAAGTAGAACTGCTGGGGGAAATAGTCTAGGTATCTATAGTGACTAGATATTGACAAGTTGTTCCCCACAGTGACTGTTCCAACTGACATTGCCGCCAGCTACATGTTAGACTTCTCCTTGCTCCACAGCCTCACCAACATTTGATATGGTCAGATCTTATTTTCAACAATTTAGTGGGTTTTAGATGGTTTTTCTTGTTTTAATTTCCATTCACCACAGGACTATTGGATATTTGGTATTCCTTACTTTAAAAACTACTTTAAAAAAGTTAAATGTCTCTGCTGTATAGTAAACATTTTTATTGAGATACAATTTACATGTAACATTGTGTAAGTTTAAGGTATATAACATATTGATTTGATCCACTTATATATTACTAGAGACCTGATGCACCCTCTCCAATCAGGGGATGTCCGACTGCCAGTTGTTGGATATCCCTTTCATAATTCGGGACTGCTGGCTCCTAACCACTCACCTGCCTGATGGCCCTTAACCACTCTGCCTGCTTGCCTGATGCCCCTAACTGCCTCTGCTTGCCTGCCTGATCTCCCCTGACTGCCTCTGCCTACTTTCCTGATGCCCCTAACTGCTCTACCCTGCCAGCCTGATTCCCCTAATTGCTCTCCCCTGCTGGCCTGATCTCCCTAACTGCTCTCCTCTGCTGGCCTGATCACCCCTAACTACCTTTGCATTGGCCCCGCCACCATGGCTTTGTCTGGAAGGATGTCCGGAAGACATCTGGTCTAATTAGCATATTACCCTTTTATTAGTATAGATAATATGATTACAATTGTGATTTTAGCCAACACCTCTATCAGGTCACATAATTATCACTTCTTTTTTTGTAATAAGAACAATTAAAATATAGACTTTTAGCAACTTTGATGTGTATAATATAGTGTTGTTGACTATACTCACTATGCTGTGCCTTTGATCTCTGAAACTTACTAGTATTTATCTGCTAGTTGCAAGTTGGTCCACCTAACATCTTACATTTAGACGCTTTTAATTGATGAAAATAATCCATTAACATTTATTGTAATTTTTATATATTTGGATTTATTTCTACACTCTTGTCTGTTTTCCACTTACCATCCTTTTGTTTACTCCCCACCTTTTATTTTTTTTGCTTAGATAATATTTTGATTATCTTTCTCTTTACTTCTATTGATTTAGAAGCTGCAAAATGTATTTCTATTCTTTCAGAAGTCATTGAAATTTTAAAAACCATTCATAACTATTCATCTCCTTACAAAGTCTAAGTGAATTTTATATTTCTCTCCTCCTCCAAATATAATGCATATTGTAGCAAGCTTTAACTGCCTATTGACATCCCCGGTCATATTATTATTCAAAGATTTAGGTTTGCTTCTTTCAGTTAAAAATATATTTCTATTTAAATTGTTTACCAATTTTTAACTTTAAAAAAAAATCTTACCCAAGGATATGTTTTTATTGATTTTGGAGTGAGAGGAAAGGAGGGAGTGAGAAGGGAGGAAGAGAGAGAAAGAAACATGGTTGCCTCCCATACATGCCCAACCAGGGATTGAACCTGCAACCTATGTGCCCTGACCAGGAATTGAACCTGCAGTCTTTTTGGTGTACTGGAGGATGCTCCAACCAACTAAGCCACCCAGTTGGGGCTCTAATTTTTAACTTTTACAGTAAAAAATTTTATTCTTTGTTTAGTGGAAGTCTGTGGGTGGTCAAACATTTTCCTTTATATGTTTGAAAATATCCTTTGGGACTCAAAGTCTTTCTTAAAAGGTTCTATGAAATTACACTGGAGTGTATTCACGATAGTATTGTTGACTTTTTCTTAGTATTCTATTTGTATACTTTCCAACTTTGGTGTGCAGGCATTTTTATTTGTTTGAGCCCTTCCCTCCCCCTTTCCTTTAGTTCTTCCCTCCGACTCCCTGAGAATTAGATCTCGGAATGACTTTGGGGGACTTCTTTCCTACAGACTACTGCAGCTGTATCTGTAATTGAATGGCACATGGATGATTTGGTTCTAGGTTTCCTGACCCTCTTCTCCAAGCTCACGGTTTCTTATAAATCTGTAAGTTAGGATGCACATTAACAGAGGTTATTCTATGGTTGCCTAGTTTATAAGCAGGCAAAAGTAGCAAGGGAATGTCTGCTTCCCAGCCGTGACTCAGCTCACTCAGCACTGAGGCCTTCCTCCAACAGCAGGGAGGCCTTTGCCTGTTTCAGAACAAGGCCCAGGATCCATTGTTTTCTCTTCCACTTCTTGGTCAAAAGCTGCTTAATCTATCTGTATTTCTCTTTCTATATATTTTATCTCTTATTTGCTGTAAGTTTGGAGCAAATTTAGTCAAGTTGTGAACTCCTTATACACTGAGTCTAGAGTATAAGGAACTTAACTCTTGTTTATGTCTATTAGCCTATGGTAAAATTGGTTTCCTCAGAATCCATTTCATTGCAGTTCCAAGAGCCTACTGATGACTTTAAGTACTTACTATAGTTTGCAGAACTGAAACTGATAGAGAATATAATTTTATTGCCAGTTCGGTAAACATTAAAATCCTTTGAACTCTTTTATTTTATGGTCCTTGAATTCAGTAAACTTCACGAGAGCTTTCCCTTCAAATTATTTGTAAATGTATTTTTTTAAAATTGAATGATTGCATTGAACTTTGGTTTATGTATCTTTTATACTGCCACGTCTAGTCTATGATCAAGTTGGTCACTTTTCCCTGTCTCCCACCTCTACAACTGGAGGAGAGAATGTAAAAAAAACAAACAAAAAAAACAAACTAGACAGGTGGGTGGGTGACAAGGAAGGTCCCTCTGCCCTGGTATCACACTTCAGGTGAATGAAATGCAGAAATTCCCAAATGAATTTGATGACTTGATGTAGCTGCTTAGGGAGGCTACAAACCTATACTATCCCGCTCCAAGATTGCATGGGGAAGTAGAGATGGCTGCCTGGGCTCATGAGCCAAACATAGCACCCTTAAACACCTCAATGAGTTTTGGAGCATAGCCAAATGTTGTGTGTGTGTGTGTGTGTGTGTGTGTGTGAAATAAATGGACACTGGGAGCTAATGGAGCATAGCCAAATGTTGTGTGTGTGTGTGTGTGTGTGTGTGTGTGTGTGTGTGAAATAAATGGACACTGGGAGCTAATGGAGCATAGCCAAATGTTGTGTGTGTGTGTGTGTGTGTGTGTGTGTGTGTGTGTGAAATAAATGGACACTGGGAGCTAATGGAGCATAGCCAAATGTTGTGTGTGTGTGTGGTGTGTGTGTGTGTGTGTGTGTGTGTGTGAAATAAATGGACACTGGGAGCTAATGGAGCATAGCCAAATGTTGTGTGTGTGTGTGTGTGTGTGTGTGTGTGTGTGTGTGAGAGAGAGAGAGAGAGAGAGAGAGAGAGAGAGAGAGAGAGAGAGAGAGAGAGAGATCTAGACTCTAGGGTGAAATAAATGGACACTGGGAGCTAATGGACCTGATTGGGCTGAGGACTTCTACTTAAGGTGGAAATTGCAACCCCAAACGGCACTGTTATGCAGTAGGAGACCATGAAATCTTCTTCAGATGTCAGATAGGAAAACATCTAAGCCGAAGACTGAGTGAGATTGTTTCACTTGGGTGGATGCCAGAGAATGACACAGGACACTCACTGATTACACATCTCCCCCTCCCTCCAAGAAGCATCAGTAAGACCAATCCATTCTGGGGAAAAGTAGAAAATTCTGAATTGACTCAGCTGAAATGATAAATTATTTTGTTTATATGGAATGACTATGGTAACATTTTTCTAACTGTCAGCAGGAATGGGCCTTTTAAAATGATTTTTGTGAAAATCAAATTATATTTCTTGGAAAACGAATAATTTGTGGGCTATTGACTTACCATGCTCTCTCAGGTAAGGAAACAAAAAATTCATACTTTTTACTCAGGGTCTTCCTGCCTAGCTCCAACCAGAGTTCCGATCCTCTCAATTTTTTTCAGTCTATTTCAACATAGGGCAGTGTTTCTCAACTGGAGTAACTTTTCCCTCCAGTTTGGCAATGTCTGCAGACATTTTTGGTTGTCACACTAGGGGATAAGATGCAACTGGCATCTAGTGGGTAAATATCCTACAATGCACAGGTCAGATCCCACAACAAAGAATCCACCCAAAATGTCAACATATAATAAACAAGACAGATGGAGATATGGGAGGGTAGGTAACTGGACTAGAACTACTGACTATTTTTCTTTTCCTTTCCTTTTTTTTTTTTTTTTTTTAGCGGAGACTAGATTTTCCAATTCTGATATTCAGGGCAGGGGAAGTGAAACTTCTACCTTGAGATCAGAAGTGGAGGCCTTAAATGATGCTGCTCCATTCAGGGCCCTGAGGAATATAATGCACTTGCAGGCACCTCGGGGTGAGGCCCTTCTCTGATCCCTGGGCCTGGGATCATACACTGTGGTTTGTTTTTTTTTTGTTTTGTGTGTGTGTGTGTGTGTGTGTGTGTGTGTGTGTGTGTGTGTTTTAATTTGTTTTTATTGATTTCAGAGAGGAAAGGAGAGGGAGAGAAAAATAGAAACATCAGTGATGAGAGAGAATCATTGATTGGCTGCCTCCTGCATGCCCCACACAGGGGCTTGAGCCACAACCTGGCATATGCCTTGACTAGAAATCACGAATGACCCGTGACCTCCTGGTTCATAGGTTGATGCTTACCCACTGAACCACACTGGCAGGGCTGAAAACACAGGCTTTAAATTATGACTAAAGCTTGACTCTACTACACCTAGGCTCTGTGACCACAGCAAGATTGCTAATTTCTCCATATTATGAATTCTCATTGATCAGAGCTAACACTAATATCTATGTCATAGAGGTGTTAGATTTAGTTTCAGCTCCTGTGGTGTGTAAAATCAGTAAATTTCCTCCTAAGTTGGATGAAACTTTGCTCATCTTTACATTTCTCACACAAATTCTTACATGAGAATCATGAAGACACCTGTTCCCCCACTTTTCCTGAATCTTTTTGCATTATGTTAATACCACATTATTTAGCTCTCACTTGTCATCTGCTATCTCCTGTTTTTTAATTGTTCTGACTTCCTAAGTCAGAGACCATATGGGGCTTCTTTAGTGTCTTCCATAGAGATGAATTAATTTGAGTGTGTGTGTGTATGCATATGCATAAATTCTGCAACTAGATACCCTAGTTTCCAACCCTAGCTCCGTGACTTTCATATCAAAATATGGATATAATAATGATAAATACTTCATAGCATTATTGTAGATTAAATAATTTAACATGTGTAAAATGCTTTGAAAAGTGCCTGGTATATTTTAAATGCTATATAAGTGCTAGGTATCATCATCATCATCATCATCATCATCATCATCATTTTGTGGTTCATGTTAAGTTCCAGATAATTACTAATTGATGGGTCTATTAATATCTTTGAGCGTGAGACTGTGTCTTACTTACCTTTCCTTTGCCCACAGCCTTGACCTGGAAGCATATTTAGTTTCTAACATAGAAAGGGCAAGTTGGAAGAGATTCTTGAGCTATTTCTTGGTGGTAGGCCAAACACAAACAAAGGTACCACCGTTGACTACTTTATCATTTGTGCTATAATTTTGCTTACAGCCTCTTTTACTCATAGTTTTAGCAACTGTTGTGCCAACATATAAACTTAAAAGGAGTCATCTTTGAAGAATATACTTAGGAACTAACTTTCCCCTACCTTTCTCCCTATCCCCAGAGCATGGTACAGGTAGTGTAACAACTATTTGTTGCAGTGAATTGGCTCATGCTTACTGGGTAATTCCAGAGGTCATTTCAGCAGCCACTTCAGCAGCACAAAAATCAGCCACTAGAGCAGACCACACCCATTTTATTTTTAATAAAATGAGCCATGATTCCAGAAAGGTTTCATGACTCATTTTATCAAAAATTTTATTAAAAACCAAATCTATGACTATTTAGAGGCCTTTACACCATGAATAAAACATCAGAGATTCTGAATTCAGAACTCTTAGGGAACCAGGCCACAAAGTTAAAAACAAAGGAAGAAGCTCCGTTTGTTTGGTCAAGGTTGCTAGACTCTGCAATGCATGGAAATATGTAGCTCGCACTTCTGATTCATTTCTAACAAAATTGGAACAGCAACAAGATTCAATTAAACCTAACAAATGTGCAATTAAATAACTGCTGGGGTAGAAGCACTGGGCCAGGTGTCTGTGGGTATACAAAGAGGAAAAAGATAGGGACCGTGTCCTCCAGGCACTAACAGGTGGTGTGGGGAGAGATGGAACTCTGATTCAATGGGGATGGAATCCGAAGCTTCGTCAGGAAGATAGGATCTGAGATGGATTTGAGCACTGTTTCAATTGGCGGAGATGGGAAAGGTAGCATCTGGCTCTCAGGAATCATGGTTGGAAGAGTTGCTGGGAAGAGGTTGGTGAGAGGCAGAAGGGGCTTCATAGCACAACCCAGGGGCCCATCTGGAATGAACGCTTACATGTGTGTAAGGTGAACAGCTTGCAGGGAGTGACTCCTCAGGAGATCCGTTAGGGTGGGGACAGTGGAAGAAGAAGGAGAAAAGAAGAGAGCAAGAGGGGCAAGACAGTGAGTGAAGCCTTTAAAAATATCTAGTGCCTACTCCAAGCTGTGGTCCAGCCAAATCTGCTGCTGCTGCTGCATAGGATGGGAGAAGTCATAAGAGCAGCACAGGTATATGGCCTTGAGCTGCACGAAAAATACAGAGGGCTGGGCCCAGGACCAAATTGTTACCTGGAAGGGTTGTAAAAGTTCAAGGAGACAACAAATTACTGAACACTTCAAAGAAAATGATGGGGGATGTGAGAATATTTCTTTGTGTGTTTTCATTTGGTCTCTCAAGTATGTCATAGGTTGAAAAGAGCAAATTATATCTTTGGGGATGGGTAGACCACTATCTTTATCTGAATATCTCAACAGTTCACCCCACAATATCCAAATTCTCATATATACCCCCTCCTTCCAAGAATCAGAAGAATCTAAGGAACAGAACCCCTTCTTAAATGTGGCCAGGTGGGGGAAAGAGGCAGCCCTGCACTCCCACTGAGCAGCTTTCCAAGCTGAGAGGGAAACGAGAAAAAGATGGCTCTTTCCTTTGGCCTCTGGCACAGTTCCCCTCCCACCCCATCCCCTGTTAAGGCTTAGCAGCTCTTGCTCCAAGGCTGTGTCTTGATTTATGGAGTCCCATCATATTTGGCAAAGCACCACAAGTAACAGTCCCCAGCAGTATATTATATGGTTTAAGTTGATCAAATGATACTTGTATATGAAGGTGCTATTACTTTGCAGACAACTGCCCATGTGCAGCTGAAAACAAGCCAGCAAACAGGCATGTCTCTGCTCATCTTTAAGCTGCTTTGTTTTTTTAAAAAAAAAAAAAAAAAAAAAAGACTGAAAAGTGTGGGAGCAGACAGGAAGGCAAGACCAACCAGGAAGCAAAAGTAACGCAGCATCCTTAGACTTCCAGTAATATAAAGACTTTAAAAGTCCTGAATTTGGATGAGATTAAAGATGGTGGTGTTGTAAGTGAACCTACACCGACACTTTCCCAGGACCAAACTGGAAACACTACTAAAATACACGAAAGCCGCCCTGACAAACAGGCCAGCAAACAAACAGAAAGCCTAGCCTGTATTCTGTCTCTACTATTGGTTCTGTGGCTTCCAGACAGTTAACATTGAAGTTCTTCTGCTTTGCTTCAGAGAATGCTGGGGACCTTTGCTCAGAGGAAGCCACAGTGCCTCTCCTGCTCAGTCCCCACCATGGGCTGTGCAGCTGGACTGCTGGCTGTAGGAAGTCCTTGCTGGTACCTTGGGCCTTGGAGTCACAATCCCATGAACCCTTCAGCATCCTCTCTGTCCTGTCTCCCTGATGGAGCTCTTGTCACTGTGATCTCAGCTTCTTGATTCCATTTGCACATCATCATCTTCCTTCAAAATAAACTCTTGGGCATCAGGATGTATGATAAGCCTTCATCTCCTGGACCATGTCAGCAGAGGAAGGGAATCCCCTACTCTCCCCTCTTTCCCAGCCCATTGTCAGGTCGACCCATTGCCAAGGGTCTGTTTTAAGCATGCTGGATCACACCCCACTAGTCTGAGCTTTAAGCTAGGCATAAGGCAGGTCCTTTAAATGCATGCTGAATGGGAAATACCCCTACTTATTTGACTTTTCAGTAAAGCATTTAGAATGCCAGCCTCTAAAAAGTAGCTTATGGGAAATACCCTTCTAAAGAGAGTTTTGATTGTAATTCTTCCTCTTCTTCCTTCTCTTTTTCCTTCCTTCCTTCCTTCCTTCCTTCCTTCCTTCCTTCCTTCCTTCCTTCCTTCCTTCCTCCCTTCTTTTCCCCCTCCCTTCCCTTCTCCCTCCCTCCTTCCCTTCCTGCCTTCTTTTGTCTTCCTCTACTTTCTTTTTTTCTTTTTCTACCTCCTTCAAATATGCAAATACTGACTTCTCTCTTCCTTCCAGCCCCTTTAGTTCTTTATCATGCATCTTCCTGCTCACCAGCATCTCCTGTTCAATGAGATACATCAGAGTCTTTACAGAGCAGTAACCCCTCAGACTCTTGGTATCACATGAGAAACCCACCCTTGAGCAGGTAGGGAGAATTTTCAGTCATAAATACAATACCAAGATGAATAAAGAAGTTGTCTTTCATATTGAAGGAACCACTGAGCATTCTTAAGCTTGAAATAGTGGTCAATGACCTTCAAATGGCTTCCATCCAAAGCCTTCCACAGTACAGCCCATTTGCCTTTTAACCCTGTTGCCCTCTGCTGGCTCAATTGGAGCCTCTACTTCTCGCCCATTGTACATTCAATGTATGCATTTCAGACTCAGTGCCTTTTTTCTCAGTACTCTGTTCTGTAATTTCTGCCCAGATGATTTCTTCTTTCTTCCCAACCAAGCCAAATGGTTCTCATCTATCAAGCGCCAGACCTACAACTCACTCCTTCCACAAAGCCTCCTTTGACTGCTCTGTCCCACTGGGTGCCTTCCTCTGGACTCCGGTGGTTTAGGACTAAAGCACTCTTTTCAGGTTGTTCTGTGCAGCAGGAATGCTGCCAAGAGTTTCCCAACTCTTCCTTAAGGACCAGCATTGACTGAGATTGCTAGGCTGGTCTCTCCCTCACTCCTGACCACGCCTCCACGGGCTGCTGCTACTGGTGGGAAGGGAAGGCTGACTCTGTTGCCAGATCCTCAAAATGGATTGCAGCATGCAGGGAGTTGTTTATTTGTTTTGATCTTAAAAGACTGGCTTATACACATGGAATTGTTTTGGAAAAGACATGGCAAAAGGCAAAGCAAATGAAGCAGTTACTGAATAGTAGCTAAGTGTTTTTTGTTTGTTTTTAAGAAATAAGATTTTAGTAACTAAAAGTTACTTACTAAAGTAGAAGTATTCAAAAAGTTATTCATGCCGAAACTGGTTTGGCTCAGTGGATAGAGAGCGTCGGCCTGTGGACTAAAAGGTCCCGGGTTCGATTCTAGTCAATGGCACGTACCTTGGTTGCGGGCACATCCCCAGTGGGGGGTGTGCAAGAGGCAGCTGGTTGATGTATCTCTCTTATCGACGTTTCTAACTGTCTATCCCTCTCAATTCCTCTCTGTGTAAAAATCAATAAAATATATTAAAAACAAAACAAAACAAAACAAAAAGTTATTCATAAAATGGCTTCTTTTCTTATGAATGTTACTGGCAAATGGGTTAAGAATAAGGGTGAAATCATAAGGTCACCCCTAAAAGTGAAATGTTAAAGCATATTTTCCCTGAGATGTAAGAGTATCAGAAGTGCCATCTTTGTCAGAACCTTCTCGGTCACACTCCTGAGCTCTCTAGAAGGGACCCCAGTATCCAAGGCAGACATGCTTATCCTCACATGTCTCCGAGTCTTTACAGAGCAGTAACCCCTCAAACTCTTGGTACCACACATTCGAGAAACCCATCCTTGAGCAGCTGCTGCCTTCAAATCGAATAGTTAAAGAAAAATAATTTCCCTTGCCAACCCATTATGTCTATCAGTCATGTGTTCATCTAATATATTAATATTCACACAGCTTCAGACCAAATTATTTCTCCAAAATTGCAACTCAAACAATGCAAGCAAACGAGTGGATACACGTGAGTAAAGATTTGAAGTAAAGTGTGAGAAGTTCAGATTCATACATGTATAACAGTCTTAAACATGTTTTAAAAATCTTACCCAGTTTATAAGTTTTTATACATCTCTGAGTAGTATACTATATGAAGGACACTCCAATGGCAGGAACCGTATTTTTCGGACCATATGACGCACCAGTTTTTAGAGAAGGGAAATGAAGAAAAAAAGATTCTGAAACAAATAGTGCACAGAAAGTGTCTGCATACAATATACCGGTATGAAGTTTGTTGCAGTACAAACATTTTGACAGTTACCGGTATAATAGTATGAAGAGAAATTCTGACGTAGCGGCGTTATCAATCAGGGCATCCAGCGGAGGGCGGAGTTTACTGCTGGGCGGAGATCTACAGTACGCCTACCCAGTAGTCAAGCACGACAACAGAGGGTGGAGAGGAATGATTGGGGGAATAGACGCGGCATTCTTCTGGGCATGGAGTACGGGCAAGCAATGGGTACAGGCGATGATTACGGTTTGGATTACGCAGTTACCGTACACCGCACCTGGGCTGACATGGAGATATGGCTGCAGCGAGGGCATGGAGGCTGACTACCATACATGGGAACTCCTCTACCACTCGGGGTTTACAGAGCGGGGCAGACACTCTGGGCACGGAGGAATGGACAGTGGCTGCAGCAAGCACACAGAGCCGGGCAAGCACACAGAGACCACACAGAGCCGGGCAAGTAAAAAAACTTTTTTTTTTAAAGTATATGTGTAGGCTATATTTGGACCATAAGATGCAGGGACTTTTCCCCCCCACTTCTGGGGGGGAAAAAGTGCGTCTCATGGTCCGAAAAATACGGTAACAAAAATTTGGTATAAAAATGAAAACAGGAATTTCTACTTTAAATTATAAAAGAACAGCCAGAACCCAATAACTAGTCAGTTGACATTTGATATAATCTCTAGAATGCAGAAACAGATTAAGATCGTCATTGCACTTACTATGACTAAGACGGCAACAGTGCAAAATAAGGTTTGGTTAAGCTGCACTCAACAATCTAGGTCACAGAGAATAAAAAAAAGAAAGCCAACTCATCAAGACTCTTTATATCAGAGAAAGAATAAAGCTTGATTAAATAGGTTACAACTTTCTTTTCCTTAAAGAGCTTTTCTCTAAAAAGGACAGGTCCCGATTACATTATCATCAACTACATTTTTGTTGTTTTTATAAGACAAAGGAAGGACACAAGAATCAAGTAACAATAGAACTGGAAGGAACATTTATGTTAGACATTAAAAATTTAATTTAAAATTTCAACGTATTTCAAAGTATTGTTCTAAAACTGTTGAAAATAAATGCTATCACAACTTTTAAATTTTTATTTACTGATTTAAGAGAGAGGAAGGGAGATTTGTTGTTTCAGTTTTTATGCATTCATTGGTTGATTTTTTAAAAATATATTTTTATTGATTTCAGAGAAGAATAAAGAGGGGGAGAGAGAGAGATAAAACATCAATGATGAGAAAGAATCATTGATCAGCTGCCTTCTGCATGTCCCCTATTGGGGATGGAGCCTGCAACCTGGGCATGTGCCCTAACTGGGAATCGAACCCATGACTTTCTGGTTCATAAGTCGACATTCAGCCACTGAGCCACACCATTGGTTGATTCTTGTATGTGCTCTGACTGGGAATCGAATCCACTGGGAAACAACCTCGGTGTATCAGGATGATGCTCTGACGAGCTGAGCTACCTAGCCAGAGCAAATGCTGTTACATTTTATTTATAATTAATCTTCTCTATTTTGTGATTCTTGAAGATTCTACTTGCTTTCAACCTGACAATAAAACTAGTAAGATGAGATGGCTTAGCTGTCTCTTATTTTAGTTTTAGAAGGAAAGATTTAAAAAGGTTAAGACCCATGAGGTTTGACTAGTGCCATAATTGGGGGCTTTGATCCTTATTGGCAGGTACTGATTATAGGTACAAATATAATCCTGATAATGTCTCTATCACATGAGAAGGATGTCAGCTACTAATGTACAAATGCCCGGAAGCAAAGGCTACCCTGTTGGACAAAGCCAGAGACAGAGGTGGTCTGATGGTTCTCCACCAGGACTGTGGTACTTACATGGAAGTGAGGTAGCCCTCCAGAAAGCCGGCCAAAAACATGATGACGTCATTGCTCAGGGACTTCGAACCATACCCTGCTCTGATCTCTAGGATGCCCCAGCCTGTGGTGTTCATAGAGTCATTATAAAAGCCATAGGCATCTCCGTTCTTGTCCAGTATGTCTTTGATCTCCACTGTTCTTTCGGTAGGCATCCAGTATGCAGTTGCATATTCGACTCCTTGAAAAAAACAGAAAAGGAAATAATGATAGAACGCCATTCAACTGACTTACCGATGCATTATTTTTTCCCCCATGTTACTGACAATTCCAACACATTTGCTTTCTAAAGACTTCCATTCCATCAAAATTGGGAAATCTGCCACTACAGCTTGACTTTGTTGCAAATGGGAGGAAAAAAAAAACAAAACAGCCTTGATCAAGGGGGATGAGCCCATAGCAGAAAGTATAAGTGAAAGGTAGGGGCATGGTTTGGACATCATAGAGATGGGTCTAACTGCTCCAACCTTAGAGATGGGATTCTGGGCAATGCCAGCGCTAGAACCCTTGCCCACCTCTTCATTCAGCCAAGGAAAGGGCTCATGTCCCTGCTCTGCAAGGCCTTCCAATTCCCCTCTGCAATTGGGCCAAAGCATTTATTTATTTGGCTCCTTACTCTATTTCTCCTGCTTAATTATCACACATGACATTAGATTCCTATTTTGCAGAAAAATAAAAGTTATCACCTGTGACCCCCTCAAGTTCTCGATAATTTTGTGAATCCATCCTCACTAATCCTGTATTCATGTCTCTCTTCTTCTTCTTCACTTCAAACCCTCTACCCAGCCATGCTCTGGATTCCACCCCTCTCACTCAGGAACTTTGTTTCATCCTAAATCTTCTTGCTCCTGTTCCCTCAAGTCCTCTGTCTGCAGTGGCTCTGCCCTGTTCAGTAAATTAATGTGTTCCACTGTCTCAGTCCAAAGCGAACCAATCACAGAAGCTCTCTGTAGAGATCCCATGAGCAACTTTTGGCTACTGCTAGAATCTCTCCCTTCATAAAATTATTACACATTTTATAGAGCATGCTGTATCTGGGACTCTGCTAGGTGCTGGTGACACAGTTGTGACAATGACAAGGTCACTTCCAGGCCCCATACACTTCCCTTCCTCATTTTCTTCACTCAGGCCTGTGGCAGGCTGGCACCCACCCCCACTGGCTGGGTCACAAATGAAGTCCTTGACTCCCAACGTCACACAGATGCCTGAAAGTGTTTGACCCTGGTGACCACTCTTTCATAAAACTCTTTCCTCCCATGCGTCTGGGACTACACTCTCTTCTGAATCTCCTCCTCCTCAGACTGTCTTGTAGACCTAACAGCACACTTGATAACTGTCCAGGTGAGTCTATACACATTAGGAATTTACATTATTCAAAATGAAACTTATATTTTCTCCCAACCCATCCTCCATCTTCTGCTGTCTCTGTGATTTCTTAACCTGAAACCCCATCCATGCAGGCCTCCTCTCTCTCTCACACATTTAATTAAACATCTCTCCTTCCAGTTTTCATCTCTACATTTCTGTGCTACTTTAATATCACAATTAGCCTTAACTTCTCTTCTGCCAGAGTGACCTTTCTGAAACTCAAGACTGAATTGTTTACTTGACTACCCAAAATTTTCAATGGCAATATAAATAAATAAATAAATAAATAAATAAATAAATAAACAAATAGATAAAATCTCCAATGGCTTTTCTTTCCTAGAAATAAAATTCTTCAGCTCATACTATCTGCCTTCATGATCTGGATTCTGCCTACCCATCCAACTTCATCCACCTCCCCAGGCATTTTGTGATCTGGAAATCATTACCTACAATGCTCCAACCTGCTAGGTACTGTTCCAGCACCTGTGACTTTGCATATGCTGTTTCCTTTCCCTGAGAGTTTCTGTCTTGTTAGCTACCCACAACCTCAAAATTACAACTTATGACTCACAAAACAGCACTCCTTTTAAAGGGGCTGACTTTCTCTACAAACTCAACGTACCTGTGTATACAGTTTAGGTCTGATCCCTTTGTACTGCCCCTGCTGTCTCTTAAGATAGTTTTGAACTCCTGAGGCCCAAAATTGTTTCCTCAGCATTAGGAATAGTGCCTTGCCCATAGCAGATACTCAATAAATATTTGTGAAAGGAAGAGAGATTTAGGTAGAGAGAGAGAAAAAAACACCCACAGAAAAATAGAAATGGTATATAATGCATTCATTTCTCTGCCTAAGAAACCATTGCATAGCTGCTCAGGTTAAAAACAAACTTTATATTCAGGCCATCAGAGAGATGGGAGGAGGTCAGAATGACTCAAGTTGTAGGTTGAGAATCAGTGGATGAATGTTGTATCATTCACTGAGAAAGGGAGAAGATGGGCATAAGGACTTGGAAGAAATACAAGCATAGTTTTGGACATACTAAGTTTTTAGTGGTTAAGATACTTGAAATTCGCCCTGACCGGTTTGGCTCAGTGGATAGAGCGTCGGCCTGAGGACTGAAGGGTCCCAGGTTCGATTCCAGTCAAGGGCATGGACCTTGGTTGGGGGCACATCCCCAGTGGGGGGTGTGCAGGAGGCAGCTGGCCGATGATTCTCTCTCATCAATGTTTCTAACTCTCTATCCCTCTCCCTTCCTCTCTATAAGAAAAATCAATAAAAATTAAAAAAAAGATACTTGAAATTCTAGCTCAGATTTTATATATATGTAATGTTACCTGTTGTCAACATTCAAAACCGACTCAACATTTTGCTTTTTGATTTAACATTATCTATCTAATAAGCACTGAAAGTACAATCCTAATCCTAGAACAACATGACCACAATGGTGGACTTTCTTTAAAAATGGTTAAGAGGAGGTAATGACATTGACTATCAAAGGTAGGTGCAAAAAAAAAAAGTAGGTGCAAACTACTTTGTCAACAGACTCCCATTGCCAAACAGTCTAATCCTATCTAATAAAGATGGAATATGCTAATTGACCTCACACTGTTGCTAAAATGGTGGCGCCCACAGCCAATAAGGAAGGAATATGCTAATTGGCTGCCCTGCCTCAAAAATGGTGGCACTCATAGCCACAAGATGGCAGCACCCAGCCCCCTTAGCCCTGCCGGGGTGGCAGGTATGTGGCAAGGCTGGGCCTGGTGGGCCCAGTCTTGCTGCACACTTGCTACCAGAGTCCCTCCATCCCCTCAGCACCCCCAGCCACCCAAGGCTGGCCAAAGGCACAGGCAAGCCTCAGATGGCGGCTGCCTACCGAGGCTCAGGTAACCAGGGCCAGTAGAGGCTTACGCTGCAGGCAGTGGCTGCAGCAGAGGTGTGATGAGGCATTGCCTTCCCCTGATCTCCAGGGCACTTCCCACCCCTGAGGGCTCCCAGACTGTGAGAGGGGGCAGGCCAGGCTGAGGGACACCCGCTCCAGTGCATGAATTTTCATGCACCAGGCCTCTAGTTGTTAATAAAGCCATAAACTGACCACTCTTGACAATTGTGGGCAATATCCATAGAAACTTCCCTTCTCCTCCCACGTACAATAAATAAATATGCTTTCCCAATTGATTTTAGGCCACAAAGGCCATTGCCTCAGCCCTTCCTCAGCCTTTCTCACACATTCTCTTGCACCCTCACCTCCAGTGGTAGGGAAATGAGAAAGCATGGCTGACTAAATAAAAAGCAGCCACAATTCGCTGCAGCAGGGGTGTGGTCATAAACAGGAACTATAAAAAAAAGTAAGGTAAGCGGTATTAGTTTCTTCTCTTTCAGTTCTGCCCACATTGCATGGTTTTAGCTTTATTACATTCTCCAAAATGTTGGCACTTTTCATCCAGCATCCTGGCCTTCCTTTCCTTTCACCTTCCATTCCAGTGGCTCCTTTTATTATACACTTGGCTTGCTCTCAATCTAAGCACTCAAGGGCCATGGTTTCATTGTTACTGGTACTTCCTAATTTCCTATTTCCTGACCACAAGTAATAAACTTCTGCAAATCTCTGTGTTGTTAATTTTTTTTTTTACACTAGTGTGTCCCCATGCATGAGAAAACTCTTACCTAAAGTCCTCATGAGAATTCCATGATAAAAATTTACTGCTAACAAGCTGATCAATTTAGCAGATGCTTTGAGAACTAAGCCAAAATCTGAATTTCTCGACTCACTCCTAATTGGTATCCTCCATGACTCAATGTTTTCTTCATGTATCATCTCTTTCTGTTTTTTTGTTGTTTTTTTTTTGTTTTTTAGTATCATGCTATTTAAAATTTTTTTTTCTTAAATCCTTTAATAACTTTTAAGCTATTATAGTTATTTATTTACTTGTTATTATTAAAAATATATTTTTATTGATTTCAGAGAGGAAGGGAGAGGGAGAAAGAGATAGAAACATCAATGGTGAGAGAGAATCATTGATCAGCTGCCTCCTGCATGCCCCCTCCTGAGGACTGAGCCTGCAACCTAGGCATATGCCCTTGACGGGAATGGAACCTGAAACCCTTCAGTCCACAGGCAGAAGCTCTATCCACCGAGCCAAACCAGCTAGGGCTAATTCTTGATTTTTAATTGTGAATTAGAATTTTGGTATCTTAGGTTTGCAAATGCTGATTTGCATAACTTGATACTACCTTATGTTGGTATTGTAATTACACTTGCAAGGCTGACAACTTTCAGAGCAAACTGTGCCTTTCAAACAAGAGACACTCACAATTTTCCATTGGAAGATTATAACATATCTGTGGTTTGTTCCGACACAGTTTCAAGGTTTAGACTAAAGTTTCCACATAATTTCACTACCTCTAACAGTTTCACTTTTTTTTTTTTTTTTTACCACATTAAGTAAATTCCTATTTTTCAGTAGTACAAGTGAGGCAGAATAGTAAAAAGTAGGAAAATTCCTTGGCCAGTAGAATGAGGAAACTGAGATAGCTGATTTCCATCTCACATCCTGACCCTCCGGCCTCCTACTCTGCTGTTTCACCAATCCTTTAAGCATTAAGCATTTGATGTTCTGATCAGCATCAAATAATCTTAGAACAAAGCCTCCGGTCTGTTGACCAAAGAGACTGTGTTTTTGTCAAACTAGAGATGCCATCTCGGCCTCAGTTGTGTTTTAGCTCCGAGCCCAGAAAAGCAGCAAAACCAGACGATGCCACGGCTTGGCTGACATCAGGATCAGATGCAATGAATAATGACCCCCTCCCCTGGTGCCCACCAATCAGTAGAGAGCACCACCCTGAAAGGACACACCTGGAAAGCTGATCGATATTCTATTGAGAATCTCACTGAGACCTTACTACACACCTAGGCTCTGTAGAGAAGAAAAATGATTTTCCCTCTTTTGGGTTCTTGACTGAGCCATCCAGGAAATAATCCTTATGCCAGATTAGAAAGAGGAAAACAAAAATCTAATAATTTGTAAATCTCCTAGATATATGAGAGAGACCCAGAAAAACGGAGTAATTCACAAAAATGGCTAAAACAACGACCTTAACTATCATCTTCAGTGAAGACAAAAGATGATGTTGGGCCGAAACCGGTTTGGCTCAATGGATAGAGTGTCGGCTTGGGGACTGAAAGGTCCCGGGTTCAATTCCGGTTAAAGGCATGTGCCTTGGTTGTGGGCACATCTCCAGTAGGGGGTGTGCAAGAGGCAGCTGATCGATGACTCTCATTGATGTTTCTAACTCTCTCTCTCTCTCCCTTCCTCTCTGTACAAAATCAATAAAATATATTTAAAAAAAAAAAAGATGATGTTGGAGTGAAGATACTGTTAAGGAAAGTTACTAGGAAAAGCACAGTGTAACAAGGATAAGGTTATGCAGATTTAAATTGTTGCCTAATGCACTGATGAGAATTTCTAGAGATAAGGTCATCCCCCTCTTCCTGGTCCAGTGAGGGAGATACCTTTACAAAAGGAGATTTAGAAAGGGTAACTTATTTGGTTTTCAGACCTCTCCTATTTTCTCTCTCTCCCTTCCTCCCTCCCTCTCTCCCTTCTTCCCTTCCTTCTTCCTTCCTTCCTTCTTTCTTTTTCTTCATCCATCTTACTTTTTTTGCTTTGAAATATATATTTGTCTTTTTAGTTTATTTTTCTATCACCATTTATTCCCTCCATGCCCTCTTTGCCTCCACCCAACCCCTCCCCACTGAAATCACCACACAGTTGTCCATGTCCATGAGTTCTCTGTCTACTGTTTTTTAAATTAACCAACCTAAAATAATTCTATGCCAAATAGACATGTTTGGGGGTGACAAATTCTGTGCCCCTACAACTCCTAAGCTACAAACCTGTACAGCATGTTACTGTGCTGCATACTGTAGGCAACTGTAATCTGCGAGAGGCATTGCACTATGAGTTACAATGGCTATGACATCACTAGGCAGTAGGACTTTTTCATTTTCATTCCAATCTTATAGCATCATCATAGTGTAGGCGGTATACTAAAAAGTCATTATGTGGCATATGGCTGTATATAATCCCTACTGTATATGGCAGGCACTGTTCCTCACAACCTCTTTAAGAGATGTCCTATATAATAAAAGGCTAATATGCAAATTGTCCCCTCGACTGGGAGTTCAACCTGGAGTTCAGGGGCCTGCTGGCCTTACCCCTACTCCCAATCGCCCCTCTCCCCCATTGGGGTGAGCCAGCTGGACCCCACCTGTGTACAAATTAGTGCACTGGGCCTCTAGTAGTAGTATAATACTCATTTTACAGATGAGGAAATAGAGGCATAGAGGATTAGATAATTTACTTAAGGTCACACAGTAAGAATTGGTGCCAGGATTCAAACATAGGCATCCAGCTCCATAGTTTCTATTTGTCGAGTTCCATACTACCTCTCTAACACTATAGAGTTACTTTTTAAAAAAATGAATAACAGCCATAGACGGAACATAGGGAGCAACCACTGTAAGTGAATTTGAAATAAGAATGCCTTCAGAGTTAAAGGAGCAATTGAGACTGATCTCAACCAAAGGTCTGCTAAGTCACCTTAAGGAGACTGAAAGACTCACAGGACAGTAAACTTCTTGACAGCCACATAAAGGTATTACCCAAATAGAGAGGCAATCTGTTAGTCTCAGGTGGGCACTGGTGAGCCATGGAGGCCTGGAAAAGGCAGTGCCCACTGTCAGGAGCTAACATGCTAGGTGAGCACTGCCAGTGGAGGAGCTGATGGAATTGTCGAGTCCTACTAGGAGGCAGACGAATCAGAAACCCCATCTTTGAATCCATCATATTATTCTGCCCCATGCAGTTTGACTATAAGAACATGCCTGGAGCAGACTATGCAAATATCCAATCTGCTAAAAATTAACTGGCATTTTAGTGAGTAGACCTGTGTGTTTATCAGGGTGAAATCAGTTTCCTTATATCCGATAAGCTCTGGAGCACTGGAAAGAATGACTTTCTGGAGTCTAGCCCTGCAAGTGCGAGGGCCAGATTTGGAACCAGTTTTACCAAGGCTCATGCCATCTTACAAGTCTCTTGGCAACCAACCCATCCCTTTCCCTAGTGACAGCCTAACTTCACTATACAAACAGCTTAGAAAAATTATCCAAGACATTAAAAACAAATATGGAGCATTTCAGTCTGGAAAGATAAAGCCAACACATTTAAAATCTATAATTGAGAGAGAGAAAGAGAGAGAGAGAGAGAGAGAGAGAGAGAGAGAGAGAGAGAGAGCGCGAGCTAGAATGAACGTGCAATTGCTTACCAATTTATAGAAGAATGAAAGTACAAAGTAGTCTTTAAAAATTAAAGAGGGGCTATTTGTAGATAAATAGCTGTATCTTAGTAGATATAAAATCCCCAGGGATAAAATTGCATTCCCTTGAGTGTTTCTTGTGTAGTCATTAAATTCAAAGTACTGAGCAGGGCACTTCAGAGAAAACATGAAAAGCAAGTGGTGGCAAAGACCTGTTCTCTGCCCTCAGTTGCTAGGAATCTAGAAGGTAAGACAAAGTGCCAAAAACCTGCCTTGGAAAACTGGTGAATAGGGGTGAAGCAGAGGACACAGAGATCACATCTTTTGAAACAGTCAGTGTGGCCCTCACCAGCTGTCCTGCAACGCCATGTTAAGAAGTCTGTCCGTCTGTCCGTACTGCCGGGCACAGGGCTGGCAGGATGACTGGTACCAGAAATGCCCTCACTTTCCACCTGATTCCCCACCCACCTGGCATGGAGTCAGCTTATCTATCATTTGGGGAATTGAGTTTAAGAAGCAGATGCTTGCCAGGCGAGTATCTTCTTGAATAAACAGTGTCCCATCTTCAAAAAAATGTCTCCTCCTCACTCCTCAGGCTGCCCCACCTCCCGTCTACAGAAATATTTAAAACAATCCGAACAACACAAAAGAACAGAAAAGGGAGGAAAGTTTCAGCCAGTGTCCAAGGCACAAAAACCCTTTCCGTATCTGGGCTGCACTATCTAGCCTGTCCCGGGTATGTGTGAATGAATAGTCTCCCTGAGCTAAAAGGTGATGTCCGCAGAGCGTCACAGGCCTGGGAAAGCCCAGAATGTGGAGGTGAATCTAAGACAGGAGCCTGGGGGTGCGGCACTTCCCACCTCAGAAGCCCGGGCAGCTTAACAGACTGGGAAAGCTTAATAGTAAGAAGTGGGCAAGTTGTCAAAACAAAAGTCTTGATGGAAGGCAATGTAACAAGAATCAGTACACTCATTTAGGAAGGGGTATGCACTCCTAAACGCCACCCTCTTCTTACCCAAGGTCGGTGCAGAAAAGGGATTATGAAATAAAGCAAAAGAAATCCTCTCTTTATATTTCTTCTGAAGTCTTTCAAGTTTCTTTAGTTAATATTGATCTTATTCATTGGGAGTGAAAGTGACAAATCCAAGGTTGTTGTTTTTTTTGCTTGTTTTTTTCCGCAAAGGGTACAGATAATTGCCAATACCTGTTGGGGATAAAACCTGTTTGACTAAGTTGGGAGTAGTTGAGTAAATGCCCTGTAGCGTTTCAGCTCTGCCTTCCAACGCTGTGCATCTTTATGCAAATTACGGAATTCCTCCTAATTTCATTTGTCTCATCTGTAGGATGGGGGTAATAACCCCACTTAGATTACTGACAACGAAGGGGGGAGGCGCGGGGGAAAGACAGCCGGGAATCATACCTCTCCGGTGTGAATGCATATATTTAGATGTCCTTTGGCTGGCGCTCTGAGGACCAGCCGGGCTCAGCAAGCCGAGTCCTGCAGGAAGGAACCCATCCGTCTGCCAGGAACTCTGGCCAACACTTTTCCAAGTTCGCAGGAGCACACACCCTTGCGCTTCTCCCGGGCCCAGCCCGGAGCCACACAAGCGCCGGATCGAGCCCCGTCAGTGCCCTGCATAGCGAGGCTCGGTCCCCGGTTCCCACCCCGAACCCGACACCGGCAGGAAGTGAACTTGGGGGGGACCCCGGGCTGGGCTGAGCGCGCGCTGCGGGCCGCGGGGGCCTGTCCTGGGGGCGCGGGGCTCACCTGCCAGGCTGGGCGGCACCGCGGCGGCCACCAGCAGCAGCAGCAGCGGGGCCGACGGCGCGGGCAGCCGGAGGGGCATCGCTCTGCGGACGAGGCGGCGGCGGTGGCAGCTGTTGGAAGGGCGGCTGGCGAGCCGGCAGCGTGGCGCCCGTCTGAGCGCTGGAGCGTCCTTAACTTTCCTCTTTCATGAGTTCTGCTGGTTCGGGGCTTTTGAAGGTGAGGAAGCCTCACGTGGCCTCGGGAACAACCTTCGCCCTAGGGTGCCCGAGTCTGGGAAAGGCGGGTCCTTCCAGACCCTCTAGCGCCCAGTGGGCCGGGCTGGGAAAGTTCCCCAGCTGCACTGCTGGGGTTTGGCAACGTTACGCACCACTGTCTCGGCGCTCGTCGGCGGCGGTTTTGCAGCCCCAGGTTTGTAGGAACCAGTTCAGATCAGCCCCGCTAGCCTCCAGCCTCCCAGGGCCGGCCACTCCTCTGCAGCAGCGGGAAGAGGCACCCTGAGCTACGGGGAAGTGCATGCCCCTGCCTACGCGCAGCTGGGATTCCTGGCCATTCCGAGGACTGGTCGGTCTCCGCAGGTCCTGTATGCCTCTGGGATCAGCGCCCCTCCAGCCCAGGCTGTTTAACCCAAATCCATGGATTGCCGCTCAAGAC
This sequence comes from Pipistrellus kuhlii, assembly GCF_014108245.1. Classification (NCBI taxonomy): domain Eukaryota; kingdom Metazoa; phylum Chordata; class Mammalia; order Chiroptera; family Vespertilionidae; genus Pipistrellus; species Pipistrellus kuhlii. The sequence goes on from NW_023425529.1 coordinate 20,932,366, forward strand.
TTTTGATCCGTTTGCTTTTCTCTTTATGGGCTGGAGCCTCCACTAGAGAGTGATCCGGACAGGGCTGTGAAGTCCCCATTTCGGTGCAGAGTCCTTTGCAAGTGACATTGTGAAGTAGGCAAAGCTGTGCCTTTGAGGTGACATTGTGAAGTTGGCAGAGGGTGCCCTAGGTGACATTGTGAAGTAGGCAAAAGGTATTTTATTCATTCAATAAGCATTTATTGAGCCCAATTTGTGGGTCAGGTACCAGTGGTTTTAGAACAGAAGCATGCCCTGCCACAGCCAAGAAGGGACAAAGCCACAAAAATACACAGGTACTCCGAGGTTGCCATTAGTGCAGTGGTTCCCAACGTGGGGCATATACCCCATGGGGGAGAGGGGGCAATTTGATTTTAGCGGGGGGGCGGCATTTGAGAATGAGTTATTAAAAGTGATTTTTTTTTGCATTTCTTATGGTTCTAGAGGCCTCATATACAGTATATAAATATATATTGTGACATATTTATGCATTTCAGTTCTCTATTGAAACTGCTATTTTTTCATATCACTTCATATTATTAGTTTTTAAACAATTTCTTAGTGATTTCTTCCTCAGTACTTCAATTGTCCTTTACATTCTTTTATTTTTCTCTTTCATGGATGTCGTGTTCTCTGGAAACTTGATTAGACCAAATTAATGACCTTTTAGGCTTCCTCCACGTGAATAAGAGTCCACATTTTGAATAATAAGAATTATATGTCACAGGGGCTGGGGTTGGGGGGGCATCAGAATTTCAGAGATGCTTAGGTGGGGCCTGGCCAAAAAAAAGGTTAGAATAGAGCTGTGCTGAAGGTACAGTGAGGAAACCCAGGGAGGGACAAGCCACCACAAAGGTGGGGCCGAGGCACTCACTCTTGTCCCTTGGTCTTCCTCCCACTTAACTGAAATGTTAAGGGGAGATGTGAAGGAAAGACAACCTATTTCCTGTTGTGGGAAATACATTGAAAGGAGCTTGACTTGGGGTGGTGAGCACACAATACAACATACAGACGGCGTATTACAGAATTGTACACCTGAAATCTATATAATTCTATTAACCTGTGTCACCCCAATAGATTCAATTTAAAAAGTTATTAGAAAGGATAAAAACAATTACTGCAAACCTCTGTGCAAATTGTTAAGCACAAGTTCTGAGTCATAATTTTGTTCGTTAACCTATCACAGTACCAGGATAATGTCATTTAATAAATGAAGGAATTGAGGGCATTGTAAAAATTGCACATTTTCCTTCAAGTTAGAAAATAAAAGTGAAGGGAAATAATGAACTTTTGGTTGTGCCATGTTGAGAAGAGAACTGCATTAGTGCATCCAAAAAAGTTGTTCTACCCAAATGCTGTAGTCCTGCTATCCTTTACTCCCTTATCCACTTTACCCTTCCAATCTCTGGAGCTCGGTGTTCAGACACCATCATGTATATGAGAAGGCCTGATGGGAACTATGAGACACTTATTCATCTATTATTTGGTGATCAAATATTTGTTGACTTCCATGATCCAGGCATAGAATGGTAAACGACAGACAAAGTTGCTGCCCTCATGGAGCTTGCATTCTAGTGGAGAAAACAAATTAATCATAGAAACAAATTAATTGGACCAGGATTCCTCAGCCTCAGTACTATGACATTTTGGTCCATATAATTCTTTGTTGTGGGGGATTCTCCTCTGCATCACCTGGTCTTTGTCCTCTGGATGCCAGTATGACCCCCACTCCCAAGTTGTAACTATCAAAAATGTCTTCAGATGTTGTCATGTTCCCCTAAAAGGCAAAATTACCCTCAGGTGAAGATGAACCTTGCCTCCTTTAAAAAAAAAAAAAAAATAAAAAAAATAAAAATATATATATATATATATATATATATATATATATATATATATATATATTATTGATTTTTTACAGAGAGGAAGGGAGAGGGAGAGAGAGTTAGAAACATCGATGAGAGAGAAACATCAATCAGCTGCCTCCTGCACACCCCCTATTGGGAATATGCCTACAACCAAGGTACATGCCCTTGACTGGAATCGAACCTGTGACCCTTCAGTCTGCAGGCTGAAGCTCTATCCACTGAGTCAAACCAGTTAGGGCAGCCTCTCTCTTCTTGTCCTCATTGTGGAATGCAGGGATCCACTGTTAACATTTCTGGCTCTTGGCCTCAGGTCTAAATTCCTACACACTTTGCTTTAGTTAGGGCAATTTGCTGCTCTGTTGACTAATGTGTTTGCTAACCACTGTCTTAGGGAAAAACACTTAAAAACATTATAATAATGTACTAATGTAATAATGTACTAATGTCTTTAACCTGAAGTCCAGACCTTATGCAGTGGTCAGCAAACTCAGTCAATGCCTTATGCAGTGGTCAGCAAACTCAGTCAACAGAGCCGCAGTTTGCCGACCACTGAGTAAGGGTAATGCTAGTGCTAACAAAAATTCAAAAATAAATTAAAAGAGTTTTATTGATATACTAGAGTCCTGGTGCATGAAATTGTGCATGGTGAGGGGTGGGGGGTGGGGAGATCCTTCAGCCAGGCCTGTATCCTCTCCAATCCGGGACCCCTCGGAGGATGTCCAACTGCTGGTTTAGGCCTGATCCCACTTTCTGGCCTAACCCGGCAGTCGGATATCCCTCTCACAATGTAGGACCATTGGCTTCTAACTGCTCTCCTGCTTGCCTGCCTGATTGCCCTAATCCCTCTGCCTGCCTGCCTGATTGATCTTAACTGCCCCTGCCACCCTGATCGCCCTTAAACCCCGTCCCCTGCCACCTGATTGCCCCTAACTGCTTCTGCCTCAGCCCCTGTCACTGTGGCTTTGTCCCGAAGGAAGACTGGATGACCTGAAAAAGTCTGGTCAACCCGGTCTAATTAGCATATTATTCTTTTGCTAGAATAGATGATTTGCAAATCAGAGAAGGTAGCCCTCAGTATGAATCAAAGACACCCTCTCGCCGAAACCGGTTTGGCTCAGTGGTAGAGTGTCGGTCTGCAGACTGAAAGGTCCCGGGTTCGATTCCGATCAAGGACATGTACTTTGGTTGTGGGCACATCCCCGGTAAGGGGCGTGCAAGAGGCAGCTGGTCAATGTTTCTCTCTCATCGATGTTTCTAGCTCTCTATCTCTCTCCCTTCCTCTCTGTAAAAAAATCAATAAAATATATTAAAAAAAAAAAAAAAAAAAAAAGACACCCTCTAAGATGGAAGGGGAGGAATGAGGAATTTGGAGGAGAGAAAAGAACATAGTTTTGTCTTATGTATTTATTATTTTTTTATTGTTGATATTATTAGAGATGTCCCCATTTCCCACCTCCCTTTGCCAACCTCCAACCAGCCCCCAGATCCCCCTCCCCTGGCCTTCACCACACGCTATCTGTACCCATGGGCTACATATGTATGTTCTTTGGCTAATCTCTTCACCTTCTTTTATTCAGTCTTCCCCAAACCCTCCTCCCTTTGATATTTGTCAGTTTGTTCCACGTATCCAAGCCACTGGTTCTATTTTGTTTGTCCCTTTATATTGTTAATTATTTTAACAATATACCTTTAGTGAAGTCATAGATATTTATTTTTCTCTAAGATAAGAGAAAGATAAATATCTATGGCTTCTTTTTTTTTTTTTTTTTTTGCCATAATAATTTCTGGTCCATCCATGCTCTCACAAGGGGTAAGAATTTCTTCTTTTTTTACAGCTGCATAATAATCCACGGTATAAATGTATCACATCTTTTTTATCCACTCATCTATTTATGGGCACCTGGGCTGTTTCCAAATGTTGGCTGTTGTAAATAACTTTTATGGGGATAGGAATGCATATATTCTTTCTGATGGGTGTTTCTGAATACTTAGGATATATTCCCAGAGGTGGGATTGTTGGGTCAAAAGGCAATTCCATTTTTAATATTTAGTGAAACTCCATACTGTTTTCCACAGTGGTTGCACCAGTCTGCATTCCCATCAACAGTGCACTAGGGTTGCCTTTTCTCCACGTCCTCACAAAAACAGTTTTTAAAAGAAGCATGACTTGGGATCCAAGGTTGTAAACTTCCATCATTTGTTTCTGATTGGTGGGGGCAACTGAACTTTCAATGGCATGAACGAAGGCCTTTGGTCCAGCAGTTCCAATACAAAAGGAGTGTTGATTAGCAGTTGCACAGGGGGTATTGCCGGAAACCGATCATTGTCTCACTAATAGGAAAGATGGTCAACCTTGAAGCTCTGAAAGGTCAGAGCCAACCACTCCCTATCTAATTGAGACTATGGTAACTGAGGCCACTTCCCCATCTTGTAATCATGAAAATCCTTACTGATATGATAATCCAATTATTACCTGCCTAAGGGCTATGGGTGTCTCCCAAACCTGCTTAAGGGTAATGGGTGTATCCCATAGTCTCAACAAAAGGGATAGCAAGGCCAGAGCCTAGCAACAGTCCTCCTGCTAGAGGTGGGCTCCCGCCTGGCCCCCCCCATATTGCCAAATTAAATTTCTTCTAGTCTCTCTTTAATTTGCATGCCGCCCTTCTCCAGAACCCAAACCCTGAACCAGAACCCTGAACTACGTGGGATGTGAAAGGGGTTTCCATAGGGTATGGTTTACCAAACAGCACAATCAGCCCAGGGGGCAGCTTGCACTGCTGGTGGTTTTGGGGCCCGAAAGGGCAAAGTCATGTCTTGTCAGCAGCTTCAGAGCTCAAGCTGCAAAAATCCATATGCTGGTCCACAAGTTATGGTATTAAGAGTTCTTCTGAGTTATCACTAGCTGCTATGACAAACTCTAAAGATAAGTGCAATAGAAATTAATTTCTGGTTGATATTCAAATTCAGTGTGGGAATTCTTAATTGGTAGGTGGCTTTCCTGCATGTAGGAATTTTGGAACCCAGCCTCCTTTTATCTTGTAGTTCCATTGTTTCCTAAGGCAGAGGTTTCCAATCCTTCTTATTTCGTAGTGCCCTTAGAATCTCAATATCGTATTCTTGGGGTTTCAGGCTAACACTTCCTAAAATATCTAACACTTCCTTTCAATAGTTAGGGAAAATTTAATAATAGTAGCAGTTTGCTCAGTGTCCTGGATAGTATTATATTTTCCTCAAAAATTTATAATACCCCCTATATGTTGTTTCGATTTCCATGGCCAGTTACTTTCAGTTAATTGCAGTCAACCATGGCCCAAAAAAATTAAATGGAAAATTCCAGAAATAAACAATTCATAAGTTTTCAGTTGTGTGCTGTTCTGAGTAGCATGATGAAATCTCATGCCATCCTGCTCCATCCTGCCCAGGATGTGAATCACCCCAAATCCAGCATCTGCACGCTGTATACACGCCCTGCCTATTAGTCACTCAGTAGCCTTCTCAGGTGTCAAATCGGCTGTTGCAGCACCACAGTGCCTGTGGTCATGTCACCCTTATTTTACATAGTTAATGGCCTCAGAGTGCATGAGCAGTGACGCTGCAATTCGAATATGCCAAAGAGAAGCTGTAAAGTGCTTCCTTTAAGTGAAAAGGTGAACGCTCCCAACTTAATGAGGAAAGAAATAAAATCACATGCTTAGATTGCCGAGATCTATGGGAAGTGCCAATCTTGTATCTTTCTAATTGTGGAGAAGGACAAAGAAGTTCTTGCTCATTTTGCTGTCCCACCTCAGACTCAAAAGTTACAGCCACAGTGCATGGTAAGTGCTTAGTTAGGAAGCCATAGGCATCACATTTGTGAGTGGAAATATGAATAGAAAATTTGTTCTGATTGACAGCAACATGTTACACCAGAAAACATGGAGCCCACACGAAGACTTCAGCAAAGGATCTCCTTACCACATTCACTTTTTATTACAGTATATGTTTGCAAGTGTTCTATTTTATTATTAGTTATTGTTAGTCTCTTACACATACATGTATAGAGAGTTTGGTACTATGCAATTTCAAGCATCCATTGGCGGTGGCATTGGGGGAGTCTTAGGAAGTATCCCAAATACCACTTTTGGTTCATTATAGTGTTTTCTATTGATATTACACTTTCCTGCCAATATTTAATATCTCCTATGTGTCCCCAATAAATTCACTGTGGTTAAACTATATGTGAAACCATGACCTTAGGGCTTGGGGTCTTTTTTTTTTTTTTTTTTTTTTTTTTTTTTTTTAAATAACTGCTGTGTTATTTTCATTCAGCCTATTTCTTTTAAGCATTCTATATTTTTATTATTTTTAAAAATATGTTTTTATTGTTTTTAGAGAGGAAGAGAGAGAGAGATAGAAACATCAATGAGATAGAAACATTGATTGGCTGCCTCCCAAATGCCCCCTCTGGGGATTGAGCCCGAAACTGGGGCATATGTCCTGACCAGGAATCAGACTAGTGACCTCTTGGTGCATGGGTCAATGCTCAAGCCCTGAACCACACTGGCTGGGCTTAGAGTCTCCCCCGCACCCCCCAAGCAATCAGGCATTTAATCTGAGGCATCTCTACGGAAACAAAAGAAAAACAGAGGTTAATGATTGGAGCAGACTATAATCTCGGTTTCTGTGTTTGGAAGGCAGGCAGTCAAGATTTCTATATATCTGCCTTGAGCATCTTCAGATGGAGTGAAGGTGGCAGCTGCAGTCTGATAGATTCTCTTAGTCTGCAGTTTGGAAACCAATGGGTTTGGAGTCTTTTCTTCCAGCCAGAAAAAGGGGAAAGAGTATGGGGAAAGCACTCCTAGTTCTTCTTCTTCTTCTTCTTCTTCTTCTTCTTCTTCTTCTTCTTCTTCTTCTTCTTCTTCTTCTTCTTTTAATATATTTTATTGACTTTTTTTTACAGAGAGGAAGGGAGAGAGCTAGAGAGCTAGAAACATCAATGTGAGAGATACATCAACCAGCTGCTTCTTGCACACATCCTACCAGGGATGTGCCCGCAATCAACGTACATGCCCCTGACCGGAATCGAACCTGGGACATTTCAGTCCTCAAACCGATGCTCTACCACTGAGCCAAACCGATTTCGGCACTCCTAGTTCTTCTTTATCTCTGTTCACAATACACTGGCAATAACCACACATCTTGCCATATCGATATGCTCAAGAGGTTGGGAAATGCACCTTCCAGCTAGGATGTCACCTCTTGGTATGGAAACAAGAACACAGATTTTGGTAGGCACCCGCTATTTCTGAACTCTTACTGCATTCAGATTGCCATAGAGCCAAAGAAAGAATGGACATCCTTCAGAAATCCTGGGTTTGGACTTGATGCCTGTAGAGCTTGGTTTGAGCAATTATAAAACAATCCTGTACTGATTTCCTAATCTCTTTGCTTTTTATTTACTATCTCTTATATAAGCTTCCATCTACTATAATTTCCAGATTGCTGGTGTCTTGTAAATTGAGTACACAAAAGAGGGTCTGTCATTGGTTAGTGATTGTAAGGCTACTAGCATGTCCTGGCTTGAGGATTATGGTATAAGGGTGAGATGTGAACCAGAGATGAGTTGACTGTAGCAGGAAATGTGGTGGTTAAGAGAGATTTCTGGACAAATTGCATACTGCTTAGATGGTTTAGTATAATTTTACTAACGGCCCAGTGCATGGATTCATGCACTGGTGGGGATCATGGCTGAGGGATTGGCCGCTGTAGGAGCTCCACTCATCCTGGTCAGAGAGCAGTGCTCTCACTGTGGGAGTGCACTGACCAACAGGGGGCAGCTCCTGTGTTAAGCATCTGCCCCCTGGTGGTCAGTGTACATCATAGCGACTGGTCAACTGGTTATTCTGTCATTCTGCTGTTCGGTTGCTGGGCTTTTATATATATAGATTCTCTCCACATGACAAACATGAACCTTTCACCTTGCTGATAGGCATCTTCATACCCATCTTTTACCTCCAAAGAGACTGAAAAAAAGTTTTGGAATAGTTTTAGGGCCACAAGCATTTTCTGCATTATTTAATGGATGTAATTTTTTTTTTGCCTGACAGTTCCTTTTTCATAACTTCTCTATCTTTTTTCTACCTCTTTCCTAATCTGAGTGGCTACATCCTGAAGTAGCTGTGACCAACTTCCTTTATTTACCTTCCTTCTCTCCTACTCTCAATATCTTACTATGTGCTTTCATTTTATGGACAGTAGTACAAATGCCAAATAAAAACAATAAGCAAAACACACTTCTTTTTTATTATTGTTCAAACTTGACTGGAGATGCACAATATTCCTGTATTAAATATCGCCAATCTTTTTTAGGTTACAGGAAAGGACTAAAGCCTGAATAGTACATAACAATCTCTATATATAAAAGGCTAAGTGACCAACCAACCATACATAAATTTGACCATCTGACTGACTGACCAGCTGGTACATGTGATGAGCAGCGACAATTTAAAAATAAGCATTGACGTGCACATGTTGCAGTAATGTAATTACCACATGAATCTTTCTTCTAATTAATTTCCTTTCAATGTGCACGAATCCATGCACCAGGCCACTAGTGAGTAAATAAGTGCTTGAGCCTGGCCTAAGAGGTTTATTTGGTTGATCATCATCCTGTGCACTGAAAGGTTGCAGTTTCAATTCCTGGTCAGGGCACATGCCTGGGTTGCAGGTTTAGTCTCTGGGGCATGTACAGAAGGCAACCAAACAATCTCTCTCTCTCTCTCTCTCTCTCTCTCTCTCTCTCTCTCTCTCCCTCCCTCCCTCCCTCTCTCTCTCTCTCTCTCCTTCTTTCTCTCTTCTCTCTCTATCTCCCACTCTCTTCCACTTTAAGCTTGTCCTTGGGGGAGGATTTAAAAAAAAAATGCTTGATAAATATTCAATAAATCTGTCTGCTACTGATATTTTAAAATGAATACAAGAAGAAGACAGATCTTAATAAGTTAATTCTTGGAAAGTGGCTAGAATTTAACATTTAAATGTAACCCAGGGTCAAAACTCTAGAAAAGGTGACTAGGAAAATATCCTATTTCAGTTTAGTTGGTAAACTAGATGGGCATCTCCTGGATATAGCAAGCTGAGTTAAAACTGTGCATATCAATCTTCCATACAATTGTAGTCTGAGAAGAGAGTTCTGAGGGAGTGGTACTAGGGAAAATGTAAATACTCTTTCTGTTGAGAACCACTTGCTTCTAGCTCTTTCAATTTATTTATTTTTAAAATATATTTTATTGATTTTTTTTTTTTTTTTTTTTTTTTTTTTTTTTTTTTTTTTTTACAGAGAGGAAGGGAGGATGGATAGAGAGTTAGAAACATTGATGGGAGAGACACATCGATCAGCTGCTTCCTACACACCCCCTACTGGGGATGTGCCCACAACCAAAGTACATGACCTTGACTGGAATTGAACCTGGGACCCTGCAGTTCGCAGGCTGACGCTCTACCCACTGAGCCAAACCAGTTAGGGCATTTTTAAAATATTGTAGAATGAGGGGAAGGGAATGTCATCTTAAAATCTCAGATTTCTAAAAGCTACCAATTTTTGGAACCAAAAGAAAAATTTTAAAAGGATATGAGGAAGATATAGCCTCTATTTACTAAGAGAAGAAAGTTTATAAAGAAAAACAGATTGAAAAGAAAATTCATGAGATGAAAAGGGAGATGTATGGAATAAAAAACACTTGGTTGATAGAAAACTAAAATTCGCCGAGACCGGTTTGGCTCAATGGATAGAGCGTCGGCTTGGGAACTGAAGGGACCCGGGTTCGATTCCGGTCAAGAGCATGTACCTTAGTTGTGGGCATATCCCCAGTGGGGGATGTGCAAGAGGCAGCTGATCAATGACTCTCTCTCATCGATGTTTCTAACTCTCTGTCTCTCTCCCTTCCTCTCTGTACAAAATCAATAAAATATATTTTTAAAAAAACAAACTAAAATTTAATAGTAGAATTTACATTTGCTACTGGAGGGTGATAGTAAAGAGCAAAATATAACACTGTTAAAAATTGAGCCAGTAATTTGAAGGACAGATTGATGAGGCCTCCAAAAAACTGAGGGAGAAGAAAAACACAAAAAGGAAGATGAGAGACACAAATGACTTTAGAAATCATCCTAAGAATGATATGTGTTCCTGAAGATGAAATTGAACTAATTGGAATCAAAGCACTGGTCAAAATACTGTGAAGAAAACTTTCCTGAGCTAAAAAAAACACACACACAAAAAAACACACACACACAAAAAACCAAGTCTGAGTGTTTCTCCTAAAACGATGTAATGGAAGGTGCATATCACCTATGTGTTTGTTTTGGCAAAAATATTTAACTCGGAATCAAATAATGAAGATAAAATCTGGCTTCAACCAGGTTCATGGGCATGTGGCAAGTGCCATCAAATACAACCCTCTCTTAGGAGGGCCTCATGCTTTGTTTAATCGTTTGTTTTCACTGTCTTGAAATTCTTACTAATTTCTGAACAAAGCACCATGCATTTTCATTTTGTGAGGCCCACCTCACAAACTATTTAGCCATTAATCCAGACTCTTAGCTACAAGATAACTATCTTATATTATTTTTTAAGATGTCAGTTACTTAATAGACAAGGCCTTCCTGTCAGGGTAAAAAACATGAAATACTCATCTGGGTTAAAGGCAGTAAGGAGATGTGACAACCAATGTGTGATCTTTAACTGGATCTTGAATGGGCATGTGTGTGTGTTTGTGTGTTGTGTGTGTGTGTCTATAAAAGATCTTTTTGGAGAGAACATTTAGAGAAATTTTACTTATTTATTTAAAAATATTTTTATTGATTTCAGAGAGGAAGGGAGAGGAAGAGATAGATAGAGACATCAATGATGAGAAAGAATCATTGATTGACTATCTCCCACATGCCCCCTACTGGGGCGTGTATCATGTTGGGGAATTGAACTGTGACCTCTTTGTTATAGGTCAATGCTCAACCACTGAGCTATGCTGGCTGGGCCATTTGGAAAGATTTAAATAAATAAGGACCGTATATTAGATGGTATTAAATATTTTAGAATTGTTGGGTATGAAAACAGTATTGTGGATGTGCAGAAGGATGTTCTATTTTCTAGGGGACATAAGTGTGGTAAAGTGTCATGGTGTCTGCAACTTACTTTCAAATGGTTTGGTAAAATAAATATGGAAAGAAGTAAAATTAATGTGCCCCCTCCCACAAGAATCCTTTCAGCAAACTTTTTTTTTTTAAGCTATTAAAAAAATAGCTTTTAATAGCTATTTTTTTTCATTGGCTTCCGAGCTGGCTTTTACATCTCCTGAACCTTCCTTTCTGTGCTTCCTCTAATACTTAACCTCTGGGTGCCTCCTACCTTTCCTCTCTGAGCAACCAGCACATTCCTTCTCTTAAGCACAATGTATCTCAAGTTTAGATCCATCACATCAATCTAGGGGCCCTGGAGCTAAACCTTTCTTCACCTTTCAGGCTTATCAGAGCCTTCTCTCAACAAAGGTGAGTCTCTCCGTAGGAGTCATTGCATACTAGTTATTAAGAAAATAGTAGATACTGAATTGGTTGGTACAAAAGCAAACCAACAAAAAGAAATGAACAAACAATACAAAAAAAAACACCAGTGGACACAAGGCCCCGTGTGTGGCGGGGGAGGTGAAGGCATGTATGGGGGAGGGGGGGGAGAGGAAGGTCAATGGGGAAAAAAATGAGACATATACACTACTATTTGTAATACTTTAAACAATAAAAATAAAAACAACAAAACAAGCAAAAACACTGAACATTCCTGTGTGTGTGTGTGTGTGTGTGTGTGTGTGTGTGTGTGTGTGTGTGTTTGGGGATGGGTGACGGGGGAGGGAGAGGGAAAATGTTACCTAGAAAGTATTATGAATCAGATTGACTTTTCCCATGGAAAATCATCTACAGACTTTTTGAGGGAAAAGGTTGTGGCCATGACATTTTATACTGAGTTAATTCTAGTTCATGTGTTAGGGTAACACATTTTCAAGGACTCAGAAAATAGAACTTCTATGAATCTTTTAAATAATGTATTTCAACTGCCTGAGTGACAAGCCAAAGCTAAGGCCTGAATAGGGAAGTCATGATACAGAGGGGAATCTCTCACACAGTTTAGTAAATTCTGGACCTCAAATTCAAGAATCAAGTTGCTTCTCTATTAGGATATTATGCAACCTAGGGGGCAGCTTGCCCCTCAGGGCTTTCCCTAGCAGGACTGTGCTTTCCTTCTGCTTCCTCTTGCCTGATGAAACAAGGTGTGCTTCTCAATCGGTGTTCTTCAGATTGCAGATGGGTTCCTGTTGTGCTTGATGACCACTGGAAGCACTTGTAGTGTTTTCCTGTTCAGCATTAGTAATCAAGTTACTTGGATGAAACTCTGTGTGAACAAGGATTACACAATCAAAAATTTCTTAAAACCATAATGGCCATTGTCATTGCCAAATAAATTGAGCAATGATTTTCTACACCCTGACAACTGCTTTTTTTTTTAAAATAATTATTCATTTGAGAGAGAGAAAAATTGATTTGTTGTTCCACTTATCTATGCATTCATTAATTGCTTCATGTATGTGCCCTGACCAGAGATCCAACCAGCAACGTTGGTGTATCAGGACCAACAGAGTTACCCAGCCAGCGTCCTGACAACTCCTCTTGAATACCAAATCATGTTTTCCAAATATTACCTATGAAAAATAAAAGACTCAGGGGGCAATCTTTACTGGTCAGGAAGCCCATCCTCTTATTGTTCATCTTCTAGGGGGTTGGGCCTTTGGCTGAGCTAAACTAGGATTTACATTTGGATGTGTCTGATGAGTGATTGAGTTCATATGTATAGATCTACCTGAGCTGGTTTGTACTGAGAAGGAACCTGAAGAAGTAGATTTGTGTGTGAGCTCTTGGGGGAAAGCAGAGTGGATGGGAGAAGGAATGGAGAGAAAAGTGTAGTGTCTCTTACATACACTGAGTAGCTAGATTATTATGCATTCAGAGATCAAAATAATCTGGCCACTCAGTGTAACTTGTCTTCCTGTTCCCCTGGTTTGAGGTCTTGGAAGAGAAAGGGCCTTCAGGCAGAGATAAAAGAACCAGATTTCAAGAAGTTTTTGAGACTTGGAGCCATTAGAGAATTGTTCTGATGCCAGATGATAGCAGGAGCTATTGAGTGAGGTAAGAGAAGCAAACGTTCCAGGTCAGCATGACTTTCAATATGTAAAACCTGCAGGGAGGGCCAAATTGCATTGATCCTATTAAGAAAAAAATAAATATGTATGGTGAAACTTCACCATAATTCTATGAGCAAAGTCCAAAAATGAAATGGTTTAGTATAAGAGAAACACTTTTGCAAGGTTAATGAAATAAAAATGGTGGGTGGGTGGAGGATGGGTATTAATTGCCAATTGTAGCTATGATGTGTACTGACCACCAGGGGGCAGACTCTCAGGGCACAGGCATGGAAACATGGAACAGACTGATGAGTCTCAGAATGAAGAGGGTAGGGCAGGAAGAGATTAACTAAAGCTCTTATATGTATACTAGAGGCCCATGCACCAGTGGGGTCCCTCAGCCTCGCCTGCAGGTATCGGGCCAAATTTGTGCCTGGGCCTCCAACATCCCCCGAGAGGTCTCAGATTGCAGGAGGATGCACGCCAGGCTGAGGGACCCCACCTGTGCATGAATCCCTGCACAGAGCCTCTTCTATCCTATCTAATAAAGAGGGAATATGCTAATTGACCATCACTCCATCACAAAGAGGGCTGTGCCCATGTGGTCAAATATGGCTGCCCCCAAGTAGATACAAGATGGCCACCACAAGATGGCCAGAAGGGGAGGGTAGTTGAGAAGGACCAGATCTGCAAGGGAGGGCAGTTGTGGGCAATCAGACCAGCAAGGGCAGTTGGGAGGGACCAGGCCTGCAAGGGAGGGCAGTTAGGGATGATCAGACTGGCAGAGGAGGGAAGTTGGGGGTGACCGGGCCTACAGGAAAGGGCAGTTAGGGGGGGACCTAGGCCTGTAGGGAAGAGCAGTTGGGGGGAGCCAGGCTTTCAGGGGAGGGCATTAGGGGCAAACAGGCTGGCAGGGGAGCAGTTAGGCATCAATCAGGCTGGCAGGGGAGTGGTTAGGGGGTGATCAGGCTGGCAGGCAGAAGTGATTAGGGACAATCAGGAAGGCAGGCAGGGGAGCAGTTGGGAGCCAGCAGTCTTGGATTGTGAGAGGGATGTCTGACTGCTGGCTGAGGGACCCCATCTGTGCACAAATCCCTGCACCAGGCCTCTAGCATCCTATCTAATAAAGATTTGGGCCTAAATGGGCAGTCGGACATCCCTTGAGGGGGTCCCAGATTGGAGAGGGTGCAAGCTGGGCTGAGGGACACCCCCACCCCTCATGCATGAATTTCATGCACTGGACCTCTAGTGTACTAGCAGGCTGAGCAAGGGAAATAATTATGTGAGCATATTATAATAGATATTTCTGTGTTGTGGGATTTGAAGTGATATTTTCCCCCACATGTCAGTAGTTTCCAAAAGTTCTATGATAGGAATATAGTAGTTTTCTCATCTAAGTTTTTTATTTTAATTTAAAAATATCCATTAAATATTTTACTTAGCTAGACAAAATAAAAATATTTGAAGGTGTCCTGACTAAATAAATCCTCTTCATAGACTGTAACTATAACTAGGTGTTTTAAATTGCCTATTGTATACTTGACAACATAAAGTATATTTCAGATTAAAGCTTTTTCACTTTGGAAAAACATTTTAATTAACAGTACCATTTATGTCATTTTTGTTGTTGTTGTTACACTTCCCCCCCTCCTTCCCCCCCCCCCCCCAAAAAAAAACCCTCTCATTGCCAAAAGTTACAGTTGGGTGTATAAATCATCCAGAAAGAATTTTCAAAATACTCACGGTTGCTTAATGCCCAACTATCTGATTTTCTCTGGTCTGGGATTTAATTTTTAATTTTAATTTTTTGTAGAAAAACAAGGAAGAATTTATTGACCTCAGCAAAAATACTTTGACTCACTGGGAATACAGAGAAAAAGAGGCCTTGGAGACATGTCTAGGGTGTTAGCCCGGGATGAGCTGCCACTGCCTATTGCTCTCCTGGTCCCTTAGAGGCCAGGAGACATGAGCCTGTGTGGGAAGGGGTGGGGTAGGGGAATGGCATGGGTATGCCCCCTGGAGAGAGAGCACCTGGACTGGGATTTTAACAACCTTCCCAGAAGATTCAAATTCCCCCTAGCCTGGCTATCTCTGTCACTGTCATTGTCACTGTCATGTCTTTGTCTCTAAATCCATCTCCACCTCCACTTCCACCTCTACCTCTACCTCTACCTCTACCTCTACCTCTACCTCTACCTCTACCTCTACCTCTACTCTACCTCTGCCTCTACTCCTATCTCTACCTCTATCTCTATCTTATCTCTATCCCTCTAGCTGTCTCTTTGTCAATCTCTGAGTCTCATACCAGACTAGGCTATGCTGGCTATGTGTGCCCAGGCATACTTTGTAAATTCAAGAGCCTATAAGTAATAAACTCTTTCTCTGAAGCTTCCTAATGGTTATTGCTTAAGGGCATCTTGCAAACATAATAAGAACTATCAGGGTCAGTCCAAAAGAAAAAAAGAAAAATCCCTCTAGTTTGCATAATTGAAAGCCACCAGTCTATATGAGAAAGTTCACATTTTACAACTTAGCCTTCTCAATATGACTCTCGATGCCTTTTCAGCTCATTTTATCTCTCCTGGGCAAACCCTCTGCTGGTCTACCACTAGGTCTGAAATAGCTTACCTTTTCTTTCCATTTTTTGATGAAGTTGTTGTTCTTAATTTATTCTTTTCTTCTCTTCCTTTTACAAAGCAATCTGTCATTGAAGGCTCAGCTCTAGCCCCAATTTAAATAAGTTCAAGAAGGACTTTGGAGGGCTTAGGGTTTTTTTTTGTTGTTGTTGTTTTTTGTTTGTTTGTTTGTTTTTCAGAGAGGAAGGGAGAGAGATAGAGAGCTAGAAACGTCAATGAGAGAGAAACATCGGCCAGCTGCCTCTTGCACACCCCCCACCGGGGATGTGCCCGCAACCAAGGTACATGCCCTTGACCAGAATCGAACCTGGGACCTTTCAGTCCGTAGGCTGACACTCTACCCACTGAGCCAAACGGGCCTCGGCTTTTTTTTGTTTGTTTTTTAAGTCACTATGCTAGATAACATATATCCCCAATTAGAAAATTTGCGGTAACTGCCCTGGTGGAAGAATTCAATATTTGGTAGTGGGATTTAGCAAAGTACCGTATTTTCCGGCGTATAAGACGACTTTTGAAACAAAAAAAAGCCGAAAATCTGGGGTCATCTTATATGCCTAGTATATCCCGAAAAACATCTTGATATGCCGTTAAACGAATTTTCCAACTCGATCCCACACCAATCACTGCAAGGCTGCTCGGACCGCCTCTCTAACTCAGCCAATCCAAGCAGGATTTTTATGCATGCAAATTATACATGTTCTGTATCCTAAGCTACACTGTGTTCTAGTAAAAAGCCTGCTCAGATTGGCCAGAGTCAGAGAGGTGATCTATTAAAAAAAGAACTGGTGTTGCCTCAGAAGTGGGGGGTAGTCTTATACAGCGAATATAGGCCTAAACCTATGTTTTAACTGTAAAATTAGGGGGTCGTCTTATACCCCGGAAAATACGGTACACAAATTGCCACAATGCAAGACAATAATGCTAAGTTCCACACAACAAGGATGAGTTCTATGAGGCTCAGAGAGGAATAAGTCTACCCTGAAGCTGCTTTGATCCATGTTGACATTTCCTTCCCTGAAGTATAGTTGCATTTATTATTTATGCCACTAATTTTTTGGCCATTCATCTCTATTTCATGTGTGTACTCCTCTTAAATACCTTGAAATCGAAGGCAAATTTTAAGTGAATTTTGTTTCTCCCAGAGCAGTCCTAAACATGAGATACCTGGGTATGTGGAATTGAATTTCAGTGTAGTTGAATCATCCAACAGCATGGATGATGGACATGCAATGGCTCCACCAGGAGAATGACTTTCAATGCACATGTTCCAAAAGGAGGCTCCACCAAGCCTTTCCAAACAAACAACAGGCTAAGAAGAGCAATATGCTTGCTTTTTAATCTCCCAGACTCTTCCTCTCAACCATGTAGAGAAGTTCTGATGCTCTCCAGAGAATGACAGTTTGGTTTTGATCCATTGTGCTCTCCAGGCTCCCCCTCTTGTTGACACTAGGATTTGATGGCCTAGGAGACAACATTTTCACTTCCCTCCTTACCTGCCTTAATCAGGTGAAACATAGTGTGTAAGATGTTTGATTTCTAGAACCAAATAATATGGTTTTATTTTTACATATATATTTTTATTGATTTCAGAGAGGAAGGGAGAGGGAGAGAGAGATAGAAACATTAATGATGAGAAAGAATCATTGATCGGCTGCTTCCTGCATGCCCCCCACTGGGGACCGGGCCCACAACGTAGGCATGTGCCCTTGACCAGGAATCCAACCATGACCTCCTGGTTCATAGGTAGATGCTCAACCACTGAGCTCAAATCACATAGTTTTAAACCTTCACTTTGCCACAAAGTAGGAGTGTGACTTCATATCTCTGTGCCTTTGTTTCCAACATGGGAATAATAATGCTAGTATCTACATTATAGGTGGAGGGAGATACATGGACTTGTTGCCTCCTGCACATGCCCTGACCAGGCTGGAGATGAACCTGCAACCAAGGTATGAACCCTTGACTAGGCATGGAACTTGTGATCCTTCAGTGGGTGGGCTGACATGCTAACCACTGAGAGCACACTGTCCAGGGGGAGAACCCAGTACTGTTTAATAAACAGTAAAATAGAAGAAAGCTGGAGTCACAGAGAGAAATGCGTGAGTTGGGAAAAGGTTTCTAGTTCTGTGGGATCTCCAGAAAAAGGGAGAGGCCTTTCCCACAGTCTTAGAGGTTTTTCCTTACAACAGCTACTTCTTCTGAGGACAGCCATTTATTCAGAGAATGTTATTTAATTTCCCTGCTGGGCTTGACCGAAAAGATAGGGACCTTGCACCCAGGCAGACCTGGTTTCAAATTCTGTCTCCACCAATAAGTATTAGCAAGTAGCTTTAAGTTGTCTGAGTAATAGTTTTCTAGTTACAAAATGCAGTATCTCCATGGGAGTTTATGAGATAATGATGATAAAATGCCAAAGAGGAGCTCAAATGTCTATCTAATCTGCCACTCGTATTAACTCAGCTGAATTTATGAATCCCAATTTCTGTTGCCTTCTCCTCTAAAGGCTAAGTTTCTATGTCTAGCAGCCAGCATTGTGGTTCTTTTCTGTGGATTTTACCCATGTCTTCTGGGTCTTTCTGGTCACAGAGATTTGGAGCAAAGAGTCAAGGAAAGGAAAAGAAAAAAGAAAAGAAAAGAAAAAAAAAGGACCAAGGATCTGCATTCACTTCTTCCAAGGGTTCTTAAGATTTTGATTAAACTCAGTTTTAAATTCTAGCTCTAAAACTCTTCTCTTTCTCTCTCTAGATATACCCTCTCTCCCCACTCCTGCTGCCCCCTGAGACCTAGCCTTTTCCCCAGATAATTTGCAATCCCTGGGGCAGCACATACCAGTAGCTGACCTGACTAATGGTCAGAATGGCTCAGACCTCAGGCAGGCTAAAGAGAACATTTGACCTAAATTGTGTTTCAACTCGTGAGCCCTCCAATCTACTTTCCCATCAAACCAGACAGAGGGACACCAGAACAGACCATCCTCAAGACCTGAAGAAATGACTCATAACACTTACCTCACTTCCAACCAATCAGTTCCTAGCAGGATCCTCAGCCCACCGTGACATGCAACCCACAATGTGTTGCAATTTCACCCATTTAATGTTACCTACATGCCATTGAGGAGTTCAGGCTTTTTTTTTTTTTTGGTGTTTTTGTGTGTGTGTGTGTGTGTGTGTGTGTGTGTGTTCTGTTAAATCTTCATTGGAGGATATTTTCTCCTTTGATTTTCAGAGCTAGTGGAAGTGAGGAGAGAGAGAGAGAGAGAGAGAGAGAGAGAGAGAGAGAGAGAGAGAGAGAGAGAGAAACATCAAAGTGAGAGAGATTACATTAATTGGTTGCCTCCCACACTCTCCCTGAGCCTGGGATGGAGCCTGCAACTGAGGTACAAGCACTTGACTAGAAGTGAACCTGGGACTCTTCAGTCTGAGGGCTGATGCTCTATCTACTGAGCCAAACCAACTAGGGCCAGAGAGTTCAGGCTTTTGAGCACTCACTTCCCATTATTTTGGTTGGCCCCATTCATAATAAAATAACCTATCTTTCTCCACGGCAATTTTTTGCTGTCTAGTGTTTGACTCTGCTAGCATGGGGTAAATGAACTCTTTCAGTTTAGTAACACCAGGAGACTCTCCAGTTGCTCATTGGCTTTCACCCAGATTTAAATTTCTCTGTCTTGGGAATGAATAATGTGAAGGAGAGAGCCTGGGTTTTTTTTTTGAGATGATATTGTTTCCTGGACAGGGGACCTGGTCTTGAGTAGGTCTGCCTAGGGCCAGTCAGTAGTGTGTGGGATTTTTACTTTGTGTAGGGAAAATTTCACTACACAATTCCAGGTGACTATGAGGGTGTGTTTATTAAAGTTGGGGACAGCAAAACAAGAAAAGGCTTAACACAGAAGAAGCCACTGGAGAGCCTAGACTGGGTTGTCTTAGCTCACTGGGAAGTCAGAAAAAAGGGTCAGGAGTTTAGCCTGGGACAAGCCACCACTGCCTATTGCTCCCCCAGTTGCAAGTCTTGTGGAGTCCCTTACCATTTAGAAGATGTGAGCCTGTGGAGGTTTTGGGGCAGGGGAGAGGGGAGAAAGGGAAAGTCAGGGGCTGCTCTCCAGAGGCAGAGAGTACACCCTGGGTCCTTTGTTTTGAGGCTTTTATTTCTCTCTGATTTGAGGGAATTTTATGGCAGGTCTCAGGGGAGGGTTTCAGCAAAATATTCATCAGTTTTCAGGGTGAGCTCATTCTGGGTCGTGGTCTCCACATGGTCAGTGTCAGGGCAGAAGGTCATTAGTTACTGCTGCTGGTCCTGGTGTGGCCCACCTGGTTTTGCTGCTTTTCTGGGCCTGGACCTGAAATACAACTGAGGCCTGGATACTATCTCTAGGGAGGTGACTTTCTGTATCTGGCTGTAAATTGCTTGGCCAGTTTGTTCAGCTATCAGTTTTCCTGTTCCACTTGTCCTAGCTTCCTCGTCTAACTCAATATGGAGATTTTCTTTGAGGAGACTTTCTGCTTGACTGGAATCCAGGCACCAATGCATATCATACTGATGATATCCTATTTAATGTCTAAGGTGAGATTGAAAAGTTACAGGAAAGTTTGAAAGTTCAAAGGTAAAAATATATTTATTATTGTTTCTCAAGCTTCAGCTTCTGTCAATAATTTAGCAGTAAGACTGGGAAAATACCCCTTTATTTTTTCCCTAACTTGACTCCTTTCTCAGCAGCAAATGCCCCCTCTAGTTCATTGTTTCTGTGCTTTGGCTTTTAATGTTGAGGAAGTAGGCTTCTGGTTAAAAACCTGTGTGTGATTTTTTTCAGGCTTGACCTTATGCGATCACAGAGATCTTTTTTTTTTTTTTTTTAATCTACCAGGCCTCACAAGGAAAGCTGCCTTCCCCCTGTAACTGCAGAACCAGCTCAAGTGGTCGTATCCTGTTTAATGAGGTTCTGAGTTGCTTTTCAGAGATAACAGACCAACACTGCAAGTTATGCATGTGTACAAGGGAGAATTTGGATCTCCAACTGTTCCCAGAACCGGTCTCATGTGCTCCCCCTTCCAACCAGGGAACCAAAGGACCAGAACTTGAACACCAGAACCCTTCTAGAAGCCAAGGGTCTACTGTCCAGGAAGATTCAGTGTCGACACTCCTTTACCATAAATGGCCTAGTTCCAAGGTCCTCCAGTTAAAACTTGCCCACCAGCCATTCTGCAATACCTATTCCCCCAACCAACCCCTTAAGAACCCATCACCTAGTCTATTGTGTAAGATTTGAGAATCAGAACTCCCATCTTATCAGTTGGCACCTTTCCAAACAATAACCTTTCCTTACTCCAAACTCAGATGTTTTGAATTTTGGCCTTTCAAAGAGTGGGGCACATGGACTTTGGTAACAGCCCATGCATTGCAGTCTCTGGGGGTAGGTGGAGTCAAGGACTCTGGCCCCCCAGATAGTCATGATTTTGGCATATTTCATTCCAAGCCCTGCTTCCTTCATCCCTAGGTCTTTTATCGGAGGCCTTGGCCAAAAGTCCCCTCCAGATGCCTCTGTGGACACCTCCTCATCAGGAGGAAGGAACGTTGAAGACTCTGTCTCAGGACCCAGTAATTTTCCACTCCTAGCCATTTCCCACACCGTGTCTCAACCCCAGAGTCCCTAAGACTGCCAGAGCCTTTTGTTTGGGGCTCCCTCAATAGTAAGACTGCCTGCCACATCTGAGGCAGTGTCTTGTTTTATTTGTTTTTTGGTTTTAGACTATTGCTTCTATCACCGTAGTCAGTCTTTCATTTTTGGCTTGTTGCTTTAATCAGCTACACCAACAACAGGCAGCTCAGCTCTCTCTTCCAGCCCAGTGGAGCTCCTGGCAAATCTCAGGCCCAATTCACCTTAAGCTAAAGGATTGATAAAATTAAATAGCTTAAACCAGTGGTTAAAGACCTGTGTGCAACCTGTTTGCCGCTCTGTTGACTAATGGGTTTGCCGACCACTGGCTTAAACCATAGTTAGATTTCAACAACCACGTGCAAAGTGCCTACTGTATTCCTGGCACTGTGCTGGGCTCTGTGAATATAGAGATGAATGAACCACAGCCCCTGCTTTTGAAGAGTTCATTGACTGAGGGGTCTAGAAGGTTAATAGTTCAGTTGGCCAGTGTGGTGAGTGTTGTGATACAGGTATGCACAGGGTGCTTCGAGAAGCACTGCTCCATGCTGGTTTTGTTCCTGAGTTGAACCAGTGACTGGATAATCAAGGATCTTTTTAGAAAATGCAGGAAGCTTTTATACAACTTCCAGTTTTACAGAAGTCTGTTCTTTCATAAATCTCGTTTTTATTTATTTCCAAAGAAATATAGAACTGAAAGTGACAATTCATGCTTTCTATAACAAAGGTCCAAATGTTAGGACACAATCAAGGGAGTGTGTTACTGTGTTATTGTTGTTTGGCCAATAACTCTGTCTACCCTGGGTTGGGTTAATACCTTAAATAATTTGATGGAATAGTCTACATGATATAAAATTGCAGTTATTTTAAGGTGCAAGATAAGGTGCATTTTAAAAATATATATATTTCTTATTGATTTTTTTACAGAGAGAAAGAGAGAGGGACAGAGAGTTAGAAACATCAATGAAAGAGAAACATTGATCAGCTGCTTCCTACACACCACCCACTGGGGATGTGCCTGCAACCAAGGTACATGCCCTTGACCGGAATCAAACTTGGGACCTTTCAGTCCGTAGGCCGACGCTCTATCCACTGAGCTAAACTGGTTTCGGCGATGCATTTTATCTTGGGATAGATGCATTAAACTGGGATTGCATTGTATGGTGTATGCATATGTGTAAGCACATGAACAAAACAGGTTTTACAGAATAAAATCAGTAGTTCCCCCTTACTCATATACTCACTTTCTGTGGTTTCAGTCATCCACAGTCAATGGTAGTCCAGAACTATTGAATGGAAAATTCTAGAAATAAACAATTCGTAGTTTTAAATTTTTGTTCTGAGTAGCATGATAAAAGCTCTCACCATCTCACTCCGTCCCATCTGGATTGTGAATTATCCCTTTGTCCAGCTGTGTATGAACAAATTATCCCTTTGCCCGCCCCATTAGTCACTGAGTAGCCATCTTGGTTATCAGATTGACTGGCATGGTTTGTGTTCAAGTAACCCTTATATTAGTCTAATGCTATGTCACAGTGCCTGTGTCATTCACCTCACTTCATCTCATCACATGAGCACCTCACATAATCACAGGAAGTGTGAGCAGAGTACAATAAGATATTCTGAGAGAGAGTGAGAGATCACATTCATTATGGTCTAATTAGCATATTAGCTGAATAAGCCGGGATTGTGAAGGCCAAGCCCCTTGCACCAATCTCGGGCATCAGGCCTCCAGTACTGTTATAATTGTTCTATCTTATGATTAGTTATTGTGACTCTCTTACAGTGCCTAACTTATAAATTAAACTTTATAATAGGTGTATACAGGGGTGGGCAAAAGTAGTTCTACAATTGTGCATTTAAAAGAAATATAATAACTAATGAATAATAATACAAGAATAAACTGCTTTGTGCAACTTACAACTGTAAACCTACTTTTGTCCACCCCTGGATATATGAATAAACAGGATATATAGAACATGATACTATGCATGATTTCAGGCATCTGCTGAGGGTGTTGAAACATATCTCTTGCAAGCAATGGGAAGACCACTCTAACGGCATTATTAGCAACTACAGCTGACCCTTGAACTGCACAGGTCCACTTATACGTGGATTTAAAAAAAATAAATTTTGCCGAAACTGGTTTGGCTCAGTGGATAGAGAGTGTCAGCCTGTGGACTGAAAGGTTCCAGGTTCGATTCCGGTCAAGGGCATGTACCTTGGTTGCGGGCACATCCCCAGTAGGGGGTGTTCAAGAAGCAGCTGATTGATGATTCTCTCATAGATGTTTCTAGCTCTCTATCCCTCTCTCTTCTTCTCTGTAAAAAATCAATAAAATATATTTTAAAAAATTAAAAATTAAAAAAATAAATATTGAAAAGTGGTATTTTTCAAAATTTTATTACTACTATGAGGCAGTTATAGCAATTATCCTAGGTTAGCCTAAAACAATCATATTGCTGCTTCTTCATTATCACATTGATATTGAATTTTAAATGAATTATTAAATCTGTAAATGAATATAAATTTCTTTCTCAGATTATTTTTTTATTTTTTGATAATTCTTAAAACTGATGATGACTATTTAGGGATTCATTAGCTATATTCCATCTAAATTTGTGTACATTTGAAAATTCTATAACTAATTGTTAAATATAAAGTAAGTAGAGAGGGGAAAATGGAAGGTAGAGGTTATTTGTTGAAAACCTAATGTGACTGACACTGCCAGGTGCTTGATAAATTTCAATTAAAAAAATCTTAATAACAACCCTTTGAGGTGGATATTATGATTCATGGTTTATTAATGAAACATCAGGAGCTTGGAGACATTAATTAATTAACTCTCAGCTAGAAGAGAGCAGTGCAAGAATCTGACCCTTGCTTAGGTCCCATTCTTAGTTGCTGTCATCACTGGTATCCTGTAATCATATTGCTAAGTGGACAAGCCAAGGCCACACATCTGTTTAATGGCAGAGAAATGTTTCACAACCATGTAGGTCCTGTAATAAAGACAAGCATGAGCCTGCTGGTGAGATGCTTTAGCAATGCCCCTTAGCATTAAAGATGCTTTGGAGTTTTTCTGGTTGATGTTGAAGTTGCTAATTTTGCCCGCTGTCAAGAACACTGCTTTGTACCAAAACCTACTTATCTTTTTACATTTCTCTCTCCCCTACAGGATTCAAAACTTGGCAGAGACCATGCTTCTATAATTCCCCACGCCCAGTTCCTGAAATAAGAAGATAAACTCCTAAATGAGGGATCAAGAATGTTCATGTCACAACCTCATCTCGCGCAGAAAAATCTCCTTGTGCAAGACACTGAGGCAGATAGATTATACACCTCCAGACTCCAAGAAAGGACTCTTACTCTTGCTGCATATTCGTTCTCAACCTGTAAATCAGGAGATAATTTATTCTATTACCATTTGATTTTTTCTTCTTTTTCTTTTTTTAATATATTTTATTGATTGTTTACAGAGAGGGAGAGAGATAGAGAGCTAGAAACATCAATGAGAGAGGAACATCGACCAGCTGCCTCCTGCACACTCCCTACTGGGGATGTGCCCACAGCCAAGGTACATGCCCTTGACGGGAATCTAACCTGAGAACTTCCAGTCTGCAGGCTGACGCACTATCCACTGAGCCACACCGGTTAGGGCTTACCATTTGATTTTTCTGCTTTTTCAGGAGATGGAAAAGACAACGTTTCTGAATCTCTGAGTGGTTTCCATGGCAGAGGCCTGGGGAGGGGAAGTGTTTGAAGTAGTTGTTTTAGCTCTGAAGGTTAACGCTGGAAGTGTTACAAGCTTGACTTGCTTGCCTTTGCTGATTCCAGTCTGCTCAACACCACTTGACTTTTGCCATTCCCCAGGAATGCCAAGCAATCGAATCGTGCTGGGGTGCCACAAGAAGGGTCCCGGGATGGCTGTTGGATGGCAGGAAAGGCATATCTGTGGTTTGAAGTTCTGTGTCTTTACAGTTAAACAAGATTTGACTTTATCCCAGACCTCAGTTAGCTGCAGGCCCTGCCTCCTTTGGTAGAGGACTAAACCAAGTCTCCTCAGCGATACTGAATGTCAAGGTTCTTAGCCCTGAGCAGCGATGCTAGCTTTGCTATGTTTCTGTATGGGTGGATTTAGCCGGCACAAGATGGGGCTGGTGCAATTCAGGAAAATGGGAGGAATGGGTGGAAACACACAGTCTCAGTAAGCTTTCAACCATTAACTCGAGGGTGTCCCCCCAAAATGTATCCACACACACTGAATAATTATAAAGGCAGTGTTTATTAAAATACAATTCATCTTCAAAATTGAGCCATCAGCTGTTAAAGTGTGTATATACATTTTGGGGGGACACTCTGTATATACAATCCCAATTATAGCTTATTAATCCTAACATACAGCATATTTTCTGCAAAAATTATGAGTTAAATAAAATTTAATAGAGATAAGATATCTAAAATATAATGAACAATTTAAAATATCCTATCATGAATATAAAAAGAAAAAGAGCCAGTAAATAAAACAAAAACAATATAAATGAAATGAGAAAAAAACTGTCAACTTTGAGATAGTACATCCATTCCTCTTTCCCAGGTTGAAGCTCCCTGAAACAAGTGTTGATATCAGGCTTCAGAATAAAAGGTAGTTTATTGATTTTTGTACAGAGAGGAAGGGAGATAGAGAGTTAGAAACATCAATGAGAGAGATGCCTCTTGCACACCCCCTACTGGGGATATGCCCGCAACCAAGATACATGCCCTTGACCGGAATCGAACCCGGGTCCCTTCAGTCCCCAAGCCGACGCTCTATCCATTGAGCCAAACCAGTCCCGGCTATTTATTTATTTATTTACAAAGAGGAAGGGAGAGGGATAAAGAGTTAAACACATCAATGAGAGAGAATCATCGATCAGCTGCCTTCTGCACACCCCCAACTGGGGATATGCCTGCAACCAAGGTGCATGCCCTTGACCAGAATTGAACCTGGGACCTTTCAGTCTGCAGGCCAATGCTCTATCCACAAGCCAAACTGATTAGGGTTCCAGAATATTCTTATAAAATGTTCCAGACATGCAGCCAAAGCTTGTAACTGGAACCCAAGTGCGGCTACCTTCCACCACAAAAACCAAACTCATGAGACAGATGCTGGTGAAAAAAGAAAGAGGTTTTATTCAAGGGCCAGTCACGTGAGGAGATGGGAGATTCTTGCCACAAAGCCCAGCTCAACATCTCAGAGCAGGCAGGGGTTTTAACGAGGAGGGAGAGGCAAAGCAGAACAAAGAGACCAAGGGACAGGGGTGAAAAGTTCTCTACGTGCAGGCCACACAGTTCATCCCGATAAGGGCCTCGAAATTGGCCAAGTGATGGTCTGTGTGTGTCACCCTGGTCTTTGTCATCCTGGTTCTATGGCTGAAGGTCAGCAAATCCCCCAGAACTGGGATGACTGAAGGTCGGAGTCTGTATCTGAAGTCAGTTCCTAGGATTCTTATATAAACACGCTTTTATAAGTTATTGGTCAGTCAGAGTCTGTATAGAAACAAATAGGATGGTGGGTGGGTTATAATACCCGCTGTTAGAGGCTCAGTAGGAGGCATCTGAGTCTTGTGTTCCACTGAGGTCTCAGGGAAATGGACGCTTCAGGACTTCATTTGCCTGAGTCCTTGGGCCTCATAGGTTTAAAAAAGGGTGTTCTCCTCGTCTGTGATGTTCAGCTGCATGTATTCCAGAGAGCCCTTTTTGTAGCTGGCTACCCGCGTGGGTCTTCGGTTTCTTATCCCTGCACTCTGCCTCTTCTGCAAGGAGTTGGCGATCATGTCTGAGAACTCAGCCTGCAAGCGCTGTTGATTCTCCCTGGAAGGTGAGTGGGGAGGGAAAATAGAACTTCTCAGCAATTCATGCAGAATATTTCTTTGCTCCAGAACAACCTGCTCAGTTTACCCGGCATGTATCAAAGGCTGCTTCCTGCCAGACACAGGAAGTCCGGATAATTAGGCTTGCCTTGGATGACCAAAAGGCACCATTAGCCTACCCTATGCAGTTGAATATATAGAAAAGGCAGAATATATTTCAAACTGAAAATTGTCATTTCAATTTCAAAGTGAAACACCACGCTGCTAGAACTTGGCGCTGTTAGGTTCACCCATGCCACTGCAGGGAGGGGGCAAGAGGCCAGAGCGATACTGGGCCCCTGCAACCCAACCCTGGAAACGTGTTGGTCCCACACATCCCTAGGAGTGTCCGGGGAGGACTCAGAATGAATGGAGGGTTTCAAGAATTTGAAATGGACGTGGAGCACTCCCAGGAAGAGGCCAGGTCCCCTGTGCCCCAGGGAAGACCTGGGTGGTTTTGGCATTTATAGGCTTGCCATCTGTCTGGAGTCTGCAAGATGGGGTTTCTCTACCATAGCAAATGCCACAGCAACAGCCACGTGACTGACTGCAGCAACCACTGTGCAACCTGGTGACAGTTTGAGTCAGCGTTAGTGGAACTGAGACTGTCAGTCAGACCTGGAACCTGTCTTCCTCGTCTCAGGGAGAGCACACATTCCATGGGAGGACCCAGAACCACAGCCGTAGGAATGGGGCAGATTCCATTGTTACCATGTGGCCCAGCAGAGAGCCGGAGGCAGGGGTGGAGGTGCAGAGTGCCTGTTGGCCTCCAGCGTGCTTTACTCTTATCAGAACCAGACGCACAGGAAGTGAGCTCTCCACCGTCCTCTGTTCTTCTGGGCATGCCTGGAATACCCAGCCTCTAGCAGCCAGAGAAGGGAAGTTTCTAAACTTCTCACACCTGTAGTCCTCATATTTAATGCACCACTGACACTGTCAAAGCACTTGCCAAAAAAAGTTAGCTGTACGAAGCCCAACTTACAAAGTCAACATCTCTACTCCCCTCCCCCACCACACCTAGCAACTTACACCGTAGGAGGGGTTGGCAGGTTGTATTTTTGGTCCTTCATTCCGGTCAGCCAGTAGGTGGTCTCAGTTCCTTTTCCCTAGTGAGACGAGAGAGGTGAGTACCATGGAGGCCAATGAGACAGA
Source organism: Pipistrellus kuhlii (assembly GCF_014108245.1). Classification (NCBI taxonomy): domain Eukaryota; kingdom Metazoa; phylum Chordata; class Mammalia; order Chiroptera; family Vespertilionidae; genus Pipistrellus; species Pipistrellus kuhlii. The sequence continues at coordinate 20,960,782 of NW_023425529.1, forward strand.
TCAGTCCCAGCCCACTGTTCTGACAAGTGTCATTTCTAAGAAACTTTTCCCCTCTGAGTTCCTCATCAGTGCCTATATTTCAGTGTAGCACACCTTCCTGATATGGTCTGCATGACATATGGACAGAGCTAATTTCCAAATGCCTTTTTATTTTATTTTTGTTAATCTTTACCAGAGGATATTTTGTCCCTTGGGGGGGGGGAAGGGGAGAGAGAGAGAGAAAGAGAGAGAGAGAGAGAGAGAGAGAGAGAGAGAGAGAGAGAGAGAGAGAGAGAGAGAGAGAGGAGAGAGACATGTCAATTGGTTGCTTTCTGCACAAACCCTGAATAGGGCCAGGATTGGAGTCTGCAACCAAAGTACATGCCCTTGATGGGAATCAAACCTTTGACCTTCAGTCCTTGGGCTGATGCTCCAAACCCTGAGCCAAAACAGCTAAGGCTCCAAGTGCCACTTTAGAAACAAGTCTCTTGCCCTGGCTGGTAGCTCAGTTAGTTAGAGCATCATTCCAATATGCCAAGGTTATGGGTTCAAGACTCAGTCAGAGCACATACAAGAATCTACCAGTGAGTGTATAAATAAGCGGAACAACAAATTGATCTCTCTCTCTCAAATTAATAAAAACAAGTCTTTAAATCACCAGACATGTTTTCTTCAAAGTAAAATCCTCCCTCCCCAAAAATTTTAAAATATCACTACGGCAACATCACAAGAAATCTAAATTAAAAAGGAAGAAAATTCATCTACAGTTATGTTATGCCAACAAATCCGACTGGTTTTCATTACCCACATCATCTTCTGGCTCATTTTGCCATGAAGTTTGTCACAAAAGTTTTACCAGTTTCTCTACCTAAAGAGTGTAAACTATAAACACATGTGTATCATACTAAACACTTATTAAGTGATGTTTTCTAGGCCCATCTGGAGGTTATAAAATGAATGGAAACTTACTGAAAATCCTGTTTTTGCTAGAGCTGGTATTTGTAAAGAAGAGGGATGGATATATACATATAATTCATCTTTAAAAATAGTGTTGTTTTTTTTTTAATGTGTTTGAACTGTGGTAATCCATAAACTGTTTCCATCTGGGCAGAAATGCTCGGTGTAGAAAATGTATGTATGGAGGATTACAAAGAGAGTGTGGTGTTGGGACACTACTACACAAAAGGAGGCTTACGTTGTAACCACAGCAAAAAGGTTAGAAGCGCTATGGCTACTGGAGACAGATGATCTTACTGGCAATAGTTGGCCTCAAACCAACTGTGAAAAGATTGTAATGACCTTCAAAAAGCAGCCCGAGAGCCAAGTGGAGGCATTTGGTGGCTTTGATGGGCAGCTTGTCATCTCTTGTCCAGAGATTTGAATGATAAAGCAACTGGCTGGAGAGCTGGCCTTAGAGTGGCAGCATCTTGAAATAAGTCCAAGGATGTAAGGAGACGGGACATTGACTGTAGTTAAATTAGTCCTGAACTGGACTGTGGCTCTTGGGTATAAAGGAGGAATTGGGGGAAAAACTTGGGTGCCTGTGGAAGAAATGGTGGCAGCATTTAATAACATAGAGGTCATAGTTCAGAATATGAAAAGGGCTCATTGAAGTAAAGGGAAGCCGAGTTCACATTCTTTGGGGGTGGCTTCTCCTACATGGGATAGTGGGTGACCACCGCGGGGATGGCCAGTGATCATCGCGAAGACAGAGGGAGATGCATGCAGGGAGTACAAAAAGGGTTCTTCATCTTATGTTCCCTGATATTACTGACCACTGGGGGTCCAGTCTCAGAGGAAGTGGCCCACGGGGGTGTGTGAGTGGCTTTTCTGGGTGCTGTCTCTGCGGGCCCCTTACCTTTAAGTACGTTTCTCCTCTCACTTCATACAAAAACTGGCACTCAGTTCTCCTCAGGATGGCTATGGTGGAGCCACTCACATGGATTCTCAAGGCTGGAAAAGCAAAGCAGATCGATGAGAAGCTGGTCCATTTGAAATCTGTGCTATGGCCACATTTGTGTCCCCTCGATTCCGGACACTCACTTTAGATGTTCTTGACAGCTCAGATATTTTAGTGAGAGAACACTTAGAAATACGCCCAATGGATTAAATATCACACGTGGGAATAAAGAGGGTCTGGCACTGTTTTCAGGGTGCCGAGTGACGGAGCTCCTGCACCGTGAATTCTCATCCCAGCTCAGAGCGGAAGCCCCAGGACCGTGTTTAGATTTAGCTTGTGGTGCTGAGCTTGAGAGCTGGCATGTGGGCCCCCATGTAAACGTTCCAAAAAGTAGCCAAAGTATTGGTAACAAGGTGAAAATTCAGGAGACAGTTATAGGGTCTTGATTTTTCTCAAATGTTACTCTTCTGGGATATTGTTATCTTCCTGACAACTAAGTGGGGAGGATATACTTCCATTCATAAGTCCATTGCTGTATATCACCTTTCCCTTTATGGGTGCCACAGACAATAACATAGTAAGAATAATAGCACCCCCATATTATATGCCTACCATCTATCAGAGGATTGTTAATTGCTTAACTAATACATATCCTCTCCAATCCTTCCAGCAAGGTTGGTATCCTATCCTCAAATTTTTGATGCCTAGAAAAATGAGGTAATTCCCTACTACCTTAACCCAGACAGTGATTTGCATAGTTATAATTTTAATGCAAGTCTGTTTAACCCCAAACTCATTCTTTCCTTTACATCATGATTTTCCAGTATAAACCAGTATCAGGTTGTCAGTAAATTGCCAAAATACTGTTCTAACACCTGTATTTTTGCAATGTCTGCCCACATCTACCAATGCTTTCATTCACTCTTGTGTATATTTATGTTACTATCACTGTCATCAATATTTAGCATCTACTACATGCAACACAGAGTGCCTCTACCTTGCCAGGCAAATACAATATAGGTTTTAACAGATAACAAATAGTTACATTTTTCTTTACTAAAACCAGTTCCCAGGAAAACCAAATAAAAGAGAAACAGGAAAATGAAGCAAGTTGTATACTCCATGCCTAGCCTACTGACATTTTTTTTTTTAACTTACATGGATCTCTGCTAAAGTTAATGACTACTCCAGGTAGAGCATGCCTGACTGCATTGCTAATGAACCCAAACTAAGAGAAGCGACCTAAAACTGAGCCAAAAAAAGGATAATGTTCAGTAAATAGTCACAACAAAAGCAAATGTAGCAAGGCCTGGATTGGCATAGTTTTGTGTTCACTAAATGTGAAGAAGGGTCATTCATCATCTCACTGGCAAGTCTTATGCCTGTTATCCTACAATTCCCTCCTGCTGAAACACAGAATCTTTGTCCTTGAAGAAACACAATCTCCCTTCTTACGGAGGCCAGTGGATTCCATCCTGGAGGCTGTGTTGACGGTATCTCCAAATAGGCAATAACGAGGCATCTTGATCCCCACGACGCCAGCCGCACAGGGACCTGGAAAGGGCAGAAAGCAGGAAGTGGAGGGACGGAAAGTACAGAGAGGAATGAAGGTGCCACAATGCTGAATATGCCATTTGATAGAGATATGTCTGCGGGCATGAATAATGAGCTCGAATGAAGAATGTATTCCACGAGGGAAACATCAGTAGTCAATCAATGCATGCTTTCAGAAAGTATTTTGCTCTAGCATAGAAAAGTGCATTTGCACAAAGCAAGAAGGCATCAGGCCCAGGCTGAAAGGTGGGAAGTCAATCCAAATATTTTCAGCAAAAGCTGTAGGATGAAGACTATCCCATTGCTTGCTCACTGCACTGAGCCACACAGCCCTGAGCTCTGCACTGCAGGAGGTCCCAGTACACTTGAAGGCTCAGTGGTCCACGTTTGTCTTATTTTATTTTGATTTAGTGGAGTAACATTTCTGGGATTAATGGCATGATGATGGGAGACCCAGAAGACAAGGATCTAGCAGAATTTTCCCTGAGCATTTCACATGCCATGTGAATGCAGTGGGATGAGGGAGCACAAGAACAAAGACAAGGAAGCCAAGGAAGACAGTGCACTGTGTATACCTGGTGGGGAGGGAGGGTTTAAACAAGTGTTTGTGTGAAACGACTGAATGCAAGGGGTGAAAGATTTTAGATGTTAAAGATTAACTCAGAAACGGCAAAAGCAGGTGTTGGATAGAAGTAACTACTGGTCTTCTAGTCTGGCTGATTTCGAGTTGTGTTTTGATCTTCATAAGTTGAGTTTCTTTATAGATTTATCCTATAAACACTCTGTTTATGAACATTGAAAAAACAAAACAAAACAAAACAAAAAACTGGGCTTGCCCTGAGTGCTGAGCTTTTCCCTGTTAGGTTGGGTACAAAATAAATAAAAAGTAAGCAAACAGAAAAAGCAAACAGACAAAAGACTAACAGAGGCAGGAAAGGCAGACAAAAGACTAACTCCAGCAGAAGAGGCACAGTGGAGACAACTGCTAGATGGGATTTCTGATGGGGGCCTTAGATCTAGGCACAAGTGGCTCTTTAGAAACAGAGCGATAACACTGAGGGGGGCCTGGGCGTGGAAAAATCCTTGCAGATATTAGTTAGTCTTGTTTTCAACTATCACTGTTTAACTTCAACCCTTTCATTTCTTAGGGTTAAACCCTAGGATAGTGTAAGGTCAGGCCTGTTTCTAACTGCCCAGGAAACGGCCAAGAAATTGCAATCTCAACCTTATGTTTGCATTTCCCCAGGCCAATTTGCCAATTTCCCCAGGCCAATTTCCCCAGGCCACCTGCGTGTGGTTTCTGCCTATAAAAGCTTGTAACTAACCTCTGTTCAGGGCTCTCAAGCGGCAGTCTTTTTCTGGACTGCTGCTTGTGGGTCCCTGCGCAGCGCTTGGAATAAACCTCCTGCTCTTTGCATCAAGACTCGGGCTCTGCGTTTGATTTGGGGTCGCCGCTCATCCTTTGGACCGGGGGTCTTTCAGGCCTTACAATAGTACCTAGATAGTAGGTATGTGTGCCTATTAGCTATCCTTATTTCAGCCCAATTAGGTAGTGCTGGGCCCTGCTAGTCAGCTCAGGCCTTGAGGGGGGTCCCAAGGAGAGAGAAGGGGCCAGGACCCAGAGCTCCAGTTTCTCTGACTTGGTTCGGTCAGACCTGTTGCTCTTCTTTCCTCTGGAGATTTGCAATGGCTCAAGCAGACAGAATGCTGTTGCTAGCTGAAGAGATCCAGGAAGTTCCCTCTGGTGTATAGGGAAACATCTAAGACATTTGGCTATGGACACGATCGGGAAAGGCCACAGCTGTGTTCCTGGCAGTGAACAATGCAGCAGCAGTTTTTAACGTCTATTGACGGTCACTTTGAGAATCTCACTGATTTCTTAATCAATATTTACTACAGGCTTTGAGACAGGTGCTGTGGATACAGAATGACTTTTATAAATGCAGCTGTCTGGTTCTGGCCACAAAGCCTGGAGCTATCTCTCAGGTTTTCTATACTGTGTCTCTTCTGCAAGGCTTGAAGGCAGAAAGAGGAGCAATGACAAGAAATTATAGGGAGACGTGAGTTAATGTAACACAAGGAAAGACTGTCTTATGATTACAAATATTAATTATGGAGTGAGGTGGCTTTGGGAACAGTGAGTTTTCAGGAAATCCTGGAATTGTTCTAAAAGTGGCCATGTTATTACTTATTTTGGGACTGTAAAGATAATCTATGTCCTCTAAGGATTGATCTAGATAATTCCCGAGTTCCTTTCCAACTATGTTTTTCTAGAACAATTGTAACTCATCTTTTCAAATCTCTACCTTCAAGGATGAGTAACTTTCATGGTTTTCGAAGTGGCTCATGTGCTTTCTGTACCAATGAGAGGGGATGGGGAGCATAAATGCCCTGTTATAAGAATTTGACCATCCATCCCCTATTATCCCATAGATAATGTAATCCATTTAAGATACCATAATATTGAAGTTGGGGGTATGGGAGAGGGAGGGAATGGGAAGGAGATCAATGAAACACTAAATATAGTGACTTAACCAGGAAACCTGGAGCTTGTTATCTTAGGACATGGTTGGTGTTTATCATTCCAGGAATCAAAGGTGTTTCCTAGAGCTCCCTAGGGATGGGTCTAATTATGCCCGGATGTGTAATGGACCTCATTTTTGGCAGACAGATCCAAGAGTAAACCTCACATGAACACTGATCACATTTGAAGATTCTACACTTTCTGATTTAGTGGGTGCACAGAGATACATATGGTTCCCATTTGCTACCATGCTCAACCCCAACCCCATACCAGAGTGAATTCCAATGCGAATCCATATCGGGAGGCCAGGAAGATGCTCAAGCTCAAAGGTCCCCATGAAGCTCAGAATATCCAAGGCCATCTTGGCAATGTCTACTGCGTGCCGATTGCCATTTCTCTTAGGCAAGCCACTAGCTACCATGTAGGCATCACCAATGGTTTCCACCTGTGAAAACAGTTTCTGATCAGTGAAGCTGCCCTTTTGAAAGGCATAAGAAATGAAACAGAAGCAGTTAATCACATATCAACTGCAAGAGAAAACTCAGCATGAACCCTTACACTTTTTTCTGGGACCAGTTTAAGGCCAGTTTCTATGCTCATTTCTTTAGGGTTCCGATAGTCTAGTAAAATGGATGATAAAATAGCTATAGATGATTATATGTAAGTACTTCACAATAATATAAATCACCCAGATGTGTTGATAATTCTAGGAATGTTTAAATAATCTGAGTAGCTATATGTTATTTTAGAAAGACCTTTATTTACCAGAAAAGTCATTTTTAGCACTTACCAATTTTCACATACTATTTGGAAAAAAAAAAAATTGTTTCCTCCAAGATAAAATACATACATTCTCCACACACTTTTCTTATAAGTACTAGATTTATATTAACAGTACTGTATAAACATTATTCTTTGATAAATGGCCTCTCCTCCCTTTTAATTTTATTTCCACAATCATATGCATAGTTCACGTTTATTGGTTAGTTAACTTCTTTTTGTCATATATCTCTAAAATGCATAATTATTTTCTGTCTGACAAGGGCTATTGTTAATATGACTTTTTGAGGATTGGGCTAAGACAAAGCCTAGAAGGGAAGTCCTTTTTGTGAGCAATAACCAGTATGACAGAGTGTTATAGGAATGAATTCTAAGCTTTGTTTATCTAAATAGTCCTTACAATAACCCATTGAGGTAGGTATTATTATCATCCCATTTTACAGATAGGCAAACTGAGACCTGATGAAGTTAAATATATTTTAAGAGATCACATGGTTAGTAAGGGGCAAATGGGGATTTGAATAAAGAGATCTATTTCTAAAGCTACTCATTCCATATGGTATGCTGCTTTTCTAACACAAGAATGTGGGAATTCAATTTCCCTTTACTCTTCTGACTCAGACTTAATAGCCTAGGACTGGTCAGCAGGCCAGCCAGGCAACAGATCCAGCTGTGAACTTGCAGAAACTTCTCTCTCTTCTTCTGTGGTCTTTCCTGAATGATGCTGCTATTTCAACAACAACAAGATATTCCTATTCTACTTATTGTAACTCCAGGATCTTGCAATCTGCCTGAACACTATCCATTTTTTGAAGATGATTAGAGAGGATGCTGTTGTCTCTAAATTTAGTACCCCAAATTCATTCCTGCTGAAGTTTATGTTATTGTTTTTTCAAACTACTTAAAGTTATTTGGTCGTTTTGACTTCTGAGCCTTATTCTTTTTTTCTTCTTCTTCTTTATTGTTTAAAGTATTACATGCCTCCTTTCCCCCCTAACTTCTGTCCCTTCTTATTCTTTTACTTCCCTTCACTTTGAGATCCAATTCAACCTCCAATGCATTAAATCATAAATTAGGAAGGACAAGACCTGAAAAGTAACAGGAACAACCAATCTGGCTCTGCCGACCTGGGCCTCAAGATCATTTCAGCCTGTCAGGTGAGGTGGTTACCTTGTACACGTCATGGTGATCGAGAATGTGGTCAAAGCTCTTATAGATGTCATTCAGCATGTCTACCACTTCCATGGGGGTGCTGTATTTGCAGATAGTGGTGAAACCTACAATGTCACTGAAGTAGATGGTAACTTCCTCATATAGTTCAGGCTCCACAATGCCTTTCTCCTTCAGGGACTTGACCACTAGCCTAGATGAAAGGGAAAAAATTGCCATCAACTTTAGTAAATTTTTTTCTTCTCTTACATAAACCTTTGAGACAGTAGTAATTGTTGACCAGGAATTCTAGAATTTGGGGTTTCCAGTAAACTGGGTGGCTAGAAAGCAAAGGTAAGTCGCATATACCACATGTATGACCATATTACATACATACATACATACACATATAATACGTGCATTTGAACTCAGATGACTATGCTAGTAAGCAGGTTTAGCATTAACTTAGTACAGTGGTCGGCAAACTGCGGCTCGTGAACCACATGTGGCTCTTTGGCCCATTGAGTTTTTAGCAAAGGCCAGCTTAGGAGTACCCTAATTAAGTTAATAACAGTGTACCTACCTATATAGTTTAAGTTTAAAAATTTGGCTCTCAAAAGAAATTTCAGTCGTTGTACTGTTGATACCTGACTCTGCTGACTAATGAATTTGCCGACCACTGACTTAGTACTTGACTGTTGAACCTAATACACATATACACATGCTACTACATTATATACTTGCTCATTTTTTATCTCTCATAGTTTCATCTATACATAACTCTATATCCAGAAGCTGAGAGGGAGAGAGTGTCATTAAAGTAAGGGCTTGAGTGACTATAGCTATGAGATCTTTCTCATCATCCGAGTCCATAATTTTACCTCCCTGACATGTTTAACATGACATTGTTTGTAGTAGGAACCAGAATTTATTTGATATATTCTGAACCAGATTTGGGTTCTTTAAAAAGCAAAGCCAATCACCATGTAAACAAGTTAAAATTATGCTAAAACGGAAGAAGTCAAATAGAAGCAACTTAGAATATCTTTGTTGAAGAGCTATAAAGAGCAGCATATCAGACTCAGAATTAAGAGAGAAGAACCACAAGAAGGGATTCCATATTCCTTCTTGTGCCAAGTTGGCTTTTTATTTCCCCCAACCTATCATGAGCCGCATGCTCCCTGTCTGCCCTTGGGATCACTCTATAAAGGATCTGAGTATGGAACCACCAGAACCAGAACCTGGAAGCTGGGAGGTACCATAGAGGTCATTGAGAATAACCTCTTTTTTTATTTTATTTTTTTAAATGTATTTGAAATGCAAATCAGAACAAGGGTTAGCGAGATCCATGCATTTTAAAACTCAATCTTTTAAAGAATATGCACCCCTATGTTCAGAGCAGTGTTATTTACAATAGATAAGATCTGGAAAGTGCCCATCAGTAAATGAGTGGATAAAAAAAAAGCTGTTGTAGAGTTACACAAAGGAATACTAAACAGCTGTAAAAGGAAGGATCTCTTAACCTTTGTAACAGCATGGATGAACTTGAAGATTATGTTAAGCAAAATGAGCCAGTTAGGGAAAAACAACTACCCTGTTTCCCCAAAAATAAGACAGTGTCTTATATTAATTTTTTCTCCCAAAGTTGCGCTAGATCTTATTTTCAGGGGATGTCTTATCTTTCCATGCACTAGGTCTTATTTTCAGAGGATGTCTTATTTTCGGGGAAACACGGTATCACATGATCTCACTTATATGTGGAATCTAATGAACAAAAGAAACTGATGAATGAAATAGGTCCAGAGGCAAGATGCATGGAACAGAATGACAGATCTCAGTGGGGAAGGGGGAAGGGGGAGAGGAAGAGATTAACCAAAGAACATGCATATAAGCACAGCCCAAGGACACAGACAATAGTGTGGGAAAGGCCTGGGGTGGGGCAGGGGCTGGGTGGAGGGGGGCAAAGATAGGGGGAAGAGAGGTATCTGTAATATGTATATGAAACAAAACAAAAAAAGAATATGCAAAATGGAACAATCCTAAATAGATCAAGAAAAACAATGCTAGACAAATATGCTGAAGCTTTTAGCTTTAAGAGGTATAGCTGTGCTGTTGTGGGAAACCACATCAGCAGGACCACTGTCTTACCTTGGGAGCAACATAAAATTTAGCCTGTCAGCTCTGTCCCTCTCTGCCTTGTACAGCTGTGTCCTTTCCTCCACCAGATGTTCCAGATTTCGGGAGTATAGCTGCAGACGTCGGATCAAGGTGTCCATATAACTTTCACTTTTCTGGTCATGAAAAAGGCTGTGGGTAGTAATATATAAAGAGCTCTTACACATTGTTAAGAAAACATGAACATCTATTATAACTACAGGCAAATATGATGAACAGGTAATTAAACAAAGAAAAAATTAAAAATGGCTGACACCTAACAAAAACATTTAATAGGAAAAATGAAAGAAATAAGATTAATAAAAAAGAAAGAAAGACTAACAGGGAAATAATCACTTGACAAGTATTACCAAATGTTGTAACAATGATAATCAATGTCGGTAAGAAGAAAGACATATATGCATACAACCTTCCTGGAGGGATATCTGATAAAAATGTGTCATAACTTTAAGAATACACATACCAATCAGCCCATCAATTCCGCTTCTAAGAATTATTGTAAGGAAACAATCATGAACATGCTAAAGGTTAACTTGTGTACCAAAAGGTCCCAGGTTCGATTCTAGTTAAGGGCTTGTACCTTGGTTGCGGGCACATCCCCAGTAGGGTTGTGCAAGAGGCAGCTAATCGATGATTCTCTCTCATCGATGTTTCTTATTATTTTTTTCTATTTCTTTTTTTAAAATTTCTTTATTGGTAACAGGTTTGTAAAGCAATGAAAAGTGGGCAAGAATTAAATGGCTTATTACTTCCTGCTCCTTTCCCCCAATGACAGCTTAGATCTACCAAATCAATGACCTCACTTTGATTAACTTCACTCCACTTCTTCTCCAGCCTTGGGCTTTTAGCCTCGTTAAGTATCTGAATGACTTAATGAGACTTACAGAAAGTTAGAGTTAGAAGGAATTGTACAAATGATCTTGTTCAGTCAGTCCAATTTTACTAACAAGAAAATTGACACCCAATTAGGATAAGTGTTTTGCCCAATGTCCCTCAGCAGCAATTATTAGATTCTAGTGTAGAAACTGGATCCCCTCTCTCGTGCCAATGTTATTTTTCTCACTCTGCGCTGTCTCTAACAGAAAACATGAGAAATCTAGAATTCAGTCTTATTGGATAATTGTGTGTTACTTTTTAAAAAAAAATCCTGAATTATAGTCTGACTCATGGCTCAAGTCTTAAGGACATAGTGCCAAAGTTTCTGATCCTAAGATTAATTTTTTTTTTTTTAAGATTTGAAAAATTTAAGACACTTGGTGATCTTAAGAATTATCCAGGAACTTTACCGATTTCCAGGACTTCTAAATTCTAATTACCTGCAGAAGGGTCAGGGAACTATATTTTTAACAGACATACTATGATTAGTCAGAATATAGTTTTTAATCAGGCAAGTTTGGCCCTTGAGTATTTAACTTGTCAAGTGATTATTTCCCTGTTAGTCTCCATATCATTTTAATTTTTCTGAGGTAAGTGCTTCAGCTTGGGGTTTTTCATTAGAATAGGTACTCTCATTCTTAGGTGCTACTGAATGTCAACTATTGTTAGAATAATCCGAAATCGGTGAGAAAAAAAGCAAAAATGTCAGCAATACCCAAATATCTTGGCCAGTGTACTCTCAATTTTCTTGAAATCTGGTCTCTTTTCTGGATCTTCCTCCCAGCAGTTTTTTACAAGCAGATATACCTGGAAGGAAAAAAGGATGGATTAGCTCAGGGGGTGGTATCCTATCCTATTTCCTTCCAGAATGGGAGTCATTGAGGCAGGGACTATTTTAAAAAGATCTCAACTCTGCCAAAACCGGTTTGGCTCAGTAATAGAGCATTGGTCTGCGGACTGAAAGGTCCCAGGTTCTATTCTGGTCAGGGGCATGTACGTTGGTTGCGGGCACATCCCCAGTAGGGGGTGTGCAAGAGGCAGCTGGTCGATGTTTCTCTCTCATCGATGTTTCTAGCTCTCTATCTCTCTCCCTTCCTCTCCGTAAAAAATCAATAAAATATATTAAGGAAAAAAAAGAAGAAAAAGAAAAGATCTCAACTCTGACAATGCGGATGAGGTCGCCCAGTTGTCTGCAGTTATCTCAGGCATCACCACCTGTACCGCCTTGCCTAAACCCTTCCTAGACGCTGAATTAATGAAAAAGGTAATAGTAATTTGGGCAGGGCTAGATTAATGGGAGAGACAAAATCTTTACATACACTTGCAGGATGTATGTTGGGAAGAACAAGAAATAGTTGGGTTCAGTGAGTATGAGACAGTGACTGTAAATGAGAGCGAGGCACTTCAGCAGCATTTTTAACCACGGCTAACAGGGGAATTGCCTGGGAGAGTTTACAGAATTTCTTTTGCCGGGGCCCCAACCTAGAAGATTCTGACTTAATTGCTTTATGAAGGAATCTTAGGGCTCTCGGATTTAGCAAACAAAAATATAGAATGCCCAGCTAAACTCAAATTTCAGATAAACAATGAATAATTTCTTTAGCATAAATATGTCCCAAATATTGCATGGGCAAAGGACAATAATGTATATAATTATTATCATTACATATTAATATAAAATATTTATTATGGTATTAAATAATGTAATTATATATAATCATAATTATATTATAAGGTTATACTATAATTATATTATCATTGAATAATTGCATAAAACATAATTATAATAGAATTATTATGATACATAGACTGTATATTATTATGGCATATATAAAAGAGAAGGGAGGAAGGGGAGGTTCAGGGGAAGGGGAGACATGAGGAAGCCCAGGGAAACAGCATCTCACTATCCCTGGTTTGCAGCTTTTGTTGGGTCAGAAAAGCCTGGTGAAAACCATTAGTTTGTTCTTTACTTTAGTTAGAAATAAGATCACAAACGGTATTAGGTGCAGTCCCTGCCCATGTTCTTTGCCTCAGGCATCCCTGGGAAGGACTAGCTATGCCTACCTGCATTCACCACTAGATGATGCCTTTGCCTTGGTACATGATCTACTGATGACCTTAAAGAGACATGGACAAATCCAACCCACAGCCGGGCTGACCCAGCACCGCCGAGTGAATCAGGGGGCACTGCCAAGTCACCTATATTCGACTGGAACCAGCTACTAGATATGAAATCTTTTCTTGCTTCCAATTCCAGAACCATCTGACTACACGAGTGAATGGAGGCGGAAAAATGCTTTAGTGAAAGAAGTTTTAAGCAACATGTGGCTATCCTCAGACTAGAGAGGAGAGGGATTTGCTGACATGTGGGGAGGAATCCCAGCATCCTGAAAATCAGGGTGGAGGGATAGAATAAGACCAGGCAGGATAGGAGCAGTTCTATTTTAGAGCCTTGGGTCTGCAGCCTGTCTTTAATATTGAGATAGAGAAAAGAAGAGGTAAAAATAGCGCATTCACATCCAGCTACGCTGGCCATAAACCTCACCTGAAGATGTTTATAACTCAAAGGAAAATGGTTTGTTTTGCTTATTTAATCTTTATCCACAAGGTACAAACAAAAGGTTTTATTTTTAAGATCCTAAAAACTTTTAAAACACATTGTTTACTATCTTTGGGGATTATAAAAGCTCAGATAAAATTATGAAATAAATTTTTTTTTATCTTTTTAAATATTTTATTGATTTTGTACAGAGAGGAAGGGAGAGAGATAGAGAGCTAGAAACATCGATGAGAGAGAGTCATCGATCAGCTGCCTCTTGCACACCCCCTACTGGGGATATTATGCCCGCCACCAATGTACATGCCCTTGACCGGAATCGAACCCGGGACCTTTCAGTCCCCAAGCCGATGCTCTATCCACTGAACCAAACCGGTTTCGGCAAATTATGAAATAAATTTAGAATCTTTTCCCACAGGCTTTAATGCCTTTGTGAAGGATTATTTAAAAATTTAAACAAATGCAGGAAGAAAAGCTCAGTTTCCTTCAGATGAAGAATAAAAGGAGAGAAAGCACACTTCCCCATTGTTTCCAGATGTTGGTGTACTTATTTTTCAATCACTAGGTGGTAGTTAGAAGCCTGGCCAGTATACCACATGGGCATCTTGCTTTGTTAGCTCCTAGGAACTGAGAATGAGACGTGTGCTTAAGAGACCAGCTCTTTCCTGAGTTCAGAGAAGTGGAAACAGATAAGGTAGGGTGGCAGGCTGAGAAACTCACCTCCAGCTCCTTCTCCTCGGCTGTTTCCAGGAACAGATCTGGGCGGAAGGGCTTCACTCCATTGGAACTCTCCACTCTGAAAATTTTCTCTGATGGGACGAGAATAATTCAATTACAAGAGAGAATGCAGCATGGAGCAGCGATCAGATTCCAAACTGGCTCCCCGACTCCGATGGGGCCAGTAAGAGTGCGGCAGCACCGGGGTCAGCAGTCGGCAGAGGGATGCAGAATGAGCCGCCAGGATAAGGGGTCTCATACCTCCTATACCCAGGAGGCTAGCCCTCAACTTAAGGCCACTAACCCTATGAAACTCAACTCAGACACCGCTGCCTTCAGTGGGCTTCCTCTGACCAATATCTAGCCTGCAATCCCTATATCCCCAGTCACCCCTCCCCCAGACAGTTCAAAGTTGGCACAAGTAAGTGCTCCGTAAGGGAGGATTGAGTGAATGGAATGAAATATTGAACCATTGCCCTCACCCCCACCCCCTTCCAGGCTCCAAGGGGACATGTGACAAAAGTACAGATCTTAGTAGTAACTAAAATATGTATGTCCCACTTCAGTGATCTAGGTGTTAGACACCTGGCTGTTTGGAATCAGAAGGAAAGAGGGAAATTATAAGGGGCGATTCTTTATTTTTAAATACATTTTTATTGATTTCGGAGAGGAAGTGAGAGCGAGAGATAGAAACGTCAATGATGAGAGAGAATCATTGATCGGCTGCCTCCTGCACGCCCCCTACTGGGGATCGAGACTGCAATCTGGGCATGTGAGCTTGACCCGAATGGAACCTGGGACCTTTCAGTTTGCAGGCCAGTGCTCTAGCCACTGAGCCAAACTGTGCTCTGACCGGGAATTGAAACATGACCTTAACCAGAGCCACACCTGCAGGCAAGGGAAGATTCTTTAACTAACAATGATACTGGTGGTAGTGACACTTGGCAGCGAGGTATTGTCTCATGCACTTCAGAGCACTCTGACATTCATCCATCTAAACCTTCCAAAGTGGACAGTGAAGACATGTTACTGCTTTTTCAGCTGAGGGCGAGATGTGGTCACACAGATTAGCGTCCCTGTCACCCTAGAATGCAGGTTAGCCAGTCCCAGCGGGGGCAGATGAAAGGGTCAGGCTCTTACCATTCTGGTCGCGGCAGCTCTGCGTGTAGAAGGTCTCCCTCCGCATGATGATCTCCTGTGCGATGATCCCGTAGCTGTACACGTCCCCTTTCTGAGAGATGCTGGCTTGGCGGAGGTGCTCCGGGGCTGTCCACAGGTCTGGGCATTCAGCATGGAGATTGCAAAGTTAAGGGGGTGAGCAGCCCATAGTCGCCAACCTGCTTCTGTTCTTTAAGTCCCTACAGCAGGCACCCTGAATATGAGTGGCCTCGAGTTTATAGGGTCCCAGACTTTTGAGAAGACTATGCTAATAATGGTGTTAAGGGTAGAACACACACCTTTTAGTATGACTCTGTAATGCCAGGATTTGGGTGAGGTCATACGGCAATGTCTTTTCTAACACTGCTAGGATCATAGCCCCGAACACCCTCAAGGTCTACCTAGAATAGCACCTGGTGTACAGGAAGTGCTTGCAAAGGTTTGTGGGATGAACACACTAGAATGTGAGAGGCTAAGAGGGTTTACCAGCTTATGGGACATAAGGCATAAACCTACGGAAGCCTTTGTAAATGTTTAAAAATAAAGACAGCGCATTCAAAGAGACTATGACTGATATTTTCCAGATGTGACACACTGACAGCCCCCAAATCAGCTATTGCCCAGCGATGTGTTTTCTTGGATTCCCACAGTGTTCTTTAACACATAATGCATACCATTCATTCCCATGTTACTACTGGGCCTGCTACTCCCTAATGCTTCCCATCTAGTCCGCTTCACAGTGAAGTGCTCCAGTGTTCTGTGTTTGGCTCCTATAGATACTTGGGCTTTGGACTCTCATCACTTATCTTATTTAGTAATAACAGGGCCTACAATTGTTCTCCAACATCCCTTGAAGTTTTTCCAGAATCACCTAGCTCCTTGTGAGTTTTTTGAGGTTTGTATGTTTGGCAGTTTTGATGGAAAAAAAATCTATAGATTTATGTTGTTGGCTACAGTGTTAGGCTTATTCTCCTCATGTGGTTTTCCATCCAAATGTTCATTGCCTTTTTGAGTTGATGTCTTGTGACTTTATGTGTCTTGTGATTCATGTGGTTTGGGGTTACGGGAAAGGTAGGTACAACTACTTATGCTAAAATCCAGGTGACTGACAACACAGAGAGGTCGGTGTAACTGAGTGATGTTCATGAGGATGGGATTTAACCTGTGATTTTCGGTTATGGTGGGTCATCTAATGAGGGAGATTTGTTCTACTATTGATACATGATGAATCGTGCTTGGCACACAGTAGGTCTCCAACAAGCACTTACTGGGTTGAATCCAGTGTCTAGCATGCTTGATGTGACTAAAGAAATTAGGGGAAGAACGCAATTTTCTTCTGTTTAGGAAAAACTAAAGGATTGCAAAATAGAATTAGAAGTAGAATTTACTGTTTGGACCTAGATGGTATTTTGAATCATATGTGAGTGTTAGATTTTTGAGTCCATAATCCTGATTTATAGTAAAGAATGGGTAAATGTTCAACATAAAAACTCTATATTTTACAAATCATTTTTCTCTGTTCCTTTTTTTTACCCCTATCACAATCTTAAAAGAGATAAGAATATATTTTACTGATAAGAGTTATTTTCCTTATCATTATCAGAGATAGATAAAATGATGTCTAGAATTTGGAAATGGGTTGTCTGCCTTATACTCTATCTACTTGGGCAAATCTCTTCACCTTTCTAAACCTTTATTCTTGTTGGGTTTGTTTGCTTTATAAAGAGAGAAGTTTAGACCAGAAGATTTCTAAGGTCTCTATTTTTTTCACCCAGTTCTGCTTCTGCAAGCTAATAACTTCTTCATGATTTCTCACTAATATCAAAGGACATGGAGGAAGGAAATGCACAAAGGAGGTTTATTAAATCCAAGAAGCACTTGTTGAAAATGAACAAGGGTGAAATGGAGATTGAGCCCGCTGTCGCCTCTTGTGTCTCCAAGTATTAATTTCTGATCAGAATCACTGTTTCTTAAGAGAATTATGTGGGCTTTAAGAAAAGAGAAAGACCAGTGGGAAACCGGTTAATATTTCATTACAGACCTTTTCTTGGAGGTAAAATGGAATTGCAGCCAAAATCAGTGATCTTCACCACCATCCTACTATCTACCACGCAGTTGGTGGATTTCAGACGCCCGTGGACTTCTGTTTTATTGGAGTGCAGATATGACATCCCCTGCAATTTTTCAGATGACAAGAAAACAAAGAGATGAGACATTCAGCATTTGCTTATTTTAAAGAAAGAAGTGACATTTTGAACTCATTTCAGCATGCTGATAGAAACACACTAATAAATTTTAAACTTAGTTCTACTAATTTTACTTTAAATATATTAAGGCCCTAATGGTTGCCTAAGCTCTACATCTAGTTTTAAATCTATTTAGGTGACATAGTAGACAACATAGCAGTTGTCTAAAGACTTGGATTAAGTAATTATCTATATATAAAACCCTAATATGGCCGGGACCGGTTTAGCTCAATGGATAGGGCGTTGGCTTGGGGACTGAAGGGACCCGGGTTCGATTCCGGTCAAGGGCATGTACCTTGGTTGCGGGCATATCCCCAGTAGGGGGTGTGCAAGAGGCAACTGATCAATGACTCTCTCTCATCGATGTTTCTAACTCTCTATCTCTCTCCCTTCCTCTCTGTACACAATCAATAAAATATATTAAAAAAAACAACAACCCCCCCCCCCAAAAAAAAACCCAAAACCCTAATATGCAAAGAGACCGAACAGAAGAACAACCAAACAACTAGTTGCTATGATGTGCCCTGTTCACCAGGGGGTACGCACGGAACATGGTGGGTGTTGGCAGCAGGTGACAGTTCATGGAACACGGCAGGCATTGGCCATGGCAGGATGGCTGAGCAGGTAACCAGGGGTGCCAGACCAAGGTAGGGCACTGGTTGCTGTCATTAGGGCAAGCCTCTGGTGATTACTGGGAATTCTTTGCTCCCATGCATGGTGGTCCTGCTGGGCACTCACACCTGCTGCCAGTGCTGGCCCTGCTTGCACCTGCTGCTGGTGCCCAGCACCAGCCCTGATTGCTGGGCGCCTTCAGGGGGTGCAAGCAGTGGCTGTTGGCCCCTATCGCCCATGAGGGCTTCTCCACTTCCCCCTGCTCCTGAGGGGCAATCAGGGCAGCAGCTGCCATTCGCACCCTCTGCTGGAGCCAGCCCCAATCACTCCGCACTGTTAGCAGGTGCAAGCGGGCCAGCACTGTCAGCGCATGAAAGAGGCGGGAGCAGGGTTGCTGGCTGACTAGGGACCAGGGGCTGTGGTAGGAAGGGCCAGGTGGGGGCACAGAGGAAGGGCTGAGACCTGCCCCTGTGCCCACAGCAGCCGTGTGGCCCATAGTTCTTTCAAGGTGCACGAATTCGTGCATTGAGCCCCTAGTAGATAATATAAAATGAAAGGTTGGCCGAAACCGGTTTGGCTCAGTGGTAGAGCGTCGGTCTGCGGACTGAACGGTACCAGGTTCGATTCTGGTCAGGGGCATGTACGTTGGTTGCGGGCACATCCCCGTTAGGGGTTGTACAAGAGGCAGCTAGTCGATGTTTCTCTCTCATCGATGTTTCTAGCTCTCTATCTCTCTTCCTTCCTCTCTGTAAAAAATCAATAAAATATATATTTTTAAAAATGAAAGGTTGATCCTATTTTCTTGAAGTGTGTTCACTTACCACTTACTTGGTCTGTGACCTTGGGTATGTCTGGTCCTCTACTACTTCAATTAAAAAAATATGCATAATAAGGCTTTGCTATTCTGAAGGGAGGAGCTAGGCTAGATTAGTTTCTAAAATTTAATGGATTTCATTCTATTGTGAAAGAAGCCTATTTTTCACTGGTGTGCTTCCCTCTGCTGGCTAGAGGTGTCATTGCAGACACTGGTTTTCAGCCTGGATCACAGGAGTGATATGTGGCAAATGGGGTATCATATAGCATTTTGCAAACGTATTCTGATGCTATGTGGAGGGAGATTTAAGACTATCAAATGGCTCACTCTTGGGATTGACTTTTCTTCATTCTTGAACAAGGCCCTGGTCACTAGTACTCCAGTGTTTGGGAATGTACATGTCCAGATTTATTACTGCCTCATACAAGATGGTTGCCTGTGTTTAATATTTTTTCTTATAAAGTTGAAGATTCAGTTATTCTCTCTACAGCTTTATATTATCTTAACTTCCAGCCAGTCTATGAAAATGTGTGCCTCAAACCCAGAGTAGAAAGCATATAATAATCCTAAGAAGAAGACCTAGTATATATGGAACATATACTTGTACCAGGCCTTATGCGAAGTATATGCATTATTTCATAAAATACTCAGAACAACTCCATGACTATTAGTACTAAATATTTTTATTACCATCTTACAGATGAAGAAACCGATGCAGATAAGTTGAATAGCTTGCTTGATCTGTTTTCCTGTATTTAATTTTCTAGATGTCTTTTGTGTTTATAGGTCTCTTACCTTAGCAATGTCATACAAGACAGAGATCTTAAACTCCCAATCCATGAATGTACCATCTGGGTAGGAAATTGTATCATTTAAAACTTCCTGAACAGGAAAAAAAGGAAAGGAAGAAGATCAGTTGTCACAAGGAGGGATACTGTGGAGAGACTATTGCAGGCAAATAATGATATAATCATGAAGTCTTGGGTTCAGGAACACATTGGGACTCTGTTGCCCTGGATTTCCTGAATGTATACAGGGTGGAGGGAAAGCAGGTTTACAGTTGTGAGTACATGAAACACAGATTTTATTCTTGTATTATTATGTATTAACTATTGCATCATTTCCCATACGAATAACTATAAACCTACTTTTGCTCCACCCAGTATTTATTTTCTTCCCTACCTAAGAAACATTAGGTGGTTTTCACAATGTGGACATGAGCAGGAAATAACCAGAGTATCCAAAATTCTGGTGCTTCCACCTGATGGGGGTGAAGAAATGAGCCCATGAGCACATGCCTGCCTGGCGAGTGGGCAGGTGAGTCTGAATCACAAGTCGCTGGGCTGCAGGTCCTGTCTCACCAAAATTATATGAATGTTTTTAAGCAAGGAATTGCTGTTAGGAAATACATTCACTAGGCTTATGTTTTTACTCACATGATCAATTGTATCCATTGGCTTTATAGCTCTAAGTTTTTTTTATTGCACTAGCCAGTTTGGCTCAGCGGATAGAGCCTGCAAACCAAAAGGTCCCAGGTTCCATTCCAGTCAAGGGTATGTACCTTGGTTGCAGCCTCCTACCCAGGTCCTGGTTGTGGCACATGCAGGAGGCAACCAATCAATGTGTTTCTCTCACATCGATGTCACTCTCTGTCTTTCCCTCTCTCTTCCACTCTCCCTAAAAATCAATGGAAAAATGTCCTGGGGTGAGGATTAACAACAATAATAAATGTTTTTATTTATTTCAAAAAGAGGAAGGGAGAGGGAGAGAGAGATAGAAACATCAATGATGAGAGAGAATCACTGATGGACTGCCTCCTGCACACCTGCTACTGGGAATCAGGACTGCAACTCAGGCCTGTGCTCTGACTGGGAATCGAACTGTGACCTGGTTTATGAATCAACACTCAACCACTTAGCCACACTGATCAGGCTAAATGTGTGTGTGTGTTTTTGTTTGTTTGTTTGTGTTTGTGTTTTGTTTTGTTTTTGCTAAATGTGTGCTGTTGTTGTTGTGTGTTTTTTTGTTTGTTTATTTTTTTAGTTTACTAAGTCCTCTGTCAATAAGACAAGAGCTTCGGGATTTTGTGTGAACTGTATGACCTAGAATTTTGAGCTCAATATTTTAACATGGTGATGGTTCCAACAAGATAATGGTTCTAAGCTAGTAACAATTCTTCATAGTAGAGTTCTAATAACCTATCAGTAGTTTCTTGTTTTGGGGGAAAAAGCATAATTTGACCTTTAGTTTTAAGTCAGGCACTATACCAATAATTTCAAAGCAAAGGGTCCAAAGTCATCATTCATTTCAAATAAGGCTGGCTGGACTGTAGGTACCACGCCAAGTCAAGGGAGGGGAGCTATGCCCAGACACACTCTAAAGTAATTATTTCCCTTAGCACCCAACATATTTTATATTTTGTTTATGTTTATTATCTCTTCGCCTCATGAACACATAGACTCTGATAATTTTTGTTCACTGAAGTTTCTGCAGCATTTCGTTCGGTGTCTGGCTTGGAATAAATCTTTATTTAATAAACTAGAAGCCCGATGCATGAAAATCATGCAAGAGTAAGCCTTCCTTCCCCCAGCTGCTGCTACTGGCTTCCCCTAATAGCCCCTGTTTCATCCCGAAGGGCATCTGGAAGGATGTCCAGTCTAATAAGCATATTACCCTTTTATTATTATAGATGTTTGTTGCTTGAATGAGTCAGTTGTTCCTACCCCAGGTTAGCCGCAGGGATGGTGTATTTATAAGGCAGGAAGCAAATTGTCTTTATCCCATTTAGGGTGAAACTTTCTGATTTGTTTCCCCACAAAAGTAGGTTCTGATGGGATTTGCCATGGTTGGAGCCTGAAGGATGCACAAGGAGGGGGCTGCCATTTGCCTCTGCACAGCCTTTGCTTTGAGGTTCATGGTACAAAGGGGTGGTTTCCTGTAGAAACTTCTGTTGTTGTCTGAGCCCAGGAGGACTCAGCAATGTCAGAAGGGGGTCCCGGACCATTGAGATAACTGAAATTTCCTACCTTAGGGTAGAGAGCCCCCCAAATTATAGGTATGATACCCAAATGTTTGCTGAGCGTTTTAGGGAGTAAAAGACTCTGTAAGACCCTTTGACCAGACTTTGTGAACTGGTATTCTAAAATTGCTGTCTCGTTGAAATTAAATGAATCCGAGTATGGTATAGCCCTCATGTAATTGTTATCATTAGACATGTTTTATTTAAATTATATATATTTTTAATTTTAATGTTCATTTTCAGCATTACATGGTCTTTTTTCTTTCTATGACCTTTTGATATGATACATGAGAGTGATATTTTTGAATTCATAGAATTAACCATATCTGATTGTACTATGCTCTCTCTCTCTCTCTCTCTCTCTCTCTCTCTCTCTCTCTCTCTCTATATATATATATATTTTTTTTTTTTTTTTTTTTAATTTTTCTATATGGGTGATCAGTTAGGAAATTGGAAATTGTCCTTACCCGGAGGGATCCTCGCTCACAGTATTCAATCACCCCAAAGATCATGGTATCAAGCTTCACAGTTCCGTAGAATTTGGTTAGGTTGTAATAGTCAATCTGAAGCAACTAAGATAACATGTTTATTTACAAAGCAAGTCAGCGAGAAAGCAGCACCACAGTACAAATTAATATGCTAATAAAACGTGTTTTAGATCTTTGGGAAGACAATTTGGAATGTCAGTACATTTCTTAGTACGCATTGCAACTCATCTTATCAACCAGTCTTTCTTTCCTCAGCAAGGGGACTCGAATACAAACCTTTGACTACTCTCAATATCAGGACCATTTTGTAGAATATGCTATTAGATTTCCAACATGTTTTACACCATCAAACATCATTCTCCAACATGTGTTGGTAGAATCTTCAACACGAATACGTATGGTCACCCATTTCTCGGCCTGAGGGCTTCTCTGTCAGCATCCCCAGTGATGCCTTGCTGTCCTAGGCCCTCAGTGCTTAGGGGAAATGCAGTGATGCTCTTTCTCACTTATGGGTTTCAATCAAAAGGTCATAGAAATTGAACCCATACCTTGTTCAGTTCTATCTTCTGCTTCTCAGTGAAATTGCCATCGTTGTGCTTGAGATCCTTTAGAATCACTCTCTGCAAAGATCAATTGAATTAAGAAGGTAAAGTTGTAGCATGACTATTTATATGTATAATATTGTAGCATACTATAATATTTTGTTATCTCCCCACTATACTGTAAACTCTTGAGAGCAGTGACAGTATTTTGTTGATGTTTATGTCCCTTGGATATGAGAGGCTCAGGTTTGAATGTATCTTTAAGAATGACTAAATGAGATGGAAGAAAGGAAGGAAGGAAGGAAGGAAGGAAGGAAGGAAGGAAGGAAGGAAGGAAGGAAGGAAGGAAGGAAGGAAGGAAACCTTAAGTGGAATTGTCTTATTCTCACTAAATGAGGCAAAATATATAATACCAAGGCTGCCTGGACTGCTCTGAATCTCTTTTATTTTTCCTTTCACTTCCTACACTCCACCTATCTTAAAAAATGGTATGCATTCTTTGATTTTCCCCAGGCTGTGAGTCTGTAACCCTTGAAGCAGAGCCCCGCCCATCCCTGTGAAAGGCGCCTAGAACAGCCCTGGAGCAGCCCTGCACCCATGCCTACCTCTGCACCGCCAGCCTCTGAAAGGGGAAGGGGTGAGTCAGCAGGCCCAGAGCACACCCCTCACCGAGGAGAGTTCAGAGAAGCAGGGAGAGACAATAGTCACCTTTTTGTCGTATTTGCAGTGTCGTAGACCCTGAATTGTATCCCGTCTCTTGTCATCATCGATCTGGTACAAGAAAAGGTTAATTATTCCAGAAGCTTCCTGTCTTGTCCCATCCACTGCCAATCAAAGGCCGGGAGCCTCCGCCAGGTGAGCGGCGTCTACTCGCTCACAGCCTGCTGAGCAGACTCCCAGGAGAACTGTCACAACTGACTTGTGTTTCTCTCACAACTCGCCTTTGCTCTGCAACAAGATGCTAACCTTCGGGTTCCCTCCGCTTCCTCGTAGAGTTGTGCTGTCCCCCCCTTCTCCTTGTGTTCTACTTCAGCCAGGGTTTCCTTGCTTCCTTCTCCCCCCTGCCCCCGCCTCGTGGGAATCATTGCCTGTAGCAACAGACAGTTGCTCTTAGGATAAGGTGACCAGACGTCCGCTTTTGGCGGGACAGTCCCGATTTTTGGAAAGATAAGGTGACCAGACGTCCCGAGGTGTTTTAAAAAAAAGTCCCGATTTTTGCCGAAACCGGTTTGGCTCAGTGATAGAGCCTTGGTCTGCAGACTGAAGGGTCCCGGATTCGATTCCAGTCAAGGGCATGTACATTGGTTGTGAGCACATCCCCGGTGGGGGGTGTGCAGGAGGCAGCTGGTCGATGTTTCTAGCTCTCTATATCTCTCCCTTCCTCTCTGTAAAAAATCAATAAAATATATTTAAATAAAATAAAATAGGAGAAATCAAGATGGCGGCATAGGGTAGACACCCGAATGCAGCCTACCACAACAAATTTGAATTTAGAACTGAAAAACAGGGGAGGCATTGCCCTGAAGCGCCAGACGGCTGGCTGAGAGGAGGCTCTGCCATCTGGGAAGGAGAGAGAAGGCACGCTGAACCTCAGGAACTGTGAAGGTACGGAGAACTGTGTGCACGAAAAGGCGCTGGCTTAATCCCGGTACGGAGAGGAAGGGCCGGACCAAGATTGCTGCTGGCTTACTCCCTGCACGCAGAGAGGGCGGGCCGGGCTGAGTTCGCTACTGGCTTACTCCTGGCGCGGAGAGGGAGAACAGCTAACGTGGCTGGCTTTCTTGTCTGAGAGGAAAACAGAATCACCCTATTGCTCTGATAAACGGCCCCAGACAGGGAGAGGCCAGACTGTCGGGCAGTGGGCAGAGATCTCTTGGAGGTGTGTGAAGCCAGAGGCCATTACTGCGGGACTTGGGAAGGAGCCAAAGGGAAAACAAAGTTTGTCTGCACCAACCCGAGACTCCGCCCTACCTGTGGCTGAGCACAGAAGCTCTCCCAGAGGCTGGTTTTCTCTAAGGAGGGACTTGCAGGAATCCAAAGCTTGTCTGCGCCTTTACCAAAGAGGTGCGCGCACACGCCTGCAACCAATCTTCCAAAACTCTCCATGAACAGGACTTTTCTAAGGCAAGACTGACAGGGAACCAAAGATTGTCTGCGCCACCCCGAGACCCCGCCCTATTCAAGCAGAGTACGGAAACCCTCCTAGCTGAGACACTGCTGATCCTCACAGCCAATTGGCTTGGAGATCAACGCTTCCCAGTGATACCAACAATAAGCAAGGCTTAACAACAAGACTGCACACACAGCCCACAAAGGGCTACACCAAGACTGTCCACTGCAGGTAACTGGGAAGGCTGTGCTACTGGGCTCTACCAGAACACCTAGCACACAAAGCTATTCCATCAAATCAGGGAAACAACTAAAATGCAGACAAGAAGAAGGACACAAAGAAAGGAGATGGAGGAAAAGAAAAGATTGGACATTGAGTTCAAAACTACAGTTATAAGGTTATTCAACAATATCCTAAAAAAGGCCGATAAAATAAATGAGACCTATGAGGATATGAAAAGGGAGCAACTAGAAATAATAAGGGATCAACAAGAAATGAAGAAAACATTGTCTGAAATAAAAAATATTATACAAAGTCCTAAAAACAGACTGGAAGATTGCAAGAATCAAGACAAAGATTTAGAACACAAAGAGCCAGAGGACACTCCTCTGCAGAAGGGAGAAGATAAGAGAATCCAGAAAGTTGAAGATAGTGTAAGAAACCTCTGGGACAATTTCAAGCGAACCAACATCAGAATTATGGGGATTCCAGAAGAGAGAGAGCAAGATACCGAAAGAACACTAGAAGAAATAGTGACAGAAAACTTCCCCCACTTGGGGAAAGAAATAGACTTACAAGTCCAGGAAGCCCGCAGAACCCCAAACAAAAGGAATCCAAGGAGGACCACACTAAGACATATCATAATTAAAATTCCAAGAGCAAAAGACAAAGAGAGAATATTAAAAGCAACAAGAGAAAAGCAGGTAGTGACCTATTTAATATAAAGGAGCACCCTATAAGATTGTCAGCTGATTTCTCAACAGAAACCATGCAGGCCAGACGGGAATGGCAAGAAATATTCAAGGTGATGAATAACAAGAACCTACAGCCAAAAATAATCTACCCAGCAAAGCTATCACTCAGAATCAAAGGACAGATAAAGAGCTTCACAAATAAAAAAAAGCTGAAAGAGTTCGTCATCACCAAACCAGAATTATATGAATTGCTGAAGGAGGTTATTTAGGAAGAGGAAGAAGATAAAGATAAAAATTATGATAAACAAATACGTAGCTATCAACAAGTGAATCTAAAAACCAAGGGAATTTAAAAATCTGATGAACAATATTAACTGGTGAATATAATAGAATCAGAGGTATGGAAGGGGAGTGGACTGACGATTCTCAGGGAAAAGGGGAGTGGGGGTGCGGGAAGAGACTGAACAAAAACTGTGCACCTATGGATGAGGACAATGGGGGATGGGGAAAGGACAGAGGGTGGGGTGGGAACCTGGTGAAGGGGAGCAATTGAGGGGGGGAAGAGGATCACATTTGTAATAATCTGAACAATAAAGATTTATTTAAAAAATAATAATAAATAAATAAATTAAATAAAATAGTCCCGATTTTTGAAAATCGGGACTTTTTAAAAAGCCGTGGGACAAATTGTTAAAAACCAGGACTGTCCCACCAAAAGCGGGACGTCTGGTCACCTTATCTTAGGGGGAACATGCTGTGCATTGGAGTTGCAAACTCATGTCTAAATGCCCAAGTGGCAATGCAGCGAGGACACTGGGCCGGGTGTCTGAGGGGGGCAGCCCCATCAGCTCTAGTTGCAGCCGAGAGAGTGGCTGGATCATCTGAATTGTCAGAAGAAGCTGGTAATCTGAACTTTTCCAGCCATTCCAAGATTTTTATATTTGGCAATGGCTTTTAAAAGATGATAAAGATTCACACACACACACACACACACACACCCCTGCAGGTCAGACATGGCCCTTGGTCCACCAGACTTCAAAGGCAGACGAAAGGTTGAGACCTATTGCATCTTTCAAGTTGATTCTCATAAAAACCTGTGATCTGTTGTAATAATTGGTTAAAATTGACTTCTTAGGGGCATTTTAAACGGTGAGTGAAATAATATCGAAGTCTTAGATGCTGAAAGAAATGATCCCTGCTTGGCTCATTTCCCACCGTCTACCGGCGCCTGTCCAATACCTGGCAACCTGCACCAGCTCTACACAGGCTTCTTCCAAAGGTGAGGGCACCTTACCTTCAGGCTCACGTGGTTGGTCTCATTGGTCTCCAGAGGAATGATGTTTTCACAGGGAATGTGGGACCATTTTTTCTGACGACGTTCATTCTCTTTTTTGTATTTTCTGTGGAAGGAACAGAACCAGTCAATTGGTTCTTATTAGTATTCATGCTGTTCAGCTTCTGAACACTGGGAGGAATTTCAAACTCTGGCATTCTCAGGTAGATACGTGGTGAGTGAGGCCAGCCCAATTACAACTCTCCAACCTGGCGAGCGCTGGCCATTAGCGAACTTATAAGGATTTCCGTGGCCTTTTATGTTACTTTTCCCCCTTTTTGTTTCACTTTCTTGGGTCCTTCACCAATACAGACCTTCACTATAATAAAGAATCTGAACTGATAGCATGCAAAGAGAGGGGAAAGAAAGAGGAAAGAAAAACATTTTAAATTGATAACCTTGAAAGGCAGAAACACAAATTTTTAAACCACCTGAGAATATACCAGATTCCTAAGTAAGCCAGTTCAATCTTGTGTATCTGTGCCTTCGGAAACATATGTAGGAGGAAAATACAAAGGCACAGAGAATTTGTAACAATACCCATCCCAACATTCAAAATGTCAAAGTTTTGTAATTGTTTTCCCAGAGAATATGGATACATTAGAATTATGGATCTTACACCTGTCTAAGAGACCTCTTTGTGCACATACATCATCAGCAATAGCCACTAAACCCGTCTCTCCCTCCCTCCCTTCCCCCCTCCCTCCCTCTCTCTTCCATCCCTCCCTCGTTCCTCTCAGAATGAGGATCACAGCCCAAGAGGGAGTGGGTACCCTAGCACCAGGAGCGCAGCCAGCAGGAGCAGGACCACAGTGCCGGTGAGCGTGAAGACTGCAATCATCAGGATTTGAGGCCCTGTCACAGGAAAGACAGTGCAAAACGTGTTAGTAAGGATCGCTGAACAGGGAATAAAAGCATTTCAGAGATTCTAGTTGTGTGATGTAATTTGGGGAAGGGGAAAGGGAGCCCCTTTAAAAAATATTTATCCTCGCCCTAACCGATTTGGCTCAGTGGATAGAGCGTCGGCCTGGGACTCAAGAGTCCCAGGTTCAAAAAAAAAAAAAAAAAAAAAGAGTCCCAGGTTCGATTCCGGTCAAGGGCATGTACCTTGGTTGTGGGCACATCTCCAGTGGGGGGTGTGCAGGAGGCAGCTGATCGACGTTTCTAACTCTCTATTCCTCTACCTTCCTCTCTGTAAAATATCAATAAAATATATTTTTAAAAATATATTTATCCTTTATTCATCTCTTCATTGATAATGTAAGTCCTGTGTTCTTGGTCTCTGAAGAAAACTGCCTAGAATGTGCCCTAAGGCAGTGGCTTCATGTCAGCTATCTGTACAGTCTATATATGACATGTCTTTATAGCAGTCGCCAAATAAGACATAAAATAGCTTCCAGCACACAAATAATTTTGGTGGTAGATGTCTTCCTGGTGTTCTTGAAACAATAGACCTAAAAGGAATTCAAAATGGGAGGCAGAGACGTGTGTGTGTGTGTGTGTGTGTGTGTGTGTGTGTGTGTTTTAATACAGACCACAAAACAAAAGTAAGCCAGCACTAAAATATTAAATTACTGTGTTGCTGGTGCTTTTTTCCAAGCTCTACTAGACAACTAGGAGAAGCAATGAAGAATCTAAGTGATTATATTTGTTAGAACATGAGTACATGGGTGGAGTTACGTAGATGGGGTAATGTGGGAGACTCACAAAGGAGTAAGTGGAACCCCGGATACAATGTGGATCCCAACACAAAGAAACAATGAAGCAGAATCTGAGTATGCAGAGGAATAGCTAGATAGAGAAGGACAATAACAATGACAAATTACAAGAAACTCTTGGTTCATTTAAGCCCCAATGGGTCTCTATGAGACTCAGAAGCTAGTGGGTTGAAGAAGGAAAAAATGGAATGGATTCCAAGCAATAGATGAGAATGTGGAAGAAGCTAGAAGACAATAGCAATATGGTGAAGGAGACATATTTCTTCAGTAAAAATAAGAGTCCCAGTCAGAAATTCTAGGGGAAAATGTTCAAATAGGACATATTTAAAAAATGAAACAAAAATAACATTTGGCCAGATTTTCAGAATTTGCAATTTTAAAAAATTTATTATTATTATTTTTTAGTAGATGTGGCACAAAGGGGAGACACTGGGGCTAGCTATATAGAAAGAAACTATATCTTGGCATGCTATTTGGCTTCATGTGAATAATAATAATAATAATGTTTTCAACTAATAGAATATCAACTTAAAGGTAAACACAGAGGGCTTCATTATGGTTACCAAATAATATTATCAGCCATGATAGATTAAAGAAAAATACAGGAGAATTTGGGAGCAGAGAAAGAGATAGAAGAAAAAAATAGGTACACTAACATCTTTATCTTCCAAAGTTGAGAAGCAAGAAGTTTTATAGATAGTTGCTAGAACAACACTAGAAGCATATGCATATTAATTAAAATTACAAAGATACTCTCTGCTAGTGAAGACAAAGGGCAGCTTCCAACAGGATTCATTCCTGATTGGGCAGAAAAGGTGTGGTGAACTCTTGTTTGAAAACCCCAAGCAGAATGTCAAATGTGTTTGCATGCTAGGAGAAGGAACACCACATAACCAGACATCCTGAAAAGAGAGACCATGGGGAGACAGAGAAATAGCCTGCACATGAAAGAAAAGCAGGCATCACCAGAAAAGGAAGTAAACGAGGCAGAGGCAAGCAGCCTACCAGAGCAAGAATTCAGAGTAATGATTATAGGATGGCTAAAAAAAATGGAAGAGAAATTTGACAATAACCAAGAAGAAATGAGGAAGAACCATGAGGAATTGAAGAAGAACCATGAGGAATTGAAGAAGAACCAAGAGGAATTGAAGAACCAAGAAGAAATGAAAAATGACATCACTACCATGAAGAACTCAATAGAAAGCATCAAGAGCAGACTAGATGAAGCAGAGGACCGCATCAGTGAGCTAGAAGACAAGATGGAAAAAAAAATACCCAATTAGAGCAGCTTCTAGAAAAAAAGATTAAAAAGCAGGAGGAGATCCTATGGGAGCTTTGGAACAATACAAAACAAAATAATATTCGAATAATAGGGGTTCCAGAAGGAAAGAAAACTGAGGTAGACATGGAAAAAGTATTTCAAGAAATAATGACAGAGTCGAAACCAGTTTGGCTCAGTGGTAGAGCGTCGGTTTGCGGACTGAAAGGTCCCAGGTTCGATTCCAGTCAGGGGCATGTATGTTGGTTGCGGGCACATCCCCAGTAGGGGGTGTGTAAGAGGCAGCTGGTCGATGTTTCTCTCTCATCGACATTTCTAGCTCTCTATCTCTCTCCCTTCCTCTCTGTAAAAAATCAATAAAATATATTTTTTTAATAAAAGAAATAATAACAGAAAACTTTCCTGAGATAGAGAAGAAAAAACCCACACAAATCCAAGATGCTCTCAGAGTCCCAAGCAAAATGAATCCCAGAAGACAGATGCCAAGGCACATTATAATTAAATTGGCAATCAACGACAAAGTAAGAATCTTAAAAGCAGCCAGAGAGAGACAGAAAGTTACATACAAAGGAACCCCCATCAGACTAGCAACTGATTTCTCAACAGAAACTTATCAGGCCAGAAGGGAATGGGATGAAATATACAAAGTCATGCAAAGGAAGGGTCTGAATCCAAGAATACTGTACCCCGCAAGGCAATCAATCAAAATTGAAGGGGAAAGCAGGAGCTTCACAGACAAAAAAAGACTGAAGGAATTTATCTCCACCAAACCAGCAATGCAAGAAATGCTAAAGGGTCTACTGTAAAAATAAAGAAGTGAAGAAGGAACAAGGGTATGGAATAAAAATGGTGTCAAATGAGTACCTATCAATAATAACCTTAAATGTAAATGGTTAAATGCTCCAATCAAAAGGCATAGAGTGACAGATTGGATGAGAAAACAAGACCCATACATCTGTTGTCTACAAGAAACCCACCTCAGAAAAAAAGATGCACACGTACTGAGGGTGAAGGGATGGAAAAAAGATTTCCAGGCAAATGGAAATGAAAAAAAAGCTGGGGTAGCAATACTTATATCTGACAAATTAGATCTCAGAGTGAAGGTCATAACAAGAGATAATGAAGGCCACTTCATAATACTAAAAGGAACAATCCAACAAGAAGAAATAACCCTGGTAAATATATATGCACCCAATACAGGAGCACCCAAATATATAAAAAAAACTGCTGGAGGACATTAAGTGAGAGATTAATAGCAATACAATCATAGTAGGATATTTTAATACCCCACTGTCACCCTTCAACAAATCATCTAAACAAAAAATCAGCAAAGAAATATCAATCCTAAATGACTCACTAGACCAGATGGAATTAATTGACATCTTCAGAACATTCCACCCCAAAGCCACAGAATATACATTCTTCTCAAGTGCACATGGAACGTTCTCAAAGATAGACCACATTTTGGGACATAGGCAAAGTCTCTTCAAATTCAAGAATATAGAAATCATATCAAGCATCTTCTCAGATCATAATGGCATAAAACTGGAAATTAACTACAATAAAAATAATCCAAAAAAAATCAAACATGGAGACTAAACAGCATGCTATTAAACAAGGACTGGGTTACCAGAGAAATCAAGGAAGAAATTAAAAAAAATCCTGGAAACAAATGACAATGAAAACACAACAATCCAAAATCTATGGGACACAGCAAAAGAGTTTTGAGAGGGAAGTTCATATTCTTACAAGCCTATTGCAAAAAACTAGAAAAAATGCTAATGATCTAACTCTACAACTCCAAGAGTTAGAAAAAGAGCAACAAGAAAAGCCCAGTGTAAGCAGAAGGAAGGAAATAACAAAAATCAAAGCAGAGATAAATGACATAGAGACCAAAGGAACAATACATAATATCAACAAAACCAAGAGCTGGTTCTTTGAAAGGATAAACAAGATAGATGAACCTCTAGCCAGGCTAACCAAGAAACAAAGAGAGAGGACCCAAATAAACAAAATCAGAAATGAAAGAGGTGAAATAACAACAGACCCCACCGAAATACAATGGATTGTTACAAAATACTACAAACAACTCTATTCCAACAAACTGAACAACCTGGAGGAAATGGACATATTCCTAGAAAAATACAAACTTCCAAAACTCAATCAGGAAGAATCTAAAAATCTCAACAGACCAGTGACTTGGGAAGAAATTGAAACAGTCATCAAAAAGCTTCCAGCAAACAAAAGCCCAGGGCCAGATGGCTTCACAGGAGAGTTTTACCAAATATTCAAGGAAGAACTAAAACCTATCCTCCTCAGACTATTCCAAAAAATCTAAGAGGAAGGAACACTTCCAAACTCCTTCTATGAAACCAGCATCACCCTAATACCAAAACCAGATAAAGACAACTCAATGAAAGGGAATTACAGGCCAATATCCCTCATGAACATAGATGCCAAAATCCTCAACAAAATTCTAGCAAATCAACTCCAGAAGAACACCACAAAGATCATACACCATGACCAAGTAGGATTTATTCCAGGAATGCAAGGATGGTACAATATCCGTAAATCAATAAACGTAATACATCACATAAACAAATTGAAAAATAAAAATCAT
Source organism: Pipistrellus kuhlii (assembly GCF_014108245.1). Taxonomy (NCBI): domain Eukaryota; kingdom Metazoa; phylum Chordata; class Mammalia; order Chiroptera; family Vespertilionidae; genus Pipistrellus; species Pipistrellus kuhlii. The sequence continues at coordinate 20,993,846 of NW_023425529.1, forward strand.
ATAGTCATATCAATTGATGCAGAAAAAGCATTTGATAAAATCCAACACCCTTTCCTGATAAAAACTCTTAACAAGGTGGGAGTACAAGGATCATGCCTCAACATAATAAAAGCTATATACAATATGATAAACCCACAGCCAACATTATACTCAATGGGCAAAAACTAAAACCATTCCCTGTAAGAACAGGAACAAGACAGGGATGCCCACTCTCGCCACTCCTGTTTGACATAGTACTGGAAGTACTAGCCATTGCAATTAGACAAGAGGAGGAAATAAAAGGCATCCAAATTGGAAAAGAAGAAGTAAAGTTATCCTTATTTGCAGATGACATGATATTGTACATAAAAAACCCAAAAGACTCCATTAAAAAACTAATTGACTTAATAAATGAATTTGGCAATGTAGCAGGATACAAAATTAACGCCAAGAAATCCATGGCATTTCTATACACCAATAGTGAAACTACAGAAACAGAGATTAAAAAAGCAATTCCATTTACCATCGCACCAAAAAAATTAAGATACCTAGGTATAAATTTAACTAAGGAAGTAAAGGTCCTATATGTGGAAAACTACATGACACTGAAAAATAGAGATAGAGGAAGATGTAAAGAGATGGAAGAACATACCATGTACATGGATTGGTAGAATCAACATAATCAAAATGTCCATACTTCCTAAAGCAATCTATAGATTCAATGCACTCCCCATTAAAATACCAATGGCATATTTCACTGACCTAGAAAGAACTCTCCAAAAGTTCATTTGGAACAATAAAAGACCCCGAATAGCCACATCAATCCTGAGAAAGAAGAGTAAAGTAGGAGGGATCTCAATACCAGACTTCAAATTGTATTACAAAGCCACTGTTCTCAAAACAGCCTGGTACTGGCACAAATACAGACATATAGATCAATGGGATAGAATAGAGAACCCAGATATCAACCCAAATCACTATGCTTAATTAATATTTGACAAAGGAGGCATGAATATACAAGGGAGCCAAGACAGTTTCTTCAATAAATGGTGTTGGGAAAATTGGACAGACACATGCAAAAGAATGAAACTAGATCACCAACTTACACCATTCACAAAAATAAACTCAAAATGGATACAGGACTTAAACATCAGACGGGAAACCATAAAAATACTAGAAGCATCCACAGGCAGCAAAATCTCAGACGTATGCCAAAAGAACTTCTTTACTGATACTGCCCCTAGGGCAATGGAAGCTAAAGAGAAAATTAAAAAATGGGACTACATCAAAATAAAAAGCTTTTTTACAGCAAAAGAAACCATCAACAAAACAACAAGAAAGCCCATGGTGTGGGAGAACATATTTGCAAATAATACCACTGATAAAGGTTTAATCTCCAACATCTACATACAGCTTATACAACTAAATAAAAGGAAGATGAATGATCCAATTAAAAAATGGGCAATGGACCTAAATAGAATATTTTCAAAAGAAGACAGAAGGAAGGCCTAAAGGCACATGAAAACATGCTCAAAGTCACTAATTGTCCGAGAGATGCAAATCAAAACAACAATGCGGTACCATCTCACACCTGTCAGAATGGCCAACATCAACAAATCAACAAAAGACAAGTGTTGGCGAGTTTGCGGAGAAAAAGGAACCTTCGTGTACTGCTGGTGGGAATGCAGACTGGTGCAACCACTGTGGAGAATAGTGTGGAGTTTCCTAAAAAAAACTGCAAATGGAACTCCCATTTGACCCAGTAATCCCACTCCTAGGAATATATCCCAAGAAACTAGAAACACCAATCAGAAAGGATATATGCACCCCTATGTTCATAGCAGCACAATCTACAATAGCCAGAATTTGGAAACAGCCTAGGTGCCCGTCAGCAGATGATTGGATCCAAAAACTATGGTACATCTACACAATGGAATACTATGCTGCCATAAAAAAGAAGGAATTCTAATCATTTGCAGCAACCTGGATGGAATTGGAGAACATCGTGCTGAGTGAAATAAGCCAATCAAAGAAAGAGAAACATTACATGACCTCACTCATTTATGGATAATAAAGAACATTATAAACTGATGAACCAAAAGATAGATATAGAGACAGTAAAGCAACAAGCAGACTGTCAAATTACAGTGGGGAGGGGAGGGAGATCTGGGGGAGATAATAGATCAACCGAAGGACTTGTATACATGCGTATAAGTACAACCAATGGACATAAAACTCTGGGGAGGGAGGGTATGTATGGGAGGGAGGAAGGGGGGCAAAAAAAATCAATAAAAAAAGATATAAAAAAAATAAATAAAATTACAAAGATACCCAATAAATATATTGACAAAAAATTTATGCTAGGGGGAAACTTTTTAAAAACAAGATTTTTAGAGAGAGAGGAAGTGGGGAGAGAAATAGATAGATGAGAGCCAAACATTGATCAGCTGCCTCCTGCACTCCCCTACCAGGAATTAAGCCTGAAACCTGGGCATGTGCCCTGACTGGGAAGAATCAGCAACTTTTTGGTGCATGGGATGATGCCCAACCAACTGATCCAGAGCAGCCAGAGCTAAAGGAAAACTTTAAACAGTGAAATGAATTTTTAATTCAACATACTTTTTAGTTTTGCTTGTTCCATAAGTCACAGGGTCACATTAGCTCTAAGGTTAAGCTTCTGCTGCCTTCTGGTGGCTGCTAAGGTTATCACATTTTATTTAAATGGATCACAATGTTAACTTTTATTTTTTGTATTTTTTATTTTTTCTAGTCTGAGATGATTTTTCTGTCGAAATAAATAATTAGAATGCGAAGTGCAATGAATGTTTTCGGTTGGCTTTTAAAATGACCTTACAGAAAGGACTGTAATCAAAGCTACTTAAAATTTTATTCTCTCTCTCTCTTGCCTAGCCGGCGCTGGTTGAGCATAGACCTATGAACACTAGGATATCAGGGTTTGATTCCTGGTCAGGGTTGTAGGCTCAGTCCCCAGTGTAAGGCAGCCAATCCATGATTCTCTCATCGTTGATGTTTCTGTCTCTCTCTCCCTCTCCCTTCCTCTCTGAAATCAATAAAAATGTATTTAAACATTTTATTCTCTCAATTTTCTCATTTGCAAACTGTGTGTGTATGTAGGAGTAGGGGAGTGGGGAGAGAAGAGATAAACCAAAGAACTTCTATGCTTATATGCATAATCCAAGGACACAGACAACAGAATGTTGCAGTGGGAAGTAGGGGTTCAATAGAGGGATGTAAAGGGCGGAAATGAGGGACATCTGTAAAACTGTCAACTATAAAAAATATATCTACCTTTAAAAATAAAAAAATAAATAAAACTTAGGAAGCTTGAAGATGGTTCTAGAAAAACAAACACACACCTTGCTAAAGAAATCACCTTTAAAAATCAATAACAATAAATCTGAAGTCAGCTCATGATTATTTATTGTTTAGAAGAATGGGACCCCCCACTTCCCACCTTCCTCTTTGCTTTAGTCAGCTGCTCATGCCTATTGAATAAACACACACTGAGATCATTTTAACTAAACTTGATGTATAGAGCTCAAGAGGACTAGAAACAGAGCTATTATAGCTTTAACATAAGCAAACGCATGAAACCAGAACTGTTCTCTTTAAGTCAGGTAAACTTTTCAGACTTTCTGGTGGTAGAATAAGATTGGGATAGACATGTTTCTAGTTTAAAATTTTTAGTATTTAAAAATGGTAAGTTACTACAGAGTCATTATAGAAAATTAAGAAAAACATAGAAAAGCAAGAAAGATCTAGGATTCTATTACTCAAGAGGTTAATATCTTAGCATGTTTTTATACTCATTTCTACACATTGTTTTACAAAATTAGAACTTCATTAACTAAAAAGCTGTATTTTCCTATCTACACTAATAAAAGAGAAAGATGCAGTACCTTTGCAATGCCCACCAGCCAATCAGGAGTGAGTATGCAAATTAACCCAACAAAAGATGGTAGGTTAATTTGCATACACAGGCACCGAGTGGCTGAGGGCATTACGCACAACCCTAGCCACTCCAGGCCTCTGGGCAGTGTGGGGAGGCAAAAAGGTGGCTTAGGTCCAGAGCAAAGGCAGAAAGGCTGGCAGCAGCCTTTGGAAGGAAGGCCAATTCTTGTACGAATCTTTGTGCATCAGATCTCTAGTTTATATCATAAGTTTTCCCATGTCATTTAAAATTCTTTTAACTTGGGACGATGAACACACAATATAGTGTATAGGTGATGTGTAATAGAATTGTGCATCTGAAATCTGTAAAATTTTGTTAACCAGTATCACTCACCCCAATAAGTTAAAAGAAAAATATCTTTGTAATAATAATAAGTATTTTAGAAATATATCTTTATTAATTTCAGTGAAGAAGGGAGAGGGAGAAAGAGAGAAACATCAATGATGAGAGAGAATCACTAAATGGCTGCCTCCTGCATGCCCCCCACTGTGGACTGAGCCTGCAAACTGGGCATGTGCCCTGACTGGGAATTAAACTATGACCTCCTGGTTCATAGGTCAACACTCAACCACTGAGCCATGCTGCTGGGTTGTAATAATTATTTTTCATTTCTTGCATGATGTTCAATTTATGATTATATTGTAATTTTGTTAGTCATTTTATTCATGCTATTTTTTTATTTTTTTTGCATCTTAGGGCATAAATATCTGTCCAAATTTAAACTTTTTTCCCCCAAAAAGTAAATTAGCATTGAATAGCTATTCATTGTGATAAGCCTTGTCCAGCACCATCAAGTACAGACTGTCCTAAGACCTTGCTGCCAGGTCCACCGTGCCTGTCCTGTTGAGAGGAAGCCAATGTCATACAGCTGCATTGACACTGTCATGGGTGAAGGCTTTGTAGGGGTTTCATGATAAGACTTTATTGTGAGTAGGTGGGTAACCATCATTATAACCCAAATATGTGTCCTATGAGGGAATGGGAAAGACTTTGGAGGCTAGGTTTAGCCTGCTGACATCTAATATATATGTTCCCTGAGTTTACTGCAGTAAAATATAAAAGGAGTAAGAATATATTTCATTTTTCCAATTGTCAAACCTAGTTTTCTACAAGATAATTTATGTCAATGGGAGGGTATAACAGATATTAAAGATAGGTATGCTAAGTTAGAATAGAAATTGTTTTTGGTATTTGATCAGAACTGTAATGTCATTCATTGAATGGGGAAGTAAAGTCCACATTTATAAACCTGGAAAATATAATTCAGACATCAAATAAAACAAACTAAACAAAAAACACAGGCTAATTGCATAAACTAAAGAGCTTACTCTCCTTATCAGAAAACACACACACAATTTTAAGAACAAAAAATTCACTAAAGATATCTTACCATTGTCTGCAGTATCATTAGGAAGTCTCTGGTTCTTCCAGATGAAATTGGGGCTGTTATTCACTGGGTTAGTGACATTGGTGTGTGTGTCATAGGTCAAAAGTACACTGTACTGTGTCAGGACATGAAAAAGAAGAAGGATGAACAGAAAAAGATTTTTAAAAAAGTTCTGATGAAATTGACCATCCTGTCCAATGACATTTGAATTTCATAGTAGCATTCTCAGTGAAACAAGATAATGTTAATCAGCCATGGGGGAGCTTCTTAGGATTCATTATTGCTTCACAGCACGAATATTGATTTAAGCTCCATGTGGGTCAATTAGTTTTATGACCATATACTATGTCTATCCAACACAGGTCCTTGGGTCTTTAGAGAACTGGCTCAAGCATTTCATTTTGCAAATGTTAAAATAGATGCAAAGACCAACAGACATATAAAAAGATGCTCAATGTCACTAATCATCAGAGAGATGCAAATTAAAACCAGAATGATATATCACCTCACACCTGATAGAATGTCATCAATAAATCTGCAAACAACAAGTGTTGGTGAGAATGTGGAGAAAAGGGAACCCTTGTGCACTGTTGGTGGGAATGCAGAGTGGTGTAGCCATTATGAAAAACACCATAGAAGTTCTTCAAAAAAATTAAAAATGGAACTGCCTTATGACTCAGTGATTCCACTTTTTGGTATTTATTTGAAGAAACCCAAAACACTAATTTGAAAGAATATATGCAGCACTATGCTCATTGCATCTATTATTCACCTCCCAAGTTATCCCTCTCAGCCAATCACTTCAACCCAAGTTCTTGGTAAGAAGTCAGACATACTTTGTTGGTCTCCAAAGAGGTATACAGAAGCACCATAGTTTTGTCGATATCCCCATAGATGTCCAAAGTCACAGGGCCCGTATACCCTAGAGCAAAATCACAGAGTTAGAGGCATTTGTTAATTTACTTACTGAAAGATCCTGACAGAGACTATAAAACAGGTTCAAATTTCTTTATGGTACTGAAAAATTGTTTATATAAATGATCTCATCTGAGGGCACCTGGACTTGTCCTTGGCCCTGAAATCTCTGAAGAATATTTTTATGAGCGGTGTTATTTAGTTAGAGGAAACATCTTTTTCATTGCATTTAGAGTGGCTCTATATATAATAGATTCCTCTTCATTATTAGTGAGAAATTTTTGCTAAGCATATTTACTAAACTAGTATCACAGTGTGTAGGTCATTGCACAATCTAACTTAAGACTGTAAGAAGATCAAAATCCATTCGCTGTCATGTGATGTTTGAAGACATTGAGAAAATTAAGTTCTTTATGTCTTGGTTCCTCATCTATGAAATAACAACAGTACAACAAACTTATGAAATGGCTGTTTAGATAAAATATGTTGAAATATCAGCAAATTCATATGGCTTAACACAATAGCTAATATTTATTTTGCGTTTACTATACCAGTCTCTGTGCTAAGTGGTTTATATACATTTATCATTTTATTCTTCCTAAAATACCATGATACAGAAAATATTATCTCCACTTTATTGCTGAGAAATCTCAGGTTAGAGATTTAAATAACTTGCTTCAGGTTTTTCAGCTAGTAGATGGCTAATTTAGGACATAAATGTCTATTGGATCAGAGAAACCAAGATGGTGGCCTAGGTAAGCACCTAAGCTGCCACCTCGCACAACAATTTCAAAACAACTACTAAAAGATAGAATGGACATCATCCAAAACCACAGGAAAGCTGGCAGAGTGGGAAATCTACAACTATAAAGAAGGAGGGAGGCTCACAGATGGAATTGGGAGCTGCAAAGTGCTGAGGTAGGGAGACATCTGTGCAGAGAGGAAGGGTGCCCAAGTGCCTGGCTGGCGGGAGGGGAAAGGAAGTCCCTAATTGCACTGATTTTTTGTAAACCCCACTCTTCTACTAACATGATTTTCAGGGGGTGTAAGGGTTAGTGCCCCTTATACTCCCTTTCTTTTTCTTTTTTCTTTTTTCCCCCCCTTTGAGGGACAGACATTGATAGCTAGGATATTCAAGCAACTGCACTGGCATGCCCAGGAGAAACCAGAAGCTCAGAAAAGAATTGAGAAGGCCTTAAGTTTATTCCTCAGCATAGCGACAGCCCACAAACAAAAAGCAGAAACAAAACCCAGCGAACCCTGAAGAATGGGAAATTCCTCAGAGGAAAATTTCTCATTCCCCATGTGATTTTCAGAATTATCATGTTATTGTATTCAAATGTATAGTTTTCAGTGACAACAACAAATCACAAGCATGCCCTAGCTGGTTTGGTCAGCTAGTGGATAGAACGTCGGCTGCAGACTAAAGGGTCCAGTCAAGGGCACATAATCCAGGTTGTGGGCTTGATCCCCAATAAAGGTATGTAGGAGGCAGCCAATCAATAATTCTCTCTCATCATTGGTATTTCTATCTCTCTCCTTTTCTTTTTCTCTCTGAAATCAATTAAAAATATATTTGAAAATAAATCACAAAGCATACAAAGGAAAAAGAAAATATGGCTCATTCAAAAGAAAAAAAGTAAGATATCAGAACAGTCCCTGAAAAAGACATGATGGTAGATCTGTTAGACAAAGGATTTAAAACAATGATCTTAAATATGCTCAAAGAACTCAGAAGACATGGATAAATTCAAGAAAACAATGAAAATAACACTAAAGAGAAGAAAATCTAAAAAATAAATTCTGAAAATAAAAAGTACAATAACTGAAATGAAAAATTTACTAGAGGGATTCAAAGGCAGATTTGAGCAGGCAAAAGAATCAGCAAACATAAATATAGGACAATGGCAATTATTGAGTCTGAGGAACAGAAAGAAGGAAAGATTGACGATAAGTGACCCATGGAACATTATCAAGCAGAACAACACAGGCAGAGAAGGAAGAGAGAATATTAGAAGTAATAATGTCCAAAAATGTCCCAAATTTGATCAAAGACAGGAATATAAATATGAAAGCAGCTCAATAAACTTCAAGAAAGGTGAATTTGGACACTCACACCAAGATACATTATTATATAATAAAAATGTCAAAAGCCAAAGACAAAGAGAATTTTGCAAGCAGTAAGAGAAGTGTTTTGTCACATTCAAAGGATACTGAATAAGATTGTTAGCTTGTTTTTAACTACAGGGCCTGAGTCCATGGTTTCTCATTAGAATCTTTGAAGGCCAGAAGACAGTGGGCTGATATATTCAAAATGCTAAAAGGAAAAAAAAACTATCTACTAAGAATCTTTTGTGACATTTACAACATGAATTGAACCTTGAGGACATTATGCTAAGTAAAATAATACAATCACAAAAAGAATAATACTGTCTGATTCCACTTATTATGAGATATGTAGAATAGTTAAAGTCACAGAGACAAAAAGTAGAATAGTGGTTGCCAGGAGGTAGGAGTAGGGGACAATGGGTAATTATTGTTTAATAACTATAAAATTTCAGTTTAAAAGATGAAAGTTCTGAAGATTGGTGATGGTGATAGTTGCACAGTGATATGAATGAACTTAACACTGAACTATACTTAAAAAATGATTAAGATAGTATATTTAATATGTGTTTTACCCCAATTTAAAAAACTGGGGTGGGTGCAGGGAGAAAATGTACATAAAGTGCCTAGAAGAACTTGAGACACAGGAGAAAAATCAATAAAACAGTATTCCTCCCTCCATCCTTGCTTCTTCAGGGCTTCAGAAGTGATCTTTTCCTATCCTTGTCATATCCTGTCGACACTGATACAGCCCTCAAACTATAGTGCTGGGTGTCTGCCACCCTCTGAAGTCAAGAGAAGAATCACTCTGCAGTAGGATAAAAATTTGTCAGAGGAAGGATTTAACTAATACAAGTTAGAAAAGTCAACTATCATTTGTCTTTTACTTAATATACATCAATCTAAAAAGACATCTTTTTCATGGGATCTGGATGAGGTCTGGGAAATGTAAGGAGCTTCAATAGAAGCTTGTGTGGAAAGGAAATGCTGATTCCTATAGTTGAGATGGACCAATGTTGAGAAATTTTTGTGTCTGAGGAACAGAAAGAAGGACAATAATTGCCATTGTCCTATATTCATGTTTGCTGATGGTATTGTTGTGAGAGGTTTTGAGTTGGAGGGGTCCCTGATTTTGGAAGGACAGAAAGAGAAGTTTGGAAGGACCCAAACCAAACCACAGGCATTTTTCTTCTTGATAACTTCTAAGCACAGTCAGGACATCTTAGCTCAAAATGATCTGTGATGAGCTTGTTCATAACTACAGGGTCTGAGTTGCATGCTCTTTCCTTGATATTCAAAGATTCTGAAATTCTAAAGCATAAACTGGAGTCTAGTTATTGATAATAGTACCCTAAACTCTATACAATGATGCCTACCTCCCATTAAGTTCAAAGGTATTTATCAGTTGACCCACTTATTGCCAAACCCTGCTCTTTGCTTCCCAGCTTTCTGTAGAGAATGTTCATTAAGTGTTATTGTTTGCTCTTAGGGGACCAGTACCTTCAAAAGTGAGGTTTCTGAAAGCATGAGCAAGTTCGTCGGTGTTAACATCTTTTCCATTTCCAAGAAATGTCTTTAGCACATGTCCAAAGAGCAAGATTCCATTCAAATAGGCAAGAGAAAAGTCATTTAACTCCTGAATGAGAAAGAAAAAAAATCTTAAAATGAGTTCCAAAAAAGAGATTATGATCTTGAGCCTGGAGCAAAATGCTCTTGGGGTCAGCAGGGTAATTGAAAGAGTAAATGAATAGTGGGGGAATTGTAGAAATGGAGACTTTTGGATAATACCCTGTTTCCCCGAAAATAAGACAGTGTCTTATATTAATTTTTTCTCCCAAAGTTGCGCTAGGTCTTATTTTCAGAGGATGTCTTATTTTCGGGGAAATACGGTACTTTGTTGGGGTGGGACTCTTTATTATCACTATGTCACAATTCTGCCTTCTCTTGGGATCAATAAACCGAGAACACTGCCTTCCAGGAAGTAACTGAAAGCAGTTGTACTTCTTTCCCATAAGGAAAAAATATCTCATTTCAACCAGGAAGCCAAACATACAGCATTTTCATAATTCTTATAAGATTTTACAGAAAATTAATGCGTGTAGTTTAATGTTTTCCTTAAAGTATAAAAGGGAACAACCACAAAAATATCTCCCTGCCTTTGAGTATCCTGAATGGAACAGGAGGAGTTTTGATTGGAAGGTATTGAGTTTGCTTTGAAGGCAGTTCTTTCTCTTTATTTTTTTTTAAAGCATTATATTTTTATTGATTTTAGGAAGAGGAAGAGAGAGGAAGAGACAGAAACATCGATGATGAGAGAGATTCATTGATAGGCTGCCTCCTGTACACCTCCTACTGTGGATCAAGCCCACAACTTAGGCATGTGTCCTGATGGGAAATTGAACCCTGACCTTCTGGTTCATGGGTCAACATTCAACCACTGAGCCATACTGGCTGGGCTGAAGACAGTTCTGATTGGGTGTTACTTCAGGCCATAAATGTCTGCCCAAGGGAACAAAAAAGAGAGGGTCAGGCCCTGGCTGGTGTGGCCCTGTTGGTTGAGCATTGTCCTATGCACTGAAAGGTTGCTGGTTGGATTCTGTGTCAGGGCACATGTCTAGGTTGAGGGCTTGATCTCTGGTAAGGGACATGCAGGAGGCAGCCAATTGATGTTTTGCTCTCACATAGATGTTTCCCTCTCTCTGTCTTCCTCTCTCTCTAAAAATCAATTTTAAAAATCAAATAAAAATAAACAAATAAATAAAAGAAAGGGTTAAAATTCCCTTGCAAACAATTATATGCTTGTCTTCACAGAGTAAGACTATGGATTAAAAGCTCTGTGCCCCATTGAGGCCACGTGAGTTCTGTCAGCTTGGGTATTTTGGATTGCACACTTTGCCAGACCCTAGAACTATAATATTGATATATAAGTGATACCTGTGCAAGTGATACCTGAATACTATATCCCAAAGAACATGCGTTAGAAAATATAACAGGGGAAAAATAAAACACCTCTCATTGGTTTCAGTGTTTTTTGGCTGAAATCATCATTTCATGAGCTAAAAAGAATCCAGTTGAGACCCAGTCCTACCCAAAAAGGGGTGTGACTCCTAATTTTGGCAGGGTTGTAAAACAGAGGGCTTAGCGAAGCTATTGCAGGAAAAACAGTGATACTCCAAAGATACCCAGCTTTCTTTATAGAGCTCTTTGGGCCTGGCCTTTGCTTGCCAACCCAAAAGTGTTCATGGTCTTCAGGACTGCTTCTTCCCTCCTCTTCCCACCCCCAAACTGCTCTCAGGTATCTCTGAGTGCAGAATACATCCGATGAATTCGATCACATGAAAGTGCATTGTATGACCAAGACCAAGTGGTATTAGAGTCATCAGGAGCCCCTCATTATAATTAGTTGACCATGATTTGATGTCCAATTGATGTCTTTTTTGGAAACAAATGCTAACCCAGATGAAATGCTGGGATGAGAGAAATAAACCAGGGCTCTCGTGAATAAATGTGGACAATGGTTAACCTAATCATAACAGATAACAATGTCTTTACTGAGGAATACAGGGATGGGCAAACAAAGTAGGTTTACAGTTGTGAGTATGCAAAACACAGATTTTATTCATGTATTATTGTTTAGTAATTATTGTATTTTGCACATGAACAGCTGGAAACCTACCTTTGCCCACCCCTGTGTATATCTCTAAAGATAGAATTTGATATTGGTGTCAGCAGGAAGTTGCTTTAGAAAAACTTCACTTATTTTACATTGTTTATTTCTACCTCCCCTATCACTTCCATCCTGATGTTACAGAAGTGTGCACTGCTGTGCTGGTCTAGAGCCTAACACACTGACCCATAGTAAGAGTTTTAGTAGCAGGAACCCTGCAATTACACCTCATTGGTCTCAATTAACACTTGCTAAGTGAATTGAAATGAGTAAAAAAAATAATGCTCATCTTAGAATTTGAGTCCCAAATAGTAGAATAATATCTTAACCTTGAAGAAGAAAATAATAGCATGCATATATAAAGCTTACCATTGGTAAATCACCAGGGGGGAACTCTTCAGGAGGCAGTGTCAAAACAAGGACATTTTTCATGTAGTCAGGGGTTGTGACATTGTCCATGAAGTAGTGGTCACTGCAATAAAAACACAGTTTCTCATGAAAATTAGGTTCCTCCAAATAGAGATAGAGAGCTCCTACAATTTTATACAAACTAAAGCAGCAGCCTTGAAATAGTTTAAAACGTTTTCTTTTTTCCAGTAACCTGCAAAACTTTCTACTTTCTCCTTATAGGCTTATTTCCTTCTACACCTGCTAAGTTGAACAAGAGAAATTAGGCCACTGTGTGTAACATACACAAAGGGAAAAGATCAGAAGACAGATGCCACTTTCAGGGAAATTTGTATGGGCTCTGGACATGTGAGCTAGTGGTTGCTTTCAAGACCTAATGATCCTTGGTTTATATCTGGGAATTTTCCTGAAGTGCACATAACAATTTAGAGATATTAAGATATGATAAAAATTAGGAGTTAAAATTACTTTTCAGATGGTAAAACATAAGGATGGAAGGGCTAAACCTTTTCTCTACCACTACTGTAAACTTCTTGACATGTGCTTATTGATCCTTGTATCCTCCACTCCAAGATAATAATACTTGTCTATTATTGGTATCTAGCTTCCCAACCATTTGAATATTTTAATAGGCCAAGAATCTAACATGTTTGAACTGCTAAAACTAGGCTGACCATCATTTCATATTCAAACAGGAGGTGAACACATCTATGCACTGAGAACTGTTTTGAATCGTTTGCTTATATTAGCACAAACAATTCTAAAAGGACCCTGATACAGTGGACATTTTTATTCCCATTTTACAAATGAGTAGATTTAATCTCAAAATACTAAGTAATACCCAAGAGTCAAATGAACCAGAAGTGTCAGAATTAGAATTTGAATCCGAGTTATGTCTAGTTTCAAGTGAATCTCGTGATTTTCCCAAAACATAGTCAGGTGTCCTTCAGGAGTAGCGACAAAGGATTGCCAACACTTTGGCAGTCAATTGAGGGTTTGCTACAAAGTAAAATTACACCAACTAAGCTACACTGAGGACTCCTTCCAGAGGGCAAAACAGTTACTGAAATGTGGTTGTTGGAATAAAATGCTGATAATGTGCCCTCCTTCCCGTATTCTGCAGCTAAAAAGTTAAACTGATTGAGTATCTTCATGAACAACTTATGGTCAACCAGGCCTCCCATTGATATGCTTCACTTCTCTTAACACTGTGAAAAATACATTTAGTGCGGGTGAAGTGACGAGGCAAACACAGGAAAGGGCTAATGCAGTAACAGTTTCTGGTCTGAACACAGAAAGGTAATGATTAATAATCCAGTAAGATAAGTGAAGTCAGATGATCCAGCTGATGGGGCAAAGGGCAGAGCCACACCAGTGAAACCCTCTTTAAGCTTATTCTGACTCAAATACTACCTTGACACAGTTAGTCTCCACATAAGTGGTAAAAGATGAGTGGTAAAATGAGGGATGTGATAAAAAGTAATTTCTGTTGCCCTAGCTGGTTTGGCTCAGTGGATAGAGTGTTGGCTTATGGACCGAAGGATCATGGGTTCAATTTTGGTCAAGGGAGTTGCAGGCTCAATCCCTGGCCCTGATTGGGATACCTGCAGGAGGCAATCAACCGATGTTGTCTCTCTTACATTGATGTTTCTCTCTCTGTTTCCCTGCTTCCCTTCCACTCTCTGTAAAAATCAATGGAAAAAAATATCCTCAGGTGAGGATTAACCAAAACTAAAAATAATAAATAAATAAGAGTGATTTCTGTTTTGTTTTATTTCCCCCCCCCCTCTCTCTCTCTTTAGTTCCAGAGAAATGCAGAGGAAAAGATCACTACCCAGTGATGATCCACAGTAGGCAAAGGATAACTGTATAAATTAAATTAATTTAATTGGAACTTTTCTCATAACAAAGGTGGCTAATGGAAAAATAATCTAGAATCAAAGGCCATTAGCATTTGAAGGCACAGATAGGGCACACATTTGTATAGATAATATTATTGGGTTATAAGTTGATTTATCACAGACCTTAAATACAGGCTAGACTCCAGGATGAATAGACATGTGGGTTTAATGGGATTTTCATAAAACTTTGTTATTTAGACATGATAGTGATGTCAAAGAAATACATCTCCACTAAAGCCACAATTAATTAAAAAAGAATGAGGTCATTAGAAAAGGAATGAAACATAGATTAAAATATTATCATCATGCCGTAGCCCCATGGTTGGCAAACTGCGGCTCTCAAGCCACTTGGGGTTTTTTGGTCCCTTGATTGTGACTCTTCCACAAAATACCACGGCCTGGGTGAGTCTATTTTGAAGAAGTGGCATTAGAAGAAGTTTAAGTTTAAAAAATTTCTCTCTCTCTCTCTCTCTCTCTCTCTCTCTCTCTCTCTCTCTCTCTCTCTCTCTCTCTTTTTCTTTCTCACTTGAATAAAAAAAATTAAGAACCAAAAAATAAAAAAATAGAATAAATAGCCACCTCTTCTAAGAAAGAAGTATATAATAATAAATGAAGTGCCTTTTCACACTTTAAAAAAAAATGGCTCTCAAAAGAAATTTCAATGGTTGTACTATTGATATTTGGCTGTTGCAGACCACTGCCCTAGCCGGTTTGATTCTAGTCAAAGGCACATACTTTGGTTGTAGGCTCCTGGCCCTAGGCATGCAGAAGGAAACCAATTGATGTGTCTTTCTCACATCGATGTTTCTCTCTGTCTCTCCTTCTCCCTTCCATTCTCTCTAAAAATCAATGGGGGGAAAAACCCTCTGGTGAGGATTAAAAAAAATATTACCACCATACTGAACCCTATATGAGGCTGTGCAAAGCAAAGGCAAAGAGAATGTGCCTTTTGGAAATCCTTGGAGTATTTTCTTTCTGAAAGGAGAAGAATTATACCTACTTAAATAGATCCACTAGAATAATGACAGTGTCTTCAGCCACTTCTCGGTCACCCTTGATGGAGGAGATGATGTCTGGTGTACCACACACAATAATCACTGAGGAGAGAGAGCAAGACAAAAAGAAAAATATAGAATGATATACACACAAACAGAAAGGGAACCCGATGCCTAAATTTAAACTCAGTATGTCCATGATATGTTTGTGTTAAAACTAACACCAATTCCTCAAATTACTACCTCCCCTTTTCTTAAATTCATAGTCACAGAGTCAGAGTAGAGATAAATGGAATCTTAAGAATGATCTCCACATGTGTCAAACACAAGGCCCGCGGGCCAAATCCGTCCCGCCAGGCCTTGCAATGTGGCCCACACCGCGCTGTCATCACTGCACTCTGCTGCGTTTCCATCACAATGACAGTTTATGACTGTTCAGTAAACCATTCGGCCCCGCGATTTAGGCTGGATTTTAGATTTTGGCCCCTTCTCTGATTGAGTTCGACACCCCTATATAAGTCCATTCCCTTAATTTTATTGATTTAAGGAAATCGAAGCCAAGATGTCAAAGAGTTAATCAATGAGTAGATGACAGAGGTAGCTCTACTATTCAAGCTTTATGAGTCTGGGTCAGTGCTTATTCCATTACACCACACTGGAGTATTACAAAAACTATTTTCGTTGCTAACTATTTTCATCTCACCATTTGTAAAGTGGTTGGAAAAGATACAAGTTAATGTGAGAATTTATAAAGCTTTCCTAAGCAACTTTCCTTGTGGGCTTTGTAGCTTCTTCACTCAGATGTTAGTCTTAGTGATCTCAGTGATGGAGTCCAATCCGATTCTATAACTGCAGCTACACTTCCCAAATGCATGACTTTATGAGTAAGAGGAATTGGGAGATACTTTATTAGATTTTTAAAAATATTGTATTGCCCAGTTGAATTGTAAACCCTGTAGGAACATGAATAATTTAATACTCCATTCCCCCCCCCATATCTTTTTTTTAATTTAAATTTAAATTAGTTAATTAAATTCCCCTTCATATCTTGATAAATGTTTTGCAAATGGTAGGTTCTTAGTTTGGTAAATGCTTAATAATGTAGATAATGATTTGAGTGATACCAGGAAATCCTGCCAAACAATCATTTTCCCATAGGAAATTCCCTCAGTTGATTCCTTTACTCCTGATGTATTCCAATTTGTAAAGAGAATTCTACGAAAAATGAAGCAAATCGCCTAATAACTTAGAAAGGATGACTTTTATCCCATGAGTGTTTTACACTTGACTTGTAACTCAGAGATCTTTAGGCAGGTGAGGTACTTTGTTTACTTTTATAATTTTATGTGAGGTTAGATATCAGTAAATATATCCTCTTAGTCATGAGTACAGCAGGATTCAGAATGTTTGAGGAATTGTCACGAATCCAATAACATACTGAATTGAAGTGAACTTAAAAACCAGTTTACTGTGGTGATTGGTCATAATGTCATTTTGGTTTATAAAAATAGGATTTTAACATCATCATTACTTTCATGAAGTTAATATATTTGTTCAATGTCACTTTTCTAATTTCTCCCTGTGGATAAAGTTTTAATCAACAAAAGAAACAATATAATGGAATTGCATGCAACTACAGATTTCCCAAAAGATAAGAAGTAAATTGAGGTAATAACGACAACTTTGTCTGATAGATTTGTCAAAATGATTTATAAGGAAGTGGTAGTTGTGAGGAAAAAGTTGGCAAAATTATCTTCATGTCTTCTTACCATTGCTTTTCCTATTCTGGTCCATTAAGATTTTCTGAAAATCAGCCTCTCCTCTCAATACCTCTTTGAAGGTAAGTTCCTGTGAAAAATAAGAAACTCCAGCCTCCAGAGCATTGAGGTACCTAGAATAAAAAATAGAGAAACTATAGAAATCCAGCTTTGTTTCTTCATGGCCTTCCATGTCATTTGCTAATGGCTTACAGATTTGTCCTGAGACTCATTAATCAAAAATTCACTTCTGCTATTAACACAGTAGATAATACACCTCATGAGTGTGAGCATCTAACTTACTGAAAGTACTGGGGAAGTTTTAGGGGATCTCCATGCACATAATAGAGATTTGGCGGGTTCTTTATAATGGCTTTCTGCTATTTGCTTAAGAAACCAGGCCCATTATCACAGATAAGTTGAAACCTTTGAATCGACAGTACAAAAATTCCAAGTTGATAGGCATAATTTCTCCTCCTGTGTGGAATGAATTTATGTGTGTTCTAAGTTCACCCCAAAGCTTCTAGAATGAGGCCTTTGGGTTGATTCTTGTAGTTCTGTAGATGTGCAATCCCAGTGTTGCCCTACTTTTAGTCTTCTGCGTACTTACGTTGATAGAGACCTCAGAACCGAGAAGCATCCTGGCTCTGTAATAACCTGATAAAAGGATCCTCTCTGCTATATTTGCTGAAGGAGAGGGAACTTGCAATTTTAGTTAAGCAGTGGTACCTATTATCCTGTTCTCTGTTCACCTCCCAACTTACTCTTCTGAAAAAAACTATGAGAGAAACGGTTTCTAACTAATTGTATGTATAGGCAAAATGCACATTCTCTGGTATCATGTCTTGCATAGTAATGTGAAAGCATTAACTTCTGGTTTTCATTTCCTTATCTGTAAAATGGGGATCATAGTATCTGTTCTCTTTTCTTCAGAGGGTTTACTGTGGGAAATCAATAAAACTATCTTGGAGGTACTTTGAAAACTACAAAAAGTTTGAAAATGCAACACACTGCAGAAACAGATTTGGCTCAGTGGATAGAGCATCGGCCTGCGGACTGAAAGGTCCCAGGTTCGATTCCGGTCAAGAGGCAGCTGATCGATGTTTCTTTCTCATCGATGTTCTGGCTCTCTATCCCTCTCTCTTCCTCTCTGTGAAAAATCAATAAAATATATATAAAAAAAGAAAGTGCAACACATGCTGATTATGATAATGATACTATGTTTCCTTTGGTCCCTTTGCTTTTATTTGTAAGAGAGTGGGCTGGTGTCCACTCCCAATGGTGTAACAGCGATAATAACCAGGGGCTGGCCATGAGTCTATGGCTTCTTTCTGTGGCAAACACCAGAGAATATTAATAATAATTCTGCTTACCATAAACAGTCCTCAGACTCGTTATTATTCTTGAAAAGATATGCAGTGCTCCAAGCATGAGTTTTGAATGACAAATTATTAGTCTTCCAAAAGTCAACCAAGAAGTGTGTCAACTTCCTGGCTGGAGACATCAACCTGGTTAAATTCTCTTTGAAGTCACAAGACAATCCAAAACTTCCAGCTGAAATCATGGGATATCTAAAATTTGTGTCAAGGCTATGCCAAGAGGTAAAAAAAAAAAGAAAAAAAAAAGAAATATCAGGGTTAACTTAAGTAGCACAAATAAGACCCCTCTTTAACCTGTTTCAGCAGGTGACCCTCCCACACAGGAGAATTTTAAAACAACATTTATTGAGCATATGCTAGGTTTTAAGAACACTTTAGATGTCTCCATGTGTCTGTGTCTTAGTTACTTAGATTAATTCTAAAATAAGTTGTCACTTGGGCTGTCAGAACATGCAGACTGGGACATATAAAAGTTGGGGGGTAGGGCTAGGAAAATAGAGGTTGGTCCTTGATAGCTACCACAATTGTAAAGTTCAAAGGATGCTCTCTACACTTTTTTCTCTATTCCTTGCCTTACTTCTGGCTCTTCTGTGGATTACATTTGAGACAGACGTTGCTGAGGATTTTAGTTTTCCTTCCTCTGCTCAGCACATGGACCTTCTTGTAGTTCCTTAAACATAACAAGCTTTATTCTCCATCAGGGCCTCACAAATACCAAGAATGCTGTTGCCCTGTCCCTTTGGCTGACTCTTAATAATCCGTCAAGTCCTAGATTAAGTGTCTTTACTCATCAGGAAAATTTCCTTGATACCTAAGACCAGGTAATTATTTGGGTGAGAATCTGTCTCCTCCACTAGATTGCAAGCTCCATTAAAGCCAGGGATCATGTCTTGCTTGTTCACCTCAGCATCCCCAGTCGGCCTGGTCCAGATGTAGGTGCTCAATATGTATTGGATAAAGGAAGGACAAGATACCCTCTTCCATCTTCAGTGTTCCACTGGAAGGTGTCACTGAGTGTTCTGCTTATATCTCAAACTCCCCATGTTCACGGCCAAATTTATCTTTTATTTCTCAAAATGGTTCCTTATCCTGATTTTCCCATTTCTTTTAGTATTTTGAGATCTCAGAGTCTTTTTGACTACTTTCCAGCCCTCGCCCCAACATCCAATCAGTTATCAAATACTATTGGTTCCACCTTTAAGTATCTTTAAAAGTTATCCTCCCTGTGCATGTCAGCTGCCTTCATGCTGAACGGATCCCCCCTTCCCCCCTGCCAACAGTCTCTCCTTGTCTTCCCTGGTCTTTTTTGTACCCTTTTTTTCAATTATTCTTCCCAAAGTTAAACTGCTTCCTACAGTCCTTCCCTGCTCATCCTTAGTGGTTAATGAAATAGAACAAAATCTAATTAAATACAGCAAAGCACATGCAACTAATAATCTAGTGAAATATAACTCTTTCCCCCAGGACTTAAGACCTCCCAAATATGGCCCTCCTTCATTTTTCCTAGTTTTATCTCCATTATTCCGCTATATATCTCTTGCATGCCCATTAGTACAGAGTTTAACAAGTTTTCTACACTTCACTGCTTCTTTGCTTTTACACTTACTTCTTTCTCTGCCTGGCTGGGGTGCTTAACCCCTCATCTTTACCCATTAATATTTTACCCATTTTTCAATATATAATTTCTATACCACTGCCTTCATGAAGTCTTTCTCTTCTCAAAGTGTAACTTTCCCAACCAGAGGTGACCATTTTCTTCTGTGCATTCTGAGCATCTTGTCTGTACTTCTCTGGTGGAATCTACTTCACTCTGACTTGTGCTGGTCACCAGTGTCCTCATCACCTTCTCTATGTCACCAGGCAGGGGCTAGGTTATTCTTAATTCTCTCTATATTAAATAAAATAAAAATGCTTCTTGTTTATGTGGTCTGGCTGAGTGGCTGATCCATGAACCAGGAGGTGCCAGGGCACACTCCCTGGTTGTGGGCTCAATCCCCAGTAGGGGGAGTGCAGGAGGCAGTTAGTTGATAATTCTCTCTCTTCATTGATGTTTCTATCTTTCTCTCCCTCTCCCTTCTCTATAAACTCAATAAAAACATATTTAAAATTAAAATGCTTCTTTACACATGGCAAGTCCTCATAAATGGTGAGTCCATTTCCTTAACCCCCCTTTTCTTTTGAGCGTACTCTATAGCATTATCAATCAGTAGTCAGACAAGACAACCATCAGGAATGAGTGCAAAGAAGAATAAGATTCTGTATTTGTCTGCGTTTTGGTATGAGCTAATAAATAAATAAATAAATAAATAAATAAACAAACAAACAAACAAATAAATGCTTCTATGATGTGCAGGGGCCCTGAGCACCTGTCTGTCTGTGGAGCTGGGTGTGAGGTGGGAGAAGAACAGTTTGCAATGGACATTTCAGAGGTCTAATGTTTACCCTCCAAAGTCTCTTGCAAGGAGTTTTTCAGCACAGTTCTCACTGTGTAGGTGAGAGCTGATCCTTGATTCAGGGGAAGATTGTAACAGGTAAAAGAAAGGCATGTGGGAGGGATTTTGACTGGGGTTGGTGTAATCTGGAAGAACAAAGTGTCTGTGGTGATGAGATTAATGAATGGAGGGATAAGGGCAACTGTCCCAAAGAGAAATATTTGCATTCAGGAATATACTGAAAGCTTCTTTCTAAGGTGATAAGGGCATCGTGCAAAGTACTTTAATATGTTATTTATAACCTTCAAATAATGCTATGGAATAAGTACCTTGCCACCTTCCTTACTCTGGTAAGCCCAGAGTTAAAACAGAGCCCTGCTCATGCCCTTGGGTGCTACCCCTTTCTTTGTGTTTCTGTACTTTTGTGAGTATTTCTTTGATTAAGCTCCTCAAATTATCCAAGTGCACTGACTTCCCTGTTTCCTGCCAGAACTCTGGCTTTATACCATGTTGCTCCTCCAGCTTAGATGTTGGTAACTGCACCTGTGCCTCACCCCACTCTGAGCAAAGGCAGAGTCAACTCGATAAAGGAATTATGGTTATAAGACAGGTGGCAATGTAGGAGGGCCCCAACACCCCTGATTGTGTCGCCTTGACTAGATTGCTGTTTGATAAACTTTTTAACATGGATGTCATGTCTTGATTTTAGTTCATAGTGGCATCAAAACAACAATAAAACACTACTTACTACATCTGGAAAGTGGAATATGTACACGAGGGCCCCATGAGGACACAACCCACCTCCTTTTGATTCTGTAGGAGAAAAAAAAAAAAAAGAAAGAAAAAAACTAATCCTTAAAATGGAAATACACCACACAAAGCAACAAACAACAAACAAACAAAAAAGGAAATAATCAAAAGAGAGAAAAGAAGTGGCAAGGGAAGGCTCCCAGAAGGTTAAAAAGTGGACCACTTAAGGTGTTAGAATGCAGAGCAGAAGGGGGCCACATGGGCGCCTCTTGCTGGGTGAGGGGCAGCTAAGTGAGGAAGTGCTGTGGGTGGAGGGAAAGCTATTCCACTGAAAGTGAAAGTGAGCTGGCTGCAGGGAGCCTTCATCAAGAGGGAGATGCAGAGTGGAGGAAGGACTGGCAGACGAGCACAGATATAGTAGTGTCTGTCAGCCACATTAGAGAAAAAGTAGATTTGGAGGTCTCTGGAGGGAGTGGACAAGTTTTAGGGATAACTACAAAACAGGGCTAAAGAGAACAAATGCAATGTGACCAGCTGGGCAATGATAGATCTTATGTTTTACTATTTCTCAAGGGGAATGTGATTAGGAACATTCCATCCTTGGTTTTAGAGAACCAGGTCATACCTTCCTCTGCAGAAATCCCAGGAGGAAGCACCTTAATTTTTCTTCCTCACCCCCTAACCATTCCTCTCCCGTCTCTCCTCCCTCCCCTCTCCCAGGACTGAGTGTGACTGCTCTAATCAGCCACCCCTCCTGGCCTGCATGGAGCCTACCTCGGTGAACATGTAATGTTATTGATTAAAGCTTTGGAACCATGCACAGCTCTGTGCCTGATGCCCTGTTTCACAGAGGGCCTTTTCAAAGATTTCTGTAGTAAAGGGAGCATCTCACACACCTACTTGTTCTAAGACCTGCATGGGGGTAGGGGTGGGGTGGGGATATGGGAGTAGGGATTAGACAAGAATCTCTCTCATCCCATTATCTACCCTTTGACATGACAGTTATTGTGTTAAAGTTAGGTTTCAGATTCAGATCTCATGTAGTCACATATATGGTGATGACTTGACACAGAGATCTCCGCTGAAGGGCTTTAGAATATATTTTTAACAGGGCACCTCAGGTATTTCTTGAGGGACACAAAGACAAACTAGTTAGGACCAACAGTTAAATTTTTAAAACGTGCTTAAAACAAAATAATTCCACTCCCTAACACTGAAAGTGTACAGATAACTAAGGTTCTTTCCATTTCCTGGATCCCTGGCAGGCCCTCATCACATGGGAAATCTATAGGAATAAAGTTAGAGAATTCTGCATTGACATCACTCATGGTTAGAGCTGACATGAGAGATGCTCATGGACAGGTGTCCAAGGTTCACACTATAATTGACCAGGGATGAGAAGGTGTGAGCTATATCTACCCAGGCAGATACTCACTGCAATTGTCCTGAGTAGGTCAAGGCCTTCACAGGTGCTACTCCTACAGTCACTTGTCCTAAAAAGCGCATCCTCAGTACGGATAAAGGTAGCGTTCACAGTTGCATTTATTCCTGTTATCCAGAAAGGAGGAAAAAGAGAAAACTAGTGTTATTTTTTAGTAGTTCATACCAGTCATAAAAGTTACCTTTTGCCAATTGATCCTGGGGGGAAAATGGAGATCCATTTTCAGGTTGAGAGATATTTGAGCTTGGAGTTCTTATATTACTCTCTGTCACTTTTTCTCTCTATCTCTGTCTCTCTGTTTCTGTCTCTCTCTCTCTCATCAGCTTTTTTTTTGTAGATAATTTACCACCAGAAAATCACTCATTTTAAGTGTACAATTCAATGATTTTTAGTAACCATATATTTATATGTATATATATTTAGCATATATATATTTAGTGTATATATATATATATTGTATATATGAACAAAAATAGGTTTATAGTTGTTCATATGCAAAGTAATACAATAAATAATAATACAAGAATAAACTCTATGTTTTGTGTATCTTCAACTGTAAACCTATTTGTATGTGTGTGTGTGTGTGTGTGTGTGTATTTGCACAACTGTCTCACAATCTAGTTGAGAACATTTTCATTTTCTTCATCCTGCTTTTTATTATTATTGACTCAGCAAGTTTCCTTCCTGGGTCTGTGAAGTGTTAGGAAAGCAATGACAGTAAGAGTGACTTGTGCCCACCCATTCTGGACCAGAATCTTTGGATAATGGGTCATCTTCAGATGAAGGCAAGAGTATCGATGCTAATATCCCTGGGTATTGCTAGGCATCACATTTTGGAAGACAATGAAGAGATAGCAGAACCATTTGACTGCCATTGCAATTAGACAAGAAGAAGAAATAAAAGGTATCCAAATTGGAAAAGAAGAAGTAAAATTGTCATTATTTGCAGGTGACATGATATTGTACATAAAAACCCCAAAAGACTCTATCAAAAAACTAATAGACTTAATAAATGAATTCGGCAATGTAGCAGGATACAAAATGAATGCCAAGAAATACATGGCATTTCTATACACCAATAGTGAACTCACAGAAACAGAGACTAAAAAAGCAATCCCATTTACCATCACACCAAAGAAATTAAGATACCTAGGAATAAACTTACCTAAGGAGGTAAAAGACCTAAACGCAAAAAACTACATGACACTGAAAAAATAGATAGAGGAAGATGTAAACAGATGGAAGAATATACCATGTTCATGGATTGATAGAATCAACATCATCAAAATGTCCATACTTCCCAAAGCAATCTATAGATTCAATGCACTCCCTATTAAAATACCAACGGCATATTTCACAGACCTAGAAAGAATTCTCCAAAAATTCATTTGGAACAAAAAAGACCCCAAATAGCCACAGCAATCCTGAGAAAGAAGAGTAAAGTAGGAAGAATCTCAGTATCAGATTTCAAGTGGTATTACAAAGCCACTGTTCTCAAAACAGCCTGGTACTGGCACAAGAACAGACATATAGATCAATGGAATAGAATCGAGAACCCAGATATCAACCCAAATCACTATGCTCAATTAATATTTGACAAAGGAGGCACAAACATACAATGGAGTCAAGACAGTCTCTTCAATAAATGGTGTTGGTAAAATTGGACAGATACATGAAAAGAATGAAACTAGATCAACAACTTACACCATACACAAAAATAAATTCAAAACGGATATAGGACTTAAACATCAGAGGGGAAACCACAAAAATACTAGAGGAATCCACAAGCAGCAAATCTCAGACATATGCTGAAAGAACTTCTTCACTGATACTGCCCCTAGGGCAATGGAAGCTAAAGAGAAAATTAAAAAATGGGACTACATCAAAATAAAAAGCTTTTTTACAGCAACAGGAACCATCAACAAAACAACAAGAAAGGCCATTGTATGGGAGAACATATTTGCAAATGTTATCACTGATAAAGGTTTAATCTCCAACATGTACAGACAGCTTATATAACTTATAAAAGGAAGATAAATGAGCCAATTAAAAAAATGGGCAATGGACCTAAATATAATAGAATCTTCTCAAAAGAAGACAGAAGGTAGGCCAAGAGGCACACAAAAACATGCTCAAAGTCACTAATTATCAGAGAGATGCAAATCAAAACTACAATGTGGTACCATCTCACACCAGTCAGAATGGCTATCATCAACAAATCAACAAACAATAAAGGGCTGGCAAGGATGCAGAGAAAAAGGAACCCTCGTGCACTGCTGGTGGGAATGCAGACTGGTGCAACCACTGTGGAGAACAGTGTGGAGTTTCCTCAAAAAACTGAAAATGGAACTCCCATTTGACCCAGTAATCCCATTCCTAGGAATATATCCTAAGAAACTAGAAACACGAATAAAAAAAAATATATGCACCCCTATGTTCACATCCCAAGAAACTAGAAACACCAATCAGAAAGGATATATGCACCCCTATGTTCATAGCAGTACAACTTACAATAGCTAGGATTTGGAAACAGCCTAGGTGCCCATCAGCAGATGATTGGATAAAAAAACCATGGTACATCTACACAATGGAATACTATGCTGCCATAAAAAGAAGGAAATCTTATCATTTGCAGCAAGCTGGATGGAATTGGAGAAAATTATGCTGAGTGAAATAAGCCAGTCAATGAAAGAAAAATACCACATGATCTCACTCATTTATGGATAATAAAGAACATTATAAACTGATGAACAAAAAGATAGATACAGAAAGAGTAAAACAACAAACAGACCGTCCATTTACAGTGGGGAGGGTAGAGAGATATGGGGGTGATAAGAGATCAACCGAAGGACTTGTATGCATGCATATAAGCAAAACCAATGTACACAAAACTCTGGGGAGAGAGGGCATGTATGGGGTGGGGGGGGGGGAGATTGGTAAGGTATGTACACATATAATACCTTGATAAAAAAAGAAAAAAAGAAAAAAAAAGAACCATTTGACCGAACTCTTCCTCTTGCATTTTGTTTTCTTTCCAATAAAAAATATTCAGGACAAATATCTGGTTCCTAAGCAGAGATATCTGTCATGTTTTTGTGAAGCTCTTATTTAGGAAGCCTGGAAACCTGTTGCAAGTCTGGCAGTATGAATGACTTTCTATGTGTTCTTGCACAAGCCTTTTTAATTTCTCTACTTGATTCACTCATGTAAAATGGTATTAAAAGCAGGTTTGTCAAATGTAATAATTTTTTAATTCTTTTAAAAGATAATATCAGCAATAGAAGTTTTTGTTCTCCTGAACATCCAAATTAGAATATTTTAAAAGATATAGACCTGTTCTTTTAGAAAATGTAAACATCTTTGCTCTTCCACAGCCACGTCAGAAATGTTTCTAAAAACTAAAAAGCATTTTATCTCTTGCCTTTTTAGTTATTGTTGTTAACTCAAGGATATTTATTTATGTATTTATTATTTATTTATTTATTTATTTATTTATAGAAGAAGGAAGGGGGGGGGGGGGCGAGAGAGACATCACAGTGAGAGAGAAACATCCATTGGTTGCCTCCTGCATGCACCCTGACGGGAATCAAACCCACAGCCTGGGCATGTGCCCTGAGGGGGAATGGGGTAAGAACTTTGGGTGCATGGGATGCCAACTCACCAACTGATCAGGCTGAAACCAGATTTCTGATATCCTCCAAGGAGGTCCCAGATTGCAAGAGGGTGGTTCTCGGGTGACACATCCCAGAATCTGGCTCCCTGCCTTCTGGTTCCAGGGTGCGTCACCCTAGAACTGCCCCTGCCAAGTTGGCAGTTCCTGCATTGAGTGTCTATCCCCTGGCGGTCAATGCATGTCATAGCTACTGGTTGGATGGTCAGATGGTTCCTTATCCTTTTATCCTATATAATAAAGATGTATTATGCAAATGGTCATTACGCCATGAAGTGTAACTACTGATCGTGTAATCAGCAGGAGGGTGGGGCAGTGAGAGACAAGCAGGCGGCAGTGGAGGAGGGTGTATGGCAGCAAGCTACGAGGTGGGCGGAGGGAGGGAGAAAAAGGATGCGGGAAGCTACAGAAGGACGAGACAGCAGGACGAGACAGCAGGCCGAGAGCTACTGGAGGGCGGCAGCTACTGGCGAGCTACTGGCACACGGATTCCTGTGCAGGGCTACTAGTATATATATATATAGATTAAGTGCAGAAGCAGATATGAAAACCCAGCCATTTTCTATTAAGCCTGACATTAAAGATTTACAAAAATGTAAATTAATACCACTTTTCCACCTACTTTTATTTTTTTGTTTTGATAAATGTAGGTTTTCTTTACTAAAAAAATTATCTATGTTAACTGATAAAGTGTCTATAGTTGTTATTTATTTATTTACTTATTTATTTAGTTTTATTTTGTGACAGCCCCTTACAATTTGTGGAGCACTGCACAGATACTAGTGGAGGCTGTCTCCCTCTCTCTCTCTCTCTCTCTCTCTCTCTCTCTCTCTCTCTCTTTTAAGTATAGTTTATTGATTTTTTACAGAGAGGAAGAGAGAGGGATAAAGAGTTAGAAACACCAATGAGAGAGAAACATAGATCAAATGCCTCCTGCACACCCCTTACTGGGGACGTGCCTGCAACCAAGGTTCATGCCCTTGACCAGAATCAAATCTGGGTCCTTTCAGTCCACAGACCAAAGCTCTATCCACTGAGCCAAACCGGTTTCGGCTATAGTTGTTATTTAAATGAATTGATAAGCAAATATTTAAAACATTTGTTTTGAGGTACAATAATCAAAACAGCATACTATTGGCAGAGAGACAGATATGCAAATTAACAGAACAAAATAGAGAGCCCAGTTATAAAAATACATGCTGTTATATGTACAGAGAATTATATGGACAGATAATTATTTACAAAGAAACCATAACATATTGTACAATGGATATGTTATGGATAGTCTCTTCAATAAATGGTGCTGGGGAAACTATCAATAGAAAGCCACATGCAAATGAATGAAACTGTATTACAGTTTGTTCTCATGTGTAAAAATTAATTCAAAATGGATCAAAGACCTAAATATAAGACCTGAAACAATAAATTACATAGAAGAAAATATAGGGACCAAACTTATGGACCTTGATCATAGAGAACATTTTATGAGCTTGACCCCAAAAGCAAGGGAAGTAAAGGCAAAAAAAATAAATGAATGGGACTATATCAAAATAAAAAGTTCCTATACAGCAAAAGAAACTGACAACAAAGTAAAGAGGCAGCCCACCAGATGGAAGGTATTTGCAAACAGTAACTCCAAAAAAGGTTTAATTCCAAAATATATAAAGAATTTGTAAACTCAATACCAAAAAAAACCAAACAAACCAAAACAAAAAACAATCAAAAAGTGGACAGAGAACCTGAAAATATACCTCTCTCAAGAAGACATATAAACACCCAATAGATATATGAAAAGATGTTCAACCTCACTGGCAACTAGGGAATTGCAAATAAAAACTATAATGAGATACCACCTTAGACCTGTGGCCATTAACAATAAGACAAGCAATAACAAGTGTTGGAGAGGTTGTGGAAACAGGGAAACCTCATCCATTGCTTGTGAGAATGTAGACTGGTACAACCACTATGGAAAGCAGTCTGGTGGTTCCTCAAAAAATTAAAATAGAGCTACCATATGACCCAGCAATCCCTTTCCTGGGTATATACCCAAAAAAACTCAAAACCATGTATTCCCAAAGATATCTGTGCCTCTATGTTCATTGCAGCATTATTCACAGTGGCCAAGACATGGAAACAACCCAAGTCTCCCACTCCAGCGGACTATTGTAGATAAAGCGGATGTGCTAGTACACAATGGAATACTAACCCTCCATAAGAAAGAATGAATCACTGCCATTTACAACAACATGAATGGACTTTGAGAACATTATGCTAAGTGAAATAAATCAGTCAGAAAAAGCTAAGAACTATCTGATATTACTCATATGTGCAATAAAAAAAACTGAAACTCATGAACACAAACAGCAGTGTAGTGATTGCCAGAGGGAAGGGGTGGGGGGAGAAGATTTGACTTTGGGTACTGGGCACAAGGTGCAATATACAAATCTTATAACATAGAAATCCACATGTGAAACATATATATTCATGTTGACCAATGTCATCCCAATAAATGTAATACATAAAAATAAAATAAATTTAAAAATATCCTCAGCTGATGATTAACAAAAAAGTAATGATAATAAAATAAAATTTAAAAAAAGAATGAGAATATAAAAAAATAAAACATTTCTGTTTTAATTTCCAATACAGTAAATGCTGATAAATGTAACTGCATAAACAAAACTCTTCAGATGTCAGAATTATTTTTCAGAGTGTAAAGAGGTCTTGGGACCAAAAAGATTGAGAGCTACTTCCATAGAACATACTGTAGTATGGTGCTACTTCTTAACATTTTATGGCTATGTGAACTGTTTGTTTTTTTATCCCTTTGATCACTGCAAATTCCAAATGATCGCTCAAGAATGTACTGAACGTTTTTCTAGACAATGAAAGACATCTATGGAATGATAATACAAAGCTTAACTTTTAAAATAAGCAATTATCCCAAGCACTATTTTTCATTCCTCTCAGGCCTGCTCTCTCACCATACCATGGAATCCCAGTCCTGGGAGAATGAGTGGAATGCAATAAAATTCAGTGATCTTGGAACCCTCTATTTCCTATCCAGGGCTTTCAAAGATAGGCTTATACCAAAGTGAATCTGCATGTAGTGCCTGAGTTTAGGGCATGACAGCACATGCAGGGCATGGGCCCGGTGAGGTTAGCCATGGAAGATACACCCTTGAAGAGTTAATGTCCTAAAGCTGAAGCAATCTTTTTTTCCTCAAATCCTACCTATTTTTCAAATGCACAAAGGTTTTCTAAGTACTAGGAGAAAATATTGCATTCTTCCATTTATACATCATTCACAACATTTGAATTTCTTTTATTTAGCCCTTCATTATATTGTATTAGATATTTTTACAAATAATAATGCTCAATATGTTTTAAAACACGAACCTATCTTTTCCTCACAACTTGCACTACTTGAGTTTATTATACATCAACACTCATCCAACAAAATGCATCACCAAGTGCAAGAATTCAGCCATCACTGTTTATTCTTTCTTCCCCCTAAAATTTTCCACTCATTTAATCTATTTTACAAGTCACCATTAATAACTCTGTTTTACAAATGAGATGAGTGAAACTTTAAGAAAATTATAACTTGTTAGTAAATAATGGAGCAGGAATTCAAAGTCAGGGTATATGAGTTCAGAGATTAATATCTTACCAATACACTTTACTGTCTGTTTCATGTGACTGGTAACTTGTTCTCCTAATATCAGCAATAGCCTAGCAACGACTACAACATTAGCATTCTCAGGAACAGCTGGGTGTTGTCAGCAATCAATCAATGTTTATCTCTCACATTGATGTTCTCTCTCTCTCTCTCTCTCTCTCTCTCTCTCTCTCTCTCTCTCTCTCTCTCTCTCTCTCTCTCTCCCTCTCTCTCCCTTTTTCCTCCCTCTTCCTTCTTCTCTCTAAGCATGCCCTCAGGTGAAGATTTACAAAAAAAAGAATAAATGACAACAATAAAAACAACTGTCACTGAGTTCTTACTATCAATATTTTCAGTCAGTGTATTGCATAATTTATATGAATTTTCTCATTTAATTCACACCATAGCCATATGAGGTAACTGCTATATCTATTGCAATTTTATAGGTGAGGGAATGAGGCTCAGAAAACTTAAATAATTTCCTTGAGGTCAGTGGTGATAAAAGGTTGGATAAACAGCTAGAATATGAATGAAGACCGGTTTGATTCCAAATCTCTACTTCTAACCACAATATCTTATTTTTTGTTTGTTTGTTTGTTTGTTTGTTTGTTTGTTTTGTTACGTTAATCCTCACTCAAGGATATTTTTCCATTGATTTTTAGAAAGAGTGGAAGGGAGGGGGTGAGAGAGAGAGAGAGAGACACATTGATTGGTTGCCCCCTGCACTCACCCCGACCAGGGAGGGAGCGTGCAGCTAAGGTTGGAATCAAGCCTGGGACCCTTCAGTCTGCCCACTAACTTTCTATCCTCTGAGCCAAACTGGCTAGGATTTCACTGCCTTATTTTAATGAGAAAGTTAGCTCGTCGTGGGTAAAGATCTTACAGTAGCAAGATTCACTTCACTCTTTGGAATTATACAGAAATGAGTTGAAACTCATTTCAAACAGACAATCTATATGACTTAAGCAAAGTTATTAAACCTCCATTGTGAAAGTGTCAACAATGCCAGTCTAACAGAGCTGTGATTAAAAGGGTTATGTATCTTACCCAGCACATGAGAAGTATTCAGTAAACAAAGAAACCAAGGCTTGGAGAGAAGAAATCACTCACCCAGGGTCACAAAGAGAGAAAGCTCCGAGAAAGAGATTCCAATCCAGGTCTTCAGACTTTAGATAAAATGTTCTTCCCATTACTACACACTGCCTCAGTAAATAATTTTATGAAATGACCTCTTATTTTCTCTATTTATATCTGAATCCAGTCTCAGACCAGATTGAAGAAATGTATATTGCAGAGAAAAAGAACTTATTACATATATAATATTGGTTGGTATTATTACCAGACAATTTTAATCAGCTTAACAATAACCCACAACCTTCGGATCAACTACCAGACAATTTTAAATGAAGAAGATTAAGACATATCCTCCTCAAAACCATCAATAACCATTGAGATGCATCAATTGCATTGGCTCATTATACTTCTAGCAATCTAGTCTCAAAGAATGGAAAAAAAAACAAAACCTATATACATTAAAATGTTTAGTGTAGTCTTTAAAAAATAATTATGCAAAATTTAAAATAATAAAATATCTTACATTATTATTAAACTAGAGGCCTGATGCACAAAATTCATGCAAGGGGTGTGGCCCTCACAGCCCCGGCTTCATCCAGAAGGTCGCCTGAAAGATCGTCTGGACAGTTGTTCTGTTGTTTGGTCTAATTAGCATATTAGCTCTTTATCATATAAGATAATTTGGAAGAATATCTACTCCAAAAGTTATTACACATCTATTCTCAGGATGCTATGAAGATTATGCAGTTATAGGAAAGTCACTTTTAGAATGATGTAAAGTGAAATCAGAAGGCTAAAAATTGTTTCTATGTGATCCCAACCATGCTCTTAAAAAGAAACTGAGAAGCTTGTAAATATCCAGGCTGCTAGAAATGATCAGTGGTGATTTTTTCCTCACATTTTACCTAATATTTTATTCTACATATTTTATCTAATGTAAAGTTTATTTTAATAATTAAAAGATACAATGAAGAACTGCAACACTAAATTCTATTGGAAATTTTTTAAAAATATATTTTATTGATTTTTCACAGAGAGGAAAAGAGAGGGATAGAGAGTTAGAAACATTGATGAGAGAGAATCATCGATCAGCTGCCTCTTGCACAC
This sequence comes from Pipistrellus kuhlii, assembly GCF_014108245.1. Lineage (NCBI taxonomy): Eukaryota > Metazoa > Chordata > Mammalia > Chiroptera > Vespertilionidae > Pipistrellus > Pipistrellus kuhlii. The sequence goes on from NW_023425529.1 coordinate 21,026,448, forward strand.
CCCCTACTGGGGGTGTGCCCACAACCAAGGTACTTGCCCTTGACTGGAATCGAACCAGGGACTTTTTAGTCCGCAGACCGATGCTCTATCCACTAAGCCAAACCGGTCCCGGCTATTGGAAATTTATTATATTAATTATCTATATCAATGGTTGGCAAATTGGCTCACAAACCATATGTGGCTCATGAGCCGCAGTTTGTTGCTCTATTGACTAATGAGTTTGCCAACCACTGATCTATACTAATAAAAGGGTAATATGCTAATTAGACTGGGTCAACTGGCCATCTTCCGGACATCCAAGTTCCTTCTGGACAAAGCCATGGTGGTGGGGGCCAAGGCAGAGGCAGTTAGGGGCAATCAGACCAGTAGGGGAAGGCAGTTGGGGGTGAGATCAGACTGGCAGGTGAGGGCAGTTAGGGGCAATAGGCAGGAAGAGAGGCAGATAGGGGTGATCAGGCCAGCAAGGGCGGATAGTTGGGGGCAACCAGGCCAGCAGGGGAGGGCAATTGGTGGCGAGATCTGGCCAGCAAGGGAAGGCAGTTAGGGGTGATCAGGCAGGTAAGCAGAGAGGTTAGGGCAATCAGGCAGACAGGCAGGTGAGCTGTTAGAAGCCAACAGTCCCAGATTGCAAGAGGGATGTCTGACTGCCAGTTTTACAGGGATTGGGCCTAAATCGGGGATTGGACATCTTCCAAGGGGTCCCCAATTGGAGAGGATGCAGGCTGGACTGAGGGAATCCCTTTCTCCCCCCATGCACAAATTACGTGCACTGGGCCACTAGTGTTTTATTATAATAGCCACCAGAGAAGTAAAGAGTGAACAAATGGATTAAAAATCCCAGAAAAAGATTCAGCATCTTTATGAATTTTACTCCCTAATTCATATTCTTAACTGGAAACCCTAGGCAAACTCAGGTCCAGACCAAATATTGCTCCTGAGCAGTTGCAGGAAGAATGCCTACCTCTCCAAAAGTGAGAAATAAATCCAGTTTTTATTGAAATGCTATCTGGGGCATTTCACTGCTGTGAACACCTGGCATCCCCTGAGTCAGGCCATGCCCAGAGCAAGGGAGATTATGAGTGAAGTCTAGCAATGTAGTCTCAGAGAATGAAAAACAAAAGAAAACAACAAAAATAACAATAACTATATACATGGAAATGTTTAGTGTAGTCTTTTAAAAACAATTATGCAACAATAAAAATAATATAGTATCTTACAACAGAGAATTATGAAATGTGGTAGGACTCAAATCCTTCTGTTTGAGAATCTACTGCCTTGAAATAAAAAGGAGTTGTAAGACAGGCCCTTAGAAAAGGTTGGTATTCAGGCAAAGAACACAAGATCTTCACTTAGCAACCCTTTGATCCCAGAGGTGGTAACGGGGAGGAGGAAGAGGATTCTGTTACCATATTCTTACCATCATCCCTTAGACGCCTTCCCACGATTTCCACTCCCCGATTCACTGCATTTTCCAAGTTTTCCGAGGGCTCCTGGAAGGCCGAGTTTTTCATTATCAGGACGCTGATCTCGTAGCTGCCATTGCTGCATTTCTGAGTCACCTTGTCGTTGAAACACAGGAGCCCCGGACAGAGGAGCAGTGACCACAGAGTCAAGCCCAACAGTGGTTTTTTCATGACCTCGTTCACCTCAGGACCATACTCCTTGTGCTCAGTTGTTTTGCTCTGGGCTTTTAGGGAGACGGGAGCGCCAGCTGGACAGCCTCTAGCTGGGCCCCTCGGTCTACTCTGCCACACGTTGCTTTCTGGTCACGTGGGCCATGGAATACAGCCTGCTTGCCAGTAATAAGCAGCTACATTATGGTAGGAGATAAACCAAAGTTCACTTTTTGTGTTTGTTCACAGAAAGGTCAGAGTTATAAACAGGGAGATTACCTGGGCCTCACCCAATAAAAATACATCAATTGATGACACATCACTGGGAAGAGGGAAATATGGTTTGTACATAAAAAATATTTGTAATGTGGAAAAATAAGGTCAGAAGGCTTAACAGAAGCACAAATATGATGGACTGTTAGTGTTTAGGTTCTAACTGTGCATTGAAACTGAATCCTTAACTAGGAAGAACTGTTTTTCAGCCACTCAGTTGGCAATTATTTGTTAAGACTTGACTATTTGTTGGGTATTAGCAAAACACTAGGCATACATACATGAATGATATGGATGCAGTAATGTCCTTATGATACATGCATTCTAGTAGGGAAGATAAACATTAAACAAACTAGAGGCCTGGTGCATGAAAATTCATGCATTGGAGGGGAGTTCCCTCAGCCTGGCCTGCCCTCTCTCACATTCTGGAAGACCCCAGGGACAGGAGGCTACCCGGTGATCAGGGGAAGGTGACGCCCCCATTACACCTCTGCTGCTGTCACTGCCGGCAGCACAAGCCTTGGCCAGCCCTGGTTACCTGAGCCTCGAGTAGTCTTGGGCAGCTGGGCAGCCACCATCCAAGGCTTGCCTGCACCTCAGGCTGGCTCTGGGCAGCTGGCGGGCTGAGGGCGGGTGTGGCCACACTGTGCACCTGCCACCCTCTTGGCAGGGCTGAAAGGACTGGAGGAATCCAATAAAACTGAGGGGACTGGGCACTGCCATCTTGTGGCTATGGGGGCTGCCACCATTGTGACGGCATTACGGTCAATTTGAATATTCCCTCTTTATTAGATAGGATACTTATGAATAAATTCATCAATGAAAAAAGTGTGAAATGTTGTGGGAGCTTATGACAGATTAACCTAATCTATTCTAGAAAGTCAAGGAAGCGTTCCAAGGAAAGCATTCTTTAAGTTGAACCCTGCAGGTTCCATAAGAGTTAGCTAAATGGAACGAGAGAGAGAGAGGGGGGGGGGCATGTGAAGGAGGGAGACAGCTTGTATAAAGGCCCAGATATGGGAAGTGGTATGGATGTTTGAAGAACTGAAAGAGATACAGAATGGCTGGTGTGGAGAGAGGTATGAGTCCAGTGGCAATAAAAGATGCCAGAGGAGTAGAAGGGTAGGCCATGAGGTTTCTTATAAGCCATTAAGGTTTTGGAACTTAAGCATAAGAATCAAGACAAGGATGTGATCAGATGAAATTCATAAAGTGGTCTTGGAGAGGTCTTAGGCTGCTAAGGGAAGGATGAACTTAGAGAGAAGCAGGAGTGGGGACATGGAGCAAGTTAGGAGGTTGTTTCTATGGTCCAATTCAGAGGTAAAGGAGGACTGGATAAGGGCAGTGGCAGTGGAGATGGGATCAAGAGACAGATACAAGGTAAAATGGATTAGACTTTGTATTGGATTTGGGGCATTGGAGTCAGAGAAGGGTCAGTGGTGACTGCTGATATGCTCAGCTGTGTAGATGGGAAAGCTGTGGACTATGTTGTAGAATTCTGGGAGAGGAGCAGCTTTGAGGGAGAAGAGAATTACTTCTGTTTGTGAACATGCTGATTTTAAGGAGACTGTGCAAGTGAGAGAATAGTCACCAGGGAGTTTTGGGAAGAGCACCTGGACCTAAACAGGGCTTTGGAAATATAGTTGCAGGTGTAGTATGACTGATCAAATAATGCCATGGTTTGCATCATAGACTTGATGACCACATATGGCAAAATTTATGTTCTAAAGTGAGTGGCATCAACAAGATGGAGGACTAGGAGATCCCAGCCTTCATCCCTGCACAAAACCAAGAAATTAACATTTACTCACTGAGGAGAAACCAAGATGGCGGCATAGGGTAGACACCTGAATGCAGCCTACCACAACAAATTTGAATTTAGAACTGGAAAACAGGGGAAACATCTCCCTGAAGCACTGGCTGGTTGGCTGAGAGGAGGCTCTACCATCTGGGAAGGAGAGAGAAGGCACGCTGAACCTCAGGAACTGTGAAGGTGAGGTGAACTGCACGCATGAAAAGGCAGCTGCCCGACTTCGCTGCTTGCTTGCTTGAAGGCAGGTGGAATTTGCTGCTGGTTTACTCCCTGCACGTGGAGAGGGTGGACAGCTAATGCGTGCCTAGCTTTTTTGTTTGGGAGGAAAACAGAACCACCCTATTGCTCTGATAGATGGCCCCAGACAGAGAAAGGCCAGACTGTAGGGCAGTGGGTAGAGATCTCTGGGAGGTGTGTGAAGACAGCAACCATTACTGTGGGACTCAGAAACCAGACCCTCATAGGGAGGGGCTGACCAAAGCTTGTCTTCACCACTCGAGACTCCACCCCACCCAAGCTGAGCACAGAAGCCCTTCCAGTGGTTAGCTTTCTCGTTAATAGGACTCTCCTAGGGAGGGACAGACAGGAATCCAAAGCTTGTCTATGCCTGTACCAAAGAGGTGCGTGTGCCTGCAACCAATCTTGGGGGATTCACACAAAGCTTGGCTGTGCCACCCCTAGACTCCACCCCATCTAAGCGGAATACAGAAACCCTCCTAGCTGAGACACTTCTGATCCTCATAGCCAATTGACTTGGAGATCAGCGCTTCCCAGTGATACCAACAACAAGCAAGGCTTAACAACAAGACTGCACACACAGCCCACAAAGGGCTACACCAAGACTCTCCACTTCAGGTAACTGGGAGGCTGACCCACTGTACCATATAGGACACCTTAGCACACAAAGCCATCCTTCCAACTCAGGGAAGCTGTGAAAATGCTGAGACAAGGAAACAGATCACAAACAAAAGAAATGGAGGACAAGAAGAGACTGCATATAGAGTTCAAAACTATGCTTATAAGGTTTTTCAAGAATTTCCTAGAAAAGGTCGATACAATAAATGAGACCTATGAGGATTTGAAAAGGGATCAACTAGAAATAAAGAATACATTGTCTGAAATAAAAAAATATTATACAGAGTCCTAAAAACAGAATGGAAGATCGCAAGAATCAAGTCAAAGATTTGGAACACAAAGAGCCAGAGGACACTCCTCCACAGAAGCAAGAAGAATCCAGAAAGTTGAAGATAGTGTAAGAAACCTCTGGGGCAATTTCAAATGAACCAACATCAGAACTATGCAGGTCCCAGAAGAAGAGAAAGAGCAAGATACCGAAACAATACTGGAAGAAATAGTGACAGAAAACTTCCCCCACCTGGTGAAAGAATTAGACTTACAAGTCCAGGAAGCGCACAGAACTCCAAACAAAAGGAATCCAAAGAGGACCACACCAAGACACATCATAATTAAAATTTCAAGAGTAAAAGACAAAGAGATAATATTAAAAGCAGCAAGAGAAAAGCAAGTAGTTACCTATAAAGGAGCACTTATATGATTGTCAGCTGATTTCTCAACAGAAACCATGCAGGCCAGACGGGAATGGCAAGAAATATTCAAGGTGATGAATAGCAAGAACATACAGCCAAAAATACTCTATCCAGCAAAGCTATCACTCAGAATCCAAGGCCAGATAAAGAGCTTCACAAATAAAAAAAAAGCTAAAGGAGTTCATCACCGCCAAACCAGAATTATATAAATTGCTGAAAGGGGTTCTTTAGGAAGAGGAAGAAGATAAAGATAAAAATTATGGTCAACAAATATGTAACTATCAACAAGTGAAACTAAAAGCCAAGGGAATTAAAAAACCTGATGAACAATATTAACTGGTGAATATAATAGAATCAGAGGTATGGAAGGGTAGTGGACTGACGATTCTCGGGGAAAAGGGGAGTGCGGGGTGCAGAAAGAGCCTGAACAAAAACTGTGCACCTATGGATGAGGACAATGAGGGGTGGGGAAAGGGCAGAGGGTGGGATGGGAACCTGGTGGAGGGGAGCAATGGAGGGGGGAAAAATGAGGAACATTTGTAATATAATAATATGAACAATAAAGATTTATTTTTAAAAAAATTACTCACTGATAAAAATAGCTGTGGGGGAGCTGCAGCAACCAGTGGAACACAAAAACCAAGATGGTCCCGCCAGTTTGAAATGCAGTTGGTGGGGGTAGGTGGTGGGATCTCGCAGGTGTCTGAGTAGTCCTTTCTCTGCCTTGCTTGTTTGAGCTTTAGCAGAATTGGCTGGAAGTGAGGCTGGGAGGAACTCAGGTTTCTTGCTAGGAGAGAACTAGTTTCCGGTGGGGGCTTTAGTCACACCTGAAATCTAGGACAGCCAGCATGGACGTGAGGGCGTGACTGCTGCTGTGTACAACATGGTAACCTAGAGCACTTCACCACCGAGGTACTTGAATTGGCAGGAAATACATCGACCTGTTGTTTTTTTGTTTTTTCTTTCTTTCTTTCTTTCTTTCTTTCTTTCTTTCTTTCTTTCTTTCTTTCTTTCTTTCTTTCTTTCTTTCTTTTCTTTCTTTCTTTCTTTTCTTTCTTTCTTTCTTTTTTTTCTTTTTTTTAAATTTACTTCAGAAAGGAAGGGAGAGGCAGAGAGAAATGGAAACACCAATGATGAGAGAGAATCATTGATTGGCTGCCTCCTGTGCACCCCCTACTGGAGACCAAGCCCACAGTCCAGGCATGTGCCCTTGACCAGAATAGAACCTGGTACTTTTCAGACCTCAGGCAGAGGGTCTATCCACTGAACCAAACTGGCTAGAGCAATGTGGAAAGATTTAAAGGTAAAGTGTATCATCCCTTGTCATTTGCAACTTGCTGTTCTTAGAGATACAAGGCTGGCTATTCAAGGCTACAATTGCTGGTAGTGATGTCATTCTACACATCCACAAATCTGTAATTGGGAAGAAAGGCTAACAGATGATTATGTAAAGGATGCCTGGATTTCTATTATATCAGGACTCTAAATTCTCTAACAACTCTCCGGTGTTGGTGATTCCAGTGGACTGTATCTCTGAAAAAGAACAAACAAACAAAAAAAAAAACCCTACAATTTTGCCTTTTTGTAATTCTAGTTGAGCAAGTTGGAAGTTTAATTAGCTTTCCAACCAACCAAATTTCTGCATTCGACTCTTAAATATGTTTAAACTTAATATCAAATATTACTGTGGCTTCAAAAAAACTATTGATTCTGTAGTGGTATTTCATTGAGTTGACTGGTTGTGTGTGTGTGTGTGTGTGTGTGTGTGTGTGTGTGTGTAACACTGTATTTCATCTAATGCTGATAGAGTCTTTGGATATGCAAACCTTCTGAGTTAGGCATAGAGAAACATAATTTGCTTTATGTAAATGAAGAACATTTGAAGTTCCCAGAGCCAATCAGGAAGGAGGAGTGAGGAGGACAGGTGGAAAGAGAAACGGGAAGAAGCTCCAACAAGATGGCAAGAGGCTGGGAGCTACAGAGAAAAAATGGCCAGAGAGAAAGGACTGGTGGGATGGGGGCTTCCTCAGGAAAGAATGCCTTACTTCATCCATGCAACAGCTATTTATTGAGTGCCCTCTGCTTGTTCTCAGCATTTGAGTTATAACATGAATGAACACATTTCTGCCTTCATAATTGCATTCTACTGGGAATTTAAAAATGACAAAGCTGGTCAACTCTTCCCAAATATTCAGTCAAGTCTGTGCCATATACAACTTGCCTAATTTGTGGGAAGTATAGAAAGATGCTCAGACTGTGTCAGATTGTGGGGAGAGGAGGAAATCAGTATGTGTGTGGGAGACAGAAACTCAATGGCTAGAAGCAGGAGTTTCAAGACAAAGAGATCGTGGTAGCACAAGACTTCAGGATTTGAAAGAATATTGGAGAGGGTTTTTGGACTTTGTACACGTATGTAATGAGGTTCCATGTAATCTTATCTAGAGCACAAAGTAGGGTGACCCTACTAACCTCAAATCACTGTTGTAGACTAGGGCTGCATATCTAGATCTAGGATGCTTTAGAACTAACAGGTTTCTTTTCCTTAAGATACCTATTTCCTGGAGTCTTCCCCTTTATCAAGAGAAACTATATATAATCCCTGAGCAAAGTCTTCTTCTCCTTCCTTCCCCAGTCCCTTTTGTACAGCATTTCTATGTGCTCAGGAAGAGCTGGAGGAGGGGATGTTTATGCATTTGCTAGAGGTCGCTGGATATCTGTTAAGTTTTCTAGTGACCCTTGGGTTCGGGCTTCTGTCCAGGTGGCTGTGTTTAGATATGATGGGAAGTACATGTGTTAGAGACAGTAGTAATGTATCTCAGCTGTAATAAAGTTCGTTGTGCTCTGGAAACAGAAGCAAACAGGCAGTCCATTCCCTGTTGTTAAAGATTTGTTAGTGGGGCCAATAGTTTAATCCTGAAAAATGGACTCTTGTTTTTTTGAGCCAAATCTTACTCTTGTGGTGGGTGGGTGGGTGTGTGTGTGTGTGTGTGTGTGTGTGTGTGTGTGTGTGTGTGTATTTCCTCCTGGGATGGCTGAAGGATTACTTCCTCATACTCTAGTTATCTAGATTAAAATGATAGCTTGGGAAAGTAGGAAAGAGGACAGTGATATCAGTTCCTTGGATTGCAAACTCCTCCTGTAAATGTCAGTGCTATTTATTGAGACATCCTTAGCAGGTACTGGTTGGAAAGGCAGGGCACGCATTAAAGAACAGAGATAAAGAAGAGCTTGAGTTTCTAGAAAGCAGTTGGATATTCTTAAACCAAACACAAACCACACAAAACTTGGAGTTATATTTGAATCTCGTTTTAGCTGTTTGCTAAGCATATGGGCTTGGGTTGATGACCTACATTTGCTGATGTTCAGTTTTCTTATTTCTAAAATAAATTTAGTTTCTATTCTAGCCAGTAACCTGAGCTGCCAGCCTCGTTGGAGTTTGGACATGGGTAGATGTGTCAGATGATGGACAGGATTTGCCCAAACAATATCCACTTACCTGGGGTGGAAGAGCCACATTGGAGGCAATTCATTCTTAGGGAAAAGCCAAGCATTGCACTGTGGAACTTAGGTGCCCCATTACTTAAATCTGTCTCCAGCCCAGCCCCTCTTTAGTTCAAGGGAGAAAAAGATCAGGGAATAATAACTGAGATAGCAACCCAATAAAGTACTCAGCTGAATATTAAGTTGTAGACATCACTGCCTAGGAGTTCTCTAACAGGTTTCATCAGATGAAGGAGAAGGATATTGTTCCCCTTTGGCCACAGATTGACACCCTGCTCTGGCACTTTGAGGGTCCTCCACAGTGGTGCCAAGGCCTGCTGAGGCAGTGGCAGCACCCAGGGGGCAGGGGTAGGACTGCAGTATATTAACACATTGTACCTGCCAGGGAGCAGAACCTGCTGGAGAGCCTCCTGCTCAGTGGGCCCATACCAGTACCTGGTACAAATAGGTTTAACGGACATTATTCAACATGCCTAGTAACTTCTAGAAATACATAATCACAGGAGCAACAGCAAGTGAAAATTACTACTGTTACTACTGTTGCTGTGAACTTTGCAAATCCCTGTGTGGGGAAGTTTGGGTTAATGAAAATAGAAAATGGTCTTATAAAGTTCCTGGTATCTTGTAATTGATCAACAACTGCTAATTATTGTTATTCCTTGATGCCATTCTCTAAACAGCAGCATCAATTACTCCTTTCTTGGTGCATAGTAGGTATGTCTTTTTTAATTTTTTAATTGAGAAATTACTAAAATTAATTTAACTGAAAAAAAAACCCAAACATATACAAATATTACTATTTTAGAAAAGAATGCTAGTGGAAGAAATTTTAGTTGTATTCAAGACATAATTATATATATCTGAAACCTATATAATTTTACTAACTAATGTCACCCCAATAAATTCAATAAAAATAATTATATGGCTATATGTAATTTAAGCATTACCTCTAACACAAATATTTGGAATCTACATCAGGAACAAAAATTTAAACTATTGTACATTTATTGGGTCGGCAACTAAGTAATTGCGGATTTTAAAAAGAAAATCAAAGACAATTTTTTCATGGAACTAAATAACTTTATTCTGTAATGTATTGCCCATTTTAGATACTAGAGGCCTGGTGCATGAAATTTGTGCACAGGGGCAGGCGGGGGGTGGGGGGGAGGTGATGTCCCTCAGACCAGCCTGCACCCACTCCAATCTGGGACCCCTCAAGGGATGTCTGTCTGCCCGTTTAGACTTGATCCCACTGGGCAGTCATACATCCCTCTCACAATCCAGGACTGCTAGCTCCCAATTGCTTGCCTTCCTGCCTTCCCGATTGCCCCTGCATCTGCCTGCCAGCCTGAATACCCCCCTAACCACTCCCATGCCAGCCTGATTGATGTCTAACTGCTCCCCTGCCAGCCTGTTTGCCCCCAACTTCCCTCCTCTGCATGCCTGGTCACCCCTAATTGCCCTCCCCTGCAGGGTTGATCACCTCCAACTGCCCTCCCTTATAGGCCTGGTCCCTTTCAACTGCCCTCTCTTGCAGGCCTGGTCCCTCCCAAATGGCCATCTTGTGGTGGCCATGTTGTGTCCACATCGGGGCATGATCTTTGACCACATGGGGGCAGCCATATTGTGTGTTGGAGTGATGATCAATCTGCATATTACTCTTTTATTAGATAGGATAGAGGCCTGGTGCATGGGTGGAAGCCAGCTGGTTTGCCCTGAAGGGTGTCCTGGATCAGGATGGGGGTTTCCTGGGGCTCGGGCGGCCTGGGCAAGGGGCCTGTGGTGGTTTGTAGGCCGGCCACACTCCCTGACGATCCAAGCGGAGGCCCTGGTATCTGGGGTTTATTTATCTTCTACAATTGAAACTTTGTAGCCTGGAGCGGAGCCAAGCCTCCTGCGTGCTCCGTGGTGGCAGCCATTTCTGTTGGAATTTATGTATCTTCTATAATTGAAACTTTATAGTCTGGAGTGGAGGCCTGGGCCAGCCAGGATGTGCAGAAAGCTTTGCTTCTTCCATTGCCCGGGGCAACCCTAGCCTCCCGCTCTTTCCAGCTCCATGGCTGCCGCCATTTCTGTTTGGATTTGTTTACCTTCTATAATTGAAACTTTGTAGCCTTGAGTGGAGGCTTAGGCCAGCAAGGGCAGGCAGGAAGCTTGGCTTCTTCCATTTCCTGGGAAACACAAGCCTCCCTCCTGCTCTCTGTGGCCGTAGACATCTTTTTTGGGGTTTATTTGCATACTTGCTCTGGTGGGCGTTTGGTGGGCATGTCTTGTGGGTGTAGCAGAATGATGGTTAATTTGCATATTACTCTTTTATTAGGTAGGATACTTCATGATTATTTGAAACATATTTATAGTGAGTCAGTAAAATTTATTTTTATTTATTTATTTATTATTAAAATATATTTTATTGATTTTTCATAGAGAGGAAGGCATAGGGATAGAAAGCTAGAAACATCAATGAGAGAGAAATATTGACCAGCTGCCTCCTGCACATCCCCTACCGGGATGTGCCCACAACCAATGTATATGCCAATTGATGGAATTGAACCTGGGACCTTTCAAGCTGCAGGCCGACACTCTATCCACTGAGCCAAACCGGTTTCAGCAGTAAGATATATTTTAAAGAAAAAAAAAAAAAGTTCTGAAATGTAGAGTTAGTAGAGATATTACCTTTCACATTATGTATAATTTAGAAAAAAATAATTTTTCAAATGTTTAAAACATGGCAAAATTATTTGAAGGATTAACAAATTATAAAAAATAGGATTAGATTTAAATTGATAAAAAGACAAGGGGAAGAAAAGTGTTCTTAGTCCTTCAAAATTGAAAAAAAAAAAAACTGCCTAAAGACACATCATATGAAATGTACTAAATGGAACTACATTCCACACATACCATTTTTCTTTTAAAAATTGACTTTGTAGTTATCATTGTGTATTTTGGAGCCAAGATCTTTTTTCAGGCCTCAAACATCTTTTTTTTTTTTTTTTTTTTTTTTTTTTTTTTTTAACAAAACCCTTTTTTTTTTTTTTAAATATATTTTATCGATTTTTTACAGAGAGGAAGGGAGAGAGATAAAGAGCTAGAAACGTGGACGAGAGAGAAACATCGACCAGCTGCCTCCTGCACACCCCCTACCGGGGATGTGCCCGCAACCAATGTACAATACATGCCCTTGACCAGAATCAAACGTGGGACCTTTCAGTCCGCAGACCAATGTTCCACCACTGAGCCAAACCGGCTTTGGCGGGCCTCAAACATCTTTATAGGCTATTAAACTCTCAGAGATATAGACATGACGGGAATACCCCGATAAGTAAAGATGGTAAAGTGGTGGGGCAAAAAGCCAAGCCCATTCACAGGTTGCACCCACAACATCCCTGTGAAATAAAAATAGAGAGGATTTAAATTAAGGCGTCTGCCAGAAAAGCAGAAGTTAATACAAGTCAACAAAACAAAGTACAGAGCTGTAAATCCATCAGGAGAGATGAATTACACTGACATTGGGAAGGAACGTGGAGGTGAGTGAGAGTCCTTAGCAAAAATTTAGACAGAAAGCTGCAAGGTTAAATTGTAACCAATATGAAACTAGCAGGAATAACAACAATGATGCAAGAGGTTTGAATTCTGTCAGGAGAAAAAGCAGGAAGTCATATCCAGAAAAGTTTCTGGTGTCGATTACCCGGTGTCATCGCTGTACAGCTACCACTCGGGGTACAATGTGCTTCTGTTGAGGGCTTTCTGTATGGCTCATGTAGGAAAAACTGGAGACTTCCAAACAAAACAGGTTAGGCACTTGATCTTGAGAGAAGAAAGGTGGGAATAACAAAGTCGTTTTAGAGTTGAACGCTTAATTTTAATTAAGCGTTTAATTAAACGCTTTTGAGTTTAATTTTAAGAAGGGAGGAAAAGATGACAGCCTTAGAAATGTTAAGTTTCAAGTTCTCCTCCAGGTTTCTACAAAGTGCTCTCAGATAAAGACTGTCAACATAATAATGTCCAAACCCGTGGAGAATTTTTATGGGAGTTTAGTTGTGGTAAACTGACAGCTGGTACACGAGATCTCAAAAATGCTTCCCTGAATGTCAGTGGGTAGTTTTTTATACACTTGGACTAGATTTAAACTGAAGGTAAAGAAGATTGCATGAAGGTGGGGAAAAGCAAGGCAGGGAAATCTCTAGGGTTGGAATACAGGATAGTTCACAGGATCATGCGCCCTGCAGGGTGTTTACGCTTCTGAAGGGTCTGAAATAATGTCCCCTCTCCCCTCTGAGTTCTGAGCTGAGACGTCTGTTATAAAACACAGATTAACAGAGGAAAAAACAAACAGAAATTTAGTCACATGAATACCTGGGAAATACCCAGATAAGGAGGTGACTTAGAATTCAGGATTAAATATTTATACCATTTTAACAGGAAAAGGAGGGGAAGTGTGTACTACTTAGGGAAGAGTACATTCTTTTTATGAAAGATAAGTGTGTTCTTAGAAGAACAGATGGGAGGTGCTATCGTTGTGACAAAGTTTGTCTGGGTGTGGTGTCAACTTCTAGTCTCCTCTCCCATGATAAGAGTTAATTTTCCCTGGTTAATGGAACTCCTGGGAGGAGATTTATGACAATTGAGTTCCTTTTGGAAGATCTAGTGTTTTTTTTTTTGTTTGTTTGTTTGTTTTTAGGCAGATACGGGGAGTTCAGAGAAAGCCTCTCCCTGCACTTGTGGTTTTTCTAGTGCCTGCAGCGCAAAATCATCATCATACTAAAGCAGCATATTTGGGGGGTAAAGGGGAGGTTGTTCTGCTACTCATCTCTTTTCCTAAAAAATCTCATATATTGTATAATGGCTTTATAAAATCTCTATATGGTGATTGAACTTAATTTTATATCCTGAATCCTGATCTCTTCCTGAATAGCTGCTAGAATAGTTTGGCACCACTGCCTTGATTTATGGCTGAGGTTATAATAGTTCTACCCAACCATTGCTTTTAAATTGTTAACACGAATGTCAACAAAGAGGAAAAGGCAAATAACATTCCAGCATTCTTATGAAAATAGTTTGATTTTGGTGACCCCTTAAAATGTCTTGGGAGCCGAAACCGGTTTGGCTCAGTGGATAGAGCGTCAGCCTGCGGATTGAAAGGTCCCAGGTTCGATTCCGGTCAAGGGGCCCATCCCCAGGGGGGGGGGGGTGCAAGAGGCAACTGATCGATGACTCTTTCTCATCGATGTTTCTGACTCTCTGTCCCTCTCTCTTCCTCTCAGTAAAAAAATAAATAAAATATATTTTAAAAAATAAATAAAATAAAATGTCTTGGGGACCCTCACCCAACAAGTCTCATTTCTCTACCTGATAATTACCTTGCCACGTTGAAGGTCTTATCGCCTCTCACTCATTGCCTTGCTCAGTTCCACCCACTTAAGGACATTTTTCTCAGGGGTTCCATCTGCCTTTAACTTCCAGCCACTTGGTGCTTTTATTGTTATCAGATTTCAGCTCAAATGGCACCTCCTAGAGGCATTTCTCAAGATCATCCAGTTTAAAGAACACCTCTGTCCCCCAGTCATTCTCTGTTAAGAGTACCCTGCTTTATTTATTTATTTATTTATTTATTTATTTACAAAAGTTACCATCATTTGATATTACCTTGTTAATTAATTAATTTGCTTGCCTCATTAGAATTTAAGCTCTATGACATCAAGGAATTGATGTGTCTTACTCATTTCTATATCTCTATCTCCTAGAACATAGCAGTCAAAATTCAATAAACATTTATTGAATAAATGGATTTTTAAGAGGACTATGAGGAATTAAAAGAAAAAAAGTGGATGAGTGGCAGTAATTTGAAAAGTACAAAGATTTATAAGGTAGTTTATTATAGTTTTCTGTATTAATCTCCCAATAACCATTAATGTCTCTTGACATTTCTCATTTTTCTCATAATATAACCAAACTTTAATATTCTCTCCACATCACTAGAGAATGTGTACTCTTCTATCTTCCTTTTGTAAAAACTTTATTTTTATTGGTTTCAGAGAGTAAGGGAGAGGGAGAGAGAGAGATAGGAACATCAATGATGAGAGAGAATCATTGATCAGCTGCCTCCTGCACGCCCTCTACTGGGTATTGAGCCCAAAACCAGCGCATGTGCCCTGACCTTGACCAACTGTGATCTCCTGGTTCATAGGTGGATGAACAGCCACTGAGCCACGCTGGCCAGGCTTATCTTTCTTATTTTAAAGGCAATTCTTTTAAATATTCCACCATTAAATATGATATTTACTGTGAGCTTTAGTCATTTTAACCTTATTTTTTAGATTCTTTTATCATGTCAGTGATATTTTCTTCTATTTTTTTTTTTTAGTTTTCCAAGTTTTAATCATAAGACAACACTTTATTGTACTGTTTTTCTGCATCTACTGAGATGATTAAATGCTTTTCCTACTTTTATGTTTTAATGAGCAAAT
Organism: Pipistrellus kuhlii; assembly: GCF_014108245.1. NCBI lineage: Eukaryota > Metazoa > Chordata > Mammalia > Chiroptera > Vespertilionidae > Pipistrellus > Pipistrellus kuhlii. The sequence goes on from NW_023425529.1 coordinate 21,041,659, forward strand.
TATATCAGCATGTGTTATCATGTTGAAAGTTGCATTCCTGGAATAAACCCCATTTACTCATTTTTTTGTTTTGTTTACATATTGCTAGACTTGATTTGCTATTTCATTTGGCTTTCTCATCCATGTTTTGAGTGATATTGGTTTGTAATATACCTTTATAATATGAGAAAAGGTTTTGGTGTCAAGGTTATACTAATTTCTAACAAATTGTGATAATTGTTTTATTTTTCTTCTATTCTTTACTTATTTTATTATTAAGTTTAAGATTGAAACCATCTGTTCTTCAATTTTTAAAACAAACACAAAAGTGTAAAAATTACAAGGGAAAGCTAGTTTTTTCCTCCTGCATTAGAATTAAGAAATTGTATTCCTTAGTATAATATAGAGTGAAAATACAACTAAAAAATCATTGTAATATGTCTAATTGTCAAAGGACTAACATGTGCAGATTACTTTAAAATTTCTACAAATCACTAAGAAACAATCAAGTATAAAAATGATCTACGTAATTTCATCCTAATCATTATTCCGCTTATCCTATGTAGATAATAATTTTATTAATTTCATTTTAACCAATCCAGTGTAGTATTTAATCTTGTAGATTTGTTTTTATTGTTTATTCAACAGTTTCTTATTTTATGAATATGGATTTTTCCTTTTTTTTTTGCTATTTAAAATATAAATTTTTTTTTTTTGCTTCCCAGGAGCACCCCCCCCCCCTTATTTTTTCCTTTTTCTTCTTCTCCCTCCTTTTCTCTCCCCACCCTCACTCCTCCGCAGGCACTTTACCATTGGTTTCATCACTCCACAGCTCCAAGGACCCAGAGTCATCTGATCTAGTTCAAGTTCAGATGAACAACTCCATATGAAGCTTCTGGTCCAGCCAGTTGGGTAATCAGCTGGAGCCTTTGGGTTTGCAGGATGCCGGGCGGGCACCTTGTTTAAAAGAACAGGCAACGCACCCTGTACTGGGCCTGCAGAATTCGGCAGAGAGTTTGTGATTTCGCTTGAGGACCAGTGTCGTCCGCAAGTGCAGGCTCTTACCTGGCTAGGATGCTGTGATATGTTAGTGAGAAAATCCGCTTACAGGGCACAGCGACATCTGACACACTGTGCGTGACCTCAGGAGATATTTATTTCTTGAGCTCTTTGTACTTAAGGATAGAGTATGTCTTCTGGATCTTCCTTAATTGTTGTTGTTTAATATATTTTATTGAATTTTTTACCGAGAGAAAAGGAGAGGGATAGAGAGTTAGAAACATTGATGAGAGAGTAACATCTATCAGCTGCCTCCTGCACACTCCCTACTGAGGATGTGCCAGCAACCAAGGTACATGCCCTTGACCGGAATCGAATCTGGGACCCTTGAGTCGCAGGCTGACGCTCTATCCCCTGAGCTAAACCGGCTAGGGTCTTCCTTAATTGTTAATCCTCACAGGGGGATGGATGGGGAGCAACCCCGCAACCCAGGCACAAGCCTTGGACTGGGAATCGAACCTGCGACCCTTCCATTCGGAAGTGGGGGGGAGAGAGAGAGAGAGAGAGAGAGAGAGAGAGAGAGAGAGGGAGAGAGCGAGGGAGGGAGGGAGAGAGAAAGAGAGAGAGAGAGGGAGAGAGGGAGGGAGGGAGAGAGAAAGAGAGAGAGAGGGAGAGAGGGAGGGAGGGAGAGAGGGAGAGGAATGCTCTAACCTAGGGGTGTCGAACTCAATCAGAGAAGGGGCCAAAATCTAAAATCCAGCCTAAATCGCGGGCCGAATGGTTTACTGAACAGTCATAAACTGTCATTGTGATGGAAACGCAGCGGAGTGCAGTGATGACAGCGCGGTGCGGGCCACATTGCAAGGCCTGGCGGGATGGATTTGGCCCGCGGGCCTTGTGTTTGACACATGTGCTCTAACCACTGAGCGCACCGGCCAGGGCAAAAACCTTAGGACTTCATTTTGCTGAATGGGAGCGCGGACTTTGAAATCTCAGGACCCAATGCATTCAGAGGAGCCCCAAAAGCAGACCCCCTTCCCACGGACGGCTATGCAAATGAGAACTGAGGCTTGCCCTCTTGATTGGACAGAACTGGAGAAGGCGGTGCCTCCGCCCGCGTGCTCATTGGGAACGGCGCCTGCCAATCCTCGGGAACCGGAGCCGGCACTGCTGCGGCGTCCAATGGGGCGGCGCTGCCCCGCGGCCGCCGCGCGCGGGCGGAGGCAGTTCCGGTGTGCTCCACTCTGCGCTCCGGACCCGACGGGACGGGGACTGCCGGCTCTTCTGCGCTCGCTGGAGCTTTAGGCGACAGGTGACCATGTCCGGCCGCGGGAAGCAGGGCGGCAAAGTGCGGGCCAAGGCCAAGTCCCGGTCCTCCCGCGCGGGCCTGCAGTTCCCGGTGGGCCGCGTGCACCGGCTGCTGCGCAAGGGGAACTACGCGGAGCGGGTGGGCGCCGGCGCGCCCGTGTACCTGGCGGCCGTGCTGGAGTACCTGACGGCCGAGATCCTGGAGCTGGCCGGCAACGCGGCGCGCGACAACAAGAAGACCAGGATCATCCCGCGGCACCTGCAGCTCGCCATCCGCAACGACGAGGAGCTCAACAAGCTGCTGGGCAAGGTGACCATCGCCCAGGGCGGCGTCCTGCCCAACATCCAGGCCGTGCTGCTGCCCAAGAAGACGGAGAGCCAGAAGGCGAAGAGCAAGTGATCCCGACGCCGGCACCGGGGAGCTGGCTTTCCGAGCCAAAAAAAAAAAAAAAAAAAAAAAAAAAAAGCTCTTTCCAGAGCCGCCCCCGCAGCGGGTTTGACCCTGCTGGATGCCAGGGAGGGTCAGCGCGATCTAGCGGGGGAGGTGGGCTGCGGAGGGGCCCGCCGGGGTCGGGGCCAATAAAGTCGGTGAAAATTGTGTGGTTGAGAGAGCTGTGTGGTCGCGAGGCCCGCTGCCCGCCGGCCGGAGACCTCCGGAGCAGGTACTGGCGGATCACCCACCCGGCTACCCGGCTCGGGTCCGCAGGTCCCTCTGGAGGCGTGATGGGCGGATCGGGAGACCTGGAGGGACCCCCGGGCCTGGTGAGGCAGAGTTGGGAGCTCTCCCTGGGGCAGAGCTGGTCGCCTTCAGGCAAAGGAGAAGGGAGAGAAGGTATGGATGCGGTAGGGGCGGCAATTATTTTTATGGCCTCTTCCCACGCTTTAGCTTTTCTGCCCTATGTGGGCAATTCAGAAACCAGTTCTAGAAAAGAGACGGTGGGACCCAGCTGGTCGAGGTAGGAAGTTTTCGTACTTTTCAAAATGTGGAATCACTTTCCGTCTTGGAAGGAGGACTCTGATGACACAGTCATCAACTTATATTTTTCTTAACCCGTGAGCTGTTGTTGGCATGTGTTGGATATCAGATATTTTTGTACACACACTTACGTTCACATTTCTTTAAAATGAAGAAAACACCCAGGATTGTGGGTAATTCAGAAGCATGAGTCATGAGGTTGGAAAATTGTTCCCCTGATACTCATGTTGCATAACAGTGTGCAACGCCTTTAGTCATGAGTAGCGTATGCTTATGAGCTTTTAAGACAATTTCCCCAAGTTTCTAGCTTCTTAGTGGGCTTGTCTCCAACATATTATACTCCTTTTCGAATGTAGTAAGTTTGATTTTGCTTTATAACAACAAAGAGTCTGCTTGAAATCCCTTTTGCTCTTCCACTGGCCTAAAGTAATGGCCTCATTCCAACAATGCCTATATAAGTACTAGTATGTTATTAAAGCAATGCTTTAATAAATATGTGAGATATGAGAAAAAGGTAAGGACAGATGACTTAAGTGCAGGAACAAACACATCTCAGTCAAGAATTCACATTTAAAAGGTAAACTCTAGCAATCCTATTCCGTCCTTGGTTGACCCTTGCTTCCTGCTGGCCCATAGGGCTCAGAACAAGGATCCCAATTTATATTTCACTTCTTTGAATTCATTTCTCCTATGAGTCAGGGTTGAAGTCTTCGTCGGGGGCATGGGGGGAGAGTATGTCTTCATTCTTAGTAGTTTTTGGCCCATTTTCCCATATGGACTTTCTCTATTCTTCCCCAGTACTTGAGCATCTCTACATGCCATGCTCAGTACTAGGTGATGGGTGACGGGAGTAAATGAAGTCAACTACTGTCTTGGAGTTCACTTTTTTTCTTGATGGCTAAAGGCAGTACAATGAACAGATATCAGAGAAAGGATTCGCTTTCAGCTTCTGTTAGTACTTATGTCACTTCACTGCTTCTGGACTGAATGTTGGGATTAAATTAATCTCTAAACAATACTTTTCCCATGTGGTCATCTTTGAGGTGTACAAAGGCCGGGCCTCACACACTTACATTAAGCAGATTATTGCCTCCTAATTCCTGAGGAGATTAGACCCCAAGCGTACCATGGACAGGTTCCAGATGTCCACCTATTTACTCCACTCCTCACTTTTCATCCAGAAGGCTTTCTCATGTAAAATAGCCATAATATCCCCTTGAGGACTGAGATTGTTCACTTACTACACACATTAGGCATATTTTAGGCACTCCATAAAATAAAAGAAGTACCATTTCCTACAAGATTTGAGTTTACCCTTTTAGATGAAAGTGTAAGTAACCATAACGAATAAGATTTTTTTTTGTTTTGTTTGAATTTTACTGCCCAATTGTTAGGATAGTTCTCAATGTTTCCACTTTGGGGACATGGTAAGTGGTGGAGGGGAAAAAAAGTAATCAAGTGCTGGTTGTGACATTTAAGTCTTCATTTCCTGAAACACTTGAGGTTTATTACCGAAATGGTGAAGAAATAAGGATAAAGGCCATCAAAACATCATACAAAAAAACCAAAACAAAAAAACCCACTTTTCTTCCACTCTGAATCTTCCCCTCTGAAGATATCCCCTCTCAGGAGTCTGTCTATTGAACCCTGATATCTGACCAGGCAAGATACCAGGTGCAGTGACTGCCACCTCACCTCCACTTGCCACTGCCCTGAATTCTTAGGTTCTCCTTAAATACTACCCCTGCTGCAAGGTTCAATCAATCCCTCATCATTTCTGTTTTTGAGAGGTTTTTTTTTTTTTTTTAACAATAATTTATTAACAGTAAAAAATGCATACCTCCTGCCAAGTCAATTCAGCCTGTGACCCTTGAGCAAACAGCTCTTATCAATGTATGGTTGCTTCTTTAAAAGGCCAGTATTTCTTCAAGTACAAGACCAAATGGAAGAAATCAGTACAAAAACTGATTGGATCTGAATTCCGATTTTTAATAGATTTGTAATCCGTAGTTGTATTTTATAGACACACATAATCTTTCCTGCAGAGATAAGTCATTCAGTGGGGCAGGCTGTGGCTTGGGCAGAGCTTATTTGTTTTCCTGCAGGGCCAGCCTTGCCTTTGTGTCTCTCAGAACTGGTCTGTTTGGTTTTGTGTGCCTGGAATCCAAAGGTGTAGTCTGTCTTCATAATTGCCGATGACTGGCCTAATTCATGCAAACTCTTCATAAATCCCCTTCCAGTGGTTGAAAGGTTATATGCCATGGTGTTTAAGAACTCAAGTTCTTTGGAATGAGACAGGTTCAAATCCACCTTGTTCCTTACTATTATAGTTGGCTGACTTGGGAAATGTTACTCAGTCTCTTTCAACCTCAGTGTCATCTATTAAGTGAGCCTAATAATAACAGAATTTATTACCTTAGTGGATTTTGGAGAGAAGCCAATGAGACAGTGTGAATGAGAGCAATAAGTGTTCCATATAGAACTATTCTTATTTTTATGGGAAAATGGATTTAGAATGAGTAGCAGTAGTTATGGGACTTACTCATATAGGCAAACGTCGTTCTAACAATCCTGAAACTTATCTGGTAGAAAATCATAACAAGTGTAGTGATTGTTTTATTAATTAATATGTCCCTAACTCAGTCTAAATAGAAAAAGGTGCAATAAATGGTTGATGCTTATGAGCCTTAATTTGCATTCCCTTCCACTCCCCCCCCCTCCAACTCCCCACAACAATCTAGTTTGGAATTAATGGTTTGTTAAGTCACCATGCAAATTAAAATTGGAACCTGTTTGCTTAACAACTTATTGTGCATATGTGTTATACCTGTGATTGATAACTATTGTCAAGAAAAATGGTGTTATAATAGGATAAAAAAAGGTGGTTATAATCTAGCAGGCTACATGTAAAGAAAGGGAGATCGCTAGGGTGTTGGCATAACAGGAAACAGACACACCTGTGTCCCTCAGCCTGCTAGGGAGAGTGGCATCTGTGTAAAGTCTAGATTTAAGAGTTAGCCTGACATGACAGGGTGTATTGAGCAGAGAAGCAACATACACAAAGGCACAGGGGTCAAAAGACAATACCTACAGCTGGATGTGAATGAATCCAGGGGAAAAGGTCTGGTCTGGAGATAAAAAATTCACAACGCATGATTAAAAATGGTCAGAGTGGACAAAATCACCCAGAGGGCATATATATAGATATGTAAGTGAAAGTATAAAAAACAGCCACCGCCAACAGCATGTGAGGATCTATGAGATCTAATTGTCTGGCGGAGGAAGAGGAGTCACTAAAGAGGTGGGAGGACGTGGCCTGGAGGACACAGGAGACAGAGTGTGAAGGGACAGAGTTTTTTCACCAGGTGGATTGCTGCTCTCCTTGATAGCCCATAATTTGCTTATACTGTGACATATAACTAGAAAACTTTCTTTAGAGGTTATTACATTTTCCCCACACAGCAAATGCTGACAAGCTGGCTCACTTTACTAATGGCACTGGAATGGATAGATACACTTTTACTCTTTACAGAAATATATGGTGACAACTAAAACTGTCTTTTAATAAAAGATGAGAATATTATTCATAAAGAACCATTTTAAAATACATTATTATCATTCCATGTAGTTGAATATACTTTTAAACATTTTAATGAAGTTTAATTTTTAAAAAAATTATAGAAACGGTGGTAATTTACTAAATCATAAAGGCACTGTAGGTATTTTAGAATGCTAAGCATTTTAAAACTAAATTTCTATAAAGCAGATAATGTTTATTATCTCAATAGAGGGAAATGGAGAGTAAGAGGAACAGAAAACATAAAAACAAGAAGAAAAAACAGGAAGCCAGCTGGCTTCAGGCAGATATGAAATGGTCTCTTTATTTTGTGTTTTTCTCCAAGGAGAGGAAGAAAATTTTAGGTGTTGAAAACAGATTTTAATGTATCTATATATATAAAAGGCCAAGAGACCAACCATCCGTCTGACCATCCGACTGGCTGGTACATATGATGCACATTGGCAATTTAAATAAACATTGACTTGTGCAGGCACAATACATATAAAGCTCTCGCTGGTGCCGATCGCACACATGTGTTTCAATCTGTCATTGTTGATCATGAATTTGGTTGACACTTCTAATTAATTTCCTTTCAGTGTGCACGAATCCATGCACTGAGCCACTAGTTGATAGCGAATGACAGCACATTTGGATAGTAACTTGGGTCCTTGATAATTTTATCAAGCCATGCAATTAAAAAGCCAGCACAACTTAATTCCAGTTATGGAAATGAAGGAGGGATAAGCCCTACATTGAAAAATTATCTTTCTTTTAGACAAACCAGACAGGCAATCTGCTCATGAGGGCTTATTTGCTTTTGCTGTTAAGTACTTTTCAAATAAACTATCTTGTTCATGTCAAAAGCTTAAGTGACCATTGTAATTCCAAAAGATCCCTGATGAAGTTGAGCCTATTTAAAAGATAGGTGTACAAATTACTGTTATAATGAGTAGACATAAAGGAAGCAGGTGTTTGGCCTGGGAGAGCTGCAGTTCTAGACTAACCAGGAGAAATAATAGTGTTTTGTAAAGATGTGTACTTTCTGATCCCCAGAACTTGGCCAATGGCCAGTCATTTCCCGTAGTTCCAGGCAGAGAAAACTAAACAAACCAGTACCCAGTGACAAAAAAGCAAGAGTGAGGAAGAAGTCTATCAGAGTTAAAATGGCTACCTGAAACAGTTTGTCCTAAGATCACTGGTCTGAGGAGAACTTCTGAAATATTCAGCTCTTGGAGATCAGCTCCAAAACAGGCTTTTTAGGCCTATCTCCATCTTCTTCCTACAGACTTTGCCTCTTACAGACAACACTAAATATTAAACAAGCTAACAATCAATGAAAACAGGTAAGGGAAGACTAAAAACAGTTTTACCAAAGAACACTGACCAGACAAAAAATTCTGAGATCTTATTCCTAAGGATACATAATAAATTCAACTTGAAGTGATTCAACAAAATACAGAAACTCAATTCAGCATGAATTTAACCTCCCAGCCCTGAGCAGGTGGCACCTCATACAGAGATTCACGCTATTCATGAGTTGAGAGTCCTGGTCCCAGCAGCGAGTGCTTTAGATGAATCTGTGTTTTCATCCATGCTTTCTATCCAAAGACCACTGTGAACATACCTGTAGTTGAACAAGTTGGGTTTATTGCTCTTAGCAGCGAGAGAATACATACTGTGAGGAGATGTGGTGTCTTTCACTAAGAGGGTATTAGGATTTATTATAGGTTTTGGGTTTGTGTTCACTAATTTTGCGGCTTTGCCCAGGATTGCACGCTCTTGGGAACAGAGAGAAACCTATACTTTGGGTAAATACATCTATCAATAAAAAGATACAAGGAATGGAATGAGGGTAAAGTTGTAATTGGTGCATGTACTAATTCATATTGGCCAGCATAGGGGTCTGTTTGGTCATTTTTGTAGTTTGGACAACAAATATTTCTGTGTTCAGACATGATTGCAGGGTACTTGTTTTGATTTCTCACAGCTGTAGAATGGCCTTGTCTGGTATTGATGTTGTGTTGAAAATTTCCACAATAAACCACTATGTAGCTGGGTCAGGCCAACTCCTAGCAACACCAGTCCCTGGCTAACAGGGCCTTTTCGTGGGCTGCTTCCTCCTTTCTCAACAGCTAAAGGAAAACGTGTGACATGGAGAAGAGGGCTTGCTGAGCAGTGGAAGCAGACAGACATCTCAAAGCAAATGCTGCAGTGTCTGAGCACCATACAAGAGAGCTGCTGTCAGTGGGTATTTCAGTTCCACATTTATGTACTTTAAATCTGAACATAAACTGTGCACCTATGGATGAGGACAATGGGGGGTGGGGAGGGGGCGGAGGGTGGGGTGGGAACCTGGTGGAAGGGGGAAGAAATGAGGAACCTTTGTAATAATATGAACAATAAAGATTGATTTAAAAAAAAAAAAAAAATCCAAGTCCTCTAACATTCCCTTGTTCAAAGGACTTTTTTTGGCCTTCATTTAGATGTTTCAGTTTAACATGGTAATCCATATATTTCTAATAATTTTAAATTTACATACTTATATACTTATATATGTAAATGAATATATAAAATAAATGTGGTGGCCTTACTTTCCTCCCTTCTCCCAATATTCAGCTTCCCATTTGCCCAGCCCAAATAAAAATCAATGTTATCCTGATTTGAACTTGTCATATAATTAAAAAAATTGTCATAAAAAACACTCAATCCAATAAAAATCTGGACATTTATGTTTACTAAGCATTGGTTTTCTCCTTCATAGAAGTAGGGAGCCCTAGCCCATTTGGCTCAGTGGATAGAGTGTTGGCCTGCAGACTGAAGGGTCCCAGGTTTGATTCCAGTCAAGGGCATATGCCTGGGTTGCAGGATCAATCCCCAGTAGGGGGCATGCAGGAGGTAGTCAATCAATGATTCTCATGTTTGATGTTTCTCTCTCCTCACCCTTTCTTTCTGAAATCAATAAAAATATATATATATATATATTTAAAGTAGGGTAATAATTCCTTATTTTCTAGCAGTTAGTGACTAGTGTATGGTAAGAGCTCAATCACTATTATTATTGATTATACTTTTCTGCTTCACTTTCCTTTCCCTTTGGTATTTTCTCTCATTCAGTGCTTATAATATCCTCTACCTGCCTCCTGAGCTTCATACTTCACTGGCCTACTCAAGATTTCCTAAGATTATCTCACAGGGATCTGAAATGCAGCCTGTCCCAAACTGGGCCCATTCCTTCATTCTATACCCCTCAATTAACACATCTGTAAAACGAAGGAAATGATGGGTAGGTACTTCACAGGGTTAAGGATTAAATTAATACACATAAAACACGTTGTAGGATGCCTGGCACACAGTAAACACCCTGTTAGTTGCTGCTACCATCCTTTTTCTCTACAGCTTCACACCTTTTATTCCCTACTGATGCTGCCTACTACCCAAGCCCTAAATTGGAGACCTTAAATTCTTCTCTTCTGCCTCACTCCCTGCATCAAATTGATAATAGTCTTGTGATTTCTATCTCTGCAATAGATCTTTCAACTCTTCCACCTCCCTGTGCTGTCTGGGCATTCTCCATCTTCTGCCTGCAATGGCCTCCTAATGCATCTTCCCAAACCCGGTCTTTCACCCTTAAGTCCATCTATCCCCAACCCATAGTCACAAGTCTCATTCTGAAATGCAAATATAGTTCTAATAAACACATATTTACCATGTGCCAAACACTATTTTGAGATTTACCATATTAACCATTTATTATACATATATTAAATGACTTCTCCCTCTTTCATACATTATTCAATAAATCTTATATTATTCGTTATCTTTTAGGTATACATGAAAGGGACCTAAGATATAATGGGAAGTAATAATAGGTATGCCTAGTCTGAATGCAATGCATACATTGTTTGATTGTGTGTTTGTGTTTGTGTGTGTGTGTGCGCACACATAGGCATGTGTATGTCTGTCTATGAAATAAACTATCTATTGGGCCACTGGGTTAATCACATGAGCCTTTCAGCTTTGATACTCTCATCTCTAAAATGGGGAAAATATCTTTTAAAGTTATTTCCCAGAATTATAGGGTAGATGAGTGATTAAAGCACTTTGAAAATAAAATATTACCAATGCAAATATTACCAATGCAAATTAACATCATTAAGCATTCTTATGCATTGTATGTACTTTTAATAAAGGAAAGCTTAATAAATCCAACACACTAAAAAAAAGTAACCTTTTCTTTTTCTTGTAATAGTTATAAAAATGTCTCAAAAGGTTTTCCATTCAATCAGTTCACAAAGCTCCAGGGGAATGTTATTTTTGAGGATAAGACTAAATATGTTCTTAGCAATAAATAACACCTCTCAATTTTTTAAAAGTCAATAAGGTAGTTCTGAGGGAAAATAATTATTTCTCTTCTTTATCCCTTAACTTTAAAACTTAGTTTCAATAAGATTCTCATTCTATACTTTTAAACTCAAGGTACTTTTCTGATCATAAAAAATATAATATGTTTATACATTATCAGGAACTCAGAGGATCTTGGGGTAGAACATTTATTTCATGAAACACTCAAAGTTTATGTCAGTGGGAAATAATTTTAATTAAGGAATTGTACATTTTCTTCCCACATGTCTTGCTTTGTATTAGGAAATGACGTTGTGATCCATTTCACTACAATATTACAAAATATTTACAAGAAAATATTAAAAATAAACACAAAAGGCAAGATGGAGTAAAATAAACTGTTTCCTCCCCCAAAAAATCTCTACTCCAGAGTCCACAGCACACAAGAGAATCCATACAAATATGCCCCAGATCACAAGTTCCAAAGGACTGGAGAGGGGAAGAAATGGGATGAAGGTGGTGGTATGAAAGGGAATGGACGTTTGCAGCAGAACTGCTTCAGTAACCAACCTAGCCTGAGTGAAATACCCTTTCTTGTATGCAGTGAATTCCAAACAAGACTAAACTTCTAGATATTCCTTCAACTGAAATTAGAAAATACCCTGACAATAAAAGTAGCTCTTTTGTCTAAGTTTCCTAAGAGCCTCTTTTTCCACGAACCAATGATATGAACAGAAGTGTGATCCAGCATCAAAAGTTGTCACAGCAGCCCTTCCATTTCTTTCATAAAAGCTTCATATACATCATCCTTAGTTTGTACTGAGACAGGAACAGTTGGACCAGATTTGGGAGCTGCTTTGGCAAGAGGCACAGCAGAATCATCCTCTGACTTTCTCTGGGGAGCAGCAGTGGCCCCTTTATTCTCCCGGCGGACCCTCAGTGCGGTGGGCACGAACCGAGTAATCTCTGCCTTGGGATTAGTGATTTGTGGCTTGGCACTGATGGTTGCTGTGGCTTTCTTCTCAATGGTGGCTGCACTGGTGTCATCCGCCTTGGGTCGCTGAATCAAGTTGGGTGGAGCACTTAAAACTCCTGGGTTTGGCAAGGGAGCCGGTGGGAAAAGCCCAGGTGGGGCAGGTCCGAGTGGAGGCACCAAAGGTGGGCGCATCATGCCAGGACGAGGTGGAGGGATACCTAAATGAAGGAGAAAACAGGCTGATGAACACTACAGGAACTAATAAAATATAATTGCAACTAAGGTGTTATAAACAAGCTGACATCTTAAAAAAAAAAAAAAAAAAAAAAAAAAGACAATTTACATAAAATAATCTGAAATCATGCTACTATTTAAAATTTAAACATATTCTGATAGTAAGGAATTTATCTACCTAATAAAAGAGTAACATACTAATTGACTATACCTTTGTGACACCCACCAGCCAATCAGGAGAAAGTATGCAAATTAACCCAACAAAGATGACAGGTTAATTTGCATACACAGGCACCAAGCGACTGTGGGACGCAGGCATTCCGCACCACCCCAGCTGCTCTGGGCCTCTGGGCAGCGTGTGAAGGCAGAAAGGCTACTCTGGGCCAGAGTGGAAAGGCTGCTCCAGGCCACAGCAGAAAGGCAGCTCAAGCCAGAGTGCAGGCAGTGCCGGCAGCCAGGGGAAGGAAGGCCCATTCTTGCATGAAATTTCATGCATTGGGCCTCTCGTTTATTATAGAACAATATTCACCTTTAGTCTGTATTTTGTACTTACAGTAGTAATGTTTTCTTCTCTAAACAATGTACTACTTTAAAATATTAAGTAAAACTGAAAACATCAACTAGTTTTAAATATGATTTTAAAGTAGTTAAGTTTCAAATTTGACAGCCCAAGAGTCTATTCTAGCTGTATAGTGCAGACAAAGTTGGGCTTTGATTCCCATGGGGTTTGATCTCCACATTACTCCTCCCCACAACATGGCAACTGCATGAGTGGGAAATAAGATATGTAACTAATCACAGTATGTCACCATTCTTGGAAAAGAATCCAAGTCCCATTAACAGTTCAGACATATTTTACTAAGAACAACAGGTTTAATTTTCTTCAACTGCCATTTTTATGAATAAATATTGAGTACCAAATTTTGTCAAATCTAAGATGCTATGGCTTATACAAACTCATAAATATTCCATATAGAATTAAGAGAGGGAAAAAAATGTCCAAGTTGGGGGCTTAAAAGACCTTTATATTAAACTGAGATAGTCAGTGCAAGAAACCAAAATTATAATTGCCACACATAATAACACAAGGAAGTTTGCATATCTAGCATTGAAACTGGATTGAGAAAAAACAAACAAACATCCTTGTGATTTTGAACTTTAAGTTGGTACTTATGTAGATGAATGGAATCACTACAATTATAAATGAACTAAAAACTCAAATGGAGAGTTTAATCCAAAGTGGTCTCTGGCTGGAGCATCCCTCAAGTGACAGGCAGAAGTGATGAAAATACTCTAGGAAAGAATTCAAGTTCAACCCAGGATAATAGCAATGAAAAACACCATTTTAAGCTACTCCTTCAATTCAGATTATTGAAATGTGAAACTATGTCCTAAAGCAAATAAAATATACAGATTGGGCAAAAGTAGGTTCACAGTTGGTTGAATAGAAAATAATACAATAACTAATCAATAATGCTACAAGAATAAACTGTGTTTGCATAACTACAACCATAGACCTACTTTTGCCCCACCCAGACAAGTGTTCGCTCTGGAAATAAAAAGCCTTACCTGGAGGTGCAGGGGGAGGTAGCCTTGGTGGGGGTCCCCGAGGAGGAGGGCCAGGAGGCAGACCTGGAGGTGGACCCGGAGGAGGGCCAGGGGGTCGGCCTGGTGGTGGCCCTGGAGGTAAAAGTCGGGGTAAAGGCCCTCGGAGTCCTGGCATTCCAGGTGGTCTCAGGAATGGAGGAGCTCCTGAAAAGGTAAGGATAAATTAATGTCAAACAAATATATATGAAGTAGTAACTATGATATAAATAAAAGTAACTCAAATGTGATACGATTTATCACTTTAACCTGTAATCCGATAACTTCAAAAACTGATTGAAATGTGTGAAGCAGAACTCATCCAACAAATATCAGCACCAGAGATAGGGTACTGAATTTCTTTCGGATCACCTTTTTTTCCCAGCACTGACCAAAAGGATTTGCAATCACAACTCTGTTGGGCTGGAAACATATGGAAGTGAGAAGAATTTTTAAATGGTTCCAACATGAGCTGAAAATGGACTATAAAGTAAAGTGCTTTAATGACCTCCTAAACTCATAAAGACAAAGACCACTGAGAATGACATAAGATAGGTCATTTTGCTTTGGACCAATAGGAAAAAGATGAATTAAATTGAAGAGAACTTAATTGGCTGTAGAGAATAAATAAAATTATGAAAAGTCAAGTTCTGTTGTTTCATATTATAAATAAACTTTTTATATTTTAAGCCAATGACCTGGTTAACTATAAAGATTGTCTCTATCTATAAAGATTACACTGACATCCAATAATCCCCAAACCAAAGGATATGAGATTAATATTTACTGTATTCTAGTACCACTGGCTTCCAATTTTAAATGGGGTCAACTTGTCATATTAAAAAGCAGTATTAGCCGAAACTGGTTTGGCTCCGCGGTAGAGTGTCAGTCTGCGGAATAAAAGGTCCCAGGTTCGATTCTGGTCAAGGGCATGTACATTGGTTGCTGGCACATCACTGGTAGGGGGTGCGCAAGAGGCAACTGGTCGATGTTTCTCTCTCATCGACGTTTCTAGCTATCTCTCTCCCTTTCTCTCTCTAAAAAAAAAAAAAAAAAAAAAAAAGCAGTATTAAATAAACTCTCGGTTAAATACTCCAGTTTCTACCTGCTAGGATCAGAACTAATGATGAAAAAGGAAGATTTTTGGGAGAAAAAGATGGGTATCAGAAACAACGCTGGAAGAATATACCAGTTGCACTTATCCTTTGAGAATCCTTGATTTAAGAAATTGCCGAAACTGGTTTGGCTCAGTGGTAGAGCGTCGGTCTGCGGACTGAAAGGTCCCGGGTTCGATTCCGGTCAAGGGCATGTACCTTGGTTGCGGGCACATCCCTGGTAGGGGGTGTGCAAGAGGCAGCTGGTCGATGTTTCTCTCTCATCGACGTTTCTAGCTCTCTATCCCTCTCTCCTCCTTTCTGTAAAAAATCAATAAAATATATATATATATAAAAAAAGAAAGAAATTGCACCAGGATAAATAAGAAAACATCAATACTAATGATATAAATTTTTTGAAATAACTTCACTCTAACTACATGTGGACTTATTTACTCGCAAATGGAAATGCTTACCTGGAGGTGGTCCAGGAGGAAGGCCTGTAGGTGGTCCAGGTGGCCGTAAAGGTGGAGCAGGAGGTGGTCCAAGAGGAGGTGGTCCTGGCATGGGAGGTGCCTGTATCTGAGAAGGGGGAACAGACTGTGGGGGAGCTTGCTGCTGTGAGGAAGCAGATGTGCCATCAGAAAGAGACTCCTCTTTATGCTGCTTTTGTGACTGCTTTTCTGCTTCAGAATCGTCTGAATCACCTTCATCATCATCCTCTGAAAACTCCTCTACTTCTCGTCCCTCCTCAGGGATTTCCTGACCTGAAAGAAATTTTAAACCAGGTAAATGAAGTTGACTACTTTTTTACAGACAAGGAGCCAGTAAAAGAGTGATGATTGAAGACACATGCTCAATAAATGCTTTCTTAAAATTAACAACCAAATAGACTTCTTCAATAAAATACCTAAGATGTGGAAGAATCAAATGGCATTCCACTCATCTGTGCTGGTGCAGCATGATGGAGCAGGCTTTAGAACAAGACAGACCTGGATTTAAATGCCAGTTCAACCATTTACTAGCTGTGTGTAGCTTTGGGCACCTTAACGTCTCCAAACCTTACCTTTTGTAAAATGAGGATTTATTACTTATTTCAGGGTGGATGGGATACTAAAGGGAAAACGTACATAAAGAAACTGGCATGAGGAAATACCAAAAGGTGATTCACTACTCTTTCCCTACCTTACCTGCCATTCGAAGCATCATAGCTTGAAGAGGAGTCAGCTCCTTAATGTTCTTCTTCTTCTTCCTTGATTTCCCAGGCATATCTGCGAATCGTACACTCAGACCTAAGGTGCCAGAGGAGGGAGAGAAAGAGGGTTGAATTGGTATCAACAAAATTCAGTAAATGCTTACTAAATAACATATGCCTTAAATTACTAGACACAAATGCTGCATGTAAATTTCCTAAAAAAATTTGCAGAAGATAAGCACAGAAAAAGAGCCATATTAAAGGTAGTATATAAAGTGCCAACTGTTGGTAAATACATGCTATAGTGATTTAAAAGTGATTAAAAAAACCCCAACAAACTTCAAGAATACTAATAACATCTTTATGCCAATAAAATTGAACACCAAGATAAAAATAGATAATTTTTAAGAATGTAAGTTACTAAAATTGGTAAAAGAAGTGGTAAGACCAGACTAAACAAAAATGAAATGGTTGTCAAAGATTTACTCACTAAAAGGCACCTGGCTAAAATGGTTTTTATAAGGAAATTCAGCCAAACATTACGTTACAGAAATTTCCTGTAAAAGGGAAGAGGTAAGGATGGAATGCTATCCAGAACTCATGAAACTAGCATTATACTAAATGATATCAAAATGATACCAAAACTAACCTATCAGCCAGCATAAAATATAAGCAAATTGAATGACAGTTTAAAAAAGAGCCGAAACCAGTTTGGCTCAGTGTTAAGAGTGTCGGTCTGCGGACTGGAAGGTCCCAGGTTCGATTCCAGTCAAGGACATGTACATTGGTTGCGGGCACATCCCCGGTAGGGGGTGTGCAAGAGGTATCTGGTTGATGTTTCTCTCTCATCGACGTTTCTAGCTCTCTATCCCTCTCTCCTCTCTGTAAAAAATCAATAAAATATATTAAAAAAAAAAAAAGTAAATAAAAAAGAAATTGTTAACACAAAAGATTGGTCCCAGAAATGCAAGATGGTTTAACATTACAAAAGCGCTATAATGTGAATCTTTTGTCTTTTACCCTAGACAAGCCACTATGCAGTTCATTACAATAAAAAATTAAACATTCCGACAGATGCTTAAAAAGTATTTATTATAGTTCTTAGAAAACTAGAACTAGGAGGGAACTTCTTAACTGACAAAAAGGCTATTCACTAGATACTTTTCAACATCATACGAAATGATGCAGTGTTAGGAGCATTCTTGGTAATTATTTACAAAAGGATAAGAATTCTATGTAGGTGGGCTTTAGTTTTGTTTATACCACATCCTTAGTGTCTGCAAAAATGCCTTGTATATAGTAAAAACTCAGTAAATATGATCTGAATGAATGCACTGATCAAGTGTGCACTGATAAGTACATGTTAAAAAAAACAGTTGTCAGAAAGAGGAAAATAAGCAAAGATCACAAGGTCCCAGAAGAAATGGGAGCTGCTGTAGCTCTAAGGGCTTTCTACTTTCTAGTAATAGCTCCATAATAAGGGTGCTCCACAATTTTTCATTACCAGTTCTCTCCATCCACTCTTTTAAATTAGCTTTTTGATTTGCAACCATAATTCTTAACAGGAGAAAAAATGTCATTATTATAAATACTAATATTATTAAAACATAAATACAGAAGTGGTAGGCTACAAAAATAATTCCAAAAGAAACTCTAAGACTTTTGGGGTGTGACGCATTATACATTTTATAATGCTCAATATCTATTACAATGGTTGAAATTTTCTTGATGAATATCATAATTACTTTTTAAAATCACACCTAACTCAGTCTGAATTTATAGTAATCAAACACATAACATACGTTATGGATATAACATGTTTCCATTAAGTCATGACCCCAATGGCCTATTTGAATAATTATGGTTCTGGTTCATTTAATATACCATGATCATACATAATTTAAAGGTAGGTATTTAAATGTAGATATTTAAATAGACTTATAAATACCCATGAGTACATCTTTATGCTGTTGAATAGCTATTATCTTCCCCTTCAAAAGACGTTTTTATTATATTTATAGCTTAATTGTTTTTACATCCATTAGTACTTGCTATGTGTCAAGAACTTTGAGAGAGCTGAGATATAAAGAATACAACTATGATCCTTCCTTGCAAGGAGCTCACAATTATTTCCACAGATGCACTAATAAATCTGGACTTCAGTCTGTGTCCTATTTATTGATCAATACCATGAAACTTTCATCTACACATACCTGATTTTTTTTCTTCATTGTTACTTCTTTCATTATCATCTCGGTGCACAAATTCATCTCCTTCACTTTCTCCATCTGATCGGTCAGTGTCGCTGTCATCAGTACTGTCATCATGCTTATCTTGATCCATGTCCTCAGGATAGCCATCATCTTCACTGGTGCTGGAAACATCATCATCATGACCCCTTTGAGCTGAAAAGGGAGGAGGGAACAAATAATATGATTGGATCCTCCTTTACATGATACTCCGAAACAGAGAAAATTATGCTTATTATGTAACACAATTATCTGTTTTAAAAGTTTGTGTAGATCTCAGCTATTCAGATGGTCTGACAATATTTTCATTTCACAATAGTTAAAATTCAAATTTGAAAACAAATTACATTTAGGAGGTTGTAAACATACACATATACACAATCACTATGACTAAACAATAATACTCAGTGCAGATGACAAAGCTGAAAGGGAAACAGATAGCTAAGTCTTAGGGAATTGCTAGTGAGTGGTATTTCTAGGAATAGCCTAATTTGAAACAAAACAAACATTTCTATACTTTGTTATTTTTGATGCTTTTACTTGGCTAGATCCTATGATTTATCCATCCTTTAGTATGTACATGGTATCATCATTTATTTCCCAAATTCTGAGGGTGGTGAATGGGGCCAACAAAACAAATGACAGGGGAAGGGCTGTAATAGCAAAAGGAACCTTCACTCCTTACCAAGTTCAGGACTATATAACATGTCTTCATCTCGCCGGCGAGGGGGAAGATCCAGGGCAAAACCCACTTTTCGGCCATACATTTGCAAGACCTGAGGAGGAGGTGGACCAGGGGGCGGACCAGGAGGCTTTCTACCAGGGGGCAAACGTGGAACACCATGCCCAAGAAGAGGAAGAATAGAGACTGCCCTAGTAGGAGGCCTGTAAATAAAATTTCATAGGTTAACAGTAGTACTTACTTCCTCTTCTAAACCATTTCCAAGGAACTTTAAAATTTCATTTTTAATCAATTCAGATGCTGCTTATATTTACATTGTCTTTTACTTCCTGCTGCATTAATTTTGGCTCTAGATAGTCCAGAGGTGCTTTTGATACATGTGATTTGATTATGCTACAACTTACCCATAGGCTGAGGTCTTCTTAAGGATGGAGGGTGGCTGGGCACCAGGAAGTGGAATATCTTGGATCAAGATGTTGGAAGGAGCATGAGGCATATCCGGCAAAGGGATACTATCCACTTCCACATGCTGAGCATTCTGAAACAGAGAAAATCTGTCAGTAGAAGGTAAGAGTAATCCACAAACTTGACACTAAAAATTCAATGTCAGCTGAAAAACTTGGGATTTGCTTTTCACCTAAAATGTATGTCACAAAAAATTAAGAACAGGCCTCATCAATATTTCCAGTCTGTCAATGAACTGGAAAAAAAAAAAAAATCATCTATCTCCTCTAAAAGAACCATATCCAATTGTTTTTCTCCCTGTATCAATTAATTCTTTTTGGTTTTGGTTTGAAATGCTGTTTAGAGGAGTGTAGGTGTCTGCTACTAAAGCCACCCTATTTAATATTCTGAATGACAAATACCATATATCAATTAACAGAGTATTTATTTCCAGTGGCAGAGCTTGAACTCTAACATTCGTTTGCCTTTGATGAAGTTCTGCCACATATTAGGGGCATGACTCTGAGCAAGTTATCTTAGTTTTCTTTTTCAGTAAATGGGAACCCATACTACCTACTTTACAAAAATTATAGCATTTGGTGTTTTACAATTTTATTTTGAGGCAAAATTTACAATGACATTTAAAATTCAATGAGTTCTGACAAAAGCAAGTAGTCATACTATTGTAGTAATTCCCAGTTAATCCCTAATGATATCCCAAAACAATTGCCGCTACAATTTTTTTTTCCCCCCTGTGCTACAATATCAAACAAATGGAATCATAACTATAGAAGTTTGGTATGTTTGGTTTTTGAGATTTAAAAATACCTGAGCAATTTCCAGTTTTTGTCTATTAATGTGTTAGCAGATGGATTAATTTTTCTTGTATATGTTCAGTTTGATAAAAAATTGCCAAGAGGAAGAGGTTCAACAATCAATTCTCCCATTAACAGGCTTAAGTGCAAATCCTAAATATAACACTTTAGTTTCTCTTTCAAAAAAAAACTAATTACCTTCACAGCATCAAAATATTGGCTAAGTTGAGCCCTTTTCTGTTCATATTCTACTTCTAGCTTTCTCAATTCTTTGTAAATATCTGGATTCTCTTTTTCATAGAGTCGTAGAATACGTTCAAAGGTTTCACGCAGCTTTTTACGCTTGTCTTTCAGCACCTTCTCATTTAATTGTGGCTGTTGCACTGGGTTAAACTCTGAGAGAAAAGAGATTATGGAATTAAAAAAGTCACTTCATTTAGTTTGTCAAGAGACTACATGATTTAATAAAAAATTTTTATTGTAACATTTTTAAAAGGGAGGTAGGCACCAGATATATCCTACAATTCCTAAAGAACTGCAATAGGTACTTATGAAAATTACACTTTTTTAAGAGGGCCATTTATTGTATTTTCCTAAGAAATGTCACCTAATTATACCATCATCACTATAATAAAAATCAACTTTCACTCCTCTATGCTAATGACTGATATAGTTAAGCTTCAGCCAGAGACCTAAATCCTTGGCTCTGTCATTTAATTCGGAGATCTCGGGCACTTTATTTAAATTCTTTTATTATCAGCTTCTTCATCTGCAAAATGGGGACATCAACTATGCCACAACAAGGTCTGGTGATTAAATGGGATCACATAAAAAATATCTAGAGGTGTCTGGTTCATCATTTAACTATGTTGTTTTGTCTTGTTACCATATAACCTTCTCTTCCCAAATCTGCCTGGCAGTCATACCTGTCCCCCTCCATCACTCTTGCCGGAGACTGACTCAGAGATCAAATGGTACATGATCCAAACTGAAGCCAGATCCCTGTCTGAGGTTTTAAAATGCAGATGTGGGAGAAAGAAGCTTTCACAACAGAGATGAAATAAACCTAGAGCTATCTGTGACCTTGTCTCCCAACCACCATTCATTTTCCATACTTATTCTATCTTCTACCCCAAGAAATTCATTAGTATTCTGAATAAAGATAACATAAAAAGACCAGAGAGAGATGAATAGGCTTGATAATGATATCTGGGTTTTTGAGGTCAGCAGCCCTTAGGGATTTCCAAATTATGGGAGTCAATGCATACTGTTTTTTTTTTTTCTGATTAAATTAGTTTATACTGAATTTTCTATATTGTAATTAGAATGCTGATATAGTGTTCTGTTCTCCCTTTTTCTTTCTTTTCTTCTTTTTTTTTTAAATATATTTTATTGATTTTGTACAGGGAGGATGGGAGAGAGAGAGTTAAGAAACACTGATGAGAGAGAGTCATCAATCAGCTGCCTCTTGCACATCCCCTACTGGGGATATGCCCACAACCAAGGTACATGCCCTTGACCGGAATCGAATCCGGGACCCTTCAGTCCCCAAGCCGACGCTCTATCCATTGAGCCAAACCGGTTTCGGCCCTTTCTCCCTTTTTCTTATTGACTAACAAATTTAATTATCTTCTCTAAATCTCATTAACTTGTCAATTTATTCAAAACCAGAAGGTATTATCTTACACCATAGTATTCCTGGTGTGATTAAAGTTCCTAAATCAATGTAGGATCATTTAATAGGTAATAAATATCCTGATACTCTGGGGACAGCATTTGTCCTTACTGGAATTTAGACTCGAGGCAACAAGTGGATCAGTTACAGCTGAACTGGGGAAGATTTGGCATCATGCAGCCTGGCCCAGAACGCTTGCCAAGGTTAGTGCACAGGCTCTGCCAAATTACTTTAGAATGCTGATAAATACTGCATGCACATGAAGCTGGATTTTTTTGGGACCCCATTTAATGCATCATCAAGGAGATCCACTGTAACTCTTACTGTTTTTGAGCAAACAACTGAAATATTTTGGGTACCTTTGTAAACAAAAGTTATAAAGTTCACTTTAATATGTAATTAAAAAAGTGGCAGAGGCAGAAGAAAGAGTGGCAAAAACTCGACAGCTAAAAAGCACATAGGAGTTGACTAATTATGCATGTTGGGAAACTTCTATTAAAAAAAATTTAAAATCCCATGTTCTAATATTAAGAAAGTAAGTATCTGTGGAATAAAATTTCCAGTGGCAGAATCACACAGGATTCTCTATCTACCTTAGATGCAAGGAAAGATAACATCTAGTGACCTCATGTGGTTCCAGTTATGACAAAGCAGTGATACTGAAGATTCCTATAGAGATTAAATAAAAGTATGAAATGTGAAAAAAAAAAAAGGGGGGGAGGGATCCCAATATGGTAATTGATATTAAGTATTTGATGATTTCTGCTATATCCTTACTAAGTAGTCAAGTACCTGTGGATAATCTCATTGGAAAAAATGGGAAACTGATATACTCATGGGGCCTAATAGATTTACTCGGTAGCTGTCAAAATTAAAAAAACAAAACAAGACTAACAAAAAACCTCAAGGTGATTTGAGAAGCCAGATATCCGTCTTCTCTCAAAAACAATGAGCTAGCCAAAGTGGGTGTTTATTACCTAGTAACAATGAGCTCAAGCTAATTAATGGCTTCCCTCTTATTCTAGGTTATCTTGTTTACAATTAACTCCCACCACCCCATTTTATTGTTCTGATATTAAAACCAAATTCAAAGATCAAATGCCACCATGCCTTAGTTTTTCTTATGCCTGCTCTGCTTCACTCAGTATCTGCATGCCTGCCTCTGTGTATCAGACTGTTATTTTTGCCATAAAATCTAGCCTTTTAATAAATTCTTACCCATTTCATCCAATTTCTCCATGTCCCGGATAATTTGTTTGGGATCCTTCATCTTCAAAACTGCAGCTCGTACCATCATGCGCTGTTTTTTGTTCTTGGGAAAAGGAAAGAGCAGTATATCAAGAAGTTGGACACTCATGAGTTTTTATTTCAATCTGCTTCCAGAATCTATTTAAACTGGGATTGAACTTCTTGGTTTCTGATCTCACCAGAAAGAGAACTATTTAACTTTTTACTCTAAAGAAATGTTTCAACTTTTGACAAAGAGGTAAATAAATGTTATTTATTAGAAGTGCTTTTTGAGGCAAGTATTTATGAGACCTAAAGCAGTCACTTAAAATATTTTAGCTTTTTTACTTAATAAACAAAGGTTTCAGCTACATTCTAAAATTATATACCAGTAAAGTTTTGAAGGATTTTAATACTAAAATAATGCAACAAAAATACACAATTGAAAACAATTAAAACCTTAACATTTTCTCAACATGTTAAGGTATTATACTAACAAGTAAATCCTTCCTTATTTTGGGAAGTACTTTGTCACAAACTCTTCATCTACAAAACCAGGACAATGAACAATTCAGCATCACATTTATTTTCATTCACTAGTTCAGTAGCTGTTAACAAAGTAGTATATCATAATAACTAACAAAAAAGTGACTTTCACAAGTATTTCCTTAGCTCACTGGGAAACCTAATCAAGTAAACAATGTGACACATTGTGAGCTATCTGCAAGGTTACTCACTTCAGTTTCCAGGTACAGATGGCCCTGACTTCCCATGGTCTGACTTTACCATGGTGCCGAAGTCATGTACATTCAGTAGAACCTCAAATTTAGATCCTTTTCTGGGCTAGCCATATGCAGTACGACAATTTCTCATGATGCTGGGCAGCAGCAAGGTGATTTTGCCCAACTGTAGCCTAATGTATGTGTTCTGAGTATGTTTAAGGTAAGGTAGGCTAAGCTATTAAAAGCGTTTTTACTTAAGATATTTTCAATTTATGATGGATTTATCAGGACATAACAGTAACCTCATCTTAAGTCAAGGAGCATTTGTATGATATTTCGGATTAGTAAATTTTATGGCTTATTATAAGAAGTATATTTTCTGGCAAATAATTGAAAATGTCATATTAAAATCCACTAACCCCAAATGTAAGATGTGACAAACAACACTTATAGCTAATTTGATAATCTGAAATCATACCTTCTTTAATTCTCTCTTCCGGGCTTCTTTCCCTTGAGAAAGAGAAAGAGAGAAGACAGACCTTTCAAATCGTGACCATTACAGCATTTCCTCAACACAGATAATTCATATTGTGTGTGGCTGTCTTGTCCTCTGTGGGTCTTTTAGCAGCATCACTGGCTTCTACCTACTGGCTACTACTAGCACCCTTCTAATTTGTCAACTAAAAATGTCTTTTTGTTTTCTTAACAATTAGGTACATAAAGAAAAAAAATATGCCATAAAATATTAAAGAACCTGGAAACTTAATTTGTTCAGAATTCGGAATACATAAAGAAAGCTTTAAGCTAATTCTATTGTGCAAGTCAATCAAATTAGAAATATGGGTGTGAATTTTTTTTTTTTTTTTTCATGTTTGAAGTGTTAATCATGTACCCACAAGAACACTGGATAACTTCACACAACTGACTCCTAGCACTGCTGGTCTTGTTAATTAGGACATCAAGAAATAGATCCCCTAATGCTTACAATTTCTACAACTTCTCTACAGCATCCTCATTAATGGATACTTACGGGCTTGGTCTGTGGGGTTCATAAATTTTCCACTCTTGGTGGATGATGTAGATCTTCGTCCCATGTTGACAATCTGTGTGGTTCACTTATTTATTAAAAAAAACACCAAACTACCAGGATCAACATAAGAATGTCCAAACCTGTAGGAAAGTTGTAAAAGAGCCTATTAGAGCTTATCTGAGCCAAACTGATGCCCTGCCTGGCAGCAAGATCTCAAAATTGCTCTGGATGATGACAGCTTTGCAGTCCCTGTTATACCTTGGGCATTAAGGAGGGAATGTGAGCACTATTACACTGAGGTGGGAGAAAGGGAGGAAAAACCTAAGATTGGGTTTCAGGATAGTTAAGAAGAAAATGTGGCCCCTTGAAGGTCCTTAAACTTTTTGGAGGGGTCTGAAAAAAGCATTTTAAAAGTGTGTTAACCAAGAAGCGCACTCACACAGACAATGGCCAGGACTCGCTCAACAAAACCATAAACCTTTTACTGGGAACATTACAGGCCGGAGGTAGCCTTTTTAGAGGTAGACCTTACAAGGACACCTTTCCTTCTCTATAAAGGTTGTATCAGGCATTATCAGTGCCTTCTTCAGCAGGTGTTCGATTGCCCTGCTTGTGCCCAGTGTTTCCGCGCGCTCCGGTGGCACCGAGTCTGCCAGGTGAGGGGTTCATCCTCTGAGACCCCGGGGGCCGCGGCAGCAAAGCCGGAACGAATCCCAGCTCTCCTACTTCTCCCCGGTATCCTCCGGCTCTTTCCGAAACGGAACCAGAATACTATTTACAATCATGTCTACAGAAGACGGCGCAGCTTTGGTCTGCGCACATGACTGGGTTGTCTTAAAGCCCCGGCGGCAGGGAAGGCGGGCCCCGGGGCCACGAGGGAGCTCCGCACCGGCAGAGAGGCTCCCCGGGGAAGGAAGGAGCCACCGCCAGCGCGGGGTCACCTCGGCGGCAACCGCCGCAACCATAGCGACGGTTGACCCCGACTCGAGGTGCAGACATCCAACCCAAGGCCACCTACCAACCAACGCGGGCAGACCGGAGGCGGCGCTAACTGGCCGGGGCGAAGTCCGCCGCTAAGCTAAACCGCTGGTCGCCGCTCCGCCCCAGGTTCGGGGATCTCCTCTAGTCCGCGCCCGGGGAGACCCCAACCGCGGGGAGGAAGAGCGGGGCTCAGGGGCCTACCGTCCCCGCGGCCACCGCGCGGGCTCCTGGAAGGGACGGGAGAGATGAAGAACCCGATGGGGACGACCCCGCACACTCACACGCCTGCTGGGCTCCAGGACTGCGAGGAGCCGGGAGGGGAGGGTTCTCGGCCTCTTTCCCTTCGTTAGGGGCCTTCACCTCGGCTCCCGGTCAGCTATCCAGCAACCGCCATCTTGAAACCTCGCGCCCCGCCACCATCCCTACGTCACTTCCTATCCCTGTGGGCCCGAGATCTCGGCGTTTCTCGGCCCTGGAGACGTACGGCGTAACCAAGGACTCCACGGCTGGAGTCGCTTCCGCTCCAAGACGGAACCCAATTGGTTGGCTATCTACTAAGAGCCCGCCCTAATGTTACGCAGTACAAAGACGCCAGGTTGATCGACACTTATGTAGGCCAATAGGAATAAGGAAACGAGCCGGCTCGGATGTGATTGGCTGGTATAAAGATGGCCCTGCCTCTTGGGCCAAAGATAGTCCGACCTAAACCCGGTGCTTAATTGATTGTTTTAGACCGGTGGATTCAATGATGGGAAGTGTGTTACGGAGTTTCTGCGTCCTGGAGTTGTACTGGTTCTGGGATTCTTTTTTCCCCCTCTCTCTTCATGACGTAAGCTAGTGTGATCTTTTAGGAATATCTGTTTGGAAACGAATCCCCCAATAAACATATATATTTGCTACTGTGTTTTGCCAGCGTCTGGAGTTCAGTAGTTGTTTATGGACACAGAACGTTTGTAGACATGTGAGCAAATGCATCAGTGCCCTTATTGGAGTCCCGGATTACTAATCTACAAGAAGGAAGTGTGGGGATACTTGTACTGTCCGTCTTAAATTTAGGACAGCTGAGGTGGTTATATTAATTGGCTTCTGGTCTTTTTACCAGCCAAAAACCCCTATGTGATGTCACTATACGTAGGCGATTATTCCCTTAGTTCTAGGGTTCGAAGGTTCTTTCTTTCTCCTCCATCCGCTCTTTCTGTCTCCTCCCGTGTCATTTCCTCTTAAAGGTAATTTTAAATACTTAAAAAAATGATCTCCTTAAAGAATACACTTGTTTATTTCTGATCTTACTCTGAATATTCCTTATAAGAAAATGTTAGATATAGGTCATTTCTTACAATCAATGATCAATATTCTAAAATACTGGTGGAGATACATATTAATGTTTGGTAGAATATTTAAATGTGCACTTAACTGTTTAAGATTGGTCCTTTATCTGAACTAACTGTAGTTTTAGGAAATCCTTGATTTGGTTTTAGACTGACTTGAGTCTCAAAAAGAACAGTAAAATGTTCTTGTAGTTTAAAGCTTATAAACTAGGTAATAACAAAAATATTTAATATTGAAGTAAATAGTAATATTTTGGAACTAATATTAAAATCAATGATAGAAGAGAAAATTAATATTTTTGAAAAATTAATGTATTTCATTCTAGCTCTTACTTTTTGAGATATGCTGAGGTTTTTAAATTTCAAGATTTTTCTTGAACTTGGATGCAAGAATCTACAACAAATATAGTTTTGCATTAATAGCTTATTAATAATTTTATAAGTATAATCTAAGAATAGGAAATTATTAGTTGGTACAGGGTTTAGAAAACATTTCCATCTGCAGAAATTTAATTGAACCATTAGGCCTTCATAGTATCTGGATATTTCTGAAATTAATGTAATTAATAAAATGGGCTACCCAAAGCTTTATATAGCAAGGACAACTTCCTCCATTCTACTATTAATAGTATTGATAGTGAAATTTATTTTTTTCTGAAAACTCATAAGATAATCAATTATGATTTTCCTTTGAATGACAAATTCCTTTTCTTTTAAAATATATTTTTATTGATTTCAGAGAGGAAGGGAGAAGGAGAGAGAGAGAGAGATACCTCAATGATGAGAAAAAATAATTGATGGGCTACCTCCTACAGGCCTCCTACTGGGGAATGAGTCTGCAAACGGGATTTGTAGCCCTTGATGGGATCGAATTTAGGACCTGTCAATCTGCAGGTTGGCCCTCTATCCACTGAGCCAAACCAGCCAGAACTGAATGACAAATTATTATTTTTTTTTAAATATATTTTATTGATTTTTTACAGAGAGGAAGAGAGAAGGATAGAGAGTTAGAAACATCGATGAGAGAGAATCATCGATCAGCTGCCTCTTCAGCTGCCTCTTGCACACCTGGAGACGTGCCCGCAACCAAGGTACGTGCCCTTAACTGGAATCGAACCCGGGACCTTTCAGTCCGCAGACCGATGCTCTATCCACTGAGCCAAACTGGTTTCGGCTGAATGACAAATTCTTGAAAGAGTTGCTACTTCCTCTCCTGCACTCTGAATGCATTATTTGCAGGTTTATCTTGGAGTTGTTAAAAAAAAAAAAAAAAAAAAAAAAAGTTCCAGAGTGTTCAAACATTCACTTGAGGGATATTTAATTATCACACAACAGTTGATCAGGGTTGATTATCGTTATAGAAACAAAACCTTTATTTTTTTAGTTTTAACTTTTATCTGTTAAAAGTCCATTCAGATTATAGTGCATAATTTAGAAGTTTACAGAACCACTGACTCTTTTCATCATAGAAGTAAGAAGTTACAAACCGTATTCCAGTCTTTTCCAGTTTACAGAAAATTGGATTTTAACTGATGGTTGAAATTTTGGTAGTGTTTCTATTACATTCAAAGGTCCAGGATTTGTGTCCAGGCAGAAATTACTAAGTATGTCCTCTTAGAACTAAATTATGTCTGAAGTGTTAGGAATAAAAACTTCTGCTTTCAATGTACATTTTGAAGATTTTTGACTTGAAATTAGGAAGGAAAAGGTTACCCTTACAACTGCTACTCTACATTAGTATATGCCCTAATATTGAGCTGGTAGAGTAGAGTTAAACAAATCCTAAGATTCTCTCCCATGGTCTAGCACCAACCTGTCCAGGCATTTGTCACTGAAGCAAAACTCAAGTAATCTTTCCAATCTGTTACCATATTTATGTCTATGTTGGAAGCTTATGGAAAATGAAGCTAGTCCAAGAAACCAAACACTATTATTGAAAGAGAAGCAGAGAGTATTCCAGTTTCAAAAAAGGTGGCTGTTTATTTTATTTGGTGTTTCACTGTATTGGTGACCTCAGTAATGGCATGATGATATTTTTCTGAGGCTGACTTGAATTCCACCAGATGCTTCTCATAACTTTTGATGGCTGCTTGTAGCTGCGTTTTCTCCACTGCTCCTAGGATGGCACGGAAGACCATATCTATGCCAAGGCCAAGAACAGCAACTCCTATACTACCAAGGAGAGAAGCACCAATCTGAGCTAACACAGTGACCAACTTGTTAATTATGCCAGTTGTGACACTTGAGCCTACGAGTTTAACAGCCACTGCACTGGCTGCAGAAGTGGCTTCTCCCAGGATGACTGAAATAACCTTTTGTACGACTGCAATTTTCTCTGTTTCCCTTTCCTTAACATCCTGAAGTTTTCTATAAAGGGTTGGCTCTAGTTTATCTTTTAGTGCTTCGTCAACCTTTTGCAATTCCTTTTGGATTTCCATCATGGCTTGGATAATGGTATCACAGTTTTCTTTGATGGTCCCATTTCTGTTCATCTCAATGGAGGCAAGCCCACACCCCAAATGCATATTTAAAACTCCAATTAGCTCATTGGTGGCACAGAAACTGTCAGATAAGCAGTCAAGGAGCTGTTGGTGAAGATGGTGTACTTCTTCCCGCCTCCTTGGGTTCTCTGGGTAGAGGAAGTCACTCTGCGCCATATTTCAAATATGATCTCTGAAAAATAAAATGGTAAATTTCCACTAAAATCTTTAAAAAATATCTGCTGTTTGCTAGATTTGACCAAGAAATCTTTTATTTCATGAATAGCTAAGTATAAATATGCTATGTAAGGAATTCCTCAGGAAATGCAACAGGTTCTTCAAAACAATTACTTTTATGAAACTTGAAGTCAGTGTGTGGAAATGCAGGTAACAGAATACAACCTGTGGATGCATTAAGGAATTACATTTTGTGGTGAAGGGAGATCCTAGATAGGAAATATTTGTGTTTTTGAGGCATCTGATTGTTAATAAATGTGATTATTTTCAAATAATATTTAATAACATATTTGAAACACTGCAGTTTGAAATGGTTAGCTCTTGATAACCAGAGCTAATGGTTATTTATTTCTCCAACCTCTAGTCACCACATTGAATAGACCTATTGGGTTGATTTCTTCAGTATTTGGAGTTAAGTTAATAGGGCCAGAAGAATATTAAGATCTTTAAGTTTACAGGGCTATTAATATATAATTTTGTTTACATACTCTGTTATTTACAATATTCAAATCCCTTTATATAACTTTACAGGCAATTTTTCTAAACCTAAGGGACATTGAAAGGCAAATATAACAGACCTTTCCAAAAAAAAAAAAAAATCCATGTGATTAGAGTATAGATTCAAGATTCTTTGCATTACAATCTCACTTGAGGAGAAAAGACATGGTGCAGGGGACAGCAGTTATGACTATTTCTCTGATTCTATTTCCAAAGCTTATAAAATAAATTATTGAGAATAATCTGTATTGTGGTTGGCCATTATTAGAGTTACCGAAAGAAGATAATGCCATTTCACGGAAGTATTAAGGAATAAGTAGCAAAGCACACCATAGAGTGAATAGAATAAGTCTGGTAGGAGTCTCATTTGTTTGCACTCCTGGCTCAGAGTACCACGGAGAGAAAAAAGGAATAAGCATGTTCTTATGAGTTATTTGTCTAAAAGCGTGAGCCTAGTGAAAACAATGCTACTCAATGTGCATACCTTGAGTAGGATTGTTATGTGTCTGCCATTTTTATTTTTTACTTAAACTCTTGGAAGAAACAAAAGAGAAAAATGTATATTTGTGTGGTATCTGGCACATTCTCTCTTTGAGCAGATACTATCTTGGGCCCTCATTTAGGATCACGGTTTTTAGGCTAGAAAGGGCAACCTGAGAAGTATGGGGTAAAGGATGTGAGGTGTTCCTCTCTCAAGAAAGGAAACATGAAGTCATAGAGATATAATTTGGAAATGGAGAGGGGAAGATATTTAAAAAATGGATGAGGAACACAATCACCTATGCTGTTAAATGTAGAAAAGTGCACTGGTACCCCTGGTGGAATAAACTTTATCATGGTCAAAAATTCATTTTTATCTTTGATTCAGATACAGTAAAACACACACACACACACACACACACGACCAAACCTCCCCAAGACAGTGCTTAAAAAATACCCATTTAAAGAAATTGTTTGTTGAATGTCTATTAAATAGTCCCCAAACTCACCATCTGGTTGTATACAGAAATTATAACTATAAATTTGGACTTGATTTATCTTTTTTCTTCTAGAAATTTTCTATTAAACTTTTTTTTTTTTTTTGGGGGGGGGGTCTTAGTTTTCAGATCTTATCATGAAATGAAAACTCTACTTTTCTGACTTTGAATTCAGAAGATCACCATCTACATCTCTATTCAGGTATTTAGTTGAGAGGAGTTTTTCTTACCTTGAAAAAGTAGAACTCTATCTAACAACTATCATATGCCACTATCTGAAGGCCTAACTTCCAGAAAAGGTGTGTGGTTGTATTTACCCCAAGGTTATCAAATGGAGAAATGAACTTTCTTCTGGGATGGTAGGTCAAATGCTTCCAAGTGATCGATTTCTTCTTAACAAATATATTATTTTAGCACACGTAACAAATAAATCATAAAATATACCCAAAAGACTGAATAGATGAGGATAATCTTTTCAGGAAAAATGATGGGATTTTTTCCTTCTCAAATATTAAAACACTCAAAATACAATATTAACCAGTATTTTTACTTATTTTTTTATTATTATTTTAAAAAATATATATTTTATTGATTTTCCACAGAGAGGAAGGGGGAGGGATAGAGAGCTAGAAACTTCGATGAGAGAGAAACATCGACCAGCTGTCTCCTGCACATCTCCTACCGGGGATGTGCCCGCAACCAGTGTACATGCCTTTGACCAGAATAGAACCTGGGACCTTCCAGTCCACAGACTGACGCTCTATCCATTGAGCCAAACCGGTTTCGGCTAACCAGTATTTTTATACAGGTGAAAGAATAGATGGAATTGTGGAACAAAATAGTCCTCAAAGCAGGCCCTTCTACACATTTGATTTAGTATATAATATAGTATTTCAGATTGATAATAATTGAGATTATTATTTTATAAATTATTCTGACATAATGAAGTAGTTTTAGGGGTTAAAAGTGATTTTGAAATGTTATTAGCATAACATATGTAAAAAATCAACTAGTAAAATAGGAGAAAATGGGTAATTTTCAAATGTCAGTATAGAAGAGGACTTTATAAACTTAAAAACATTGAAAAAAGAATAAAATTTGATTAACAAAGATGATCATGTAAAAGCAACTAGAAGCAGTCTATGAAAATACAATAAAAATGAAATATTAATTTTTTAAAAATGTTATTAATAAAGTAATAATCTGATACCTAAATTAGCAAATAACTGAACAGACAGTAAATCTAATAGTAGCTAACTGATAAGAAAAATTCAATCTTACCAGAAGTCAAAGACACAATATTTTTTCAACTGCGAAAGTAGTATTTTCTTTCTTTTTTTCATTTAAAAATATTTTTTTTTATTTAGAAGTATTTTCTTTCTTTACATGCTGACTCCCTTGCACACGCACTTTTATACCCAGATGATCCAGGCACCAATTCATAATTTTGTGCCAATAACAAGTTTGAGTAAGAGACATCAGGAAGTGCTCAGATCAGATCATAGAAAAGGGCTTTTATTTTTCTAAGTCTGGCTTACCTTCCTAGCTCTTTTCTTCTTGGGGAAAGTAGTTGGGAGAGTTCCTTATCTCCAGCTTGCCTGCTCCTACACCTGCTCCAGTACTGACCACACAAGATTATTTCTGTCCCAATAGTGAATTAAATGCTAGAGAATTAGATGGAGGAGAGGTGGGGTTTGAAGGTGAAACTAATGAATTATTTCTTAGGTGAAATTTGAACAGCCTGGTGAAGGAAGCAATTCAATAATTCAGTAACAATTTATCTAATTGAATAGCACCTTACTATGGATAAGGCGGGATGCTAGGTTCTGTAGAGCACACGAAAATGAAAAAGACATGGTTCTTGCTTTCATGAAAATTCTATTCTAGTTAACACATTGTGGACGGCTCACAAGAATTCTCGCTTCATATTGCACAGTGGTTTAGAAGGATCATACTTTAAAAAGATATTAGTTTGTAAGACTGATTTAACTTCAAAATGCAATGGGTATTTAATTTTAAGGCATCCTTTTTAACATTCATATAAAACGGTTTTTTGTACTCATTCAATAGAAACTTATCTGGCCACTAGGTAAAGCTAGCAATAAAACTACTGGTCCGCAATGTGTTAAGATAGTAAATTACATGTCATCTTGAAAGTAATATGTCATTCAAAATTGTAGATAGAGGTGATGCTTGACTTGTGCAAATTCAAATTTTAAACAAGTCACACTTTAGTATGTATTGATACTGAGTCAATATGGAGACATTCAGTCATCCAAAGATGATTAACAATTTGCACCCTCTCAATTTATTACTGCTATATATATACTTGATATTTAGAGGTGAGCTTATATACCACATGGAAAAAACCACAGTTGGTAATGTACAGCGTTTCCACTATTGACCATGACAATTTAGCTCCGATGCTCAAATTGCTTACTTCACTCAGCAAAACAAAAGCCCTTCAATTAATTGGAGTGACCCTTCTTAGAGATCCTAGGTATTACTTAGGTATGGCTAAGTGATGTCTTATTTAGAATATGTAGTATTGTACCTAAAATTACTTCTGAACCATATACTTTCCCTTATCTTATTAATTTTTTATGGGTCACCTTTTAAAAATGAACTGCTAAAATTCACTGTTTAAAAAATTATTTTAAAGTAATTTAAAAATGACTTTTAAAGATTGGTACTAGCAGGTAGCTAAGTGGTCTACTGATTACCTGCACCTTTTGTATGGTAAATGTAAATTTTTACATCATTTGTTATCACATGATAGAGCTCCCTGTCACTGAAAAATTCACTCTAGACTGTTACCATCTACTTCTAAACAGCAGAGTTTGTGCTGTTGTATCTGCCCTGATTCTAGTAGCTCTTGAAATAGGTTTGAGAGCCCAGATAGTCTGATGGGGAATTACTAGCCAGTAGGGGGAGCGCTTGATCTCTGGCTGCCTATTTCACCCCAGTCTACCCTGAAGCAACTGTGCTTTTTTGGGTTGCTGTGTTTCTGTTGTGGGAGGGTAAAATTGTATTTGATTAGTGCTCTGTTGCTAAAAAAGATTTTGAAAATCACATGTATTTTAATTTATTTGGTAAAAAAGGAAGTAAATTGGGGAACGCCAGTGATTAGCATTTGGAATGGAAACAAAGACTAGCTTCAGTCAGATGGATTCTTACTGAATGCATGCCACTTTTATTGAATTGAGAAATAAACATTCAAAAGCATACAAGAAGTGGTAGAAACATTTCTATGATTGTATCTAAAAGTTAATGTTTATTTAGTGATATTATGCAATTATTTTAGTTTTTCAGGAAAGGAACTACCTTATGAAATGAAAATCTATTGGTTATCATGTATTCAAATAAAAATTCCTCAGGATACTTTTGTGAATAAGAGTAGTGCACGGACTGTCAAATGGTATAGAAACTTAAAGAGAGGAATTAATGTTGATGTGATTTGAAATTAATATTGATGTGATTAGTGACATAAAAGGACATTTAACAATTCATGGAACACACAGTGACACAGCTGTCATTTCACCCTTAATCCTTGCTAGAATGCATTTCTTTACCACTTTGTTTTCTCTGACAATCAGTTATATGAGCTATAAATTTCATTCTTTCTCTAGTATTTTCAGAGACATAAATAATCACAAAGAACATGCCAGGATATCCTCTGAAAACAAAGTTGTTTTATTACTTTATTATATTGATGGCTAGGATTCAGGACTGACATGTTATTTCAAATTGCCTATAATAATGAGGAACAATATTAGAAGCGCCCAGATTGCTTACCTTGCTGTGTTTCCGAGTTCAGTAGTCCCAGCAGTTGTTTAGTCGTGTTGTTGAAGTGCTGTTTCATTTGGTTTCATCTGGATCTTTCAGATGGAATGTGATGACCTACAGGCTTTGCTCGTTTCTGCTGGGTCCCTCTGCCTGTCTGGTTTATGGACATGACTTAGTTCCCAGAATTCTTCTATTTCTTATATTAATGTAAAAGTAGTATATATTAAGTAATTATAATTTGAAAGACTAATAACATGGTAAAACTTATTTAGTTTTATGTTCTTTAATGGACTTTTTATTCTTGAAAAGGGTTATACAACTGAATTAATTCAATTTAGTAGAGAAGATGGCTCTTTAATTGCAGTGTTCAAATTTTGGGATTTCATCTTGTCAACTAGACTATATATTATGTTTCCTTTAGCTCCTGTTGCATGTGTACCTCCATCTGTTGCTGACTGCTTTATTTAGACTTCTAAGAGATATAAATCCAAATATATTTCTAGCCAAGTGTCAATTTTTTGGTGTGCTATTAATTCCTCTGATGTTTATCACTATCTTTCTTGTTATCTTGTTGAATGTCTTAACAATATAAAAACCTTAAAGACCAACTTGATTCTTTTAGCTTAAAGTTTAGATCAAAGTCTTTCATCTTCTTCTGGATTCTGTCCTAATCCCCATTTATTTCTCCAGAACCAGGAGAATCACTCAGCCCAGTGTAATTTTGTGGAGAGACTGCAGGCTTTTGAATAAGTCCTGATTTTGTGGACCCAAAGTTCCACTTACTAACCAAGTATCTCTGGGAAGGTCACTCTCTCTAAATATTTTCATAGATGTAATGTGAGTATGAGTACATAATTTATGGATTGTTATAAGGATTGAATGAGATAATATTTTAGATCATGCATGTGAAGCACTTGGCATAGTGTCTGATCTATGGTAAAAGCTTACTAAATGGAAGCTCTTCTTATATTAACAACAATAATTTCTGTTATTGTGTGGTTGGAGGGAAAAGAACCAAGGTGCTGTGTAGGAGATGTAAAATCTAAGGGTGCTGCCTATTATAGTCCTAAGGAAAGACTGAGTGGGATATTAATTTATTTCTATTCCAATGGGTTAATTTGTAATGGATGTTGTATCCTCGGGCCCCACCAGGTAGAAGTATGGTGAAAAAAGCAAAAAGCAGAAGTAGTCCGTGAGTATGAACTAGGTATGGAAAGATAAACAGGATTTCCACAGGTGTGTAGGAGCTGGGGTATGGAGATGGGTACAGGGTATACTAAGCAGATGCACAAAAAGCTGTCGAGCATTTTCAGGGGGAAAAACCCACTATTCTGGTGGTACAAGGTATATATGAAAGCCGTGAAGGGAAGGCAACTAGATTCTTTTTTTCCTTCTTTCTTCCTTCCTTCCTTCCTTCCTTCCTTCCTTCCTTCCTTCCTTCCTTCCTTCCTTCCTTCCTCCTCCCGTCTCTCCTCCTCTCCTCTCCTCTCTCTCTCTCTCTCTCTCTCTCTCTCTCTCTTCCTCTCTCTCCTCCTTCTCTTCTCTCTCTCTCTCTCTTTCCTTCCTTCCTTCCTTCCTTCCTTCCTTCCTTCCTTCCTTCCTTCCTTCCTTCCTTCCTTTATTACTTAAAAAATTTTAAATTAAATTTTTATTGTTCAGATTATTACAGTTGTTCCTCTTTTTTTCTTCCATAGCTCCCCTCCATCTGGTTCTTTGTCTTTACCTCCCCTCCCACTGTCCTCATCCATAGGTGTATGACTTTTGTGCAGTCTCTTCCCACACCCCTGAACCCCTTTTCCCCCTGAGAATTGTCAGTTCACTCTCTTTCTATGCCCTTAATTCTATTATATTCAACAGCTTATTCTGTTCATCAAATTTTTTATTCACTTGATTTTTAGATTCACTTGTTGATAGATATGTATTTGTTGTTCATAATTTTTATCTTTACCTTTTTCTTCTTCCTCTTCTTAAAGAATACCGTTCAGTATTTCATATAATACTGATGAACTCCTTTAGCTTTTTCTTATCTGTGAAGCTCTTTATTTGCCCTTCAATTCTGAATGATAGCTTTGCTGGGTAGGGTAATCTTGGTTGCAAGTTTTTCTATTTATCACTTTGTGACTTGGACTATTTCTTGCCACTCCCAACTGACCTGCATCGTTTCGTTTCTTTCTTTCTTTCTTTCTTTCTTTCTTTCTTTCTTTCTTTCTTTCTTTCTTTCTTTCTTTCTTTCTTTCTTTCTTTCTTTCTCTCTCTCTCTCTCTCTCTCTCTCTCTCTCTCTCTCTCTCTCTCTCTCTCTTTCTTTCTTTTTTAAAAAATATATTTTTATTGATTTTTTACAGAGAGGAAGGGAAAGAGATAGAGAGCTAGAAATGTCAATGAGAGAGAAACACCGACCAGCTGCCTCTAGCACACCCCCTACCGGGGATGTGCCCACAACCAACGTACATGCCCCTGACCGGAATCGAACCTGGGACCTTTCATTCTGCAGACCGACACTCTACCACTGAGCCAAACCGGTTTTGGCTGACCTGCATAGTTTCTGTTGAGAAGTCAGCTGACAGTGATATGGGTACTTCCTTGTAGGTAACTAATTATTTTTTTTCTTGCTACTTTTAATATTCTTTGTCTTTTGCTCTTGGCATTTTAATTATGATGTGTCTTGGTGTGGTCCTCTTTGGATTTCTTTTGTTTGGGGTTCTATGTGCTTCCTGGACTTGTAAGTCTATTTCTTTTACCAGGTGGGGGGGAAGTTTTCTGTCATTATTTCTCCAAATAGGTTTTCAGTACCTTGCTCTCTCTGTCTTCTTCTGGCACCCTTATAATTTGGATGTTGATATTCTTGAGGTTGTCCCAGAGGCTTCTTACACTATCTTCATATTTTTGGATTCTTTTTTCATTTTGCTTTTCTGGTTGGGTGTTTTTGCTTCTTTATATTTTAAATCTTTGACTTGATTCTATCCTCTAGTCTGCTGTTGGATCTCTGTATATTATTTTTTATTTCAGTCAGTGTATGCTTAATTTCTAGTTGGTCTTTTTTTTCATATGCTCAAGGGTCTCACTAAATATATTGGCCTTTTCTAGATAATTATTGAAAAACCTTATAACTGTGGTTTTGAACTCTATATTCAGTAGTTTGTTTTCCTCCATTTCTTTTGTTTGTGATCTGTTTCTTTGTCTTCGCATTTTGGCTGCTTCCCTGAATTGATAGAGTGGCTTTTTGTGCTAGGTGTCCTATAGGGCCCAGTGGCTCAGCCTCCCCAGTTACCTGAGATGGACATTCTTGGTGCACCCCTTTGTGGTCTGTGTGCACAGTCTTGTTGTAGTTAAGCCTTGATTGTTGTTGGTATCACTGGGAGGAATTGACTTCCAGGCCAATTGGCTGTGAGGATCAGCTATGTCTACGATGGGAGAACTTCTGTGCTGGAGATACCCTTATGAGGCAAGACTTGCTTCAGTGGGGCTTTAATGCTCACTGAGTCTGCCCCCTGAGTGTGTCCCTTATGGATTTGAGGAGTTATAACCTGGATGGCCCTCCTCTGACCCCTGGTACACTGACTCTTGGATCTCCAAGGAGGTGCTAATTTAGCCTCTGCCTGAGGCCACCCCGCAGGAGCTATGGAGAGATTTTCAGATTCCTCATCTTTGTTTGGGTTTTGGAGGTGCCCAGATGAGGCCCATCTGTGAAGCAATGGAAGCTGCTGTGGAGCCTTGGGCCATCTTTTGGATGTTCTGGGTCTCTCTGACTTAGCTGCAGTTTGTTAGGTAAGTTTAGGTTTCAAAGGATCAGGCCATTCATATTCAAAAACTTCTGCACACAGCTTGGATGGGGCAGAGTCTCAGGGTGGAGCAAATAGCAATGACTTTCTGTCAGCCCTTCCCCAAGAGGCCCCTGGGTCTCAGTGTCTCTTGGTAATTGCTGCAAGCACCTCAGAGAGAAAGCTGCCCTCGAGTTCCATCCACTGCCAGACAGTCCAGTTTCTCTCTGTATGAGTCTGGAGTCTTGCCCGGAACTGGAGTTCAGAGCAGTTGGGAACTTGTGTCTCCCTGCGGATTGAAAAAGCCAGCCATATACTCAGTTGCCAGCCCTTTCCACACACGTCTCTATGTGTGGAACCTCTTTACTTCTGCAGCTCCTCTGAGTCTCAGTGTACTTTTCCCTTTCCTTCTAGTTGTAGAATTTCCACTCAGCCAGCCTTCCTGTGGTTCTGGATGATGTCCATTTTGTCTTTTAGTTGTAGTTTTGAAATGGTTGTGTGAGGCAGCATGTTCAGGTGTTTACCTATGCTGCCATCTTGGTTTCTCCTTTATTTTATTCTTTAGGCAATATTGAACCATTAAAGCTTTTTAATTGTGAGATAATATTAGGAGGTTTAGATTTAAGAAAAGTCACTTTATATAAACTGAATTAGTTGGTATGTGGAGTAAACATTGGTTAGCAACTCTAATGCATACAATGGCTGGACAAGATATATAAGTATTTGAAACACTTAGTGTAATGCAAAAGGGTGTAGAGGGTGAATGTCTAGTCTAAAGAGGACAACTACCACTCTGGGTAATATTTCCAACCCAGATCCTGGGCTTAATGCTGTCAATTCATCTCATTTAAAAAATAATCACTAGAAATCAAAATTTCTGTCTTTCAGTTTTTAAATTTGGCAACTGATATTAATTTTGAACATACATTGCAGTGGTATAATAAAACACATCTGCTGGTTGGATTTTGCCGGTGAACTGCATTTGTAGCCTTTGGACTAAAAGTATTGAGACAAAATATGACACTATTAAAGTTATCTCCTGAGATGAGAGGTAACTGGAATAGTAGTTATGGGACTGTCAGGGAAGGGATAGGTAGAATAAGTTTAGCGAGAATTAACAAATCTTAGGGACAGATTTGCTGTGAAAAATAAAGTGAAAATAAAGCAAAGATTAAGGGGAAAATGTGTTTTTTTGAGGAGACAAGTGCAGTTTTCGGATACATGGTGAGGAGCATACTGGCATAGTCACCTATAGAGATGACCACTAGGTAGTTGCAAATGAAGAACTGGAGATCAGGAGAACTGCTGAGGCTATACTAGGAGCTTTAGGAGTCATCTATATATAGATGGCATTTGTAATTTATGGGAACAGTTGAGATCTCCAAGAGAGAAAGTGTAGAATATTATGAGGGTCAAAGACACAGCCTTGCTGAGCTTAGGGGACTGGAGAGCTGGTGGTGGTAAGGAGGAAGACAAACCTGTGAGGGGGAAAAAAAAAAGGCTTAGGACATACAATGACCAGAATTATACGTCATGGAGGCTTCACAAAGAAAATTTTGAAGTAGAAAGAGATAATTAGCAATTTTAAATAATTGCTAATTATTAAGAACTCAAAATGGCAAGGTTTGGAAATAGGCTAACAGATGTGATCATTAGAAGTAATTGGTGCCTTATAGGAA
Source organism: Pipistrellus kuhlii (assembly GCF_014108245.1). Taxonomy (NCBI): domain Eukaryota; kingdom Metazoa; phylum Chordata; class Mammalia; order Chiroptera; family Vespertilionidae; genus Pipistrellus; species Pipistrellus kuhlii. The sequence goes on from NW_023425529.1 coordinate 21,082,473, forward strand.
AACAGTGGGGGACAGAATAAATTATAATTTCTCTTGTGAGAAATTTGAGAAAGGAAGGAGTGAGATGGTGTCATTATTTGAAGTCAGGGTCAATTTTTTTTAATTGAGGAGGAAACTGAATATGTACATAAAGGAGAAGGAAAAATGAAGAGTGAGAAGGTGGAAGATGCCATTTGGCAGCCATAACAAAACACCATTGTTTGGATGGCTTAAAAAACAAAAAATTATTTTCTCACAGTTCTGAAGGCTGGGAAATCTAACATTAAGTGTCAGTCCAGTCAGTTTTTGGTGAAGGCTCTCTTCCTAATTTGCAGGTAGTCACCTCATTGTATTCTCACATGACTGAGAGAGTAAGATCTTTGGTATTTCCTTTTACAAGAATACTAATCCTATCATATCAGAACTGTTCCCTTTTGACCTCATTTAAAAAAGTATATTTTATTGATTTTTTACAGAGAGGAAGGGAGAGGGAGAGAGAAAAATATCAATCAGCTGCCTCCTGCACGCCCCCTACTGGGGATGTGCCCACAACCAAGGTACATGCCTTTGACTGGAATCAAATCTGGGACCCTTGAGTATGTAGGCTGACATTCTATCCACTGAGCCAAACCGGTTAGGGCTATAACCTCATTTAATCTTACTACTATATATGCCCTATCTCCAAATATAGTCTTATTGCAGTTTAAAGCTTCAGCATATGAATTTTTTGGGTACTATTTAGTCCACAGCATAAAAGAAAGAAAAGATGATTGATATAACAAAATTTTAGAGGAGATACACACATACTTATACACACACACAAAATAAAAATAGGATGTTGAACAATGGTTAGTGACATTAACACTTCTCTGTATAGTAAAATATGAAGTTTGTAATTAAAGTATTGAAACACTTTTAGACAGGACAGACATTTTGAGATTTTGCATCAAATGACCTTTATCTTCTTTGAAATGATGCATTCTCTACCTCTTTGGTCTGCTGTTTTCTATCTTTCAGAGTTATCTAATTGTTACTTTGTATAGTTTGTCTGAGATTTTTAATTGTAATCAGTAGGAAAGATTGTATGGAAGGTACTTGCTCTATCTTAACTAGAACCACAGCATCTCTGTATAATTTGTAATACTTTTTTCAATCTTTTCCACTAGATTGAATGCTTATTGAGGGTAATACTTGAGAATAGTGTCACTATATATAACAACATATCCAGTTCAGGATCCAGCACATAATATTTGATATGTGTTTTAAATCCAATCAAATACTCTTACTTGGGTTTAATAGTTTTGGTATCATTTTTATTAAAGCAGAGGACCATTTCTGCTTTAAAGCTTGTGTAGCTTTCCAACTCTTAATAAGAGTCTTCTTCATATTTAGATAATACTTTGTGTCTTTTTTTTGAGGCTAACAAATATTCTTTTAATTTTCATTTGGATTCCTGCTTTGTTTTGCAGGGCTGAAACATTTTGTTGGAGAAATGGCTTCAAAGTCAGATAAGGATAAAGAGAGGCTGGTTCAAGCTGCCCAAACATTCTTTCTTCACATTCAAGATTTTGCTACCGTCACAAACACACTCACCGAATTGTTTAATAGCTGTATGAATTCTCAGATCATCACAATGGTTGTGAAAGAAGATAGTTATGTTAAGGAAGTCTTTGAACAAATGGTCAGAATTTTTAAGGAGATGCAATCTGTAGTGGCGGCCAAGGATAACAGCGTGCAAAAGACACCTATATTTTCCAAGATTGCAACAGCGATGTGCACAGTGGTTGATAAGAATACCAAAGTAAAAGAGTTGCAGCCAGCAACTAGAGAAAGGTTAGCACAAATCAATACGCCATTCATTGTCTCTCTGATGAGCAGTGGTAACATCATTTCGAGTTTGGAATCTGCTCTTCAACTCTTGACGATGCATCCCATCATGAGTCTTCAAATACGTGACTTCCATAGAAAAGACACCAACGAGCAATCAGGTGCTACCACATCTATGGAAAGCTCAAGTGCAGGTCCATCCAAAGTCACTACAGTAGACAATGTGAAAAAGTTGCAAAATGCACTAAAAATTGAGAATGCTAAGAATACCATTGCGTCAGCCGCAGAACAATTGGAGCAAATTGTTAAAAATATGAGACCAACCTTAGAGATCCTCCAAAAGGCCATACAGACTCTGGAAATTAGTACATATGGGATTAAGAAAGTCAATGACTAATAGAAGTGCATCAGAAGTGCTCATTTTTGGCAGAAAATGAGTTCAAATCCTGGGAGTTTTCATAGCACATTTTAAGGTCTTTGATGCTAGGAATGTGGTCTATTTGAACATTGGTGCAAAGAGTAGTCACTTGGCCAACAATTTACTTCAAGTTTGCTTTAGTCAAATAAAAAGAATAAAAAAGCCCATTTGAAATGTTATTCCTAAAAAGAATATATTGTCAAAAAATCAAGGTGATATTATATTTGATTTGAGGATGTTTCTAAACATTATATATAATCTTAAAGAATAATTTAAACTAATTTTCACTCTTAGTAATTCTATTTCTAGTTACTATAGTGCAAAGTCCAGGTAATTATAAATGTTATTAAGAGATAATCTGGCAGAAATGATGTTCAGAATTAGGAAGCATATAAAGTAATCCTCTGCATTTTTGTCACTCCTATACCAATTTCTATATACCTCAGGGCCTTGGCTATCATAAACAATCTAATCAATATTTTTATTAGATTTATCCAGAAGGAAATAAGAAAAATGAATGAGAAGTAATATAATTTTATTACATGAATACAATTAGAGTATATGATTTGTTTTCATTGGTCTCCTACTAAGATCTTATGATTAGCCCATATTAGAGGCTGAAAATTGGAGGTGATCTAATCTTTCACAATGAAATTGCCATGACACTTGTCTGAGATGTGCTTGTAGCGGGGAAGAAAAGTTAGATAAGTCCATTTATCTACCATAAAGTCTTTAGTTCTCATGCATTGTAAATGAGTGTGTGCTCTCAAGATTGCCCTATTTCACTTGACAACTATTAGGAACTTTGTTGAGAATAAGAAAAGCAATTAATAATTCTAGTTATTTGTTGAATTTTCTTTTTGAGGGAAAATGCTTGAGTTATTTTCCTTACTTAAACATTTCCTCATTTAAAGTCTAAACCTTATTTTCTCCTTTAAAAAGAAAATGTCTCTGTACTCTGTTAAAAAAACAACACGCTGGCTGGTGTGGCTCAGTAGTTGAGTATCAACCCATGATCCAGGAGGTCAAGGTTGAATTCCTGGTCAGGGCACATGCCCAGGTTCTGAGCTTGATCCCCAGTGTGCGGTGTCCAGGAGGCAGCCAATCAGTGATTCTCCCTCATCATTGATGTTTCTATCTCTCTCTCTCTCTCCTTTCCTCTCTGAAATCAATAAAACATTTTTTTTTAAAAAGGCAGAAACATGAGAAACTGAAAGGGAAAGAAATTACTTGTGAGCTTTTGATGAAGAGGGAAGAAGAAGGTATTCTATGTACTTTTTAGCTTTCTATGCAGTCACTTCCACCAAGATAACCTCCTTACTTATGGCTACTTGAAAGTTGCACTTTTGTTAGCCCAGCCAAGAGCTCAGCTCCAAAGCCAAGGCTGTCATTGTAATTACCACTGTAATCTTAACTAAAACATTCTTTCCTTGCTCCATAACAATAAGACCATCACAATATCCAGTGGTGAGGATTAAGGGGATTTTGACTATTTCCAGGGTTTAAAGGGCTTGGAAAAAGCATGCCTTTTAATACATTAATTCATTCTCCATTTTGTCTCAGCTCCAACTTCCTCCTCTTGGTTGTAGTTTGTATCTCAGGATGTTTCAACAACTGGGGGGATCCATGTGGAAATGAACGGGACAAGAACCATGAAGAGTCTGTGATAGAATGGTAGTTCAAGGGAAGTCCTCCGGAGATGCCAGTGAAAATGGTGGCTAGTGTGGCCCCTTAATATTAGAGATAAGTGGTGCCTATTTCAATAATGATGCTGGCCTCACTCACAGCACCTCTCACAGCCATTTTCTCACCACTGGGCACCACTCTAGTGACTACTTGTCTGCTGCTGCTTCTCAGCTTATGGAAGGAAACATTAAGGAAAAGCCGCAGTGCTCTCAATCCTATCACTCTTATTTAATGTTTCCCTGAAAGACTTTGATTTGGGGTAACTCTCATTTACACTCATTTTTTTTTTTCCAGGTAGACAAGAACAAAATGGGGAAGACACACTTGGTTCTATCTTATGCCTCATCTCATTCCTTCTCTGAGACCTTGGACACAGTATGACCTCTTTGAATGAAACATAAGTAGGGGGAGAAAATGAATTGCCATAAAGCAAAAGCAAAACAAAATTCATGATTACTAAAAAAATAATAAAAGGAAGAAAGACAGAAAAGTCCTCTAATACTTAAAATAGCTTCCCTTTTTATCAGTAGACAATTTTTAGCAGATCTTGGTATCTCTGAAAGCATCAAGCTAAATAAGTCTCTTTTGAATTTTAGCAAATTAAGAACTGGTCCATTCAGTATAAATTAATTTGATTTAGATCGTTAGACAACTCAGGCCAGGAATCCTGATTTCTCAATCAAACCAAACTCTACTGAAATTTTCTTTCACTGAATTAAATTTTTTTAAAAAGTAAGAGTAAATAGAGAACTTCAGGACATGCAGATAGACATATTAGAACACTACACTGAGTGGCCAGATTATTATGATCTCTGAACACATAATAATCTGGCCACTCAGTGTATATCCTATATAATAAAAGGCTAATATGCAAATTGTCCCCTTGACCAGGAATTCAACCAGCAGGCAGGCCGGCCAACCTCCCATGTCCCCTCTCCCTGGCCAGGCTGGCCGGACCCCACCCATGCATGAATTCATGCATTGGCCTCATATATATATTCATGTGTGTGTGTGTGTGTGTGTGTGTGTGTGTGTGTGTGTATACACACACACACACACTGAGTGGCCAGATTATCATGTGTTCAAAGATCATAATAATCTGGCCACTCAGTGTATATCTAATATATAAAAGCCATTGTTCATAATGACCAAAACGACCAAATGAACAGTCACCAGGAAGTGCATGGAGCACCTCTCAGTCCCTCATCTGTGGCCCACAGGCTCCTATCACAGCTGGTGGCAGGCGGGTGGATGGGGTGAGGCTGGCATTGGGAGAGAGGCAGGGCCTTATCAGCAGCTGCCACATAAACTGCAGATCAGGCCCAGAGATAGGCTTGGAGAGAGAGAGACAGCTGTCAGCAGGGCCGTGTGGATTTCTCAGAAGAGCCAATGGCTACATAGGAGCCAATGGTGGCATGGGAGAGCAGTTGGGGGCATTAGGCAGGCAGGTAAGTGAGTGGTTAGAAGCCAGTGATTCTGGATTGCGAGAGGGATGTCCAAATGCCAGTTTATGATCTGCAGGATCAGACCTAAGCTGGGAGTCGGACATCCCCTGAGGGGTCCCAGATTGGAAAGGGTGCAGGGTTGACTGAGGGTCACCCCCCCTCCCCACGCATGAATTTAGTGCATGGGCCTCTAGTTATAAATATATTTTTATAAAGATAAAAATAATAAATGGGGCTGGAGTATTTTTGTATTTACAAAAAGAGAAGTGCATGTGCTACTTTAATAAAATTACTATAGGTGATAAATACTAAGCAACCTTATATGTAGTCTCTTTCAACAATCCATATGAATTTATGCACATTGGAAGGTCCATTTATCTTCAGAAGATATCCCAGATAACAAAAGAGCAGAAATTATAAAGTTTTTGAAACTGGTCGTCTAAAGTTTCATGAACTCAGACTTTGAATTAATTTAAATCAATGGTTCCCTTTATAGACTTCTTGCTCAAGAAATTGGGATTTAGGCAGAAATTGAGGGAATGCAAACGATATGCATTCCTCCTTAAGTAAACCCACACATCTACTTGCTTCAAGAGAATCATTTCTATTTCCAGAGACTTTATTCAGTAAAGCAGCAGCATCAGGAGGAGGAAGACTTAAGTTATCTTTTAAAAATTGTGGTTATTCCCTTAAGAATTATAATCATGTAAGTTGTCTTATCCAGGAAATTGATTTCTCATGGAGATCAAATGCTTTAGGCTGGCTTTTGAGCATCACTGGGTGGCTTCAACTTTCCAGTCTACATTACTGCTTCACTCTTGCAGACCTATTTTCTGACCTTTATATACATTGATCATTCCTATATCTTATTTCTTTTTTTCTACTCAGTTTTTTTCCCCCACCAACCTGAAGCCTTTCCCCTAAGCCTCTCCTCTGATAGAAGGCTATATACCACCCTAGGCCAGAGGAATCTAATTTTTCTCTAAACTCCAAGTGCTTATTATTTGTACTTATTTTTGGCACCACGCACTTGCTACATGCCTGTCCCTACCTATTTTTTTCTCCTTTCTCTTACCCCTTGCTCCCACACCAATGTCTCAAGACCTCACTCAAATGCTGCCCTTTACTTGAAGCTTCTCCTCTTGCCTCAGCTAGAAGGAATATCTCTTTTGAATTTTCATGAATGAAAGACTTGATTTTACCCTTTCTTTTGGTATTTCCTATGTGGGAGGCTATTCCTTACACATTTCATCTCTGCCTTACCAACAAAAGCTCACTGCAAAGTTTTGCTGGATCCATGCCCCAGAATGAATCTTTACTAGGTAGCCACAAACCTGTCAAAGTCTCTGTACAATGAATCACAGAAATTATTTTTATAGAAATTCTATGCTTGCCTTATTGGGTGTAGAGGCCAATGCAAACTAGGTGACAGAGGTGCCCTTGTTCCTGATATTCTCAAAAATCCCAATGTAAATAATGATAGACGGCTGAGTTCTCCTCCAGGTGATTTTATGCCTCTAATTTTCCATTGAGTCTCTTCTATCATAACAGAGACCCTTCTGGAAGTCCTACTGGGGCTAGATGAGTTGATTTTCACTTTTGTTGTTTCTTATCCAAACTTCTAAGTAGCACAGACTTTCAGAATTCCAAGGTATGAAGCTGGTTTTCACTTCCACTCCATTTAGCCAAATATAAAGATCTTTGGAGAAGAGGTAAAGTAATACCCCCTCCCCCCATCACCTCACATTTGTATACTATTGGAGAGAAGAGACGGAGAACATTCCCAGCTGTGAAATTCATTGAATTATATCCCTTTTCACCTAATTGTATACACATAATAGAGACTCAATACGTCATTGATATTTGCTTGGTAATTAGATACCTTTTCCCCGCCAAATCTTTATCTTCACACTCATCCACATGATTTCCTAAAATATTTAAATTTGCGATGAATACTTAAGATCCAGTTTTCTATAAGTTGGCTGTAAATGACCATATGCCTTTAAATTTAACTCTTATAAAAATAGTTTAGAAACAGGTATATAGCACCCCACTATTGGTAATGAATGGGATTTTATTACCATCTGTCCTTAGTATTTCTCAAATTTCCATGTTTCTTCCCATCTCAGACTATACTAATTTGGTCTTGAAAACTAATAAAAATCTCTGAAGAAAATTCAATCCTTAATGATGTCTCTGGGGCTCAAAGCTTTTCTATTTGATGAAGAATTTGTTCTTTGCTTTCTGATTCAAGCTTCCCTGATTTGTTCTTATTTAGGACTACTGAATAAAAAAAAACAAGGGAGTATCCTTATATTCATCATAACACCTCCAATTGCATGAAATAAAAAGTGTAATTCAAATTATTTAAGCAGAATATAATTTATTGGTTTATATAATGAAAAGCCTACAGTATACAATTTCAGGAACAGTTGGATCTAGGGCCTTGTTCACTCTCATCTGGACGCAGTTTTTTTTTTTTTTTTTTTTTTTCTTTTTATTTATTCCCCCCCCCCCCCCCCCCCCCCATTTCTTAGCTCTTCCTTTACTGTGTTAGCTCCATTCTCAGGAAGGTATTAATCTCCACAAAAAAAAAAAAAGGCCCTATCCAATTCCCCAAAGCAAAGAAGTGTCCTGAATTTATCCCATCAACTCTTGATTGTGCCATTTTCTACTCCAGCATGATCTCTGTGAACACGGAGAAGAAACATACTGAGTTACAGGCTTACTCATAGGCAGTAGGCTGAGTCAGCTCTGCATTAGCTGATGGGGGTGGAGGACACAGAGTTATTCTGCAAGGATATACAGGGTGCACTGACTGGAATAAAGCCAAATGGTTCAGGAAAAGTAAAATGGCAAAGTTTTTTTATACTCCACTTTTTAAAGAGATGGTGACAATGATCAAAAAGGAGAGGGCAGCAATAACTACAGGAACAGGGATGCACTTTATGCTGGAAGCTGTAAAAACAAACAAAAGAGTTAGATATATTTTAGGTAGCAGAGATTGAAAAAAAACAAGCTACCTAATTTCTTCTTTGATTCATTTTTTTTAACTTAGATAATTTATAATAAAAGTATTTAAAGTTAGCTACTTTGAAAAAAGTATTCTCAGATATTTATAATTAACATAACTTAGCTTACATATTTTATAGATGATGAAAGAGGCACCAAGAGGTGAAAAGATTTATTTCAAGTTACCAATCTGGTTGGTGGTAGAGATCTCCTGATTTTCCATCTTTATTGTTATCAGCATCCCCACCATCCCCATCTTATCATCTTCATCACCATTATGAGAGCTAATATTAAGTAATTTATTCTGTGTTAGAATCTGTGTTAAGCACTTGCTGTAAATTAACTCATTTAATCCTCATAACAATCCTTTATTTGTGTTTTCCTTATTTTTTGGTGAGTAAAACTGTGACACAGAAATGTGAAGAACCCAAATGTGGTGGACTGCAGCTGGGAACACAAGCTAAGCTAGGCAGTTGCTGTGTTTTAATGTGGAGAGGAGACTCTGGGCAGGGCCCTTAATTCTTGCCCTGCTGAAGACAAGACTGAACTTTTTCTGTGGTGGGATGGAGGGATATTGGAAACCCAGGGCTTTAATTTCATGGAAATAAAGATCATTCATCCTCCCATGCCAGTTTCAGGAAATTCCTTTCCTTGTGACATCGCAAGAACTCTACTTCCACTGATAACAGATGGGGACAAAGCGAGAACTCCACCAATAACACTTCGTTTCTATTCTTACTGTAAATATTACTGAAGTACACATTTGCTCCATTGAACAATTATCCGACTTCCACATCCACAATACTTTCCTGGAGTTTTCCAGTTATGTTTGTTGTTATTAACATTTCCTCTAGGCAAGCAATGCCTCTATTTTATAAATGAAGGAATAGGCTCAGACTTCATCATTTACATATCTACTAACATATGCCCAGTTCTTACTGGCTCAGAAGTCTATTTTCTTCTTCTTCTTCTTTTAAAAAATATTTTTATTGATTTCAGAAAGGAAGAAAAGGGAGAGAAAGAGATAGAAACATCAATGATAAAAGAGAATCATTGATTGGCTGCCTCCTGTGTGCCCCTACTGGGGACTGAGCCCACAACCCGGGCATGTGCCCTGGCCGGAATTGAAGTTGAGACCCTTCAGTCCATAGCCTGATGCTCTATCCACTGAGCCAAACCAGCTAAGGCCAGAAGTTTATTTTCTTTCCACTGCCATGTGCTCTCCTAGATTCATTCAATCACATATTCATTCTCTCATCCAATTGTCTGATTCAGACATTCTACTTCAAGGTGAATGTGATGCCAAAATAGATAAAACTAATTTGAGAAAATTAAAGCCCAGAGTAAAAGAAAGCAAAAAACAGGAAGTAAATAAAATAAGTAATAATAATAATAATGGTAGTAGTAGTGAAAACATTTTAGTACTTATATGTGTCAGATACTATTCTAAGTATGTTTACTCCTCAGAATCAAATAAGGTAGACTTTATTTAAAAAATTATTTTACTGTAAAGAAACAGGCACAGAATAAGCCATTTGCCCATGTTTTTACTACTAGCAACTACAATTGACTATATTTTCTTCAATAAACATGCTTAAGAATTTTGACTATGTTAAACATTTTAACAAATAAATCCCTATCCTTTGTGAATTCAGTGATACGGAACAGAGCATGTATTTGTGTGACTACAGATTTTTGGCACAGATTATTTTGCTGAAGAAGCAACATTTAAGGGCAAATAACTAACATACACTAGCCTGCCAAATAGTCTTTCCATGGGCCTGAAAACATCTGTTTCTATAGTAACCAGTATAGGCCATGTGAGGAGAGAAGAATTAGAAGGGAAAGCTATTAGTTTAGAATACCTTAAACAATTTTTCTTCTGCAAATTCACTCCCTAAATATATTATGAGACTAATTTGACCCTTCAACTCTCTGAAGGCAACAGATTCATGGGAACTGTTTGAACTTGAGAACTGCAGTTGCAAGTTAACAGAACCAATTTTGAAATACACTGAAGGGCTGGAATATTCCTTAACCTATTGTCTCTTCATTGGGAGAATTACAGTGTCCTGGATGGCTAGTTTTAAATGTGTTCATGTTGGCTTTCAAATATCATGTCTTCCAAGTTAAGAGGGAACAAGATAGGAAGCATAAGTTACTGACTCATAGGGACTTACTGGGGACATAGAATAGTTTATGGCTTCTGCTAGTAAAAAAAATGAAAAGGAAAAGAAAAAGTCTCCTGAGATGATTCCAGTTTCATGAGTAATTGGATATAAGTACCGTACTCCAGAACACCACCTTAAGTTCTCTAGGCTGAGGTGAATCACACAGTCCAGGTGACTGGGAGAAAGCAGTTACCTAGGAAATTAGAAAGCAGAACATGTCACCCCAAAATATGCCTCTTTGGCATAATGATTATTTTGAGCTGAAGGAAATCAAGGCCAGCAGATTCAGGAAAAACTTTTTACCTTCCCCTTAACTGCCTAAAAGAATTTATAGCTTCCTGTAAAGGAGGAGAGCTACTACCAGAGATAATCTTTATTATTATTATTATTTTTAAATATATTTTATTGATATTTTTTTTACAGAGAGGAACAGAGGGATATAGAGTTAGAAACATCAATGAGAGAGAAACATCGATCAGCTGCCTCTTACACACCTCCTAATGGGGATGTGCCCACAAACAAGGTACATGCCATTGACCGGAATCGAACCTGGGACCTTTCAGTCTGTAGGCTTTTGCTTTACCCACTGAGCCAAACTGGTTTTGGCCAGAGATAACCTTTTATATTAGAGAGATTTATCTGAATGGCAGGGTAAACATTGGCTTACCAAATATTTATTCTTCTCATCTTCCTATGAATTGTCTTCCTCCCTTTTGAAGCTCAGACACCCCTCTCTCCCCAATTCCTTTCCTTAGCTCAGGAACATTATAAACTTCAATTGCCTAGCTGCCTTGGAGTCTTATATTTTTATGGAACTCCTATATGTATAAAATTATTATTCTTGTTAATCTGTCTTTTCATTATGGTGGGAGGGGGTGGGATTCAGCCAAGAACCTAGAAGAGTAGAGGGAAAATTATTTTTCTTCTCCCACAGCACATTGGTCTCATCTCAGCAAAAGACTCCCAGACTAGAAAATAAATCACTTCTCTCTTCCCATTGCTCATGTATGGACCAACCCAATACTGCTCCAGGATGTGGGGTAACTAAAGTATTAAACCCCACCCCACCCCCTTTTTTAGTAGAGCTAAATGCACATATGTCCATTCCAAGTGTATACAAGTTTTTTTTTTTTTTTTTTTTTTTTTGTTTGTGTTTTGTTTTGTCTTCAACTAAAGTGATTGGAAGATGAGGCTTAGATAAGGTGGAACAGAGGATGGAGCTGCCTTCTCTGCCCACAAAAGTACAAATTAACATACCTGATGTTTAAATAATGGTTGTAGTTGCTCACTGCAGAAAGTTACTCATTCACTCTGGGAAAAGCAAGGAAGACTTCCTAGTAGAGGACTATAGGGAACTTGATTTAGGAATGAGGGTTTTCAGTGAGAGATACAAACAAGTGGAAGAATATACCATGTCCATGGATTGGTAGAATTAACATCATTAATATCTCCACACTACCCAAGGTAATCTATAGATTCAATGCAATCCCTATTTAAATACAAACAGCATATTTCACAGATCTAGAACAAATACTCCAAAAATTTATATGGAACCAAAAAAGGCCCTGGATATATATGACAATCTTGAGAAGTACAAAGTTAAAGAAATCACAATACCAGATATCAAATTATACTATACTGGCACAAGAACAGACATAGAGATCAATGGAACAGAACAGAGACCCAAGAAACTGACCCAGGCCATTATGCTCAATTAACATTTGACAAAGGAGGCAAGAACATAAAATGGAATCAAGACAGCCTCTTCAATAAATGGTGTTGGTATAACTGGATGTGTACATGCAAAAAACCCCCCCAACAAAATGCAAAGGGAGCTCACTGTAGGGGAGAACATATTTGCCAATGATACATCTGATAAGGGTTTAATTTCCAAAATATATAAAGAATTCATGAAACTTAACAAAAGGAAGAAAAAAATTCAGTGAAAAAATGAGTAAAAGATCTAGACAGACAATTCTCCAAAGTGGACATACAGATGGCCACAAAGACATATGAAAAAATGCTCAACATCATTAATCATCAGAGAGATGCAAATTAAAACGACAATGAGGTATCACCTTGCACCTTCCAGAATGGCTACTATCAACAAATCAACAAATGACAAGTGCTGGCAAAGATATGGAGTAAAGGGAACTTTACTCCAAAGATATGGAGTACACTGTTGGTGGGAATGCAGACTGGTGCAGCCACTGTGGAAAACAGTATTGAGGTTCCTCCAAAAATTAAAAATGGAACTTCCTTTTGACCCAGCAAGCCTACTTCTGGAAATATATCCTAAGAATCCAGGAACACCCACCAGAAAGAATATATGCACCCTATGTTCATAGCAGCACAATTTACAATAGCTAAAATCTGGTAATAGTCTCTAAGTACTCATCAGTAATGAATGGATAAAACAGCTGTGGTACGTTTACGCTATGGAGTACTAGGCAGCTGTAAAAAAAGAAGAAACTCTTACCCTTTGAGGCAGCATGGAGGGACCTGGAGAATATTATGCTAAGTGAAATAAGCTAGCCAAAGAAAGACAAGTCTCACAGGATGTCATTCATATGTAGAATATTATCAATAAAGTAAACTGATGAATGAAATAGATCCAGAGGCATGGAAGCATGGAACAGACTGACAAATCTCTGAGGGAAGGCAGGGGTGGGTGGGTGGGGGGTGGGGAGAGTTTCACCAAAGAACTTAGATGCATATATGCATAACCCATTGACACAGACAATAGTGTGGTGAAGGTCTGGGGATGGGGTGGGGGTAGGCTGAAGGTGGGTTCATGGGGGAAAAGGGGGACATTTGTAATACTTTCAACAATAAAGATATATTTTTTTAAAAAGAGTAAACAACTGCACATATGGATAAGAACATTCCCCTTCCCTCTAAATCAAATAGGGCACAGCGTTTGCTATAGAACTATTAGTCTGTGAATTGATTATGGCTGGTAACATACAAAGATAAAATGGAATCAGCCATGAGTTTTTCTAAAAAAATGAGCTTAACAATATATATATAGTATTGTGATATCTCTAATTTTTCCTGCTTCAATTTCCCCCAGTATCATCAGAGCTCTTGCTAAAGTATTGATTTAAATCAGTGGTCCACAAACTCATTAGTCAACAGAGCAAATATCAACAGTACAATGATTGAAATTTCTTTTGAGAGCTGAAAACCGACTTCTGTGCATGGGCCACAAAGTTTCAATTACACTGTATGTGTGCACCTGCGTGTAGTATTTTGTGGAAGAGCCACACTCAAGGGGCCAAAGAGCCATGGTTTGCCTATCACTGATCTAAATGATGCTCCCTCAGCAGCCGGGTCTGGTGCGGCCAGGCCCGGAGCAGCGGCTGCCAGACTGGGAGCGGCCAGGCCCGGAGCAGTGGCTGCCAGGCTGGGAGCGGCCAGGCCCGGAGCAGCCGGGTCTGGTGCGGCCAGGCCCAAAGCAGCAGTTGCCAGGCTGGGAGTAGCCAGGCCCGGAGCAGCGGCTGCCAGGCTGGGAGTGGCCAGGCCCGGAGCAGCGGCTGCCAGGCTGGGAGCAGCCAGGCCTGGAGCAGCAGCTGCCAGGCTGGGAGTGGCCAGGCCCGGAGCAGCCGGGCCCAGAGCAGCCGGGTCAGGTGCAGCCAGGCCCGGAGCAGCAGCAGCCAGGTCCAGAGCAACTAGGTTGGGAGCGGCGGTGACCAGACCCGGAGCAGCTGGTTGTGGAACGAACCAGAGCAACAGAGGCCAGGCCCAAAGCAGCCAGGCCCGGAACAGCTCGCTTCTCACCTGCCCCTGGCCCACGGCTGCCTCTCAGACATGGCTGGAAACTTTTGTGGGAACTTGAGGGTCTGCTGAATCAAGTGATGAAGGCTTAGATCTGGATGTGTTGAGTTAGTATAGGGCTGGGGTGTTGATCTGTGAGTGCCTTGGATGGGGCCTGGATGAGGCTGGTTGACCTATTTGGAAATGTCTTTTGTGTGAAATGTATCATTGGGCATGTGGTGGTATTATTGATATGAGAAAATGCTAAGTAACTGATTTACTATCTGAAAAGGGATTTACTATCGGGGAAAGGGAGGGAGGAAGAGACTGAACATAAACTGCACCTATAAATGAGGACAATGGGGGATGGGGAGGGGGCAGAGGGTGGGGTGGGAACCTGGTGGAGGGGGGAAGAAATGAGGAACCTTTGTAACAATATGAACAATAAAGATTGATTAAAAAAAAAAATGATGCTCCCTCCATTCCTTAAAAACTTCTGGTGTCTTCTCATTACCTACATACAGCATGCAGTTCAAAAGTCCTGGGTATGGAATACATGAGTTTTTATAGTTGGTCTCCTCAGAACTCTCCTGATCCACTCACTCTCCTATTCTCTTTCTATTCCCAATCCTTTTCTATGTCCTGCATATCCTACATTGCAGCCATCCAAAACTGTGGAGATTCCCTGAAGTCACTAGGCTGTTTTAAATCTCTGTGATTTAGTATAATATACTGTTTTGTGCTTGAAATGACTCTTCCTTTCTTCTCTCACTGAAAACTCCCATCCCCCGTGGCCCCACTTTCCCCAGAGAGAACGAATAGCTTCCTATAATGAGCAGCTATAACCACTGCTTAAACATTGGGTGTGTTACTTGTACTTTTGTGTGTAGGTATTTGTTCATATTTCCATTTCTCATTGGACTTAAAATCTTCCTAGTGTAGTAGTTCTGCTGTAATCCTTTTATATTGCCGGGGGCTCCCTAGGCCAGTTCCTGGAACATAGAAGACACTTAATAGATAAGAGTGAATGAATGAGTCATGCCTCCTGCTTTACTTGTATTTATTTTCATAAATAAATTCCTTATTTATGAAATGATCATAACAAAAACGTGAGTTTGAAGAAGAGGGTAAAGATGCTATATTTTATGGACTATCTTTTCCAGTAGAGGTTTACTCTCTCATCTAGAATGCCCCCTATATTAATGTCATTGTAGAAATGTATTTTCCTAGAGGTAGTTAAGGAGAAAGAGGAGAGGAGAAACCAATAAATCAGACTCTCCCCTCCCCCCCAATCTGTCAGTTCCATCATTATAGAAGGCCAATTCTCTATTCTTGGCCTTTAAAAGAATAATAGCCTGTGATCATGATAAAAGCAAACTCAACTTAAATCAATAATACCTTTTAGCAGCTGACAGTTATATATGCTCAGATTTCCAGTTGACCTCAACTGCAACCAATTTCCTCTTGGGTGGTAGCTCATATTTACAACTTCAAACAACTCATAGGGAGGGACCAGAACCTCCTCCCTGAGAGAGAAGTTTCGTACAGGTGCACCCAGGCAGGTAAATATGGTAAAAAGAGTTTGGTTCCCAGGCTCCTGTGCCTCTTTTCTTAGGAGGGAGGCAGGCAGAAATTGGCCAAATCGAAGAGTGGCACCTATGTAGGCTTTCAAGTAGAAATCGGCCTCATGATGCACTTGGTAGCACAGAGAGTCATTCGTCATGGGAATCCCTTTTCTCAGCAACTGGATTGCTGAGGTCAGGTAGTAATGTAGGTATTTGAAATGGAATGAATGTTCATATTGCCATGGAGACCTGGCATCGCTGGCCATGGCTCTAGTGAATTCAGAGCGCACATTGTTGTTCAGTGTGTAAACCAAGATGGCCACAGCATGTGTG
Source organism: Pipistrellus kuhlii (assembly GCF_014108245.1). Taxonomy (NCBI): domain Eukaryota; kingdom Metazoa; phylum Chordata; class Mammalia; order Chiroptera; family Vespertilionidae; genus Pipistrellus; species Pipistrellus kuhlii. The sequence goes on from NW_023425529.1 coordinate 21,098,665, forward strand.
ATCGTCATGTTCGTAGGGAGAGCTTTACCTTGGGTTAGCCAGTTTAAATGGGCATTAGTCCAGGCCTTGTAATGATTTCCCTGGGCTTCTATTTCTTCTGTGACATAATCCCCTTGACCTAGCTCCTCCATGACCTGTTGGCTGCAGCCTTGGTATTGATCGTCAAAGGAATCTGGTGCCAAGTCAAAGTTGATTTTAATTGCAGCCTATAGGAAAAGAAAAATCTTGATTATAATTTTTCCAATCATATGATGCATCTGATAACAGATTTTCTGTACTCTATAAGACTGTCTTCTCAAAATCAGTATTTGCTAAAGTAAGTTTCACTTATAATCATTACACTGTTCCTATCCTTCCTATATCAGTGGCCTGTGTTAGAGATTGGATTTGTATTGATACATATCACTGAAAGCTCAAAAATGTGCATTTCCCCATGGAGGAAGTGATCTTGTTTGTATAACCAAAATCATGGTATTTTTTATTTTTTGCACATTGGATATGATGAAGAGAATTAATATCTTAAAGTTTAGTTTTACTTTCTACTTCATCTACTAACCTCCTTCACATTTCCTCATGGGTGTTTAAAGAACTACCTCTTTTATAAATACCAAAGCTATATTAAGCCTTTGGAGTTTATTTAATAAAAGATGTAAGTGATGAATAAAGTTGGGTCCTCCAGGGGATTCCAGCAAATTATAGCCCTCTCTCCTATTCAGGCTCTGAAAAAAAAGAAAAGAAAAAAAAGAAAAGAAAAGAAAAAGGAAATATGAAGGCTAAAGTATCATTTGCATTTATGAATCATGTCATGTTAGGGATCACATCTTTAGATCTGATGGCAAATGGGCTTGTTAGAAATAAGTCCCAGAAGGAGTCAGGCTTGCCCACACAGCTGTAGGGAGGGCTGAACTACAGCCTACACAAGTGTGATTCCTTTCATGGAGAAACACAGAACTCCTGGCCTTTGCTGTCAGGCTAGCTCCCGGAGGAAGAAAAGCAGAGTCAAAGTCAGCATGTTCAATTTTCCTTCCTTATGTTACCAATCAAGTACATTTTCTCGCCTCCTGTAGTGGAATGAGTAAAGGGTGGACAGTGGTCGGGAGTGTGCCTAGCAAAGTCCCTCCTATTGGAAATCAGGAATGGGCAAAACACATTTTCTAATGGGGATCCAATTGAATATTACTTATTGATACCTAGTGCATATTAAACTAATATTATAGTTTGAATACAAGTTCACTAAATGTCATTAGCCCATCATGTAAAGCCATATTTCAATGATCTAAATTCCAAGATCTTTCCTGCTTGATGAAGGAGTGATGCTTTTCTAATGAACTGTACTCATTCAGGGATATATTAAGAGATACAATTCCATCCAGTCAATATCAAAGATTTGTGGCCTAAACTAAAAAAACATACCATTTGGTATTTTTACTGTTATTTATGTTAAACCATCTAGTTGTTATAAATTAGAAAAAATATTTTTAGACTGCTTAAATAATTTCAACCAGTAACTTTTTATAACAACTTTACAAGTAAATCTAGAGAATCTATTTAAGCTAAAACAACAACAACAAATCAATAATATCACATTTTGTCAAATCCTTCTTTTGATAAGCTCTAAAACTTCATTATATTACTAGAAGTCAAATTTGTAGTCTGTTATTTTTAAATATTAGGTTGTTTTTCCTTAGGTGGAACTTTAAATTATAATATTTCTTGTGAGTTGATCCATATGATACAGTTGAAAGGCACATAGACTTGGTTAATTTTGCATTATTCGTCCTACAAAAGCAGGTTTACTTAAGTTTTGTGGAGAATCCAGAAAATAATGCCATACCTATAGCGTCCATGTCAAGTTTATAAACTAAAGAATTTCACAATTTCAAATAATTTTTTCCACACCCTTCACCAGGAAAACTTACCATGTCTGAATGAAATCAGATCCCACAGTGCCTAAAGGTCACTGAAAGGTCACCAGGAGAACTCTGTCAGACAGAGACCACCTCCTCAATTGTGCTCCACCTGGGAACTCACCGTGGGTCTCTGCAGGCCAGCAAACAGCAGCAGGAGAGGAAGCTGTGCTCGGAGGAGCCATATTCCTGTCGCAGGAGATGCAGTTATTGGGAGTAAAATCTTCCTGCACCTGTTGGTCAAGGGGCAGAATTTGTTTGAGTTAAATGTACTTCTTCCATCTTGTAGCTTCATGCTGAAATGAGTTCTCCCAATTTTTCCTTTGGGCTTTTCTTTTTTCCTTTGAGCTTTTCTATGCGAGTCTCAGCAAGAACCTTCCTTGCTAATGTCTATGTCAAGACTTCTGTTGACCACCACCAACTAGCAGTTGTTCTGAGGGAAGAGATCAACTCCAACTTCTCGTTGCAAAACTGAAATAATCTGACTCGCGCACTTGCGCACTAAATAAGGAGTTCTAAAGTAATTGGCAGAGTTTCCAATGGGGGGAGAGAAAAACCACATAACAACAACACAAAACCCAACCCTTATCTAATCTGTGTGCAGAGGAATTCGAAAGGCATGTTGAAGGTCAGGCTCTGCAGCTCAACCTCAACTTGCTCGGGGAGACATGAGAAGGCACACACCGTACAGTGTTTGGAGCCAAGTGTTAATGATCCTGAGCCGCAGGCTTTCACTGGGAGTGACATGATTGGCTCCTGCAGGTGGTTGGGAGGATGCCACCTCAAGATGGGCCTATGTCAACCCATCTGGTGCTGCTGATAGGCCCTGCCCAGAGGAGGCTGTCAAAAAGCAGCGAGCCTTTTAGGGTTACTGTGCCAAAGAGGGCTGTCTTTGCTGTTTTTCCACGGCGCCTTTGAAACTCTCCAAATCAGAAATTATACCTGTTGGGGTCATAGGTCTTCCTATCAGGGAAGGCATCAGCTTCTCCATCCATACCACTTCAATCTGTAGTGAATCCTAATGATTGTCAGAAGACAGCCTCTGAAGAGCTGACACCAATCAAAAGCAGGCTCTAGAGCTATGTTAATCCAGCATTGGTGTCCCATGCTTCCCTTTCTGGTCTGAACATCCTTCCTCTATTCCCAATCTTTGTTTTTCCAAGCAAATCTTTTCCATTCACACTTCCTGATTCATTATTTTACTGCAAAGGGAACCTTAATCCTATTCTTTGAAATTCTGGTATTTTGTAAAGCACTTTTAATTTATTGGTTGATTTTAAAGAGAGAGGGAGAGAGAGAGAGAGAGAGAGAGAGAGAGAGAGAGAGAGAGAGAGAGAGAGAGAGAGAGAGAAAACACACACATCAATTTGTTGTTCCACTTATTTATGCATTCATGGGTTGATTCTTGTATATGCCCTGACCAGGATCAAACCTGCAACCTTGTCATGTTGAGACATGCTAACCAACTGAATTACCCTGGCAGGGCTACCCTAAAATATTTTTTAATCTAAATGTTTTGATGATCAAAGTAGTTCTGCTTCATTACAAAAGTTCAGGCTATCTAGAAAACAGAATTAGTCATAACCCATAACTTGTAGAAAGGTATTTAGATTTGGTTTTGGGCATGCGTATGCATGAGTGTGTGTGTGTGTGTGTGTGTGTGTGTGTGTGCACGCGCGCACAGACACACACACACACATTCTATGACTGATATAATATAGTTTGCAATTTTGCATACTGTTTTCCCCTTAATATTTTAATGTAAGCATGTTGTCATATAATTTAATGCTTATTGAAAATCTAATTTTTATGGTTGCACAATATTCCACCATAAGTGCTATCATACAATAGAATATGGGGTGGATCCATGGATGATGCTGTTTCAGAAGCAGATTGATTAGTGAATAGAACACAGACTCTTGAGAAATATCTCAGTTCAATTCCTGGCTCTACTACTCCCTAATATTTGACCGTGGGCAAGGCCCTTAAGCTCTCCGTTCCTCAGGTTCCTCATATGTTAAGTGGAGATAATAATACTACCTACCTCATTGAATGCTTTGATGTATTTATAACTCTTAAAACAGCAACTGCTCAATAAATACAAACAATTATTATTATTATTATTATTTACCAAAGTTCATTTCAACATAGTACTATGGTAAGTAATGATTTGCAAACATGTTTTGAACACAAATCTTTGTGTGCTTCTTGCAATTTTAAGACACTTTCTAGAGATGGATTATTGACCAATGAAATGTCTATTTTTTGGACTTAATGGAAAACACAAGAGTGTATGAAATATACCTTTAAGACTAAAAATTCTTAACATTTATCCTTATCAACTGTTATTTTGAGATACTGAGGTATGAAAAGATTTAGAATTCGAGTAGAAAAACTTGGATTATGGGCCTACTTCTATAGTTTGCTGGCTGAGTTAAGTTAAAAAAAATCAGTAATCTGTGCTGAGCCTCAGTTTACTCAACTTTATAGAGTTGTTAAAACTAAATAATAATTACCTGTTACTAAGAGTTTATTGTGCTTCATGACTGTTTACTGTGTTATCTCAGCCCACAGGCACTGTGAAAAGGAAATGTTTTAGCTTTCACTTCATGGGTGCATTTGTGCAGGCCCTGCGAGATTAAAGAACTTGTCAGTGACAACGGGCCCTTTCCTCTCACCCCTTCAGAAACACTAAAGAATTTAAAGTGTCATTTTATTATTGTCTATAAAGATTTTGTTTCCTAATGTGACTGCCATTTCCAGGATGAAACCACTAGGGGGCAGCAGGAAACTTTGTGATCTTTATATACAAGGAGAGAAAGGAAGAAAGGGAAAGGGGGTGGTGGTGGTGGGACATAGAAAGAAGAGGCAGAGAGAGGGATGGAGGAGAGAGAGAGAACACCAACAATAAACTGGGGTAAGAAAAAGCCACAGACCTAGTGTGTGAGTGTGCATACATTTTTAAATTAAAATTAAAAGAGAAAAGTTTTTGGACAATGTTTAGAACAATTAAAAAGCCATCTTTTGTCTTGAGGACTATTTTATTAAAGTTCTCATGAGATCATTTAATATTAGCTTGGGGGTTTATTATTTTGTTGTTTATACCAAATTCTTCAAAATATAATCTATTTATGCTGTCTTGATGGGTAAAAGGGACAGACTGTGTTGACATTTTGCCTCCATGACTCCTAGCTTTTGTGAATTTGAACAAATCATATTAGTTCTCCATCTCATTTTCTTTGTATATAAAAGTGAGGATATTAACACCAATATTGCAGGGCTGTGTTGACAAAGAAATTGAAATACTCTATAAAGTATCTATAGATCCCTGAATTACAATGTCTCAGAAGCAGATTGATTAGTGAATAGAATGTGGGCTCTTGAGAAAGACACCTTGGTCTACCTTCTAGTTTTCTTTTTTCTTAAAATGTAACTTTATTGTTGAAAGTATTAGAGGTGCCTCCCCTTTTCCCCATTGAACTCCTCCACCCTGCCCCCACCCACAGGCCTTCACTACACTATTGTCTGTGTCCATGGGTTATGCATCTATGCATATAAATTCTTTGGTTAATCTCTTCCTCCCCCTTCTCCCCATTTCCTCCGAGATTCATCAGTCTGTTCCATGCTTCTATGACTCTGAAGCTACTTTGTTCATCAGCTTATTTTGTCATTAGATACCACATATAAGTGAGATCATGTCATACTTGTCTTTCTATGACTGGCTTATTTCACTTAGCATAATACTCTTTAGGTCCATCCATGCTGTCTTAAGGGTAATGTTAGGGTCGCTAAAGGAGGAACCTATGAGGCCAAAAGGGGTGAAACATGAATTTATTAGGCCTACCTGGTCATCAGGGCCAATCAGGGCCTTCTAGCTCCCAGCTGGGGCCTTCCTTTGCTCCACACCCCACCCGGTGGTCAGTGCACATCATAGTGAGCGATCAAACTCCTGGTTTCCAGGTCAAACTCCTGCAGGGACACTTTGCATATTATATATATATGACTTATGAAATTGATGTAAGACAGATTAACTTTTTATTAGGATAATATTTTAAACTTACAAAAACATTGCAAATTCGGTACAAGGAACTTCACATAGCACTATCCACATTCATTGATTGCTTACTAGTATATTTTCCCCACACTCTTTTTTTCTAAGCCACTTGACAATAAGTTGCAGACACCAAACCCCTTGATAAAAAATAAACAGAGGCATTTTAAGAGTTTATTTGAACAAAAAGCAATTCAAATTGGGCAGTGAATCGATATTCATCAAATTCATGCAGTGATAATGAAGAAACAACAATATGATTGCTTTGCGGTAGCCTTCAATAACTGATATGATTGCTTCATGGTATTAAGAAGTCTCCAAAAAATGTTCCAATATACTTATTGAAAAAAATCTGCATGTAAGTAGACCCATGCAGTTCAAATTTGTGTTGTTCAAGGGTCAATTATATTTGATGAACTGTAGATTAAACATTTACTTTATTTAAAAAAAAAGTTCAGCCTGGCTGGCATAGCTGAAGAGTTAAGCATCAAACCTATGAACCAAGACATTGAATTTCGATTCCTGGTCAGGGCATATACTTTGATTGCAGGCTTGATCTCCAGTGGGGGGCATGCATAAGGCAGCCAATCAATGATTCTTTCTCATCATTGATGTTTCTATCTCTCTCCCCTTCTCTGAAATAAATTTAAAAAAATATTTTAAAAAAGCCTAGTTGGCTGATTGTGATTGATTGGCCTTAGGTTTTAATTTCTTAAGGCCTTTACAGGCTTAAATTTGGTTTGCTTTTATAGGCTAATAGGCAGTAGAATCATTTCAGCCCAATGGCCTCCCATTTAATTAATTTAACACTGGTAGGGTGGAAATTTTTTTTCTTCTCTTTTAGGTATTTTAGCTGGCTTAATAATGAAATTGATGTAAGACAGATTAACAGAAGAAACCAAATTTTGTATATACAGGAGCTCCATAAAAATGTGAAGCCCAAAGGCAGTTAGGCAATTGAGGCTTATATACCATCCTGAACTAAGGAATAGGATAGAGGTCTGGGATTTAAAGGAAGAGAACAGCAATTTACAGGAAGAAGAGAAGAGAAAATGTTTGTCTTGACATGCAGGTAAGTCTTTCAGATAAAAATGTTATTTCTGGTAATAGCTCTTTCTAGACAGTTTCCCCATCTAAATCCTCAGGCAGTTAAGGGAGAAGTGAGAGTTCTTTCTGAGTCTGCTGAGTCTTGTTTGACTTCAACTCAAAATAATCCCTGTGTCAAAGTGGCACATTTGAGATTTCTTTTGGGGGAGAGGGAGGCGATGTATGCCGCTACCCTTGATGCCTTTTACTCTTTTATTCCTCAGGATTTATTTTCTAAAAACAAAGACATGTTCTTACACAACCACAATGCAATTACCAATATCAAAAGTTTAACATTTATACAATACTATGGATTGACCCATAGTCGATATGCAAATGTCAGCAACTGTTCCTGTAATGTCCTTTATAGTTTTTTTCTGAAATCACGATTTGCATTTATCAAATTTATCACGTAAAAGTCTTTAAGTTTGAACATTTCCTCAGGAGTTATTTTGCTTTTAGACCTTGACATTTGTGGAAATTATCTACTGGTGATTTTATAGGATAGTTGGGATTTGTTTATTATTTCCTGATAATTGGATTCAGGTTGTGCAGTTTCAGCAGGGAAATCACAGAAGTGATGCTGTTCCATTCTCAGATGGGAGGCATTTTGCATTCATTGCTTCAATATGAAACGTGTTATCCTCCTTTTCTTTCTTTTTTTCTTAGCACAGAGCTGTAGTGCTGGGAAAGCGCTTTGCTTTTCATCCTCTGGGAAACTCCTCCTCAACATTCTTGACAGAGCAACTTCTGCTGTGTGTGTTTCTGTGAGATTGTGACTTATAATAAGTATATTTTTGGTCTTGTCCATGGTTCCTTACACAAAACTAAAACTGTGTAATTTCCTGAGTGATAAAAACTATAGGGGCATTTTTTGTTCTTAGTTCCTCAAATAGCATCAGAGCCACTGTTACAGAAAACTGAAGAAGAACAAAGCAATACGTAGAGAAATGGAGTTACATTTATTACGTGAGGGTTCAGAGGAAAATGTATCTCAAATTCTGGGCCCTAACATGCAGGAATTCTCCCTATTTATATGATTTAACCTTCTTTGTCTCCCAAATATGGCCCCCTTTTGCAAGTTCTTTAAGAGCCAGTGTGTACTGGGGCCTTGAGACCTCAAACAAAGGCCTGGCCTGGTGCCAGCACTGATGATCTTGTCTGGGGAAGTTCAATAGCTTAGCTGAAGTGGGAGTAGTCTTAGCAAGTAAGAATTTACAGAAGCCAATTAGCAGGGTTAAAATTTCAAACAGCAGTTTTCATATAAGATGGATGCTTCACCACAAAGGTGAAATGGATGTCTTCGTTTATTTGTAACAAGCCTCTTTCAACCAGACCTGAGTTTATGTTAATGTGGTGACATTTGGATGCTCCTAAAGATGGTTACAGGGGAAACGAGCCAGGATTAGAAGACTGTAACTTTCAGTCCCACCACATCCAGGGAGGGTAGAGGTGCTGAAGGTTGAATCAATCACCAATGGCCAATGGTTTAATAAATCGTGCCAGTGTAATGAAACCATACACTCCACCAGGACAGAGTTTGGAGAGCTTCCGAGTTGAAGTACACATCCACATGTCATTACAGGAGCTCCTGCATGCAGGACCCTACAGACCTCGATCTACCTATCTCTTTGGCTGCTTACCTTTAGCTTTATAACAAACTGGTAAATGTAAGAAAAATGCTTCTCTGAATTGTGTGAGCCACTCCAGAAAATTAATCAAACCCAAAGAAGGGGTTGTAGGAACATTTGATTTATATAGCCAGTTAGTTAGAGGCACAGGAAATAAATAACCTGGAGGTCTGATTGGCATCTGAAGTGGGGGGAGTCAGTCTAGTAGGACTGACTCTTACCCTGTTTGATCAGACACTGTCTCCAGGTAGAGACTTCAGGTGGATTGAGCTAAATTGTAGGACATCCAGCTTGTGTTGTGAATTGCTTGAAGTGTAGAAAACCAGGAACCTGGTGTCAGGAGTGAAGTTGAAGCACTGTATTGAGAGTAAGAAGATGCACAGGAGGAGTGCTTTCCTTTACGGTCCCCACACAATGGTGGGCACTCAGTAAGTGCTTGTTGAATGAATAAATGAATGAATGCTTTCAAACTTTCAATAACTGGGTGTTCTCCACCACCCCAGGAAGTTAATTTCATTGGAAATGCAGATGAGGAGAGCTGACATTTCCAACGAACTTCTAGTCATCTATTCAAGTTCATTTATCTCAAGGAGCATGGAAAAATAAAAAATGAATAAATAAAAATAAATAAGAAAGGAAGAAAGAAGGAAGCAAAGAAAGAAAGGAGGAAGGAAGAAAAGTAACAGAAAAGAACAGAAACAAATGAACAAAAGATAACTTTTAAATATTTACTGAGACAATGTTTTATTAAGACATTGCTATAATCTTACCCACTTTTTTTTTTTGGCCCAATATATGTACCTTCTCTGGTTGGGACAAGAGTGTCTTTGAGAATGAAGCAATGGATGGAAGACTGATGACTAGAAAACGTAGAGCAGAAAGAGAAGGCAGAAGGGGCCTGGGCTGGACAGAATTCCTAGTGGTTTAGAAGAGGATTGGAGACCCAGGCCCACATGAAAGATATAGGTCCAAGAGCTATGGTTGAGTCTGTCTGTAGTTTTGGGTACATAATAGGCAGCAGGAGATCCAACATAACTCTGGGTCCATTTCAACACTTCAGTGGATCAGAATGATTGATTTATATATATAAATCAATATATATTGATTTCAGAGAGAAAGGGAGTGGGAGAGAGAGATTGAAATATTAATGATGAGAATCATTGATCAGCTGCACACCCCCTACGGGGAATTGAGCTGGAAACCTAGGCATGTGCTCTGACCAGGAATTGAAGGTAGTCCGGACAGTCCTTCTACTGTTTGGTCTAATTAGTATATTAGCTCTTTATTATATAGGATTATTATTTAGGAGGAAGTTGGCTAAATCCAAATTGATATCTTTATTGTGCTTACCACTATAGGCTAATCATCAGATCAAGCCAGTCAAAATCATCCATATGCACAAAACTGATCGATGGATCTCAGTTTTCATATGTCTATGTTTTCAGTTGTATTTAATTAATTGACTGCTTAGCAACGACCTTAGGATAGAGGCAAAAGAGATTTAAGTATCAGATAGGAGGTCCTTTATGCTTCTTTTTAATGTTAAATGATATAATTTTTTAAAATATCCTCATTTGAGGATATGTTTTTATTGATTTTAGAGAGAAAAAGGGAGAGAGAGCAGAAGAGAGGGAGGAGAGAGAAACATTGATTGGTTGACTACCATATGTGCCTTGTCTGGGGATCAAATCCACAACCTAGGTATGTGGCCTGACCAGGAATTGAACCCACAACCTTATTGATGTATGGGATGCTGTTCCAACCAACTTAGCTACCCGGCCATGCGTAAGTTATGTAATTTTTATGTTGCAACTGCTCAACATCTTATTGTTGTTCACATTTCCTTTTTTTAAAGCAATTACGAATGTTTTAAGGATTATTATTTTTCTCTTATAGAAGAAAATACCTGTACATTTTGCAAATAGATGTTTTGTAATTTCAATGTATATTTAATATGGTTATTTATAAAACTGTTAGTTGATAAACACCTCTTTATTGTTCAAATGTAGAGCATAATAAAAATATTTTATCTGAGATATAACACAGGTTTTCTGGACCTGTATATAGTTTCATTGCTTAATTAGCCATATTTTTTTTCCCTTAATTTAAAAAAATGAACTTTTAAATATTGTTTCAGGCTGGAAGATCTTAGGTAAAACCTTAATTGCTGTCAAGGAAAACATAATTTTCTGGCCAGCTTAATATAACCACACAGTCTTACATTCATGTACTAGTAAATTGTGTACTCAAACAGAACTGTACTGTAATATTGAGAAGGAAAGTTTTGGTCAAGCTGGTACCTCTGGATTTTGACTGTAGTTACATAAACATTGACATTTTGTGATTAATCACCAGGAGAACAGCTAGTCACACCAAAAGTTCAGGTTAGTGTTGTTCTCTTATTGGCCTAGTAGAACAGCTTAGTAAGATTCTCTTAGAGCCCTAGCCAGTCTAGCTCAGCGGATAAAGTGTCTACCTGTGGAACAAAAGGGTCCCAGGTTCAATTCTGGTCAAGAGCACATACCTTGGTTGCAGGGCCCTGGTCAGGACTTGTGCAGGAGGTAACCAATCGATGTGTTTCTCTCATATTGTTGTTTCTCTCTCTGTCTTTCTCTCTCTCTTCCACTTTTCCTAAAAATTAACTGGAAAACATCCTCGGATGAAGATTAACAAAAGATTCTCTTACAGATTTGAATTGTGAGTATCTAGAGCCAACTGAGTAGGGGAGGGAAGTGGGCAACTAAACACATGACCTTGCTCACTTATACCTCATCTTCTTTAAGTTAAATGGTTGTTAGGCTGGTGCTATATCTGGGGATAAAAACATTGACTTTCATGGATTAGGGTACACAGGAATGACTGCAGATTTCTTTGTAAGGGGAGATTTTGGGTTGGGCTATGGGTTGAAAAGGATGACATAGGGTCACTCTTTGACCCAGAAGGAAGAGGTGGTGGTGGAAGGGAGGTCAAACAAAAGAGAGATGAGTAACACTGGAGAAAAACAAACTTATTTTAAGATTTTCCCTTGAGTTTGTTCTTTATATAATGAAGTGTCTTCTATTTTCAGATTTAGGTTAGAAGTATTAAGTTATAAGAAAACACAGAAGTACATAAGTTATTCTTACATTTCTATGTATACTAGTAGCTTATAGGAAGCCCCTACTTTAAAAATTAGTTATTTACTTATTAAATTGATTGGGATGACATTGGTCAACATGAACATACAAGTTTCAGATGTGGGTTTCTATGTTACAGGATCTGTATAACGCACCCTGTGCTTGCCACCCAAAGTCAAAACTTCTCCTGTCACCTTATATTAGATTCCCCCTATAACTGTTTTTTTAAAAAAGTGGTTGACTAGGGTATATTTTTACAAGTTCTATATATAGAAGTATGTAATACTGTAGATAAAAATATCTCACCTGAGTCAAAATTCTTTTTATGTATGTTTTCTCTCCTTACATGTTAAATAAGCACTTAGCAGTTCAAAATTTCTCATTTTCCAACTTAATTTCCAGAATAATCCATCAGGTAGATAGAATAGATATTACCTTTTTTTCTAAGTGAGGGAAACTATTGGATCGAATAGGCTAAGTGACATTATTAAGTAACATAAAACTAGTATATGTTAGGACAAGGTATAAAACCTACATCTTCTGTCTACTGTTTTAAAGCCCCACATCACTTATTTATATGATATTACATGGATCCTAGCAGAATAAATGAGTAATACATGCTTATATTAGTTTAATTATAATTGAGATGATAAGGCATGAACTACTTAGAGGATAATGAAATTTTTTATTTTCTTCCTTCCTGTGGAGTTCTTCATTTAATTCACAACCCAGGGCTATGGTTACAATAAGAACTAAAGAATTATATCAGTTGTCCAAAAAGTTAAATCCAAGCTCCAAATATTGTCACCTTACCGTAAATATGTTATCTGTACATGTTAATGAAGAGCCAAGTTTTGAGCCTAAAATGTTTACTAAACTTAATTTTGTGACTGTTCACCAAATCTAATAGATCAGTTATAATCTGACAGTTGCCTATCCTGGCATGCTCATTCTATTTGTCAGTTTATTCAGCCTGTTTTTTGTTTTTGTTTTTGAATTTTATACTGTACTAGAGGCCCAGTGTGCAAAATTCGTACATGAGGGAAGGTGTGGTCCCTCAGCCCAGCCTACACTCTCTCTCAATCCAGGACATCCCTCTCAAAATGTAGGACCACTGGCTCTTAACCGCTGACTTGCCTGCCTGCCTGACTGCTCCTAACCACTTGCCTGCCTGATCGCCCCTAATAAGTCACCTACCTCCTGATTGTCCCTAACTGTCTCTGCCTGCCTGCCTGATTGCCCCTAACCTCCTCTGCCTCGGCCCACACTGCTGGGGCTTCATCCGGAAGGATGTCTGGAATGATGTCGAGAAGGTCGTTCTACTGTCCAGTCTAATCAGCATATTATGCTTTTATTATTATAGATAATCTTCTCCCCATTCTGAATGAAACGGGGGCTAGTAGCTGGTGTTTTGGATTTAAGTACTGGCTTCATATATCTCCCCCCTTTGAGCATAGATACAAACATAGACTATTAAGGTCTGAAGTTTCATCTGGCCTGACAATCCACTCCAGGGATCCCCTTTTCTTTGTCCCTGTCAAGCAGAGTATCTTCAGGTTTAAAAAAGTCTGATGATGAAAAGCTACTCCACAGCTCTTTCCAAATATGAACTTGTCTCTCAGAAACTGAAATTTCTCCCTGTGCTTCTTACCCTTTGTTCATAGTCTTACCCTTAGGATAACATCTATGTCTTTTTCCTTACTCTCATGTTATATCATTGCATGTTTGTACCTGGATGCTACACATACATCCCTGCTCCAAACCAAACTTCTCATTGGTTATATAGCTTCGTTTTAAGTCCCCTTCCTTATCATATTTATTCTCTAGACAGAGTGCCCCTGATCTTCAGAGCCCAAGTGTTAGCTAAAAAATAGAGCCGCAAAATGAACTAGGATAAAGATAGCCATTCTGGTTTAAGGGACACATACATCTGAGCTTTCTAAGGGGTGGGTTGTGTGAGATTATGGCATGAGGAGAAGTCAAAGAAATATGTTATCTGTACATGTTAATGAAGAGCCAAGTTTTGAGCCTAAAATGTTTACTAAATTTAATTTTGTGACTGTTCACCAAATCTAATAGATCAGTTTTAATCTGACACTTAGTTGCCTATCCTAATTTTTGGCTGTTTGTTTCTAGATATTAGGACACAAAAAGATAGGGAGAAGGATACTGAAAATTGAGCTTAGGGAGTATAGGTGGGGAGAAGGTGATTTACATTTCATGCCCTCTAGTGAAGAAATAAGCTTTCTAACTCACCCTTCTTAAAGAGTCACCTGTCCAGTAAAACGCTGGCCAGTGTTGGGTTGCAGAAACAAAGCAGTGTTGCCACTAAATGGGGAACATCCAAACGCCTTCACTTTAGGGCATCCACCCATCTCTTGACTTATTTTGCATTCCATTTGGTAAGTTGAAGCCAGAAAAGAGGCATTTTGTCAATTCTCTTTGAAAGCCCAGATTTATGTTTACCAGTGTTAGTAAAGGTAGGAAAGCGTCTTTGGTAAATAAACTATACCACCGAGTGATCTCTCACAAAAGATCTTGGAAAACCAGTGGCTTATAAGTACAGATACTGTAGTATACGTAAGGCTAGCTTTAGAACTTGAAAATATAAATAAAAATATCTAGTTAATCTTGTCAAGATCTTATTTAGCTTCTTCAAGTCATATGTTTGTTTTTAATGTGAAGCAAATAAATCATGTTATTGTTTAAAATTGTAAGGTATGTGTACACTAAACAGGCACACAGACTTGAATTATGACTTTGAAGCTCTCTAATGGCAACATTTGCAAACCCAGTTCAGCTTGTGAAAAACCATGGACATATTTTGGTTTGGCTTGGAGCCTTCTTTTCATCTTCCAGGTCACTGAGTGCAAAGGAAAAAAAAAATACCACTAAATATTTTTTGAAGCACAGGTCTATTTTTCCCTCTTGCAAAACTAAAATGGAATTATTTGACTTGGTCCAAGAGATCTAGCTTGTTCCAAGATAGCAGACCAACTCTCTTACACTTAAAAATGCTTTTTAGACTGATTTAAAACATATGGCTTTATGATTCCCAAGGAAGTCTTATCAGAAAATGAAAGATGACTTCAAAGGAGTTTCTCATTTTCAACATTTCTTCTAGCATTAGGGTTGGGTCCTCACTCTTCTACACTGTTCAAAGTTTGGTCAGTTTGCAAACATTCTCCAACCCTAGTTTTGCCTTTGTAGGAAGACTCCTGAACTTCTTAGCTGTAGTGGATAAGGGGATATTCAGATATTGAAAACTGAGTTCCAGGGCTGGTTTTGCCTTTATCTTACTCACGACTTTAACCTAGCTAACATCCAGCTTTCACATCTCTTGATTATGAATGATAATGTTTGCTTTATCTACAACCCATTGATCCTGTTAGTATGAGTGGAAATATGTAAGTATGTGAAAGCATTTAAAATAAACCCATTTTTAAAAATGGAAAATTAATACCATCCACCCAGGGTTCCTAGGGCAGAAGTAAGCGCAGAGCTTCTGTGGAGAAGATCTTGAATTGGGTTTGCATTGAACTGGGTCAGAGAAGGATTATTTGCAATGTGCTTGCCACTTCTCTTTCTCTCATTACACACACACACACACACACACACACACACACACACACACACACACCTCTGACATTAGGTCTAGCATGCTTTTTCTTCAAACCAAGCTTGACTTCTTATAGATATTGGGAACATGCAGGGCCTCCAGAAACCAGTCATTCCCAGGAGTTTGGATAAGCTTTAGCTTCCTTTTCATGTAGAGAATCTTTCTGGGATGAGGTTGGTTTGAGCCTCTTTTCCTTCACACTTGATTCACAGTTTGACAAACCTGTGGCAAAGAAGAGCCTCTTTCCTTGTTGTCAGACAAGGTTGTTACTTTATAATGTGATTTGAGAGATACTCTTGGAGCCATGCCACAAAAACATCTTGTTTCAGCAGCTTATCTTGCTTCCTTTAGGGTCACTGTTTGAGACTAATTTTTTTGGCCAACATGGTCTTCTCCAAATTCTATTTTTAAAATGCAGGCATCTCCTTGGAATGGCAGGAGTGGAGAGGGAGTGGATAGAAAAAGAGAAATTGCAAGGGAAAAGTGTGGGTGCTGAAGACAATACTTGCCTTCTTTGTCACAGTTCTGTCTCAGGCTGTCCTGGTCTCAGGATTTCCTATGCCAAGGCTCTTGTTGGTACCTGCCTAACATGGACCAAAGCTCTGGAGTGGGGAGGAAGGTGACATGAGGATGGCCTGGCCTGGGAGATCCTCTAAATATCACTTCATCCAGGAGACTTTCATCTGATCCATTGTGAAATTTTTGATGAACTATGTTTGCCTTCTGTCCTCTTGGCCCAGTTCACTGGGTTATACTGAATTAATTTTAGCTAATTATTATGTAGCACCTGCTAACTCAGTTAGGCATTTTGAATGATAAGGGAATAAAGCAAACAGGGCCAAGTTACTGTCCCTGGATAACTCATGTAATAAGCTTTTTGGCTCCCTAAACATGCATTGAGATCTCCAATAGAGCAGGCCAGTCTAGTGGGGATGCATGCACTACAGTGGTGATGCAATCAGCTTTGAAGTGAATTTAAATGCCAAGAACTCTTCTCATAGTGCTGTGCTTCTAGACCTTTCTTCACTCAGCCCCCTTTGTCTCTTTTCTCCTGATGAATCTACTTCTAATCCCTTTTGGCAACATATTTTATTCAAAGGCATAGATGAAGACATTCTCATTAAATTTCCAGATGAGTCAAATCTTCCAGAAAGAGCTAAATACTCCAATAAATAACAAAATTATCTGAACTATGGAATTCAACGAGAAGACATTTAAAAAGGAATAAGATATACTTACATGATAAAATGTGCTCACAAGGACAAGATGGGGGAGGGAAAATGTTGGCGTCCACAGGACAGATGTTCATGAACTAGAATATATTCAGAAAATGATGCATGGGGGAAGGTGACATAAATGAGACAATGAAGTACAAAGCCCTGGCCTCTCCTTATCCCCACAAGCACATTAATTCAGCAATAAGTTACAGACAAATTCCTCTCATGAGAAATCTAGAAACAAATTAAAAATTTCTTTTCAAAAATGACCCAACTCCATAGGTTCAATTTTTCATGATTCTTAAGACAGCAAAACTATGCATTTATTTTTTCATTTAAACATTTTTATTCTGTTAAGCACACTGAACATAAGATCTACCCTCTAAAATTTTTTAAAGTGTACAATACTGAGGGTTGTGGGCTCCTGGTCACCATGCCCTTCTCAGATCATGGCTGATATACCAGGCCCACCATGCACAAAAAAAGAAAAGTTTATTTTACAAATAAATAAAATTTGTGTTTTTGTTTTCAGAGAGAGAGAGGGGGGGAGAGAGAGAGAGGGAGAGGGAGAGGGAGAGAGAGAGAGAGAGAGAGGGAGAGAGAGAGAGAGAGAGAGAGAGAGAGAGAGAGAGAGAGAGAGAGAGAAGAGACACTTGGGTGTGTAAAGATGTCTGAGAAACATATCAAATGTGGAAGTTTTAAAAGAAGAGAAATAAGGCAATTGAGTGCATTAATTCTGTTTCTTCCCCCTCCCCAGATAAGAATTAAGGTTAGATGTTTAAACTGATTCAATATATGAAAAAATTCTATCCTAACAATTAGTTATCCAAATGAACTGAGAAATCATGTGACACAGAGAACTTCCTAACACTGGAGTATTAAGTGCAAACTGAATGATCATCTGCTACTGTGTGGCCATATTGTATGGTATAGAATAAGTACCTGATAAATATTTGTCAAATGTTAAATACATGGCAACATTATTAAATATTGCTTTTATGAACTGTAGTATTAAACAACAGTGGATATATCCTACCTAATATAAAAAGTAACCTCTTTTAATGTGAGTCCCCTTCTAAGATACTAAGCCCTGAAAGTTTATTTTATTTCATTTTTTTGGGGGGAAATCCACAACACTTTAAAGCTTCTATGACCTAGATTTCCATTTCTAGTTATATTTTTAACATCTGAATTCTGAGTGGGTCCATATGATTTTAAGAGTACTTTATTTAGCCGGGACTGGTTTGGCTCAGTGGATAGAGCGTCGGCCTGTGGACTGAAAAGTCCCGGGTTGGATTCCGGTCAACGGTATGTACCTTGACTGCGGGCACATCTCCGGAAGGGGGTGTGCAAGAGGCAGCTGGTCGATGTTTCTCTCTCATCGACATTTCTAACTCTCTATCCCTCTCAATTCCTCTCTGTGTAAAATCAATAAAATGTATTAAAAAAAGAGCACTTTATTTATTTTTAAAAGTATATTTTTATTGATTAAGGAGAGGAAGGGAGAAACATCAATGATGAGAGAGAAACATCATTTATTGATTGGCTGTCTCCTGCATGCCCCCTACTGGGGACTGAGCCCACAATCTGGGCATGTGCCCTGACCAGGAATTGAACCATGAGCTCCTGTTTCCTAGGTCGATGCTCAACCAAGAGCATTTTAACTCAAGGTCTTGGAAGCAAAAAAATTAGAAAATTCTAAAATAAAATTTATAACACATGCATATATGTAATCAGAAAGCAGCAAAGAATTGAAGGTGTTTAATCTTTAACAACCATTTTGAGTTTCTGACCCTTGTTATTTTGTCACATTGATGGTTGGATTAAAAGTGAGGGATCTTGGTTACTTAATACTTAACATCACAAAAAACGTTTTAAAAGAAGATGAATGTTTTTCCTTGCCCCTGTGCTTCATTGAAACTTCGTAGGTCTAGTAACTTTTTCCTGGATACTGTGCTGTTTTATAGAAATGTATTTACAGTTTAGTGAAAATTTATCTCCTCTTTCTTAGCTCTACAATGTCTTTTTTGGAATACTTTCATGTTTGAGGTTTAATTCACTCTTGGGATTAAGTCATAGTACTTACGGTTTTCTTAGGACAATTTTATAATAAAAAAATCATTATACTTTAGAAATCTTTCCATGACTCTGTAAAAAGAAAAATTCTCTCTCTCTAAGAATGTTTAACAGCAGGTATCCAAACGTATGCAGATTATTTCCCTACTTTATTATAGGGCTGTGGTCAAAAGCAATAGTTATTATGCTTAGATGGAATGAATAGAGACAAATTTTGTGTATTGCTCCCTCCAAAGTAAAGGAGTCAGAGTGTTTCTAGGCAAACATCATAAAAAATCTCTTCTATTAACTGAGGAAAGAGTAGAGTTCTTGAACAGTATTTTCAAAGCTTAACCTCATGTTTTAACAACCCCAGATGACTTATGTTCCTGGCTTTCTTTGTTGGTTAGCTTTCAATGCCTGAATTCAGAGAAATGAAACATGGAAAAAACCCCCAACAGGTCATCCAGTTCATTTCTCTAAAGAAATTCACAGATGAATCTCATAATGTAGTTTCTAGAATTGACTTACTTGAGGATAGTTGGGGGTTGCATTTTTAAAAATATATATTTTATTGATTTTTCACAGAGAGGAAGAGAGAGGGATAGAGAGCTAGAAACATCAATGAGAGAGAATCATCGATCAGCTGCCTCTTGCACACCCCCCACTGGGGATATGCCCGCAACCAAGGTACATGACCTTGACCAGAATCAAACCAGGACTCTTCAGTCTGCAGGCTGACTCTCTATCCACTGAGCCAAACCAGTTTCGGTGGGGGTTGTATTTTAAATGAGAAAAATTGAAACCAACTTAATTAAGCCCTAGGATAAATTTGGAGGCCACTGGCTCCCAATTCTACCTTCTACTCTGCTTCACGTGTGTGTGTGTGTGTGTGTGTGTGTGAGTGTGTGTGTGTACATGTACATATACATATATTCACAAACTGTGCAATTAAGCCATGGCATATTCTGGCTTTTTAACTTTGTGCTAGGAAGGGAAAGGGAAATAAGAAGAAGCAATCACAAGACTGACAAATGCCAGTGTCAGAAAAGAGAGCTAGGTTTGTATACACCTGCATTGACCAGTGTTCGGATGTAGGCTATTTCTGAAAAGGGATGTGATTTGGGTGCAAGTTGCTCTTTTCAGCTAAGAGCAATTTTAAGAGAGAAACTCAGCCAGTTGAAAGCTATCAGTGACCAGCATCCCAGGGAATGAGTGAAAGATGGGATCTGGACAAAGCTCCACAACGTCAATTATCATGCACACTTGTACTGGGACATCCACTTGCTTCATACAATATGTCAGGAGCAGCTTCTGCAGGATTGGATTGGTCTCTTTTCCAGGAAAATTGCAATATTAGATAAGTTCTGGTCACACTTTCCTGGATGTTGTGGCTGTTTTATAGAAATGTAATTTCCCAGTTTTATTGTAATGGCACTCTTTTCTTTCCTATAATCTTTCCTTTGGTATATTCTCCTGTTTGAAATTTGCTCCTGGGGGCAGGTCACAATAATGGTGAAAGTCAGTGGGACAAACTATAGCCCTGTTGCTGCAGCTGGTTGTGAGTCCACTACCTCATTGTCTTTTTTCCAACAACCTATTCTAGGTTCTCTCACTCTTAGCACATCTTGGGGTCTAGGTGTCTAACTTGGTAAGTGAAATAGACTTTCATTCCTATGAGTTGTGAACTCCTTGTGACCACACCTTTCTCAGACTGTGGCCGATATGCTTGTCCATTCACTATCATGATTGGGCAGAGAAATATCAAGAGATATTCCAAATGGATAAGTGAATTTTTTCTTCCTTAGATTCAGAAATCCTACCTTCTCCTGGTTATTATTGGGTCGGCAGCTAAGTAATTGCGGATTTTTTCAAGAAAATCAAAGACAATTTTTTCATGGAACTAAATAACTTTATTCTGTAATGTATTGCCCATTTTGATCAATGACCTTTTGCCATCTTTCAGGCAGCATCATAATCCCACGTTCAAAAAACTTCTGGTTTTTATTAGCAAAAAACTGAATCAGGTACGATTTGACATCATCATCATTATTGAAATTTTTACCATTCAAGGAGTTTTGTAAAGATCGAAACAAAAAGTAATCAGATGGTGCAAGGTCAGGACTATATGGTGGATGTGGCAAAACATCCCAACCAAGCTCCATTAATTTTTGCCGAGTGACCAAAGATGTGTGTGGCCTTGCATTGTCATGATGGAATACAACACCTTTTTGATTTGTCAATTCGGGCCGCTTTTCTTCAACTGCATAGTTTAATTTCATTAGTTGTTCAATGTAGACATCAGAATTGATCGTTCGGTTGGGTGGTAAGAGTTCAAAGTAGACAATTCCTTTGTAATCCCACCAAACTGATAACAAAACCTTCTTTTGATGAATATCAGCTTTTGATGTTATTTGAGTTGGTTCACCTGGCCTGCTCCACGATCTTTTCCACTTGATATTGTTGTAAACAACCCATTTTTCATAGCCAGTTATCAGTCGTTTTAAAAATGGATCATTTTCATTACGTTTCTTTAGCAAATCGCAGCTGCTAATGCGTTGCATTAACTGTGATTCTTTCAGTTCGTGAGGAACCCATGTATCGAGTTTTTGAACATAGCCAAGTTGTTTTAAGTGATTTTCAATGCATGTATGCGATACATGAAGCTTCTCTGCAATCTCACGTGTTGTACTGTGACAGTCCGAATTAATTATTGCTTTGATTAGGGCGTCATCAACTTCAACTGGACGACCAGAGCGTTTTTCATCTTTGAGTGAAAAATCACCAGAACGAAATTTGGCAAACCAATTTTGACACTGACGTTCTTTTAAGGCTTCGTCACCATAAACAGCACATAACTTTTTATGAGCTTGCGATGCGTTTTTCCCTTTGCGGAAATAAAAAAGCAAAATATGACGAAAATGTTCCTTTTGATTTTCCATTTTTCAACGAATGCCAAACGAAAACTACAAAACAGATCAAAAAACTTTTTTTACTGATTAACAGCTGAATAGCCAACTATCAAATAACAAAATGTGTTTTACATTTGTACTACTTCTGCAAACCTAAAAATTCAACTGAAGCCATATATGTGTGAAACCCGCAATTACTTAGTTGCCGACCCCCATTAGGAAAGATGAGTTCTTTACTTATTAATTAGTTTCTTATGAAACTAAGTATGAAGAGCCTTGCTCTTTTGTCAACATTAAAAAATTTTGATAAAGAAGCATTAAAAGTAATTGGGCAGTATCTAGAACTTAAATGGGAGTCTTCCAATGTCCAATGGTGAAAGTGTTCTCTCTATATGAGTCAGGATTTCCGGGCCAACAGATGTTATAATTGTAGGAATAAAAACTATAAATTCTTCATTGATTACAAACATGATAAATAGAGCCACTCCTGCTTCCATGCCTTAGTTTTCAGATCCCTGTATTCTATTTACTGAGAATATACTACTGTATAATGCTTGATAATTTAAGGTAACACATCAGGGGTAGGTAACTATTCTTGTAGGAAAAGTAGAGTGGATTGATAGGTTCTTTTCTAAATTAACATCAACTGCCAGGGATTCTTACTGGTAAAGGGGGCATGGCAGAAGGCATATCTGGCAATAGTCAGATGGGTAACAATGTCTGGGTTTCAGACAAGGACCACCTAGGATATAGTAGAAACCTAATTCATGAATTAAAAAATAGAGGTAATGTACAATAGATAAAGTTTCAGGGTTCCAAATCAAAATGAGTTCAGGGTAGAGTTTACTCTCATGAGAGTTCTGTATTATGACAAAGAAGTGGATTGAGAAATTGAGGGAAAAATTATTATCAAGTTACTAAAGAACTTGGACATAGAACAATCGATTACCTGAGATTTCCTTTATTGAAAAGGCAGAGGCAGAGCCCAGCTGGCATGGCCCAGTGGTTGAATGTAAGCCTGGAAGTTGCCTTGTAGTTTGATTCCCAGACAATGTTCATGCCCGGGTTGTGGACTAGATCTCCAGTGGGGGTTGTGTAGGAAGCAGCCAAGCAATGGTTCTCTCTCATCACTGATGTTTATATCTCTCTCTCCCTCTCCCTTCCTCACTGAAATCAATAAAAATATATTAAAGAAAATGTGGGGGAGATAAGAGATTAACCAAAGGACTTGTATATATAAGCATAACCAATGAACGCAAAACACTGGGTGGAGAGGGCATGTATGGGAGTGGGGTGAGGGGAGGCACTGGTAAGATATGTACGCATATAATACCTTAATTAAAAAATGGGAAAAAATAAAAAAATAAAGGAAATAATCTTCAATCTTTCTGTTAATTATGCTAATTAAGGTAGAGATAGGGATGAAATGGTGCTTTAATATACTACTATTACCTATATAAGTATATATTTAACTCCACTGTAATATGGATACTTTAAAATAATTTTTTATTTTTTAATACATATTTTTATTGATTTCAGAGAGGAAGAGAGAGGGAGAGAGAGATAGAAACATCTATGATGAAAGAGAACAATTGGTCGGCTGCCTTCTGCATGCCCCCAACTGGGGATCAATCCCACAACCAAGGCATGGCCCTTGACCAGAATCAAACCCAGGATCCTTCAGTCCCCAGGCTGATGCTCTATCCACTGAGCCAAACTAGGGCTAATATGAATACTTTTATCACTGCATAAAAATATGAATGCATGAATCCAAACCCAGTAAAACATGAAAGTTAACATAATGATTTATCCTTGACTCAAAATGTACTTCCCTGGCTTGGTCTTCTGAAACTGCATGCTTCATCAGCATAGGCAGATATGTCATGGTGAAGAAGAAAGAGTGGAGTGAAAACAAGTCAGCCAGTACTATCAATAGTTTTTAGCTATACATTCTGCTGGCTGTTTTTAAGGCATAAGTGGAAATCCCCATAGAGGCAATATCTTGTCATTTAATAATATAAAAAAATATAGTATATTGCAATAGTATTTATTATAATAAAAACATAATATGCTAATTAGACTGGACATACTTCTGAATGACCTTCCGGATGAAGCAGGCAACCAGAGGGAAGCTAGTGCCAGCAGCCGGGGGAAGGAAGGCCTACTCCTATAAATTTTGTGCATTGGGCCTCTAGTTGGTAATATAATAGAAAATAACAGTGAGAATAGCTTACGTTTATTAAGCACTTACTCTATGTTAGACAGTGTTTTGTGCACTTTACATATCTCTTTTATTTAGTATTTACAACAATTCTAAGATCTGCACTAAGATCTAGTGAGATTAATTAACTTGTCCAAGAATGATAGTGTTCTAAGTGGTGTTGCTGGGAGACCTATTTCCAAAGTCCTTAATCTCAAACACTATGTTAAAATGCTAAATTCCTTTTATGAGATGGGAGCAGAGCATTCTGCCTGTGAATAAACATAATTAAGTTCCTAAAATGTAATAGTCTGTGAAAGCCTTACCAAGATTATAAAATGAGAAGAAAATAAGATCTGTGACATATCACCTCATGTGTCTTAGATTTGAAAAAAAAAAAAAGACAATATCACAAAATTAATAAAACTGAGCAGGTGGCTAGCCTAAAATTTTGACTAAGGTAGAAATTACATTAAACATTGTTTTATAAGATTGGAAATTATTCACAATGGTAAGTTGGTACAAATATAAAGACCATTTGTACATAACCCTTAAAAGTTGGCTTAAAAATTTAGATTTAATGAGGTCAGTACAAGTGAATTTCTCAAGAGAATAAAATTATCTGCCTGTAGAATAGTCATTTAGTCCCTAAACTAAAAAATTTCTTAATGTAAAATGAGGGAGTTGAATTAGGTTACTGCTAAACTCCTTGCCAGATCAAAACTATGAATCTATATAATAAAAGGTTAATATGCAAATCAACTGAACAGTAGAACTACCAGTCGCTATGACATGCACTGACCACCAGGGGGCAGATGCTCAACACAGGAGCTGCCCCCTGGTGGTCAATGTGCTCCCACAGGGGGAGCACCACTCAGCCAGAAGCTGGGCCCACGGCTGGTGAGTGCAGCAGCGGGTGTGGGAGCCACTCCCACCTCCATGGCAGTTGGATATCCCCTGAGGGCTCTTGAACTGAGAGAGGGTGGAGGGACTGAGCAAAAAAGAAAAAAAATGTTAAAAAACTCAAGGATATGGACACCCGTGTGGTGATTGTTGGAGGGCAGAGGTGATGGAAAGAGGTAAGGAGGGTATAGGGGGGATAAATGTTTTTGGAAGAAGACTTGATTTGGGGTAGTGAACACACAATATAGTATACAGGTGATATGTAGTGGAATTATGCACCTGAAACCTATATATTTTGTTAACCAGTGTCACCCCAATAAATTCATGAAAAGGAAAAGTAGGTGATACATATAAACAATGGAATATTACGCAGCCATAAAAATAATAAAATCTAACCACTCAAAACAGTATGAATGGTCCTAGAAGACATTATGCTAAGCAAAATTAGAACCAAATAAGTAAATAAAATAAACAGAAACAGATCCATAGATACAGAGAACAAACCCAGGGTTCGCATATGGGAGGCAGGTGGGGGAGCTGAGTAACAAAATGGAGGGATTAAGGAATACGAATTGGTAGTTACAAAATAGTTACTAGGATGTAAAGTTTAGTATAGGGAAGATTGTAATATGGCAATAACCATGGATGATGATCCCCCAATACTTCAAGTGCCCACCTTGCATCATCATCACTTTGTAAATTATATAATTATCTAACTGCCATGTTTTATATCTGAGACTAATATAAGACAATATTGAATATCAATTGTAAATAAAAAAGAAATTCTGTATACAATAAAAATATATTTCAAATATGAAATCATACTTTCAAAATGCAAGAAATCCGGTAGACCTGAAATACCAGAAATGTTCAGGGAAGTCCTTCAGGCAGAAGGAAAATGACAGCAGATGGCCATCTGGATGCACACAAAAGAATGAAGGGCTCTAGAAGTGAAAACTGCATAGGTAAATGTATGAGTTATTTTTTGTTTTATCTAAACCTTCTAAAAAATAATCGAAGGTTTAAAGCAAAAATAATAAAATGTACTGTAAAATTTATAGTATGTATAGAAGTAAAAAAAATAATTAAACTGTTTAGTGTATCTATGCTAAAAAATATGCTAATTAGACCAGAAGACATTCTGGGAGAGCTTCCTGATGTCCTTCCAGACAAAGCCATGGTGGCAGGGTTGAGGCAGAGGCGGTTAGGGGTGATCAGGCTGGCAGATGGGGCAGTTGGGGGCGAGCAGGCCAGCAGAGGGAGGAGTGGGGGTGATAAGGCCACGGGGAGGGGGTGCGGTTGGAGGCTAGGCCAGCAAGGAGGGGGCAGTTGGGGGCAAGCAGGCCAGCAGGGGTGTAAATTGGGGGTGATCAGGGCAGCAGGGGGGGCAGTTAGGGACGATCAGACTTGAAGGGGGGGCAGTTTGGGGTGATTAGGCTGGTGGGGGGGCAGTTGGGGGCAATCAGGCTGGTGGAGGGGCCAGTTAGGGGCAATCAGACCGGAAGGGGGACAGTTGGGGACGATCAGGCCGGCAGGTAGAGTGGTTAGGGATGATCAGGCAGGCAGGAAGATGAGCGGTTAGGAGTCGGCAGTCCCGGATTGTGAGAAGGATGTCCAACTGCCTATGGGATCGGGCCTAAACTGGCAGTCGGACATTTCCCGAGGGGTCCCAGATTGGAGAGGGTGCAGGCCAGGCTGAGGAACACTCCCCATGCACGAATTTTGTGCATGGGGCCACTAGTAATAAGTAATGTCAAAAGGGAATAAGAGTCAAATAAGAGTCAAAACTGTGGCATCTTAGGAAATAACATTCAAGTGAAGGTGATGAGTCAAGAAAGAGAGTTAGAAATCACACACACAAGGAATTTAGGGGCCATTGAAAATCAGAAAGCAGGAAAATGATATGATTAATCTCTTATGATGTTTGAACATCCTTGAAAATACCTAATAAGAAGCAATCATTCACTGACCCCCCCTTGATGGCCGAGTAAATGTCTTCTAAGGTTCATTCTTTCTGTGCAGTTGGGCTCATCAATGCTAGAACGTGAGGAACAGAATCGCCTATGCTGGGCTAGATGGGCCATGATTTATGGATCTCAGCATTGTCTCAGAAGAACTCAGACTCACAAAATGAAAGTATCCAACCAGAATTTTATTAATAATCACACATCACAACTCCTCTCCCACCTTCACTACACTGGGCTTTCCTTATGTATCACTTTGGGAGCAGGGAGGAAGGGCACACAGCCAGACAAGAACATTTAGAAACAAGCAATTCGTATATGTGTATATGGTTCAGTGCTGCTACTGCAAGGGAGTACAAAACCAGGCGCCAGGCACTGGAGGGAACAGTGCTCTTTCTGGTCTCATTTGCGCCCTCTGAGCTGCCGGGCATAGCGGTTGTAGGCTGCGTTGTATCCGTAAATCATGGCGTAGCGCTCACAGAGTTTGTGGTCGTCACAGGCTTCCCGGTTGATCTCGTAGGCAGGCTTGGTGCGTTCTCGGACTCTAGGAAGTGGGAAGGGGTAGGAGTAAGGGTGGGAAAGAAGCCCAGATTTAGAAGTATAAAGAGAACGGAGAAATAAGAAAAAGGAGAAAAGATTATCATAAAATATTGGAGAGAGATCCCATTTATCGCAACCCCGTATCAAGAGACATTTGATGCGGTTGGTGTGGCTCAGTGGTTGCACGTTTGGCCCATGAACCAGGAGGTTATGATTGCTGGTCAGGGCACATGCCTGGGGCGTGCAGGAGGCAGCTGATTAATGATTCTCTCTCGTCATTGATGTTTCGATCTTTCTCCACCTTTCCCTTCCTCTCTGAATTAATAAAAATATATATTTAAAAAAAGATATTTGAATAACAGAAAGGAGAGGCAGAACAGGGGGCATTTTTCTTTTAGGGGGAATATATATTTTTTAAAGTAAAAACACAGAATTTTTCTTTCTGTCCTCTTTTTTTATCCTCTCTTCCCCTTCTTTCTGAGTCATTCACAAAAGTCTTCTAGAAATTTAGTTGCTTTCTGCATATTGTTTTAAAATTCTTTGATTTAAGGATACAATTAAAAATATCTATTTCTCACTCCATTCTGATCTGGGCTTCTACACTGGAAAAAATGACTTCCCCATCAAGTTTTGTTACCCACCTCTCTTGAGCTTTAGCTCTCCATCTCTGCTGCGAGGATATGAAGGTATTAGCGTATCTCCTGTTAATGAAGGGACCTCAAAATAGAAATAAATAATTGCAGTTTTAGGAAAACAGTAGGTGAAAATATTTCCATGTGTAATTGCTAACACAAATATGTTTGGGAGGTCAATAATTCATGCATTTCATGTAACTAAAGATATATAACAATCAAGTATATTTTATAAACTGCCTGAACCAAAGAAAGTAACCGCCCATACATGTATCTTGAGATTTGTCACCTTGGCCACTGAAATTTTGCTTGTTTGTTTTGATCTTGGGCAAGAACTTGTTTTTCTTCAATGTTGATATTCCTATGTAAGTGTGTTTTTAAAATTCCTTTGAGGAGAAATTCTCCCTGTCCTGATAACTTGTAAAGCATGTCTTTAGATTACTAGTAAATGAAAGTTTAAACATGATAGAAATAGTGAACAAATTGAAAATGAGAGTGATATGTTATTTCCTCTTATACTCAGTCTTTATAAGTCTAGAAATTCAATGGCATGTAAGCAATGTTGACATTTGTGGTCTCCCAGCTGACTTGGCCTCCAATTCTGTACTTTGCCATTTGTCATTACTCCTTGTTTTCCATCTCTGTGGTTGACCTGGTGCCAATGTAAAATTTCCAAATGAGGTTTTATGGCTCCTAAGTTGGTTGAATGCAGTTTAAAGGCAATAGTACACTGCTTCAAGCTTTAAAAAAAATTGCTCATTTGGCGATTTTTACAGTGATGGGATATAAAATGTTACTTCAGTTTTCCAAAAGAGGCCCTCTTTTCCCTCCCTGTGGTACATATTACAATTCTGTGTGACTAGGAACAGGGAGATATTCTAGAATACACGAAGTTTAAGTAAGGAAGTCAAATATTCACTTACTGATTTCATAGGATTCCATGCTTTCATGAGATTCTGAAATTAAAAAAAGAAGATTCATTTTATTATTATTCACCACACATTGAAATAGTCTAAACATAGTGAAGGAAGAAGTAGGAAGAGTCCCAAAGATGTGAGGAATATAGTTAACAGTATGGTTACTACACATTTCAGGCATTTCTGACCTGTGCATTATTTCTCTAGCTGTGTTCTTGCTGTGCATATATCTACACTTTAGTTTCTCTGATGCTGAAGAAGCTGGTGAATACAGTCTTGGCTAAAATTTTCCCCAGGATCTGAGGTTTTCATCCCAGCGAATTAAGACAATTTAAGTGCTTTTCACAAGTTCCAGAGAGCTGTCTTCTCTGATTGATCTGGGACGTAAGAGAAAGATTGAAGAGGGGACAGACGGGCTTAGGAGACAGCTAGGTTTCTCCAGGCGGGTTGGGCAGATGCTCTGTGGGGCTCTACCAAGACAGGCTTCTGGGAGGTTCCAAAGGCCTCTTAAGAACCTGTGTTCAATTGGCAGCCACAGAAACCACTGGCTCCAGCTCACAGCTCCCACTGGGCACAACGCCAGTTCTGAGAAAGAACTGAGATGATGTCAAAGCAGAAGTTCTCTTCTTTCTAACACTCTCCCTTTTTCTACCTTCCCAGCAGGGAAATTTGGCAAGAAGAGTCTTAGATGTGCAAGCAAGTGAATTTGCTTGAAAATCTCAAAAAGAGACAGAGAAATCAAATCCTCTGACAACAGAGACCTTATGAATCATTTCAAGAGTCAGAAGCAAAACAAAAACCTCACACATGGTTATTAATAGAATTTAGGTTGAAGAATAGCTCAAATATTCAGATTATTGAAGCATAAGACTGAATAATCTAAATAATTTTGCTTCAGATTTCCTTTCATAAGCTTCGAACAGACAGATATATTTAACAACATGCAGAAACCAGGCAAATTTTATCTTTTGACAATTGAAATGATGAAATCTATTTTTTTCTCTGAGGTCTTTTAAATGTAAAACTTCGTTTTTTAGTGAATTCACCAAACCACATGTACTAAATTCATGAGATTGCTCTGGCCCTCAAGAGGGCTATACCTAACACATAAGGTGAAAATTGATGTTTTTAAAAGTAGGTGGTTTGACCAATATTCTAAACCAATTGTTACCAAAGTCTAAAGAAACATCCTTATAGGTGAGACTCTAGGACTGGGGATGTATATCTTCTTTTTGAATTAGCCAAGTTTCCATGTGTGCAGTGACTGACCATGAAAGGAATGGCCTGATACATAGCATATCGTCTGGGTATTTAGGATATAAAAAAGACTGGATGGAAGAGACATAGAGCTTGGAACTTGGGAAATGCTAAGTTAATGGCACTTGAAGATTAAGACAGAGAAAGGGGTGAGAAGAGGAGGCGGGAGAGGAAAAGTCGAAGTAACCTGAAGTCAGACACAGACAAGAGAACCCAGAGAAATGACAGGAGAAGGATTTCTCACCATAACACAAAGCTGCCAGGGCCAAGGCGGCCAGAACGGAGAGAAGCAGCAGGCTCTTCATGGTCTCTCCGTGGTCCTGTGGCTAGCCTCACTCACTGTCTTGTGCTGCCCGGTGTGGAAGAGGCTCCTGCAGGCTGCTCCGGACAGGCTGCGTGGGATTTTTATAAGAACTCGAGCAGCTGTAAGGGGAGGAACCAGTGGGAGGGGGCCGGAGAAGGTGGGGACTGGCTGGCACTAAAGTAGCTCTGGGACTTTTCCCAAATATTCATTCCTTCCAGATAGTATCTTCCCTGGGTGGGCAGTTTTCCCTCGTTCCTGGATGTGACTGTGCTATGGCAGGAGGCTGCACTGGGACAGAAGCTGTGGCCGCCCTAGGTTTGGGGCCAGATCTGGGCAACGGTCCACAGAGAAGGGAGTTGCCACAAACACGTGTTTGCCTTCCTAATTTCTTCTCTGATCACCCTCCTGGCCCTGACTGTGGGCCTTTCAGGTTTGGTCCCCAAACAGACCCACAGTGTTCTGCTCGTTCCCCTAGTGGGTGGCTGAGTGGTTCTGGGAAGAAAGGACTTCATTTTTACGCCGATTTAATTTAGAGTTGTGATTTTTTTATTGATTTTTACAGAGAGAGGCAGGGAGAGGCAGAGAGAGATAGAAACACCAGTGAGTTATATTTCCAGTAAGGCTGAACTATCAGTCTGGACCAAACGATCGTTTGCCTGATGATGCGGACCTTTTGCTTTTTTTCATGTGCTCAGTAGGACAGAGATGTGCAAGTGAGCGTGTGATTTCTGTTGACTCCTCTATAACTTGCTCATCCAGTTTTGTGACTTGGGTCTAAACCTGTGCCCGAGTGTCCAATCAGGCTGGATATCGCTGATCTAGAGTGCAGCCAGGGTAAGAGGGTAACCACCTCTCACTTTCTGAAGGCGTTGTCCTGACAATTAAATTCAGTATGCTTTTAGTGAATGTCGGATGAGATGCAAAGTACCTACTGTGCTAGGGCTTATGGGGAAATCTAGGGACAAACAAGACACGTCGCTAAGGAGGTAAGTAATAGCTACGTATTAGTCACTTTGCTCTACGGCTGTCATGCATCCTCAAACATAGATTTCACAAACACACATTTCTGCTGTATCTTTAGTAACAGAAGTGCTGTTTCTTTTCTTATAGGAAGAGGATTGTAAATTGGTTTTAAGCAATCCTCTGGACTGAGCCCCTTTCCGACGCCCCCCATCCCCCCTCCAAACGCCTCCTCCCCCTCCCTCCCTTTTTCCCTCCGTCCCTTTCTCCTTCGTCCCTCTTCCTTCCATCGTTTCTTCTTCCTTTTCTTCTTCCTTCTTCCTTCCTTCCTTCCTTCCTTCCTCCTCTTCCTTTCCTTCTCTTCTTTTCTTTCTTTTCCTTCCTTTCTTTCTCCCCCCCCCTTTCTCTCTCTCTCTCTCTCTCTCTCTCTCCTCTCTCTCTCTCTCTCTCTCTTCTCTCTCTCTCTCTCTCTCTCTCTTTCTTTCTTTCTTCTTAAAAGGTTAGTAAAACTTTTCTATCAGATGTGTCTCCATTGCCTGGGTACCCAAGTGTCTTCTTAGCCCACACATAAGCTTGAGATACAGAGAAGCAGATTGTAGAAGAGCTAAAGCTGCAGGACCTCTGACTGGGACTGGAACAGCAAAAGGGCTGGGCTGGGTGGTATATTTTTCAGTGAAGATTTATTTCAAGGAGCAGCGATGAACAACTAGGTGAGACCTCGTTCTTGTCCTATTGGGATGGACTTTTGCTGCTAACCTTCACTCTCTGAAAACTTTTATAGACACTGAAGGATTCCCTGTTAAATGAAATAATTCATTTGAAATCTGAAGGATTAGTGAAGTTGGAAGGACCAATAAAATTCATGTATTCCTCCCAGATAATTTCATGTTGAGATGTATTCTTTGTGATACAGTCTTAAAGAAGACCCCAAAAGGAAGACAAAGTAAGTTTATTACTGATAAATTCAACTGTCATGACTTCTATTCACAAGGCTAGTGGTTGTTCCTTTCTTTAAATCACACATGTGCTTCTGTGCCCATTTTAAAGATAAATTATCAAATCACTATATCGTCAATAAATAGAGTGCAAGAGTCAGCTTACTACTTTGCATGGTTTTGGGGATACAAGTTAGCCAACGATTGCTTATATAGCATTTTATATGCATCCAGTCAGTAATTCCCAATTAACATAATACGAAACAAGTTTAGTTCCAATGTTGCACCCCTAAAATGAGTAGGCTAATAACCTCCCCAACCTATCTTCACAATTAAAGGGAATTCCCTTTTCTCCAGGTACAAACACTTTGTAATGTCTATTCTAGCAGGATTACAGATGTCTCCTCCACTCCTAAGTTCAAATGAGCTCTCTCAGTCTTTTTACTCTCAGTTTATTTATACTCTGTGAATCCACACTTGGAAGTCTTACACTTCTCTTTCCAATGTAACCTTTGCCTTTTTTATAAGTCATTTTTAGTCACTGCTTCCTAAATTTTGAAGCATTTCTCTGTATCATCTTGTTCTTAGTAGGGCTAACACTTTCTGTTGAAAGGTGTCTCTCACCAGTCACTCTTCTTTTCTTTCCACTGTTTTCCATCTGTTCCTCAGTTCTTCTATGCTAGATCCCAACTTATATCTGATTCATAAAAATTATTGATATACTAGAGGCCCAGTGCACACGAAATTGTGGGCAAGTAGTTCGCTTCTGCTTGCCTCAGTGGGCCACCCCACCCATCGCTGCTTGCAGCTCGTGCCCTGCCTGCCGTGAGAGCCTGTGCTCATTAGGTCATTATGGTGTCATGGCATTATGGCCATGGGCCTTTTATAATATAGATGTGAAAATCCAGAGCCCTTATTTTTCTCTCCTTCCTTAATATTCCCCATTTCAAAAACAATTTTGTGAGTGGCAGATCCAGTTATGCATTTATGAAGAGAGAAAAAAATGGAAGTAAAAAAAGGAGGGGAAGAAATAAGAAGGACCTTGTATATTAGCTTTGCTGGATGGAGAGAATTTGGGTGGAGATTGAGTTGTAGAGAGAAAAACTTTGAGGCAGCTAGCTATAGGATGTGAGACAGATTAAAATTGAGAAATAGGAAAAGACCAATAAAGAGTTGCTTTGATTATTAGTAGGATTTTTGGAGGTAGTTAGACAGTATTTGAGCATCGACAGGAAATATTGACGTTGTTTTTAATTAATGTTTGCTGCTAGTTTGTATTTTCTTTTTAAAAAATCATTTAAACATTTTTCAATTATAGTTGACTACATTCATTATATTAGTTTTAGGTGTACATCCCAGTGATTAGACACTACATAACTCACTAAGTGATCATCCAGATAAATTCTGCACCCATATGACACCATACATAGTTATTACAATATTATCGACTATATTCCCAATGTTGTCCTTTATATCCCCATGACTATTCTGTAACAACCAATTTGTACTTCTTAAGGCTTTCACCTTTTTCACCCATTCCTCCAAAGCCCCTCACATTTGGTCAAAATGTCCTCTGTATCCATTCATCTTTTTCTGTTCTACTTTTTTATTTTGTTTTTAGAGTCAATTATTAATAGATATGTATTTGTTACCATTTTATGTTTCATATTTTTAATCTTTTTTCTTCTTCTCAAAGAAGACTCTAAATTTCGTATAATACTGATCTGATGCTGATGAACTCCCTTACGTTTTTCTTGTCTGGGAAGATATTTATCAGGCCTTCAATTCTAAATGATAGCATTGCTGGGTAGAGTAATCTTGGTTGAACATCCTTGATTTTCATCACTTTGAATATTTCTTATCAATCCCTTCTGGCTGCAAAGTTTCTATTGAAAAATCAACTCACTGTCTTATGGGAGCTCCCTTGTAGGTAACTAAATACTTTTCTCTTGCTACTTTTAAGATTCTCTGTCATCAACCTTTTGCATTTTAATTACAATATGTGTTGGTATGGCTTTTTTTTTTTTTTTTTTTTTTTTTTGGATTCATCTTGTTTGGGACTCTCTGTGCTTCCTGGATTTGTATGCCCTCTTCCTTCACCAAGTTAGGAAACTTTTCTGTCATTTTTTCAAATAGGTTTTCAATTTTTTGCTCTCTCTCTTTTTATTCCAGCACCCCTATGATGCTAATGATTTGCTTGAGGTTGTCTCAGAGGCTGCTTATATTATCCTCATATTTTTGGATTTTTTTCTTTTTGCTGTTTGGATTGGGTTTTTATTGTTTCCTTATATTACAAACTAGAGGCCTGGTGCACAAAATTTATGCATTGGGGGGAGAGGGGGTTCCCTCAGCTTAGCTGGAATCCTCTCCAAATGGGGTCATCCCTCTTGGAATCTGGGACCCTGGCTCCTGACTACTCACCTGCCTGCCTGATCGCCCCTACTGCTTCTGCCTGTTTGCCTGATTACCCCTAACTACTCTCCCCTTCCATCCTTGTTGCCACCAACTTCCCTCCCTACCAGCCTGATCTCATCCCCAACTGCCCTCCCCTGAAGGCCTTATCTCACCCTCAATGTCCCTTCCCTGCCTTCCTGATCTTGCCCCCAACTGCCCTCTTCTGCTGGCCAATTTGGTTCTGATTGTTTGGTTTCTATGCCAGTCAGCGTCAGAAGCTCTGCCTCTTAGGCAGCCATTGGCTCCCCACAGCACCCAGATTTGCTTCTGATTGGTCAGTTCCTATGCCCAATAACATCAAGAGCCCCACCTCCTGGGCAGCCATTGGTTCTTCACACAGCCACATTTGGTTCTGATTGGTTGGTTCCTATGCCAGTCAGCATCTCTGGGTCTATCAATAGGGTCTGACAGAAAGGCAGGGCTGATCAGCAGCTCAAGGGGAGGCCTGGAGAGAAATTGTGGCAAGGCTGCTGGCCAGACTGGGAGAGAAAGAGAGAAGCAAGTACCTTAGTCAAGCCTTGGTCATTACTGCTCGTTATGACCCAGGATTTTTATATATTAGGATAGCTGATTTGATTCTTGGCTTCACCTACTCTACTGTCCTTCATTTCAATTAGAGTATCCTTTATTTCTGAATGTCCCTTTTTCATGCTGTTGAAGTTCTCACTAAGTTCACTGAGCATCCTTATAACTAGTGTTTTGAATTATGCATCGAGTAGATTTATTGTCTCAATTTTGTTTTCTTTTCTGGAGTTTTGTTTTATTTTCTCATTTGTAACTCGTTTCTTTGTCTCCTCATTTTGGCATCCTCCCTATATTTGTTTTTATGTATTAGAAGACCTGTGATATCTCCCAGGCTTGGTAGAATGGCCTAATGTAGTAGAAAATTTTGTATTTTCTTAATTGGGGTATCTTGTAAAGACAAGACCACATGAAGTGCTAACTTATATGTGAATTTTATATAATTATAGAAAACATTTACATAGATATCTCCACATAACTAAAGAGGAGAATATTTGAACACCCTTCCAGAAGTGATAACAAAGGTATGAGATAATTATAGGATTGCCAATTGCTTTAAAACAATTATACAGAATTTCAGATGAGATTTATAATGTGGTATAACCTAGGCAACAGAAGCCTCAGAATAATATAAGATCACTTATTCCACCAGGCATTAATAGTAAAAGAGAAGCATAACTACTCCTTTCAGGGCCAAAAGTAGTCTCATGATTTTAGTTCTTCTTTATTCACTCATCCAATAAGTTCATTGAACATCTCTTTTGTGTCAATTATAAGTTGGGAATATAGAAAATAAAGGTATGGAACTTATCATTAATCAAGTATACTTTTAGCTCACAAACTTCATTAGTGACTTCTCTTCCCCAAATGCAAGGCCATATGGACATCTTTGCCTCTTCTGCTTTAGAAGGAGGTTTGGGGGAGATCTGCTGAGTTCCCTTGTACTGATAGCAGTGTTGGAGGCTCCATAGTGGTCTGCATGATTAACCCAGTGCTCTGTGTTACAGGAAACTAATAGAAAGAGGGGTCACCACCAGCCACACTTGGCAAGATGGCCCTAACTCTTGAGTGCTAGCCATGGCGAGAAGAATAATGTGTGGAGAATAAATAGACATCATGACTTTTAAAAAATGTGTTTCAGCACTCAATTGTTTCTAGAAAAGGCCAAATGATATGCATTCTCATTTGGCTCACTTTTTTTATGGGCATTCAGTAATATCTTTACAGAACATTGCAAAAAGCACTGAGGACAAGCTCAGATAATTTTGACTTCAGAGAGAGAGAGTGGAGAAGAGGAGATATTGGTAGTGCTGCCTGGAATTACCATGGGGAGCTTCTCAGAAAAGCATATTTGAAGGAGGATATACCAAAAGAGTTATCTCTTTTTTTAAAATAGTATTTCTGTGACTAAAATAATATTATAGTACAGTGGTAATAAAGTGAATGCATTTCCCCACCAATTCTACATCCTCCTCTCTGGCCTTGCTTATTCTTTCTCTATTATTTTTCAGACCGATAGGCATTTTGTCTCTTTGAGGAACTTTCCTGGCTTCAGTCAGAAATTCATTGCTGTTCAAAGAGATTCTTCTTTATTTACAGAATATTGACCTCATGGAGTTCATATTATTATTTTAATGGCAGCACTAAAACCCTTACTCTTACCAGTAAAGGAAAAAGGCAAAGAAGAAGAGTTAGGAAGCAGCTGCCTTGAAAATAAAAATAAAATAAATAAAATAAAAATAAAAACAGAAATCACTTTCTAGGATATCAAAAGACAATAACACTCTAGCCAATTTGGCTCAGTAGATAGAGTGTCATGTCAGCCTGCAGACTGAAGGGTCCTGGGTATGATTCCGATCAAGGGCACATATCCAGATTGTGACTTGATCCCCAGTGTGGGGTGTGCAGGAGGCAGCTAATCAATAATTCTTTCTCATCATTGATGTTTCTATATCTCTCTTGCCCTCTCCTTTCCTTTCTGAAATCAATAAAGATATATTTTAAGAAAGACAATCATATGAGAGACAGAAATCCAGTCATCTTCATGGCACAGTATAGACCTCTTAGTTCTGTTCTTTTAAGGAAAGCCCTTTGAATGGATCTACATCTCATATTTTTTTTAATTGACCTAGTTTCCCACACACCTAGCCCCTCAGTCATTTCTTTAATTTGTCTTAGTTGAACTAAGTGAAGATAAGTGTTTATTAATTTCAAGTAAGGGAAGAGCATCTAGGGAACCATGGACAGAAACAGTAAGCTAAAATTAAGCTCAAAGAAGTTATATATTTTATCCAAGGCCTCACAGCAACAAATTGGGAAAAGCAGGATTCAAACACAGGGATGAGAATATAATTTTAACCATTGATACAATCATGCAACACTTCCCAAGTTTTTGTCATCTGCTTAAATAATTCTGTAACTGTGTCTAGGGATTCTTGAGTTCTTGGTTTCAGAGCTAGAGTTAAATTATATAAAGATATACATATTTAAAATGCTAATTTCTAACATATATACACAATGGAATACTATTTACTAATAAGAAAAGATGAAATACTGACATATTCAACAACATGGATGGACCTTGAGAATATTGTGCTAAGTGAAATAAGTCAGTCAGAAAAACCTTAGAACCATATGGTTTCATTCATATATAAATATATAAAATTGAAACTTGTGGACACAAATAGTAGTGTGGTGGTTGCCAGAGGAAGGAAGTGACAGGAGAAGATTTGACTTTGGGTGGAGGGTATACGGTACAATATACAGATTTTATAACATAGAAACCCACACCTAAAACTTATATGATCATATTAACCAATGTCACCCCAATGAATTTAATTAAAAAATAAAATGCTAATTTCTTCAATATCATTTAAAATAGGATAATAGGAATAAAATATTAGCATATTGTCACTTAAGCCCATGTGGTTAAATGATTTAAAAAAATCAGAAAAAGGGATGAACTTAGAGTTGGAACCTAAGTCCTCTTTTCTCTATCCAGAACTCTGCATACTAAATTATCTTTTAAACCAGGCTCCAACTCAGATAGATTGCCAAAACCTCTAAGTTTACTTCAGAACTCACCAAGTCTCATCTCAGTCTATGAGAAGTCATGTTTATTGACTGTCACTTGACACTAACTCTGGTTTGGTATAAAAATACAGGCTTGCCCTAGCTGGTTTGGTTCAGTGGATAGACAATCTGCCTGTGGACTGAGGGGTCCTGGGTTTGATTCTGGTCAAGGGCACATGCCCAGGTTGCAGGCTTGTACCCCTGTAGGGGGCATGTAAAAGGCAGCAGATCAATGATTCTCTCTCATCATTGATGTTTCTCTCTATATATCCTTCTCCCTTCCTCTCTTAAATCAATCAATCAATCAATCAATCAATCAATAAAAAATAAAGGCACTGCTATGTCTACAAAGTCAATTTCTATAGTTACTTATACCCCAAGCAAAACTGGAAATCAAGGCTCAATTTACAACATGCTTCTTCAACTCAAAGCAAGTTTCTTCTCCTGACTGGACATGAAGTGAGGAAAGGCTGGCCATTTACTCATCAGACCCTGGGTACTTATTCTTGGTGAGGTATGAAGTTAAACCCAACTCAGAACTGTTGGATGGATTAAGACAATGAACTTAGAGTTCCTAGAATAATGGCTGACATATAATTTTATGTAGTATACACAGACAAGAAATGTTATTTCAGAAAATATAATTTACCTCTATTGGTTTAGTGTTACTTACATTTTTCCTAGTAGCATAGGAATAGTAGATTGCTGAGGATAATCTAAGCAGAGAGCAGAGAAAAAAATACAAAAAGTGGGAGTAATTGGATCAACAAGATCTTGTACAATGGGAGCCAATTGGAGACCTGAAAGAACTGTTTGGTTCTGACATTGCCAGGCAATGCTTGTGTGACTTTTGAACAAATAATTTAATTCTCTTTTAAACATGAGTTTGAATAAACTTCTATAATTTTGTGCTTTTAGATTATCTCATCCTTTAAATATATAAACAAGATAAGTCATTGTGTAATCCAGTGTTTGAAGGAACATTCTGTTTTTAATGCTATTTTGCAAGTGATACTTTTAGGGGTAGGGTTGTTGATTGATGTTTGGATGTCCATCAGTGGCCCCGAAAACCACTAGCAAGGCTCCATTCAAATAACTGCCTGATGAGTATTATCTGTTGTTTCCCAGTGTAGTCAGATAACTTCATTAAAGTTGGACATTGATATGCTTTGAAATCCTTTGGACAATTACAGCAATCATTTTATCCAGGGTTTGGTCAGTGAGAGAACAATCTTGTGGAAGAGATCTGGAACTCCACATTCCTCTCTTTGTTTCATCACCTAGTCATTGAAAACTCTGAAAATAGGAGGCCATTCAGGAAAAAAGGAAAACTTTTCAGGTTAATACTAGTATTAGGGAGAGTACAGTGCAGAATACACCTTTGCTGATCAAGCTACAAAGTGAACAGACTGTGAAATAGGTTATTTCCACAACTGATTTCTTTGGGATAGAACTGCAATGGAAAATGATACAGTGACATGTGGTTTGGAATGACCTGTGGAAATTTAACTCAGCCCTGCCTGATGGCAGTCACTTAAGCAGTCTTAACTCCAGTGCTTGTCTGAATCTTTGCGGTCTCACCTTTGTTCCTGATTCTTCCAATTTATCATTCTCTGTGTTTCTCATAATCCTAGATTATTTATTTCCTGCCACTATGGAATTTTGAAAAAGACTTTTATTTTGCTGATGGAATAAAATGATTTTTTTATTGGAGTTCTTTTGCTGACTTTTGATAGAAGATAAATGAGTGAGAGTAAGAATAGGATAAAAAGGCAGGGAGATAAACTGACTACAATAAGATATAATGAAAATTTTGCTTTGTTTGGAGAGAACAATAGAAAGGCAGTTGAAATGGATGTGGGTGTGGGTATGGGGTTAGTAATGATGACATGAATGCTTGTTTATTTTATTCTTCCACCAGACTAGAAGATCTTTGAGGTTAGTCTCTGGATTATATTCATTTTAAAAGCATACAATAACAACTCACTGTTTGAATTAAACCAATATACCTCTTATATGCATTCCCAATTCTCTGATGACATTACTGATAGTGAAAAAGAGCTTGAATTTGGAGTCAGCAGGACTGAATATGTACTCTGCTATGCTACTTATTGATCTATGCCATTTCCCTAATTCTCATTTTCTTTATTAAAAAAAGTGGGAGTTATGGTAGTTAAATGCAATACTTGCATCCTCCTACAACCACATCAAAATTGCAATGAAACTACAGAACAATTATCATTCAGAACTACCCGAAATCTAGCCAGACAGAAGTCTACAAGAAAAAATATAAAGAAGGAGCCACATGGAGACTGATAGGAGGGCTGGAGACAAGGAATGGGCTGGTCCCACACCCTTGAATGACTTGAAGGTATAGCTTCACTGCAGAGGTCCTCCCTGAGGACCCACAGCCCTAGGTTCCTGTGCTAGGAAGAGAAGTCTCCAGAACTTCTCTTTTAAAAACCAGCAGGGATTGTGGCTGAATTAGATGGAGAGCTGCTGGAGTCCCAGGCAATTCCTCTTAAAGGGCCTTCCTACAATCTTACTTGGACACATTCCCTCTGAGTCCCAGTACTGGGACAGCAACTCAAAAGGCACCAGAACTGAATTGTGTGGCATCATGATGAGAACTGGAGTGGGGCAGCTTTCTCCCAGACAGAAGTGCTGGCAGAGGTCATTGTTGGATGTTGATATGTTTTTAAGTCCTTCTCCCACAGAGCTTGCAGGTGTGTGCCATATATATTAGTCTCCATAAACCTGGATATCACTGTTTACCCTGAACTGGTGATTCCTTGAGATCCCACCCCACCAACTTTTGGGCCCACCCAAGTTGTTTCCAGTGGCTTTTCCACATGAATGGCCTATCTTGGCTCATGCTTCAGATTATCCTAAAATCTCTCAAACAAGCAGCATCTGGCCTAGTAGGCCTCATACCTCTCACTAAGTGGTCTCAGGCCCGAACTAGAGGCAGTCAGCCTAGGTTCACAGTTTGGCCTCTCATTGGCACTTCCAAGCTCAGCACAAGTAGCAGCCACATGCAGATAATTTTGTAGCTCATGCAAGGTGGCCCTAGGCAGAACACAGGTGACAGTTTACCTTGGCCTGTACATCCTGAGAAACTTCAGAGCCAGTGTTCTTATGGACAGCTTCAGAGAACATCAACACTACCCAACCACTTCCACAAGTGATGCAGTCAAGGGGCAGACTCAGTGGGCACCAGAGCCCTGCTGAAGTAACTCCTGCACTGTGGTGTAGGCCTTTGAACAACTGATATTTCAGACAGTCCCAGTAGGTCACTGCAGCTGGGTGCAAATTTCTCCCATTGACATACCAAAAGCAATTAAGGCTCAATTACAAGAGGAGGGTGCACAAAGCCAACTCTAGGCATGCCCAGCTGGGGAAAATGGGGAGGCTGTGTGACTGAACCTTATACCATACCTACTACATGAGGCCACTCTACTAAGCTTTGGAGACATAGTAGCTCTACTTAATACACAGAAAGAAACACAGGGAGGCTGCCAAAATGAGGAGACAAAGAAACATGTCCTAAATGGAAGAACAGAACAAAACTCACACCAAAACACACTATAATTAAGATGCAAAATGTTAAAAACAAGGAGAGAATATTAAAAGCAGCAAGAGAAAAGCAGTTAATTCCTTACAAAGGAGCTCCCATAAGACTGTGAGTTGATTTCTCAACAGAAACTTTGAAGGACAGAGAGGATTGGTAAGAAATAGTCAAAGTAATAAAAAGCAAGGCCTTATGACAAAGACTATTCTACCCAGCAGAGTTATCATTTAGAATCAAAGAACATAAAAGAGCTTCCCAGACTAGCCAAAGCTAGTTCATCACCATCAAACCAGTATTACGTGAAATGTCAAAAGGTCTTTTTTAAGAAGAAAATTTTTTTTAAATGGTAATAAATAGGACTACATCAAAATAAAAAGCTTCTGCACAACAAAATAAGCCATTAACAAAACAATAGGAAAGACCATTGCATGAAAGAAAATATTTGCCAATGCTATTTCTGATAAGGGTTTTATCTCCAAAATTCACAGAAAACTCATATAACTTAATAAAAGGAAGATAAACAATCCAATAAAAAAATGGGCAAAGAACCTAAATAGAAACTTTTCAAAAGAGGACATATAGAAGACCAAGAGA
Source organism: Pipistrellus kuhlii (assembly GCF_014108245.1). NCBI lineage: Eukaryota > Metazoa > Chordata > Mammalia > Chiroptera > Vespertilionidae > Pipistrellus > Pipistrellus kuhlii. The sequence goes on from NW_023425529.1 coordinate 21,141,084, forward strand.
CATATGAAAACATGCTCAAAGTCCCTAATCATCCGAGAGATGTAAATCAAAAACAACAACGAGACACGATCTCACACCTATCAGAATAGCTATCATCAACAAATCAATAAACTTGACAAGTGCTGGTGAGGATGTGGAGAAAAAGGAACCCTTGTGCACTGCTGATGGGAATGCAGACTGGTGCAGCCACTGTGGAAGACAGTATGGAGTTTCCTTAAAAAGTTAAAAATGGAAATCCCATTTGACCCAGTAATCCCACTTCTAGGAATATATCCCAAGAACTCAGAAATACCAATCAGAAAGAATATATGCACCTCTGTGTTCATAGCAGCACAATTTATAATAGCTAATATTTGGAAACAACCTAAGTGCCCATCAGCGGATGAGTGGGTTAAAAATCTGAGGTACATCTACACAATAAAATACTATGCCACTATAAAAAAGAAGGAACTCTTACTATTTGCAATAGCATGGATGGAACTGGATAGCATTATGCTAAGCAAAATAAGCCAGTTGGAGAAAAAGAAATATCATACGATCTCACCCATATGTGGGATATACTATGATCAACATAATTTGATGAACAAAAATAGATCCAGAGACAAATGGCAGAGAGCAACCAAAGGACTTGTATGCGTGCATATTAGCATAACAAATGGACACAGACATTGTGGTGGTGGGGGCTTGCCCAGGGTGGGAATGGCTGGGAGTGGGGGGTCAATTAAGGAAAAAGGAGACATATGTAAAACTTTAGACAATAAAAAAATGGTAATAAATACACATCTATCAACAATTAACTCTAAAAAACACAAAAGAACAGCATTGAAAATATTGCAATAACTATGTATGATGTCAGATGGGTACAAGATTTATCAGGATTGAATACTTAGTAAGTTAAATAATGTCTACTCACTGGTGTGTACACCTGAAACTTACATAATATTGTAAGTCAAATGTAATAAAAAATAAAAAAACATGTAAAAGCAAAAAAATAATGGGGGTGATAGTGGAATGTAGCTTTTAGAGTTGTAATGAGAATTAAATGAGATAATGCATATGAACATCTAGGTGGCGCAGTGCTTGCACAGGGTAAAGGTTCCATAAAAGTAGTTACTATTATTATAATATTTTAATAAGCTATATGACCTTGGATAAGTAATTTTCTCACTGTAGAATCTGAGTGATGACAATTGCTACATACATTGTTATAAAGATTTAATCAACTTTGAAAAATAGCCAGTTTTTCTAAGATTATAGTTGCTCATTAAATGTTAGTTTCTGTCCCTATGTTCCCAGGTGTCTTGAATACTTTGCTGTCACTATTTTCCAGCATGTAACCAATACTTAAGCCAAACGGAGCAACTTTTCCCTACGTATTAAGCAAGTAAGCTTCCCAATGCGGTTATTTCTCAATCTTTTAAACATTCCCTTAACACTCTTAATTCTTTACTAGCACATATCTTCTTCCTTTTTGAATTACAGGCACTTCTGTTGTTCTCCATCTTGCCACACAGCCTTTCCCCAGCTCTCACAATCAGTGGTATCTTCCACTTCCTTCATCCCAGACACATTTATTTACCAGAATCTGATTTATTATCTCGAAAATTGTTATGTCTAAGAAGATTGAATTGATGAAAGAAAAAAGAATTCTCTAGCTGAATTCACATATTGAATTAAATTTCTCTAGTGTGTTCTCAGAGTAACTCTAGGGCATCCTTGCATAAATCTTACCTAATTTTATTACAGAACACTGAAATTGTTTACATGACTGGGTCATACACTGAATTTTAATTCAATGGAAGTCAGACTTGAATTCTATTCATAGTTGTAGCCCCAGTTCCATATAAGTTATTTTATCTGTAAACCTATTGTACTGCTTGAGAACCACAGAGATCAACGAAGTTGCCCTTTACAATGCACTCCAGCAGGGTCAAAACATGCTCAAAATATCACCGACCTTTAATTGAAGTATAAATTTAATTTCTTACGAAATTAGGAAATTATTGTAATTAGTTGAAAAACTAAATAATAAGTATGCTCAAAGAAGGGAAAAATGCTATTTCATTCAAAATTTTTTTTCCACTTTTGGTTTATGTAGCAATCCAACTATTTAATTAACTTATTATTCTCTTAGTGAAATAGCAATATTCCCCCAAAGTTTCTAGATAATAACATTGTAAAATTAAATTACAGTGTAAATACATGAAGAGATGTATTTTCTTTCCAAAGAAAACCACTTGAGTAGCAAGAATTCCTCTGGAATTATAAAACAAGAAATGTTCTTTTACTATGTGTGGGATGTAAATTCTCCCCCGATATAGTTGACTTTACTTCTAGAGTTTTATGCTAGTATTAGAGGCCTGGTGCATGAAAATTGGTAATATAAAAAAATGGTAATAAATACACATCTATCAACAATTAACTCTAAAAAACACAAAAGAACAGCATTGAAAATATTGCAATAACTATGTATGATGTCGGATGGGTACAAGATTTATCAGGATTGAATACTTAGTAAGTTAAATAATGTCTACTCACTGGTGTGTACAGGTGTGTAGAGGTGGGGGGTGTTCCTCAAGCCAGCCTGACCCCATCACAGTCCAGGAGCCTTCAGGGGTGGGAGGCAACCTGGTGATCAGGGGAAGGCAATGCTCCCATCATACCACTGCTGCTGCCACTGCCAGCAGCAGAAGCCTCAGCTGGCCCTGGTTACCTGTGCCTCGGGCAGTCCTGGGCGGCTGGGCAGCTGCCATCTGAGGCTTGCCTGCACCTCGGGCCATCCCTGGGTGGCTGGGTAATTAATTTTCAACTAATTACAATAATTTCCTAATTTCGTAAGAAATTAAATTTATACTTCAATTAAAGGGACTGGGGGACTCTGGAGGCAGGCATGTGGCAAGGCTGGGCCTACTTGGGGGCAGACCCGGTCTTGCTGTGTGCCTGCAGCCCCGGTGGGGCTGAGGGGACTGGGCAGCACCATCTTGTGTCTTGAGGACGTGGCAGTCAATTAGCATATTTTCTCCTTATTGACTGTAGGCCCAGACATCTTTGCAATGATGTGAGGGTCAATTAGCATATTCCCTCTTTATTAGATAGGATACTGATCTACCAAAGTGGACATGTGTATGCAACTGAGGTCATTTAAAGAAGCTAATTCCATGTACAGTGCCAAATGTTTGAGAAAGAAACCAAGAGAATCTGAAAGGTAGCCAAAGGCCAGAACTAATTAATTAATTATTCGTTAAATTGGGAATGAATAATTAATATTTATTAATTACGTTGTGTTTTATTTATTTATTTTCTCCACTTTTTTCCCATTCTACCAAAAGTCATCTGTGCCAAATGGCTTTCACACAAAGCACATTTTTTAGTTTGAAAAGGCACATATGGGTGTATTACCTATAAGTAATGTACAGAAGTTAATTCATGAAAAAGAGAGAGTATGGCTATCCAAAAGCTTCTTCTTTCTCTCTACATGCAAAATTTTTACATTCATTGAACTAAAAGGAAGAAAATTTTGTACCATTCTCTTTTCCCAGAAGCTGTTCTGTATTTGTTAGAATGAATTCCAGAACTTTCTTCCCATCTTCAAATAGTGAAGACATGAACTTTCTCACAAGGTCAGCAGCCAGAGCTGGGGGATTTGTGGGGATACATGTTTTAAAGCCAAATATTCTTGGGAAAGAGAAGACCTCGGATAGATATTGACTGTCTCTGTACCGTGGACACTTGAGAAATGCAGTGCTTAAATACTTAATGTTTTGGTGCCAGAAATAGATCAAATAGACAATGGTGAAAAAGCAAAAATGTTTCCGGAACAACCGGAGGTCAATTTTGACTTTAACTATTCCAGCAAGCTTAACCTGGATTTCTCAGTCCCCACATGTGGTCTTCATATTGTGTTTTGTACCTGGACTCACCCCTACTAAGGCCAGGCTCAGTTCATCCGGCTGGGGTTTTTCCTGTGTATGCTAAAAGATAGTACAAACGCTGACTCACTGCTCCTCTTGCCAGCAAGTCTTTCTGCTGCACAAAAGAAAGCAACAACATAGGCTGCCTTGAACAGATTTGGCAAGGCTGACTTGCAGGAATGACTTCCATATGGTGTAAGATTAGAATTAATTATTAAAACACATGGCAGTTAAAGAGCCCTGAGGCATTCTATGTCCTGACAGAAAAGAACAAGAATGAAAAAAATACTAAAAAACCTCAGTGATTTTGTAAATAACTTAATACAGTCCAGAGTATATAGCCTTATTTAAACTATTTGGGGCTTAAAAGATACTTTAAGAACAATATCCCCACTGGCCATATGCACCAAAATTGGAAAAAAAAAAAAAAAAAGAAATAAGAGAGGAAGAAAGGCACTTTTTTTTTTAATTGCTTTGCAAAGAGAACAAGGAAAAAAGATATGGAAACAGCTGGACAAATTTATAATAAAACTTATATATGAATATGAATATAAAATATGGTTTATTATATTGATATAGAGAATATACTTTATTTTTTATGAAGTTCTTACAGGCAAATGGAGGTTCAGAGATGTCAACTCACTTATTCAAAGAGACACCAGGGGCTTACATGTTTTGGGTTTTACCTGACTTAGAACAGTTCTCTGTGTACATATTTATATGTTTGCTGCATATATATCATTTGTATTAGATTGTATATAATTTACATTAGGTTATAGATATTTAAAGAGTGAAGGTTGTGCTCAATTTCTATCTGTATTCTAATGTAACATATGGCACATTGTCTTGCAAAAAGTATTTGATAATTATTTGGTAAATAGAATTTATAAAAACAAGTTAACATTATTAATGACATGGACATTTTCAAGCACAATAATGATTCTCTTCCTCATTTGTTTTATAAACACTTATAAACTGACTATTCTATTTCAGACACCATATTAAATAAAATTCATATTGGTCTTCAACAAATTTACAGCCTATAGAGGGATAGAAATATATGTAAACAAATAATTATAAATACTAAGAGAATTATTTAATCAGTTGTATAAAACATCATTCTGTAGACAATAGTTCTTTATGTAGTGGTAATTCTAGGGACTATAAAATGGGCCAAGCTCACCAATTAAATATAGACTATCAGAACATAGTTTTAAAAAGAAATATAATAATTTATGACTAAAAGCACCTATCAATAGCACATTTAAGACAAAAGATATAGAAAGGTTCAAATAAAAGAATGAAAAAATTATTTCAAGCAAGTATGAGCCAAAGGAAAGCTGGAGTGTCAATTTTAATGTTCGACAAAATAGAAGTCAAGGAAAAATGCTAAAAACGACAATGGAGTACATTTCATAATGGAAAAAGCACCAATATAATAGGAAAATATAATCATTAACCATCATGAGGGGCACACTTAACATTTCAACACATGTGCATGCCACCTGCAATCTGAGAATAAATCAAGCAATAAGTTATTTGTAAAACTGGTCGTTTTAACATACCTTTATTTAAAACTCAGAAACTGGCTAAGACCGGTTTGGCTCAATGGATAGAGCGTCGGCTTGGGGACTGAAGGGTCCCGGGTTCGATTCCGGTCAAGGGCATGTACCTTGGTTGCGGGCACATCCCCAGTAGGGGGTGTGCAAGAGGCAGCTGATCAATGACTCTTTCTCATCGATGTTTCTAAGTCTCTATTTCTCTCCCTTCCTCTCTGTACAAAATCAATAAAAATATATTTAAAAAAAAAATAAAAATAAAATAAAACTCAGAAACTGCTTACCAAACAAAGAGTACTCATTTGCTACTATCATATCACAAAGGAGGGTTCAACAATTCTAAAGTATCAATGTAATAAAGGCTACATTTTTAAATCCTAATGCAACAAAATTAGAATTTACTGTGAAAAAGATAACTAAAAGCCAAACATTTGGAAATTAAAAATATATTACCAAAGAATACCTAGGATAAAGTGAAATAAAGGAAAAGAAAATAGAGGAATTCTTAGATCTGCATAATAATAAGAGCACTGCAGCCCTGGCTAGGAAGCTCAGTTGATTGGAGCCTCCTCCAGATGTGCTGAGGTTGCAGGTTTTATCCTTATGGGGAGCACATGCAAGAGTAGATCAGAATGCATAAATGGGTGGAACAACTGGTCAATGTTTCTCTTCTTCTTCAGATACCAGGGCCTCTGCTTGGGCATGGCTTGCCTGAAAATTACCACAGGCCCCTCACCCAGGTCACCCCATGTCCCAAAGGAACCCCCACCTTCATACAGGACACCCTTCAGGGCAAACCAGTTGGCCCCCACCCGTGCACCAGGCCTCTATTCTATCTAATAAAAGAGTAATATGCAAATTGACCATCACTCCAACACACAAGATGGCTGCCCCCATGTGGACACAAGATGGCCACCACAAGAAGGGACCAGGTCTGCAAGGGAGGACAGTTGTGGGTGATCAGGCCAGCAGGGGAGAGCAGTTGGGAGGGACCAGGCCTATAAAGGAGGGCAGTTGGGGGCAATCAAGCCTGCAGGGGAGGGCAGTTAGGGGTGACCAGGCCAGTAGAGGAGGGAAGTTGAGGGTGACTGAGCCGGCAGGGAAGGGTAGTTAGGGATGACCATCCTGCAAGGGAGGTCAGTTAGGGGCAAACAGGCTGGCAGGGGAATAGTTAGGGGGTGATCAGGCTGGCAGGCAGAAGTGGTTAGGGGCAATCAGGAAAGCAGGCAAGCGAGCAGTTGTGAGCCAGCAGTCCTGGATTGTGAGAGGGATGTCCAACTGCCTGTTTAGGCCCGATCCTACTGGGGATCCTACTGGGGATCCCTCAACAGGTCCCAGATTGGAGAGGGTGCAGGCTGGGCTGAGGGACATTCCCCTCCCCGCAGCCCCCCCACCTTGCAAGAATTTTGTGCACTGGGTTTCTAGTAAATAAATCATTTTACATGAGATAGTAAATGCTAAGAGGAACCAAAAAGATTATGTGGCTCTGCACCTATTCCACATTACCTGCAGTTCATTCACTCAGGCTTGGATATTCCTTTGGTTTAACTCATCCCCTAACACATGTTCATCCATGTGTTAAGCTATGCTAGTGAGTAAGATGGGTAGTTTATCCTTGTGGAACATGTAGTTGTGTTGGAATGAGATAATTATGAAAATGCATAATAAATTTTCATAACATGAAGAAAAATTATTGCCAGTTAAGAAAGTACATGATAGAGAATTTAGACTTTGTTTAGGGGTTTGGGAAGAAAGTTCTTGAAGAAGAAAGTGTGATCTGAAATTTGAGGTAAAAGTTAGAGTTAAATGTATAAAGAGGGAAGTAAGAACAGGAAGAGAAAGAGTCTTACAGGCTGAAGGAAAGGTTAACTATATAAATTATAAGGTAGAATGAGGCTTTGTGTATTAAAAGGCACAAGGTTTAAACTTGACTATGGCAATAATTTCACAATGTGTATTAAATCACCACATTGTATACCTTAAAGATTCATATTGTGCAATCTAAATATATACAACTATAGGCCCTTTGCAGGAAGATTCCTGCAATAGGGCTTCCTGCTTTGGTCTCTGACACCTTGCCTGCTTCCCTCCCTTCTTCACCTCCTTCCCTCTCTTCTCCGCAGCCCCACTTGCTTGCTTCTTTGCACCTTTGCTCCCTTCTACAGCGCTTGGCTTCTTTCTATACTGTCTTTAGTCTTCACTCTGCCTGGATATGCAAATTAACCTCCATCTTGGTTGGGTTAATTTGCATACTTGCCCTGTTTGGCTGGTGAGCATGGCTTTTGGGCATAGCAAAGGTACAGTCAATTTGCGTGTTTCTCTTTTATTAGATAGGATTATTATTTGTCAATCATACCTCAAAAAAACTGGCAAGAAAAAACTCATGGCAAAGTTGGGATATTGGGCAGAATCATATGAAAATGCCAATGATCTATTTTTTTTTTTTAATCATAAGGGTAACTGAAAACAATTGAAGAAAGAGAAGAGAGATATGTTTTTGAATAAATGACTGTGGATTCAACATAGAGAATAGATTAGAATGGGCAAGAGTTAATACAGAAAGGTCAGTTGAAGGAGTTGTAGTTCAGTGTTAGGTAGTGGTAGCTCAAACTAAGATGATGCTTCAAATGGGGAAAAGGAAGAGGTATATGAAAGTTACTTAGAAGGTAATGTTGAACCAATGAATGTAGAGGTAAAGGTGTGTTGTCAGAGATTGCACAATTGGTACCAACCTAGAGCAGTTCACAGTTTGCAAAGAGAAATAAAAATGGATATAATGAGTTTGGTATGCTTTGTATTATCTAGATAGAAATATAGAGTAGGTGTTTGGATTGGGGTTCAGTGTCTGATCTAAACTAGCAATAATAAAACTTTTTCTTCTTTTATTCCTTTTTCTTAACAGCTTTATTGATGTATCACTGACATACAGTCAACTGCACAAATATAAATGTATTGTACAATTTGATAGTTTTAACATACAAACATACATACATACATAAATATCCATGAAATCTCAAAATCAAGATAGTGAACACAGCAATCCACCGGAAATTGGGATTAGGGGTGTGGGGTAGATGTGTTCTCCCTGGGTTTTCACTTCTTATTATCAGCTCACAAATTTGTACTCTGAGTCATGAGACAAAATGAATCATTCATAAAAAAAATTGTACAAAAGTGGGAAAAAAGAAAAACAACTTCCTATCCACTTGGCAGGTAATCAGTATTTCATTAGCCTGAATCATATCACTGCACTCTTCCGTTCTCTTTCTTCATTATGCACAAGACTCAGCAGGAATGCAAAGCGCTGGGAAAGTGCCCAGCTGAGGTCTCAGGCCAGCTCCTGGCTGTCCTGTACGGAGACAAGAGGGGATTTGGGTCCCCAGTTCCCTAACAAGCCTGCCTTCCTGAACTTCATTCCCACTGGCTACTCATTCAGCCTAGGACTTCAAGCTTGAGTTCCTTCCCCATCTCTAACTCCTCAGTCTCCCCTGTTGTCTAAGAGAAAGAGATGCTTATTTACTCTTGTTTCTAAAGCCAGCCTCTCCTAGACTTAATAATTTCTGCTCTTTTCCACTATTCAGCAATATTTTTTATATTCCTCCCAGGTGACAGATACTGTCCAAGGCTCCTGGAATGTAGCAGAAGTCAAAACAGACTGAAATCCCTTCCTTGGTTAGCTCACATCCTAGTGAAGCGGGGAAACTAAAAGCCAGACCCTAACTTCCACTGGTCTCCCTTTCTTCTCTATCGTCTTCAGTAAGTCGCCCTCTGAGTTACTTTCCTTTTGCCCTCAAAGATGCAGGCCAGCTCCTGGCTGTCCTGTATGGGGAGAAAAGGGGATTTGGATTTTATCCTCATCCTCTTGCAACTTGTAGCCGCTCTATGATTTCTCTCCTTTCTATTCACTGTTGACCGTGTCAAGCAGTTTATACTTCATGGTTTTAAGTCCTTTTATCCCTCCTCTGCAGTTGAGCTCAGAAACTGAGGACCTTTTCCAGTGCTTCCTCCACTGAATGTCCCTTTTCCCTCTGCACCCTTGTTTCTCACACTCTTTCTTCCTTGGGTTTCTATACCACTGCTTAGTCTATGATCTTCTCCAGCTCCAGGCCCTCCTTGTGTCCTCCATGGGCACTTCTTCCCCTGTCCCTGACTGTGGACAAGGTTCTTTCTGCTGCCTTCTACATTTCTCCCTCACTCTCCTGCCACCTCCAACAGCAGACAACTCTCAAATCTCTATTTAGGCACAAGCCTCTCATTGCTGTACAAAAGGTATATTTCTAATTTTCTTTGGGACACATACAAGCCAGGTGCATTAACTTCCAGCTCTCCATCCCAACTTCCTTGTCTCAACAATAATAGTCCTCAATTCTCCCAATACCAGAAGGAACTCCTTGCTTGGAATTGTGCTAGGCACTAATTATCAAGAAAACCAGCCAGCTCCCTAAGTAAAGGGAACATTTAATCCGTGGATCAATTTAGTTTAGGGGATAAACCCAGTCTCTGGCAAAGAAGGCTAGAAAGCAGGCTTTGTCTTCAAAGGAAGACTTACCATTGCTAGGTTGAATTCTGCAGAACATTGAGTGAATTGGGGAAAGAGAATGGTGCTTGGAGCCTCAGAGAAAGGGCATAGGTGGTGGAGAGAAAGAGAGCTAGAATCAGCTATTTGGTGATTCTGTATCCTGGGCATGGCTACTTCCTTAGGGTTTTGCTCCTATCCCACAATGAACTGATGTGGAATGACAATGATAGAAAGCAGAAAACTCAACTGTCACAGATGACATTACTAATACATATCAAATGGTATTCTAGATGGGATCCTAGAACAGAAAAAGGACATAAGACTAATAAGAAAGAAATTCTGAATAAAGTATGAACTTTAGTTAGTAATCATGTATCAATATTGACTCATTAATTATGATAAATGTATAAATTATGATAAGATGTTAATAATAGAAAAAACTGGATGTAGGATATATAAAAGTCCTCTGTAGTTACTATCTTTGTAATTTTTCTGTATATATGAAATTATTCCTAAATCATTCATTAAAAATAAAAGCACTAAACTCTAATGAATTCTTTTTTCAAGAAAAATGATTTCAAATATAGTAATATTACATATGCAATAAACATTAATATTTCAAGAAAAACAATTTTAAATATAATAATATTACATGCAATAAAAATTTATATTTCAAGAAAAAAGATTTTAAATATAATAATACTAGGGCCAGTGCATGAAAATTCATGCACTGGAGTGGGGGACCCTCAGCCCAGCCTGCTCCCTCTCATAGTCAGGGAGCCCTCAGGGGTGGGAGGCCACCTGGTGATCAGGGGAAGGCAATGTCCCCATCACACCTCTGCTGCTGCCACTGCCAGCAGCGCAAGCCTTGGTCGGTCCTGGTTACCTGAGCCTCGGGTGGCCCTGGGCAATTGGGCTGCCACCATCGGAGGCTTGCCTGTGCCTCGGGCCAGCCCTGGGTGGCTGGGAGGCTGAGAGGACTGAGGGGCTCCAGAGGAAGGCACACTTGTGGCAGGGCCCACCTGAGGGTGGGCCTGGCTAGGCCAAAGACTTGCTGCCCCAGCAGGGCTGAGAGGACTGGGTGCCACTATCTTGTGTCTAGGGGTACCACCATCTTTGCAAGGCTGTGGTGGTCAATTAGCATATTCCCTCTTTATGACATAGGATTACCAAAACTGTACTAACATAGTACAGTATCACAAAGCTGTAGTAAATATTAAAAATCTACAAATAACAGGATTACTTCTATTATATTCTAAAATATTTTTTTCCTCTGGCTCTATTTTTGTTTGTCAGTTTAGCTGTTCATTATATTTCACAAATGAATGGATTGTATGATATTTATCTTTCTCCAACTGACTAATTTTTCTTAGCATAATGCTCCCCGGGACCATCCATGCTGTTGAAAATTTTTTCTTTTTTACAGCAGCATAGTATTCCATTGTGTAGATGTACCAGTTTTCTGATCCAGTCATCTGCTGATGGGCACTTAGGTTGTTTCCACATCTTAGCTATTGTAAATTGTGCTACTATTAACATAGGGGTATATACATCCTTTCTGATTGGTGTTTCTGATTTCTTGAGATATATTCCTAGAAGTGAGATCACTAGGTCAAATGGGAGTTCCATTTTTAATTTTTTGAGGAAACTCCATACTGTTCTCCATAGTGGTTGCAGCAGTCTGCATTCCCACCAGCAGTGCAGGAGAGTTCCTTTTTCTCCACATCCTTGCCAGCACTTGTTTGTTTTTGATTTGTTGATGATAGCCATTCTGACAGGTGTGAGATGGTACCTCATCATTTTGATTTGCATCTCTTGGATGATTAGTGACTTCGAGCATGTTTTCATATGTCTCTTGGCCTTCTGTATGTCCTCTTTCAAAAAGTTTCTACTTAGGTTCTTTGGCAATAAAAATTTGAGAGTCTTCAGCCAGTGCTGAATAAAACACTTGCATTTATTTTTCAAAATAAACAACAAGACACATGTCCCTGTAGTACTCCATAGAATGAACTGCTTTGTACTCAGGAATGTATGAAGGAAATGAGTCCTTAGGAGTACGTGTTTGTCACTTTATTTTGCTTACTATTTTTTACTCCTTCAGGAGTAATAATAATAAAACCAAACAATATATTGCATAATCTCAACAAAATTAAGTTATATATAGGGAGGTTAAACCACATAAGTTTATTGGGATGGTTTGCTCAGAGTAGGCGATCGATACATATTTATTGTTTCCAACTCACACTAAAAGTATTGCTAAATCACATATACAATTGAGTTTGTTGTAAGTAACATGACTGTTACCAAAGATACTTTTAGAAATCCCCTTTGAGGAGACAAGAGAAAGCCCTTCCCATTCTGGAGAGGCTGACTTTGGCTACATAGCTCAGTGACCTGGCATAACCTCACAACCAAAATTTCAGTCTGTCACTCAGCCTTTGGTGGGCCATGGGCCCTCTCAGCTAATATAATTTGGCAAACATGAAGTGTTTTATGAGACAGGCAATGTGGAAAGAACGCTGTAATTTTGAAAAAAGATTTTGCCAATGTTTTTAACCACTCACCTTCCCAAATACTCTGCCTCAGTCGAATTCATTTACAAATACCTTGTATTTTCCATGTCTTTTTCCATTCCCTCTCTAGGGACCCAGGACTGGATATGAATCTTAGCTCTTATAGCCGCCTGGGATCAGGGTGAGTAATCAGCTGAAGGGATCGGGAAAGGGCCAACTTCAAATTATTATCAGGGAAAGGGAGTCAATGGCTAGAATCAGAGGAATCATGTTACATGTTGGATCCCAGGAAACAGTTTCAGATTGTACATGGGCAAATGGGGCAAGAAGACAAGGAATCAGTAATAGTTCTCTGAACTAGAGCCAGGAAGCAAGGATTAAAGAATATGGACACAGCCCTGACTGGTTTGGCTCAGTGGATAGAGCGTCGGCCTGTGGACTGAAAGGTCCCCAGTTCAATTCTGGTCAAAGTCATGTACCTTGGTTGCAGGCACATCCCCATTAGGGGACATCTCCAGTGTGCAGGAGGCAGCTGATCAATGTTTCTCATCAATGTTTCTAACTCCTATCCCTCTTCCTTCCTCTCTGTAAAAAATCAATAATATATATATATTTTAAAAAGAATATGGACACATTTCCAGAACATAGCACCAGATAAAGCTAGGGTGTCAGGAGTTTCTTTTAATGATCTGGGAGGGTGCACATTTACAGGCTCAAGATCATCTCAGACACCTGTGTCCCTATGCCTCACATCACTCTCTTTTGAAATTCTTGCCTATCCCTTTGTCTGTGTAAATCCTTTCCGTTTTCTGTGGACCAGCTCAAGTCCTACATCTTGTATGACCACTGATATGATATTTAATTGGTCTGGGAACAATTGGCTAAAGAACCATTTCCTAATAAAAATGTCAAGTCATTGTAGTATGTTTGTTTTAGGAGGTAAATTTTGCAACTTTTATGTCCCTCTAAGCATACTGCTTTCTTTCCCCAGAACCTTTAGAGTTTTCTCCTCTTTTGCTTTAAAAAAATTTATATTTACAGGAAATTTTGATGTTTTAGCCATATGTTTAAATTTAATGTATCATATACTTACTGTATATAGGCCTGCTTGAAGTTAGGGTTCATGGTTTATTTGCATTGCTTTATATACTTGGTAATAATACCTATTATTTATTAAGTATCAATTATATTTCAGACACTTCACTTATATTATTTCTATTTTTCATAAAAGTTCTTCCAGGTAAGCATGTTATCCCCATTTTGGCTTGGAAAGGTTAACTTGGTCAAAGATTTGAACCAGTTAATGCTTGAGATGGAAACTCAGGTTTGAGCTCTCTTCACTCCTCTAAGCAGCCTTGGGTAGCTGTTGATTTGATTGATGTGAATTTTTGGTTGGGTAATTTATGTTTCTCATCTCCAAGAGATTCTGTAACCATCTCCAGAGCCAGTCTACACAGAAACCAGTGTGTGTGTGTGTGGGGGGGGGGGGGGGGAAGAGGGGGCTCATGCTTTTGTGCCTCCTAATTTCATATGAGAAAAGTTTCAGTATTTTTTTCCTTCCTTTTTGGCTTCCATTTTTCTTCTCTTTTGCCTCCATTATTTTTTGTCCTTTTTCTTATTCTAAACTCATTTATTAAAAAATGAGTTTTCTTATATCACACTTCAACCTTTCCTCCTGCCTCCCAGATATAATTTCCCCTCAGTAAATGCCAGGTCTAATCTATACTTGCAATTTTCCAAAGCCTCTTTAGGTAACTATTAGCTATTGATAAATTCCAAAAGGTTAATTGGTCCAGCAGCAGCTAATATGCATGGCCTTCAGCAGAAGGTGGAGATGGGGGTCTTGTTACATATAGTTTCTTAGAGGAGAAAACCATGTGGAGTTGCTTGAGCTGTTTAGGTCTGACTGTGAAGCTTAAGGCCCTGCTTGCTCTTCTCCAACTCTGAGCTCAAAAGCCTTCTCTGTGGCTCAGAAGGACCAGTCAGCCTTCTCTGGTCAGCTACATTTTCAGATCAGCATAGACCATCAGGTGGAAAGAATCTACTGAATACAAGTGTTTTGATGCATCCCGGAGATATTTAAATTATATACTGAATGTGAGTTATATGCTCTTAAAGTTATATATGTGTGTATAAAATGTGATAATAATGGCAATAAAATGTGATTAATGGTATATTAGTTAAGGCCTGTATCATATGCGAGGAGAGCCCAGAGGCCTGAAGAAGGCAGAGATGCATTTCAGTGTGGTCCTTGATGGTTGACGAGGAACTGCCAGCTAGGGAAGGGAGGTGAATATTGTAGGCAGAATGAACAGCTAGTACCTTAGTGCAAAACCACGGGAAAAATAAAAACAAAGAAAGCTTGTGAAATGTATGACATCTTGCCCACTTTGGGACACTCCTTAACTATAAGACGGATGCTTATTCTGTGCCATGTGATGCTCCAAGTCCTTAACCTGTGCCATTTCATTGAATCTTCATAACAAACCTAGCAGATTAGTTCTGTTATCCCCATTTACACAGTGAAGCAGTAGTAGAACGGGCTGTCTAACCCCAGTGCTTAGGTGCCTAACCACTGTGGTAATTGCCTTCTATCAGGCTCTTCCATGTGTTTGATCAAGAAACAGAAATAATTATTAATGGGGGTTCCTTTTTCAGGTCACCTATATACTTCGTTAATTAAGAAAAACCTTCAAAGGTATAACGGAGATAATGCAACAAATTCCATCCTGGATTTAATTGTGAATCTGAAGATCCTGTTGGGACAGGAAGTGATAAAGGTCACCACCCTTAATTAAGCTTGAGGGGCAGCAAGTGCCAAAAAACATGGAATGCGGGATTCAGACAAAATCATGTTTCATTTCCTGGGATTCATGTGCCAACTTTTATAAAAGGAAAATAGAAGAACCTGTGAGGGTTCAGGTAGTTTATTTTATTTATTTTTTTGTCGTGTTCAGCTTGTATTACTGTTAGCTGCCTTTAAGAACTTCTTGTATTCTTGGCTGTATCATTCACAAGGGGTCAGGTGTTCAACATGGATCTGAGGCAATAATCACATGTGGGGGCCCGGATTCCAAGGGCTTTTGGGAGCGGATTTGTGAGAAAAGAGTGGAAAGGAAGCAAGGAGGAGGATGTTTATTTTTAATAAAGAGACCCTGCCCTAACTTCCTGAACTCAAACCAGTCTAGACTTGTTTTTTTCCATTTTACACAATGTCCGAAACAACAGAATAAATTTATTAAAACCAAACAAACTGGGGGTTGAGTTCTGGCACTGAAAGTCAGACAGAAATAGAATCAGCTGCTTTTGAGTTGAGTCGAGTGGCTGATTTAGAAAGCAGTGGTAGATTAAGGCTGCAATGGCCTTAACTGAACCAAAATCATTTTCACTAGGAGGAAACAATGGGGAGGCAACATGTCTGGCCTGGGGCCCAAGACATGAATTTTTCAGGTCTGCCCTCCCTTTCTTACAATTTTCAAAGTTCAAAGTGAAATGAACCCTTATAGTCATTTTTCCCATCACCTTATTTTGTGTGGAGGGGACTGAGACTCAGAGACGTTAGATGTTCCCCTCTTCCAGTCATAGCGTTAGAGTAAACACAATATTGCTAAGTTACCCGACAGTACCTACCAAAGGGCAGGTTCAGTTTTGGCCCTTCTGGATTGGGAAAAATAACGTGGGAACAATTTATTTTACATACATTTGAGCATAGATTCACAGAGTCAACTCTAGTCATTGCTAGGTTCTGTGTTTGAGGATTATCCAGTTTTCTCCCATTTAGGCTGCCTTGTATGGTGTTTTGGCATCTAGACAAGGGGTGCATATGTGTGTGTTTGGGGAGTGCTGGTTTATAGGAGTTTTTGAGCCTAGGCCAAAGTCAATGTGTATTTTTACATTTCAGAATGCTTTCCATTCCTCATTTCATTTTATTCCTACTATATACTTGTGAGGAGATAAAAAGTTAAAAGGAACTCCATTTCACATGTATGGAAAAATGAGACATAGTAATGTTCCCAAGATGACATGATTACTTGAATAAAGAAGTCCAGATTCGAACCCAAATATCCTCTCTTTTGTTTCAATTTTCCAAACAGCAGGCCACACTTTACTACCTCTTCTTCTATTAGTTTGAATCAGAGAAGTTGTAAAATAAATGAATACTGGAAGGTAAGATATGCTTCTATCTTTAAAAAATATTTTTGTTGATTTCAGAGAGGAAGAGAAAGAGAGAAACATCAATGATGAGAGAGAATCATTGATTGACAGCTCCCTGCACGCCCCTTACTGGGGATCGAGTCCAAACTTGGGTATGTGCCCTTACCGAGAATCAAACCAGTGACCTCCTGGTTCATAGGTCGATGTTCAACTACTGAGCCACACTGGCCAGTTCATATCTTCATTTTTACAAACGATGCTTCTAGTTAATTTATTTGGGTTAATTTTGAAGAGATGTATGGCATTTGGAATCATAAGAGTTGCTTCTTTTCTGGATACCATTATTTTAAAACTAGAGGCCAGGTGCACAAAATTTGTGCCCTGGGGAAGGGAGGTTCCTCAGCCTGGCCTGCACCCTCTCTTAGTTCAGGACATCCCTCTTACAGCCTGAGACCCCTCTCTTCTTAATGCCCACCTGCTCACTGCTCCTTACTGCTCAACTCATTGCTCCTTAGCACTGCCACTGTGCTTGCCAGCCATGAGCTCAGTTTCTGGCTGAATGGCGCTCCCCCTGTGGTAGTGCACTGACCACCAGCTTCTGTGTTGAGCGTCTGCCCCTGATGGTCAGTGCGATCATAGCAACTGGTCATTCTGGTCACTCCACTGTTAGGGTTGCTTAGGCTTTTATTATATAGAGTTAGTTCTCCATACCTAAAGAGACAGAACCTTTCCTGGCCTTTTTGTGATGAACAGTACTCCATGCCCGACTCTTCTAATGTTCAATCATTTTATTAGGACATTGTAAAAGACAAGATGTCTTGAACAAATGAAACTCTATGGCAGTCTTTTATGTGCTAAGCAGATAAATAATTCTAATGGAAGGGATAGCTGCTTGGGATAGTGACTTTTTCCTTAGGAGATTCCCTAGTCCCTTCAAGTGTTTCCCTTTGTACAACTGTGACCACTTTGCTCAGATCTTAGTGGCTTGATATCTTTACAGAAAGAAAACACACAAACCTTTTATCTTAATGGATTTTTGAGTGCCTGTTTATTCAAGGGGTATGCCCCTTAGAGAAACATGGTCAAGAATTTGTGGAGGTGCATGAGAAATTAAAATTGGGTCCAAAATCAACAAAGCATTTGCTATGGTTTAGGTTCTATTTTTTGTTTTTTGTTTTTTGGTGACTAATAACTGTAACTTATAAAGTTCCTCTACCAAATGCATCCCTTTTAAGGTCCTGCTTGATGGTTATCACAGCTTTCCCTCATTCATTCATTAGTTATGTGGCCACAAAGTCCTTTTTAAGTTTATTGTTAAAACTTCTCTCTCTACTTGGATCTTGAAAACCTTGTGCTTAAAACTAGACATTTCTAGAACTATGTGGAAATTGTGTATTGTGACTTGGGCTGTTTGGAAATGGCTGGGCTGAGATACTAAGATGTAATTAGAATCACACAGATCGGAAAATGGTGACTTTCTCCTTGAGGAAACCCTGATAAACTTGAGTATTCTATAATTTAGCAAATTGGAAAATGAGGAGGTGGAGAGGGTCATAAGCTGATGGCAGTTCTAAAACTGCAGTCCTTAGGAACTCTCCATTTTAGTACTTGTTCTGGCTCCCATAATTATGTTCAGCCCGAAACTCACTGGCTACCATTCTTTTCCAAACAGCAGCTGGCCCCAGCTGAGCAATGATTCTCTGCCCTTTAGTCCTCACCTTACAAATCAACATCACATTATTGGCCATAACCATTCTTGCATTTCACAATCGTGTAAATACCTTACCACAAACCACATGCCTGCAGGAACACCTAACATTTCCACTTGTTGACTGACCTAGGGCTAGGCCCTTCCCGTCTCCGCCCCGGCATATCATTAGTGGCGTGGAGGGAAAAAGAGCACGTGGAGTGCCCAGATGAGTCAGTCCCAGAGAGGCTGCAGGTGTGAGCTAAATCACAAGCAAGCATTTCCCATTTTCCTTCTGTGGCATGTTTGCCAATGTGTGGTGAAGTGCCCTTTGGAACTAGGAAGATTCTCATGGTCACGGAGGAAAAAATAGAGGTTGCAGGTCAAGGCCAGGACTTTCAATGTAGTGTTCAGTATGTATTCAGTTCCCTTCAGCTACTTCTTTCCCTGACCGTGTCCCTTGGTGCTCAGCCTTTATACTATAACTGAACCCACTTTAACCTCTGCCCCAAGTAGTAACCTGGAGCAGTATCCTAGGAAGAGGTGAAGATGGGGGAAGAAGCAGAAACAGAGGCCATGAGTTGGCAGAAAAGTACGAAAGATGGACCACAGGGTGGGTAATTATTAGCAGAAAGTGAATATGCCAGAAAGAGTGAGGAGCAGCAGGAAGTGGTAACAGGAAGGTAAGGCACTATTCACTCTGGATATAAAAGGAAATTATATTTAATAAGAAATATGATAGAGTCCATGAAATTTAGTCAGTATAAATAAGCATTATGGTCAGAATTTAAAGTTAAATCTAACATCTGTTTTTATTCACTCAGAAATTACTGTTCAAGTCTTTGATTTCTCTTTATTGAATATACATCATTATTATCATTAAAATACTTGACTACCTACTAAGAACATTAGAAATTCAGGCCATGTTGGAAAAGGTCACTGAGAGGACATGAACTACGAGCTGGACCTGGACAATTAGAGTCTCCTTATTCCCTCCCTGTCTTTGGAATGTACGTGCTGCCCACAATTTCCCATTGTGGAAGTTTTTTGAAGATACACCTTTGAGAGAGTAAGAGTCTAAGGATGAATACATGATTAAACTATAGTTATAGCTTCTATATAAAATTTTAAGATTGTGGTGAGTGGGTGCAAAGATCTACTCATCTTGTGACTGCCCAAGACAAGACTTGTATGTAAATTCCCTTGCTTAATAAAACTGCGACCTACCAATCTGAAGTGGTCTTCCTCTCTTTTTTTCATCTCTTCTTGCCTTCTGCGAAAGGTGCCAATTTCAGATCTCTCTCAGGCAACTCCCAAGTTTGCATATCATTTCTCAATATCTTAGTTAACTTCCTATTTGTCCTCTATGGGGGAACCAGATGACTGAGGATGGGAAGGGCTGAAATTTACATTATGCTCTGTGGGATCTGGTCTGTCTTCTGATACATCTTTATCTCATGGTAGAAGTACTCAATAAATACTTGATAAAGAAATGAATGAGTGAATGACTGTGAGAATGAGCACTTACTACTGTCCCTGGAAACCTTATTGTGAATTAGCTTCAATTCAATAAAGGGGCTACATCTTATTATATGATAAAATGAACGTATTCTTTCCCCACTCTTTTGTATAACATTGGTGCGGTGATTATGGTCACATGAAAGAAGACACATTTGAGTTGCTATAAAAAAGTATCACAGGCTGGGTGGCTTATACGCAGCAGAAATTTATTTCTCACTGTTTCATAGGCTGCAAGTTTGAGATGAGGTTGCCAGTATGGTCAGGAGGAAGAGCCACTTTTGGGTTACAGACTCGTAATTATATCCTCACATGGTAGTCGGGGGAAAAAATCTCCCCGGTTCTCTTTTTATAAAGGCACTAATCTTATTCTCGAGGACGCCACTTTCATGATATGATCATCTTCCAAAGGCCCTTCGTCCCAATACCGTCGTATTGGGCATTGGGATTTAACATACAAACTTTGGGGACATACAAACACATTCAGACCAGAACACCGCCGCTGCTGGGCATGTCGACAGATGACGGCACTTAGCTGAATCCCACTCACCAACCTCCAACCCAGCGATTGCCCTTTGCTGAGTGATCACTCACATTTCCTGTTTGCAGCCTGCATCAGACGTTCCATGGGAGGGGATAAAGTCTTAGCCGCCATTCTCCAACTTGGGACAACTCTGCAAGGACATTTCAGCACCAAATATCCTCGTGGGATAACCTGAGCCTTTGTTGTGACTACATCAGAGCCAAACTTTTCCTTCAGCTTTATCCTACTTTCTTCATTTCCCCACAGGTCCCCAGAGCATCCCCTATTAAACTTCCGAAAGGAAATTGAGTCTCAGAGTCTTCTTCTGGAGAAGCATAACCTCTCACATAACATGTTAGTTAATTTTAAAACTCTTAGTTCACCAGAGCTAGAATGATGTCAAATCTCATCTGGTTTTTTCTTCCTTAAGCCGAAACTAATACCACATTACCATATTTAGACCAGCGGACTAAATGCAGAAATTGAATCCTGCTATTAAGATGTAGGTGAACCTTTTTTTTTTTTTTTTTGACAATAGAACAATAAAGTCTATACAAGTAGCTTAACCTATACAAGTAGCTTAATCTCTTAACACTTAATTCTCCATTACTTCCTCTCCTAGCATGACTCGATATTACATTGTTAAACCCACAGAAATAATGATCTCTGCTTGCAGAATGACAAGAAAAGAATAATACACTGGTTTCCCACAGAAATGGTTTGAATGGGGGTGAACCTTTATGATTTTTAAAATTCATGTTTCTTTGATTTCTAGAGTACATTTTCTTCAAAGGTTTGAAACTCAAAAGGAGTTTTTAACTTTCTCCTTTTCTAACTCTCTAGGTTTCTCCTTGTAAAAGTACTGTAACTAGGAGGATAAGCCAGATACACCCTACTTCCTGTTTTATTTTTCTCTGTTTGGAAAACCACATACTTTCAGAAAGGTGAAACAAATAGGGCTAGTTTCAAACTCAATTGTGAAATAAAGTTTGTTCATGATGAACCTCTAGCCTTTTGTGGTAGACTCTTTCCCTTTGTGGTTTCTCTTCCCCAACTCTGCCAGCTTTCTCTTCCTCAGCCCACTGCCAGCTTCCTGCCCACCCCTCTCCTCAGCACCCTTCTCCTTCATCCAGCTTTCCCTGTTCTGCTGTTCTCTGTTCATGACCCAGTCTGATGGCTCCCATGCTGCCTACTGTTACTATAACAGAAATGTCCCTGTTCTATAATATAATGTCCCTGCTCATCACCCAAGGCCTACTTTGCTCTCTTGGGAGACAATTTTGTCTGGCACTCTTATAGTTGATTAGTAAGTATCTAAATGAATTAATGAGTGTAATGAATATATAAACTGCTCTCTCAATATACCAGTTAACATCCCTCTTACCTCCACCACCTCCGGTGTATATATTTAAGGTGACCAGACGTCCTGCTTTTGGCAGGACAGTCCCGATTTTTAACAATTTGTCCCGCGTCCCACGGTATTTTTTTAAAAAAGTCCAAAAGATTTAAAAGATTCTTTCAAAAAATTGGGACTTTTTAAAAATGCCACGGGACGCGGGACAAATTATTAAAAATCGGGACTGTCCCGCAAAAAGTGGGACGTCTGGTCACTTTAATATATATACACTACTAATAGGGGCCTGATAAAAATAGCATACCTTCTTTTGCAGCATGACCAAACTAGGTGAGTTGGGGGAGGAGTCCCATGACAGGTGGTTGCTAGAGTATTCTATTAACTATGCACTTCTGATGCTTCACATTTGGGACCTTGCTGATGCTGGAGAGATTGTTCCTCCCAGAGCTAGCCAATTCCTAGAGAGAGCAAACAACTCACCTGTTAGAGCAAGCAAGTCAAACTCGCAGCGGCAGGCATGCGGCCCGCTGGCTACAAGTTTAACATGCTTCTGAGTGTCTTTCAAATGCAAACCAACCAATCCATAGCCCATATTCCACCCACTTCTTTTACTCTCACAGGGCTCACACACTGGTTCATCATCTATCTGCCCTAATTACCAGGGCCAGGTTCCAGCCAGCTCAGGGCAGCTCTCAGGACTCAAAGCCTGATGAAAGGACTCAAACCAGCCAATCTTGCTCACCCCACCCTGCCTATTTCCTTCTACAGAAACTATGATAAAGGCCCATATTTTCTCTCTGTTCCCTTTGTCTCCTGACCAACCATGGTGCTATGGGGACATCACATGTCCCCTCTCCCCATCCCCCCACCCCTTGGGAACTGCAATAAACAGTCTTTTTTTTTTTTTCTTTTAAAAATATATTTTATTGATTTTTTTTTCCCAGAGAGTAAGAGAGAGGGATAGTTGGAAACATCGATGAGAGAAAAAACATCGATCAGCTGCCTTCTGCACATCTCCTATTGGGGATGTGCCCACAACCAACGTACATGCCTTTGACAGGAATCAAACCTGGGACCTTTCGGTCTGCAGGCTGACTATCTACTGAGTCAAACCGGTTAGGCAATAGACTGTCTTTTCAATGGCATTTTTCCTTCTGACCTGTTGACCTCACTATACCTGAATAATAAGAAAACCTACATTTTAAAAGCTTACCTCAACTACTTCACTAATCTCAAGTGGGAGGTCTGATTCTTTTAAGAGCCTGATGAAAGCCTCTCCTTTCCATAAATTCTGAAATTAGAGAAATGGCTTTTCCTCAGAGAAGGCAGCATAGTATTAAATAAAACATAAAAATAATTACAGACTTTATTTAATATACATTATCACCCTGGGGTCACAAAAAAGCCTATGAATTATTGTATTCTTCTCAATGACTGAAGTTCAAAGATACAAAATGATTTTCTCAAGATCACAGAGCCACATACACAGATGAGGTGAAACTCAAACTCTCCCAACAGTCCTCTGACTCAGGCTCTGCTCCCACTCCTTCCTCTATCATAATCTTCCAAAACTTCCAGTATCTTTTACAATGTTTTCTTGCATAATATCACTGTTTCCTTCAGACTTGAGAGAAAAAGTATGGCAGTCTTTCCAACTTGGACCAATAAATGATTCCACAATAAAAAATATAGCTGAGCTATATCTAAATCTTTCAATAATAATAATACAGTCTTGGGGAGATGAATGTAGAGTTTTAAGAGGATAACACCAAAAAACAGAGATGATCTATAAATTACAGGAGTTTATGATACTAAGTCTGACCTTTAGTGAATTAATTAGAGCCTTCACAAATTTTCTTTCTGAAGAAAATTTCAGAAAGTTCCATTCTTTGGTTACAAGTCCCCAGAGACACAAAGAACAGGATTGGCTGAAAAAAAAAAAAGACAGGAAAAAACACCTTGCAGTTTTGGAAAAACAAAAAATGAAAAGAAATACTTAAATTCACTACCATAAAAATAAAAATAAGCATACAGAAGATAATATAAAATAAAAGTGCTATTGAATTCTATCAAGCAGCAAAATGCACATGAAGATGTTAAAACCTGCCCAGCAGGTGTGGCTCAGTGGTTGAGCATTGACCTATGGACCAGGAGGTCACAGTTCTATTCCCGGTCAGAGCACATGCCTGGGTTTGGAGCCCAGTCCTACGTATGGAGCTTGCAGGAGGCAGCCTATCAATGATTGTTTCTCATCATCGATGTTTCTCCCTCTCTCTCGCTTTCCCTTCCTCTCTGACATCAATAAAAACATATATATTTTTTAAAAAAGATGTTAAAACCTACGTATGTGGTCAGTGTTAAGAAGTTAATGGGAGCAAGACGTCAAGTATAACAATTGAAAAATTAATCCCAATATTGAATAAAATATAGTTTGTGAAAATTTATTTGTTAACAGTTTGGCATTTCACCGTTTTAAACAAGAAAGAGGAAAGGGAGGGAGAGAAATAATCAAGTGAGTCAAATGATTTGGAACTTTAACAAAATATTGCTGAAAGAGATGGATTGTGAATGAGGAGAAAAGAGAACTGGATAAGGGGGCTGAAGAGCAACCAGCAAGAGGTCGAAGTTGCTGTTTGGAGATGGCGATTGGCAGCTGTTAAGGATTTCCACAGAGCGTGGCTAAGAAGAAACTCGCTCGTGTGCCTGGGGGACCTCAGCTGGATATCAGGAAGAATTGCTGACTGTAAATGTCAAGAGCTCTGGTTTTCAGGATCAAAGGGAGGCTTCTGGGATGTGCCTGTCCTTGGAGTATTTTTTCAGCCTCAAGCAAGAGACTGTTTGGGTGGTTTTCTGTAGGCCTGTGGATAGACTGGATGGCCTGCTCAGACTCCGCAGGTCTCATGTTGCTGAGAGGCGTGTCGAACACAGCTGCCTTCACAGTGTCCTTGCCAGCTGCTGACTCCCAGCTCAGAGTCTGAAGGAACAACCAAGTCTTTCACTCTCCGTTCCTCCCTTGGACTAGTCCTTAGGAGTGTTCTGTGGTTTTCAGCCCTTGAGCACTTAGGTGCTCTCCTTCTGAGCCAAGGGCCTCCTGGGAACAATGGAGCATCTGTGTGTTGACAGTAACAGCCTGTGAGCCAGAGACACTTGGCCAAGCTCTCCCTCCCACATGGCTGGATTGCACACCTCACCTGCAATAATCCATGCTTAGTCAGCACTAGCCTGCCCCAGAGCCAAGTGCCCCCCTTCTTCCCGCACCCCTTCCCCAACCTGTTACCTGATTTGAGCCTGAGCAATTTGGCCACATTTATACTAATCCTCATGCAGGATGGTCTCTACTTACCTCCTATCCCACCCACGGAGTGGCTTATAGCCTGACACTAAACAGTAGGCACCGAAGGGTGAGGTACCTACTGCTTAGTTGGCCAGCTGGGTATTTATAAAAGGTTTGCAAAGAGATGCCAGTCTTTTCCAATAACATTATTGCCTTTTATTTATTATGCAGTTGTTGATTTACATGGGGAAGTGGGAACACAAAACAAGCAAAGAGTTTTACATGGTCTATTTCTGCTGAGTTCAGAACCTGGGGAACATCATTTGACTTCTGGCAAAAAGACAGTTCCTCAAAGGTGTGTAAAACCCTTTTGTTCTTGGGCCCAGTGTTAGAGAAGGGGACAGGAACTTATGAGGAAAGTAGAGTTTCAACCCTTAAGTAACCCTTATAGAGAAGAAACTATGCTGTGCGTAGGTCATGTGCAATGTCCAAATTCAATATTAAATGACAAATCAGGACAATTTCCTTTGAGCCATGTCTCTTCATGCCGGTACCATAGTATGCATTTCTCTTACGGCCTCCACCCAGTGGTGTTATAGTGGTACTACAGCGTCTGGGCCTACATGATATGAATGCATAAGAGAAAATTGTATGGGTAGTGAGAGAGAATATAGGCAAATTAAAAGAAAGGACATGGAGAATAAATGAGGTTTTGAGGAACAAAATGGAGCTGT
This sequence comes from Pipistrellus kuhlii, assembly GCF_014108245.1. NCBI lineage: Eukaryota > Metazoa > Chordata > Mammalia > Chiroptera > Vespertilionidae > Pipistrellus > Pipistrellus kuhlii. The sequence goes on from NW_023425529.1 coordinate 21,166,831, forward strand.
GTGTGTGTGTGTGTGTGTGTGTGTGTGTGTGTGTGTGTGTGTGTGGTGGTAGTGATTTTGTTGTTTAGTGTCCCTGAGGTTTGAGTTGCCCCTCTTCATTCAGCATGAAGCAGATGCTTGGTGGTATGCAGAAGTATTGGGGAGAAATCAGAGTTCCACCTTTTGAGTCTTTTCTTCTGTGTCATGACTTTCACTCTGAAAAATGCCAAGACACGATATTTAGATTTGGAGTCCACCCCCAGAACTTCTAAATCTACCTGCAATTTTTCTCTTACGAACTCTCTGAATGGAATTTGTTTACTATTGATATTGTACACAGAATGGTGAAATCCAGAATTCGGCTCTTTTGAATAGGCAAGACCTTTTCCAAAAATGCTTTTGTAGTTCTATCTCCATGACTAGCTCCTAAAAAGTATCCGAGCTCTGTCTACTGTGTCCTCATGTACTTCTGCTCTTAATCAAATTCAGTGGAACCCAAAGAGTTTTTATTCAATAGGAATAATAGGGACATAGAAAGGAAGAAAAGTCAACTTGCCTTCCAGGTAGTCTGTCACTTACCAGCCTTTTCCCTTTTAAGAATCCATCACAAAAGTTTTGCACGAGCTCTACTGAAACTTCTGCCACGTTCAATGTATCCCACTCCTCATCTAGAGTCCGGTAAATTGCCAAAGCTGGCAGTTCAGACTTATTTAGTTTGAAAAAGGATATCACCTTCCCATTTTCCTTCACACCACTGTCCACCAGAATAAAAAGTATCTGCAGTTGGAGAAGTTTTTAAAGAGAAAGATCTATTTGAGGTCCTGAGGAGAAATACCTTGTAATTGTGGCAGTTTACTCTGATTGAATTTATGGTTTGTGCATTACAATTTACATCTCAATTGAATCAGTATGGCTTTGTTCTGGCTTTGCATTGCTTAAGTATTTTACCCCTTTGATTCAATTTTAAGAACACAGCCTTTGAAGATACTTCAGTGGTTAACTTTAGTGATTAACTAAGTAGAGCCTAAAGGTTAAAAGCGGAGAATAAATTTTAAATTTTGCTTCTGGTACTTTTTAGCTGTGTGACTCAGAGCACATTACTTGGCCTCTCTGAGACTCAGTGCTTTCATGGGCAAAATGGGAGTTTGTTGGAGGAGATTAAATGAGAGGATGCATTTAGCATTTCCACTACATGTTGATGAAAACACCTTGGCGGCTGCTGGTGGCTGGCAGTGGCTGCAACAGCAGGGTGATGAGGCTGGTGCCTTTCCCTGATCAGCCTGGTTGCCTCCTGCAGAGGACCATGCCTAAGCCATCAGTAAGACATCCCCTGAGGGCTCCCTGTGAGAGGGCAGGCTGAACTGAGGGACCTCTTCCCCAGTGCACAAATTTTATGCACTGGCCCCCAGTATTAAATAACTTTGAAAACTTAAAGTCTTACAGAAACAACCACCAGCAGGTCAGCTTATTTAATCATCAGACAGCTCTTATCATTGAACAGATCATGTAGTTCAATATAGTAACTTTGAAGGGGTTGAAGTTTTACTTTTAAGTGATATTAAATAGAATTGCACAGAGTAGGGAAGGAAAACAATATTTATTATCCATTAGGCATCAAGTACTGGACATTCATTAGGCACCAAGTATATGATAGGTATTTGATATGAGAAATAAACCCTGAGGTCTAAAAATGTAAGGGGTTATGGCAAGGAGAAAAATATCATAATAAATACATGATTTTTATTTTTACTTCTCAATGTAGAAAAAAAAGCAATAGACTAGCACTAATGGAAGATATAATTATATAGGTTTTGAATAGTACAAAATATAACATCTTTAATTTTAAATCAGAGTAACGTGATTTATTATGTCCCAGTTATTATTTTATCTCTTAACCATACTAGTTTTCCTTATTTATCTCACTTCCCTAACCACATCTGTCTTTTTCTACTGTCCTGGTGTTGAGTTTTCAAAAGGGTATCTCCCAATGCAGACTTACCTTCCCCTGGAAGAGCTTAGCAGCCTTGTGGTATCTGTGCATGCTTTCTTCATACTCTGGGGAGGCCTTGTCCATAATCAGGAGAAGATGAATCTGAACCATGCTATTAAATAGACCAATCACAGTCTGGCAAATTGAAATACGTTATAGTAGAATTAAAGAGAGAGGAAGAAAGAAAAAAACCATTACTGGCCACCCAGGGACTAGGCAAACTACAACATAAATGAGAATTGTAAATCCATAACACAAATGGTAACTAGCCTTTAAGATGCCTGTCAGTAAGATTTACCCTCTGGTTCTCATGCAACTGTGCTGATCCCTTTCCCCTACACTGTGTAAGGCTGAGTGGAGTAACTAATGGCATATTGCAGAAATGATCAAGTGTGACTTCCAATGTTGTCATAAAAGACATCATAGTTTCTCCCTTCCTCTCTCTTCTATTACTCACTCTGGGGAAAACAAGCCCAAAATTAGAGAGATTCACAGGGCAAGGGACTGAGGCCTCTTATTAACAGCCAGCACTGATTTGCCAGTCTTGTGATTGAACCATCTTGGAAGCAGATCCTCCAGCCCCAGTCATACCTTCAGATGACATTGCCTCCCTGATCAGTGACTATAACTGCACAAGACACCCAGATCAAAAGCACTTAGTCTAGCAACTCCCAAACTGCTGACCCACAGGAACTGTGTAATAAATTTTTATTGGATTAGGCTGCCAAGTTTTGGGATAATCTATTATGTATCAACTAGAGGCCCAGTGCAAAAAATTCATGCATGAGGGGTGTCCCTCAGCCAAACCTGCACCCTTTCTAATCTGGGACCCCTTGAGGGCAGTCCACAACCCAGAACTGTTGGCTCACAACTGCTTCCCTGCCTCTATCTGATTGCCTCTAACCGCTTTTGCCTGCCAGACTGATCCCCCTGACCACTCCCCTGCCAGCCTGATAGATGCCTAACTGCTCATTGGCTGGCCCAATTGCCCCTAACTGCTCTTCCCTGTCAGCCTGGTCACCCCTAACTGCCCTCCCCTGCCAGTTTGTTCACTCCTAACTGTCCTCTCCTGCAGGCCTGGTTACCTCCAACTGCCTCCCCTACAGGCCTGGTACCCCCCAAATGCCCTCCCCTGCAGGCCAAGGTTCCCCCCACAACTGTCCTCCCCTGCAGACCTGGTCTCCCCCAACTTCCCTCCTCTGCAGGTAGCCATCTTGTGGTGGCCATTTTGTGTCCACATGGGAGCATCCATCTTTGACCACATGAGAGTGGCCATCTTGTGTCTTGGAGTGACAGTCAATTTGCATATTACTCTTTTATCAGATAGGATAGACAACAAATATACCATGTACTATACTAGTCACTTTGACTACATAGTAGTAGTGCCTTCTTTGGAGTGCCGATTATTTGGCACTGTTTTCAGATTTCTACATATAACAACTTATTTAATCCTCTAAGTCCCAGTTTCATAAATGAGAAAATTGAAGCAAAAACTCTCCCAAAGTCACCTAAAGTAGACTCGGATTAATACCAAGCTGCCTGACCCCAGAGTCTGTGCTCTTAACCATCAGGATGAACTGCCTTATACACAGTTAGTTACAAAACCCCAATCTGAACCAGTTCAACTCTCAGTGTGATTGAATCAGTCTACTTTGGGTCAGCAATACAATGAGCTTTTCAGGAGATCAAAGGTGTTGGCTCCTTTTGGCTGACTCACCAGGAAGCTGTCAGTGATGAAGGGGGTGAGATAGCCCTGAGCCAGAGTGAGGAGAGGAGTGGGTGAAACCAGGCCACTGCCTCCCTTCATTTCACTTTCCTAAAATAGTGCTACAGGTATCTTTATTTTTAAATGAATCCCATTCCTTTCCACCACTTCCTTTAAAATACGGAAAGCATTGCTGTAAGACCAGCATGTACACAGGAAGGGAGAGTATGAGGGTTAATGAACCATTGGTCAGAATCCCAGGATGGTGGGAGGGGGAGCAATTAGGTAGGATCTTTCTGTAAGCTGTACATTGCTCCATAGAGATTCTCTAGCTCTCTTGAACAACATGTTGACAAAGGAGGCCCAATTAGTTCTTTGCCCCAAATTTCTCCTTATAGTTTAAAACCAGTTCTTAGATTTTAAATTGGAGAACCTTGGTGTTAAAGAATTGTCTTTTGTTTGATTAGATTCTGCTATTAAAATTTAGAGCATGCATCTACCCTGCTAGAGCATACGTAGAGGATGATTCTTGGGAAGGGTCAAGAAATCAAAACTAAGGAGTTAAAAGGTACCGCAGTCTTAGCAGAAGGATTAGACAGACCAGAAGTGATTAGTTTAATTCTAACAGACACATCCCAGTTTTCACCTTGAAGCCAAGGATTGAGTATGTGCATTAAAAGTGCATGGCTGGCCAGACACGTGCCTGTGAGTTTCTGTCCAGTTGCTACTGATGCAAACCTCTGCACTGGGAACAGCTAAGAAATAGCTATGTAGTATGGGCAGGTCTCTAAGTGAGAAAAGTACTACTTTTGGGAAATGAAGACATTATAATAAAAGTTAAACTTGCTTCTCTAAAGAAATTCTTATTTAATATCTTCTTGATGTGGATTGCCTTTACTACTAATGTAAAAATTATTTTTTTTTAAAAAAAAGTATTATTCTCTAAGATAAGAGATGGACTGGGCATAAGAACTCAGAAAGGCTAGTCTTTGCCCCTGCTTTAGTGAGCCTGAAGAACTCCAGGACCCTAAACTCAGGGTCCATAAAATCAGATTTTCTGGTTCCACTTGCAATCTTGGAATCACTGTAGACACAATGGTGAGAGTGACGATGGTCTAGGAGAAAAATGCCCTTTTAATTATTGTTGCCAACACTCCTTGGGTGCATGTGTTTGAAATCTTAGCAAAAGTGGAAATGGAATCACCACTCCATGGAGACAAACATGGTGTGAGAGGGGGGCAGGAATTTAATCAACAGGAAAAGAGGTGTTTTCCATTGAAGGCTCTGTAGGGCAATGGAAAAACCACAGGAGATCATGAGAAAAGAAGGGGCAAGTGCAGTGGGCTGTTTCTGGAGCTCAAATTGCTAGCCATATGGCTTTGAGGAAATTACTTCACTTTTCTGAACTCCCATTTCCCATCCTGTAAAATGGAAATAGACAATGTGAACTAATGCATCATGAATTATAATTTCTGCCTTTAATTATGCCTTTTCTATTTATTATGTAATCTTGAATAGGTCAGTTGGATTTTGAATGTTCTGCTCTATAAAATGGGCATAATAATTCCCTGTCTTCTACCTCAAAATCAATGTAGGGATCAAATGAGAATGTGGTGGGAAAGGGCATTGTTACTTCTAAAAATCATGACATGCACATAAAAAACTGTTATTAGAGAATGAACAGCAATTCTGAGCTGATGTTGATCACTAGCAATTAGTATTCCATCACTCCATGATCTCTGTCAGGGAAAATAAAAGTCAGGTCATATAAAGTAAGTCTATAAACTGTAGAGTGTTAGAAGGCCAGCCAGAAGATAAACAGGACAGGTTGACCAACACATCTACCCAGGCTATATACAGCATATGACACTAAGAGAAAATAAGCTCAGAAAGAAAGTTGAGCCACCATGAGGTTCTGGGTCCATGCAGGTGGTACCAGACCTGGAACTGTTAATTATTGGCCCACAAGGATGAAGGTGCAAAAAATGGGAAGAAGTGCATAACAATTTTTATAGAAATTTTACATAACTGTGGCATCCAAATACGTGACCAATAGAGTTTATTTTAAAAGGGTTTTTTTTTTGTCTATTAATTGATTTTATTACTTTTTACAAGGTATTGGTTCCTGATGTGGTAGAGGAAAAAATAGACCTTCAGCACAGATTGTTTGGGGAGTGTGGTCTAGAGTGTTGCTGGGATCAGAGTTGCCTTCATGGAACACTCTCAGGTGGCAAAATTCAGAGATTTTTGAATCAGTCATCTTAACTTTGCATTGTGACTCTCTTCCTTCCTAATCATGTGATAGGTCATTTAACTTCTCTGCTTCTTTCTTGAAAAGCTCTCAATCTGAAAGGTGTAGTTAGGATGACAACATGAACAACTAGGTGTTCAATGAATTGCAGCTATTACTGGTCAAAGGACAGAACTCCTGAAAGAAAATATCTCGCTATGAAGACAAGTCCACGCCCCTTTTTACACCCCCCACCCCCCCACCCCAGCTATGAAGACAAGTCCACGCCCCTTTTTACACTCCCCCCCCCCCCCCCCCCCCCCCCCCCCCCCCACACACACACAGGGACCTTAGGACTATTGTTTACCACAGGGTTGTACTCTGTCACAAAATGGAGACTGTTGATCTCAATGAAACGGCTTAATCTGGTGTCATCAATGCTTTCAACGTCTTCACTCCCTAAAATCAGATGTTCATTATCCACCTGCATAACACAGAAACAATAATTGTCACTGTTCTGTCTTTATTCGTTCATTGACAAATGTTTCTGGAATATCTACCACGTGACAGACACTGACACAGTTCCAAAACCAGAAAGATAAATAGGAAATGTTCCTTGCCCTTGAAGAACACCCTGTCCTGTGGGATACACAGTGAACAGACATGTCCCACAGAAGGTAGCAAGTGTCATCACAGGGGAATCACAGGCCCATATGTCATCTGAGGAAGAGTAGAAATGCTTTCAGGACGAGGCAGCTCCCTTAGAAGGCATCCATAAATGTTACATATAGATTATCTTATCATTCAGTTCAAAATGCTTTCAAATTTCTGTTCTTATTTCTTCTCTAAACTATTGGTTATTTAGAAGTGTATTTTGTAATTTGAAAGTAAGATTTTCTGGTTACTTATTTGTTATTAATTTCTAGCTTAAGATTTACATTTATTATATTATATATGTCCTTAAAATTGTGTATATTCTACAATTTTGGGGTGTACTATTCTGTATATGCACCTGTGGTCACATGGTGAATTATATAGTTATGTCTATTCTTATTGATTTTTTAAAACCAGTTTATTCTATCAGAGAGGAATGTTAAAATCATCTATGATTGTAGATTTAACTATTTTCCTTACAATTCTGCCAGTTATTTTGTCTGTATATTCTCAGGTGATGCATTAGATTAATGCAAATTTAGAATTCTTAAATTTTCTGGATAAGTTGAAACTTTATCATTATGAAGGTCATTCTTTATCTCTAACGATGCTTGTCTCAATGACTACTTTGCCTAATATTAATATACTTATTCCACCTTTATTTTGGAAATGTTTGCATGATATATTTCTATCTTCTTTATATTTTACTAATATTACTGTGTCATTATGTTTAAAAATAATGTATCCCTTCTAAAAAGCACAGTTATATTTTAAAATCCAGCCTGTATTTAATTGAATTATTTTTGTAATGTAATTACTATATTTAATTAAATATTCATTTTCCATTGGCTCTCCCAGTTCTAAATTTATTTGATTCATTTCTGGCTTATTTTGAATTGGATGAGTGCTTTGTATTATTCCTCTTTCCCTTTATAGATTTGGAAATTACACAGACTTTTAATTATTCTTTTAGGGATTACTAGCTTGCATTCTACAATATGCATTCTTTAATTACCCGAACCTAATATTAATTGAAAATTTTACCCTCTTATTGGACAATTAGAACATTTTAGCACAGTTTATCTCTTTAACTCCACTCCAGTTGTGTTTTAATTTTAAATCTCATAAGACATTATCATCATTGTTATATAGTCAACATACATTTACATTCATGCATATATTTACATTTTGCTTCTTTTCAATTCTTCCTACATTTTTGAACTTTGCTTCTATTTAGAATTTTCCCTCTCTGCCTAGAACACATTTTTATATTTTCTTTAACATGAAATAGTTCTGTTGGGTGACATAGTCTCTCAGTTTTGGTTGTTTCAAATATCTTTAATTCACCTTTATTTTATTTTTTAAAATTGATTAAGGTGTTACATATGCTTCCTTATTCCCCCATTACCATACCTATGTGTCCCTCCCCCCCGCCCCCCCCCCCACACACACTCATGCCCTCACCACCCTGTTGTCTGTGTCCATTGGTTAGATTTATATGAATGCATACAAGTCCTTTGGTTTATCTCTCTCCCTTACACCTACCCTTCTTATTTTTGAAAGCTTTTTTAGTTGGGGGTAGAATTCTAAGTTGAAAATTTTCCTTCAGTTTTTTGCAAGTTATGGTTCTTTAAATTCTGCACCCCACTCTTTCTTTGAAGAAGTCATTTGTGAACCTTAATATTACTTCTTTGAGATTACTTTGAAGATAATTTATTTTCTCTGATTTAAGATCTTTCTTTTTTTCTTTGAGTATCATCCATTATTTATGGTATGGCTAAGAGAAGATTAGCCATATCATTTATACTATATGCCTGCAAGTGTATGTCTATTTTTGTATTAATATTTGATAATCCTAATCTAATTTCAGGAATTTAGATGACGTGAATCTGTGCTGCACCCCTTGGTTCATCATTGTCTTTAGAGTATTGTTCTTTAGCATTTAAGTGGGGCAAAGGATATTTTTCTAGATCTATCTCCTCCTTCCTCTTCTAAGTCTGGACTTTTAGGGCTCTTTGAGGGCCTCGAAAATGCTACCTTTCCACCATACTCAGATATATCAAAAGATGGAGCTTTATATGACCAATCATTGTTCCCAGATTTTCTCCTTCATCTCCCCCAATCTATTCATGCATATAAAAACACAAGGCAATGCTTCTATCACCCATAGCAACTATGTTTACAAATAAAAATAATCAGTCCTAGGTCCTAAACAATTCTGTTCCCTAAAACAGTTTGGGCCACTTTTGAGATCCTTGGGCTATTATCAACCCTTGGAATCTCTTTAACTTCTTTCCCTCACATCTATTATCTTAGATTCTACCCAATCAGCTTTTGCCAAGGACCAGAATCATCCTTTACCTCAGAATATGTTCTCCCAGTCTATCCAGCAAAGCCAAAGGTAAGTATCATTTTAGTTTATGAATGAAGGACTTCAAGCAAAGGTTAATTAAAGTCACTGAGCAATAAGTGTCCAAGTTTGTTCTTTATTGTCATCCATATGTTGACTCCATTGTTTGTTTTTTAACTTCTTTTGTTCAAGTTGTTTTCCCACTGAGTTAGTGAAAGGCAATATGGACCTCCAAAAAGCTCAATGCACTCTTTATGGTCAATTTTATTAATTCTTGGAATATTTGGTCATTCTTTTATAATCTTTTTGTTTACAAATTATTTGTTGAAAGCCTTGTATATGTTAGACATTGAGGCGAAGACATGCTGACATTCACTCAAATAGCAATTTAATCACTTAATTTATGTAGGGTATAAGAGATCTTTCCTTCTTACCTTTGCAGCATTTTTTTTTCCAGTTTCTTCATATTTTATTTAATATTTATTCTATTTATTTAAACTAAAAAGGTCCAAAACCAGTTTAGATGGTGCTTTTTACTCACTTTATTTTACTGCTTTAATCACTTTATTTTACTAATTTTGGGAGGGGACTGTTTTTACAACTTCAGTTTATCAAATGAATGCTGAGGTGCAGAAAATGTATTTCAAAACAGAATTTTGACAAACAAACATCAAAACCAAAGATATTTGAATTGCTTTTAAATCTATAAAGTTCTGAGTAGAAAGCTTGGGGTGGAAATATACAAGCAAGAGAAAAAGTCTTCTTAGGTGGAGTCCTTGCCCACCTTACTACCACTCTCCTCCCCAAGTCAGTAAGAAATGAAATGAGTGCATAGATTTTTGCTGCTTAAGGCTGGGTTTGCCAGCTGCCATGTCTTTCCTACTTAAGTGTTTGCCAATTACAAATATCAAAATCATCATCATTATTATAATCAGGTCCTTTTTACTACTTAATATGTCTAAATACTTCCTGACTATTTTTCTAGGAACTTGGAAATCTGGTGCCTGCACTTGAGCTAACACAGGCTGTGCTCTGGGCCAGCAACCCCTCCCTCCGGCTCTCTCTTCCAGTCAATCCCTCACATTTCCCAGAACAGGGAAAACAGGAAGCGCCAGTTACATTAGGTATTTCTGGACTTCAGGAGCACAGTATATTGGAGGTGGAAGATATTAAATGATAACATTCTCTAAGAAGCAAAGAGCTTTAATACAAACCACCCTCCTGAAGTCTATCCAGTCGGTAGCACTTCTTTTAAGGAAACATGCTTGATTATTTCATTATTTCTTAAACTAATAAACTCTGGAGCATTCATGTGTAGGGGTCTTGGAAACAACATCCAAACAGGAAATCTCCCTTCTGTAAAGGAAATTATTTGCATAACGTTCTGGAAAGAAAAATCTGACCCTGGAACTAAGAGTTGAGAGAAAAAAAGAAAAAAAAAAAAACACCTTTTATGTATTTTTCTAGTTTTTGGAAAGAATTTTACTGGAGATATCAAATTATTTTTTTCTCTCCAAGTAAAGAGACACCAGATGAAAAACAGAAACAGTAAACCAGAAGAATTGCCACCTTAAAATATAATTTTGAGTTTTCCCCAAGAGTATTTGAAATGAATTATTTTATGTTTTAGATACTACTTATACTAGTATTATACCAATAGATTTAATCATTCCTTTTCTGTTAATTAGTATTTCAGCAATATTCCCTTCAATTGCTGTGCATTTATCTAGTTAACCCAGTTTTTCATAAAATGTATTAAAGTCATCTTAGTTTATACCACAGTTATAGTATTAAATATCTTGCATTCCACTGAGAAATCAGTTGTTAAACTAATGCCCTCATGTCTCCATTTCTTTTTATAAGCTGCATAGCTTACATTATGTTGAATAAATATATTCTTGGGAAAAACATTTAATTATCTGGCATATATTACTTCTTGCATTAATTATCACTTTATTTTTATGTAGTGCTCCTTCTGATTATTTGGCAAGGTGCATTTCTTATCATAAGTATCCAACAAATAACTGTAAAGGGAATAACAGAATGCCTCTACTGTGTTTCCATTACTATCCTAATGGAGCAAAGTTCGGCTAATATGTGTTTTTTTAAAATAGAAGTGATGGAGAAAATTGATAGCAGGTTGAATGTTCAAATGTTGAAATTCCATCTTAGTACCAAGACTCTGTCTTTGTGTGGACAACAATAAGTTCTGTGGGAATGAAGGGGAAATTAGACATTTGGGGGGCTAGCTATTTGAATCTGTGCCAGTAACCTGCCTTCTGACATATACTCTTGCTTGCCAATAAACTCCATTCTTATCAAACTCCATTCTTATCTGTGATGCCTGTCCTGCCTTGCAGAACCCTTGTCCTGGAATACTCCCATTTTACAGAGACCATAAACCATGAACCATATACAATCCCCAATCCTCTGGATATAATCTCACTTCCCCCATCCCAACTCATGGGGGAAGCCTGATCCACATTTTTGGGACAAAGGAATCCTTTATAATAAAGAGGTAATATGCAAATTGACCATCGTGCCCTTTCACAAGATGGCCATCACCATGTGTTCTCAAGATGGCTGCCCCCATGTGGCTACAGATGGCCGCCAAGAGATGGCTGGCAGGGGAGGGCAGTTGTGGGTGATTGGGCCAGAAGGGGAGGGCAGTTGGGGGCAATTGGGCAGGCAAGGGAGCAGTTAGGTGCTGATCAGGCTGGCAGGGGAGTGCTTTCGCAGGGATCCTCAAACTTTTTAAAGTGGGGGCCAGATCACGGTCCCTCAGAGAGCTGGAGGGCCGGACTATATGAACTACTAATTCCTACTGTAACACCTCGGCTGCGCTCACTGCCCAAAAAACCTGGCGGGCCGAATCAGACTCCTCTGCAGGCCGCATGTGGCCCGCGGGCCGTAGTTTGAAGACGCCTGGGGGGGTGATTAGGCTGGCAGGCAGAAGCAATTAGGGGCAATCAGGCAGGCAGGCAGGTGAGCAGTTGGGAGCCAGCAGTCCTGAATTGTGAGAGGGGTGTTCCACAGGGATCAGGCCTAAACCAGCAATCGGACATCCCCTGAGGGATCCCAGATTGGAAAGTGTGCAGGCTGGGCTGAGGGCCACAGCCCAGTGTGCACTGGGCCTCTAGTTAAGAGTATAAATGGAAAGCTTCATTATACATTCTTCAGAATTTGGAGACTAACTCCCCTGAGTCATGGCACTAATGCAATCTGCAATAAGGGCAACTTTTCTGAATATTCTCTGAGTGCCCTGCTGATTAATTCTCTTGTTCTGCTTGGTAGCGTATCTGTGTGGAGGCCCTGCAGTCACACTCACACAGGCAAGCTGCCATACATCACTCACAGGCTATCACACAGGACTTGTTATTGTCCCGTTTTACATATTTTTTTCCTGATGATATTTATCTAATCAGCTCGCATTATTTCTGGAAAGTGATGCATTCCATGAATACAGATAGCATTTGCTGGTCTCTCATTTTTATGTACCAATATTTCAAGCATCTAGTAATGTTAACCATTATAGTCTTAATCATGCTTTCATTTATCACTGTTTTAATTTACCTCTACATATGTTCTTGCAGTTGAAAATAATGTATGTCTAAATTCTAAAATTTTATTGACAAAGTATGTAATGTCCAGATTAAATCTTGGGAAATAACCCTGGGGTTTGATAAGTAGTGCCAGTGGGACAGAAAAATTGTTTAGGAGAAAGTGGTTTGAAAAAAGCAGGGTTTTGAATGAGGGGAATCTAGGAGTAAAAACAAGGAGTAAGGTGTTTGTCCTAGCCAGTTTTGCTCAGTGGATAGAGCATCAGCCTGAGGACTGGAGGGTCCCAGGTTCAATTCCCATCTAGGGCACATGTCCAGGTTGTGGGTTCGATCTGCAGTGGGGGCTATACGAAGGCAGTTAATGATTCTCTCTCATCATTGATATTTCAATCTTTCTCTCCTTCACTCTTCCTCTTTGAAATCAATAGAAATAAACAAAACAAAAAAAGTTTTCTTCAGGAATAAGTGCTTTAGAAAGTCGCTGTAGTATCGTACAGAAGGTGTGCTTTGAAGACAGCAGCAGAGAGTATGAATCAGATGTCTGTCATGTTATAGTGAGACTTTGGACAACTGAATCAGCCTCATGGAACTTTATTAATTTCCTTATTGATAATGCAAAGAGAACAGTAATTATTTCATTTAATTTTGTGAGAATTGACTAGTAGAACAATGAAAAATATCTAGCAGAGTGCCTATCATAAATTAGGCACTGAAACAAACAAACAGTAAAAATTTAAACCTAATATAAAAGTACGTACCAGAAAATTTGCAGCATTTCACATTGTAAAGTAGATTAGTTTTGGTTGATATTCTCTCTCTCTCTCTCTCTCTCTCTCTCTCTCTCTCTCTCTCTCTCTCTCTCTTTCCTCTCTCTCTCTCTCTCTCTCTCGGTATCTCAAACTCCTGAATAATAATTCTACTAAAACATGGACACAACTTTGAAAGTGTAAACTAAGAAAAAATGTTTATCTAAAAGCTGGCATGGTGCAAGTTGAACCTCTCCCAGACTGGCAAATGGAGCAGGGTAAGGACCAGTGTGTTTGTTTTTGGTATGGCACAAAGTAATCCTGTTCCCAGAGGTCTCAAGAGTTCATTCTGAGCAGGTCTGTCACTAGTGATAAACAAAAAACATGCTAAATAAGAGGGAACAGCTCTGGGAAGTCATCATCAAGACTTTGTAAGGAATGAATTGTAAGCAGAGTTAATTCACCCAGTCGAGGCCATAAAGCCTGTATAGACTTTGGAAGTAATAGCACTTGTTTTTCTCCCTCTCATGTGACTTTAAAATCAGGCCTTCATAAGATCTAAAAATAGCAGACCAGCAAAGAAGTACTTTATGAAGCTGTCTTTGATTAGAATTTTCCTAGTGAAGGGTTACTATGAACGGTTCAATAAGAACATGAAAGGCATTAACCTAACCTTCCATCTCTTTCTTACCAAAGCTTTTCACAGAAGAGCTTGGTTCAATCTTTTTTCACAATGGTGAAAATGCAAACCTACAACTGCTGTCCAGGTGGGGATAGGGCTGCTGAAGGTACTCATGCACCCACAGACATACTTATGGAGGCGAGTTCGTTCCTCAAACACTTCGTGTCTTCTTGAGGCTGGAAGACTAGAAGTCATGGTTTCTGCCCTTAAGAAACAGGGGAAAAGATGAGACAGACACAGAAATATATGATTTGCACTACAAAGTGGTAAATGAAAATAGAGATATGCTAACATGGGGGATAGTTAGGCCAATTTGGAGATTCCAGGGAGGCTTTCTGAAGGATAAGATGCCTGTCTGATTCACTGGAATGTGAGAAGGAGTTAGCTGGGTAAGCCCAAGTGAAAGGGGGCTCTTGGGGGCAGTGGCCTTCTAGGCAGAGGAATAGCCAGGTGAAATGATAAACTTGGGTAATTATACTATGTACTAGTGGCCCAGTGCACAAAATTTGTGCACATTACAAGGGAATTAATTAGAGGAAATACTTTAATATTGCTATTTGCCCTTTCTCTATAAGAAAAGTGTCAGAGATGAAAGAAAATTAGTAAAATGTATATGAAAATCTTCCTCCTGTCAGATTCTGGGGTGCACCGCAAGACCCAGAGTCAAGTCCCTGCTCACCTGCACACACCTCAAAATCACCTGAGACCCAGGTCTGGCTGGCCCTGCTCCCATCAAGCCCTGCAGGGTGGGGGATGCAGCCTCAGGTCCCCCATTAAGTCTTGCTGGGCAGGTGGCACGGCCTCAGGTCCCCTGGCACAACCTCAGGTTCCCCAGCCTGGTGTGAGGGCACAAGGGCCATTTGCATATTAGCTCTTTATTATATAGGATAGTTGGGTGTTGAGGGGGTATAACCCAAGATAGGAATGTGCTAGAAAAGGGAATACAAAAGCAACTAGTGGCCATGTCATAGAAGACAACATGTTTAAATATCTTGATTTTTACCTTGTAAGAAATAGGAAATATTGAAAAGTTTTAAAGGAAGGAGTGCCATGGTCAAATTTCTCTTTTAAATTTACCATGGTGATACCAATGTAGAAATTACTTATGAAGTAGTAAAGGGAGATTGATTAAGAAGCTATTGGATTGTCTCTGCCAAAGATGCTAAACATCTCTAAACAGAAGAAAGAAGTGGAAATAGGGAAAACAAATATAGGTTCAGTAAGAGAGGAGGCCCAATTTAAAAAAAATTAGAGATCAAATGAACATAGCCATTCAATAAAAAAAAGTTTTAGAGGGAAGAATATGACTCATCAGGTGCACATGATAAATTCAGTTTTGAACACGTTGAGACTATAGTGCTTATGAGGGACTTCAACCAGCAAGCATTTGAATTACAACAGAGGTCCAGGCTAGAGATGAAACATTCCAAATCCTCAGCAAACACTTAATAGTCTAACATGAGAAAGAATTATATTACCTAAGGATTGCACATTCATTCATACACATATTTATTTACTCAATGAACACTTAATGAGCACTTGATACACAGCAGACACTCTTTTGGCTCTGTGGTTGAAGCAGTGCCCCACAATGCTTGGATTATATAACTTAGCTTGGGAAAAGCATTGTGTCAGGCAGTAGCATAGAAGAGAAGGCCTCACAGAGACTAAGATAAGAAGAGGAGGACCAGGAGAAGTAGGCTCCTAGAAGTTAAGGAAAGAGAGATTAAAGAAAAAAAAAAAAGTGGTCAACATGTCATACATGGAAGAGATGTTGAGGACAATAAGACCTAAAAAATGTTCATGGGATTTAGAAATATATACAGAAATGTGCTGACGAAAGCAGATTTAATGGATGCAGGATATAAGCTAGATAGCAGTGTATTTAAGAGCTTAAAGAAAGTTGGAGATAGTGTGAATATTTTTTAAATATATTTTTTATTGATTTTTTACAGAGAGGAAGAGAGAGGGAGTTAGAGAGTTAGAAACATCAATGAGAAAGAAACATCAATCAGCTGCCTCTTGCACACCCTCTACTGGGGATGTGTCCGGAACCAAGGTACATGCCCTTGACCAGAATCGAATCTGGGACCCTTAAGTCTGCAGGTTGACAGTCTATCCACTGAGCCAAACCGGTTTCAGCGATAGTGTGAATATTAACTGCATGTAAGGAGAGGTTTGGATGAGAAGCGAAAGAGATAGATAGGATGGAGGTGAGAAGGGGAAGGAAATTTTGAAACTTTCTTTTGCCCAGTTTCTCATTTCCAGTGGACTCTGTCATCTCTACTTTGATACTCTGCCAATAATATAAACTCAACAACTAGCCACAACATCAGAAATCCCTCTTTCTGAATAGGCCCTCACCATTCCTAGGTACCTTGACTTTAAGCTTGGCCTCCTTTGCCTTCCATGATTTTAATATCTCATCCTTGCAAAACCTGCCTTTTCTTCACTTTCTAATGTGATTGCTCTACTATAGCCCTTTGTACATGATCTGTTTTGCCAGCCTAACTAAATTTTTCTCCACTCTTATTTTTTTTTTGCCTGGAAATCCATCCTACCCATATGCTAAAACAACATTGCTTAAATACATTTATGTTCATGTTACTCCCCTAATCTAAAGGTCTGAGTGCCTTTTCTGTGCCAACCAAATTAAGTGAAAACACGTCAAGCTAGTATTCAAATTTCTCCACAATATGATTCCAATCAAGCTTCTCTGTTTTATATTCATTTTCCCAAAACATGTACCTTGAGATTCAATCGAATTAGCCTGATTATTGTTTTCTAAGTTACATTTTTGTTACCACTCTTTCACCTTGTCTAAATTTTTCCTATTTGTTAAATCCCTGTTCACTTTTCTTTTTTTATAATTTTTTTTATCAGAATATCTATACTGCTTTTAACCTTTGAACCCTTATAATACTTTATTTATATGATGCTCTTTGTATTGTAGATACTTGTGTATTATGTTTACAATCTACTATATTTTAAATTCTATGAGAGAAGAGAATGCAGTTAATTTGCTTTCATTGTTAATATCTTGCAGTTTGATACATTTTTACAAATGTGAGTTAACTCCCCAAAATATAAAAGTATACATTTTAGAGCTCAACATGATCTTAGAGGTGATATAGTTGAACCATTTTATTTTATAGAGATGAAAGAATTGAGGCTAAGAAAGGTTAAGTGATCTGCCTGAGTCACGTGACTGGTCAGCATCAAATCTCAACTCCTGACTCTCAGTCCAGACCTCTTTCTATTTCACGACAGCATCTGTCTGGAAAGCTTGAGTTGAGCCATCATCCTTGTCACCATTGTCCCTGATGCTGGCATTGTCATTAGTGTTAAAGACATAGACTTCTTTCTAGTCTCACAAGTTAGTGAGTTTACAATCTAAGGTAAGTAAAAACCTGGAAAAGGCTTGAGCCACCCACCCAACTTACCAGACGAAAGAGAGAAATGGTGTTCTCAGTGATGTTGTAGTGAGCCAGAACCTCAGAATCAGTGCTGATTCCAAATGACACGTCTTGGAATTTTTTCACCACACCACGGAATACAGGTACTGTTGGAATTTCTAAATCCTAAAAGCAAGGAGAAATGACAGAGGTCATTTTAGAGGAGAGAGATATGGAAACAGAACATGGAATTGAAATTAGCTTATCATACCAGAAACCAGAGACTTGACTTTGAGTCTGATAACTATAAAATTGTGGCTATGCCTGGGACTCCTGCCTGGTCTGACCATAGAACTTGCAGTTTATTAGTAACTGAGAGGGGCCTCAAAATCACAGGGCCCTGCAAAAGCATTGTCACTGATATACCAGTGAAGGCAAATGTTTTAGGAACAATGGGTGGAAGCAAAAAAGAAATACAAAAATAAGAAAATGTTGTGAAAAGGGCCCAAAATAAACAATAAATATGGAAGCTTAGAAATTTTGTTAAGAAAGATCTGTGAGGGGTGTGAAAGAATAGTCCTCTTTGTACTGTGTGCAAGCCCGAGGTATTGCTCATGAAATATACTGTTTACGCGTTGTTTTAACTCCGGACCTCAGGCCTGCAGGAGGGGGCAGGGAAGCCACCTGGGCAGTCCAGTCTTATATAGTAAGCTGATACCGTTTTCCCTGCTGTCACAGCAACATTGCCCACAACAGCTCCAGGTAATAAACAGTGAACATATTCTTCCCTGACATCTCTCTGGTCTGAAGAAAATGGGCAAAGAGAAAAGAAGATGGCTAGCCTTGCATCCCATCTCAAGCAGAGGCGGTGTGGAATCCATTGAGGCTATGAACCATTGTTAATCCAGACTTTCCCTTAAAATGCAATTGCTCACAGGTCAAATGACGGCATCTGGTGGCTGTTTAAATTATTGCACACTCCTCCAGTCCCACTTTCTCACCCCTCCCTGCCTTTCCGAGGGTGGCTGCTTTTGCCTGCAGCTCAGAGCTCTCATCACTGAAAAAATCTGCTCCCTTCTTAGCATCGCCCTCCCCCGCATCACCATCCCCAGCCACCCCATACATCTCCTCACAGCTATTTCCAGCTGTGTACGCAGAATCCACAGGGTGATGATGAGTTGGAATTAATGAGTGGAAACTGACAACGAGGTCTGCAATGAGAAAGAAGGGGGCTTGATCAGTTGTGAGAATCACCAGATGTTATCTCCAGAGAAAGATAAAAATACTGGAACGATGCTTTCTCATTTATGGCTGCTCTCCTTAGCCAGGCAGCCAATCTCGAAGACCGAGGCTATCACCTTCAATGTATAAAATGTCAACCTTCTTCAACAGTGCATATTCAAACAGCGATATAGAAGAAGGAGAGACTAGCTATTTGGTAAGGAGTCAGACGGAAGTCACTATTGAGTCGTACATTGCCTGGATGATAGAAGTTGGGTTGACTCTGCCCCTGACTCAGCAATCAGATACCAACTTAGGTTTCAAAGCACCCATAGATGAGGAGACCCAGAGTCTTTTCAGCAGTCTCAGAACTTTTGAGAAAGACACAATTTCAGAGACTGGAAATGCCTAAAAATGGGGAGTTCCTGAATGAAAAAGCTGAAAGCTAACTCTGAGCCCCTTGGCTTCTAAGGTAGTGCCTCCTGGTCAGCTCATAGTGGTCATGGTTCCCAGCATTCCTGCTGCTCTGGGGGCATAACAAGCAGGGTATCTGACAAACCTGGAAGAAGCCTATGACAGCCACCTCAGCAGCAGCAATGAATTCCATGGCAGCTGGGACACCCGTGAGCCGCACAGGCTCCTGGGGGGCACTGGAATCATCTAGACATAGGGGAGAGAGAGAGAGAGAGAGAAGCAGAAGGTGGGTGATGACACCCTATGAGAAGTAGCAGCTCTAAGTAATAGGGGCATCTAGACTGTTTCTCTCCACACCAAGGCAAGGAACTCAAGGGGTACAATGATTATTCCAAAGCTTCATTTATTTTTGTTTTTTTTTGCCAACATATGGAGGGCGACCCCACCTTGTGGCCACTCTCTGAAGGATAATGCCAGACTTCTCTCTTATCCACCAGGTAATCCAGCCATTTCCTGGGGGAATATTCCAGGTTTGGAGGAAAAGTACTCAGAGCGTGACCCTGTTCCCTTTCCTTTCCCTAACAACACTTCCGCCCTATGGACACCCAAGTGCCTTTTGCTTTTCTTTGTTTACCTGAGGATTCTTGAATTTCTGCAGCAACATCTGGGGACAGCATGCACGTGAAGAGAAATAATAGGAACAGGCATCTGGATGGTGTCGCTTCCATTCCTCTTCTTCTGCTCCTGATCCAACCCCTGGACTTTGTGTTTTGGGACATGGACTCGGGGCAGCCTACTCTGCAGGTCATGGGCTGTGGTGTGCTTAGAGCTTTGGGAACTTTGCAGCTGGCTCTAGGGGAACCTTCAACTTCTGAGATAAAGGACCTAGTTTAGTGACAGGGCCTCAGCACAAAACCAACCAGAAGAAAGTCAAGTCAATTCATTTAAATAAGTAAATAATGTTCTATGCTATAATAAGTGTTGACCTAAGCACTAGGGATACAAAGATAACTATGATCTGATCTAGCCTCTCCCAGCTTAGATTGTTAATGTGAGAAATGCACAGATAAACAGATCACTTAAATATAAAATGAAAAGTTAAAAAAAAAAAGAACTCATAGAGCACTGTGAGAGGGCAGACGAAGGATATTTAGGACAGTGGTGGGGTTCGCGAAGGCTTTTTTCCCTGCAGGGGATGCCCAACCAGAGTCTTGAGTAATTTTCCAGACAAAAAAATGGAACCTGAGTTTCACGTAATGAGACAAAGCCCAACGATGCACAGGTAAAGTGAGAGAGAATTATTAGTGATTGAGTATTCCAAAGGGAAGGAAATGATCATTACAGGTCAAAAGGTATGTTGGGACCAGATCACAAAGGGGCTTATGAATTAAGCCTAGGAGCTTCCATTTTATTTTGTAGGTGATGGGAATCCATGGAAAGATCTTAAACAGGAAAGATACAGTGTCTGATTTGGGCTAAGATGACTGTGGAATTCCAAGAGACTCCCACAGGCAGTGGGATATAAGTCTCAAGATCAGAAAACAACTGTCATATGATAATACCATAAAATAAAACAAACTGAGATTTTCTCCTATTCACATTTTTAAGGTTCATTGCCCTTTGCAGGAACAGGGTACCCAAACTGTTCCCAGTGATGTAAATGCCTCCTCTACTATGTCCTGCCCCACCCCCTCCAAGGAACCATCCAGTTATCATATTTGTTCAAATGAAGAAAGCAGGGAAATGAGAGTCTCAGTCAGGTCATATAATTGCTTTATTCTCACTCTCTTGTGCTGTTTAAGTGTCTCCCAGAAAAGAAGAAACCCACGTGGCAGGGAATGTGGCTAGGGACGTTCACTGAGCCAGCAGCAACCACAGAACAATCCAGGGGTGGGAATGAGTACTGGAACACAAGGCAAAAGGGTGGTTAGTGATTCCTGTCCTCTCACTCCTCAAATGGGAATAAGAGAAGAAATATTTCATGGTGGTGCATTGAGAAACAGAACTTCAAAGATCTGGCCATGACGGGGGATCAGAGTGGGCAAGATTAAAGCCTGGGCTTTAAGCGTCCAGTGTTAGGGATCACTCTAAGAGAGAGAGAGAGTGGGAATAGATGCATCAACAAGAGGACATGAGGGGTCTTGGGGAAGAGGCCCAGCGGCGATGAGGGGGGAGGACAGGGCAGTGAACACGATGCAGAGGGTTCTTCCAGGTGGCAGGGCAGGGACAGGGAGGGGCAGATGTGCTCATTCTGTCCACTCCTTCTTAATGGACAGGTTCCACTCCCAGGTGAGGTGGTCGTGCTTGTCATCATCGGTGAAGAAGGACTTGTTGTGGTAGGTGCCTCGGGCCAGCATGCCTTTGGGAGCCTCCTCAATCGGAGTCAGGAACTCATACTCTTCTGGCCGAGGCCCGTAGCTGCCAACCATAAATGTGGCTTTATCCACTGGGAAGAAAGGAAAGTTCGTTAGGGCAAGAGTCTGAGAGAGAAAAACAAACACTACGGACTGGAGAACTTGGAGCACTGCTTAGAGGGATCAAAGCCAAGAGCAATGGTGTCCAAACCTGGCTAAACATCAGGTTTACCTGGGCACCTTTTTTGTTTTTTTTCTTTAAAAAATATTTTTTATTTGAGTGCCTTTTAATACTACAGTTTCCTTTGACCCAAAAACGATGGTCAAGTAACAGAGTGTGGATCCCTAGAATCAGTGTTTTTAAAAAATAGCTTATTCTGAGCATCAGAAAAATGGTGGAATCAGTGCCCTAAATCAACGGAGATGAAGAATATTTTTATGGAGATGTAGCAGATTATACCATTAAAAAAAAAGTCCCAGGTAGTCAAAAAGTATTAAATTCCACTTATGAGGTAAGTAAGTCCTGGGAATGTAATATACAGCATGGTGACTATCCTATATATTGTAATAAAGAGCTAATATGCAAATGGTTGTCATGACCTCATGCTCTCATGCTCTCATGCTGGAACTCCTCAGACACTCAACACTGGGAGAGAGAAATGGGGACCAGCCAGGCACAAATGAGCTTGCAAGACAGGAATGGGGACCAGCCAGGTTGCAGCCCGGGAGAGGGACAAGCCACCCATCCTGTGGTCCCAGGGACCTGCGGGTATGGACTGGCAAAGCCACCCACCCATGGTCCCCTGTGGCTGTGGCCAGCTCGGGAGAAGCCGGCCTGGGTCCTGGGTGCCTGCAGCCAGCCAAAGGGAGGGAACCCTGGGTCATGGGTGCCTGAGACTGACCAGAGGAGGAAATCCTGGGTCCCGAGTATGGGGCAAGGCAGAGGCAGTTAGGGGCGATAGGCTAGCAGGGGAGCAATTGGGGTGATCAGGCCTGTAGGGGAGCAGTTAGGGGCTGTCAGGTAGGCAGGCAAGTGGTTAGGAGCCAGCAGTTCTGGATTGGAAGAGGCAGTTGGACATCCCCTGAGTTGATCCCGGATTTGGAGAGCGTGTAGGCTGGGCTAAAGGACTCCCCCAACTCCCAGGCACGAATTTTGTGCACCGGGCTTCTAGTAGTTAATATCATACTGTATGTTTGAAAGTTGCTAAAAGGGTAGATCTTAAGAAGATCTCATCACAAGAATAAAATTATTACTTTGTGTGTTGATGGATATTAATTATGGTAATCATTTTATAATATATACATATATCAAGTCATTATACCATACAACTAAAACTAATACAATGTTATATGTCAATTATATCTCAACTCAAAAAAATTCAAACTAGTTGAGGCCTGGGTTCTTTTCTAAGTCATAATATTTTGGGCCTCCATTTCTTTTTTATATAATGAACTTCATGGATCTTTTATCTACAGACTATCATTTAATAAACACATCAATTACGGCAGATAAGATAACACCTGGTGACCAGAACGAACAGATATTATGGGTAGAATAATTTGAATGCAAGGGGAAAAACAATAATTTGATTTAAAAAGTAAGAATTGGTTTTCTTGTCCATTTAGGCACCCGATGTCTTGATTGAGGCATTTAACCCACTTACATTTAAGATTATTATTGATAGGTATTTATTTATTGTCATTTTTATTTTTTATTCTTATTATAGCAGCCCCTTTAACATTTCTTGGGTGGGAGCAAATAGCGGAGGATCAATGGAGGGACATCTGTAATATCTTCAACAATAAAGATAAAGCTTTAAAAAAGTAAGAATGGGAACAAATGTTAACCAACACTGTTAAGAGGTGAATAACTGGAATGTATATTAAGAATAAGTAAGGAATTAGAAAGTGCAAATACAGGTAGGTAGGTAGGCAGGCAGGCAATGTTTAGTTAGCTGTTGAGTGTTGTGAATAAGTCTGAAGGAACAGCTACAGACACATCCTAGCCCTCTCCCTTCAATGAGGCAACATAGTCCCCATGCCCAAAAGAAAATGAGAAACTGAACTCTCTTTTTCATGAGACTAGGTATTAGAAAGACCAATTAAAATATTTTAGCTCCACAATCTTCTGTGGGATCTGAGTAACCGAGTGGTTCTCTATGGCATGCAGATTTATCAGACCTTTCCTCTCTCTCCCTTGTTTATGGACTTGGTGGGATGGATGCATTACCGTTTCACACCTCCATGGGACGAGAGCCCTAAGGTAGAAAAGGACTGTCAGTGTGCTCCCATCAGGTCCCCCTACCCATACTCATGGAAGAGACCTGAGGACAGGTTCCCAAGGCATGTACAATTTAGGTACAACTTGTCAAGAATAACTGCGGATTAAGTGATGCTCATATTAGTTGTTTCGAATAGACAGCCTTTCTTAATTCCAGAAAAAAATTTTTTTCTTTCTCTGTTCAGGAAATGAAGCACTTCCCTCCCTCTCCCCACACCTCACCCTTCCACCACTCCACCAACTCTCATTCCCATTAAACACAAAATGCCAGTGGATAAATCTTTCCTTCTTTCTTGTTTTGGATTTCCCTGACACTCAGGTTTTATACCTGAGAACTGCTTTATTTATTATTTATTTACTTTTTACTTTTGAGAGTACTTTTATGTACTTTATTTTATTCAATCTTATGTTGGTTACTCTTTCCATTTATGAGCAATAAAGTCAAATTCCAGAAGCTGAATGCTGAAGGTGAGTGGCTGACTCAGTCTAAACTATGTCTCCTGAACATAGGTCTTGCCATTAATATCTAGGTCAAAGGTATATGCGTGCCTTTCCCTAGGGTGAGAGTTCACAGCTTTTTATCAGATTCTTAAATGAGTTCATGCCTAAAACTTGCTAATAACCGAAACTTTAAGTATCAGTGAGAAGCAGATTTGAGGACAGTGTAAAGTGTAGTTCATTTACCTTTCACCCCAGTCCGGTAGGTGTGCTGAACATATTTCAGGCCTGACACAATATCTCTGTTCACCTGTAGGTGGGAAGGACACAAGCAATTCAGATTAAAGGGGCTCTTTCATTTTTCATCATTATCTAGCCTGATCCTACCTACTGTCTTCTCTGAGCATAAGAAGACTGAAGATTAAAGTCAGAGTAAGTGTTACCATTATCATTTAGTGTGGTGGTATGGCAGAGGTTGGAGAGAGGAGTTCACAAGACTCAGTGTTGCCAATCTGGTTTTAATCATTGAAGACTGTGATTTGGGGGTTTGTGAAGGAGGTTTGTGTTTTAATTAAAACACCGTCTCAATATTCTTCATCACATTTCTCCTTCCTCAATGGTCCAAAGGATGGTCTTGAGCTCCCTCTCCCTGATTCTACTAGCCAGAAGAATGTCCTTGTCTTAGGAAAGGCTACAATGCCACCAGTGGAAAATATTATGTAAATCTGAAAACCCTAACCTGAGAAATGATCCACCTAGCCCACGAAAACCAAACAAGAAGGAGAAGAGCTGTAATGGAAAATCGAGTCTAGGGGGTGGTTGTTCCTGTAATGTAAGTACAATTCGAGGTCTTGAGCTGAAAAGATGGGCCACAGGAAAGCATCCTCCCTATAGATAAATAATGGGTAAAAGCCACGGGTGTCTGGCAAGTATTTTGAATGTCTGTCATTTTCAGACGTTGTCTGAGGTGGTGATACTTTCCCAAGCCTTTCAAAGAAAATTCACCAAGGCAGAATGAAAATATAAACAGTCCAATTACTTTGTTTTTCCATTAGTCATTTTACCTCAGACTGAACTGGGTTGTCCGTTAATTTTATATGGTGATCATTTTTATACAAACACATTAAATTGGTCATTGCATCATTAGCTGGAAGGCTGGGTTAATTGTTCATAAATATGAAGAATTTAAGCACCTTTGAATAATTTCTCCTGAATTCTCTTGAATAATAATTATGGCTCCCTTTTTGTTTTGGGCAGGATAATTAAATCAATCTCCCAGGGCTTCATTATTTATAATGAGATAGCATTTCAGTGAATATTGTCAGCTTAGGCTCTAGACTGTCACTCAGTAAAATCTGTCGTATAACTCTGTCAAAAGCAGATAAACTGGAAACATGATGAAGAAATTGTGATATAATAAAACCCAATCTTTCTAATGACTCCGACTCCTACATATGGCTCATAGGAATAGGGAAAATGAATGGATCTTTCTAGAAGCCTCTCAGCCGGTCCCTTTGGCCTCATGGGAAATTGATCTGATGGAAATAAGACCTAAAAATGATGGTGGCATAGGAATAAGGACTTTAAAACAAAGAGTTTCATATTTTGCTACTGCTTCATAAAATGTCCATTTAATGTTTGATATGGATAAAAAAGTATGAATATTCCTGGTAGTCTCTTCTTCTGCCTGGATGCCCTTCCCCATATCTCTTCACACCAGGACGAAAAAGCCTTGGGGATGCCAATGGAAGTGAGAGCTGTAGAAGTCAGACATACTACATTTTTTAGGAGCCAGAAGAAAGAAACTAAAAGAATCATCACAGGCCAAATTTTGGAAGAGTGTTGTCAAGTTTTGGGGAAGAGGGAGAAGAGCACTGAGAGCAACTAAGAGACATAAAAAAAGAGGGTTTCACGAAATGTTGCTGGTGTTATATATACACGCAAACTTTCTTGGACATTCTTCAAGAGACATCAGCATAGAATTAAATTGCTATTTATTTATTTATTTATTTATTTATTTATTTATTTATTGTTAATCCTCTCCTGAGGATAACGTTTCCATTGATTTTTAGGGAGAGGGACAGACAGATAGAAACATTGATGTGAGAGAAACACATGGATTAGTTGACTTCTGCATGAGCCCCAACCAGGGCTGGGGCAGTGGAGGTGGCCTGCAACCAAGGAACCTGCCCTTGAGCAGAATCAAACCTGGGACCCTTTGGTCTGCAGGCCAACACTCTATCCACTGAGCCAAATCAGCCATGCCTTAAAATGCTTTTCAATTATTTTTCATTTTGATCTGGTGTTCCTTCTAACTGGAGCTCCATGCTGAGATGGCCACAGGGTGGTTCAACTTCATGGGGGTTATCACTAGAGACAAGGCTACACCCCTGAGGTGGAGACCTTCTCCTGTTGAGACCCTCTTTTTGTGTCCTTCCGTCCATCATCTTAATGTGTAGCCCTGACTACTGAGGCCCCCCACCACCAGTTTTCTCCTTGGTCTCCCCACAGAGCAGAAGCACATGCTCCACACCTTTATTTTTCATCTCATTCACATCACAATTTACCTGTCATGATTCATTTCATGTGATAAAAACTGGCTTACTAAATTGACAGATTAAGGCAATAGTGTTAATGATTAAAAATTGAATTTCCCACAAGGTGTTGCTAAGTGGTTGAATATAGACCTCTGAATCAGGAGGTCACAGTTCAATTTCAGGTCAGGGCACATGCCCAGGGTTGTGGGCTTAATCCCAATGTGGGGCATGCAAGAGGCAGCTGATCAATGATTCTCTCATCATTGATATTTCTATCTCCTTCTCCCTCACCCTTCCTCTCTAAAATCCATTTAAAAATATGTATTTTAAATTGGACTACAGTATAACTTATTCTAGGCACATTTAGATTCAATGCTTTACCAAACTCTCAGGTGCATTAGTAATAAATAGTACTACAGGAAATCAGGGAGTGAACCGTAGCTCAGTGCCTATTATAGAGTAGGCACTGACACTTATTTTCAGAATGAAATTATTTTGGGGCATATTTGAATATGGTGGAGAGTGATTGTTCATGGGCCCTGAGTCACACCCTGCACCCAGGGGCTAGAAGGGCCTGGTGTGCAAATAAAGAAGGAGGTGGGGCTTTCCTTGGTGGAACCCAGGCCCTGGAGAGTATGACTGACTGGGAAGGAGGGCAACCAAGGCAAATATAAGCAATTAAGAGCAAACAATGAACTTCTGACATTTGTTTTCAAAGTCAAGGTTATTTTTCTCCTTGATTTGGCTGCTCACTGGGACATGTACTTACTCATTATATGTCAGTTTATCTCCTATTCAGTTTTGTGCTTACCTGCTCCACAACTAAATTCTAATTTCAGTTACTTATCAAGACCCATACTCCCTGGCTTTATACAATTATTGAGCAATTAGAGCTGTTCTATTTTCTTTTCCTATTAATTAATTCATTCATCTATCTCTCAATAAATATTCACTAAATATCTACCATTTACAAAGTTTTGTGTGAATTGTTGGAAAGAAGGGATATGAAATCTCTCCCTATCTCAAGGTGCTTAGGCAGGATAGGGGAGAAATGGCATACATGGTACAATACAAAGAGAGGTGAGCCTTATGGATGGGAGTATTAGGAGTTCGCAGAGAGAGGGATCCCACTAGCTTAATTAAAGGAGGAGGTTCTGGCTGGGGAAAGGCAGGAGGAAAGGGCGGGTCTCAATGGGTGGAGCCCAGAGTTGGGGAGAAGAAAATCTATCTCCAGGGGGAAAAAAGAAAACACAAAGTTTGCCACATGATAATGTAAGAAATTTGATTCTTTTTCTTTCTTTGATTACAGAAAGGATTTAAACTTTGTCAAACACGTAGGGCAAGATACTTACTTTGAAGCAAATTTTCACTCTGTATTCAACACCTTCCTTTAGCACAAAAGTTTCTTTTTTGAGGGCTTCGAGATCCCCTGTTGAAGTAGATTTAGAAAGAGTTTATTCTCCTCAGAAGGAGGTACAAAAGTTGATGAAGTTCAAGCTCCAGAGCTATTTGCTGGGCCCATTAGAGCAACATGGTCCAGATGGCCCTGAACTCTAAGAATACTTGAGATTAGTGGCTGTGCATACGCACACTTGAAATGCCTGAAATCTTACAGGCAAATATGAAAAAAATGTGTTTTAGTTTGACAACAGCCCTGAGAAGATACAAAGCATTACCAGTAATGAGTTATGCACAAAAATGTCTATTATAATTGTTCAATAATAGAAAACAAGTTTTAATCAACCACCCTAGAGGACAGACTGGACTATCTCTCTAGTATCTCTATTGAACATGACATTGCATACACATAACCAAACAAAAAAAAATTGATTAAAGAATCAAAGAATATGCCCCTACACCTCAAATAAAGAAATATAGGAGAAGTATTGTATAAGAATACCAGCTACTTATATTTTTTTAGATTTGGTCATGTTTGTGGCATTTTCTAGCTTTTAAAGATGCACTTGTTTTGATTCCTTTTTATTATTCCAAATACATATTTGCTTTTGTACTTAATTTTGCATTTGCAATTTCAGATTAGTTTTCTTAAGGAGAGACACTTAAGTCATAAAAGCTTCAGGCTCCATAAAACTGGAATCTGCCCTTATCCTTGCACCCAGGTCAGAAGATAATCATTGCCTGTAATTCTCCTGATATCAGTCTGTATCCTTGGACACTGAGGAGTGAACGTGTGTGTGTTTTGCACTGCTCTGTGCACATGCTTCATGCACAGGCTGGTACCGGCACCCTATATACAGTATATCTGCGATTCATCTCAGTAGCTTCTTGGTGACAGAAAACCAAATTTGGGTTTTCAGGTGCTGGGAAAAGGGACAGGGACCAACTCTTCCCCATAATAACATCAAGCAAGACCTTCAAAAAGAACAAGTTTCCTTAGCACTCAATCAGGCCTTATCTTACACAATGACAGTTGTACCTGGTCACATTACACAGTTGCACAGTGGAAGAGGCCCGAGTTTGAGAGAGGGAGAGAGAGAGAGAGAGAGAGAGAGAGAGAGAGAGAGAGAGAGAGAGAGAGAGAGAGAGGGAGAGAGAGAGAGAGAGAGAGAGAGAGAAAGAAAGAAAGAAAGAAAGAAAGAAAGAAAGAAAGAAAGAAAGAAAGAAAGAAAGAAAGAAAGAAAGAGAAAGAAAGAAAGAGAAAGAAAATGCGGGTGTCTCGCCAGGAGAGACGCTAGACCGTGGGGGTAGTTGAATTGGTGTGTCTGCTCTAACGATTTCAGTTGAAGAGGAAGTATCTACTCAGCCTCTGATTTCCTCTCTCTGACAAAAAAGCCCATATAAGGCAAAGAGTGGATATGTTCTGTGAGAGGGGAACTACTTTGCTGCTCAGTCTCCCTGTTTGAGAGGCATGCATTGCTCAGTTTCAAGGGTTCACTTTTTAAATCTGGTGATACTTTTTTCTTTTCATTAAAGACCTACCTTTACTCCTCCAAATTCCTAGCTCTGTGGCCCTTATTTCTCTCTCAGATGCCCACTCCCCTCTAATATCCGCCTTCCTAGCCTCTCCTCAGCTCAAGTCTCAGAAAGACCTTGATTCTGGTTTACAGTAAAGTGAAAGAAAATAACATCTTAATTTGTACATATTTTTGAGGGGTTGGGGAGTTGCTTATTTAAAAGAATCAGAGATTTAAGTTAAAATAATATATAATTGGCAGTGGAATTCCTAGCATTATTCAGGAGGTCTTAGATTGCTTCTTGCTTTCATGCAAGTTATAGCTGCTATAAGATCAGTACTGTCTCTGACGTTTAGATTGTGTAAATATTACAATTCCGGAAGCATACAGCTTCTTAATGTTTCCATCCTTTTAGTAATTTCCATAGGAATTCTGCTATCATGTGCAGATAAAAATCCAAAGTAAATCCAATTCAAGTAAATATATTCAGTACCTATGCCTGCACTCTCTTCAGTTAGAGACAGAGGTTGGCTGTCAAGAAGCATGGTTGATACTCTGGTCCCCGAGAGCAAGGATTTGTGAACTGGTCCCAGATCTCAGGGGTTCACCTTACAAGTTTCCTTTTTCTTGGTTAGGGGATAAAGAGCAAGTTTTTCCAGTGATTTCATTAGCTCTCTTTGAGCAGCACAGATAGTCCACTTACCAGTGAGGTCCATGGTGATTGGTCCTGGAGCACTCTCACAAACCAGGGTAAGGCGGGTGACAGTGACATTGGGGGCTTTGGGATCTGCAAGATTCAAAAGGAAATGTAAGCATAGGGAAGAGATATGTATTCTGTGTGTGTGTGTGGGGGGGGGGGTGTACATTTCAAGTAGGAGAGGAAGAATATAAAGAGAAAAGTGAGAACTTGATCTGAAGTAGAAATAGTAGGTTTACCATGTTTCATCACAATGGCCTTATAAATTACAGTGATATTATTCTCTGCTTTGGACACTTGTAGGTCCTAATTATAAACAGCAAATATTTTCTGGGTGATTATGGGTGAGGTACTCTGCTAGTTGGGCAATGTTCATTTATCTCTTTGGGCCATGTTTTTGTCTGCTGCAGCGTATGTAGAAGTGATGAATGGTTGGGTAAGGAGTATGAATGAGAATGAATAAGAAGACATAGAAAATGTGAGAATGGAGAGAATGCAATTCTAAATGGTAAACTGAAATTCTTTTTAAATCCTCCCCATATGTTATCTTTTCTTGTTTCAATGCTAACTTGCAATTCTTCTTCAAAGAAGACTTAATTGTGCAATCCAACACTTTATTCACCTATAGATCTCGATTCATTCATTTAACCCTGGAGGCTTTTGTTACACTTTCCTTTGCCGTGTTGCTGAGTAGCTGAAATGTATGTCTTCTCTGGGACCCTCCACCTGACCCCCATCCCCATACACACACCTACTACCACAGGGCCATCCCCCAGGAGCGTTTTCTTGTATTTAGTTAGACTTTCATCATCTTTGTCCATCTCCTTCAGCTCTTGTAGAGACTTCTGAGGTGGGGGCTTATAATTGAGCTTCCCGTCCAGATCATCCTCTTCCTCCTCCAGTTGTGGTTCTGGCGCCTTTTCAGTCATTTTTATCTATTTCAGAGAGAGAGAGAGAATAATAATTCATTAGCCAAAAGTCAGTGGATCTGAACATTTGCTGTTAGCATTATCTTTGCTCTAATGGACTTTTGTAGTTGTGATTTTCCATGAGATTTTCCCCTAATTTCACCTCATTATATTTCATGAAATAAGAATATAATGCATTACAGTCTTTTTTTCTGCCAAGCCTGAATTTGTTGGTATTATAATGAGTACATCCTATTCACTGAATTAAACAGACAAAAGAAGAGTTTGTTTGTGAATTATATGTCACAAGTGAAGCAAAATAGCAGAAGCAGATCTGAATAATGAGCCAATAGTCTCAGTTTGAATAGTTATAAAAATTATCACAGTCCTCCAAATCCAGCCAGCCTTGCTAGTGTCGAAGTGCTCAGCATGTGCAATCCTGGATATGATGGTTTCAAGAGACAGGTAGAGAGGAAGTTGGCTTCTTTCCATTAACTGACTCTTCCCCTAATCTCCTGCAATATCGCAAAGATAACTCATGAGAAATTGTAGGCCTCCTGTGATACCTGCCTGAGATGTCTGAGTGGTTCCCACTCAACACAGCTAATAATTTCTTGAGCAGGTATTAGGCTCTATGTTTCTCTTGAATCTTCAATAACACTTGACTACTTCAGGCATTTTATAAACATTCATCAGTTGTTTTATTAGGTTTTAGTAAATGACACAAAATAGCAAAGGACTAAATTTTTCTAGACAAAACTGCATCTCTGACTTTTGTATCCCTCCACTGATCTCTCTTTTCTGGACCACTTCCCCTTTAGTGCCTCCCACCCCTCCCCAGATTACCAGTGACCTTATGCTCCAAGACCTCTTCTGAGCTTACCCTGGAGTCTGTCTTCTTTCATCATCATTCACATTTGCTCATGTTGTGTTAAAAACAGGAGGAAAGATCCAATAAAAGTGTTCATGCTTAAGTGTTAATAACTAGAGAGTAGGCTTAAAATTTATTCCTCTTAAGGTATGTATAGTCAGAGCTTTTCAGAGCTGAAATGGACTGTAGAGATGACATATTCCAAACCCTCATTTAAACATTGAGGAAATTCAGTCCAAGAGGGTAAGAGAATTGCCAAAGTTCACATAGGTGGATGAGATGCAGTGTCCTCATAAAGAGGGAAAAAGTCTACTGGAAGAATTTCAGGTCCCATGACAGGCCCAGTGGCTGGAGCTATTTGGGCAAACAAGGGAGATTTTGGGAAAGGAGATCATTTTCTGATTTCTATCAGTTCTACCCTGAGGGTAACTCCTTCTTTGACTGTGGGTAAAGGTGTCATTGCTCCAAAATGGCACAATGTGAGACAATACCTGTCACCTCTCACCCTGAGTGACTCTGCAAACTCCTTTAAGGTGCCCTGACAGTAAAGTTACCTCTGGCCAAAATCAGTTGTGGTTTTTTATTTCACTGTCCTTGGCAACAGGAAGAAAAATAATTTGGAAATAAAGAGCCCCTCTACCCCCTAACCCCCACGAAAAAAGTAACTTTAAAGGAAAAAAAAGAAAGAAAGAAAATGGTATCTCTTGGCTCACTGATTCTCTTCCAGTAAAATAATAAGCCAAACACGACAAGCCTTGATCAACTCTGCAAAAAGTATTGCAATGCTCAGGTCCACTTCCTGTACAGGAAGGAAACCCATAGGCCTGTTCCTATGGCAACTTTTGCTTCAGCTGAAGAGCCAGCACCACTCAAAGCTGAGCTTCTAGAGAACAGCACAAAAAAACACAGTGACCAACTTAGCTCATGTTCCAAACAACACTTAGGGAAAATGAAAGGACTGATTGGAAAAACAGTGAAGGATGCAGTGGACCGAGGTTGTAGATTGTGGATAGTTTAAGGACAATCATTAAGAGGCAGATGAAGAGCAACCCAAAAGATACCATCAGATGAGACATGTTCTCTTCTTCTGACCCAGAAGCCTGGCCAGATCCTCAGGGTGGAGGTCACATAACAAACCTGTGGATGAAGCATCAAGAAGGCTATCTGCACAAGAGGGCATCTCAGCCCCCATGAGCAGGCCTTTCTGGAATTTGTTGTTTGCTTCTAACAAGTCATTTGCTTGAAGCTTTAACTATTAGACTTCTCATCTAGCCTCTAACTAGCTCAAGGCTATCTCAGTAACCTGCAGGGAATTGTAATTCTATACTCTAGAATCTCAATTTTGAAATGAGAATAAGAGAGTGAGAGGAGCAGAGAGATGGAGAGAGAGAAAAATATGATTTGGGGCAGGAACTTCTAACCTCAGTTCAGTATGATGATCATTGGCAAGTCAATCTATCTGTCATCTAGATCTTGATCTTCTTATTAGTAAATATGAGACTTATCTCAGTTCTATAAAAATGAGACACCAATTTATTTAAAGACATAAAAGAGCAGAGGATAATGTGGGGTTACTGTATGAATTTGTTGTATCAAAAGGAGGACATTCAGGACCACACAAAAATAATTTGGTTTAATTATATAGCATAGGAAAAAGAGATAATCCAAAACCAGCTCTCTCTGGTAAGCTGATTAGAAAAAGATGAAAATGTCTTACTATAGCAAATAACAAACTGGAGAAGTAGTTCTCAGGAAAAGCTCATTTGAAGCAAAATTAAAGGCAGAAAAATTTGGTGAGCACCTCCTGTTTAAAAGACACTGTTTTAGCACATACCAATGCTGAAGTTACTCTTCAAAGTGGAGGAGACCTAGCCGGTTTTGCTCAATGGTTAGAGCCTTGGCTTCTGGACTAAATGGTCCCAGGTTCGATTCCAGTCAAGGGCACACTTGACCCCCAGTGGAAGGCATGCAGGAGGCAGCAAATCAATGTCTTTCGTTATTAATGTTTCAATATCTCTCTCCCTCTCCCTTCTGCTCTGAAATCAATAAAAACATGTTTAAAACAAACAAACAAACAAACAAGAAAATAAAGTAGAGAAGGGATTGGAGGATGAACAATCTAAACATACTAAAAAAAAAGCACAGCTGGTTTGATTGATTTTTGGAGATTATAGATCTCTTTAAACCTATAATAAAAGGCATGGTCCTCATAAAAGGAAGGAATAAACCAATGAAATTGTGCATGCAATTCAGGGGTTCACAGACCCCTAAGGTACTTCATAGATTTCACTGGAGTTCAAGATTAGGAACATGACCTTGAAACTAACTTTTGGAAATATGAAACAAATAGTTGAGAAAGTTTCTTTCTCTCTCAGACCTGGTAGATCAAAGACACAACTTGGCCTCAAGCTAAGGATCAAGTTCATGAACACAAAACATTGGGTGTATAGAAGCAGGATGATATATCAGGAAGCCCCTTCATCTGAAGGAACATGACTGCAAAGCCTGGACTGAAAGCAAAGGTGCCAGGGAGCAGATCTTCAGGAGAAGAGTCTGTGGTCCATCTACTTGATTTTGGATTCTCATCTCTTCACTGAATTAAGCTTATCACGCATGGGTTTTGGTTCTGGCTTTGCTGCTAACTGGCTGTGGACTCCCCCCCACCCCTCCCACCCCCAGCCCCCAAGCAAATGTTCCAACCACTATAGATCTCTCTTTCCTCATCTTGGGGGGTGAAGGGTGAGAGCAGACCATCTTTCAGCGCTTTCCTTTTCTAATGCCTCTATCTGCATGTTTCTCCTGACTTGAAGTCAGTGTCAGTGAGGTTGGCATTCAGTTACCTTACTTATGTTACTGAGTATATAAGAGACTGCATCTTGGTGTTGTATTTCAGATTTATGTGAATTCCCCAAAAGTGCTACATTTTAAATTTCACAGTTTATCTCTGCGGAATGTTGGATTCTCCCAAATCCCAGCCACAAGTGGTTTATATAGTTTGCTGACGATTTGTGTATATTTGGCCACAAATGTCAGTTTTTTTTCGGGTGCTTATTAAAGTTAAGTCAAAATTTGATGGAAATTCTATACACCATTGTCTAATCTCATCGTCTAAAGAATAATTGAATTTATTGTTGATGATCATTATACTAACTATCTTACAGTGCTAACTGCTTTCATGAGGATTACACAGTCCTCACTACAGAGCAGGAAACTCTTCTATGGACTCAGGTACATCGCTTGCCCAAGAAGACATATTGTGTAAGGGGCAGAGTGTGGGTAGGTAGTCTGACCTTTAGCTACTTTGCTCTGTTTCTTCCGTTGTCTTTATTAAGGGCTAACAATCAAATTATAAAGCACTGTCAGTCATTCTGGAAATCCATCTGGGGTGCCCAGGCAGAGGTAAATGCTTCTTTGCACCATTCTGCAGGGATGGCTTTAGCAACGCAAGGACATGTCGCATACGGAAGATTTCAGTGCAACTCTGCCCCGTGTCACCTTGCGCAAGCCTCTGAACCCCTCTGAGCTCCAGGCTCATCCTCTGCAAAATGAAATCTTCGCACTAGAAGGTCTCAGAGGCCCCTTCTTAGTCCAATGACTGTAAGGCTACCTTATGTAAAGAAGTCTATGAAGTGAGAAAGCAAAAGAGGAAGTGGAGGTGGGGTCGGGAGCACCCAGCCCAGCAGCAGAACATCTGGCTGGGCTTTTCACACCTTCCTGCTTGCCCACTGTTTCACAGAGAACAGGGTTTGGTTTGCTCCTTTCATTGATGTTGTCTTTGACTTTGGTTTTTCTTCTTTTTTTTTTTCTTTTAATATATTTTATTGAGCTTTTTACAGAGAGGAAGAGAGAGGGATAGAGAGTTCGAAACATCGATCAGCCACCTCCTGCACACCTCCTACTGGGAATGTGCCCGCAACCAAGTTACATGCCCTTAACCTGAATCAAACCTGGGACCTTTCAGTCCGCAGGCAGACGCTCTATCCACTGAGCCAAACCTGTTTCGGCTGACTTTGGTTCTTTACACAGAATGATAAAATGGAGAATTAACAATTATATATATGTATTTAACGAGATTAAAGTGGACTGTTTCACACTATGGCTTTTTAAATGTGCTTACTGTTTGAGTTATCTCTATTTTCTACATTCCATATAACTAATCCTATACAGTGGTGAGTTTTCACAGTGGAAACTTCAGTCTCAGGCCTGCTATCTAGTGAAACAATGACAAGGATTAGATGTGCTGAGGTGGAGACTTAATCATTTCCTCCGGCTCAATTAAAACACCTAATTATTGTAAATTGAGATGGTTACTCATGGCATGAGTATGACATTGCACAAATCAACATTTTCACTTGCAGATTCAATGGAATTTCCAAAGTACTGAAAGTGAAATACACTTATGAACTGGCAACAATCTCAGGATAGAGCACGCTGTTCATTAATGCAGTTGCAAATAATATGAGGGCAAGGAAAGGTGAAACACTCTGAGTTTAGAGGAAGCAAATCACATGGTAAATTCAGAGAAAGATACGTTCCATATCTTCTGGAGCATGGACTTTGAGTCTGATGATCAGAGATTCAAACTGTGGTTTGCTCTTGAATTATTATAGAATTTAAGCAAGTTATTAATCTCCCTGAGCCCAAGTTTCACCACCAGTAAGTGGGAGTACTCCTCTTTCTTTATGGGGTTGAAGAGTAGGAGAAAACATATGAAGAGTTCTAGGACAATACTAACCAATAGTAGATGTTCAATAACTGTCCTTTCCCTGCCTCTCCTCCCTCCCCTGCAATACTGTCTGCTTTGTTGCTCAACTCCAACAAAGAGGTAACTGACTGCCCAGGCATGAAATGCTTTCCATTCCATCTGCAGTGTTGACCATGTCCACTCCTTCCTCCTTAAAAATAGATTTTGTTTCTTTGAGGAGTACAGAAGAGACAAGAAGTCCTGGGAATCACAAAGATTGTTTATTAACGGAATCAACCTTAACATGGGACTGTCACTATTTTATTTCTTAAAAAAAAACTTCCACATGAACAATTTAATTTTAGATTCTATTTTTTCCTCCCTATCATAATTGAAGCCAGAGGTCACTCTGCAAGGATGAGAAAGGCACAGCTAATGGAGAGAATTTCTTCTGACTCTGGAGCAAAACACTGTGGGGACTTTACTCGTGTCCCAAAGTTGCCAGATCATACATCTAGAAGCACAGATCACGGATATTAGAGAAAAGAGGTAGAGATGACGGGTGGGGTGGGGGGAGCATAGAAATGTGGAAGTACCAGACAGAGGGGATTTTCATCGGAGAAGTACCTATGGAAGTAAGCATCAGCATTCTCTACACACACCCCACCTCCCATCCCCATCATCTCCTCTTTCCAATGACTGATTCAGCCCTAGTTTCCTCATATCTGGGACTGCAGCCCTGGAGCAGGGTGTGGAGGGTCGGGCCACCTCTGAAGGACTGCCCACATTTCAGTCAGGGATTTGGGTCTGCTTTTCTGCCTGCTTGGTGATTGAGCTTATTCAGGGCATCCAAGTCTACCCTTGGGACCTCAGAGCTGTCTGTGCTTTGGAGTCCTCCCTGGTGTCTCTGGAGTATTCCCTAGTGCCACGGAGGAGGAATCGGTATTTTCTGGGTCCTCAGGGCTGCTCTCTACCACCTCAGCTCCAGGAAGAACATCTGAAACTGCAAAGCTGTGTGAAAAGAACCAACCCAGTGCCTGAGAGGATTAGGCCTGGTTAGAAACAACGAACACTACAATAAATCCCGAGGAGGGTCCAAATTACTGGAAGCAGAATTCTTGAACATTTCCTTTGGTGGGAGAAATAGTACTTTATTTCTTGCCCATGCGTTCATAGTAATATATACTCTGTTGACTCAGATTCATATGCAAAAGGAGGGAGAACTGAATTCTCCTTAAACTTTTCTCAGTATCTACCTTGTGAAGTCACTGTGCTAGGCATTTTCACAAATATTTATTTTAAGTTATCTTTATTTTTTTATTTTTTTTCATTTTTTATTTTATTTTTTTATGATTTTAATTTAATTAATTAATTAATTTATTTTTACATATTTTACTGATTTTTCCCCCTCCCTCCCACACATCCCCTCCCTCCCCAGAGTTTTATGTCC
Organism: Pipistrellus kuhlii; assembly: GCF_014108245.1. Lineage (NCBI taxonomy): Eukaryota > Metazoa > Chordata > Mammalia > Chiroptera > Vespertilionidae > Pipistrellus > Pipistrellus kuhlii. Next base: position 21,204,892 of record NW_023425529.1, read on the forward strand.
ATTGGTTGTACTTATATGCATGTATACAAGTCCTTCAGTTGATCTATTATCTCCCCCAGTTCCTCCTCCCCTCCCCGCTGAAATTTGACAATCTGCTTGTTGCTTTACTGTCTCTGTATCTATCTTTTGGTTCATCAGTTTATAATGATCTTTATTATCCACAAATGAGTGAGGTCATGTGGTGTTTCTCTTTCATTGATTGGCTTATTTCAAGTTATCTTTAAAGAAAACTGCATTGGAAGCCACTATTAGGCAAAAGACTATACTGTAGTAACGCAACACATTTACTGTTTTAAACGAAGCATGAAAAATTAGACAAAAGTAAAGCCTTTTTTTTTTTTAATGACCACTTGTGCTTAGAATTCATGCCTTTAAGAAAACCCACGTGAATTTTTACCAGCTCTGGCTGTGGAAACCAGAAAACGGAGCACAGCACAGAGCAATCAAGTGCTTACTGAATGAATCGATGTTGAAGTTTTAGTAGCAGCAGGAGACCCATCTCTGGGTTTGTCAGTATGGACTCAATTCTAGAATCCTGGGGGGTGATACCACTGGCCCAGGTACAGGATGCTCAGAATGTGGGGTTAGAGAAAATTGCTCTCTTGGGACATTTCCTAAAATGTCCTTTGGAGGCATTGTAGCTGTGCCTCCACCCCCACCTTCACACCCTACACATACCAGTATGTGACTTTAGTCGAATCACTTAACACTTCTGATACTTGCTGTCTGTCCTCCCTGTGTCCAGGATTCAAATGTAAAATTTCTAACACCAAGCCCGATACATGGAAGGCATTCCACACAGGTTGGCTCTGTTTCTCAGTGGGCCTCTTTGTTCCTCCCCAGCGAGGAAGTTGGGGCACTTACTGTGCTCCTCCCACACACTAGCCTAGGCTCTCAATTTTTCTGCCACATTGACCTTGCCCATCCGGCTTCCACTGAAAGCAGAACCTTGATGTTGCTCAGAGCATGCTTCCCTAAGAGCAAACTCATGCTTTCCCAAACCAGGAAGAGACAAATTCCAGTGCCTGGAAGGTGCCAGCTGGGTTTGGTTTGGCTGTGACAGGGTCGTTCCCCAGGCATTTGATTTGTGTAGCTCAGACGGAGACTGAACCATCCTCTGAGAATTTCACACATCTCACCAGAGGATAAGATGGTCTCCTTCCTGTGCTTGTGTTATATCTGGATTGGGAGGGTTATTTTCTTGTAAATAGAACAAAGCAAAGCAATGGCCAACAAGAATGATACCTGCCTGTGACTGACCCCTCGATGTCCCTTGCGCGGTCATTCCTGCAGTGAGAGCTCACAGGCTAACCCTGATTTCGGGGCTCTTGGGCTCTCTGGGAAGGGGTGACTTTAGGAACTTCCTGTGAGAACAGCCCGCCTTCCCCCACCTTGAACAGGAGACCAGCTCAGGGTTCATCCATCCCATCCCACAAGTTACCCTGCAGCTAGAGTGTAATTACAGGCTCTGTTTAGAAAACATGCCGATGGGGACATCCCTGACAAAGTTAGCAAGTATTTCAGGTCATGCCTCAAGCACTTATAATGGTGGCCAAGCTCAGACCAGTTCATTTTGAAAGCCCATGGACTGGGTGTCCTCACTAGGTCCACTTGGATTTTTTTCTAGAATCTAGCTTTTAATATTCAATGTTTCTCTCAGATGTAAAGATTTTTTTATTTTTTATTTTAATTTTTGGCAACAACAGCAATTATCTTTCTTCCCACCTCACTGCAGGAATTTAACAAGAGGTGCTTGTGAGCGGTAGAAATTCTATGCCGGTAGGTCTGATGAGTAAATAACAGTGCATTCTGTCCACCATGCTTCCTCCTTATAGTTAGATCTTCTTGTGGACACTAAGGGAGGCTTTCCCTAAGTATTTCTTTTGTCTCCCAGAACATTCTTTGGTGGAAGGCAGTTTAATGTTTGACAGCTTTGAACAGCTTTTTCCCCCCCTTTTCAACCAGTCTCTTTGAGCCTACTTAAAAACAGGAAACCACACATCTCCACCCAGGCACCACCCCGCCATCCTCCAGCACCAGCCCTTTCAGTTTGGTTCTATCATCTTTTTGCCTCTGAGCCTGGCCGAATGCCTGCTCCCACCTGGTGGAACCCCCTCTGGACACTCCCCAGAAATTGTCCACGCAGTCCATGTCCAGGATATTCAGGATTTGGTCTCCTGGGCTGCACACACATGCTCTCCTCCCTCACCGCACCGTCCCTCCTGAGTCATTGCTACCATTCCTGGCTCTGACTTCCCCTTCTCTGCAGAACCGTTCCAGCAGCCTACTTATGATAGTACATTCTTATCATAAAGTTTGTTTTAAAGAGGAACTGCCCCTCTAAAAAGAATACCCTGGAAAGGGCTGTATAGCCGGTTCTCTGTGCCCACCAGGAGCCTCCCCCAGACCCCCCAAGATTTCAACTTACATTCAGTGTGGTTCACGTCTCTGTCCGGGGTGCCTCTGTCTCTCAACTCTGACTTCTGAGTGCTGGCAGTTAGAACAGGAAGGAAGTTACTGAGAGAGAAAAAAAAAAAAATGTTTTAAACCTACTAGAAGAGGAAACCCTGGGCTGTCTTAAATCCTGTTCTGCACGGCATATCTCTTGATCAGCGAACTCTAAGCAGCATTCTTGTCCCTTAATGGCACATGTGGGAGCATGACCGCCCATGTGAACATGGATATGCATGAATGTTCATGAAAAGGGTGTGGAGGCTGCAGCCGGGAGTGCTATGAATAATTGAGCGATGCGGCCACAAATCAAGTCGTTTCAGTGCAGGCAGGCGCTTACGGAGGCTCCTGGTCTGAAACCAGCAGCAATAATTCCCACAGGCTTCACTCTGTATCGCTAACGTCTGTTCCTGCAGGGTCTCTGCCAGCTCCTTTATCAGCCAGATTTGCTGAGAGTCTGCTGGCAGCGAATGTAGGGTGCTAAGAAATGATGAACGTTAACTGCATATATTTGGCCCTACATTTAAAAATGTGTCCTCAAGCAGATTTTTAGAAGTTTGTGGGACATAGTTTCAAGATGTAGCTCTGTATTGCCGCACAACCAAATGTCATTTGTTGTCATTTTCACTATTTTTTTTTCTTTAAATGAAAAAAAAAGCTAAAATACTGCTTTTGACTAAACCTAGGAATGCAGATGACAAAGTCAAGTGAAACTTCTTTAATTCATACTTTTCTAACCCAGAATTTGTGAGAATTTCACAAGTACTAAAATTGACTTTGTACCATATTTGAGGAAATGGTTTGTGAAGTGATTTAAATGGAGAGAAGTTGAGGGGCCATCTTTAAACCATGGGAGGGAGGGAGCAGGTTTTAAACACCCAAACCACATTGACTCTACACATTTTCATAGCAGCCACCATTGATACATTCTTATTCATGCTAATATTTCAGTATTCAGTATTTGTGTCATTTCGATATGTTTGAAGCTGACTAGTCAAGCAGGCATATTTGGAGAAGACTGACATTTGTTTTGTTGTCATTTAAATGCCTTGCATTTTGTTCACTTTGCTTTGTAAATTGATGCCCCTCGGATATACTTTATCCTTAGTCAATGGAACAGAAACAATCAAGGACTTCTCCTTGGTCATTAGGTGGGAGGAAGGTGATTAATCTATCTATACTAATAAAAGGGTAATATGCCAATTATACTGGACATCTTCTAGACAACCTTCCTGATGTCCTTCCAAGCAAAGCTACGGTAGTGGGGCCAAGGCAGAGGTGATTAGGGGTGATTAGGCTGGCAGGGGAGAGCAGTTATGGGGATCAGGCTGGCAGAGGAGAGCAGTTAGGGAGATCAGCTAACAGGGGAGAGCAGTTAGGGGGATCAGGCTGGCAGGGGAGAGCAGTTAAGGTAATCAGGCAGGCAGGCAGAGTGGTTAGGGATGATGAGGCAGGCGGGTGAGCAGGTAAGACTCAGTAGGCCTGGATTGTGAGAGGGATGTCTGACTGTTGGTTAGTGGGACACCCACTGAATTTCCTGGATTGGAGAGGGTGCAGGCCGGGCTGAGGGAACCCCCCCTCCCCCATGCATGAATTTCCTGCACTGAACCTCTAGTAAAAATATAAAAAGGAAAATAGTATGTAAATAAAATTGTTATACTAAAAGTGTTGAAAACCAAATGCAAATTTAGTAATGCATTTCAAAGTGGTATAGTTGGAAGATAGGTCTTGAAAGAAAACATTTGATTACTGTATTATAGGTCAAAGCAAATCTGAATTTACACAGAAGACAGTCAATTCTGTAGCTCAGGACTCTCAAGAGGGGACACATTTCTTCTTTTGGTAGCATTGGTTGAACTCCTCTTTTCTCCCAGGCTCTGCTGTTCTCGGCACCAGTGGCACAGCTGTCCATGGCTGACAAAATCTCTGTGCTCTTGTGGAAGGAGACAGACAATGAACAAATAGCACAGGTGGAATAAAGTATTTGAAACAAGAGGGATTTAAAAATTAGAATGAGATTTTTTTTTAATCTATGTGCTACTTCTCATGTCATTTTTCATGCGATTAGGAAAAAGATCTCACAAAGTTAAACAGGAGTATTTCTTTTTATTTATTTATTTGTTTGTTTGTTTGTTTGTTTGTTTTTTGTTAAGCTCAATGTGCCCTTGCAATTTTTCTTCTTTAAAAATTAATTTTAAAAATTTAATTTATTGGGGTAACACTGGTTAATAAAATTACAGAGGTTTCAGGTGTACAATTCTGTAATATATCATCTGTACATTGGATTATGTGTTCTCTAACCCCAAGTCAAGTCTCCTTCCATCACCATTTATCCTCTTCAACCTTCCCCACCCCCTTTTCCCTCAGGTAATCACCATACTCCTCACAATTTTTCTTATTGCAGTGCTTTTGGCACAAGTGTTGAAAGGTACAGAAGCACCTAAAAAATGCCCATAGAATCAGAATGTATGTGTGGAGTGTGTGTGCGTTTATTGAGGGAGAAGAGAGCATTCATAACTTTCACTAAGTTCTAAAAGAGGCCCATAACCTTGAAAGGATTCAGGATTGCTCATTTAGAGCCTCTTCCTGATACAGCAATGAAGGTTCAGTACATTGGAGGACAACTACCATATTATCCTAAAATATCTACCAGCATCACAGTCAAGGCAGGAATTACCTGCCATTTCTCAGGAAATAGCCGATTCTCGTTTTCTTCTGTGGTAGTTCATTGTTCACATGGATTTGTCAGGTGGGAAAACAGATTAAGAAACTCCTTAAAGAAGATTAAGTGGCAGACACTCCTCTTTCAGCTCATGCTGATTGTGGTGTGCTGTGGACTGGGGCTCCCTTAGCCATACCCAGTTTCTGCAATATACCATGATTATGCCTGTCATGGTACTAAGAAGGGTAGGAAGGATCTTAGCCCTCTTATAATACCAAATACAAATAAATAGAATGTGGAAATCTGCAGAAAAATAGGAATTTCCAGAAAAACAATCAAACCTTGGATGTATTTTTCAGCTTTTCTTTGCTGTTACAAGTAAGGCAAATTCTAGACCGATCTTTCATGGGTTGGTACCTTGACCGTGAGCCTGAAAAAGTGACATTGACTGCAAACTGCTGAGTCTTCCCCTTTCTGCATGGCTGTATTTCCTGCATGGCTGTATTTCTAGCAAGCTGCAAGTGCTAGAAATACAGACAATAAACACTTAGAGAAGACTTTCTGCCTTGCCAGCTGTCTGTCCTGACATGTGTCCTGAGGCACAGACAGCAGCCAGGGCTGGAGGGAAGAGCTGCAGTTTAGACCGACATCCTGGCTCTGCCTTTCATTGTCAGTGTGTTCGTGGGTCAGTGCTTTCATTTCTGAGCCTCAGTTTTTACATCTGCAAAAGAGGAATAGCATGAGCCTTTAGCGTTTTTTACATCTCATAAAGATGTATGAGGAAGCATCTGACAGAGTTCTGACCTCAGAGCAAATGCTTAATAAATGTTCCAGGCTAAGAAAATCATCCCCATCATCAGTATTTCATGACTAGAGGCCGGTACATGAAATTCATGCATGGGAGGGAGGCAGGGGTGAAGAGGGGTCCTTCAGCTCAGCCTGCACCCTCTCGCAATCTGGGACCTTTTGGGAGATGCCCAACTGCCGGTTTAGGCCTGATTCAGCAGGGATACTTGTAGATTGGGTCTAAACTGGCAGTAGGACATCCCTCTCACTCGTAACTGCTTGTCTGTCTGATTGCCCCTAACCACTCGCCTGCTTACCTAGTCGCCTCTAGCCACTCACCTTCCTGCCTGATTGCACTTAACTGCTCACTGGGGTGGAGCCAGCAAGGGTGAGGGGCCATGGTTGTTCTGGTCTCTGGTCGTTCTGGTCATTCCACCATTTTGGTTGCTGGCCTTTTATTATATAGGATTTTTCTCAGCACATTTTGCTCCTTATTACTGCAGAGCAACTCTTAGCATGACTAGAAAAGTGTTGTTTTCCAAACAACAACAACAACAAAAACTCACAACAAACAAAAATCCCTCATTGATACAGATAACAGCATAGTGGTTACCATATGGAAAGGGGGCTGGGGAGAGATTGAAGAAGGTAAAGGGGGTTGAATATATGGTGACAGAAGGAGACTAAACTCTAGGTGATCAGCACACAGTGCTATAATAAGTTGAAACTTATGTATTCTCATTAATCAATGTCACCCTCATAAATTTAACTTTAAAAATACATAAATAGTAAACTGAATTTAAAAATACATAAATAGTAAACTGAAAAAGAAGAGTTGTTTTCATCTAAGCACTCACAATCAGCCTGCATAAATATAAAATATTGCTTCCTCCTTCTTTGAAGCTTCCCTCTGCTGATTAAAAAAGAGTGTGTGTGTTTTTTTCTGAACTCCTAAAGTGTTCATTGTTTATACAATGTAATTTAGTACTTTGGTAAACACTCCCCTGTATTACTAGGTAATTATTATTAAGCTTATGTGTTCACACAAATATAAAGCATGAAGAAAGGGCTGTGTCTTACATACCTGGAATTCCTGGGAGTGGCTTGACTGAATCATGCCAGAATTTGAGTAAAATTCTTCTGTCTGCATTCTTCCTTTTTCCCCTCCCCCTCCACCTTGTTCCTCTGGTGATAACATTGCCTAGGGGAAGAAGAAGTATGGTCATGTGTTTGTAGAGGTTACTGACACCAACTTTACTTTTCCTATAGATGACTTATTAAACTACATTATGCAAGTTTTCATAGCCTTACCATAAATACAGACCCCCTGTTGGGTATGTGACTTGCAAATATTTTCTTCCAGTATATGACTCGTCATTTCATTCTCTTTTTAGAGTGTTTTAGATAGCAAAAGTTTTTAATTTTGATCAAGTCAAAAATATTCCCTTTTTCCTATTACAAATTGTACTATCACTGGCAGATCTAAGACCTCTTTGCTTAGTTTAAGGCCCTAAAATTTCTCTTATTTTTTTTTAAAAAAGGTTATAGTTTCACATTTTCCATAGAAGTCTGATACATTTTGAGCTAGTTTTTATACAAGGTGTGAGATTTAGGTGTGGAGTTTTAGGTGCATGAGATTTAGATATTCATTCTCCAGCTCCAGTTGTTGAACAGGCTGTCACATGTCCCGTCAATTTATTTTATACTTTTGTCGAAAATTAATTGGGCACATTTGTGTGGGTCTATACCTAAGTTCCCTACTCTGTTTCATTGCTTGTGTGTCTATCCCTCTGTCAATACCACACTGTCCTGACTTCTGTAGCTATGTAGGAAGCCTTAATATTAGGAAGACTGATTCCTTCCCAATATAATTTCCTCTTTTGGATATTTCTACAGTTTCTGCTTCTTTTTACGTTTTAGAATAAACTTATCTTTGTCTGCAAAAACTTTGCTGAAATTTTTATAGAAATTGCAGTAAAGGTGAATTGGTATCTTTAGTAATGTAGAGTCTTCTAATCCATAAACACAGTAATTTAGGTCTTCTTTGATCTCTTTAATCACCTCTTTGTAGTTTTTAATCATATAAATTCTATACATGTTTTGTTAGATGTACACCAAAGTATTTTATTTTATTTAGAGCAATTATAAATGGTACTACTTTTATCATTATTCTTTTTAATTTAAAAAGGACATATTAGAATTTATTTACACATGAGAACAAATGTTTCCTCTTCAAACTTGTCATATGTGGAGGCTATTTGCCCATTTCAATCATCTTTTTCTTTCATTTTTTTAAAAACTGAGGTATAATTGACATTATAACATTATATTAATTTCAGTAATGATTCAATATTTGCATATATTGCAAAATGATCACCACAATAAATCTAGTTATCATCTGTCACCATACATACAATTTTTTTTTGTTATGAAAACTTTTAAGTTCTATTCTCGTAGCAGCTTTCAAATGTACAATACGATAGAATATTATGAGCATTATTTTAGTTTTTGTCTTGTGTTGGTGTCAAAAATTTTCATGTTGATAAAACTGACCTCATGCAACGAGTTAGGAGATGCTACCTCCTCTTTATGTTCTCAAAGAGAAGACTGTATTTTTAATTCATGTTATTTTTTTTCAATATTAACAATCTGCTCTGGAGAACCCATTACCACAGTGGCATATGAAGGGGAAGAGGGGCCAGCCTTGTGCATTCTCTCCTCACATTACTGTTTTCCCCTCTGGAGTCCACTGTGCTTTTGTTAGAGTTGGAAGCTCAGTTTAGGAGGTTTCGAATTTGGAGGAAATGTGACTTTGATGTGTATCTCTCCCCTCACTGATATTTTAAGCAACACTAAAGAGAGATTAGAGATTAGCACTTGGGTAAGAAGCTTATAGGACAGCTAAAATTTTAATCACTTTCTAGTTACTTAGTACCTGCCTTTTAACTCTTTTCCTGAATATAACTAATAATACTTTCCCATCTGCCAGAAGGGAAAGGATTATAGAGCTATGGAATATAGAATTCTTTCTTTCTTTCTTTCTTTCTTTCTTTTTTTTTTTAAAAGCATTTATATTTAGTTTCAAATTTTACAGAGTAGAACACACTCTCTGTGGTGTACCATTCTATGAGTTTTGATGAATGCAGAGTTGTATATCAACCAGTGCAATCAAGATACCAAATAGTTCCATCACCCTTCAAAAATCCCTTGTATTTCCCCTTTATAGTCAACTCTGGCCACCACTGATCTGTTCTCTCATCCTATAGTTCTGCCTTTCCAAAGGTCATAAATGAAAACAGACAGTATGGAGACTTTTGACTGGATTCTTTTACTTAATAATAGATTTAATATTCATCTATGTCATTATATCTATCAATTTATTTTTCTTCTTATTTATTTATTTATTTATTTATTTATTTATTTATTTATAATTTTGGCTCAGCAAGTTTTCTGAGCAAGTTTATTATACTTTTCATGTCTGTGAAATCTTTGTGTCCAGCACACCCAAAGTTTTACCAGAGCAGTTCCTTGGTGATTCATCACCTTGTTTCCTGCAATATGACCACCTTACTTGGTTGATGAGATTGAAGATAGACAACTGACCAAAAGCCAGCCACCTACTAGCCAGCAACAAATGAAATAGCCTGGTAGAAGAGCTCTGCCTAACAGAGGCAGTGTAAAGTGACTGCTGATTGGCCAGCCTACTCAGATCCTCTAAGTGGTGTCAGAATGAGCAGCCACTTGGAACTGGGAACAGTGGTTGCATCCCCTGAAGGTACAAGATGACCAGATCTTTAGAACTTCACAGTGGTTTGAGCAATGTTTCATTCTCCACAAAACCCTGCTAGGGTGGTTGCGTTCCTGCTTTCATACTTCCCCTTGTAACACATACGTTTGCTCTTTCCACTGTTCTTTGTTTCTAGGTGTTCAAACATTCCTTCTGTTATCATTTCCTTTCTACTTCAAGAACTTTCCGTATGGTTCACTTTAGGAGAGTTTTTCAAATGAAATTCTTGGCCTTTTCATAGACTGGCTACCCCTCACTCTCCACGCTCCTGGATCTCTCTTGGAGGAACAAGAGTGGTGGCAAAGTACTGCCACCTCCACCCCCCCTCCCCTATTGAGAATCACAGGGCTACAAATTCTATTACAAATAAATGTGGTTTATCTATCTCAGGAGTGTCAGGATAGCAAAAAAATTGAGAATGCTAGCATGCTAAATCATTTGTCTTACATAAGAGGAAGTGAGGCTCAGAGAGGTGGCAATGTTTTTACAGAGCAGAGATGTGGTAAAACCAAGCCTACACAAGGGTCTAGAACAGCACTTCTCAAACATTAATGTGCAAACAAATCACCTTGGTACCTTGTGAAAATGCAGATTCTGATGCAGTAAGTCTGGAGGAGGGTCTGATATTCTGCATTTCTTACCAGTGCCCAGGTGGTGCTGATGCTATTACACTTTGAGTCTAACATTATTATTGTTTCCACTGTCTTTATGAATTGCAGTTCTACATTCTCAAAGGGATGAAGAATGTGTGATGATTTGACAGGTAAGCATGTAAATATCCATATGCCTGGTGTGTAGGAAGGAGCAAAGGAAGATGGGAATGGGAATGGAGACACAGATGGGGACATGGAAGGCACCACCCAGAGACAAAACACTCAGCAGACTCTGCCTTCAAAACTACTATCATTTTGGTAAGGACCACGGGAAAAGCTTATAAAAAAAAACCCCTCCTAATCTGTTTAAGTGCTCATGTAATCTGCTTGGGGCTGCATGTTTAGAATATTTCCCTGCTCAGGAAGGATAAATTGACCTTCTTTCTCTGCAGTCTTCTGGAGTGCAATTCTCTGACAAGTAGTAACAATTTAGAGAAGGCACACTGCAGGTCACTGGCAAGGCACCAGAGTGACCAATAGCACATGCTTCTTGGCCCATGTCTGTTTTGCTGTTGTATAGTAAAAAGGTGATCCCAGACTTAGGTCTTGCTTCTACCTAGCTATACTATTAACTTGATATGCAGTCTTGAATAAGTCACTTAATTTCTGTATGACAACATTTTTAGACCTTAATGATACTGGCATATGGGCTAGGTCCATTTAAAAACTGTATACATTGATGAACAAATTAATTCTAGTGGCTTACTGCTAGTGGAGGACTGAGCCAGGTGTCCGCTGAACTCTGGATTATAGCCTGAGCCTCACACTCTGAAGCCTTTGGGTATAAAGATGCAGCAATTAATTCTCCAACATGTGTCAACAGTGAGTTCCCAGCGATCACTTGGGCTCTTTCTCTGTCAAGTATTACTGAGTTTTAGGTCATTTCTGCTTGGTGGTCCTGCCTCTCTGAGGAAATGCATACAATACTAATTAGGAAAAAATATTGTGTATTTCTGTCACTGCTCACATGTTCAGCATCTTTACTGTAGTAGAGGACACTGTGGTTCACTTTCTTTTCAGTAAAGTCTTATGAAAATTATGTCATGGTGTGTGTGTTTATGAGAGAAGGGAGGGAGGGAAGAAAAAGGGAAAATTATATACAGGGTGGGGCAAAAGTAGTTTACGTTGTGATTATGCAAAACATAGAGTTTACTCTTGTATTATTATTTATTAATTATTGTCTTATTTTCCATATGAACCATCACAAACCTACTTTTGCCCCACCTTGTACATGGGTGAGCACGTGTCAGGAAAGGGAAGGCATAGAGAGGCAAGGACTAAAGGTGGGACTGGAAAAGGCCAAAATATATTGAATCACAAACTGCAAATCCACTTTTGGATAGAACACTATGTGAGTGTTTGTGAATTTGCTACCTATTTATTGATGAGAGAGAGAGAGCCCAAGCCAGTTTTGTAAGAGTATCCAATAATCAGAGAACTCCTAAGCCTCTCCCAGTCTCACCCCAATTCTTTGCATCTGGGCTGGGCTCTAATCTGATGAAGGTGGGATTAGATGGCATGAGGGTATTACGGACAGATAAATCAAGATGCAAAGATCTTTTCATCTGCTGTGAAGAAGGCAACTGGACGGCTTCTTGGAGCAACATTCAGCTCAACTTCTGATAAGGGTAAGCATGGTATACAATCAGAGGGCTTTGGGGGTAGGGTGGGGGTTGATACAGCTCTAAAACAAAGAATGGAAGAAGAGAACACCTTGAACTGTGGGCCTGGATTGGTGCTGGGAATGAAAACATTACTGAAACACACCCAAACTTCCTTGTAATGCCATGTGATAAGCTAATAAATGAAACTTGAGTATTACAAGGTCCTTGCAAACCTTGATTACAAAATTTATTTTTGTGTGTGTGTGGCTCCATAGAAAACAGTTTTCTGGAAAAGGAGTGATCTGAGCGCTAAATGACCACAGAGCAAACAGGTCTTAACTCCCAGGATGTGCTTGAAAACTTGGCTCAGGCACCCAGAGGCTGGAGAGAGCGAGCCAGAGCCATCGTGGGAATGACTGACCACAGTGCAGTGCGGGTGGCTTACCCTGCTCCTTCTGAGGTCAAGTGTTTGTGTGTTCCAATGCGAAGCAAGTTCTTGCTGGATTTTTGTTTTTGTTTTTTCATGGCTTCGGTTGGGTTTCCCTTGGTTCTCCAAACTGTTTGATTCTCTCTGCTTCAGAGGGATCCTGGGTGGCATTTAAGGGCCCAACTCCCCTGGAGGAAGCTGTACTCCTGTTCCTACTGCTTCCCCCCCATCCCCTTACTCCATCAACAATAAAATTGCCTATCTGTTGATACCTTTGCTGAGGAAACTGGAAGTCTGGGGTGATAATAGCAGCATCAGAAAGGTTGGCCCAAGAAGCTTCTAAAACTGTTTTTCCTTAGCTGGAATTTACAGAGGAACATCCTCTGTAGCTTCCTGCAGCTTTCTACTACCTTGGTCTAATCCCAACTGCTTCCCTACAAAATTTTGCCTTGAAATATTACATTATTGCATTCTTTTATTTTTGCAGAAGAGTAGTTTTTAAGCTTCAAAAGGGGGAGGGCTAACATTGCTTAAAAAAACAGGAATATATTCTGCTTCACAAAGGAATGGATTATTTGATACTTTTAGAGGCAAAAATATGAAATGTCCTTTCATTGTCAAAATCAAATCTGATATGAGATTCAGGATTGTTTAGCTCCAGGGACGCCCTTGGAATTCATAGCAAAGCATGGTGGGGATAAGTTTAGCCTTCAGTGATACTTTCCATGTAGGAAATGGTTATATGTGTTCTGTTCCTCCCAAAGGTTCTACTGGGAGAACTGGAGTGCAGATATCTGACAGAAACAGTCTAGGGGTTGTGATTGTCCTAGGTACTTAAAAGGAATATTATACATGAGGCACACACAATAAACATAATGGTAATTATGATCCATAGTGCAAAGCCTTAGGGCCATGAAGATCCAGGGATTAACCAGGCTACTGTGATGTAACTTTTTGTGAGAATCTATATACATATAAAAGCCTAACTAACCATTATGATCAGACAACCAGAATGGCCAGAACAACTGGTCAACCAGTTTCTATGACATGCACTGACCACCAGGGGTCAGATGCTTAATGCAGGAGCTTCCCCCTGCTGTCAGTGCTCTCGCTCCCATAGCCAACCTCCCGTGGTCCTTTCCCTAACCCAGTCCCTTCTCCTGGCGGGCTGGCCCTAATCCGCCCCGATCTAGGCCAGCCAACCTCCCATGGTACCTCCTCCTGTTCTCTCCCCAGCCCCCAGCCCCTGCAGCAGGCCCTGATTGGCCTGGTCCCAATTGGCTCAGCCCTGATTAGAATTGGGTGAGACAGCCCGATATGCCCTGATCACTGGCCGGGCCTTGGGACCTCACCCATGCACAAATTTATGCATGGGGCCTCTAGTTCTTTATGTAATGCATCTTACTTTGAGTTAGACATGAACTCTGTCCAAGCTTAGAGTCAAAACTTCAAAATTATATAAATATGCAAAAGAAACTTTGAAGAAAAAATAAGTGTAATCAGGGGAAGGTAGAAGTCAAATATGGTTTTAAAATTCTTTGACATTAACGTTAGGGGTTGAGGGGTCAAAAGTATCTAAGGAGGGCAGAATTCCTTCTAAGGCAGAAACCAGGAATAAGTTAACAGTTGGGGCATTTGAGGGACACAAAGGATCGCTCAGTAAGAGCAGATGACAATCGCCTCTCAGGTTGCATAACCAGGGCTCTTCAGCAGGTGGCCCCAGAAAAGGTGAACCTGTATCACAACCATAGATTTATTTACACAGCTTCCTTGACTCCCAGAAGGTCTGGTATCTAGTTACTCTTTTTTGGGTACTTTTCACCAAATACTCTATTTACATTCTCTATTTAATTTTCCCCATGAACCAAAAAAGAAGGTATTATTTAATTCATGTTACAGATAGACTAAAGCTCAGAGAAGTTATGTAACTTATTCAAGGTGACTTAGCCAGTTTTGTAGAGCAGGAATTTGAAACTATGTTTATTTAATTCCAAAGCAATTGTATTGCTTGCACTGTATTGCCCACAAAGGGTAATTTGACTAATCCAGTTTATCTTAAGCCCTCACATTACAGGCTCTAGATCTAGCATAGGAGGATCCTAGTTAGCATTGTCAGATGAAATAGAAGATTCCCAGTTAATTTTGAATTTCAGATAAACAACAAAATTTTAAGTATATCCCAAATACTTAATGGTAATTAGTTATACCCCAAAATTATTTGTTGTTTATCTGAAATTTAAATTTAACTGAGTGCCCTATATTTTCACTTGCTAGATCTGACAATCCTAATTTTAGTAGGTTCTCCAAATGAGAGAAAGGAAAGTTCGTGGTTTCTGCCTACTGTGAAAGAATTGGGAAGTCATAAAAGCCTGATCTGCAAGAAATTCTCTAGTTTATCTCTGTGGTTTTGGAATAACTGGGATGTGCTATCAGAGTGATGGCGCACTCTGATGCCCACCGGTAAGTCCCACACTTCAGAGAGGCACAAACATTGCCTGTTTACTGGGGGCAGGAGAGCGACCACAGCACAAGAATTGGATTCAGTGAACAGAGGAGCTGGCAGGACACTTCCCAAGCCACTGGGGGCTTTGAAAAGTGAAGACCTGATGATGCCTTCTTTATGGTTTGACGGAGAAGGTCAGAGGGTCAGACTCTCATGTTCAGGGTATTAGTCCAATTTCTTCATTTGTTTATTTACCCATTTGACAAGTATACATGGCATACCTAGTAAAGGCCAGGTACTTTTGTTGGTTCTAGGACCACAGAAATCATCAAAAACCGGAAAAGCAGCCCATATTCCAATGGGGGATTAAGACAAAATCCTTGGCATGAGTAGATCATCCAGAGGTCTGGCCAGGTTCACCATCCCTAGTTCCAGCTCACAAATTAGTCAATGTGTTTCTTTGAACAAGTTGAAAATTGGCGGGACAGGATGAAAATAGTGAGTTGGAAAAAAAACAAGGGAAAAATATCTTGGAGGTAAAGATAATAATTTAACATGATTTTGAAAGTAATAAGAAAAAGTTGAAGTTATACAACATAATATTTGAGGGATGTGTGGTAGAAAGAGGTCTAAAAGGCTACCACAAGCCAAAGATTGTCCAAGAGATTTGAAGCTAAGGATATTAGCATCATCTGTAATGGGTGAAACAAAGAATTCAATGAAAACAAAGTTTCCAGGTAGTGAATAATGAAAGGGGTTGGCTCAAGGTGAGGTTAAGGCTATTTGGGAGCTCTTTGGAGCTTTTCAGAATCTTCTTTCCTAAGGTAAATATTATCAACTTTTTTGATGGAAAAGAAGAAAGTAAAAAATTCTTTGGCTTAGCACATTTGTTTTTTAAATATACATTTGATAATCATGTTCTTTGATTTGTACTTGAAGAGTGCCAATGCACATTTCTACGGCTAAAATGAAAGTCTGGGAAAACTATATTAGATAGGCCCATGATTTGGATAGGAGAAAATGTCGAAAATTTCTGAGAAATGTGTAGCTGAAGAACCTCATGTTTGGATATGAAGTTAAATCACAAACTTACTACTTAATCATCCTGCATCGATTTTCCTGTGTGTGTGTGTGTGTGTGTGTGTGTATGTGTGTGTTTGTGTTGGGATGTATTGCATACTTTCATGGGTGTTAGTATACCTGATTCAGAGCTATTCCTGTCCAGACAATCTAGATTTCCACAATCATCACAACCTCCCCTCTCCGAACTAGAAGTCTCTGGATCATGTGAGGATTAAATAAAATGAAGACTATAAAGAGCAAGGGTCATAACAATGGGTCAGCAAACATTTAGTGTCTGATTATTTTGCAGCTGGGTGGAAAATGTGTATAGCTTAAAGAATATGTAAAGACTGTAGATATCATTTAGTCCATTCTCATCCCTTTACATGTAATGAGACTGGTGATCACAAAGGGGAAGTAGGCCATTCTAATAAAACACATAGAAAGCTAATGGCAGATTTACAAGAACAACATATCTACTTAGATTCTTGAAATCTATTGGTTGTCCATTTGTATCATATTCCACTATATCTAGTGTTTCTGACAATTTATACGGTGACTTATTTAAAATCTTTTTAAAATATGATAACTTCTCCCCTATTGTGTCAACACAAAACACTTAAGCTTCTTTATCAGGGTGCTTTTACATTTCCAGTTTTCTGCAAAGGTCTGCTAAGCAACTGTCCTCATACCTTGAAGGGTCTTTTCTTCTCTCACTGTTTAAGGGGCCTGAAGGAGAACCATCAGCCACCCAAGGACCATCAGAATGAGTGACAATACTACTTTGGTTCCTCCAAGCTCAAACCAGGGTCCCACCAGCCCACGCAAAGGGCCCCCCAAGTTCAAGCAGAGGCAGACTCGCCAATTCAAGAGCAAGCCTCCTAAGAAAGGTGTGAAAGGGTAAGACCAGGATGAAAAAGAAGACTTTCTATTATTTCTTTTCTCCAATAAGATTGCTTTGTTGTTGTTCTTTTAAATTAAATTTACTGGGGTGACTGGATAATAGGATCATTTAGGTTTCAAGTGTACATTTCTAGGATATAAGATCTGTATATTGCACTTGTGTGTTCACCACCTAAGTCAAATCTTCTTCTGTCACCCTATATTAGGCCCTCTCGTCCTCCCATTCTTCCACCCCTTCCCTCAGCAACCACCACACTGCTGTCTGTGTCAGTTTCAGTTTTATGAGTGAAATCATATGGTTCTTAGCTTTTTCTGCCAGATATTATTTCACTTTGCATAATATCCTCAAGGTCTATCCATGTTGTCTCAAATGGCAGGATTTCATCTTTCCTTATGGCTGAGTAGTGGTCTATGGTGTATTAGTATATGTGCCACATCTACTTTTGAGATTTAATGCTCACCATATTAAGCAAACTTACAAAAATTTCCACCCCATCTTTTATTTTTCTCTCTGCCACAATCTTTGCTGAGTCATGCTTTTAGCCCTGGAATACTTTGTCTCTCAGCTCTCAGGTCTAAAGCCAAATATAACACAGCAAATGGAACCTTTCACAATGACCTTTGACTTGACCTCCCAGGTTTTTCTTCTTGACCACTCCCTTTCACCATTATACCCCGTCAGGGTTACAGAATTACTGGTCATTTCCAGAAATCACACTTTATTTTTATGGCTTCAATCTTATGTCTTAAGTTCTTTGTTTTTCTCTTTCTCTCCTTGGCAATGTCTTATTTTTCAACACACACTCATAAGTTAATTTCTTTTTGAAGCTGTTATTGACTCTCTTAGACAAATGTTATCATTAATTCCTTGTTTGCCTTTTGTACATTCAGCTATCATAACGTTTACTATTTTGTTTTCATTTGTTTCTTGAGACAGCTCCCTCAGAGAAAAATATTTCTTTTTTTTCCTTTCCTCCCTGAGCCTAACACAGTGTCTGGCACATAAAAGATGCCTAATACGATATTTTTTGGATAACTAAACAAATGAATGAATTAATCCATTTAATTCCTTTCATATTGCTTTTCCATTCCAATTTCTGTTTTTAAAAGTGAGGGTTGTCTAAAATTGCCCCACTGATTACTCTTTTTGGCCCTTGATTATTTTAGGTTAATTTTTTACCCAAGGGAAATTATCTCTCTATGGGTCACGCTGTTTAAAACCTGTTATTTTCTTTATCGTAATTCAATACAAACATAAGAAGTTTTTCAAATATAAAAGCTTAAGCCTCTTCTTCCCCCCTGAGTCAAAAAACTTTCCACATGAGTCATTCCAGGATCTTTGTGATCTGATCTCAGCTAATTTTTATTTTTTCCCATAGGTTCGGAGATGACATTCCAGGCATGGAAGGGCTGGGAACAGGTGAGCCACCCAGAAACTAAAGTGAGGACATTATGCTTGAAGTTTCATCTTCTTATCTGCTTCAGGCCTTAAGGGGCCGTTGAAAGTGTTCAGAAAAACCTAACTCAGCAGATCCTTTGAAGACTGAAAAATGTGGGGTTTTGTTTTGATCTCCTAAGTACTAGTAAGAATGTGTGTGCCAAGAGGCAAACACTCTGAAAGAAATCTGGGTAGGCCCCATGCTTGTTTAATGAATTCTCTTGTCTTGTTCAACAACCACTGACAGATGCTAATGGTGAACTGCAGGCTTGGTACAAAGATTCGCAGGTAGACTAGACCAACTTCTTTATTTTTTTGGAAGAGATATCTGAGACACAGCAGAATTAAGTGACAAGCAGAGGCCACAAGTGAGGTATTGGAAACAAGGGTGGGGCTCAGAGAGCATTTCTACTTTAGGAGGCCAACCACTGCTTCCTCTTTCACACATTCTCTGGCACCCAGAACAGGGCCCCACACACTGAAAGTATCTAATATCTATCTATATTTTTTTCATTGCCTAGCATTTTTATTCATTGGATAATGAATGCAAATTACTGCCTATTCTTAAAAAAAAAAAAAATTAACAGGCTTTACTTTTTAGAGCAGTTTGAGGTTTACAAAAAATTTAAGTAGAAAGTACAGAGTTCCTATATACCCCCTCTGCTCCCCTCCTTCTCCTGTACATAGTTTTCCTTATTATTATTAACTTGCATTTGTCACAATGGATGAATCAATAGTGGCACATTATTATTAACTAAAGCCCATAGCTTTCATTAGGTTCATTCTCTGTGTTGCTGTCCAGTTCTTTAGGCTTTGAAAAATGCACAGGGTCATATATCCAACATGACAGGCTCATGCAGAAGAGTTTCGCTGTCCCCCAGATCCCCTGTGCTCTGTTTATCCCCACCCTCTATATACTCCTAACAACCATAATCTTTTTACTGTCTTCATAGTTTTGCCTTTTCCAGATTGTCACATATAGTTAGAGACATACAGTATGTAGCTTTTGCAGACTTCTGGCAGTTAGAAGTATTTTTTTTTATTTAAGGTTCCTCCATGTTTTTAAATGGCGGATAGCACATTTCTTTTTATCACTGAATAATATTTCAATGCTTAGTTGTATCACAGTTTATTTATCCTATTGAAAGACATCCTGGTTGCTTCTAAGATTTGACAATTATAAACAAAGCAGTTATAAACATACTTGTGCAGGTATTTGTGTAGGTATGAGTTTTCAACTCATACAATACACTTTTGTTTAATCCTCACTGGAGGACATGTTTTTTATTTATTTTTACTTATTTTTTATTGATTTGATAGACAATGAGAGAGAGAGAGAGAGAGAGAGAGAGAGAGAGAGAGAGAGAATTAATGTGAGAGAAAAAACATCAATTAGTTGCTCATTGCCTCCTATACAAGCCTGGTTCAGGAATCGAACCCATAACCTGGACATGTGCCTGACTGGGAATGGAACCTGCAACCTTTTGGCATATAGGATGATGCTCCAACCCATTGAGCTACACTGACCTGGGTTCATCCAATACACTATAAAATATTAGAGGCTTGGTGCACAAAATTCAGCCTGCACCCTCTCACAATCCAGGACTACTAGGTTCCAACTGATTGCCTGCCTGCCTTCCTGATCACCCCCTAACCACTCCTCTGCCAACCTGATAACCCCTAACAGTTCTTCCCTGCAGGTCTGTTCCCCAGCAACTGCCCTCCCCTGCAGGCCCAGTCACACCTAACTGCCCTCCCCTACAGGTCTGATCACCCACAAATGCCCTCTCCTGCCAGCCATCTTGTGGTGGCCATCTTGTGTTCACATGGGGGTGACCATCTTATATGTTGTAGTGATGGTCAATTTGCATATTACCGCTTTCTTATGTAAGAGGTAATATGCAAACTGACCATCACTCCAGCACACAAGATGGCCACCCCCATGTGATTAAAGATGGCCACCCCTATGTGGACACAAGATGGCAGCCAAAAGATTGCCTGTAGGAGAGGGCAGTTGGGAGGGACCAGACCTTGCAGGAGAGGGCAGTTAAGGACAACCAGCTGGCAAGGGAGGGCAGTTAGGGTGACTGGGCCAGCAGGGGAGGGAAGTTGGGGGCAACCAGGCCTGCAGGGGAGGACAGTTTGGGGCAACAAGGTCGGCATGGGAGCAGTTTGACATTGATCAGGCTGTAGGGGGTGATCAGGCTGGTAGGCAGAAGCCATTAGGGGCAATCAGGCAGGCAATCAGATGAGCAGTTGGGAGTTAGTAGTCCTGGATTGTGAGAGAGATGTCTGACTGCCCATTAAGGCCAGGTCCTGGTGGGTCCCAGATTGGAGAGGGTACAGGTTGGGCTGAGGGACACACACCATTCCCTACCTTGCATTGATTTTCAGAGAGGAATGGGGATAGAGAGAGAGATAGAAACATCAATGATGAAACATCAATTGGCTGCTTTTTGCATGCCCCCTACTGGGGATGGAGCCTACAAGTGCATGTGCCCTTGACTAGAAGCAAACCGGGGACCCTTCAGTCTGTAGGCTGATGCTCTATCCACTGAACCAAACCAGCCAGATCTCCAATACACTTTTGATAAATGCTGGCATTCATAGCAATGAATGTCTTTACCAGGCAATTCTCAGTGTATTTGCTTTTTGCAATCAAATGTCACTTCTGGAATCGCAAATTTTATAGCCACTTTATAGAGCTCATGATTTTTTTTTAAATCAACTGCTTCTATATTTTTGACTAGATATATTTAAGACTAGTAAATCCACTCAGAAAGATATGTTTAACTCTGCTAACATATTTGGAATAATAGAAAGAGATTTACTGGTACACTAGAAGAAGGGCTTTGATCTGGTTCTCGTCCCATTTCTATAACTGTGTAATTTTTTTGCTAAATGATTACTCTTTCTGGATATCCACCAGCTTCTCTGTGACCTGGGGACAATAAAAACTTATTTCTGGATTCAAGAAACTGGATTAGAGGATCCCTTGAAATCATTTCTCAACATGAGTTGGATGTAGGCATTTCAAAATGTAAAGGAGCTGAGGAACAAGTCAGAGAAGCCCAAGAAACCCACCTAGATTGGTAGGGAGTAAGGAGGCTTTGGGTTTCCAGACCATGGGGGTTTAAAGCGCTCCTATTTCTCATTTTAACCCTTAACCTGACTAGAAATCTACTTCTGGTCCCTCCTTAGTGGTTGTGCCTTGGGGAAGTCCTGGGTGATCATTGAGATGTACCCCTACAGGGTAGCCCCAATCAAAAACCTTGGGTCACCTGCCCAAAAGAAGATGCAGAATAGAGCCAATGAAGATATCAGGAGGAGTGAGTGTGTTCTGGGGCCATTGGAGCCCTCAAAGGATTAATTAAGCATTTGGTCTGATCCTCTGGGTCTCAAGGCCATTTTAGATAACTTCCCAGTCACCTGGACAATGATTAGAAGAGAGGAGGATGCATCTTCTGTTTGAAGGATGTTTTTTTTGAGCCCAAAAGGCTCTCCTGGGAGTGAGGCTGACTTATAAATTCTTCCTTCCTTTCTTGCAGATATCACAGTGATTTGCCCTTGGGAAGCATTCAGCCACCTGGAGTTGCATGAGCTCGCTCAGTTTGGGATCATCTGAGGCACTCTCAACAGCATCTGCTATAACTTTGATTTCTTTTTCCCTATTGAGTTTTAAAATGTGGTCTTGTTCAGAAGTGGTTTCTTTTTCCTACACAGTCATTTTCTATAAGTTGCTACTAAGGGTTCTAGTGTCAGGCTCTCTCACAGAGTACAGATTAGCTCAGAATAGTGAGTAAACATCAACTTTTGTTAAGGCATTTCAAACCCGACCACCTTTTTCTATCAGCTGGTTAGAAGTCCTAAATATTTCTCTAATTTTTTTTTGTTTGTTACGTCCTTCAAATCTATTTTTGCTAGACATTCTTTATGATTAGTAAGTAGTAAGCTTCTAAAATAACATTTATGTCACTCACCTCCCCTTCTCATTTAATAAAGAAGATATTTACTTTGACTCTTGTGATGAAGTTTATTAAATTCTATAACGAAATATCTGGTGCCCTGTCCTAAAGAAAATTAAACCCAGAAGACACAGTCATATAGGAAATAACCACAGTGCATGAAAAAGACAATAGGATTAAGAGTCAAATTCTGATTCTTCTTTGTGAGTTTGTAAAGCACATACTTTCTGGGTCTAACTGTCTTTGAACTAGGCTGTCCCTAAAGTCCTCTGCAGTTTTATATTATACAGCACTAAGTTGGTGGAAGATTGGAGATTTAAAGTCAGGACTAACTATTAACTATTTACTAGTTAAGTAAAATTGTATCCTTAACTAGTGCTCTAAGACAGAGCACTAATTGTATACTTAACTAGTTCTCTAAGATAGAGCACTAGTTAAGTATATAATTTTACCTATATGTTCCCAAAAATTCTAGTTTAGCATTTCTTAATTAGGATTCAGGAATCTGTATTTTAACAACTCCACCAGGTGATTCTCATCATGAGAGAAGTTTGGGAAACACTGCTCCAGATAATGGCAGTTTTTCACCTAATTTTATAAATTACCATCAAAGGAGGAGATGTAAGTGGGTTAAATGAAATCCATTGGTGATAGATTAGGGAAGTAGGAGAAAGCAAAGCAGGGAAACCTCTAGGATTGGGTAAAAAGTAAACATGCTTCTTTTACATAAATGGGTACAGGATAGTTGACAAGCCAACAATTAACACAACAATAACAATGAGGAAATTGTGGTCTCTGCCCTGGTGTCCTGACCATTGGTGATGTCCTGAGGGATCGGAAAAAGGGAAGTTACAAGCTACCCTGACATTCCAAAGGTATGTTGCCGTAGATGCAAAAAGACAATAGACTCAGTTAAATCAAAGTTGATCTTTGTCAGAGAAGATACTGGCCTAGGACATGACAACCCACCATAGACTGCTTTTTAATTAAAATTGTTTTCATTTCAGACCATCTTTTGTGGTTTGCAAGGCTGCCATGTAAGCCTTCCAAAAGTTAGGCCCCTTTTTGTCCATATTTACAGTCTTTAAAGTTTAGACTAAGATGCAAAGGCTAGGTAGTTGAGCTCTCAAAATAAAATGACAGTTTGCTTCACCCTTGAAGTTGTGTCAAATATAATGTGCTCATAGCTGTCTTTCCCCAATACTTCCAAGGCAATTGTGCAATTTAAATGCCACCTCCATCAGACTTGGATGCTTGTATTAATTTCTTCATTTCGGTTTTGCAATCTGGTAAAAGAATTGGGTAAATTAACTGAAAAGAGAAATAGGATGAGACAGAGGAAAGAGAGTTGAGCTCTAATCGTGGCTCTCCCAGTAAATTTCTCTGTAATTTTGGACAAAGATTCCACCTTTTGGATCTTCCAATTTGCCTGAATTTGATAACCTAAGGTTCATGGCAGCAATACATTCTGTGACTGAGGTCCTCAGAGTCTGAACAACTATTACATGAAAAACTATTGAAGGAACTAATAATATTTTACATAGAGGAGAAAATGATAATTCCCAGTAAATATTTGAAAATTTATAATGAATGGGAAGAAGCAGATCTATTTCATATTGGATTCTAGCATTTAGTGGTAAGTTCAAATATATATGTTAAAGCTCATTTTAATTCTAGAATTATTTTATTTCTCCTCCTAAATTCTATCATTTCTCGTTTTTATCTATTTACTAGAGACCCAGTGCATGAAATTCATGCTCAGGGGATGTGTGTCCTTCAGCTCAGCCTGTACTCTCTCCAATGTGGGGCCTCTCAAAGGATGTCCGACTCAGACATCCCTCTCACAATCCAGGATTGTTGGCTCCCAACCACTCGCCTGTCTGCCTGCCTGCCTGATTGCCCCTAACCACTCTTGCCTGCCAGCCTGATCACCCTCTAACTACTCCACTGCCAGCCTGATTGATGCCTAACTGCTCCCTTGCCAGCCCAATTGCCCCCAACTGCCTTCCCCTGCAGTCCTGCCCCCCCCTCCAACTACCCTCCCCTACTGACCATCTTGTGACACAAGATGTCCACATGGGGGCAGCTATCTTTGACCACATTGGGGAGGACATCTTGTGTGTTGGAATGATGGTTAATTTGCATATTACTCTTTTAGTAGATAGGATTTCAGAGAGAGGAGGGCAGAGAAAGAGAGATAGAAACACCAATGATGAGAGAGAATTATTGATCGGCTGCCTCCTGCATGCGCCCTACTGGGGATAGAGCTCCCTGATCTAGAATCAAACCATCACCTTTTGGTTCATGGGTAGATGCTCAACCACTGAACCATGCCAGCCTGATGATCTTATTTCCAATAAAGAACAAGAAAACCTTTATTCTGTAAATAGCACATATGAAAAAGATAAAGGTAAATCATTGTCTGTGACCAAGTCCTGGCAGCAGAGATGCATACTTAAAGTTATTGAGGAAGTTTTAACAAAAAAACAAAGGGACTATTTACAAAGGCTTGGGAAAGGTTAAGAAGTATCTGAAAGACACTTTAGTAACAATATTACCAAACCTCAACCCGAAGAGACCCCCAAAGGTCTACTTTTACTATAAGAAGACCCCCTAAGATGGCTATAGCTTTCAATAGAGAGACACAGCTAAGTTATAGTGATCCCATGGGTAATTAGGGAGGAGTAGAGGTCAGGATAAAAATACCCCTAATGATGTTGTTCTCCCATTCTCTCCTCTCCTCTTGAATCCTCCCATTGGATAAACCCAATTGAAAGTCAGGAAGGCAAAGAAGCCCATTGAAGTGGTCAGTCAAGTTTAGCTCCAACAGCAGAGATCAGGTAGATAACAGAGGAGAGTGGATATGAAAGGGCAAATGGGAAACCCCTGCTTAGCAATAGTATTGACAAACAGATGGTATTCATCAGCAAGTGATATTTAGTTAGAGATGAGAAATAACATGAACATGTGATTCTGATGCAAGTCCCTGAAGTAGAGGAAGGACAATGTTTAATGAGAACAATTGCAGAAGAAGAAAATTATAGAATTTAAGGATTTGGAGGATTTTTTAAAAAGTCACCTGACATATTCCAGATAATAAGAACCATTGAGGATCTCTTGTTGAAAATACAAAATTTGAGCTCCACTCCAGATTTTACAAATAAGAATCATAAAGGGAGAGACTTTAGAATCTGTATTTTTTAAAAAGGGCCCTAGGCAATGATCATATTTATGTCAGTTTGAAAGCACCAATGTGGTCCAAGCCTACATTTTAAACATCAGACAGATGAACCCTCAAATTTAAAAGCAAGATTGATAAACTGATTGTCTTCATCAGTCATACCATCTTCTTATGACAAAACATTCAGGTGGTCTGGGTTCTGCCTGACTTTGCTACACAGCATCTGCTACACAATATGCTAATTCCCTTATCATCTTTGAGAATAAAGCAAGGTCCTTTTCAGTTTAAGATTCTAAGAAACAAGTACTACACTTGCATCTGTGTCAAGCATGAACAAACTATTATGTTTATGACCAGAAGTCCCAAGGCACAGAGCCTTAGAATGTGTTTAACTACCATCCTTCCACATTTTTCCAGAGCCTCCAAAATCAAGTCATGTACGGTACTGCCACCTGCTGTAATAAATGAGCACTGCATGAACACTTGGAAGACAGGAATTTCTGTTAGAAGACATAAAATCCTTTGAGCTAATTCAGAAAATGTTCATCCTCACTGACTAGTTTAAACTGGATATACATATTTATCATGTGCATGCTTATCCATGCATAAGATAAACATTAAAGAGTATAAAACTGAACATAGTGCAAGGTAAATCTCATTTCCACCCAATGCCATTATGGCCCACTCAATTTGCTATGAGAGTTTGCTGTTAAGAGTTTGCTATGATTATTTCCAGAGACAATCTGGGCATAGAAATATTTCTGTGTATGTAGCATTGTCCTCTGTATTTTCAGTGTCTGGTATGGAGTCAGGCAGATAGTAAGTACTCAATAGTTATTTGTTTCATGAATGAATAAATCATGAATTAAAAGACTCTGGCCTTAGCATTCCCATGGTAGCCTACAGGTACAGAAATAAACATGCTAAGAGATTTGGTTGACACATGCTCCAGGGATCTCAGAAATAGCTGGTGGGGTAGAGTAGTGGGCAACTGACTGAACTTCCCACATTGGTAGTGGAGATCCAAACCAGAGAAATATGGCTTTCTGATTGTTGTTTTGAAAATACGTTGACACTCAGGCTGCTATGACTTGTGGCCATGCAATTCACATGCTGTTGGAGAAATATAGTAACTGCTTGAAGACTGGGGAGAGTAAAGCCTGGTCTCTGGGTGATACTTGTCCTCCAAACTTTTCTCAAAATATTTCCATTAGTTCTTTATGTTTTGTAATTTTTGCCAGCAAAACTAGGGAATTAAAAAGCCAAATCTCTATAGAATTGGACTTAGAGTGCCACCTTGTGGATATTTAGCTTCATATTCACCATTTCAGTGCTGACAAAAAAAACCACATAGATAAGTATACAAACATACATTTTTAAGAAATGACAAAACTGGAAGATACTTTAGATTACTCACAACATGTCCTAATTTTGCAGAAGAAAAAACTTGATACCCGAAGGTTAAAATGAATGGTTACTTGTGATATTTTCATTGGGTCAATCTGATGGGCCATTTGATACATCAGCTTCCTGCTCCTTCCAAGCTCAGTAATTGAGCAAGATGATGTAAGTCACAGGTTAGTCAGGTATGAGATTTGGGATGAAACTAAAGACAGATTGAAGTTCAGGAATAGGATGAGGCTCAGGGATGGTTCTTAATGCATTATTTTATTAAAAAATCAGTATTATGAAATCAATGGAAAAAACTAAAGAGCTTATAACAAAGAGCAAAGTGTCTACTATACCATTTCTGTTTTCTACTTTTTATAGGCAATTCTTTATCTGCTTCTATTTTTAATGTATCACTATTTATAACTTTAAATAATAGACTTTACCTTTATTTAGTTAATATTTATTTATAATAAATATTCATACATATAAATATTTATAGACTCCCTGTTGTAAAAAATGACATCTAGTATGCACTGCTGGGGCTGTCCCTCTTGATTCTCATGAGCTAAATTCAATATCTTTATGATCTCCTTTTGGTTATCACTATAATTTCAATTGCTCAACTGATATATTTTTTTTCATCAGCTTTAGTCATTGTCTTATATCTTTGCTTATTTATTTAGGACTAGGCTATTAGTGTCTTTTCCTCTTGCTTCTTTTCCCCATTCTATCAGCCCTATTTTTATTTCATATTCTCAGGGTCTTCAGGGTTAACATTTTGTTCACTAGTCCTACGTGGATCGTCTATATTTTTCCTATAAAATTGATTCTAAAAGCAAAACTAACCAACAGCAGTTACATTTTATGACTACATGATTTGTTTTTCAAAGCAGAGCCAAGTTGTCTGCTTAGAAAACATTTCAAGTCTATCCTTTCCATGTCCACATTTCTGGGCTGCTCAGGGGAACATCTTTCTAGAATCAGGTAAAAAAGATCTCTTTCCTTAATGCTATCAATTTCTTTAAAGTCTTGGTAAAGTTTTTGTTTTGTTAACTTGTTTATTTCTCTCTTGTTTATTTTTCCAATAGTATTTTTTTTTTTTTTTGAAAAAGAATAATATGCCTTTGTCAGCTCCTCAAGTTAATCTAGCTTCATGATTATTTTGTCTATTGAACCTGTGACATTCTTGGGAAAAGACATGTCTGCCAGAGCCACTTTGGATGGGTGTTTTTCCAAGTTTGTAGATAGCTGTGTCATCCCAGACAGACTTTACTAGATCGCATTTGTGTTTTCATTTCTGAAAATGTTTATGAATATCTTGTATCATTGGTACTCTAACATTTACAAAGATTTTTCACCCATCTTACTCAGCAATCAGGGAACCCTTTTCTGATTGTCATTCTCAGTTTGGGGGGTATTTTATTATCTATTAGAGGCCTGATGCATGAAATTCGTGCATGGGAGGGGAGGGGGTCCCTCAGCCTGGTTTGCACCCTCTTTAATCTGGGACTCCTTGGGGGATGTCTGACTGCCTCTCACAATCTAACTGCTCCTAACTGCTCCCCTGCTGGCCTGATTGCCCCTAACCACCTCTGCCTTGCCCCACACCCTGGACCCAGGATTCCCTTCTCCAGCTGGTTGCAGGCACCTGAGACCCGGGCTTCCCTCTCCCTAGCTGGCCACAAGCACTCAGAACCTGGGCTGGCTTCACTAGGGCCAGCTGCAGCTGCAGGGGACCTTGGGTGGGTGGCTTTGCCTGGGCTGCAGCCACAAGTGCCCAGGACTGTGGGGCAGGCGGCTTGTCCCTCTCCCAGGCCACAGCCTGGCTAGTCCTCATTCCTCTCTTGTGAGCTCATTTGCGTCTGGCTGGTCCCCATTCCTCTCTTGTGAGTTCATTTGTACCTGGCTGGTCTCCATTCCTCTCTCCCCATTGTTAAGTGTCTGAGCAGTTCTGGCTAAAGGGCAAGAGGGCCCAAGAATGCAAAGGCATGAGGGTGAGATGACCATTTGCATGTTAGCTCTTTATTATATAGGATACTAATAAAAGGGTAATATGTTAATTATACCAGATCAAACAGACATCTTCCAGGCATCTGACTTTCTTCCAGACAAAGCCACAGTGGCAGGGGCTGAGGCAGAGGTGGTTAGGGGTGATCAGGCCAGCAGGGGAGCAAGCAGTTAGGGGTGAGATCAGGCTGGCAAGGGAGAGCAAGCAGTTAGGGGTAGCAATCAGGCCAGCAGGGAAGCAGTTAGGGGGTGATCAGGCCAGCAAGCAAAGGTAATTAGGAGCAATTAGGCAGGCAGACAGGCGAGTGGTTAGGAGCCAATGGTCCCAGATTGTGAGAGGGTTGTCTGATTGTTTAGGATTGGGCCTAAACCAGCAGTTGGACATCCCCCAAAGGTTCCCAGATTAGAGAGGGTGCAGGCTAGGCTGATGGACAACCCCCCCCCCCCCCACCCTGCACGAATTTCATGCACCAGACCTCTAGTTATTTACATAATACCCTTTCTTCCATTTTCTCTCTCCTCTCTCTGGGATTCCAAGTTAAAAAATGGGTTTTCTATTTCTCTTATATTTTCTCTCATATTATATTTCTCTTGATCATTTTGCTTACATTTTTAATATTTCTATTATATATTTTTATCAGCTTATTAATTTTTTTGCTATCCTATTTTTCAACTCTTTACTGTTCTCTGCTTTTTCTTTTGTTTTCACATTTTGTTCATGAATATAAAATCTTTTTAAATAACAATTTTCTGTTTTCCCTGTAGTTATTTTTTATCTTCTTCTTCTTCTTCTTCTTCTTCTTCTTCTTCTTCTTCTTCTTCTTCTTTTATGTTGCTTATTTTCAAGTATCTAGTCATCTTTGGTTTGTTTCTTTATACCTAAGCATGAAGGATGGATCTGGTATAGACACTTCCCCTGCTACATTGGTTTCCAGATAAACTGCTCCACTACATGGAAATTCAGAGGGGTGGGGTGTCTGTTTATAGAACTTGGGGATTGGCCAGCTTAGCTTTACAATGAGAGATGTGGACATGGCTGAGAGGTGGGGTTTCCCCAAAAGCCAGAGCAAGGAGACTTTATTGTGGGTGCCAATAACCACTAGAATCCTTAGTTCCCCTGATGGCTTACAAATGTCACCAGTGAGGGACGTGGAGTGAGAAGAATTTAACTGACATACCTATTCTCTTTACATTTTAAGCAAATTTGTCTGTTTCCACCTTCAGACCAATCTCTCCCTTGGAGCCCAGAGCCCCTCTGAGATTCTGGTTTGCAGATTGTGACCCCTCGTTCCCCCACTGGCTTGAAGGTACATTATGTGTCAGGCACTGTCTTATCTATGGAAGATACAAAGACAAAAGAAACTCTCAGACCAGTAGAAGGAGATGGATAAGTGGGATAAGGGATCTGATAGAGGTTCCTGTTGCTTTAGTTCTTTCATTATTCAGGTCTTCAGTACCAGGGATCAGGCCCAGAGATTAATTCCTTTTCTTATCCATTTTAAAACATGGGCCTTTTAGATGTTTTGTAGGTCCAGCTTCTTATATGGCTCAAAGTTCAGGTTCTCAGACACAATATTCTTTCTAAACTCTACTGGATTTCCTTGGTTGTTTTTGTGTGTTTTTTTGAGGAGAGGGTAGACACACACACACACACACACACACACACACACACACACACTTTCTTCACCTAAAGTGCACATCTGGATCTGTATGACTATCCTGGTTGTTCACATATTGATTATTGATATTTTCATAACATGGGTAATGACTGTGATGATTCCCTCTATTACCATGTCCCTGTACCCTGGTGTCTTCTCTACAAATACAGAGATCAATAGGTTAATGCCTAACATTAATCCATTGGCTAAGGTCTCATTGCATGAGGATCTCTAGGTCCTCACTGTATCACCCTTGTTGGTTATTAAACACTAGAGGCCTGGTTCACAAAATTCATGTGGGGTGTGTGTCCCTCAGCCCAGCCTGCACCCTCTACAATCTGGGACCCCTCAAGGAATGTCCAACTACAGGTGGATCAGGCCTAAACGGGCAGTCGGACATCCCTCTCACAATCAAGGACTGCTGGCTCCCAACTGCTCATTTGCCTGCCTTCCTGATTACTCCTAACGCTTCTGCCTGCCAGCCTGGTCACCCCCTAACCACTCCCCTGCCAGCCTGATTGATGCCTAATTGCTCCCCTGCCAGCCTGTTTGCCCCTAATTGCCCTTCCCTGAAGACCTGGTCACCCCTAACTGCCCTCCCTTGCAGGTCTGATACCCCCAACTTGCAGGCCTGGGCACTACCCGCCCCCCCCCAACTTCCTTCCCTGTAGGCCTGGTTGCCCCCAACTTCCATCCTTTGCCAACCTGGTCACTCCTAACTTCCCTCCCCTTCAGGCTTGATCACTCCCAACTGCCCTCCTTTGCAGATCTGGTCCCTTCCAACTGTTCTCCCCTGATGGCCATCTTGTGAGGGTAGTCATCTTTGACCACATGGGTGCAGCCATCTTGTGTGCTAGAGTGAAAGTCAATTGTATATTATTCTTTTATTTAATAGGATTATATAAGATAGAGGCCTGGTGCATGGGTGGGGGCCAGCTGGTTTTCCCTGAAGGATGTCCCAGATCAGGATGGGGGTTCCCTTGGGACATGGGGTGGCCTGAGTGAGGGGCCTGTGATGGTTTGCAGGCCTGCCACACCTCCTGGTGATCCAAGTGGAGGCCTTGGTATCTGAGATTTATTTATCTTCTATAATTGAAACTTTGTAGCCTTGAGCAGAGGTCAAGTCAGGGCAGGGCAGGCAGAAAGCTTGGCTTCCTCATCCCCCGGGGGCAACTCAAGCCTCCTGCTCTCTCTGTGGCACAGTCATCTTGGTTGGGTTAATTTTCATACTCGCTCCTGATTGACTGGTGGGTGTGACTTGTGGGTGTAGCAGAGGTATGGTCAATTTGCATATTACTCTTTTATTAGATAGGATTTTTAATATCTCTTTTGAGTTAATCACTAGAACATAGCATCTGCAGAACTCAGATGCTTCCAGAGGCCAGCAGATGATGGGGTTGAGTGATGCTGGGTGAGTAGAGCCAGAGTTTACACTTCACTCTGGAGGACACCTGCAAGCAGCAGCCACTGGAAGCTCAAGTCCAATATTCCTAGAGCCATTTAAGGGTTTTAGTGTTAGGTGAGAGAAGGAATACAGTAAGAATTTAAAAAATTCTTCAGAAAATAATTAGAATTTATATTCATGGAATTTGAAAAAGTTAGTATACATAATCTACAGATGTTGCTTGGAGTCTAAATTAAAGACCAGTAAGTATATACTGTAACTTTAGTTATTTTTTTCTAACACAGTTTATCATAGCACACACATATAAATTTGTTTAATATCCTCCATATTTCAATAGTCATGGTGCCTAGAAGAAGTAATACAAGTTGTAGTGAAGGCATCTATGGTACTTATTTTGCCTACAGTAAAAATATAGCAGACTATTTTATGATATTCCTTTATCCAGGCCACTAACAATACAGTAAATACATGATTTGCCACTGAAGCTTTAAAACAAGAACTGGTTCCTGAAACATCTCTGGATTTTTATTTTTCCTACAAAATTTGCATCTACAGCTCATAATTAAGTCTCGGTGATGGGGATCATTTCAGATACAACAGGATGGTCTGCAATGTGAGAACAGCGGCAGAGTGCATGTTCTGCAGCCACTCACCTCCGTGTGTGGGGTTTGAGCTGCTGTGTCTCTACTTGGCTCTTTCCAGGAAGCAATACCTCTTCAGTCTTGTGTTATCTGGGACACAATGTCAGCCAGGCTGTTCAGTATGAGTCATTGACAGTTGAAATGATGACTTACAAAAGATGGAAAGTTAATGTAAAATGTCAATCCAGGTGAACTGGGACAATTCTTTTTCTTTTTTCTTTTTAAATAAAATTTCTGCGTGTTTATCACATTAGAAAAAAGAAGTAGATTGACTATCACTTTCCCCCATGGACCTAGCATGACTGGCCACTGCTTATGTATTTGTTTGTTGTCTATCTACCCTGGAGAATATGAGCAATACACGGGCAGGGAATCTGTCTCTCTTATTCATTGTTGCAACCATCTCAGCGTCTTGGAAAATGCCTGAATATAGAACATCAATAAATGCTTCTTGGGTGAATAAATACATGGATAAATGAATGATACAGCTATTTGTGTTTTTGCAAGATCAATAAGGAATAAGGAGACGCTTCCCTTCTCTACATGCAGCAATGTTGGTCTTTGTTTGCAAGTGCCAGTTGAAGTGGGTGCTGTGGTTTGTGACTCTGGCTGAGCATATTGGAAGGGGTGGCTAAGAAGATACTAAACCATGAAGCTACTGCCTCTCTACTCCAGCTCCCTTTTGTGACATTGGAGCTAGAGGCTAGGCTATGTTGCTCAGGGTCTCTGGAGGGGGAGGCTTGAAGGCAAGATGTGAGGCAGAGGGAGGGAGGGAAGAATTCTGTTTCCTGTCAGCAGCATCCCCTAGCAACAGGCCCGTCTCTTGGTAGGTGTGGTTGTCCTGGTTCTACTCTACAGTCCTTTATTTGCAGCGCCCCCTACTGTCTGCAGAGATGCCAGCAAGAGGCACTGCAGCGTGGGCAACCAAAGGGCTCCCTCTCCACCCCAACTCTTCTCCCTTTTTCACCTTCCTCAGGGTGGTCCCTGCTTCTGGAAATGATCTCCCTATTACCTCAGTGTCCCCCCTTTGCATTTTTAGCCCTCTCACACCTTAGTTAGCCGGTTCCTTATAAGTGATTATAAATACTCCATAATAAATTCCACCTGTTAACCTAATTAGT
The DNA here is from genome assembly GCF_014108245.1 of Pipistrellus kuhlii. Taxonomy (NCBI): domain Eukaryota; kingdom Metazoa; phylum Chordata; class Mammalia; order Chiroptera; family Vespertilionidae; genus Pipistrellus; species Pipistrellus kuhlii. Next base: position 21,238,478 of record NW_023425529.1, read on the forward strand.
ATGCTTTCTGAACTGGAATCTGATGGATAAAGATTCTCATCTTGTCCTTTATCCTACAGCTATTTCTGTCCCTTCAAATTCTGTATTTTAAAGCTCTAACAACTTGCCATAGACTTAGACATAGGACTTCTTTTAATTTAATTCTAATTGCAAGATTTTTTTTTTTTGAACTTAAAAGTGTTTTTCTTCTGATGGTGGGTATTTAAACACATAAAACAAAAGTAGGTGTATTTGGAATATAAATCCCATAATCCCATTTATCAATCCTAACACATTTTGGTTGGATTTATGTGCTCTTACTTTTAAAATCACTCCTTTTAAAAAATGCAGCATAAAAATCCTCAGTGATCCATAAATCCTGAAGACATCCCTTTCTATACTATTTGAGGGGAGAAAAGCTTCCTAGAGGTTTGTAATCCTTCCCAGATGGGTAATTCTTTCTTTCAAACGAAGCAATTTGAATATCTGAGTTCCCTTAGAAGTAATAATAAGTCACTTTGGTATGCTGTATAGTGTATTATAAATTTTTTCAGATTGTAATTGTTTTACTCTTGTTTGGTCCTCTAATGAGAGAGAGAGAGAGGGAGAGAGAGAGAGAGGTATATAATTCAAAATAATATAATAATTATAAATGAATTCCTAATAATTATTCTTTAAACAATATAATTAATGATTCTAAATGATAGTAAGAAACAGTTATTCTTCTCTTATGGTGCACCAAGTCATTCAGTTGTCTTAACTCCTTTAGTCTTCGTGATGACTGTCCATTTTACCGATGGAAATACTGACACAGCATGTCCAGCTTCATGAAGTTCTGTCTTCAGAGCGTACGCAGTTTATCATCACATAATGCTACTCTTGAAAGTGAACCCCTTGAGGTAAAGTACGCAGATGTTTGTTAACATTTACAATAATACTCCCTTGGGCTGGAAGGCCACTGCTTATAGCTTTCTGGAGGAGCCCTCTGAGCGAAGATGGGGTCCACCATTCCACCCTTGTGACACTGTCATTATAGGTAAGACATCAGAGCGGATATTAGCTTTTTTTTTTTTTTTTTTTTTTTTAGAAGCATTTCCATCTACCAACCTTATATAAATATTACTAGAGCTACTTCCAGGCAGTAATTATATTCTAGAGCTACTTATTATTTTTATTCTTCTATACAATTCCTTGAACTATTTGCTGAGAAGGTTAAAGACTCTTCTATCAAAATTGTTTTTATGGGGAAATCTAACTTGGCGCTAACTTGAAAAATACCAGAGGAACCTCTTTGGAGGCTGAGTAATCTGTAACTGGCTTCTCCATAAGCAACTGACCTTCACATGTTGGTGTTTCTTTTGAATTTGTCATAATTCTTGGAGACTGCTCAGAAGGTTCCATTGTATTTTTAATCTCATTGCTAGCCTGGATGATCAGCTCAGTTGCTCTTATCTAAGTGGCTTTAGAGTCCAGTAAGTACTTACCTCATGCTACAAGAATCAATTTATAAACTTTGTTTACTTCAAGATGCTAGTTGACACATACATTTAGCAGCTACAGCATGATAGATAACATTAGCAAAAAGCTATTTGCTATTCTCTTAGAGATAATATTTATAAAGAGAATATAATTACTGCCTGGAAGCACGCTGTTTCCAGAGCTAAAAGCAATAAAACTGAAGCAATAAAGAATTTTCTGTTCATTCTCCTGGGAGAAGGAGGTCTCCAGAAGTATGAGAAAGAGGCTGGGGCGAGGTGTGGGGCTGGGATGGGGGGAACAGAAGAAGGAAGAGAAGGGGAACAAGGGAGTGATGAGGCTCTTCCACACCATGGGTACATCCCAGGCTGCTCCCAGAGAACAGAGGCTGACATGTCTAGAAAGACCAAAGGTCTCCTGCCCTTACCGCGGGAAGATTTCTAAAGTATTTTCCCAACCTGATAGAAAGTTTCTCACGGGAATGCTTTGCTCACAGATGTTTTCCCCAAAGATGCTTTCCTCTTTTTCTTTCCCAGATCACTGGATTAAAAAAAAAAAAAGTTTAATGAACACAAGCCGACAAATTAAATAATAGACAGCTTTTGCCCTTGAAGTACAAATTCACGCAGCACATATTTATTGAGCAACTACTGCATGCAAAACGATATTCTAGGTATTTTGAAAGGTACCAAGATGAGTAAGGTCTGATCCATGTTCCCAAGAAGCTTAAGACTTAAAAGGAGAGTGAAGACATGTCTCACTGCAATTACTAATACTAGCTACTTTGGGCCGGGCACTGTTCTCTGTGCTTTAGCTATCGTGACTCGTTTAGACCTAATAGCAAGCCTAACAGAGGATGCGTTGTTATTTAATTTAATAATGAGGAAACTGAGGTGAAGCATTATAAAATAACTTGTTCAACGTTAGACAGGAAAAGCTAAGTTGAAACTTGCAAGAGCAGGAGATCGAATATTTGCCTGAAAGTCACACAGTAAATCAGTGTCAGAGCCTGGGCTGTAATTCCGTCGGAGTCCCCGGACTCTCGGCACCAGGCTCCTTTTGTTCAGCTAGGAAGGCTTTTTGTGTTCTCCTTAATAACGGGACTAGGAGGGATTGCCACACTCCACCCAAGACTCCTGCTTGCTTATCCTGGAAAAGCAACCGACTTGAACTCAAACTGTGTTTTTCTAAAGAGCCTCACAAAGTATTCACTAGGAGTTTTGTAGTAAAACTTTAGGCAAAGAACTGTTTATACAAACACCACTCTGAAAGCATTTTCTGGCTAGAACAAACATAAACGTGATTTACTGTTGACTTTTGAGATAGCCTTCATCTGATTTTGAAGTTTATTTATTTACTTTTATAAAAAGCATTTATCTAAAAACGTATGTTTTAGTTTAGCATATTAGAGTCAGTTCATTAAATAGTGTTTTTATTGGGGGAATTGGTTTTATTTACGTAAAATATCTAAAACAAAATTTAAAAGAAATACACTAATTATTTTGCAATTTCTCTGCTTTAAATTGAATTGATTGGGGTGACATTGGTTGATATGAACGTATAGGTTTCAGGTGTGGGTTTCTATATTATAAGATCTGTGTGCCCACCACCCAAACTCAAGCTTTCTCCTGTCACCTTATATCACTGTGCTCACTTTGAAGGCTCAAAGGCAGTGGTTCTCAACCTTTCTAATGCTGCGACCCTCTAATACAGTTCCTTATGTTGTGGTGACCCCCAACTATAAAATTATTTTCATTGCTACTTCATCACTGCAATTTTGCTACTGTTATGAATCATAATATAAATATCTATGTTTTCCAATGGTCTTAGGTAACCCTGCTAGTGGTTCTCAACCTGGGAGTTGCGACCCACAGGTTGAGAATCGCTGCAATAGAGCCTAAGAGCATAAGAAAACACAGATATTTACATATGACTCCTTTATATCCCTGTGCCTGAATTCCCTTCTCCCTTCTCTTACAAGACACCAGTATTGTAAGGCACACTCTAATATAACCCAATTTTAACTAATTATTTTTGCAAAGACCTTATTTCCAAATAAGAGCACATTCTTAGGTTCTAGAAAGACATGGATTTTGTGGGATTCAACCCAGTACAATGGGTTATTGTGAGAAGGCAGATGGAAAAGTTTTTCTATTCAAATATTTGTTTAATTTGAGAGAAATCATAAGGTTTTATGGCCCTGGATTACTTCTATTTTTGTCAGAGTTTAATCTCCTTTTATGGCTGATTGGAAATGCCCAATGTCCTCCTTGGGTCTGACATCATTTCAAAAAGCCTATGGTGATAAATGCCTGGAATGCTCAGGAGAAGAAGAAGGGTGACCTTTCGTCAGATTAACTCATCAACTTCACTAGTTATCTTCTGAAGAGCAAACAGAATTAGGTATGTCTTGAAAGGAAAACATTGTTAAAAAGAAGGAGAGAAGGCAACTTGAGCTTAGTGAGATATTTGAGTCTTTGGTGTCAGAGAAGCGATTATCTTGTATTTATTTCCCAATCATAGGCAACTTTCTCAGTAGCAAGCCCTGGGGCAATTAAATTTATGTTCAGGATTAATTATTGTTAGGATTAAAGAAAGACATAGTAAATGTTCTAAAATAATGGGTAGTATGTTTTCAACAACAACAACAATAATAAAAGGTAATATGCTAATTAGACTGGGAGACCTTCCAAATGTCCTTCCAGACAAAGCCATGGTCAGGGCCAAGGCAGAGGTGGTTAGGGACAATCAGGCCAGGAAGGGAGGGCAGTTGGAGGTGATCAGGCTGGTGGTGGGGGCAGTTAGGGGTGAGCAGGCTGGCAGTGGGGGGCAGTTGGGGGTAAGCAGGCCAGCAGAGGGGGCAGTTGAGGTCAAGGAGGTTGGCAGGGGAGAGTGGAAGGAGAGCAGGCTGGTAGGCAGGTAAGCGGTTAGGAACCAGCAGTCCCGGATTGCGAGAGGGATGCCCAATTCCACAGGGATTGGGCCTAAACCAGCAGTCAGACATCCCTGAGGGGTCCCAGATTGGAGAGGCTGCAGACAGGGCTGAAGGACACCCCTCCCCATACACAAATTTTGTGCACCAGGCCACTAGTAATAAATAATGTCAAAAGGAAATAAGGTTGCTATATAAAGAGCTGGCTTTTAAAATGCTTTTAATTCTTTATATTTTTGAGGAATTTAATCCTATATTCCATACCCAAGAAAGGGTAGGCTACCTTCGAATGCTGAAACAAAAGATTCAGTGTTTACTGGGGTGGCCAAACCTCTATGTAAGCTGCGGTTCAGTTTACCCACATCTCACCTTTGGCAGAGTTCCAAGGTTGGACCCGCTAACTCCCAGGGCTCAGATCAAAGTCTTCCCTAACATGGCACAAATTGTACTCTGTGTGCTTCCCCTTCCCACAATAGCTTTGTTGTGCAGGGAGGGTGACTCTAGAGGTTAAAAGGAGGTGAGAAGATGCCCCTAATAATGAGAAGGTAATGTGTGGAAACTGGAGAATTTCTCAGCAGCCCACCGGCTCTTTCAGACAAGATCCCAATGATATATGAACCTCAGGTTTGTTTGTTTGGTTTTTATCATCAGCACAGGACAACCTTGTGCTCATGTCCCTCCTATGAGTTCCTGGGATGATACACACACAATACAATATACAGATGATGTTTTATAAAATTGTATTCCTGAAACCTGTACATTTTTATAAACCAATGTCACCCCTAATAAATTCAATTAAAAAATAATTACTATTGTTGTACAGTTGTGCCTCACATATCAGTTGTTAGGCTAAGAGAAGGTAACTCAAAACTTCGGAGAGCATGGGGATAGAGAGGGTCAGCTTCATTCTAGATCAAGTTATGTAGTTTGATGAAAACCCAGGTCATGATTCCAAAGCTAACTCTGGATCCTTAGCATCAAGAACAGTTATATAAAGGGCATCTGAGAGTGTCAAGTTTTCTCTGAGTAGATAGAGGAGTAAAATTCAACCATTAGCCTCTTCCATATAAAGGAATTTCTATTCATCTCAGTTTATACTTGTGGATTGTTCTGAAAAGAAAATGTTAGAAAATCTTTGTAATAATGCCATAGTACTATCTGTACTGCTTGTGTTCTATGGTAGAAGAGTACTTCTTGCCTGACAAGCACTTAGAAAGATCTTTTAGGTAACTCTGTACACAGAATAATCATGGTTTGGTGTTTTTTTTTTTTTTTTTTTTTTTTTTTTTTTTTTTCTAGTATCTTGCATGGAGAGCTGATAAAATCTTTCTGAAAGCATTTGTTTTTGACGACTAAGGTTGGCTTAAGAGACAAGAGGAGAACAAGAGAAAATACCAGGTTGAAAACCTAAGGCAACAAAACCTTTTGGAACTTGCCAAAAGGTTATGTCGAGGATCAGTTCAAGTTTTAAGGAAGTATTTAGCGCTTATTTGCTCAATCCTAGTAAAAATAGGTAAACATGTTTGCCCTCGCGAGTCCAGACATTTGTACCTAGCCAAGGAAGAGCCACATCATCTACAGTGAACTCAGTTTTTACTGGACAAGCTGTGTGGCAGAATTGAGAAGTGCCGGTACAAGCACAAAGACGGGATGAGCCTCATCTTCCGTCTCTGTAGGAAGTGAGACCTTATCTTTTCTCACTTTCAATTTGTTGTTGACCAAACCACAAATAAAAATGTGTGGAAAGCCCTAACCGGTTTGGCTCAGTGAATAGAGCATCAGCCTGTGGACTCAAATGTCCCTGGTTTGATTCCAGTCAAGGGCATGTACCTTGGTATTGGGCACATACTCAGTGGGGAGTGTGCAGGAGGTAGCTGATCAATGTTTCTTTCTCTTTGATGTTTTTGACTCTCTATCCATCTCCCTTCCTCTCTGTAAAAAAAAAATTCAATAAAATATATATTCAAAATGTGTGGAAATGGGCTTCCTACCCTGTTTCCCCGAAAATAAGACAGTGTCTTATATTAATTTTTGCTCCCAAAGATGCACTAGGTCTTATTTTCAGGGGATGTCTTATTTTTCCACGAAGAAGAATATGGTACACATTTATTGTTAAATGAAAATAAAGGAAATTTATTACCTGTATACTGTACGGTAGTACGGTAGTTGTCAACACAAACCAGACAAACTGTGAATCCTACAATATCAAGAATTTACTCATTTATTCAATGACAATCATGTCATCACCTTCTGGAACATCATCATAACAATCCAATCCCTGAATTTCCTGGTGAATTTCTTGTGACTCCATTTCTTTCAGAATCAGTGGACCAAATCTCTCATGTTTAGCCTGGGGGGGCCTTATTTTCAGGGAATGCCTTATATTTCACTCAGAGGGAAACCTGTAAGTAGGTCTTATTTTCAGAGGATGTCTTATTTTCGGGGAAACATGGTATTTCTGAGATGCTGTTGAAAACAACAGTCATACTAATTGGGAATCTGGGAGCTTCATTATGGTGAACGCTGTCCTGAAGGACGTAGCCCTCAGCCGCTGAGATATCAGGCTGTTTTTCTTTGTTTCTGGTCATCAGGGTTTGATTCTAACCCTTCTTTTTTTTTTTTTTTTAAATATATTTTATTGATTTTTTGCAGAGAGGAAGGGAGAAAGACAGAGCGCTAGAAAAGTCAATGAGAGAGAAACATCGACCAGCTGCCTCCTGCACACACACACCCCCCCCCCCACTGGGGATGTGCCCTCAACCAATGTACATGCCCCTGACCGGAATTGAACCTGGGACCCTTCAGTCCACAGACCAACGCTCTACCACTGAGCCAAACCGGTTTCAGCCTAACCCTTTTTTTTGTGTGCTGCTCCTTCTTTTCATTCCCCCATCCAGAGAGCTAGTATTTGCAAAACAGTGCTACTGTAGTCATCTGGTAGTGGATAATTAATAAGAAACTACAGTTTAATGATACAAGGAAGAGAATAGCTAGCTGCCAGAAAAACAAAAGTGACTTAAATAATGTTTTAATGTTTTAAGGAAAATCAGTGCTCTAAATTGGTATCAGTTATTTGTTTTATTTCTGTCAAATGCTAGGATTTAAAAAAAAATGTATTTCAGAACAGTACATAGAGTAAAGTAGTGTTAGCTTTTAATGGTGAGATTAATTGAAACATGGAGTAGGCGTCTTGAAGTCAGTGGGTTTCCTATCACTTGGTGATTTCTAAGAAGAATTATTTTTTCCATGTTAAAGAAACCCACAAAATAGATGGGCAAAACCTTATGATTCCTAATTAATTTGAAATTGTGTTTTATATGTGCTGCTGGATTCTTTGAACTCTTATGAGAAAAAAACAAAACAAAAACGCCAGGAATATTTAAAATGAGGCACACCTTTTTATGGTGCAACCAGGATGCATTTTGAGGACAATGAGATAATCATAAAAAGATAAGTGCTGTATGATTCCATTTATAGGAGGTTTCTAAAGTAGTCAAATTCAAACAGGGAGTAACATGATGGTTGCCAGAAATTGAGAGGAGGAAGAAATGGGGGGTAGTTGTCCAATGGGTATAGAGTTGCAATTTTGCAAGATGAAGAAATTATAGAGATCTTTTGCGCAACAATGTGAATATACTTAACACTACGGAACTGTACACTTAAAAATAATTAAGATGGTAAATTTTATGTTATCCTTTTACCACTATTAAAAAAAACCAAACATTTAAATTTACTTTAAACTAGTTGGCAAAAAAAAAAAGGGCTTTTAAAAAAACCCTGGCAAGAATAATTGAGTAGTGTTGGGGAGCACAAGAGACTTTGTTGAAAAGTTGGAATAAGGGCATTCTGAGCAAAGGGAAGTGTGTGGAATTACGACTTAGGGGAGACTTATGGGAGTGTGGAAGGCAGTGTCCCTAATTGTTCCTTGACCTTTCCAAACAAGGTTGTGCATATGTAGACCCCCAGGTGTTTACTGGAATCCTTATACTTAATCCTTGGATGCCCTTGCCTAGAAGACAACGTAAACACATGTGTCCTCCCAAGATTACTCACCCTATTGATTGCATCTAAAGATAAAAATTCTAATAGAAAGCTAATGAGGCAGGCAACAGAGGCTGCTATGGCCGCTAGAGCCAAGAGCCCCTTAGCCCTCTCTTTCATAGTCAAAGTGTGTCTGAGTAATCTGTTCAATCCATTGTTCTGGAGCTGCTGGTCACCCCTGGCAAGGGAGTAGGTACACAGAATGTAGAGGGTATAGCTGAACAAGTATGATTATTAGTCTATCAGATAAGCTTTCAGATAAGAGAATGAAAAATCACTGAATTTTGAGTACACTAAGAGGAAAGAACAATAATTCTGCTCATCACTGTTTGTTATGTGACCTAGAAAAAGATATATAGTGCAACCATTCAATAAATATATATTGAACAACTGGTGAGGGGAGGGAGCAATCTTTGTGCTAGGTGGTGACTTTGCATCTATGAACAAGACTGACTTCCATTTCATACCTCAGTCTATTGCAAATTCCCCCTTGCTGAGGTTGCCAATGACCTTCTAGTAACTAAATGATTAGAAGCATATTTTATACAGCCTCATTAATTATTTCCTCCTTCTTAAAACTTCCTTTTCTATTGGCTTCCTTAACATCACTGTCACCCGGTTCTTTTTTCACTAGAGCTACTTCTTTCTCCTTCTCCAAAAATATTGTTATTCTTCATGTTCTGATCCTACACCTATGCCTCCCTCCCCCACTTCCCAACCCATACTTTCTCTGAAATCTCATCAATTAGCTAATGACTCCAAATCTTATCGCCAGCTCAAAAATCTTTTTCTGGGATCCAGAATGTTACATCTCACATATGTCCATCTAATGGCTCTACCTGAATGTTCTAAACCCATCTTTTTAAAAACTCAATTTATCTTCTTTTCTGTTGTCTTTTTATTTATCAGAAAAAAAAACATCATCATTAATTTAATTACCTGTCAGAAACTGGGCATCATTGTATATATCTTCCTCTATCTTATCCTCACCTAGAATGACTCCACGTGGTTTGACAATTTCATCTTTTTAACAATTTTTAAATATGAGCTGTCATCATCCTCATTCTACTGTCACAGCTTGAATTCTCATTTGAATGTTCTCATTTGAATTATTTCAATAGCTGCATTAGTTTCCACCTACCCAGCTCTGACATTACTTAATCCATCTGACACATTGATTTCAGAATGACCTTAACCCACAAATTTAATTACGTTGTGTGCTCTGTGCAAAACCCTTTAGAGCCTCCCCATTAGGCTTTGGGAACCTATCTTCTTGGAACTTGGTACACCAAACATTTCTCATCCCTTTACTCCTAAAGCTTTTTCTCTTTTCCAAAGGTCTTCACCACTTTAGCCAAGAAGTGTGAGAGACCTTTGTTATTTAAAATGCAGATTATAAGAGAACTTTAATTTATCATCTCTCCATTCAGTCGAAGAAGGGGAAAGCTACATGAAAAATAAGTGCCTGATAATAATTGTTGTCTGCCGTGGGTGACATCTTCGTTTTGAAATTAAAAGAGGGGAAATAGCATATCTCCAAATCTCTGTTATGAATGTGGGGAGGGAAAAATTCATAAAACACAGACACTTTTATTAAAGATTCACCCAAAACAACATAATAAATGAGACTGCTTTTTATAGAACTTAAGCTCCTTTGCTGGCTTAAGGCTGAACATGAAATGAAGTGATTTGGGCACACAACTTGTAAAAAGAGAATTGGATATCTTGATATTTTTAACAAGATCGGACAGAACCAGACTTAATTCTGGTTACAAAAGCCATTTGGCATCGTTGGGATGCAGAGAAAGTCTTGAAGGGAGAGATTAAATGGATGACTCAGCCTCTTCTTTTCAACAGTCAGTCACACCAGGGCAGTGGGATTTCAGAGTATTTTCCCTATGAAAACAAGGGGACAAATGTTCCGACATTTTATCATGTTTCATTCTTTCCCAGTCCCAGTTTATCCTCAGGGTAAATCTGTGATGACAACAATGCAGGCATATTATTCCTATTTATCCAAAAACCACCAGACCTGGTGAGGTTGTTTCTCTTGACAGAATTCAGGGAATTACTAAGGAGTGGAAATTGTACTAGAACCAGGAATGCTTAGGCAGCCAAAGAAAATATAAGAAAAAAATAGGACCTCAGATCTCATATCGAATACTTCCAAGGTCTGAGTTAGAGTATACAAAGTGGAGAAACAAGCAGAGGAAGAAGAGACCATTCCAGAACCATCAAAATTAACTCCTAGGTTTGTGGAGAAAGTGTCTTATTTTAGGTTTTTTAGAAATAGAGCCTAAGGTAAAGATTTCAATATGATAAATTTGATTGGGGCTGGCGATTCTAGGAAAACCAGTTGAAGAGTGGAAAATTAAGCAAGGGAAGGGAAGTTGGTCAATAAGGAGTACATGATCAAGCCCATTACCCCTGTTTGTTACTGGAACTTCATTCTATGGTGAATGCCCTAGGATCCTATATAGAAAATGCACTTCACAGTTTGCTGCAGGGGTGAGGGTTGAGGGATGCTGCAGAGATGGCTGTAAAGGGGAGCACTGGTTTCCCAGCACTTATAGCTAGGGTAATGCAGGTTCCACCCTGCAGATAAAGCCTGCAGACACTAGAAAATTGGGTGGTTTTCACTTCAATGATAAGATCATAAGAGATGTGGTTGGGTACAGACAGGTCTACTTCTTCATATTTCAGCAAAGGTCAAGCATGGGAGGGAAGGACTGAAAGAGCAGGCATAGAAAATTCTAACCCTTTGGTGTGATTAGTATTGTAATTAAGTGAGTTTTCTTACCATGAGAGGTAATATCAGAGAACCTCTTTTAAAAATTTTTATTGAACTTTTGTTGAAAGATTTGTTGAAATTAACCTCCCTCCTCCATTTTTCTTAACCCTTGGCATCCACAGATCTGTTCTCTATTTTAATAATTTTGTCATTTACAAATGTTATACAAATGTAACCATACAGTGTGAATCTTTGGGATTAGATTTTTTAAAATAAGCATACTTCTCTGCAAATTCATTCAAAGGAATGTTTCCTTTATCGAGAGTCCATTCTTTTTTATTGGTAAGTAGTATTCTATGGTCTGTGGGTAACACTGTTTAATCATTCAGCTATTGAAAGACATCTGGGATTTGTTGAGTTTCCAGAATTCTGCTTCTCGCTAGGATCTGAGAGTTTTGATATGTGGAACCAATGACAAACAGATTTTACTTTTTTCCTGCCAGGGCTGGTCTGTCTTACTAGTGTGAACACATTTCATGATTTTAGAGATACTGGAAAGGGTCCTACTACCATCCGTGGTCTCATGCTTGCTGATGACTGAACAATTGTAAGGGGCAAATTAGTTTATTTTATGGTTGAAAATAAAGAGCCTGAAATGCAAAACAACTATGGGAAAAATACACCGGCAGGGTTTAACCTTGCAGACACCTCTAAATTTTGCTTCTGTGTACAATGACATGTGGAAATGCTGGGCATTTCACCCTCTTCTTTGCCTCCCATTATCCCTGCATTTCCCATGTTCCACTCTATTAGCACATACTAACAGTACAGGAAAACCCCATTGCCAGACCAACCTTCCAAATGTTCGAAAGCACAGAAACCTGCTTTTTAAAATTTCAACATGGACATGTGATGTAAAGGAAACATAAAGATCTGAGTTGTTCTGGTAGAAGTGAGATAGCTTTGGGGAAAGCACAAGCCAGACTCGTTTTTCCCTGCCAACAGTTTGTAAACTGTTCTAACCCATGTCCCCCTGAACAAATATGTGGAGCGATTGCCTGAGGGGAGAGGAAATACGCAAGTAAGAAGATAATCTCCTTTTTCTTAGAATTACAGAAATTTGAAAATCTGGACCTGGAGCCTATTCAAAATTACTGATAATGTCACTGTCTGGTAACTTTGGAACAAAAATAAAACAGAATGCCTTGCACAACTGGAGAAGGAGAATGTCTCTGCAGAAATTATGTTGCTCTCACTGTGATCAAAGTTATGCTACGAATCCAAGTTTCCACAGCAAGCAGGAAATCTTCTCGGTGGGCCTCAATCCTCTCTCTTTCCCTACCTTTGCTGCTGTGCTTCTGTACCTCAATGAATCCAGTGACTTTCAGGTCACCTCAATCTATTTTAGGAGGGGAGATTTTGAGGAATTGATGGAGCTGAAGTTTTAGTAATTGTCCCGATATAAATGCGTATAACACATGTAATACAAACCTAGAAGCAGTACAAAAATAGAAGTGTTGTTAGGTTGGTGAAGCGGTGGCATTTTCTTTCTCTATGAGTTTTGAAAATAATATTCAAATTGTAGAGTTTAGAGTAAATCTTATAGCTTTGATAAGAAAGGAAAGATGGAATTGTAATTCCAATTAGTCTAATTTACTCCTCTTCCAGAGTGAAGGGAACATGTGACTTACCGTGAAAGTGGGGCCTTCGGTCTATCTCCCCACATTCCTCTCTCACTGCAGAGCAGTGAGGAAATTGTCCATCTAGACTCAATAATTGTAAAAGACAAATAAGGAGAGGACAGTTCTGGCATGGTGGGAAGGATCTTGTACTTTAGGCGGAATGTTTATGTTCAATCCCTGGGCCTGGAATTAGGCACTAACAATGTAATTTTTGAACAAATCACTGCCTATCTCTAACTAAAATTTTATCTTTTATAGATGAGAGTATTTCCCTCAAAAGGGACATTGTGAGGTGCGTCAAAATTAACCTGCATGTCTCACTTTAGAGGAGAGCAATTTCCTGCATGAAACTGAACAGCTATTTATGGAATAAATTACTGGGCATTACTGATAAAAAAAAAAAAAATTGGTTCATGAATTTGACCAAGCGTGGACGTTTTAAAAACAGAGACTTAGATCCATTCCAAACTAAGTGAATCAGAATTTCCACTGGGGCCGAAACCGGTTTGGTTCAGTGGTAGAACGTTGGTCTGCGGACTGAAATGTCCCAGGTTCGATTCCGGTCAAGAGCATATACATTGGTTGCGGGCACATCCCCAGTAGGGGGTGTGCAAGAGGCAGCTGGTCAATGTTTCTCTCTCATCAGCGTTTCTAGCTCTCTATCTCTCTCCTTTCCTCTCTGTAAAAAAAGCAATAAAATATATTAAAAAAAAAAAAAAGAATTTCCACTGGGAAGATCCAAGTCTTAGTGTCTTAGAAAAGCTCGCTAAGGTGATTTTGATGATTGACCAGATTTGGGGAGACCAGGACTTTTCAAACTTTAAAGTGCATGTGAGCCACCCAGGGCTCTTGTTAAAAATGGAGATTCTTACTCAGTAGACCTGAGGTGAGTGCTGAGTCTCAGCATTTTTAAAAAATTATATTTTTATTGATTTCAGAGAGAAAGGGAGATAGAGGGAGAGACAGAAACTTCAATGATGAGAAAGGATCATTGATCCACTGCCTCCTGTAGGTTCCACACTGCAACCAAGGCATATGCCCTGACCAGGAATTTAACTGTGATCTCCTGCTAGATAGGTCGAACCTCCTTCTTCATAGCTGATGCACAACCACTGAGCCATGCCTCCTGGCCCAAACTCGGCATTTTCAAAGAACTCCCAGGGGCTGCGATGCTGTGGATTGGAGCAGGAGCGCCACTCTTTAGGTAGCAGAGTTTAGACCTCCTTGGGGTCTTGTTCTCTTTGAGAGGACAAGCCACACACTGTCAAGAAGGTTCTATCTAGGAAAAGAGAAAAATGATTGCAGCCCAGAGATCTCTTTGTTTGGATTTCCAATGGCAAAAGGACCATAAATTGTTTCTGGCAGGACTGAAATATAAATGGTTGAATGTGTACTTAAAATGTCTCCTTCAAGAAGGCATTTAAAAGAAAGAAGGTGGTTGATCAAATATCATTTCTTGGTTTTTTTATGAGATATTCTGAAAGCAAGAGGCAGGAGTCAATTCTTGCTTTACATGTCCATGCATCGGGTAACTTTGTTATTATCGTGTAATGATTGAGAATCATTTCAGACAATGGTCTGGGTAATACACTGCATTTTTTTATTGGAAGATTTCTTCAATAATGAAAACTTACAAGGAAATTCCATGTTTAAGCATGTAAATTCAAGCCTCTCATAAATATTAAAATGGGATTAGAAAACATTTTTGAAAATTCAAACAAGCCTCTAACTTTTTAAATTAAGTAAACATAAAAAGCAATCTCATTTTGATAAATTTATCTGGTAGAACTAACAGCAGAACATTTGATAAATTTTCCCCTTAAAGAAATGCTAATAGAAGAATAATTTTCCCAAAACTACACTGGTAAGTGTGAAAATAAAAAACAACCCCCAAAAAACACAACAAACAGGGTTAGAACACTGGTCAATTTGAATTACTCTATTGTTTTATTTCAAACTTATTAGGTAAATATTTTTTAAAGTTTATATTTTAGGATTGTTTGTTTCTATTTAAATTTTTGTTATTAGCAGCTGTTCTGAGGCGAGGAACAGAGTAAAAAATGTCTTTAATCTAATATCCTTAGTTATAGGTGAAGAGTGCAATTTCACATTATTACCTCTAGTTTGCCAAATGCCAGAGATTGTGTATTTTAGAACCTAAAAGGGTAGGGGTTTTGGATCCAGACTGTGTCGGCTTTAATTATTCTTCCACTATCTTTTGATTGTTCAATTATATTAAAATATAACCTCTATGGTGATGATTAAATGCCAAGACTATACCCTTTATGATTTTTGTAATATATAAAATCTATATATTATTAATGATAATTAATTAAAGCAGCATTTTTACTACTAAAGACCCTTGTTCTTTACCTGTTTCAGATGAAGTAAGAATATTTGCTGCCCAACTCCTAATTTTATTTAGGTCTCAGCTCAGCCCTACTATTTGTGTAAGCTTGAGAAGTTACTTTATGCCTCTATGCCTCAGTTCCCCTATCTGAAGAGTGAACTTGATATTTTTTGCTTTGTTCTGAGGATTAAATATGTTAGTATAAATTAAGTGTTGGGAACTGCATCATAATTAATCAACTCTAAGTTATTATCTTGGTGTTTGTGAGTAAATATCTGAATTAGTGAAAATATTATGTTGTTACAATGATGCTTTACTAACATACTCTTTACTAGAGTTTTAAGACACTATGAAATGGGTTGATTCTTTTAATGGATTAAGGATTAAAGCTATTGAAAGACTTTAAAGGCTTTGGTCATTGAAAGATTTCTAAGGAATTTTATCATCCTTGAGCATTTGCTATAGGTCTGGCAGTGTATTAAGTTCCCATTTCATTTTGTTTATTCCTAAGAACTCTAGGATGCATTACTTCCCTACTGTATAGGGAAATGCTCTTGTACACTGTAATATTGAGAAGATTTAGAGAAGAATCACTTACATAGTTTCTCTTTCGCATTTGTTTAAGTGTTAACGTTATAAATTATACTGGATTATTGGTTTTAAATAAGGTATGCTAAAACGTTTTCACTAATCTACCTATGCTCCCAGCTTTTGCCCCACCCCCATTCTCATTGTTTATCCTCTCAAGCAACAACTTTTACAGCCTACTAGCCTAAATAAAGTTTCCTAGGATAAATGTATTGCAAGCTACCCAAATATTTTTACTTTATGGTAGAACACAAACCAAACCTAGTTTGACTGCAGGTGTTTAAACTCGTGGGTCTTGGCAGAATTAGCAAATTCTTGCTTCGTGCAGAATAAACCAAATGTTTGGGACTCTGCCCCTTGGGTAGGATTGTGGTTTAGGAAACTCAAAACCTATAAAGATGGCCCCCTGCCAACCCTTTGAGGTAGAGTCTTGGAAAGTCTCTATGGAACCTCTGTTGGCCAACTTGACGACTCCAGTTGGCTGCCTGCAAAAGAAGTGAACAAATGGTTAACAGGCTATGCTAGTTGCAAGCACTTTAGCTTGCTTGTGCTGGTTGAATAAGTAAATGTATGGAAACTTGCCATGGAACATTGTGAATGCCTTCTCAGTTTGGACTATTGTGAAAGAGAACATTTTGAATATATCTTGGCAACAGTACCAATGTATACCTGGGATTTGTAAAGTTCTTATCTGCTTCTATGTAATGATGTCATTACCTGGATTCCTAGCTATTAATTTACAGTCAATTTTATATCTTCTGTCACCCTTTTAAAGATTACATGGTAATTTTAGAAATATAAAATCATTCAAGCCCTGATTGGTTTGGCTCAGTGGATAGCGCATTGGCCTGCGGACTGAAGGGTCCCAGGTTCAATTCTGGTCAAGGGCATGTACCTTGGTAGCAGGCACATCCCCAATAGGGGGTGTCCAGGAGGCAGCTGATCAATGTTTCTCTCTCATTGGTGTTTCTAACTCTCTATCCCTCTCCCTTCCTCTCTGTAAAAAATCAGTAAAATACCCAAACTGGTTTGGCTCGGTGGATAGAGCGTGGGCTTGCGGATTG
The DNA here is from genome assembly GCF_014108245.1 of Pipistrellus kuhlii. Lineage (NCBI taxonomy): Eukaryota > Metazoa > Chordata > Mammalia > Chiroptera > Vespertilionidae > Pipistrellus > Pipistrellus kuhlii. The sequence goes on from NW_023425529.1 coordinate 21,255,321, forward strand.
AAAGGTCCCAGGTTCGATTCTGGTCAAGGGCAAGTACATTGGTTTCGGGCACATCCCCAATAGAGGGGATGCAGGAGGTAGCTAGTCAATGTTTCTCTCTCATTGATGTTTCTAGCTCTCTATCTCTCTCCCTTTCTCTCTGTGGAAAATAAAAAATAATATATTAAAAAAAAGATACTATAAAAAAATCAATAAAATATATATTTTAAAAACCATTCAAGTATGCTAAGTATCTCTTATTTATAAATTTATAATATCAGTGTTTAAGTAGATAAAAATATCTGGCCAACATCAGTTTATAATTTAGATAACAAGGTAACATAAAATATGGACAACACACAGGGAAGTACAAGTATTCAATGTCACACATTTTAAAGACAAGACATATGATCAGATAAGGCTCCAAGGAAGAGGAATGGCTTGAAAAGTGAGCTTTGAAGAGGTTTTATGGGTTTGGTGAGATTATTGCCACATGGGAATGACATAGACAATAGTATTGTCACAGGAATAAATTAGGTATTATCACAAATAGTAAATAGATATGTCAGCTGGAGGAAAGATTTGTGTTCAATTCTTTAGATTTCTTTTAAGAAAAATCTATTTATAAATTTACTTGCCCTTCTGATGAAATCTTTTTCACTAACAGCCATTTTGAAGTTCCCTTTCTAATAATGTACTCACTTCAAGAGCATATCTCTTATTCTAATTTTGTCACCGAATGTTTATAATCATAGTTAGTGCTGATGTCTAGGATTGTTCTTTCATGGTAATGGTGGAAAGCTGAAGACCATATTTTCACTAATCATTGTTTATCATCAATCTACTTCTGTGTTTTTGTCACATTAATGATGCTGAAGAGCTCATCCTTTATCCCACAAAGGGCTGCATCCTTCTTTTTACTACTAAACTATGGGTCTCTTGTATAAACTCACACATGGCACATTTAAAAAAAAATTTTTTTAGCTCTTTCTACTTTTAATAACTCGGTGGAGGTGGGTAGGTGGGTATAACGATTTAAAATAATCCTTAGATTTCTAAAAATGGGTCCATCTTTCTGCCCTCTCCAAATAAGAATAACAGGGATTTGATCAGTGCAGCCCTTCTTTCAGCCCCAAACATCAATACAACATTACAATTAAGGTACAAATTCTGGGGCCAAGTTGCCTTAGTTTGAATCCTGGCTTCCTCGTTTTCTAGCACAGTTGCCTGGGCCCACTTAGATTTAGATTTAGATTCTCAGTGTATTTGACATTTTATCTGTAACATGGAGATGATGATACCTATCTACTTTGTTGATTTTTTTTTTGAGAGAATCAAATCATCCATAGCTTTAAAAAAAAGTGCTAGGCCCAAAGTAAGAACATAAATTGTTATATAATCACAGGGTTTTATTTTCTCATATATTTCCTACCACTGAAAATTTACTACTATGCAGGATAAACATAATTGCCAAAAACTCTAAATGAACCTTGAAATCTTTAACATGTTTGCTTATTTTTAAAACTTTGCCCTATTATATCACCCCTTCATGGAATCGTGGTAGTTGTACCTTGCTCTGGATGGACTGTGCCCTTTTAGATGTGTGTTCTACTGGTCCCCAAGACTTGCTGTGAGGGGTCACCTTGCTTCCCCACTTGCTGAGGGAGAAGGGAAAGCAAAGAAGGATTTTCTCCTCTCTCTCACTTCCTGCATCTCCCCTCCACCTCCCCTCCCACCCCCACCCCACCACACACAGTCCGTTGGCACTGATTTATCTCCAGGAGAATATAGAAAGAAAACATGAATAAGGACTTTTAGTCTTCTACATTTGAACTTTTGGACTCAACTTTAAACACAGTTGGCATGTGTTGGCCATATGTTTAAATGTCAGCCAAGGAGTTAGATGTCTAATAGTCAACCGTAAGCTGCAAAGTTTAGAATGGCAGTAGAAAACTCTGTTTTTGTTCAGAGCTGGGCTCACCCAGTGGAATTTTATGTTGTATGATTTGAAGGGCACCCGACAATCTTTTCCTCCGTTCAAAGAAGATTCCCTTTGGCCTTCTTGTTCTCAATGTCTCTTCCTTGACTAATTATTGGTGGGGGGAATGACAAAGACTTGCTTGCTAAAACGAGTTAGATCACTTTCTGTCTAGGGGGACTAGGAAGCATGAAAACAACCAGTATATTAGAACACTGCAAGCACTTTAGTTGAGTGAAAGGAGAGGGAGAGAGAGAGAAAGAGAGAAAGAGAGAGAGAGAGAGAGAGAAAGAGAGAGAGAGAGAGAGAGAGAGAGTTCTGAATTCATATTTGCCCGTATGATTCTTTAAAAATATATATTTTATTAATTTTATTTATTTATTTATTTATTTATTTTTTAACAGAGAGGAGAAGAGAAGATGAGAGTTAGAAACATTGATGAGAGAGAAACATCGATCAGCTGCCTCCTGCACACCACCTACTGGGGATGTGCCCACAACCAAGGTACATGGCCTTGACTGAAATCAAACCTGGGACCTTGCAGTCCACAGGCTGATGCTCTATCCACTGAGCCAAACCTGTTAGGGCCTGTCTGATTCTTTTGTTTAGAGTTTCTATTTTCACTTATTTTTAAAATTTGTTAAAGGCAGATTGGTTCAGTCAGGTCTCATGTTTTCTAGCAAATAATGATTAACTTTTAAAAAATGAAACCATCAAGTCTAAGAACCCAACAACATTAGCTAGATTCCAGGGCAAGATGTTTCCCTTCGAGAAGTGATCTAACACCTAAAGTCCATGATACTGAAATGAAAAATGAAAAAGAAGGGTAGAGTTCCTACCCACTATTTAAGTTTAAATTATCCCTTTGTTCCTTCAAAAGGGATGCCCTTTGTTTCTCTCCTTGCTGTTGCCAAATAAGAGCAAGATGAGAGTGATGTCCAGAATGGTGAGCTGAGGGTTTCCCCCCAGGGTCCTGTCTCCAGACACCGAAGAATGAGCTCCAAAGACCAAAAGATTTAAGCCAAAGTGTGGAAAATTTATTACAAGCAGATTCAGATTTCCCAAATGGGGAGAGGACCCAATAATGGGCTCTTCCCCCCTCCCCATCCCCCCCATAAAGCCTTGTAGTCCAGAGGTATACATTTGCTACCAGCCTGCTTCTATATCTATCCGTGTTGTCACCTGATTGATTCCCTCCATTGTTCTTGCCCAGCAATGGTCCTGAACTTTCTCTGTTTCTATGTGTTACTCCTCTGTTCCTGTGCTGAACTCTCTGTTTCTGTGTCAGTTCACCTCATTGTTGCAGGCCCTCCCTTGATTGTTCATGCCTCCCACGTTGAGTCCAGAAACATTTTGTTATTTCTGCTTGGTTGGTTTCTGTGATGAGGCTGCTCAAACTGCCGTGTCTGCCCCTGCCTATGTTCCACCTGCTTTTGTTTCCCCTGGATCCCTGCCCTGTCTGCCTGCTTTTCAAGTTAACCCTCTCAGAAGGAAATTAACAAAGTATCTGCAAACACCCTGAATGCCCAACTTTTATCCAGCTGTGAGACTGGCCTGACCAAATGTCATTATTCAAAATATTTCATCTCATTTATTCTCACTTGTGCCAACAATTAACAATGGCGACAGACTAACTTTTATTATTTCATTTAGCCATTGGAAGTATCCATTAGGCTTATCCCTAACAAGTCTTTTGGAGTCTCAGGACTTTTTATTTTTTTATTAATTTTAAGTTTAGACTGTCCTGGTTATAAATATAGGGCAATATACAATACTTACCGTAACATTTTTTAAATTAATTTAAAAGATAGATAGATAGGTAGGCAGATAGGTAGATAGGTAGATAGATAGATAGATAGATAGATAGATATGAATTTGCTGTTCCACTTATTCACACATTTATTGGTTGCTTATTCTATGGCCCTGACTGAGATGGAACCTGCAACTTTGACATATCAGGGTGACCCTTTAACCAACTGAGTTACCTGGTCAGGGCCTAGGGAAACTTATTTATTTATTAGAGGCCTGGTGCACAAAATTTATGCACAGGTAGGGTCCCCAGGCCTGGCCAGAGGTCAGGGCCGATCGGGGCATTCCAGCCAGGACCTTCCTTCTGGCTGCTGACTGCTGTTGAGGCCTTCCTTCATTCCGTGCCACCACCTGGTGGTCAGCATACATCATAGTAAGCAGTTGAACTCTCAGTCAGTTGAACTCCTGGTTGGTCAAACTCCTAAGGGGACAATTTGCATATTAGCCTTTTATTATATAGGAATTATTTACTTTTATTTTAAATTTATCTTTATTATTGAAAGTATTTCAGATGCCTACTTTCCCCCTCCCCCCGCCATTAACTCCCATCCACCCCTCACTCACCCCTCCCAGGCCTTTACTACACTATTGTCTGTACCTATGAGCTACGCATATCCTATATAATAAAAAGCTATATAATACGCAAATTGACAGAACGATGGAAAGACCAGTTGCTATGAGAAGAAGTGAACAAGTTTTCAATGCAATGGATTTGACTAACAGACAAAGGTGAGTGCCGGGCTGTGTCTAATGTACACACAGAGACACCAGCTCTGAGTCTGCCTGCCAAAGGGAGCTCAGGGCCTGTTTGCAGAGCCTTCTGGTGGTTTCTGTTTCCTGATGAGGCCATCTTCCCTGGGAAGCCTGGGGTTCATGCTCAGCTCCAGCTTAGTGGATCTTCTCCAGAACCATCTCACTGGCCAGCCCTACCCCCGATCAACACCCCTAACCTCTAGGCCCCTCCCCCCTGGCTGGCCTGGTTCAATTGGCCCCAAATTCGTGCACGGGCCTCTACTATGCATATAAGTTCCCCAATTAATCTCACTCTACCTACCCCACCCCCACCTTCTCTTTGAGAGTCTGTTTCATGCTTCTATCTCCCTGAATCTATTTTGTTCATCAGCTTATTTCATTCATTAAATTCCACTTATGAGTGAGATCATGTGATACTTGTCTTTCTCTGACTGGCTTATTTTGCTTAGCAATACACTCTCCAAGTCCCTCCATGCTGTTTTTAATCCATTCATCTACTGGTGGGCACTTTACAACAGCTAAGATTTCCAGATCTTAGCTGTTGTAAATTGTGCTGCTGTGAACACAGGGGTGCATATATTCTTTTTGAATTGGTGTTTTGGATTTCTTAGGATATATTCCCAGGAGTGGGATTACTAGGTCAAATGTGAGTTTCATTTTAATTTTTTGAGGAAACTCCATACTGTTTTTCACAGTGGCTGCACCAGTCTGCATGCCCCAGTACACTCTTTGAATCATTATGTTCATATGAAGGCAGAAGAGCTTTTTAGGCCTTTTGCTACATGCGATGCTTCAGCCACAGGGAGAAATACTTCTATACATGGTGACTGACTCCATTAGGGCTGGGGAAGCCAAGGTATCATAGGAGGTTGGCTTTACTTTAGGGCTATGAATTCATTATGGAAGGAAATAGATAGACTGAAATGCTGTAGATTAAAAACTTAATTCAGACATGAATGTGGTTAAACAAACAAACAAACAATCAAAAAACCCCACACTAAACAGTCAGCAAACCATGGGTCTTGACATTTGTTTGACTTAGGTTTAAATCTTGTCTCTGCCATTAATAGATATGTAACTTTAGGCAAGTTACATAAACTTTGATGCCAGTTTTAAATGGGGATATGAAAATATTCCTCAAGGGCTAGTTCAAGGAGGTGAATAAAATAAATCATGAAAATGTAAGTGGGTTATAGACTATCAGTAAACAGTGGGTTATAGACTAGCATTAAGGTTACACATTTCTAAATTTTTCTTAATCCACTTATTACCATCATGATGATGATTCTCTAAGTCCTTGCTTTTTTTTAACTCAGGCATTTGATTAATTAGATCTCATTATTTTGAAAAATGTAAAGAAAAAACTTGTCTCAAACTATTTTTGTCAGCCTTCTTTTTATGTAAGTTGTGCTATATTGCCAACATAAAGATACTTAATACTCAAATAAAATTGTCCAAAACACTTTGCTCTGTAAAATACTCATTGGAGGTATTGTATCATCAACTTTGGACATCTAACAATTTATCTTATTTTAACTTAATAAGTTGGCTAATATTTCTGTTAGAATCTTTATTTGATAGCTGCTGGTTTCCTAAATTCACAAGATGGCCCATGACATTGGAAAAAAAGATTGAAGCATCAGTTAGATACATATAAACATAATCAGTGTACCCTTTTGTAGGGCTTGTCATTTGAATTTACTTTAGAAATATTTAGTGTAAGAAAAAATACAAAACAAAGAAAGGCCAGGGAAGGAGCAGTACCTCAGTAATTCCACTCTCCATTTTCAAGTAGATTCTGTCCTCACCACTGCCTCATATCCTATAGAAATTATTAAATGTGCTTGTCAGTATTGGAATTAAAAAATAAGAGTCTTCATTAAAATAAGATAGACTGAATTAGTTCAAGTGATAAAACTATTTTACAAATTCAGTTTAGACCCTAAGGTAGGGGTGTCGAACTCAATCAGAGAAGGGGCCAAAATCTAAAATCCAGCCTAAATCACGGGCCGAATGGTTTACTGAACAGTCATAAACTGTCATTGTGATGGAAACGCAGCGGAGTGCAGTGATGACAGCGCAGTGCAGGCCACATTGCAAGGCCTGGCGGGATGGATTTGGCCCGCGGGCCTTGTGTTTGACACATGTGCCCTAAGGAGTCAAGTTTGGGAGGCACTTATTAAAACATCTTTAGGATGGTTTGGGGCTTGTCTCTTGGATTTTAGGGACATAATTGGAGTCCTAGTTAAGGCTCAGAGCTAAATAGAAGTAGCTGCTGAATGGACTGTCTGCTATGAACTATAGATTTAAAACACATATATTTTTAAAATATATTTTATAAAAATATATTTTATTGATTTTGTACAGAGAGGAAGGGAGATAGAGAGTTAGAAACATCGATGAGAGAGAGTCATTGATTAGCTGCCTCCTGCACACCCCCTACTGGGGATATGCCTGCAACCAAGGTACATGCCCTTGACCGAAATTGAGCCTGGGACCTTTCAGTCCCCAAGTTGATGTTTTATCCATTGAGCCAAACTGGTCTTGGCATTGAGCCAAACTGGTCTTATTGATTTTGTACAGAGAGGAAGGGAGAAAGATAGAGAGTTAGAAACATCGATGTCCTTAACTGGAATCGAACCCGGGACCTTTCAGTCCCCAAGCCGACGCTCTATCCATTGAGCCAAACCGGTTTCAGCTAAAGCACATATTTTGTAACTTTAAATAATTAAAAATAAATTGTCATTCCTGTTTAGAGAATTTAATATTTCAATTTCTTATACATATGAAACAACTTTAAATTGAGAATAGGACTGATCTATTGCAATCCTGTTTTACCCACATTTTCTTGTTTGGAGTATTTTTGTGATTCATTTGGGGTCAGCTTTTCTACTTCAAGGATTTAAATTCTTGATCTGTAGGCTTTTGATATTAGAGACTAAGTTTGCTATTTCCCTTGGCAACCAGCTTTAATTGCACCAATAAGAGTTCTTTCTGTGATCATAACTAAAAGGGCTGTTTGTAGTTTGCTTTGAAAAATATTCCCTCTCCTCTAAGATCTCTTGTGTTCTTTCATGTTGAAAAAGCAGAAATGAGTCACTGCTATACAGGATGTCCCCCTAATTTGAATCCTGAGTATACCTTCCCTCCGCACCCCCTTCTCCCCCACAGCGCAGTGAGGTAGTTTCTGTTATTTGACTCAGTAACAAATTATAACATTTTTATACTGTCTCATTATCTATAAGTCACTTTTGTATTCTCATTTGAACTTTATATTAAGCCTACAAAATAATAGACTTACTTGTTGAACCCCTGAACTTAAATATTGACTGAATGAAATCTAAATATTAATATCTTTTTTTTTAATGGGTATTAAAGCATTGCAAAGTTAAAATTATTTTGTGAACTCACTGGGTAGAATTTGGACTCTTTTTTTCAGCTTTTCTAGATCATAGGGCAAGGTTTTTTCCTATTACCTTATATCACACAGCATATTTGGGACTTCAGTTTTTGTTATTATTATTGTTAAAGTAAAATTTACATAGAGTGAAATATTCTGTTATTAAGTATACAATTTGAGTTTTGAGAGATGGATTCACATGTATAAAACCAACATGCTAATCAAGGTGAATATTTTTATTTTCCCCAAATTCTCTAGGGACCTTTCCTATAACTCCCACCCTAGACAACTGAAGCTCTGATTTCTTTTCCCACCATAGTTTAGTTTAGCTTGGTTGAAATATCCTTATTAGTAGGATCATATAATAGATAACTACTCACTCTGTCCTACTTCTTTCACCTATCATAATGTCTAAATAACTTTTTATTGCTGAGTATGTACCACAGTTTTTTATCCATTCTCCTGTGCATGAGCAGTTAGGTTGTTTATTACTAGTATATTTAGCTACTATAAATCAAACTGCTATAAGCATTTGTGTACAAGATTCTTTGTGAATAAAAATTTTCATTTTTGCCAAGAGAGAGTTGTAGATATTTTTTATATATTATGGATACACATCTTTTGTCATTGTATTATGATTATGTTCTCTGAGACAGTGCTTGCCTATTTATTTCCTGATGCTGTCCTGATGAATGGAGATCTAACATTTTTTTCTGTTATTGTCATTGGTTTCTGCATTCTAAGAAATACTTGCCTCAGCCCAGGTTTCAAAGATATATTTTCTTCTGAATGTTTTATAGATTTGGATTTTACATTTGGGTCTGTAAGTTTAATATTTACATTGTGTCCATTAGTGTGAATTTCTCTGTATGGTGTAATACAGATGTCCAGATTAATGTTTTCCATGTGTCTAGCCAGTTTCAGCAACGTTTGTTGAAAAGATATTTATTTCCTTATTGAATATTTTATCTTCTTTTTAAGTCTGTTGACTGTAAAAGCATAAATGTCCATGGACCACTTTTTTGTTTGATCCTTATGCCAACATTGCAATAGCTTCATTACTGTAGGTTAAGAGCAAGTCTTGAAATGATAATGTCTTCCAATGATTTTGTCCAAATACTTTTGACCCGTGGAGACGCTTTGCATTTCCACTTAAAGTTTAGAAATAGCCTGTTAATTTTAGTGAAATCCTGCTGACATTATAATTAGATTGTATTCCAATTCATAGTCCATGTTGGGGAGAATTAACAGTTTAACAATATTGAGTGTTTTAATCTATGAATTTACCACATCCCTTCATTTATGTAGGTCCTTGATTTCTCTGTGCAGTGCTGTGCAGTTTTCAGTATAAAGACCTTTAGATATCCTGTTAAGTTTATTCCTCAGTATTTTGTTTTGATAGTATTGTGCATAGAATTTTAAAGTTTATTTTTAATAGTGTAGCACAGATGAAAATAAATTAATTTTGCATTTTGACTTTGCATAGAGAGCTTCATAACTTCACATAGTTGTTTCATGGATTACTCAGATAGATATCTATATATATAAAAAAGGCTAAGTGACTGGCCGACTGACCAACTGGCCAGTAGCTATGATGCGCACTGACCACCAGGAGGCAGACACTCCACACAGGAACTGCTGGGTGACAGCAACTTTGCAGTGCCCCCTTGCACTCCAGGTCCCCTCAGGGGATGTTGGACTGCTAGTTTCAGTAGATACTGCAGGTCGGGCTGAGAGGCCCCACCTGCCAGAGGTATCACTTCTTCTGCAGACACCCTTCAAGCCCCGGCACTGTCTAGGTATGGCTGGTTGTGAAGAGTTCAAGGGAGGCTGGCTCCAGGGCATGTCCAGCCCTTCTTGCCTAGACCTAGCCCCACCCTGCTAGCTACTTTCTAATTAATGTACTTTCAATGTGCGTGAATTCATGCCCTAGGTCTCTAGTTTTTACATAAAAACCATGTTACCTGCAAATAGATTTTTCTAATTTTTATATAGTTTATATTTTTCTTGACTTTTTGCACTGTATCGCATAATTTAAATAAGCTTAAACTTTTAGGAGAATTTTCTTAGTTCTCTGGAGAAATGGTTTTCAAAGTCTTAGATAAACAGCTTCAGTATCATCTAAGGAACTGTTAGAAATAAAAATTGACTGGCCTTCCCCAGCCAGTGTGACTCAGTGGTTGAGTATCACCTGGTGAATCAGGAAGTCACTGTTCCATTTCCTGCCCTGGTTTCAGGCTCCATCCCCACTGAGGGGCATGCAGGAGACAGGTGATCAATGATTCTCTCTCACCGTGGCACCCATCGCCTGGTGGTGAATCAAGAACCAGGGTCAGGTGGTAGGGGATGCTGGTGGTGCTAGGCCAAGGTCCCTACCCTTGGGACCCACACACAGAGGGCAACCGTTGGTGGGACTGGGAACTGAAAGCAGGTGGGAATGGCCAGTCTCTCAGTTCTTCCCCTAGGCTGGCAGGCTTTGATTGCCTGGTGGCGAATGGGGAACTGGAGATGGGTGGTGGCAGGGGGTGGGACTGGCTGCCAGCAGCCAGCATCTGGCAGCCAGAGAAGATGGCCCTGATCACAGACCAGGCCTAGGAACCATACCTGTGCACAAATTTCATGCACTGGGCCTCTAGTATTTAATAAAATGTTCACCATTGCTACAGACATCCTAAGCACCTTTATAATAACAGCAAACACTGAAAATGTTAGCGGTAAATGCTTCTTTATACTTCAACTTTTAAAATATGAAATCTAGCCCATATGAATAAAATGAGAGCTTTTACTTTCTCAGGCAAATCGGTTTTCACTATGGCCACAGAAAAATCGGTTACCATAATGGGCAAGATTATTTGTCTATTCATTCACTTATTAAATTACTGTATAACAATACTCATTTCTATTTCCTGGCCCAGGAACACAATTTGACCTTTCAGTATGAATTGCTAAATAAAATTGAAAATTCATCTATTCATTGTCCAATTTGAAAAGGATGGTATTTATGTTTCCTTGGTTGTCAAAGTTAATTTTGGGGAAATTGATTGTAGTCAGTCTTGTTAAATGAGCTTTCAAGAGTGGAGTCATAGGTTTGTTGGTGTCAGAAAGTCTCATAAAGATGCCTACAATGGAAACTGAAGTTTCTTTCCTATAAAAATTATAGAATGTTGATGAGTGTCTGATGCTGGCCTTACTGCCACTCACATATAAGATTTTGTACATTAAAATGAATTTCATCAAGTCAGCTAGAAATAACCACATACATTCTAAATTATTGTAAAAGGAAACCCTTACAAATTAAGTCTGAGGTAGGGTTATATCAAATATTTATTTTTGCTCTGATGGTAAAAAAATCTTTATATTAATAATAACGCTTTTAGAAATGAGATATGTGCAATATTTTCCACATTGTTTAGATTGTTTATAGCTTATACTCTCCTTAAGACTCTATGGAGTTCTGTGAGATTCCTAAAGAAAGGTATTGGAAACTTTTGAGCTTCAGGGGAGGATGCAAAATTAATTCACTAAAATTAGATATACTATAATACATGGTAATTCTAATAAACACCAAAAGAAGAATTGATTGAAATGATTAAAGCAGTCGATTTAGGTGATATTGGCACTGAAAGAAGGGAGGAACACTTGGCCTGATTGCCTTAATTCGTAAGACATTTCTGTGTATGTAAATCTCCCCTTTTGTAAAATGGCTGTGTATGTCACTGGAATCTTCTGAAGAACTGAAAATAAAAGGATGAATGAGTAAATGCAGTGCTAAATATCACTGCAAACCACCAATATTTGTAGAATAGTGTTAGTCTAGTGTGTATACGCTGGCTCAAAGATTAGCGTATGGAATGACTCTTCATCAGCATTCTAACCCAATGACTGGGACATATAGGAATGTCACATGTCCTTTCTGGTCTGTTTCCTTTCTTTAAACTAAGGTTGTTGAACTAGATAATCTGTGTTTCTTTCTGGTATTTAATCTTACATGTTGAAGTTAACAGATTAAACTTTTATCTTTCTGGTTATAACTGTGATCATTTGAATTTATATAGGTCTTCATGACAATGGCATCAGAAATTTCAAGAAATTTGAAAAATACCAAGTGGGATTTTCTGACACATGTAGTTATTTATAGATATAAATGTAACTAGCCAGCTCCTGTTTGTTGGTGATTTTTATAGTGAAACTTACAGAGAAAGGAAATAAAATATCTTAAACTCCAGCCCTTAACTAGAAGTGAAGTGCTTCATCATTCTAAAGTATAAAATGCCTCTCAGGGCTGCCCTTATCCAGTGCCCTTCTGCTATTTATCCATTCTGGCATGTTAACTTTTTTACATGACTAATGAGTAAATTGAGATTGAAATAGCAATGGAAAGGGACTTGTGTTTAAGTCATTGTGAATAAAAATGGCTGGTAGGTTATACCACTTTTTACTATTTTGAGAAAGTAGTGTTTATCTTCTCCACATTGTTTAGCAATAAAACAACTTTCCATCAAATACAGATATACATATGTGATCCTAAAATAAGGTGGTTTGGGACATGAGAAGAGTCTGTGGTTGGTGTGTAATCTTCTGTTATTGGCCAAGCCCAAATGCAGCAATGTCTAGGTCATGCAGGAAAACTACTCTGAAGAAGTACAATCCTAAGGAAATAAGAGTGCTCTTCCTTTCTTCCATACACTTACAATCTTCAATATTTGTAACAGCTTACTATAATGAGTAGGAATCTTGCATTCTCTTACTTTATGAAAAAGAATAGTTGATAATGTATAACTAGATGAAAGGAGTAGTTAGCATAATTTGAGGACAAAAATCTTTATCATGGGTTTTTAAAAGATAGAGTACAGCAAATTTCCAAAGTATCCTGAAGGTATTCTGCTATAATCGTATTATGCTAGAGTTATGGTTTTCTTAACCAGTATAGACATACATATCTATATCACTTCATGAATAACTAAAGTAAGTCTTCACTTCATGTTGTTAATAGGTTTTGTGACTTTAAGCGAGATGATGTATAATGAAACCAATTTTCCCATAGGCTAATTGATATAAGCAAGAGTTAAGTTCTGCTGGCATCTCATCAATGTTATAATGTAATGATGTTATTCAAGGCCTGCTGCATTTATGTTTGACAATGACAAAATTCTATGCCAAAGCAGCTTTGCCTATATGTACCTATTATTTGCTCCCAACTTGTACAATATGATAGATGGCTTGCCATTCTCATTCTGCATGTTTTTTACATAATCGTTTTTGAAACATTTGCTCTCCTTTTATCTGCATCGCTCTCACACCCATCCTGCTGTGTGGTCTGGTCCTCTATCAACAATGACCTCTATCCCAATACAACATTAAATCAATATCAATTAACTGTTAAAATTTGTCTTTCTCCGAGGGCAGACATTTGTCTCATTTGTCTTTGTACTGTGGATAGAATTGTGGCCAACGGAACACATAGGAAGAGGTCTAGACTTGTGGTTCTAAACTTTTTCTTAGGATCGTGCCTCAAAAAGTCATCTTCTTGGAAGCTATGGAATTATTGAAATAGACTGAGCTGAGCATTTCTGTTATTATTTTGTAGAAAGTTGAGAGCAATTTGCCCAACCTCTGTGGCATTTTCTCTCTTTCTCCCAACTTCTCCCCCCAGGAGGATTTATTAGTTTATAAGGCCCATAAAGGCAAAGGCAGAGTCTTCTTCATCTGTGTGGACTTTGTGGAGCTCTGGACATGGCAGATAAATATTTTCCTGAGTAAATGCTCACCAGTCATGTCTGATTGAGAGTCCTATTACTATCTCAAGCACAGTGTTTTGTTAGCCACCAACTAGACTATGAGGATGCCATTTTTTTTTTATGGTTATAAGAGGTGAATATGTTAGTATAAACATCAGCACAAATGTGTCCCTTAGAGAAGATTTATCTGTTTACAGGGAAAACAAACAAACACCTTATTCAGGTTTAGAAACGGAAACTCCTGGGCATGGTGGCAAGCAGGAGGATGAGCAACAGTTGAGATTGTGGGCTCTGCAAAAGAAGGATAAGAGTGAGGTGATTTGAGTCAGGAGCCGAGAGGGCTGTGGGCTGTGGGGGATAAAGGCAGAAGGAAACCATAAAGACTTGTTAGGTACAGAAAATCCTTTCTATGACTGGAATCTGTTTGCCTTGCTTCAGGATATAACCCTTTTTTCATCACCTTCAAATCTCTAGTTGAGACTGACTGCATTCATGAATAATTTGGGTGAGTGTTTTGTATTTTGTTTTACTTTGATCTTTAGAATTCAAAAAAGATTGCTTCACATTGAGACTAAAAGATCAAGGACAAGAGAGATCAGGTGTTGGGAGACAGATGTGGTCACAGGAACAATGCACAAGAATCTTGGGAAGAACAATAGATTTCCACAGGCTATGGGAATTCTGAAATATCTTACCTGGCTGTGATGGCAGGGAGGGTCTCAGTTAATCAATAGGTAATCATAGCATTTACTAAGTACCACTTTAAAAATATGTATATTTAAGTATAGTTTTTTTTTTATTTGAGCTTCTCAAGGATGGAATTATATTTCATACCTATTTTGTTTCTTCTTCTCCCATCTCAAAAACACCGACAAGTGACTTACAGAATAAAGTTTACAATTGGTCAGTTTGAATGAAGAAAATGAATACATTAATGAATTCAGGCCATTTCCTCACCATCTAGAGCCAGTAAATGATCATACACACACCAATATCAAAGTACTTTTTATTAAAATTGTGAGCAGAGGAGAAATCTTCTAAATGTTGTTGCCAATAATACAGATTCCAAGAAACAATGAGCTCAGTACCTCTCAGATGTTACTAAGCTTCAGAATTAGCTGGAGGGGTTATGCAAACATATTTGGGGGGTTCTGCACAGAGTTTCTGATTCAGCAGATCTGGGGTGGGACCCAAGACCTTGGCATTTCCAACAAGTTCCCAGGAGACACTGATGCGGCCAACGTAGAAACCATACTTTGTGAACCACCGATCAAGGTGATACACTGAAACACAGTGTTCTTCACAAGAAACACAGCAAGAACATTGTGTTCTTGAAACGCCTAAAACATCCTTCACTGCCCTGCAGCACAACAAAGCAGAAGGAACTCATATCATGCTTCCTTAACTCTGCCACCCACCTGGTGTGACCTCAAATTAACCACGAGATCTATTTGTACTTAAGCTTCTTTTTCCCAGGGGGTGCATGGTAACATTCATATTCTGCAGGCTCTTTCCAGTTTTCCTAGAATGAAAACCCTCTTTCTACAGAATTGAAAGTGCTCTTACGAAGAACGTTAACTAAGCTCTAGTGATTCAGCAATATTCCCCCCCAGAAGCTTTTGTTACAGGATTCTCTCATCAGCCAGACCCTGGAAAAGTAACACACTCATAAAAACAAACAGACCAGAAATTGACCTTGATCAGTCTTTTATGCCTTGTCTAGTACAAATATATTGAATGTTCCTGATTTAGACTGGGGTCTAGTCTCTCCATCAGCACGCACAGGCTACATATTGTAGGATAATGGAGCAGTTACCTTCTCTGTCTGTATCCAAGGAGCACCTTAGCTCTCGGGGCCTGTGCTCATTAGTTTGGTTGAATAGTCTTCCAAAATGAAGGAAATAACTTTTCTCTTCCCCAAGGTCTCAAAGCAGAAGCATTTCAAACTCATCTTTTTTTTCTTTTCCCTTTCCTGTGGTAAGACAAGATTTGTGTTTTAAATTCAGCCATATGAGATAAAAATATTACTATTTAAATTGTATTTCTTTCTCAAAAAAGATTCAAATTCCCTAGAACCAGAATGCCTTTTGAGGGCTCTGTCTATGCAGAGGTTGGTTCGTGAATTTACAACAGTCACATAATTTGAAGGCAGAAGCAAAGCCTAAACATTAATTTTGAGCTACTCTGTATGGTAATATGCATGCAATTTAGTTAATTGTGAGCATTTCAAGTTTATTTTCTCATTAGTCTTGATGTTTGTTCATTTTTGACATTCATTGACGCTATCTAGACAAAATTGATTCTATTTCTTTATTGTTTAGTGTGGGATATAGCTTTGAAAGGGGATGAGCTCCGAGTTTTGTGCCCAGTGTCTGTGAACTACCGCATGCATTACCGAAGGAACCGGTGGAGCTTTAGGGAGTCACATCTGGCATGGACAGCTCTAATTTTGAATTTTCTGCTCAGCATCCCTGTAAGTTCTATGCATTGGGCTGACATTTGGATTCTGGAAGGCAGGGAAAAATGATGCAAACAGCAACATTTTAATAAATTTTTTCAAAATTTTAATAAAATTTATGATCATGGTACTCTTAGAGCAATGATGGACTTTTAAACACAAATTCCCTTGCCTTGATTCTATGACAAAAGTGTATTCATGAGTAGGAAGAACACAGGTACCATATTGGTTTATGGTAACTTTCTTGGCAAACATTGATAACTCTGTCTTTTTCTCTGAAGTGTTTCTGTTTGGATGGTATACATGGTCACTTTATTAGCAAGTGCCACCATATTAAAAACAAACAAACCCATATATATATATTAAAGGAGTTGTAAACATTTTCTGATTTCTTGTATGCTTGCAATTTCTAAAATGTCTGGGACAGCAACAGGTATTTACTTCTGTACTCAATTGGCCTCTGATTCAAAGAGGGTCCCCATAGACACATCCTATATAATAAAGAACTAATATGCTAATGGTAGTCACACCATCACACCACAATGACTGATCGGCAGGAGGCTGCTTGAGTGGCATGTGTGAGTGGGTGGTGGGTGGGGCTGTGTACTGGGCAGGGCGCATGTGGGTGTGTGGAGACTTGATGCTGCGTCCTTCCAGGCAAAGCTGCAGCTACTGCCTGAGGCTCAGGCAAGCTCTGGATGGCAACTGCCACTGCCCAGGGCTGGCACAAGGCTCAGACAAGCCAACAATGGCAGCTGCCGTTGCCCAGGGTGGCCTGAAGCTCAGGCAATCCATGGATGGCAGCTGCCACTGCCCAGGGCTCAGGCAAGCCACAGATGATGGCTGCTGCTGCCTATGACCTGAGGCTCAAGCAATGAGGGCCAGGCCATGGCTTAGACCACATGTGCCAAACACAAGGCCTGCGGGCCAAATCCGTCCCGCCAGGCCTTGCAATGTGGCCCGCACCGCGCTGTCATCACTGCACTCCGCTGCATTTCCATCACAATGACAGTTTATGACTGTTCAGTAAACCATTCGGCCCGCGATTTAGGCTGGATTTTAGATTTTGGCCCCTTCTCTGATTGAGTTCGACACCCCTAGCTTAGACAAACTGCGGTGGCTGCAAAAGCCAAGGCTCAGGCAGCCATGTGGCTCCCAGTGGCAATTACCAGGGTCACTTCCTGCAGAGGCAGCAGCAAGGAGGTGATGGGGACTGGGCCTAAGCTGTCAGTAAGACATCCCCTGAGGGCTCCCAGACTGTGAGAGGGGGCAGGCTGGGCTGAGGGACCACTCATCCCCCAGTGCACACATTTTCATGCACTAGGCCTCTAGTTGAAGGTATAATTGCCATGAAATGTGAGATGTGGCATTTAGGTGACACCAGTCCAATCAGTAATAATTGGAAATTTATGATCCATTGTTTATATATCTGGGGAAAAATGACTTGACATCATACTAACTACATTTTAAATTATTAATAGAGCTGTCTGTTGTGTTGAATTATTCAGGAAAAATGAAGGAATTGTAATGGTGATGTTTACAGATAAAACAGTCTTTTATGTAAGAACGACCAGAAAGTTTCGCAGTGAAAGGGGTCTTCCCTCTGCCATTCATTACTTATTAATGTTTATTGTTATCTAATTGTGTTCACTATCTACTTAAGTCATATATATTAAGTTATAGTATTGATAAATATTCTAAATTTTTCATAATAATTATATTCTGACCAACATTTTCTGGTTTCAGGTAAATACAATATTGAGCTCCAATTTTATTCTTAGTACTGTTGAAATAATTTAAAGAAATAATTTAAAGTCCAGTAAAGAAACACAAGACAATTATACAAATGCAAATTTACAATAAATAGGATGTAAGATTAGAGTACAGAGTGGACAACATAAAATGTTAAAGACTTTAAGAGGAGGCAACTAGAATGTGCCTGTTATCTGGGCCTTCAGAGGATGTACACTGTGCTCAGTGCTGATGTGCCAAATGTCAACCCTGTGGGAGCACTCATGCCAAGTGCCCGAACAAACTGTAGCCAAGTTGGCAGCGCCATTAAACAAATGGCCAATAAAAAGACACCTCCTTTTAACTTATGAGTCTGTAATTCAAATGCAGGGGTCATTTTGCTCTGCTTGGAATGAAGATGCTTTCTGGAAGTTCTGGGCACAGGAACAGAGAAGGGAAAAGAGATTGAGGTCACTGGTGCTCCAAGAACATTAGAGGAAGTTGTGATTGATATGACTGACATTAAATAACATCATTTTGAAAAATCCAAATAGCTACCAATTTTATAATTGTCTTTCTGAAGGCTAAATATTTAATTAGAGAATGAATAAATACATTTTGGGAATGTTTAAAGTCCCTTTTCCCAGCAGGAAGACAGTTAAACACTGAAGAGCAAGGAACTATTGGAATCTTTGCCCTCCTTGTGCCAGGCAGAATGATAGTAGGTAAACTCGACCAGGCAGAGCACTTGGCATCATGAGAGTGGCAGCCTCTAGTTTCCTTACCCTCTCTTCCTAAAAGCAGTAATTTTCTTTTTTTCATTTACCCAGGCCAGAGGAGCAAGTACCACTTTTCATATGTGCAATTGTCATAAAAAGCTACTAAAATAAGGTTTTCTTGACGATTTCAGAATATACTCACTGAGAAAGGGATTTATATTTATAGGATTTTAGGCAAGAAAGGGAAGTAAAAAATTTTTATTTTTTCATAGAAGGAAACAGCTTTTCTCATTGTGAAATTCAACATAGGAAATTTTGAGGGTGTATTTAATGTTTAGAATAGCCATATAATAGAAGTCTCTTATGAATGGCTTTTTTTGGTTGTTTGTTTTTGGTCTGAACTCCTAAGAAAAGGTGAGGATGTAACCCTGAAAGAAATGGAGTGCCAGGAAGATTAGATAGACTAAAGCTCACACAGATGAGAGCAGAGTCAGAACTCAGACTGGGCCCTCAACGCAAACTAGCATACTTTCCTCTACATAAGTACCTGCCAGGGCTCAGTCATAGACCCATTCCCAGTATAAATATTTGCATGGAAACTAGATAAAGCTGGTTTCCAGCTATCTGATATGCTAATGTTATCTTACATAACACTCAAATGAACATTTTTTAAATTTACAGTGGTGCCTCGCATAAAGAACGCCTCGCACAGCGAACGCTGCACACAACGAACTTCATTTCATGATTCATACAACGAACTTCGTTTCACACAACGAAGTCGCCCGAGCTTCCACGACTGCTTCGCCCGAGCTTCCACGATCGCTGCCGATGTATTGCATCCTTCCGCGCAGGCACTGCAGGCAGTCGTTAGTCACTGCGCTTAACTTAAGCACATATCGCGGCAATCGTTCTTCATTACGAATTAAATCACGCACGTATCACGGCAGTCGTCCTTTTAAGTTAAACTCAATATTTTTTTTATATCATGGCTTCTAAAAAAATCAGGAAGGTGATTTCTGTTGAAATGAAACAGGAAATAATTAGAAGGAGTGAATGTGGGGTAAAACAGTGTGACCTTGTCAACGCGTTTCACATAACAAACTTTTCGCATAACAAACTTGCTCCTGGAACGAATTAAGTTCGTTGTGTGAGGCACCACTGTATTTATTATTTTTTTTAAACTCTTTTTTTTAAAGTATATTTTATTAATTTTTTTACAGAGAGGAAGAGAGAGGGTTAGAGAGTTAGAAACATCAATGAGAGAGAATCATTGATCAGCTGCCTCTTGCACACCCCCTACTGGGGATGTGCCCGCAATCAAGGTACATGCCCTTGACCGGAATCGAACCTGGGACCTTTCAGTCCGCAGGCCGACGCTCTATCCACTGAGCCAAACTGGTTTCAGCTCAAATGAACATTTTGTGAATACACTTGAATTATTGGAGATGATTCTTCCCCATTTGTTAAAACCCTATTAATCTATAAAGAACCAGTCCTGTATTCTCTGAAAACAGAATTCATCTACATTAAGACAAACAAACATGAACCTGGTACACAAAACCTGCCTAGACCAATTAAAAGACCAATTAAATCTATCTCTGGAAGATAAGGATGAGTTTGGTATAGGGTAGGGGTGTCGAACTCAATCAGAGAAGGGGCCAAAATCTAAAATCCAGCCTAAATCGCGGGCCAAATGGTTTACTGAACAGTCATAAACTGTCATTGTGATGGAAACGCAGTGGAGTGCAGTGATGACAGCGCGGTGCGGGCCACATTGCAAGGCCTGGCGGGACGGATTTGGCCCGCGGGCCTTGTGTTTGACACATGTTTGGTATAGGGCATGTATATTAGTTGTTTTTAGGACTGGGGCTTCAATAATATAAGTTCATTTTTGCACAGTTCTGGAGTCTAGAAGTCTGAGGTCAAGGTGTTTTTAGGCTTGATTTCTCCTGTGGTTTCTCTCCTTGGCTTGCAGATGGCAGCCTTCTTTTATTCTCACATGGTCATCCTTCTGTCTGTCTTGTCTGTCTCCTAATCCCCTCTTCTTATAAGGACACCCATCATATTGGATTTGGGACCTGCCCCACCACCAACAAGCTCAGTTCACCTTCATTCCCCCTTTAAAGGTCTTACCCCCAAATAGTCACATTCTGAGGTATTGTGGTTAATATTTCAACACGTGAATTTGCGGGGTGGAGGTGGGGGGTGGGGACATAATTTAGCTCCTAACAGTATGCATGGGGTAGAAGTTCTATTTCAGAGGATCTCTGGGCTGCTGAAAGGCGCTGTACACCTGGGAATGTTTGTAACAAACTTCATGTGGTTCATAATTGTGCTAATAATAGGATGAGTCTTTTTTATGGTGAGTGATTATTTTTTAATTTTGATTTTATTTCCCCCCAATTATAGTTGAAATTCAATATTATATTGACTTCAGATGTACAGCTATATAATTTTTTAGACATTAATTAATTCACATAATTAATTAATTATATATAATTATAGACATTTATGTAACTTATGAACTGATCCCCCCCAGAAGCCTAGTACTCACCTGACACCATACATAGATATTACAATATTATTAACTGTATTCCCTGTGCTGTACTCTACATTCCTGTGACGATTCTGTAACTGCTAATTTGTACTCCTCAAGCCCTTCACCTTTTTCACCCAGCACCCCTCCCCCAACCACCCTCTCATATGGCAACTATCAGCCTGTTCTCTGTATCTATGAGTCTGTTTCATGTGTGTTTTTTTTTTTGTTTATTTATTTTGTTCTTTAGATTTCACATATAAGTGAGGTCATATTGTGTTTGTCTTTCTCTGCCTGACTTATTTCACTTAGCATAGGCCCATCCATGTTGTAAGGGGCTGCGTTTTAAAGGCAGTCTGTATTAGAAGTCAAGAGCCCAGAGCCAGGAAGTGGTATGAATGCTGGAAACACACAGGATTTGTCAATAGCAAAGGCAGCTCTTTTGACTGGTAGTTACATGAACTTAGGCAAATAATTTAACCTTCTCAAGTCTTACTTTTTTTAATCTGAAAACTAGGGATGATATCTACCTCATAGGTTATTCTAATAGACTAACTATAATAATATGTGAATTGACGAACATAGTAATAGACATTGCAAATATTAGTAAAAATATTAGTAACTATTAGTAAAAATAGGATTCTAGTCCTCCCTCTGCCACTTGTTAACTGCATACCTGTTTTCATTTTCTATGGCTGCTCAAACAAATTACTAGAAAGGTAGTGATATAAAAAAACATGCACACTAATTTGCCAAAACCAGTTGGGCTCAGTGGATAGAGCGTCAGCCTGTGGACTGAAAGGTCCCAGGTTTGATTCTGGTCAAGGGCACGTACCTTGGTTGCAGGCACATCCCCAGTAGGGGGTATGCAAGAGGCAGCTGATTGATGATTCTCTCTCATCGATGTTTCTAACTCTCTATCCCTCTTTCTTCCTCTCTGTAAAAAATCAATAAAATATATATTTAAAAACAAACAAACACTAATTTATTGGTTCTGGAGATCAGGAGTTTGACATGATTCTCATTTGGTTAATATCAGGGTGTCAGTGGGCCAGGTTCCTTTTTGGAGGCTCTAAGGGAGAATATATGTCCTGTCCTTTCTAGTTGCTAGATAGAGGCTGCATGCATTTCTTGGTTTATGGTTACTTCCCTCCATCCTCAAAGCCAGCACTGGTGGGTCTAGTCAGCATCTCTCTACTCTGTTCGGGTTGTTGTCACATGTCTTTCTCTGACTTGCCAGGGAAGAGCCTCTGCTTTTAAGGGCCCATGTGATTAGATTGGACCCACCTGGACAATCCAGGATAACTTCCCCACCTCAAGGTCCTCTACTTAATTCCATCTGCCCAGTTCCTTTTGCCAAGTAAGGGGATTTTAAAAAGTATTATTATAAGTCATGTTGTATTCACTTTAAAATATTAAGAAGTATAAGTAAGGCATGTGATTGTTTTGAAATTAGATTTTAGTTCTGAACCTATTCATTTGCTATAGAGCAAATGGTAATAAGCTAGGGAGAGAGTGAGGAAACGAAAGAGAGTGAACAAGACACTGAAAGAAAAGAATAATTTGAATAGGGAAACGGAGATGTAAGACAAACTACTTATTTCAGATTTCTGACAGGTTGAACCCTACAATATGAGTTCATTGTATTCATCCTCAACTACTCAGAGTTAGAATTTAAGGTTATATTTCAGGCAAGACAAGACCACAGGTCAATTTGCTAGCCTCAGATTTTTAAATTCTTAACAACTGGGTTATTTTGGGTCCCATAGAAAACAAATAACTGGCTTTACTAACTGGACATTTTGAAGCTGGTGGTTTTGGCTTCATATTACAACTAGAATCGAGGATCAAAACCAAGCTTGATTATAACCGAGTGGATGCAGATGTGTCAAATAAAAAATGACATTTTTATCTTGGACAAAGATCACAGATTATATGCTCACAAATTTAAAATTTTGGCTTTGTCATTGGGCTATACTTCTATTTCTGATACATTGTCCCCCACTCTCCCCCACCCCCTTTTCTGGAAACAATGGCAATTTTCCTTCAGAGATTGAATTTGTCCAGGTAGCTGAAGCCAGATTTCTCTTATTTATGGATTAGTTACTGGTTTAATTTTTTAAAAGTCCCTAGCTGCATCCTCAGAACCTAATATAGAAGGTAGAAGTTGTGGTAGCTAAAAATATCAAGAGAACTGCAATTCTTACGCTTTCAATTTAATATAATTACTGCAAATGATATAAAGGTTTTAGAAGACCATGTCTTCTGGGCTATTGAAACCAAAACCAAAACAAGGCATGACACTTACAATCAAATGAAGGATGATCTGGTTCATGAGATTGACAAAAACATAAATCACCACAATGCAAGTTAACAAGTGATCTGGGGAGAGATTAAAGGGGAATTTATATGCACATATGCATAACCCATAGATAAAGGCAATAGAGTGTTGAAAGCCTGGGAGGGGTGAGGAAAGGGTGGAGAGGGCCAATGGGGGGGGAAAAAATAGACAAAGAAAGGGGACTTCTGTAATACTTTCAACAATAAAGATAAATTTTAAAAAAAGATTTGAATAAAATAAAGTGATCATTATAAACCAAGTAATCTGTGAAAATAAGGAAGGATAAAAAAAAGTCAGCAAAAATTTCACTGAAAAGGTGATATTTAAGCTGAATCTTTAAGACTAGGTAGTATTTATTTTTAATATTGGTTATAGTGTATTTTTCTTACCTTAAAAGTTACACATGTGCAGGTTATTTGCCAGACCTAAACTAGTCCTCCATAATCCAGTAAAAGACAGCAATGCTAGCATTTTGTCTTTTTTCTTTTTATGAACAGTTCTTACATATTTTATATATCTCATGGTTGAGATTTATTTGTATAATTTATATTATACAATTTATAATTTTTTAAAAGGTCCTATGCACTTTCCCACCGTTTTAAAAAACTTTGTCAATAATATTGCAATGTGTTTGCCTATCCTGTAATTTTATTTTATTTTATTTATTTTCAGTTTTGATTATTTTATTTTTTTAAAATATGCTTTCATTGATTTTTATTTATTTATTTTTTTAAATTTATTTATTTATTTTTTGCATATTTTAATGATTTTTTTGCCCCCCTCCCTCCCTCCCACATATCCCCTCCTTCCCTAGAGTTTTATGTCCATTGGTTGTACTTATATGCATGTATACAAGTCCTTTGGTTGATCTATTATCTCCCCCAGATCCTCCTCCCGTCCCCGCTGTAATTTGACAATCTGCTTGTTGCTTTACTGTCTCTATATCTATCTTTTGGTTCATCAGTTTATAATGATCTTTATTATCCACAAATGAGTGGGGTCATGTGGTGTTTCTCTTTCATTGATTGGCTTATTTCACTCAGCATGATGTTCTCCAATTCCATCCAGGTTGCTGCAAATGATGAGAATTCCTTCTTTTTTATGGCAGCATAGTATTCCATTGTGTAGATGTACCATTATCCTGTAATTTTAAACAAATCCCTTATAATTGGATATATAAGTGGCTTCCTTTTTTTTTCCTTTTTTTTAATTTGCTTGCTTTTTTATTTTTTGGATGATCCTTAACAGTACAATTGATATCTTTAGCATTTCCTTTGTTTCATTTTTCTTAAATTTCCTTAAAGTAGTATTGTAGAACTGGACTTTTAAGTGTAAACACTTGAAGGTGTAAAAGGGCACATAGAGAAATAGTGTTCTTGGCTCAGGTAGCAACATAGTCACAGGCAGGCTGTTTCCCCAGATGTGAAAATAATGGCAGAAAACAAGCACCTAGAAAGAGGACTGTGGATGGAGAGATGATTTTCCACATAGGTCCTATGTAACATCTACTTTAATTCTCTGGATCCATCATGCCTGAAGCCCTGATCCCCGACCTTCCCACTCATGCTTAAGCCAGATCGCATAGTTTCTGTCAGCTATGAATGAAGATATACTGACTAATACAGGCCATGTAGTTCTTATGTGATACCGGAATGAGTTTGTTAAAGATGAGGCAATATTCATGTGGAAGACTCTATGTAGTGAAAAGAGAAAGTAAAATGCACCCTACTCCCCCTTGAGCCAGAGTTCCTGAGAATCCGCAGGATGGAAGAACTTGCTCTGGACAAGTTCAGGGACCTTGAGTAACAAAAACAAGGCTAGATGGTCAACTACACTGATGAGTATTAAGTTCACAAACATCGAGCAAATTAAACATTAAGTAAACAAAATGTTGCTGATTTTTAAAGTAAGCTTTAGTGAGTGTGACGAAGGGGCCCAAGAGAAGTGGGAGCAGCAGGAGAACCTGCAAAATTTTAAAGAGAACAGGGAGGAAGCCAGGCTCCAAGTCGACAGTATGAAGAGCAGTCATTGCGGGAGAAAAGAACAATTTCCTGGAGGGTGAAGAGGAAAATGGACTGACCTCAATGAGAAGAATCTCTTCCCAGAGTACATGGTGACTGGTGGGAGGAAAAGCCCTTTGAGGAGGATGTGAATTGGAGATATGAAAAGAGAAACCTGGTTTTCAGACTGGATCTAAAAAGTCAGTATGACCGGCTGGCTGAGCTGGATCAGCTCCTCTAGTTCAGGAAAAAGTCAGCCAAGTTTCCGACTTCTATGACTCTGAGGTGCCGATGAGCCCATGCCATGCAGGAAAAGAACAGGGCTGGCCAGGGAGTTCTGACAGAGGAAGAGGAAAAGGGTCTTGACAGCTTGGCTGTGATGGATTTGGAACCACAGAGAACCACTGAGATGCTCAGTGGTAACTGAAGGGGCTGATAGTGGTTGGAGTGAAAGGCACTATTAAAAAGCATCCCTCAGACCACATCACCTTGAGACACCATTTATTTACCCAAAGGTAGAAAGAAAAATGAATTTACTGGTCATTGAATGTGTGACGCAAGTGGAAATGTCTTAATTTTTGGAAGCATGCTATTGAAAAGGAGAGTAACAGGATTTGTGGCATACTCTTTCCAGAAAAATGGACATCATGCTTGTGGCAATGACTGTCCTATTACCATCCTTGAAAAAAGGTGTTTGTCTCAGTTTGAAATAACAAAAGTTCCACCTGAGGGGAGAAAATAAAGGTAAGCTTTAGTATAGCAAATATCTTTCAATCAATTTCTATATACTATTCTTTGCTTGCTGGAAATATTTAGGCTTATCTCTCCTCTACACTTCTGATAAAGTGGTGATAAATTTGTTTTGCTTTATTGCATACTGAGAAGTATTAAGTCTAAGCCTCCTCCCAAATGATCAACACTTTCTAGATTTTAGAATTTTGAGACATTGATGCCTATCTAGACCCATGATCCCTTCAGTGATGAAGAATAATCAGATGCTTGAGATAGAAAAACTTCAGGTTCTGTTGTAATCATTTCCCATGGCTTTCCCAGCACTGGTGTTAAACAATTTTCTCTTATTCCCTTGAGAACTTTAGGCTAGAGCCCAAATCACCATTCTCTCTATACAGGATTCAGTCTCCACACCTCCTCACAAGCTTTTTCTCTTTACAGCACAAATTATCCTGGGTCTTACATCACTGAAGAGGTTTAGCAGTTTATTCACAGGCTATTTGGGATGCTGCCTTAAGGCACCAAAAATTAACATATCTAACTCCTTGCCCCACATCTTATTAATAGATGCATTTCTGCTCAAATTAAGCAAGGGTGGTCCATTAAAGGAGCCTGGTAAACTGATGCCAAGGCTTTTTCAAGACATCTGTAATAATAAAAGCATAATATACTAATTAGAGCCTGCTGTCCTTCCAGACATCCTTCCAGATGGCCTTCTGGACAAAGCCAGGGCTCTGAGGGTCCTGAGTTCCAGAGGGAAGCCAGTGCCGGCAGCTAGGGGAAGGAAAGCCTACCCTTGCACAAATTTCATGCATCAGGCCTCTATATATAAAACAACAAGATGATTACAGAGACACTGGCATTCAGGTACACAATGTTGGCTTAAGTTCTTTATGCCATGTTGGCTAAACAAGTATTATTATAAAGTTGGACATGAAACACTTCATTAGAAATCCAGTTTCTTCCTTTCTCCAGAAGCAATAGGAATGAGCCAGGGGCTCCCGTCAAAGTTCTTATTAAACTTAGAACAACAGAGAACTCAGGCTCCTGCACAGTCATGTGAAGATCTGGCAGTTCCATGCATACGGTAGCAGAAACTAACAATTTAGAGATACTTCCAAGCCTACAAAAGATTCAAAGATTATTCAGAAAATGTAAACTTGAGATATCTGGTATAGTTTCTTGTTCTGTCTTTTTGACCCAAAAAAGAGGTAGTCATGCTTTGATATATTCAATCATCGCTTAGGGAACTTGTTAAAATGCATATTTCAGGGCTCTATTCCCATATATTCTGGTTTCATAAATCTGGAGTGGGTCCAGGATTTAAATTTTAAATAATTATCCCAGATGACTCCACTAAGTGATCCAATGGCCATATTTTGAGAAACATTTCCATAGGGAATAGAGTGCTCAGCTGTGTCAGAGTAGCCTGGGGATTCCTATAGTCCCCGAAGCTGTGGAGAGATTTTGACCAAGATGTCCCAAGAGAAAGGGCTATTTATTATGAGTTCAGATCCCCATCCTCACCCCCTCTCATGATTTGTCCTTGACTCTTTAGAAAGGATATGATTTGCAACATGGGAGTAACATCCCGGGAGTGGCAGTCCAGAGTGTGTAGCTAACTTTAGGCTCAACAGAATTCAGGTATAGCAGTATGGTTTATCGGCTGGTGCCCAATATTTATAGTTGGTGAGAAGAGTTTCAATCTGTTAATCTGCTTTAATTGCTCATGATGTTTGATGGTCATGATCAGATCATTTATCAGCATCCTACATTTGTCCAGTATAATTTCTGTTCCCTTCTCTGAGTGGTGATTTTAATGGATTTTTTTTCTAGCCAAGATGGTCACTGGAGACAGGATGTTGACTCACTGTTAATTTCAGATGGGAAGGCAACCACAGCTGCATGTCTCTTGCTTATTTGTTTCTGTCATTGTTCCTGAGAAGCTTGGATGGATAGTGCTTTGCCTACTTGTATTATACTTACCTATCTTTTTTGCTTTTTTGCTTTTGTTCAGATTATTACAGATGCTCCTCCCCGCCCCCCCCCCCATAAGTCCCTTCCAACTGGTTCCCCGCCACATCCAATCCCATACCCTTACCCCCCCCCACACACACACTGTCCTCATCCATAGTGTATGATTTTTGTCCAGTCTCTTCCCACACACCCCAGATCTTTTTCCCCCTGAGGATTGTCAGTCTCTTTCTATGCCCCTGATTTTATTATATTCACTCGATTATTCTGTTTATTTGATTTTTATTCACTTGATTTTTAGATTCACTTGTTGATAGGTGTGTATTTGTTGTTCATAATTTTTATCTTTATCTTCTTCTTCTTCTTCTTCTTCTTTCCTTCTTCTTCTTCTTCTTCTTCTTCTTCAAGAGTAGCTTTCAGCATTTCATATAATACTGATTTGGTGGTGATGAACTCTAGCTTTTTCTTATGTGTGAAGCTCTTTATCTGACCCTCAATTCTGAATGATAGCTTTGCTGGGTAAAGTAATCTTGGTTGTAAGTTCTTGCTATTCATCACTTGGAATATTTCTTGCCACTTCCATCTGGTCTGCATAGTTTCTGTTGAGAAATCAGTTGACAGTATGGGTGCTCCCTTCTAGGTAATAAACTGTTTTTCTCTTGCTGCTTTTAATATTCTCTCTTTTGCTCTTGGCATTTTAGTTATGATGTGTCTTGGTGTGGTCCTCTTTGGATTCCTTTTGTTTGGGGTTCTGTGTGCTTCCTGGTCTTGTAAGTCTATTTATTTCACCAGGTGTGGAAAGTTTTTGGGCATTATTTTTTTAAAATAGATTTTCAGTATCTTGCTCTCTCTCTTCTTCTGGCACCCCAATAATTTGAATATTCATATGCTTGAAGTTGTCCCAGAGGCTCCTTACACTATCTTCATATTTTTGGATTCTTTTTTCTTTTTTCTTTTCTGGTTGGGTGTTTTTGCTTCTTTGTATTTCAAATCTTTGACTTGATTCTTGCGATCCTCTACTCTGCTGTTGGATCTTTGTATATGATTTTTTCTTTCAGTCAGAGTATGCTTAATTCCTAGTTGGTACTTTTTCATATCCTCAAGGGTCTTATTAAATTTATCGACCTTTTCTAGAAAATTCTTGAAAAATCTTATAACCATGATTTTGAATTCTATATCCAGTCGTTTGTTTTCCTCCATTTCTTTCATTTGTGACCTGTTTCTTTGTCTCTGCGTTTTGGCTGCTTCCTTGAGTTGATAGTGTGTGCTAGGTGTCCTATAGGGCCCAGTGGCTCAACCTCCCATTACCTGAGGTGGACATTCTTGGTGCACCCATTTGTGGGCTGTATGCATAGTCTTGTTGTAGTTAAACCCTCATTGTTGTTGATGTCACTGACAGGAATTGACCTCCAGGCCAATTGGCTGTGAGGATTAGCTGTGTCTACGATGGGAGAACTGTGCTTGAGACACCCTTATGAGGCGAGACTTGCTTCAGTGAAGCTTTGGTGCTCACTGAGTCTGCCCCCTGAGTGTGTCCCATATGAATCTGAGAAATTGTAATCTGGAGGATCCTATTCTGACACTGGCTCTTGGATCTCCAAGGAGGTGCAAATTTAGCCTCTGCCTGAGGCCACCCAGCAGGAGCTACAGAAAGATCTGCATATTTCTCTTTTTTGTTTGGGTTTTGGATGTGCCAGATGAGGCCCATCTGTGAGGCAATGCAGGCTGCTTCTTTTGGATGCTCTGGGTCTCTCTGACTTAGCTGTAGTTTGTTAGGTAAGTTTAGAATTTAAGGGACCAGGCCATTCATATGCAAAAGCCTATGCTCACAGCTTGGATGGGATGGAGTCTCAGGGCAGAGCTAACAGCAATGGTTTCCCATCAGCCCTGCCCTAAGTGGCCCCTGGACCTCAATATCTTGTGGTAATCGCTGCAAGCATCTCTGAAAGAAAGCCACCCTCAAGTTCCACACACTTCTAGACAGTCCATTTTCTCCCTGTATGAGTCTGGGCCCCCAGAGTCTCACCCAGAACTGGAGTTTAGAGCAGTCGGGAGCTGTGTCTCCCTCTGGTTTGAAAAAGCCAGCCATGTACTCAGTTGCCAGCTCTCTTCACACACATATGTCTCCATACCTCTGCCTTCCTCACCTCCTCTGAGTCTCAGTGTGCTTTTCTCTTCCCTTATAGTTATAGAATTTCCACTCAGCCAGTATTCCTGTGGTTCTGGATGATGCCCGTTTTGTCTTTTAGTTGTAGTTTTGAAGTTGTTGTGTGAGGTGACAGGTTCAGGTGTTTACCTATGCTGCCATCTTGGTTTCTCCCTGTGCTCACCTATCTTTTGATTGTATTGTATTCCTTTACTCCCAGAAAAGTATTCATTTGGTGTTCTAGTTGACTTGTACATAATATTTACTATTAACTAGGAATTAGAGTAATAATTAGAGTAATTTTTTTTTTTTTTTACAATAAGTCAATATGGATGCGAAATGTATCAATTTTCTATAGAAAAATAGCTTGGAAAAGGTTGTGTAGATCATTAAATCTGTTTGCCTATTTCTATTTTCCCCTCCAAGGCCCAATAAATATGCTGGTGAGAAAAATTGGCAAAGTGAATTTTAAAATTCAAGTTGTAATTTATCTGGCTTAGGGACAAAAACTGAACAGATAAATGGAACCTGGATGCCCCTTCTCCTGAGAGAATGGAGGACTAGCACTTCACTAATTTGGCTGTGGTAGCTAAGTTTATTATATGTTCACACTCCTGATTTAAGTACTTCATATAGAGAATGTGTAGCAAAAGACAAGTGTTGCTCTTTAGCTTGGCACTAAAAGTGGGCAGGTGGCATCACTTTAGGTACTAGGTGCAGTCTGGAAAATGTGTTTGCAAAATGAATTTTTATAAAAAAAAACTAGAGGCCTGGTTCATGAAATTCATATACAGGGGTGTGTGTCCCTCAGCCCAGCCTTCACCCTCTCCAATCTAAGACCCCTTGAGGGATGTCTGACTGCCCATGGGATCGGGCCTAAATGGGCAGTCAGATCTCCCTCTCACAATCCAGGACTGCTGGCTTGCAACCACTTGCCTGCCTGCCAGGCTGATTACCCTAACCATTCCTCTGCCAGCCTAATCAATACCTAACTGCTCCCCTACTGGCCCAATTGCCCCTAACAGCCCTCCCCTGCAGGCCTGGTCCTCCGCAACTGCCTTCCCCTGCTGGCTATCTTGTGGTGGCCATCTTTGACTACATGAGGGTAGCCATATTGTGTTGGAGTGATGGTCAATTTGCATATTACCTCTTTATTATATAGGATAACACATTAAATTTTCTGTAGGTGACGATTTAAAATAAATGTTTAATTATAGTTTATTTTCAATATTATTTTGTTTTTGTTTCAGGTGTATAGCTCAGTAGTTAGACAATCATATACTTTGCATAGTGTTCCCCTCAATATTTACAGTGCACATCTGGCACTATACATAATTATCACAATATGATGGACTATATTCCTTATGCTTTACTTTACATCCCATGCTTATTTTGTAACTACCAATTTGTACTTCTCAATCCCTTCACCTCTTTAACCTAGTTCTGCAACTTCTCTCCCCTCTGGCAACTACCAGTTCACTCTGTCTGAGTCTGTTTCAATTTTATTTGTTCATTTATTTTGTTCTCTAGATCTCACATATAAGTGAAATCATATGATATTTGTCTTTCTCTGATTCACTTATTTCATTTAGCACAATACTCTCTAGGTCTATCCATATTGTTGCAAATGGCAAGATTTTATTCTTTTTTATGGCTAAGTAATATTCCATTGTATATATGTACCAAAGCCTTTTATTCACTTGTCTACTTATGGGAACTTGGGTTGCTTTCATATCTTCACAATTGTAAATAATGTTATAATAAACATTACAGGTTTTTATATTTATTGTTTATATGTTCTTTAAAATTAGTGTTTTGGGTTTCTTTGGATAAATAGGAGGTAGACAAATCTAAACAGAAATTCTATAATGATAGTTTTTAAAGGTAAAGCTAGCAATTCATTTTATAAATTCAATCCTAATGTTTTAATTTTAAAGCAAGGTAATACATCACTCTGTATTCCAATCCCATTGACTTTTAATTACTTGGCTACAAATTGAGAGGATTGTATTAGGTACTTTCTACGAGCACATTCACATCTAAAATTCAGGTCTCTAATTTCAATGTTTTAGTGACTAGATTTGTTCAAAATAAAGGAGGATTTAGACTCAGATGTTAAAAGATTCTAAATCTGCCTTTTAATAAAGAAGTCACTGGTCGTACGTGGCTATTGAGCTCTTGATATATGTTTGCTCTGAATTGAGATGCACTGTAAATTGAAAATACTCATTAAATTTCAAAGACTTAGCAAAAAAAGAGAAATATCTCATGAATAAATTATTTTTATATTGACTACATATTGCATTGATAATATCGTAGATATATTGGGCTAAATAAAACATTTTGAAATGAACTGCATGTATTTTGTTTTTACTATAAATGTATTTTTTTAATTTCAATAATTTAAATTTGGGCAATTAATAGTCTAATAAATTTAAAATAGAACGTTTTAACTTTCACATATGGCTCATATGATGTTTTTATTGGGCAGTTCTACTGTAAAGAAGATAGCATGTCCTACAAAGGAACCCTCCTGAAGAGAAGTCTCCATCACTGGTGTTATTCAAGGCAAGCCCTGATGATGTAGAAGAAATTCTTCAAAGATAAGATGAGCACATTATTTTCTAAAATATAGTTCACTCAACACTGGTCTTGCAAGGTGCCTCACCAGGGCCCAGGGAGTTTTTAGGCAACCCTGTGCTACTAAATCCTTATTATTGATGCATAACTTTAATTGCATAATGAAGCTTAAGGAAGTCAGTAATGAAGCCTGCTTTTTTTTTTTTTTTTTCATTAATCCACTGTTTCCTAAATTCATTTGAAACAGAATCCTTTTTATTTCTTAAACTAGAGGCCTGATGTGCAAAAGTAGGCCTTTTCAGTCCCGGTGGCTGCCTTGATCCCTTGCAACTGTGGAGGCTGCCTCAATACCATGGCTGCAGCCCTGGCTTCATCAGGAAGGAAGTCCAGATGACTGTTTGGTCCTTTTGCATATTATGCTTTTATTATTATAGATGGTAAATAGTAGTACTCTCTGGACTCAAAAAAGTTACTCTGGGAAATGCTGGAGTATTAGATAATCACCAGCTCCCTTTTGTCTGTTGTATATTTATGGCAGTGTTTTTCAACCTTTTTTGGGCAAAGGCACACTTGTTTCATGAAAAAAATCACGAGGCACACCACCATTAGAAAATGTTAAAAAATTTAACTCTGTGCCTATATTGACTATATATAAAGTAATTCTCTTGAATAGGAATCAAATAAACACAAAGAAAGTATTTTATAATTACTTTATTATGAAATATTAAGTAAACAAAATAGTGAAAAATTATAAAATTCTTGTCTTGTCTGCACCTACGGCACACCAGGCAACATCTCGCGGCACACTAGTGTGCCGGGGAACAGCGGTTGAAAAACGCTGATTTATGGGAAGTTTATAGGAACTCATCTCCTATAAATTGTATTTCTGTTGATGCATATTTCTTTTGTAAAAAAAAAAAAAATCCTTTCACCAGTCTACATAAAATATTTGTAAAATATATTTTATTGGTTTTTTACAGAGAGGAAGAAAGAGGGATAGAGAGTTAGAAACATTAATGAAAGAGAATCATCGATCAGCTGCCTCTTGCACACCCCGTACTGGCTGACGCTCAACCCACAGGCTGACGCTCTATCCACTGAGCCAAACTGGTTTCGGCTACATAAAATATTTTATTTCACTTTCTAAGCTACTTGAAACACCACTGGTTACACCTGTGTGTGTTGGCAATCATCCTCTTTAAAAATTCAATTTTTCCTGCTCCCTAGAGAAGGTATAGAGTCAAGGGTTTAAGGAACCAGGAGACGGGGCACCAGCAAGTGTGGAGAGATAC